>NC_136383.1:64172136-65422136 GCF_965140285.1 Lepidochelys kempii
TGTTTACTGAAGTCAAGCAAATAAGGCTAATTGATATTGTATTATGGTTTGTCTATATGACAAATTCATGGGGAAATTAGAGCACAATAGTTAGGGTATCAATCTAAATTGCAAAAGCTATTTCTCACTGAGTCCCAGTATAGACGCTGTTATTCTACATTAAAGTGGCTTTGTGGTCTTTAGCTTAATCCACTTCCAAAACTAAAGTGGAATAGTTATTCTGTCAATTAACCTAAACCACACAAAGACACTTTTATTTCAGAATAAAGTGTCCAGTCAGACTGTTAGTGAGGAATAGCCAATCAGCAATAGATGTTCTGGGTTTTTCCGCCCCACAGATCCTGAATTCTAACCTTCCTTACATGTTATAAATTAGGAGAGACTCCACTGACATCAGAGCTACGCTGTTGTAAAACTAGTGACAGACTGAAAGAGACCAATCAAATTAGTTTAACAAAGAGAAGGTTAAGGGGTGACTTGATTAACGTCTTTAAGTAACTACCATGGAAAACAAATATTTTATTAGGGGCTCTTCAATCTAGCAAAGAAAGGTATAACGTGATCCAGTTGCTGGAAGTTGAAATTAGACATTCCCAGACAGAAAAGATTTGGTCACGGGTCATCCTGGGAGGGTCTGAAATCCAGATAATCATCTATTTAGTACAGAGCACTGTGTATTCTTTAGTTACCTAGAAGAGAAAATGAGGACAAAAGGAGATTGCAATTGGCAGGTGGGAGCAGGAGACTGGAGGGAAAAGCCTGGTTTGACTTCAGGGGGAAGGACAGGCAGAAGCGTCTGATGGGCAGCTGCTGGAGAAGAAGCTGGCCTGAACCAGGACAGAAAAGCAAAGAGCACTGCCATCTGGTGGGATTGAAAGAAGATAGGGGAACCAATAAGTAACAGCAGAGCCAGGATTGGGGAAAGCATGGCTTCAGCAGTGGACTGCAGAGCTGGGCTGGCAGCAACTGGCAGAGAGCAAAGAATGAGGTATGGAGGAATATTTGCACAGACTCTGGTGATGGGTCCAGGGTTGTGTTATGTAATGTCTTACTCACAAAAGCAGAGAATGTGGGCAAACAGCACTCAAGGCAGCAGAAAGAAGACATGAAGGGGGCCACCAATGTGACCATCAGGAGATACCCAGAATACCAATGTAGAGAAAGACCAAGCCTATGGATCCAAGTAACCTGGACTTTCTCCCAGAGAGATCAAAATTGTCAAATGAATAAATTGTCAAATAAAAAAACATAAAGAGAACTATAAAACTCTATCACCACTGGATATCAGAAGCAAATCTAGTATTAGAGACCTAAAATGGTTTAAGAATTTTAACCACTCTGCCTGCTGGTAAGTGTTGTTTTCATGCTTCTCCAAATAAACCTTTTTTTTGCATCTTCTTTAAGTCTGTTTCTAGCAACACAGTCCTAGCTTCTACAACATTTTACCAGATAAACCATTTTTGCATTTGTTCGCTCAAACTTAGATTCTGGGCCTTGAATGGCCTGAGTGTTTCCTCCAGGTACAAAACGTAATTTTGAGAGACTTATGGATAGCAACAGAAAATGAAATTGAAATTGAAATTATGAAGTTTTGTCACCAAGATTAATTCTCTCCAGCTTGGCAATTGTTAAAAGGACTAGTGACAAGGACTGGAATGTGAGGAACTACTATCATTTCTGCAGTCTCCTTAGACAACAGAAGAGTGTTAGGAGGTAAACATTTATCTAAATAAGTCCCACCTTTGTTCTTCTGCTTCCTTTGTGGAGCTATATTTATAAACCACATAATGGGAAATATGTCTCCCTTTGATGCACAGGGAATGCAGGATCAAAGAAGCAAAACAAATTGTTAGGAAAAAAATAATCTATAAACTGTAAGATGTGCTGTATTGTTGTGGAATGTCTTATCAAAACAAAGCCCTATTTAATGCTTTATTAATAATCATCTACAATTATTGCAAAAATTAACTCCATTCTTAAAACTATTTCACTGTAAATGATGCATAGGATAAGTAATTTCATGGGAAGTTCTTAAAATTAACCCAAAGCAAAGAATTAAAAACAAACATTTGATTTTTGGTGTAGATAGAAATCTCCTAAATAAGCCCTCATATAATTTGAGGCTAAATTGAGTTGAACAAATACATTTTAAATCAATAAGTTAGAGTCTTATAGTACTTGTGTCACACTATCTGTTATTACTAAACAAGACACACAGTATTCATAATAATACACGCTCTTATATTTTATAAACTTTGGTATAAATTGCAAGCTATTATGCAAAATTAAGTTTATTCTATATTCATGTGCACCACTTTGTTCTGGTATACCGGTGATGTCATTGCTTGTATTATAGTAACTCATGTAATTCTAAGAAGGGATGCTTAGGGAGAGAACCAAAACAAAAGTAGCAGCACCTAATGGTGGAATAAAGGTGTCACAAGCAGGAATCTGCTGGCCACTTCTTCACCCCTCAAAACTTCTGTCCCCTCCCCCTTCTTTTCTCCAACAGGAGAGAGGAGGAGGAAAAATATTCCCTTCCCCCCTGTATTTCCACACAATACACAAACACATGCACAATTTTGTTCAGCTGGCTGCACACCTTCTGGATAGTCTGAAAGACTTGCATTTCCATTTCTTCTTTGGCTTTTATTCTCTTCTTCTTGCACCCCATCACCATGTAATTAGTCAATGTCCCATCATTAGGCAATATTGAGAGCTGTAATGGAAGCCACCAAAACTGGTCCAACCACCATTCTATTTGGATTTATTCCTGCCACTCCTTGTAATTTAGACACACTTGAGCAATGCAGTCATCCTAAGATTATAAATACCTTAGAGCACCGCTCTAAGGTGAGGGTGCTCTAAGGTATTTATAATCTTAGGATGTAGGACAAATTGTATACTGGACTATATATTTATCAATCTTTAGATATCCTCCATATACTATATGCATATCAGTCTTGCATGGCACAGCAATAGGAAATGTCCTATATTAGCATATAGTGTATGTAAAACAGAATATAATTGCATTTAACAAAATATTACCTTGCTAATTAACTGAAAGTTTGCTTCGAAATACCATATTAAAGGGAATGCAATCTGGCTTGATTTGAAAAAACAAAAAAAAGTCTAATATTTTTACTTGAAAGTATGTTTCTCCCACTATGAAGTCCAATCCAAGAAACAAAAGATTGTGAAGTAATGAATAAAAACCAATGTATTTATAGACTGAGTTCACTGTAAATGGACTTGGAATCTCTGCAACATACACTTACATTTGTGTTGGATCTTTCACTTAAGAAAAACTGAATTCCAAATCAGTATCTTGCAGCTTCCTGAATTCTAAAAAAAATTCAATCTACATTTATCAATCATCATGCCCCATTAAAATGCACATAATAACTTTTAGAATTTTTTTGCTATTATCCTAGGACTATGAGGTACTGATTGTTCTGAAACTAGAGAACAAGGTTTACACAGCAGGAATTTCAGTGTTAATTACATTTCTTGTACAGTACATATAAATCCCTAATGGATAGCAACAAAATTGATTCACCATTACGCACAGATCGCCAAGACTTCTTTTTTGCACAGCTGGATTCTGCTAGAATCCTGGACACAATGGAGAGGCACATCAAACTTTGTAAAAGAGTCATTTCAAGGCTGTTTTCTCTTTGTTGACAAAAGGACAGAAGCACCTTTAAAAGCTTTATGACAAGTAATACTAATACTGGGTTTTAAACTGTATTGTAAAATTTTACATTAATATTCTCAAGTTATAACCTATAATATATTTTTCTCTCTTTCTAAAGAACATTTTTAATATCAAAAGGGAATATACTAAAACTTAAAAATAAGCTATTTTCAGAAATCTAGATTGATGTGGACTCTGCATATAAATAATACCCAGAATACATATGCTCTGGTTTAACTGTCTCCTGCAACTTTATTGAAGTGCTTAAACAAGCAACAATAACTATAAAGGCTCAGTGTATAAGAGCCCTTTCAGTTGTCATTTACCGCTTTCGCAATCCAGTGTAGTATGCAATTACTGACTGTCTGATACCATTGGGGATGCTACCTTTTTTCATACATTCCAATCCAAGTCAGGAGAGGACTAAGGCAATTGCCAGAATTCCCCCAAATACCTCTTCCTAATGAGAGGAATCCAGGATCAGATGGGGAATGCCACAATCTGTATATGACATTGAAACTGAAGACCACTATCCGACTGCCTGCTGATGGTCCCAGACCACTTTCTTCCTAGCCCCGCACTTTGGATTGGGATCAATAGACAGCCTGAGCTATGCTATCACTCCTTCACAGACTCCTGCCCCACAAAGTTACAACAAATGATCACTAACGTCAATGGGTATTACATGCATATATCAAGGAGATTGTGGATATGGTAGAACCTCAGTTATAAACCCCTCAGGAACAGAGGTTGTTCATAACTCTGAAATATTCGTAACTCTGAACAAAATGTTATAGCTGTTCTTTCTAAAGTTTACAACTGAACATTGACTTAATGAAGCTTTGAAACTTTACTATGAAGAAGAAAAATGCTGTTTTTCACCATCTTAATTTAAATGAACCAAGCACAGAAACTGTTTCCTTACCTTGTCAAATCTTTTTAAAACTTTCCCTTTATTTTTTTTTAATAGTTTAGTTTAACACAGTAATGTATTTGTTTTGGAGGGTTTTTTTGCTTTTTGGAGGGGCGGGGGGAGGGTTGTGCCCTGTGGCCTGAGGGCGTACTTGCAGTTCCAAATGAGGTGTGTGGTTGACTGGTCAGTTTGTAACTCTGGTGTTCATAACTTAGAGGTTTTACTGTAAATAGTGTACTCCTCCAACCTTTCAATAAGCTTAAATCCACGCACTCTAAAATCAGTGTGAACCCTGAAATAGTCAAACAAGTAGTACAGTATCAGTATCAGACACTTAAATCATTACAAAATACTGCTGCAGGTATACAATCTGAAAAGGACTTTGCTGGATATTTTAGAAAGACTGATTTCTTTTTGCATACAGTAGTGTCTGCCTTCTATCAGAAAGCGTCGCTCACTGTATGTATTTGGAAATGCTTGAAATGTCATGTTCTGATATTCTATTGCTTCAGACAGAAGGGAAAAAAAGTACTTCCTTTCACCAATTTTTATGGCTTGGCATGTTGAGCCATAGAGAGCAAACACGTGACGGGATTAATATTTAGAGGTTGAGAATAAAATGTTATCAATTAAATATAAGCTTTTTCACAGGGCTAGATTCTGTCACCTTACTAATGATGATCAGCACCTAACTCCACAAGTTATCCTATGGTGTTCAAATAAAGACTGATTTCCAGGGGAGTACTTGCAAAGTAAGGGACTACTTAATGTAAGTGTGGCAGAGTCTTGCCTATACACAGAAAGGAAATCTGACTTCAAGGGATGAGAAAGGATTTAATACGGTAACAGAGAAATAAAGGCTAAAGGAGATCTTTAAAATATTTAGCCATTAATATTATTTAAGACAAGCTCTCTCATGTAAATAAAATATTCTATTCTGCTGTGGTCACTCCTGATCTACATTAGTTAGGATACTGGGCAGCTCTAATCTATATCAAATATAGGACTATTATTCCATGGAACCGGAACTGTTCTTATCAAAAAAGACATGTGATGCACTTTATGCACCTAGAAGAAAAGCCAAAAGTTTGCACTTCACTAATCCAACAGAAATTTTCCTCATGTATGATTCTGCTAGAAAATGTCTTCAGAGAAGGAGTGCCATAACCCTCTATATTTTATTAGAGAAATGTTATCACTACAGTCTTGCAAATTTTGCAGTCTGAAATCAAAGTGAAAGCATGATAAATTATGCATTAATTAAAGAATAAAAAGAATAAAGGATGTCAGTGAGCAAACTTATGCACATACTCTTTTCTGCTGAAGAACTACTCTGACTCCAGGTTTTCAATTCACATCACATGGTTGTCAATCTATAACAAAATCCCAGAGACACTCACCAGAGTACAATAAAAGCCATCTCAAATTTAGCTGCTTTACTTATTAAACACATTTCAGGGTCATACAAGTGTTTAGAATGTATTTTGATGCTAAGAAGAGTGAGCTTGTAACAAGAATCCATAAAGTTTTAATGAGTTTGCAAGGAAACATGGTTCTTGTATACCATTATTCCACTGCATCTTTCAGAAAAGGCAACTAGGGATATGTCAAACATGACATTTACTCTATTGAGTTGAGTTGAGAATAAGACCACTACAGAGCCTATGTCGCCTACGCAAAAATACATATAACTATGTGGGATATACACCAATTTATGGTGGATCCATACCCCTGAACGTCACATCAGGATCCAAACTTTACTTCAGTTTTTGTCTGGCTGGAACACGATAAACTTCATCTCTGGCCATATCTCTGCTCATTCCAACAAGTGCCACCCTCTGTCAAGCCACAACAACTGTCTATATATCTTCTGGACTTTGTGGAAAGGAGCAAAGCCGATATGCAGAAAGCAATATTGCTTTTGTGCTGTGTAATTCTGCTCTCTTTATCTCCCAAAATGAAGAGGCACCTAATAAATAAATAATCTATAGGATTATAGAAATCTTGAGAAGTTCGTTCTCTCACACCGCGGTATGACTTGAATTCCATTCTAGCTCTGGGTCTGACTTGCTCAGAGTCTGGAGCAAGTAACCTCTGAGAACTTCAATTTTCCCATCTGGAAAATGAAAAATATTACACCTACCTCGCCTTGTAGATACAAAGCAAATTTAATATTGTGTAAATAGGTGATATGTAAGGGTAGTGGTAAGGCCACACAGTGTGGCAAAGCCAAGGATAGAACTCAGGAGGTCCTGGCTCAGCCTGCTGCTCTGTTTATTAGACCATTTGTCCTCAATATCTCTTCCTAATCACAACATATACAGGTTAGCCTTGTTATCTCAGTTTGGTCTAATGTCAGGGCTGTACTGTTGGAATCAGACCATGCAGTCATTTTAGGTTTGGAAAATATGAAATGAGTAATTTAAAAATACTATCCTAGAATTTCCCACAAAGTTAGACACACCAGTGCTGGTTGAGGCCTAACAAGAAAAATAAATTTGGAGTATATAGTTGTAGGTGGGTGAAGTTCCTACTCTGCTCTGAACAATGTGAGCACATTGTAAAAAGCCAAGATTTACCCTCATCTTGGGATCTTGGCTTTCTTGCTAACCTAAAACAAAAACACAACAGAAGCTTCAGCCTACACATTTGTCCACACGGCTGTACCTCCGTTTTTTCCTGCAGGACCTCTGTCCTAAACCCTAGTTCCTTCTGTTTTTCAGAAAGGCTCCCACCCCCTCCATAGCCTAGTTAAAGATAATATAATCCACTTACTAGTATGACTTAGTAATAATTATACACTACACCTTCATACATGGTTTAAATGTGCATGATGCAGGTACTTGGTAACAAGATGCAAAGTAGGAGTTTTATATCCTTATGCAGGACCCTTGTGTCTGGCATCTTGCTACAGTACAGCCAAACATTTTTTTTGTAGGACATCTGAAAATAAAAGGGCAATGGTGAAATACCTCCATGTTTAAATTACTGTATATCCTTAAATGCCTTGTACAATTCACTCCAGACCAAGCTTTATAAAAGACTTTTCTCCTTTGGCAGAGAAGCAAACATAAGAACTTCCATATGTATTGACTGAGTTTTGGTCAACTGAAGGTGGACAAATTGAACTTTTAATAGACAGGAAGTCCCAACTTTAATAAGCTACTGCTCCAAAAAAAAAATCACATTGTATTATCTATTGTATTAGAATGTTTCAGTAAACAGATTGAATATTTCATTTTAAAAATAGCAACGTATTGCCAGTGTAACATTTTATATGGACATTATTTGGAAAAAAGAAAATTACTACAATTTGGGGCCTGGATTCTCTAGGCCAACTGAGCCGCACTTGGCACAAGTCAGGTAATGGGGACAGGGTGCAAAGGCAGTCTTAAGCCACCTTTATACTCTTCCAATTCTGCAGCCACTGGGCAGCATCCAGGTCCATGGTGTGAAACAGAGTAGTTTGCTCTATTCTACAGCAACTGCCAATAACCTATACAGGCCATACGGTCATCCAGGGACCAGCTGGGAGCAGAGTGACAAGAGGGGCATGGTGCATGAGAGAATCCTCCACTGGCTGGACAGGGGCTCAGAATAATCTTTAAGGATCAGAGAATTCAGCCCTGATTTTGTATGAATATATACTGCTAGCATGTCTTACTATATTGTACTTATCTTGTTGTGAGAGAGTACATTATCTTTTAACTAGGATTAGAACTTCCAAATAACATTTTTGCTAAGATTCAGAATAGTATCAATTAATATATGTTATGTCCTCTGTTGAGCGGCTCTGTCTTGCCCTTACAGGAAAGTGAAGTTTATGATATAATAGGATTCTTCCATCTCTAATTACTATGATTTTACACCATTTTCCTTGCTGAGGAAAAGCCACTCATTCTGCTTTGTCCATTAACAATTACAAATAAATGAAAAAGAGGAAAAAATGATAACTGCTGGGAAGATCATCAATAGTGTACTGTGTAGGAAAACATCCAATTTGCTTTCAGAGAGAGTCTTTTACACAAACAACATTTGTCTACAAGGTAGGGTACCCACCCTGAGCTTTTCTAGAGGTGTGAAAGTGTTTCACAAAATATTATATACTGTACATAGACTCCAGCTAAAAATTGATCCCACAGATAAATCTTTTGGATGTGTTAGGTCTGGAGCACCTACTTTAAGTAAATAAATCCCAGAACCCAGAAAAAGATTGCACTGTGCTCATGACTGTGCTCAAGTCACCTTTGTGTGAAGGCGTTAGCTTGTTAAAGCAACAGTTCATTTTAGGGCCATCACAGGATTTGTTTGATTTTATTATTGCTGGATATGCTCACCAATAGATAAGTTTGCTAATAACCTCCTTTAAAGAATTATCACCTCGATTGGTCTTTTAATTAGACACAAGCTACATATAAAATACCAATCCTTAAATTTTCAAAAACTGTATGCAGGGCCTTTTATCACATGACTCATTAAAAGTAATAGCAGTCTCAGCTACAATCACATGCAATGCTTTGAAAATTCCCTCTTATCAGTAACTTGCCCATGAATCAAAGATGGCCTCTGTTTCTAGTATCTATAACATGTGCATTAATATCATGAAAGGACCGTTCATGTACATATAAAATTTATGTGGTGCCTATTGTAAAATAATATAGTAAACTGCTATCTTAAACCCCATCTGAAATGGTTCAAATCAATGCAAACTAAACATGATTAACATGATTTGTTTGGTCAGTGTGTGTAAAACCGACTTAGATAATCAATTGGTATAACCAATTTGAAAACGTGTATTTATTTGTTTACTTCAGAAGTCTACATTAAGTATACTGCACAGGATAAATTCAATTCTGGTTTCAACAAAGTTAAATTCCAGTTTCCAGAATACAATTTCAATTCTAAAACAGCTATGACTTGTCCACATTAGACCAACTTAAACAAGATGGGTGCAAACTGACAGTTTGTGTGCTGAAGGTCCATCTTAATTTTAAACTACAATTAAAAACAGTCCTATTTGATAGCAGTTTTAGCCCCAGTGTGCACTGAGCTTTAGGTAAATTATATGATTGTTACATTGTAATTAAACTTGAACTAACTGAGCTATCACTTGAAGATAGGTAAAAGCATAACAACTATTATACTGTATTTATCAAAGTAAACAAGATGTACAGCAGGGAAGGAATAGTTACAGTGTGTATCACTAAAATGGCTTCAGAATTGGTGGCTACTGCCCCAAATAACTGATGGGGTGACATAACAGTAGTGGTGGGGTGAAGGTGTCACTGGGAAGCATTCTCCTGGAGGTAAAGAAGGTTGGTGGGCAACTGGGAAGACAAAGGGCCACTTCTCTCTCCTGCCTAGCCCTTTCAGAATGAATAACTGGGACAGTTATCAGTGAAGGACAGGATGGGAGAAAACAAGTATTTATCCATCTGTCAACGCTTCACAACCACTCCCCCTCCAATGTACCAGTTACTCTAGGGAGATGGTAGAGTGTCTTTTTCCTCTCCACCATGCACACCACCATTTCACCAACACCCTTTTCACCAATTGACTCCATTCAACTCTGCTTACCCAACCTGTCCCCCTCCCTGCTCAGAACCTCTCCAATCCAGATCCAATAGCTGAGACACACCCCCATCCAGACACACATTTACCTCCACTTCCTATCTAAACTCTCCACAGTTCAGAAACATTCCATAAGTTCAGAATCTTAATGCTTCCTACGTGGCATCCACTCACCATCATGCTCGGGAACCCCACCCTCACACTGTTCAGAATCACTTACTTACTACTTGCTGGACCTGAGGAAGCAGACACAGGAAGCAGGAAAAAGTGGACGTTGCAGGCAGCTTCCAGCCATATGCTCTTCCCCTGAGACCATGACAAGAATCAGCCCCACTGAAGCCTGTATTCTCTGTTTTGTACTTCCTCCCTTTGCCACTTCCATTCTGTGCGCTGTGTGACCACAACAACTTGGTGGCAGCCAGATGTAATTTTCAGTTGCCAGGCGCAGGACTTAATTTCCAGCAAAAGTCCCCCCAGTGGCACAGAGTGTACTGCACCATATAAGACATCGGCTTCACTACACAGTATTGATACTACATTGCAGCTAACAGCTGTGCCATTATTGTTGGGGATTAGCACTCTTAGAACCTAATAATCAAATGGCCCTGCTGTGTATGACATTGTATCCTGTATCACAAAACATCAGACAACACTTCTTGGTTAGGGAAGCACTTTCAGGAAAAAAGCCTATTCCAGGAGCACTCGGCTAGCACTGAAATATGAATTAAACTCATTTCAAGAAATTTCCATGTGAGCTTGAGGCAAACTTCAGACAAGGCTCAAATTGTTCTGCAGTATAAAGATAACATAAAAATGCACATTTGCCTGAGACAGCTCACTTGGAATTTCTCCAACATTTCAATTTAAAAAGCAGGAAATCCTTGATAAGAACATAGTAACAGCCATTGCAGAATAAAATGAATGTATCTAGCCCAGAATCCTGTTTTCAGTCAGAAACAGTGCTGGTTACTTCAGAGAGGGAAACACAAAAGTCTCAGAATGGAGCTAATTGCAAAATGCTGTGGAGGATAATGTCTTTCCTACTCTAACAGGTGATCCATCCATCCCATGAAACCTGGGCTACTGAGGCCTCATAAGACTGAGTGCTTGTTCTGAGGTGAAGTTCTAATGAACTTGTAACCACAAAGAAACCCCTAGGGTGGGGTAATGCCTGGTAAATTTATTAGCATATATGCAGGTTCTTTTATTATTTTTAATATGTTTTCTCCATCATGCTTTTTACCTTAAGAATAAAGGAGACTTGCATAGCCAGTGCTGTCTGGTAACTTGCATCTATAGCAAACACCCTGTTTCTAGTCCTGCAGCCTTTCCCTGATTGACTGCCTCCTGCACAGTGTCTCTAAGCTGCTCGGAGGTCTTAGCTCCACTGCTCCTTTCCTGGAATGGGACTCTGGGCCTACTCCACCCCATCACAAAGATTATAATCATAAAATTATAGTCTATGAACTATCCAGAGACATTTGCAAAAACAATACAAAGAACAAAAACAAGATTTGTATTTAAGGAAGTCAAAAAGAAAACTCATCTGTTGTTAAACAGAATTCAAATTCACCTCTACCTTTCTCCTACTTACTCCTACTCACTAAAAAAAAAAGAAAAAGTGAGGAAAACCTGTTCTAACAAAGAAAATACAGATGCAATTACATGCACCCACTTTCTTTTTCTTAAGTTATAGGTTTTGTAATGGGTTTAAATGGAATATATGGAGTGTAAAATGTTTCTGGTTGTTAAGACTGAGAAGATAAGAACTCAGCTTTTTGTAATCACTGTCGGTTGTGATGGCTGAAGAGAAGATGTGATCACATCTGTATTTTTAGTTATTAGACTTATAAAAAACACAAACTAGTTCATTATCAATTTTTCAAACAACATAAAATGAAATGGTTTATTTTTCATTATATGGCTTTCATTATTTAGTAGGGGAAAATGAACAGTTTCATTATTTATCACTTGCTGCTTATTCATTTAGTGTAGGGCTGGCTGAACTTTTTGGCCCCACAAACAAAAGTCTCTCAGACATATGTTTCTTTATTTCCAAAGAAGAGACACCAAAATGTAAAAAGGGGGTGGGGGTGAGAGAGAGAGCAGGAGACCAAAAAACTAAACAAAACAAAAAACAAACTCTGAAGCAACAGGAGAAAAGCAGCATCTGCTGAAGACAGAAAATAAAAGAAGGAATAACACACAAGGTCTAAAATGCTTGCTCACCCCATCAGTCTTTTAAAAGCTAAAAGAAATAAAGCTATACATGTAAAATAGTTCCAATTTTCCTTTAAAAAAATGTGTTTCCACCTCAATCTCTCCTCTCTCTGTTTCACTATTTTGCCATGTTTTAGAAGTCCACAGTATTCTTGTCAGCAAGTTAAGGAAGTATGGGCTGGATGAATGCACTATAAGGTGGGTAGAAAGTTGGCTAGATTGTCGGGCTCAACGGGTAGTGATCAATGGCTCCATGTCTAGTTGGCAGCCGGTGTCAAGTGGAGTGCCCCAGGGGTCGGTCCTGGGGCCGGTTTTGTTCAATATCTTCATAAATGATCTGGAGGATGGTGTGGATTGCACTCTCAGCAAATTTGCGGATGATACTAAACTGGGAGGAGTGGTAGATACGCTGGAGGGCAGGGATAGGATACAGAGGGACCTAGACAAATTGGAGGATTGGGCCAAAAGAAATCTGATGAGGTTCAATAAGGATAAGTGCAGGGTCCTGCACTTAGGACGGAAGAACCCAATGCACAGCTACAGACTAGGGACCGAATGGCTAGGCAGCAGTTCTGCGGAAAAGGACCTAGGGGTGACAGTGGACGAGAAGCTGGATATGAGCCAGCAGTGTGCCCTTGTTGCCAAGAAGGCCAATGGCATTTTGGGATGTATAAGTAGGGGCATAGCGAGCAGATCGAGGGACGTGATCGTCCCTCTCTATTCGACATTGGTGAGGCTCATCTGGAGTACTGTGTCCAGTTTTGGGCCCCACACTACAAGAAGGATGTGGATAAATTGGAGAGAGTCCAGCGAAGGGCAACAAAAATGATTAGGGGTCTGGAACACATGACTTATGAGGAGAGGCTGAGGGAACTGGGATTGTTTAGTCTGCAGAAGAGAAGAATGAGGGGGGATTTAATAGCTGCTTTCAACTACCTGAGAGGTAGTTCCAGAGAGTATGGTTCTAGACTATTCTCAGTGGTGGAAGAGGACAGGACAAGGAGTAATGGTCTCAAGTTGCAGTGGGGGAGGTTTAGGTTGGATATTAGGAAAAACTTTTTCACTAGGAGGGTGGTGAAACACTGGAATGCGTTGCCTAGGGAGGTGGTGGAATCTCCTTCCTTAGAAGTTTTTAAGGTCAGGCTTGACAAAGCCCTGGCTGGGATGATTTAATTGGGTATGGGTCCTGCTCTTGAGCAGGGGGTTGGACTAGATGACCTCCTGAGGTCCCTTCCAACCCTGATATTCTATGATTCTATGATTCTATGATTCTAAGTCCACGTATATGCACAAGACAAGTCAGAGCCCTGGCACCTAAATGCACACTGACTTGCTCAGGTACCTGGTCAGATACTTGGATAATAAGGATGGTCCTACTTAGGGCAGAATGATGGTCTAGTGGATAAGGCAATGGACTGAGACTTAGGTTCAATTCTAACTATGTCATAGCCTTCATATAATTGGCCTCAGTTCCCCATCTGTAAAAAGAGGACAAACCTTCCCTGCCTCATAGAAGTATTATGAGGCTAAAATCCATTAATGATCATAAAGCATTCAGATAATATAGATAATAAGAGTCCATGGATAGGTTACATATACACCATTTTATTGAGTTGGTAAAACATGAGATGATACAGGGGGCATAGCTAGGTGCCATGGAAAGGGAATAAAGTATATGTACTGGGGCAATATTTTCTGACACTGGTGAGGGCTGTAGAGTAGACTCATTTACTCTCTCTAAGTGTTCTTGGTGCCACTATTTGGACACAACACCACACCCAAAAGGTGTGTGGGTTACACTTGCAACATGTGCACTTGTGCCCCATGGTGGGAAGTATCAGCCTCCACTTGTTGACTGAGCACTCTATGGTGAAACTAGATTTTTACCTCCTATCATTGCCTTCCACATCAAAGGTTTCCCTTCCGGCTGATTAACAGGAAATCTCCATCCACTATTTTCCTAATTCCTATTAATATTCACAAGTTCTAAATATATTTAAATTAGAAGGGGAAACAGCTCAGTCCTCTTTTCCCCTTTTCCATGCAAGTCAATGGAATTTTCATGCTTACTACGAAAATTTGGACACTGGCTCTTCTTAGTAGGCCAGACAGCTAGTATTTCTACATTCACTTTTGAAGTAGCAATCCTATATTGAGAATGAGACAGTCTACCAGCTACACCTAAAGAATGGTTAAACCAGAAGGATATTCTAATTACATTAAAATCCTTCTCCAAAGTCTACTATCAAATTCCAAGGAAAAACAGAGGAGACTAATTCCCTGATGCATAATGCCAAGCTATTTTTCTCCTTTATCTTAGTTACTATATTACAAAGAGATACTGGGCACTTTTACTTTCTGGAACTGCTTCTCTCGTGATTCTGAGGTTGTCAGAGTTCCCCCCCCCACTCTGAACTATAGGGTACAGAGGTGGGGACCCACATGGAAGACCCCTAAGCTTATTTCTACCAGCTTAGGTTAAAAACTCCCCAAGGCACAAATTCTCCCTTGTACCTTGGATTAGGTAATGCTGCCACTACCAAGTAATTTAGACAAAATCAGAGAAAGGACCACTTGGAGTTCCTACTCCCCCCTAATATCTCCCCAAGTCCCCATACCCCCTTTCCTGGGGAGGCTTGAGAATAAACAAGATGAGCACAGACCAACCTTGGGTTTTTTTAGGACACACACACACACACACAAAACCCAATCAGATTCTAAAAGAAACAGAACTTTATTAGAAAGAAAAAAGGTAAAAGAAGCACCTTTTTAAAATTAGAATGGAAGATAATCTTACAGGGCAATCAGATTCAAAAACACAGAGGATTTCCCTCTGGGCAAAAACTTTAAAGTTATTTAAAGAAAACCAGGAATACACCTTCCTCTCGGCACAGAGAAAATCACAAGCCAAAACAAAAATAAGCTAACACATTTCCTTGCTAGTACTTAGTAATTCTAATGGAGTTGGATTGTTTGCTCCCTTGATCTGTGTCCGGAAAGCACACAGAACAGACAGACCAAAACCTTCCCCCCCACACCCAGATTGAAAGCATCTTGTCCCCTTATTGGTCCTTTTGGTCAGGTGCCAGCCAGGTTACCTGAGCTTCTTAACCCTTTACAGGTAAAAGGATTTTGTGCCTCTGGCCAGGAGGGATTTTATAGTACTGTATACAGGAAGGTTGTTACCCTTCCCTTTATATTTATGACAGAGGCCCAGGTGAAACCAGCAGTACTTGCTTACTGCTGGAAAATGCCATCTAGGAATCATGGCAGTGAGGCCAATTTATAGTTTCATATAGCTCCACTTGGTGGCAGGAATGCTATATTACAGCTTCTCTTTAAATCGAATGATGAAATTGCAAAATATGTTATTTTGTTTTGTTTTCCCATCTTTTGTTGTTGTTATTGGTAGGGTATTGGTAGCCCCAAATTTTGTGCTGGTCAGAGAATGCAGTCCGTTTGTTTTAGGACTAAAACCAAACACACAAAATTAAAGGGGGAAAGGGGAAACAACATGGAGAGAGCTGCCTGGCTGAAACCAAAGGACAGAGAAGTCAAAGCCCTTTTAGACCCATCTTCAGAATTTAAGTAGGCAGTTCAGGACAGAAAATGTTTTTTAAGTTTAAGTTTGCATTGTGTTACATAATTTGAAGTTGCACTAAATTTTATGGCTTCAACAAGCTGGGGGAGATGTTTATCAGCTAAATTACCCGTTCTCTTTGTAGAAAATAACCAAAAATAAATTATGCAGGTAATTAAATTGTATAGCAAAACTGAATCCGATTCTTCATTAATTAAAAATTACCAGATAAAAAGCACAAGAGGTGCCAAGGAGTTGTTGGTGTTCAGAATATCTCAGAGTCTGGTCCATTAAGCCTTCCTGCGGCCCAATCCTGCTTCTCTTCACACTGATGGAAGTTCTTTGATTTCAAAATGGGAGGAGGATGGAGACCTTATTTTTAATCTTTTTGTCATATAGCATTGCTCTCTTAGAATTCTCTCTCTTGCTTTCCATTTTAGCAACGGATTGTGGCTGGCTTTTCACAGATACACAGAATGGAGGAAAGGAATCATACATGAGAAGCACAGGCAGTATGTATGGCTAGAGCCCCCAACAGCTGTGCCGCCACAAAAAGGGAGAGAAAGGCCAAGGAAGGCAGGCCAATCGCTCCAAGTCTATCCCTACCACCTCCAGTGGGTGGCTGGAGACAAGAGGCCAGTTTCTGGGGCACCCTCTCTCAGAATAGCAGAACAGCCACCTCAGCATTCCCTGGAAGCCCCCAGGGAGGGTCATTCAGAATGTCGCATGAGGACTGCAGCCCTTTTGCATTGTCATTAGTGTGGCTGAGATGGTAAACCACAAACTGGCCCTTATTTGTAAATTGTAATTCTTTGAAATTACAGTTTACAAAAAAAAAATAAGATGTTGATAGTTACTTTGAAGTGAGGTAAAAATTCCTTGTAGAAGTACATATGAAAAACTATTTAATAATGAGAGAAGTGACAGGATACTACAATTCGTGTAGCCTTTTGCCTTATTAAGACATTATTATCTAATACTCACTGTGAGAATACTCATAGTGAGCTCAGTACATGATTTAGAAACTGTCAAACAAAAATTGTACTGTTGGCATGTGGCTTCACAATGTCATATGACTGGATGCGTCATGTTATTTGGAAAGCAAGAGTATATTTGTGAGCTGAAGCAGTAAAAACAGACTACAAGCTTTTAAATGACTGATTCCCATTCAGTAGTGTCCAAATTATATGTGAACAATTTGGCAAACGCATGTTCTCTATTTCTTCTGAATTTTTGTGAATTCTTTGGAAAAGTGAAATAATTGCAGGATGATCTTTTTTGTTTGTTTGTTTTAGACAGGCCTGTCAAAAGATTCCTAGATGAAAGCTGAAATAATGAGGGCCATTTACCATAAAAGAGGATAATTTAGCTTATTCAGAAAACTCACTTTCAGAAATGGTGACGTGCTCTGGTTTGAGTTAACTGAATTAAGCCCCTATCTATGCAGGCAGATCCCCACATCCTTGTACAGAGCCACTGAAATCAATGTGGCTCCATGTGGCCTCATAGTCTGTAAATCATGACTGCACATCAAGAGTAAATATTCATGATTTGGCCATATCAGTCTTTGCTAAAAAATATATAGATTAGGAAGAGATAAAAGTTAGTTACTTTTATCTTCTTGCATCTTGATTATGGCAGCATACTTTTCTCTGCCTTGACAAATACGATCTTGCCCTATCATTTTCTCTTAGTCCATTGCTTTGATGATGTCACTGCTCTCTTTGCATCCTTTCACTAGCTCCTATCAAATATAAGCTACTTGTCTTACTTTCAAGGCCCTTCACAGCCTAGCCCATCCTACCTATCGTTTCTCATTCAGCATCAAAAAGTCAACTCCCATCTCTGATTAACCCCAGATATCAGCCTCTACAGCCCACTTGTTAAATTTTCAAACAAGCACCTTTATGATGTCTTTCATGCTGCTCCTTGCACTTGGGAGAAGCACTTCGTAAATATCCACAAAACTACCTCATTATCCTCCTGAAAACCCTCTTTTGCCGTCAGGCAAAAAAACTTGACATCGATTAAGCTGCTGATGTGCTGAGACCACCACCTATCATGCTGCCCATTTTGTTATATTCCTGTGTTCGTCTGTATCCATCTTTGTCTTGTTTATATTTAGATTGTAAGCTCTCTGGGACATGGACCATCTTCTTTGTTCAGTGTTTATACAGTGTCCCACACAGTGGGGTCCTGGTCAAAGACCAGGGCTCCTATGAGCTACAGGAATCTAACAAATAATAACCACCACCACCAAAATGGAAGCTTAAAAAATTGGAAGAAATAATCAGTAATTCAAAAACATCATTAGTCTTCTTGGACTGCTGAATTATCTATAAGTTAATGCTTCTGGATGCTCAGTCTGGTTCAAAAGCCCCCAGTGAAGCAATATATTAGCATACCATAAACTCCAATAATAGCTGCTACCTTGCTGCATGTGCACTTAGCATTCTATGGCCAAAACAATGTTCTTTTGTGTTTTTCTTCAAGCTGTCCTTCTAGTGCTCTAGTTGATTTAGGGGAAACGATGCTAAAACTGGTTTATTTGGAATAGCAAAAAAAGAGTTAATTCTAATAATGATATAACCCCTTACAGTGTTGTCTCTGAATCATTAGAGGATTTGCAGATAGTATCTTGTGAATGCAAACAAGATAATCATACAAGTGCAGATACCAAGCAGTCCTTTTTCCAAACAGTGGTGGGCATGCATATTCAACAGAATGCAAATATTGACTTTTCTGATAGCAACCAGATCAGATTGCTAAAGTGTCTGATGGAAAATTGCAGTCCCATTGTGGGAAGCCGTACTGACCTTCATGCCCTATATGGCTACCATGTAGTCTACTTGCATTTATTGCCACAGTTGGAAGAATATAATAGACATCTGGAAAAGGGCAGTCTCTGTCAGTACAAAAAGGTTTGAAAGAAAGTAAACAGGCTTCATGTCTCATAATGTTTCTCTAGAGATGCAAGGCAAGTAAGAACTGCAGGCTGCAATAGACTGCTCATAAAGACAACTCAGAAGCATGAAAAGGGTCTTCTTTCTGAATAAGCAAGCAAAAGTGATGATAAAAAGGTCAGATGAGAGTGTGCCCGCTGATCAGTATTGCCAGCAAATATATTAGTACATATAAATCTATTCAAACATTTAATATTTGAACAGTAACTGATCAAGCCAGGATGCAATCAGAGAGTTTCCTTTCCTACAGTGTTTTACAAAACTCAAAGTGTGGCACAATAGCTCTCCATAGTAGATCCAGGAATATGTTTTAATGTACACTTACTGTACACTTCCAAACACTTTTCCAAATGCTTAATCCAGAATTTCCAAACAAAGTACAAGATAAGAAATGGAACGAAAGGGTCTCCGTACTTTCTACTATTTTTATTACACTTGCAGTAGGCGTTGACAGTGGTGAAAGGGTAACTTTAAAAAGTTTGCTTAAAATAAGCATTCAAAAGTTTATCTAAACCTCCTTTGTCTGGAAAACTCACAAGAGGATGCTTTCTTCTGGGATTTCCTGTATTTTATGTTCTGGCTAGCTAGGAACTAGTGTGAGATTTGCTTCTCTCATTATTTCCACTTTTCCTGGCTCTGGTCAGGACAGTGTGAGAAAGTGCAAGTTTTTTGTATGTTTGTTAAGTTAATATTTTTAACCTCCAAAAAGGGGTAGTTTATTACATTTTGATCAAAGGTTAATCTGTCCTCCCTCAACAGTGGTCAAAATTTGTATCTCATTTGATAAAATTCTTGCTTCTAAACTAGATAGATAATCAAGTAATTTTCCACTTAACCTACAAAAATATCTGACTATTGTTCTTTCCAGTTTGGGCACGTTGGTGCTGCACACGTAAGAGAGGACGTGTATCATGTTTCATTGCCATCATCACTATTCATCGTCTATTAAAAATAAAACTTGCAGCTATTTTACGAATAAAGCTAGGCAATATTTTCAGATGAATGGTTTATTTGCTGAAAAATGCAGTTTCAGGGCCACCAAAACTATTAAGGAGTTTATGTCATGTTTGCCAGATAATTTAGACTGAACTAAAAAAGTTTAAATGTTTTGGTAATATTTTCATTTCAACCCATAAAATTTGCTTCAATTTTCAGGCATTTTTTTAAAAATGCCAAGGGAAGGATTCCCAAAACGGCTACAGGAACAGGAGGAAGAGGTGGTATTGGTGCTGCTTTCCTTATAAGCTTTAGCTCAAGGGATAAGCCACACAGATGACTATGAATTGCCACTATGAATGACAGTGTGCCCACTGCAGTTTTATGTAGTGGATCCTCGTCTAGCTGGCTGGAGAAAGGGGGTTGTTGCCCTTTTAAGGATTCCACCTGTAGCTGGTAACAGAGAGGAGGAAGGGGAAATTTCACCTTTATGAAGCCAGGAAGAGCAGGAAACAGCTGGACCAGGTGAGGGTGGGTGTATTTGTATCCTGTATAGTCCAGCCAAAGCACTCTTTCACTTGGACCAGGCTGGCAACTGCTGCTGCTGCTCTGGTGTCTGCATGTGCTCACCACAGCCAGGGCAGCAGAGAGCATTTTTGGAGCCCACAGCAAAATCTGAAACAGAGGGCCCTGCCCTTCCAAAAAAGTGACCACTGAGGGGAGGTCCCAGATGGAGAGTGAGCCCAGTGACTCGGCTCCTGTGCAGCAAGGCTGAGCCTGGCTCCCTGCAATGGGCATTAAAATCTGGCACATGGGGTTGCAGGCCCACTCTGGCTTGGCTTGGCCACCCCTCCATCATGACAGAAAGGCCGCTGGGCCAACCGAATTGGCGCTCTGACCCTGTACGCCAGATTGCAATACCGCTCAGTCTGGGGGCCCTCTCAGATGGTGCCCCTTTTGCTTTGACCACAGCAGCATGGAAGTGGGAGGGGGAAATCCTCCCTCTCAGTATGAAGGGAACCCCTAATTAGCATGGC
This sequence comes from Lepidochelys kempii, assembly GCF_965140285.1. NCBI lineage: Eukaryota > Metazoa > Chordata > Testudines > Cheloniidae > Lepidochelys > Lepidochelys kempii. Next base: position 64,193,054 of record NC_136383.1, read on the forward strand.
CTGGGAATGGGGGAGGCCAAACACATGGGACAAGGTGCAGGGTTAGGGTACTAGTACAAAGGAGAGGGAAACCAATCCAGGCAGTAAGTGGGAGTGCAGAGTCAGGGTCCTGGAGGCATGGAAGGAAGGGGAGCTCCCTCTCTCTCGCCCCGGAACGGATGGAATGCAGTCCTGTGTGGCAGTTAGTAGGGAAGCACCCAGGTGAGTTGGGGACAATGACTGGCTGTGCTCTTCCTGTCACATGATTGTGGCCCCTCTTGGGAGAGGATGGAGACAGGGCAGCAGCGGCATTCTCCCCACCACAACAGAGCTCTGAAGGGCAAGAAGGAGAGCAGGGAAAATACAAGCACATTCCCAGAGTTTGGAATTTATTGCCTGGGATTCCACAGGTTCTAGAGTCCAGACATTAAAGAGTAGGCAAGAAACCCCATAGACACACTGCAGGCTATGCTGGGATGTGGGACGGGGTCAGGCATCAGGCAGCAAAGCCTGGGTCTCCCCAGAAGGCAGAGTGTTACAGAACAAACACCTGAGATCCAGCTCAGAGAAGGAATCTAGGGAGAGGGGGCAAAGACCACTGAGAACTCTCCCTACAAGGAAGGGGCATGCGGTATGACAAGCACATCCTCAGGTAACAGAAACTGGGGAAACTGAGGCACATCTCAGGGCGGCCATACCTGCCGAAACAGAGGAACAGCTCAAGGTTGGCTACAGCCAAGACTCCAGCCCAATTTAGATACTAAATTTGGTAAAACTGAGGCATCATTCAGGGTTGCTGTCAATGGCTAAGACTTAGCCAAAACTGGAGAACAAAAATGGGGAAACTGTAGCCCTTGGAATAGGAGCCCAGGAGTGTGGGATGGATGTGGTCAAGATTCCAGCAGAAATGGGGGACCAAAACTGGGGAAACAGGTACTGTTCAGGGTTGATGCAGCCACGCTCCCAGTAGATACTGAAAACTGCAACTGGGGAAAATCATGCAGTACTCAGGGTGGCTGCCAGTGGAAATTTGAGACCAAGTTTGGGGAAATTGAGGCATGGCCCAGGGTGGCTGTGGCCAAGTTCCTTGCCGAAATTTGGGAAGCTGAAGCACAGCCCAATGTGTCGCTGGCCAAGATTTTAGTGGACATTGCAGAAAGTGAGGCAGGGCATCCAAGATACATGTGCAGCAATTGGGAAGCTGTGGCCTATAACTAAGAACTATTTAAAGAGGTCAACCCTGGATTTTTGGGGACACCTCAGTCAAGGGACCCTGGCTCACAGCACACACTGTGGTGGAAATAAGAAGTTGTTCTTGGGAAAGAAACATACCCTTAACTCTAAAGAGGGGAGATATTTTCCTTATACATGCAGACAACCACCCCAGAAAGGGATGCTATAGCAAGTGGGGAGAGGGGACATGAATCTTCCCCATCTGACAGTGAGTAATTGAAGCCCAGGTGTAACTTAAGACCAGCTTTGCATGTGGTGTGCCACCTGGATTCATTTTTGTTTGCAGCAAGTGGATTCAAAAGAAGATGCAAGCCCAACTTCATTGCACTCTGTCTGGTAGGTTAGGAAAATTTTGCTGCTAGCAAAATATAATACAACTACCACCACCTCCAGCCCACAGCCCATTTGTCTGGTGACAAGTTAGAGGCAGGCAGGCATCACTATTCCCTGTTAATAAACTGGCAGGATGGAGGGAGTTGGATAGGAGGACAGGCATCGCTGATTACTTTGCATGAACTACATGCTTAGCCATCTTCAGTTTCACACCCCAGGTATCCCCTTGGGATAGGCATTGTACACTTCCTCAGTCATGGCAGATCCCATTTATTGAGGGAAAATTAAGAGATGGAGCGGGGTTGAGTGTTGGACAATCACCTAGTCAGTGCAATAGTGTTTCCTTGGAGGGCGGATGGGGTGTCAGAGGTCAGACCTGAAAATGGAGCGGTGTGCACTGGATGTGGGGAGGGATGGGAGCATAACTCTTTCCTGTCCTAGTGGCAGTGACGACCTATACACGAATGAAATCGGGCTAGGGAAGTGATTCAGGCAGGGGTCCACACTGAGTCTTCTAGTCACTCAGAGTATGAGGTGGGTGGAATTTGAGAGTTGGTGTAGAGAACCATCAAAAGAGACAATTTGGGTGGAGGGAGACCTCAGGGAGCCTGATTCTATTTAGACCAATTTGGGGAGTGTGGGAGAATTTACTTCACTTCATTATCAAGTTTAATAAGGCTTTTGATAAGGATGGATTTAGACAGGGGCAGAGGTGCTGGAACAATTTGTATAGTGGGGGTGTGGAGAGCCATTGAACAAAATTGTAAACCTATATATGATAGAAACCACTTCAAGCCAGGGGGTGTGGCAGCACCCCCAGCACCTCTTATTCCAGCAGCTCTGGATAGGGCTTTGGGGATCTGCAGGAGAGATCTGACCCTTTAACTGAGTGTCAAGAAGCTGATGAGAGATGGCAAGGCAGGTTGTAATGCTACAAGAGTGTGGGGAAGGCTGGAATTGGTTGGAGTGACAGTCTTTATCTGTGTTAAGGAGGGCTTCAGCAAGTAAAGTTATAGATAGGGCTTTGGAATTCAGGGAGGTGGGAGTGACCTGGCAGCCTGACTTGCAGACTGTCAGAAAACCACTTAAGGGGCACAAGGAGAGTCATAATTCTACAAGAGCATGGAGGAGGCTGGGATTTGCCCAGTCAAAGCAATACAGACTTGCTTAGTGTAGGTGCCACTTTTCTTCCTGGGAAATGGAATTACCTTGGAGAAGGAAAATTCAGTTTGTGGTCATGTCAACGAATGCATGTTGTTGATGTTAACCTGGTGAATTCATGCAGGATTGCATTGGTTATACCCACACCACAGCTTGAAATAGAAGCCCTATAAATCAAACCTATCAGTAGTGGCACCCAAATACATACAAGGTTGGCACCCTGAGATAAAGAGAGTAATTTATGTGCTAAAGTCAGTGTTTATTCCTTACGTCAGGATCACGTGACTGGATTCGGGTGCTGGCGACGGGAGGTTTGGGCTTAATCTTGTATATTTGGCCCAAAGGTTCACGGATTGGTCTCAGCAGTGAGGCAGTTCTGAGTTAGCATGAATGGAGGGACACTCTCTAGAGGAACGGGTCAAGTGGGGGCATATTCTGGGACCAACTGATGCACCTTGTACACTCTTTGGCAGTCCCAGAGCAGGCAATAGATAAATATATTGTTCACATTGATTAAAATGATTTGGGAAGGTGTAAAGGGGTCAACTTGATAGACAGATCTAAGAGGGATTTGGGGCAGATCCCGAATATTTGCCCAGCATGATGATTGTTTGGGATTACATGTTGCAGTATAGGGGGTGTTGAGGAGCAGCGAAGCATCTGGGGTGGATAAGTCCAGGAGATATTTGAATAAGAAATGTGTCTGGATTCATATGCAACAAAGGGGGGTTGGTCGTTCCACATCCAGACATATCTTACAGGCACCCAAGTTATTCAGTGTGGATGGGGTACTCCTCTCTGATTGGGGAACATATATAATTTTGTCTGATATTAAGGAATGAATCAGTGAATATCTGGGAACTCAACAGGAGTGAGGGGGAAGCAGCCAAGCATACCTGCTGGCATCTTCTTGTGGAAGATATCCAGTGTATGGTCATTGGATGGACCATTGGATATGGTCATTGGATGAAAAGGATTTGAAGAAAAGCATCCCTTCAGGGAGTTGAGTAAGTGGGGTTTGTGCTCCTAGATATGGTAGAGTGGAGAGCCGATCCTTTTCTAGCCCCCTTTAGCACACATATCAGGGGAGGGTGGCAGGGTTCCAGCAGTGAGATAGCTGGGGCCAAGTTCAGGATTACATGTAAAGAATTAAGGAAATGATGATAACCTGGACTGTACAATTTATTGCTGGGTGCTCCCACATATTTTAAATGAATAAAGTTGCGGCCTAAATAAACAACAGTCATTGCCTCCTGTCTTTCTCCCAGTGTAGCTGGACAATGTGGATAGTCACTGGACCAATGAAAAACTGAGAATGACCCTACACCCTGGTAATTGGGTCACTTGCCTAGGATGTAGAAGACCCAAGTTCAAATACATGCTACCATGGCTAATTAATTATTTATAAAAAGTGGAACCTCCCCCTACAGCCATTTTGTGAAGACTTCCTTTTGCTTTTGTCAAAACGCCTGAAAAAAAATCAAACCAACATTTTCCGGGTCAAAATGAAACATTTTGTTTTGATACTACTGAAATATTTCCATTTGTTTCAATCTGAATTATTTTTTACTTTGTGATTAACCAAAAAATGTCATTTTGTCCCGCCCCCTTTTTGATTGTCAGCAAACTGAAAAGCCCTTTATTTTCCCAACTCTACCTATGATAAATTACAGTCAAAAGTTTTCATTCATATAATTCCGAAACATTTAGGTGGCTGTACAAAGCTTCTCAAAACTATTGAGGTCTTCTTCCTTCCATCCTACATCTTATATCAACCCATTTCTTACCTTCCTTGTGCCCTAGTTTCATTTCCAGCCAAATAACCAATACCTGATGTCCCTCTCTCTCCCTTACTGATTCCCCAACCTGGCCTTCCCCTCCCCCTTTACCCTTGGACATATTACACTCTGTTACTTTTTGGGTGCATTCTGCCAGCACCCATCACATAACATTCAGCCCAACAGTGAGAGCCATGTCAGACTAGATATTGCAAGCCACATAATTTCACACAGTAACAACAAAGTTATGGGGACTGTCGGATAGCAGAAGAGATGTTTGATTAGGTGGAGTCCTAATTGTTGAAACCAGGGTCAGGATTAGTTCAGTTTGGCATCTGGGCTCAGAAGAAGGCCATATCTTTCCTCTCCTCTAAACCAGATTGTCTTTCCTTCATACCAAGACTTTCTGAATTTGCCAGCTACAAACATTATCTGATTATTTTTCAGTTATCAGTACAGCTTTTAACCATACAGTCTAAATCCTTATTACATTGTTCTACATGAATCACTATAGCAAAATAAATTGTTTACACTGATATGAGATACTTCTGGATTGTTATGATAATTAAACATTTAAAAAAAACAAAAACAAAACAAACAAAATCCTGCAAATGGTAGCAATGCACAGGTTTAATAACTCTGCTTTTCAAACCAGCCTCACAATTTAAAGGCTATTCTGTGAACCTTGCTGTAGGCACAAAGAGCAGAGTAAGCGGGCATAAAGAACTCCCTTACTCCTGTGTGATTGCTACTCTTTTTTGTGGGTAGCTGTGCAGAGGAGAAAGAATACCCTGTGCAGTATGCTCTACCCCTCCAATATGCTTCATGGGTAGATGCCAGGAGTAGACAGAACCTTGATTCCGCTCCACCGCCTCATGTGCATTGCATTGGTTACTGAGCAGACACAACAGAGGAAATAATCTGCAGCAGTATAAACCAGGGCAGATTCTGCTTCCGAGCCCCCAGCCAAGCAAGGAGAAACCAGGGACCAGATAACCTTCTCCTGGGGCAGCACAGCCACTTGCTTTCCCCTACTCAGCACTTGTGGCAAAGCCATTCATTATTTAGTCCTAAAATAACTGTTACCTGACACAGTTTCTCATTGTGAAACATCACAATTTATTGATAATATTTCGTGATGTAATGCAAAATGAAATGTAATTTCAATACTATGGGAAAGAATTGTTTTACATATTTTGAAAAAATAGTGTTTATATTCTTAATTTAAGCCTGGAATTTTAAAGGGATTAGAGTGCTAGGCACCAACTAACATTAGCACTTAACTGCCTTTTGCAAAATCCCAGCCTATATGTTCAAATTAATACTGCCTCTGAAGTTAACATTCTGGTTACATTTTTTTAATCTAAATAAGGAACTCAATTTGTCCCATACATTTCAAATTCTGTATAAAAGCACTGATAACTTGACTATGAATGATCTCAAAATATTAAAATATCAAAGGAAGAACAACATTATAAAATCAGTCAGTCAAGAAATTCATACTTATGAACCACGATGATCTGTAAACTAAATTCATGTAAGTCAGACCTTCCTTACACAGAGATTCCTTTAGGGAAACTTACACCCATTCTACTTATGTGAAAGGAGGCCCAACTGGATGTAGTTGAGGAGGTAGAAGAACATACAAGCTCCCTTCCATACTTTAATTTGCACCCCTCAGATACTCTTTTGACTCCTCAGCATGTAAGTTGCACATCGTCTTTCAAACGACTTGTGTGAATGAATCCCTGTCCCTAGAGGAAGAACCACTGAAGTCAGTGGAGCTCTGTGTGGGTGCAGGGGTTCACTGGCAAACCACAGTTAGCATGAGAAGGGCCTGAGTGTAAGGGCTGAAGACACACATTTTATGCATAACTTCTGAATTTGTCTTGTGCAAATTACAAAGTTACACACAATGGGTAGCAAAAGCCTTCCATAGAGTACCACTGAAAAAGAAATAAAGATTTTTGCCTGGCTTACGCTGCAAAATCTTGTTTTCTGTCTGCACAGCCTTGCACACGTCCATACACAATTTTGAATTCTGCCAAGAAAATCCTCAACTTTTTCAGGTGAAGTTAAACCAGTTCCCCAAGCAACTTAAGCCCTCTCTCCCCAGTATGTTTCTGCCAGCACAATGCCTGTATACACAAGTACAAGCAGGCCTCCAGGAACAAGCTCACATTGCAGCTGTTCCTGCAATACTAACTGTTCTGGTCAAATATTTGAACTCAACTTCATTATCAAGTCTTGTATGACATTCCATTGTTAAACTGAAATGTCTTTCATCATATTTTCTTGGTGTTTTGGTATCCAAACAAATTGTGCACTCTTATGCTGACAACCTTTTATCTCCAGATGTTTAGATCACAGAAGCTTAAATGTAACTCTACAATAGAAGAAATAATCTAAAACACTTATTGTCAGATTTTTTAATATTTTTCTAGTTATAATTAAGAAAAGATAAGCTGCATTTTGACTGGAATCTTATAAAGCATACTAACTGTACCACTATTTGCCATGAAAAAAAAGGGAACCTAAGCTAACAATGAATACAATTTATTATCCTTTTCATCTGTGAAAAAAAACCCATCTATTAGTGATCTTATTCCTTTTGTAGAAGAAAAGTGTGCTGAAGAACTCTAGAGACTCTGTTTAAAGGAGGATTTTATTTGAGACACTTAAATATATTCCCTCCAGGCTTTTTGGTGCTCTACCAGCTATGCCAATTTTATTTACTTTCTTGTAATTGTAACTCTGCATAACTTTCTATTTTGAGATGTCTGCTGACTTCCTTATAAACAGTAACAGGATTCTTCAGTGTTTGGGGTGGAGGGAGGTCATTTTAGTGCTAATTAGATCATATTGCAAGATGCACAAATGATCCTCTAGGGATAGAAATTATGATAACAGAATATTATTTTTATAGGTTTGTTCTCCATTTGTAGCACATTTTTAGTGGGCAATTATCCCTAAAGCTATGAGATCACAACTCTTACATTTTACAGGGATGAATCAATGTGTGTGCTAATTAGAGCCTCCATGGAACATAAAACAGGAGTGGGATTTTTGTGTGTCATTTTGATTTGTTAAAATTCTTTATTCTGCCTCCCTCCTCAGAATTCTATGGTGCATGTTCTACAGCTAAGAAAAATGCTTAGTGTAGTATTCAAATATAATTTTTGGGACAAATAATGAAGTGCTTATTCAGTTTTTCTTTAGTCTTAAATCAAACACTCCCATTGATTTTTAAGGGAGTTTTAACTGAGTAAAGACATCAGGATTTGGCCAATTAGCATTTTTTTTAATGCTAAAAAAAATTGGAAGGGTCATTCACAGTGATATCTAATTTATTTTAATATGCACTGAATTTGGGAGCAAATTAACATGAATTGTTAGCAGTGCATGCACAGGGACCCCTGAAGCACAGTAATTTAATGTACTTAGAGAGAAGTCCAGACAGTGGGCTGAAGCTTTAGAGAAACAAAAGTTCATAATTAGTGCAAAGCTTGGGTAAATAGATGCCTCTTGTAATATACTGATTTATTTCCAGTTCTACAGGAGACTTTATCATCGGATCCAGTGAGCCTTGCTCTTGGGACAATTAGATTAAACATTGTGGATGTACACAGGTGGTGTAAAAGGTCAGAATAGGAGAAGTAATCTCTTAAGTAATTTATGTCTAGGCCATTTAGGGCTTTCTAGATCAAAACCAGTGTGAAAGATCAACTTTAATCTGTCAGTAGTTCATATATGATATACAACAGAAATAAGGTTAAAATGGAATTACTGAAAAATAGAACGCATGTCTCTAAAGAACAGGTTTCAGGTTAACAACTGAAAAAAGGAACAGAAAACACTTGAAGGGAGATTGATTAGCATACCAAAATTATCACTTCAAAACTCAGACGGTTATGCTGGGGGTGGGGGAGCACAAATATCAACTAAGAGACAACTACTATATGGTGTGACAAAGTTCTGTCCTTGTCTCCGTGGAGCCCACATTTCCTGGTGGATTTCACTAGCCTCAAAGGCTCACTGTGACCCTCCACATAGCCCTTCTCTCTCTAGAGGCAAGGGTCACAGCTTACAGAGCCATATTCATCATAAGCCAGCAAGGGAGGTGAGGAGAAGCTACCCTCCCTTGCACAGTCTCTGTTGTCTCCCAGTCTCAGTGATTAATCAAGGGGGCAAAGAGGGGAGCCCAGGCCCGCCCTCTACTCTGGGCTCCAGCCCAGGGACCCTAATAGTATCAGCTATGGTAGCTGACATTTTAGAAACAGGACACATACAATTCCCTGGGCTACTTCCCCACAGCAGCCCCCACTTCCTCAAGCTCCACTTCACCCTTACCTCAAGGCCTCCTTCCTTGTGCCTGATATGGTGTGTACTGCTCAGTTTCTCCAACAGCGCAACTTCCTCCCACAGCTCCTGACATGCGCGCCCACCTGTCTAACTGGGAGGTTTTTAACTAGTTTCAGCCAGCCCCTGACTGGCTTCAGGTGTCCCAATCAACCTAGCTGTCTCCACTGCTTTCTGGAAGAATCTTAATTGGCCCCAGGTGTCTTGATTAACCTGGAGCAACTGCCATTTGGTTACCATGGTAACGGGGATTTGTTTAGCCTGGGGCTAACATACCTGTTTCTCACTAGTTTCCTATAGCCATCTGGTCTTTCCCTGTCACATATCTCCCCCCATCCCCCTCTGCCCAACACCATGGAGTTGGGCAACTTGGGACACCAGGCAGTGTGCTCGTCACAGACCATCAGCATTGCCGTGGTAGCATCCAGCCCTGTGCTGTATGCAGAACTGGAACGGTTGGAGGGATAAGAACCACCTGGTGACCCTTGCATTCTTTTCTTTATTTCACTGCATGCACTGGAGGGGTCCGTCACATGAGTAAATTGCCGGCCTAAGAGGTAATAACGCAGTGTTTCCATTGCCCATTTGACAGCAAGGCATTCTCTCTCGACTACTGAGTATTTCTGTTCTCTTGGGAGCAGCTCTCTGCTTAGGTAGATGATCAGGTGTTCCTATTCTCCCACCATTTGTGACAGAATTGCCCCCAACCCCACATTGGAAGAGTCTGTTTGTAAAATAAATTCCTTGTTAAAGTCCGGGGCTATGAGTACAGGGTCATTACAAAGGGACATCCGAAGGTCTGTGAATGCCCCCTCTGCTGCGTCGGTCCACTTCACCATGTCTGGAACTCAGGTCTTTACCAGGTCCATTAGGGGATTTGCCCTAGTGGCGAAGTGGGGAATAAAACTACAGTAATAGCCTACCACGCCTAGGAACACGCGGACCTGCTTCTTTTGGGTTGGCCAGGCCCAATTTTGAACTGCCTCTAGCTTATTCACTTGGGGCTTCACTATACCCCTTCCTACAATATACCACAGGTACCTACCCTCTGCTAACCCTATGGCGCATTTAGTGGGATTAGCAGTGAGGCCAGCCCATTTTAAGGTGTGCAGTACTGCCTCAACTTTCTCCAAGTGGGTTCCCCAGTCTGGCGTATGGATTATGACGTCATCTAGGTACGCGGCTGCATAACTAGTATGGGGATACAGCAGTTTATCCATGAGGTGCTGGATTGTGGCTGGTGCCCCATGTAACCTGCAAAGGAGGACGGTGTACTGGAATAGCCCGTCCGGGGTGGAGAACGCTGTCTTTTCTTTAGCTTCTTTAGTCAGGGGAATCTACCAATACCCTTTTGTCAGATCCAGTGTAGTCAAGAATTGGGCACTATCCAGACGTCAATGAGTGGTATGCGGTATGCTTTGATTTGGGATACTTCGTTCAGTCGGTGAAAGTCATTACAGAATCCCATGGTACTGTCAGGTTTAGGCACTAGAACAATTGGACTGGACCACTGACTGTAAGATTCTTCAATAACCTCTAATTCTAACATTTTCTTTACTTTGGCCTTGATTTCTTCTCTTTTGGCTGCTGGGATTCGGTAGGGTCAAAATATTACCTTGGCTCCAGAGATCGTGTGGATATGATGATAGGTCTCAGTTCTCCACCCTGGTTTTGTAGAGAGCACATCTCGGTTGCAATTAATCATGCCGGCTGCCTCGATCTTTTGGATCGGCGTCAAGTTGGGTGATATCCTCACTTTCTTGTTTAAGTTATCCTCCTTGGGAAGGGTCTCCCATGTGACTAAGCATGCCTCTCGATTGTGCCAAGGTTTTAGAAGATTGATGTGGTAAATCTGCTCCGGTTTCCTGAGGCCTGGCTGCTGCACTTTATAGTTCACTATAACTTTATAGTTCTTGCATTTGCATCACGTGGTGCAGGAAATCTTTCTTCACTATAAAGTAAGGTCCTGGAGCCCGGACCTTCCCATCCATGGGTATCCCATCTATCTCAGCCACCTCTTTCCTGATTATCATATCTAGGCTCCTCTGCCCGGTCCCACCCGAAAGTCTCTCTCCTGGCACTAACCTGCCCGAGCTCCCAGGGGCCGCCCTCTGCTTCTTCCAATGGCTCGCTGCCATCAAGGCTGGGGCCAGCCTCCAGCTCACCTTCCATGGTGGTAGTTTCTCGAATGGCTGCTTGTGTCCATCTGCCTACTAGGGCAGTCTTCTGGCCCTGGGTCAGGATCTGGGTTCCCAAAGGTTTTGCAGACTTTCTCTCTTTTTTTGTTTTCTGGGTCTTTTGAGGGGCTGAGAACAGATCCTGAGAAATCTCAGCTAACATCGGGGGTTGACATTCCCCGGTGATGAGTCGCTGCTCTCAGCATCCCCACCTCCCTCCAGCTTCTCCGGGGGGAGTAAATTATCAAACCCTAGATAGTCCCTCCAATGACTACAGGATTTGGGAGTTTAGGAACTACACCCACTGTCACCTCAATGGGGTTCCCTTGAACCTCTATCTCCACTGGGATAGCGGAGCAATGGCTCACGGCCCCATGCCTGCATGTCACTGCTAGGCATTTGGTTTGTAGCAGCTGGCTACTTTTTACCAGCTTATGCGATATAAGGATGATAGCACTCCCAGAGTCCACAAGCACTGTAGTCTCTGTTCCATTTATCTTCACCGCCCTGGTGTAGTTATGCAGGGCTAATGCGACGCCCACAAGGTGGATAAGGGAGCACGGGACCTCCCAATCCCCCAAGTTGCATTGCACAGGCTTCTCGGTGCTGGGACACTGTGCTGCTATGTGTCCCCACTCCCCACATGCATAACATCTATAATTGTTTCTAATCATTCCCCTATCATGGAGATTAGGGGATTTAGTCCCAGGGGGTTCCCCCACTCAGGCCAATCCCTTCCTTCTGGGGTCCCCTCTGGGTTTCGCCACCCCCCTTCCACCTAGGACTCCGGCTGCCCAACCTTCCAGGGTTGGGGTCAGGTGCTTGCTTCAAAAGGGACCTTCCTTGGGTAGTTAGGTCAATTCCCTGGCTGTCATGCATCTTTCTACCAGCATGATCATCTCATCATAGGTGGACGGATCATTCTCGCCTACCCATTTGCAAAGATCTGGTGGTAGTCCTCACATGTAATGGTTCATGACCAGGGTCTACAAAATCTCCTCTGGGCTGCACACCTCAGGCTGTAACCACTTCCGTGAAAGGTGTACGAGGTCAAATAGCTGGGACCTCTGTATAAGTAGGGGCATAGCGAGCAGATCGAGGGACGTGATCATTCCCTTCTATTCGACATTGGTGAGGCCTCATCTGGAGTACTGTGTCCAGTTTTGGGCCCCACACTACAAGAAGGATGTGGATAAATTGGAGAGAGTCCAGCGAAGGGCAACAAAAATGATTAGGGGACTGGAACACATGAGTTATGAGGAGAGGCTGAGGGAGCTGGGATTGTTTAGCCTGCAGAAGAGAAGAATGAGGGGGGATTTGATAGCTGCTTTCAACTACCTGAAAGGGGGTTCCAAAGAGGATGCTCTAGACTGTTCTCAATGGTAGCAGATGACAGAACGAGGAGTAATGGTCTCAAGTTGCAGTGGGGGAGGTTTAGATTGGATATTAGGAAAAACTTTTTCACTAAGAGGGTGGTGAAACACTGGAATGTGTTACCTAGGGAGGTGGTAGAATCTCCTTCCTTAGAGGTTTTTAAGGTCAGGCTTGACAAAGCCCTGGCTGGGATGATTTAACTGGGAATTGGTCCTGCTTTGAGTAGGGGGTTGGACTAGATGACCTTCTGGGGTCCCTTCCAACCCTGATATTCTGTGATTCTATGATTCTATGACCTCAGGGGTTTGTTCTCCTGGTATTTCCATTCATTGAACCTCTGGGCCCGTACTGCTGTCATCGTGCCTGATTGTGTTAGGATCTCTGCCTTCAGCCGGGTATAGTCAGTGGCATCCATGGCAGGCAAATCAAAGTAGGCCTAGAAATGCCTTAAAACCACAGATGATAACTAATTACATGGAGCTTAAAGCGACAACCTTCACCCTGAACTTCACCTGGTGGATGAGCAATCAGTGTAGAGAGTAGAACACGGAGGGTGAAATGCCCTCACCTATTTGTTTCATTCTGAAGACAGATTCTACTCTAGCAAGAGCTTCACAGTTGTCTTTATGGTTAGCCTCATTTCAATAGTGTAGTTTAAAGGTGACACAGGGATGGATGACAGAGATAAGGCTTAAGTCTGAAGTGAAAGTGCACAATCAATTGGGCAAATTAAGATGTTTCTTACCACTGACTCAGTCTTAGAGTTTTAGTACTAGTAATGGCTGTAAACTAGTTTGAAAAACAGACAGACACCCTCCTTTGAAAGATCAGGTAGATTTCAGCAAATCCTCAAATTGCTTCCCCCTACATGCTTTGTATCTACTATTTCAGTCCAGTTTAAATACAGAAGAAGCATAGCATGGGTCTGTCATTCAAATTACACACCATTGTTATATTTCCCCTGAAATTTTGAGTGCATCTTATTAAACTTGCCAGGCACTAATGGCCTGGATGGATAAATAGGGAATTTGTACTTGCAAAATGGAGTGCAGGTGGAAAATTAAAAGAGAAGGTTCTAGTCCAAAAGATTAAGTTATATGAACTCAAACAAAAATGCGTTAACTTTCATAAGCATTGCATAAGAAGCAAATGACTGCTTGACTTTTACAGCACTATGGAAATCTGCCCATAAGAAAAACCACTTTGAATATATTCTTAAAATAAATATTGCTTCAAAATCAAGTAACAATTTAATTTAATTGTACCACCTTATTGCTTTCTGACCATATTTTTGTAGCCATGATGCAAGCCAAATTTTAATAATTACAGAAAATTATAAGTGGGGCTGTTAGCACTGCCTATTATTATGGTTGACTGACACTTCCCATTTTAAGACCCTGTTTTCAGTTGCTTATAACTTTGCCAAACTTTAACTGTCTGGACTGCCACTTGCCATGCCATGTGATTGCCTTAGGCTGCATTGTTTCAGAAAATTTCATCCAAAATGGGTCAGCTGTTTTCAGGAAAGAGGCTAGGGAAAATTACATTGTTTTACTTATGTTTAAAAAAATTATTATTATTATTATTATTATTATTTAAGTTCTAGTGTCCAATCTTTTCAACAAGGACTTGAAATTCGGCAGACTGGTGTCCTTTGTGTCAGGGAGGTAACTTTTGCTTGCCTAATGAAAATCCACCCAGATTTGGCTTATTCAAATTTAATTTGCCCCCTTTCTGCATAGGCATTATGATTACATATTTAATTATATGATCATATATATTTTTCTACAGGATCCCTGCCTTATTCAATGCACAGAATGGGCTTGCTCTGGGGATGAATCAGAGTTATATAATGAAGGAGACTGTTGGTTGGACCCCTACCTCATTTGTTGTCAAAGCTGGAAGGTGTGTAGTCAATAAGGCAGGATAAGGCAAAAAGAGAAAATAGGTACTAATGGCTAAGGCAGTTGAATGCTGTCCTGGAGCACTGGATTCTATTCCTGCTTCTGCCACAGTGTTCTGACACGATGTTGCGCAAGTCCTCATTCCTCATTTTCTGGATGACTGACTTGTGTCGCCGGGCTCTGATTTGCAGAAGTGCTGAGAAGAGTGGGGCAAAGAAAGGTGTAACTATTTCACAAAGGATTTCAGGGTTTTAAAATTTGTTTTCATTTCAATTTGAAATGAAAAACAAACAAAAAATGCTGGAATTCTCTTTGAAACAGAATTTTAAAAAAATTTAAAAATTGAAACATTTTGTTTCAATATTTTCAAAACAAAATTCCATCTGGCACACTGGAGTGGACCTGGAAGTCCTGGCTGAGTTGGGATGCCCAAAGGTTGGGAGGCAGCCCTGTCAGGGTATGTTCACACTGCAATTAGACACCCACAGCTGGCCCATGCCAGCCAACTTGGGCTTGTGGGGCTTGAGCTGCAGGGCTGCTTCATTAATGTGTACACTTCCAGGCTCGGGCCTTGCGAGGTGGGAGGGTCAAGAGCCCAGGCTCCAGCCCAGAAGTCCACATGGCAATGAAATAGCTCCACCACCTGAGCCCCAAGAGCCTGAGTTGGTGGCATGAGCCAGCTGTGTGTTTTTGTTTGTTGTATAGACATACCCTTATGGCTTCCAGGCTCCTCTTCAGCCCTGGGCTGCCAGAAAGCCAGGAAGCCGCAGCTCTGCAACAGTTTGCCTGGCACCCTGACTCATGGGACAGCTGGATCTGGGCTGCCTGAATCTTGGGAGTTGGACAGCATGGGGAGTCAGTTGCCCAAGTAGTCTAGAAACTGTGGGGTCCCCGACTCCAAATAAATCTACCTGAAGGGCTGCCCTGGAACTGCAGACCATGGAGCCTGGGGCTCACCATTAGCCTGCCAAATAAACTGCAGAAGAGTGGGGCAAGTAATCTGGAAGGAACCAGGTAGGTTTAAAACAGAACCCTGCCAGGGTTCCATCAAAACTTTGTGAAAAGTGAACCATTTCCGCAAAATGTTTAGATTTTGATGAATCCGCAAATTTCAATAAAAAAATATTTTGTCAGAATTTTTCCAACCAGCACTAGTGCACGCAGAGCTGCAACTAAAGTCAGTGGGAGCTGTGCTTTGAATACAGAAAGTGCTATATGATGTTTAGTACTCTGAAAAATCAGAAACTAAGCATCTCAAATTGGGCACCCAAAATTAATGGATACTGCTGTGCTTACTCTCTCTGTGCCTCTCCATTAGTGAAATGGGGATGATACCACCCCCTTATCTCACATGGGCATTGTGAAGATTAATTAATTAAAAGTTAGTGAAGCACTCATGTACTATAGTGATGAGAACTATAGAAAAACCTCTGTGGAAAGTAATAATTCTGTCTTCAGAAAACAATTTGAATAGTATGCAATAAATAAGGCCTAGGCCACACAGTGAACAATGAGGAGAAAACAAAATACTGAATAGCTGCTCATTCAGTGCGTACCATCCATCCTGTGCACTGAGACAGTGATGCTGTGGAAAGCATAGTACATGCTTATGTAATTAAAGATTGTAGCATAATGCTAATGCACAAGAGGTGTGAAGTAAGGTCGCACAGACAATCTTAATTCTGGCATTTCCTAACTTTTGAGTGCTTGATTTTTCATGTTTAATAATGTTCTTTCCATGTAGTTTTCGTATGTGTAATATCTGTAGGCATACACATGCAGACATACTTCATATACATATATAGTCCTATTTCCTTCTTGGGATGGAATGCAGATATGCTTCATTTCCAGATTCTACAGTGCTTGGAAACGGTAGCATCTGTGTTTCCCCCAAAAGGATGTCAGTAAAGGTGAATAACTAAGTAACTGACAAAACTCACTATGCAGTGATAGGGGGAATAAGGCATTTCTTTCCCACTTTTCCTTCTTGTGTGTAGGTATTATGGATTGCATTTTTAAAGCTGAACACATAAATATTCATTGCTATCAACGATAGTGTAATATGTATGTTGAGGTTACAAGGATTCTTTTAGGGAATGGGGGTGGGGTTATTGCGATGGTCAGTGGATTGTTTTTTGAATGTGTCTTAAATACTATAGGTAAAAGTATTGTTCAGTTGCTCTATGCTGTCTGCCCATATCTTTCACTGTTGGATTAAGAAGCCACAGAGAAGATACTGAAATAAATTGCAAGAACCGAAGTTAAAGAGAGGCTCACATCCTTGGAAATGTCTTGGGGCAAAAGAAAGGACCATGAGCATTGGTCTACTAAATGTCCTTGAATTGTGTATAAAAATTGTATGTCCTCATTTGTTTGGGATGTGTAATGAATGTAATATCAGTTGGTGTCCTTTAATGAATTAGAACAGAAGAACGGCCATACTGAGTCAGACCAAAGTATCCTGATCTAGCCCAGTATCCTGTCTTCCAAAAGTGGCAATGCCAGGTGCCCCAGAGGGGATGAACAGAACAGGCAAACATCAAGTGATCCTTGATGCCCATTCCCATTTTCTGGCAAACAGAGGCTAGGGACACCATCCTAGCTCATCCTAATAGCCATTGATAGACCTATCCGCCATGAATTTAGCTAGTTCAATGAATTAATGAAACTGCCAGAGTACTGAATGGTATAACTGCACAATGAATGGCATAAAGTGAATCAGTGTTAAAGATTATATCTGAGTAGCTCCAAAGCACAAATTTCAGTTAGCACTTTGTTTCCTTGTTGATACATCAAAACAAAATCACACGTCAGCACCCACCCAAATAATCCAATTTTTTGCATATTTCTATATCAGTTAGGTTTAAGAGCAAACCCTGCTTATCTTCCTCATGTGAAGTTGTCAAACAGAAGTAAATGGGAGTTCTATCCTTTTATGTTATAAGTAAATGGCTTCAATATGACCACTCTAAGGAGTAAGGTGAGCAGACTTCGTCCCTTAACCTTGTTTACTTTGTGGGCTGAGATAGATGGAGATATTGGCACACATTTATTGGCATTTTTCAAGAAGTATAAGAGCTGTTTAGCATAGCGGTTGCTATGGAAATTAATGGCTGAATAGCAGAGTGATTATTAGAATAAAGGTATCTACAAATTACCAGCAGGTACACATTTTTGGGAAGTGTTTCTACTGCTTGTTTAAACTAGGCTACCTCAAATAATAATCCTAATCCTTTCTGTATTTCACAACCTTGTAATCCTGGCAAATAAATATCTATTACATTGATTTCAGGTATGACTAAGGCAATGTAGATAGATCACCGGTAACCCAGTTTACATTTAGCTAATCAGAATATGTAATATAAGACCTCCCTTTTTTAAGAGTCTGTAATGCATAGAAATTGACTGAACAATTCCTGCATTTCAGAGGCCTAACATTTAAATATTTTTGGCGGGGAAGGGGGTGCTGACGAGTCATAACAAGGAACAAATAACCACACAGAAGCCTTCACATATAGAAAAATCTGGTAGAGTGCAACAAATACTGCATGCATAAGAAGTAGGACACTTTTTAGTGATAATTTGTACTTATACAGTGCCTTTCATCTGAAGATCTCAATGCACTTTGCAAACACTAATTAATCCTCAACACCTGGTGAGGTAACAGAGTACGGCTGCCTTCGTCAAACATTTTCCACCTTATTTATTTGTTTTTAAACAAAAATGTTGTTGGCCTGGGGATGCAGCAGTATTGTCCAAGAATTCCGAAATCCTGAGTCACATTCATTTTTGAATATTTTTATTCAGAGATTGACTTAAAAATAATGAGATTTTAGAAAATTAAAAAAAAATCACATTATTTTGCCTATCTTATTATTTGTTTTCATCTTTAGGGGGAAGTTACCTACTCTCAATAATGGTGGTTCAGCTCAGGTTCAGAATTCAACCATAAATACAATATGCAGTCTTCCCTATTCACTACTTGGATGGATCTCCATTTACCTTCTCCTAGTCCCTGGGTTGTGGGGAGCTGACAATCTTTCCATCTTTAACTAGACAGGGAAGACTGTCCTGCTCACTTTCTCTCAGCATACTCCTGCACAGTCTCCTGTCCCTAACTTCTCCTCTACATTCATTTGCACCCATATTTTTCTCCCTTTTCCCTTGTCTCCTATTCTGACACACCGCATCCTCCTGCACCCTATTAATTCTGCATCCAGCTCCCCACATTTCCCTGAATCCCGCTCAGTCTGCTTTCTGACCTCCATACTCCTCTACCTGCCTGAGTCTGTCCCTTGCTCCCTACATAGCCCTCCGTCTTCTCTTACTTCTCCCATTATTCTGACTCCTTACAGTGTCCTGTCCTGTTTCCCACTAGATGCCCAGATTTCCCCTTCCTCCTACCCATGCAATTGCATTGTAGGCACCTCCACATTCTCCTGTCGTCTGTCTAGCCCTCATATGGTGACTAAGAAGACACCATCTTCTCTTAGGACAGTCTGGCTTTAGCCACATTGGAAACGATGGGAGGTGGGAGCCATCTTGCCATGGGAAGCCTAAGACTTCAGGCCCATTGACAGTAATTGGTTTTATCATCCATTTGGAATTATACTTGAGGATTATACTTCATAAACTTGATTCTCATTTACACGTATTTTAAGGCCATTTTACCCTGCCAGAGTAATATGAAGGCACCTTATTGTAAATGAGAATCAGGCCTAATGTGTATATCTTGACACACAGAATAGGTCCATTGCTCTCTCTCCAGTCACAGGATTTCACTTTCTAACATTTCTAAACGTTGGAGTTGGTTTAATTGTTGCATATGGAACATGCTGTGGTATCACACTCAGGTTCATTTACTTGAGATGCCTACAGAGTTAGCGTTATTTCTGAAGGCCCTTAAGTTACTCAGAGTAGGAGACAGATGGCAGAGAACAGCATTTCATATTTCTGTTAAGTAGAAACAGTGGTAGAAAACTACTGCCAGAGCTGGTGTGTTCCTGCTTTGGGAAAGAAGCCCTTATTGTCTTAATTGGGTTCCTGACAGACATCCTCAGCAAAAGGAAAGGGGAAGAAATAAAATTCCAATAAATTTCTCATAATTTTGCCTGAATGGATTTAGACTGTCCTATTTGTAATATCTAAAGTAATACTAGTTTGCAGCTGGTGCTTCCAACTGGATAGCCTCAGCTACTCAAGGAGCTATTTAAATAGAAGGATTACAAATTTTCTTTTCTTTTAGAAAAGAAACTGAGTTTTTTGTACTTGTAAACTGAAAAGTAGAAAGACATTTGATTGACAGCAGCCTCTTTCTATAAATGGGTCTAATAATTACCCACATTTAAACTGCTAGTTAAGAATGGATGAATTCATTCCTTGCAAAGTCTCCCTAGAAACACTAGATTTTAAGCATAATCAAAACAGACAGCTAGGTCCACCCTTTATGATAATGTGCCATGCAGCTTTATTAATCTGACCTTTGGAAATAAATGAGAAATTTAATACGGCCCCACCATAATTGTCAGTGGCAGGCATTTTAGCAGTCTTTAATGTGAACTTCACTTTAATATCAGCTCCCAGTTATGATGTAAATGTTAACAGGATCTGACACTATTAATAGTATTCTAATGTCTGGAACAGTGGCAAAAGAGTGTTCTTGGAGTAAACTAGAACATGACCTTAATAGATAATGAAATGTGTCAACCCTTGTATGCAAAGACTAGAGCACAAAATGAATACTGTAATTGTTTCAACAGGCACCTGCATAATGTACAGTGCTGCAATTATAGAGTATGCATGAAGAAAAAAGCATACTCATTGGACTCATATTTCAAGGTTACGTAAGTTCTGATTGTCCTTTAAATCGCTTGTAAGAGATATGAGAAAATAATATGTTCCCAATATATAATTAATAGCACTCCAAAGAATTCAGAGTGAGCACAGAAAGCTAATACTGTGTCTTAGATGGCATGAGTAAGAAAACTGCTTCTGTAAACCCTGTTCAACACAATTAAATCTGGATTTTCTGCACAAAAGTGTTCTTAACAGGTCATGCATATTGCCCAAATGTTCTTTGCTAGTTATAGGATAACGGATAGCTATTTAACTTTATTGAAAACATGTTGTGGCATGCTATTTAAATGAACATATTCTGTAGTTGCAGGTACTTACTGTACAGCAATTTAGTTCTGTAAAGCCAGGATATGTGATTCATTAACTTTTGCTCTTACATACTCCCCCTTTCTTTTATTCATCTTTCATGCCACCCTTTTACATGTAAAACACTTTCCCTTCCTCAAACACCAAACTACACTTCTCCTTAAAGATCTGTGGATGAAAAGGGCTACATATTTATATTTATTATTTAAGTCTTCTCTTAAAAAGCACTTCTATATCGCACTTGAATGATGAATTCCCTAAAGATATTTGTACCATTTTTAAAAGAGTCCTTCATATGTGTCATGTTCAGATCATAAACTCCTTGACACAGAGATCACAACTTCCTCTCAATTCAGTAAGAAGACATCATAGCAGCTTCTTTTAATTCAGGTTGCCTGAGACTGGCACTTAAAGCAGGAATTACACTTATTTGTTATGCATGAATAATGTCAAGGGTCCTTCCCAAATTTAGAGTATTTACTATTAGATTACAGTGTGAATTTTCTGTGATTTGAAAATTGTTTCACATCTAGAGTATAACAAAATATGAGACTACTTTTAAAATTTATTGGTGTGGATTTTTAATTTATTAACTAGAGCTGTGAAAATAACTGATTTTTTGGTTTGCTAGCTGTTCCAAAAAAAAAAAAATGGCAAACAGAAAAGTAAGAAAAATTATTGTTTTGTCGAATGAAACATTTTATTTGAGCTGAAATGGAATGTTTCATTTTGTTTTCAAACTAAATTATTTTTTTAAAACACACTGAAGCAAAATTTTGAACTGAAAAGCAAATTGACCTGAAGTAATGAAGTGCTTCATTTGACCCAAAAACTACATTTTTTGGTGAAAATATTTTGGCCAAACAATTTCACCAAGTTTTATTATTAATACTATGCATCATAACCATTTATATGTGTATCACAATGTATATCAATGAAAATATTAACTAATATTATTTTTCTTTAATATTTGTTGTCAAATAGATGTTCCAGAATCTGCTGACAAACTAAAACACTCGCTCTAATAGATCCACATGGCCTCATTCATATAAAAGGAAACCACACTGCAACAAGCAAACAATTCTGATCTATACAGTTATTAAATGATATCTTGTAAATATACACATACTTATTAATATGCATATGGCACAGTGTATATGTCTAAATTTAAATATTATTTATGTATACACAGTTTGACCTGGTGTGTTTTATAGCGGATGTATTTTTCAATTTCATTGTAAATTACACAGAAGTAGTTTCTTTTTTTGACAGGGTAAACAATTTTGAATATGTAATCAAAGTTGCATTCTGTATCTGCCTGGTGTAAGGCATATGAAGATGCTGATGGCAGGATCTGAGGAACACTCAGCAGAGCCGAGGAGGGTGCAAAGATGTCCTTTGCATGTCCCTGATCCTAGGACCACTTTGTGTAAATTCAATCTGCTATCACACATAGACTGCTCTAACTTGCTCTAGCTGCCAATACCTCAACCTGCCATTACTGCAGCTGTGGTTTGCTAGGACATAGGGGAGCCCCAGCTATACCCCCTGTGCAGCCTGAACATACCTTTATACAATGGAGGTACTCCCAACTAGAGATGCTCAGAACACTTTTGACTAAATGAAATTTTGTTGAAGCCAAAATGTTTTTGGAGACGTGTTGGTTTCGATCGAGTTCTCATCAAGAATGGTTGTGGGGTGGGGAGAATTGGTAGAGTGACAGAGCTCTCACACTCTTTTGCTTGATGGCTCGGGCACTGGCCTGAGATGTGGCCAACATAAGTCTCTGCTCTGCCTGATTCAGAATGACAAACTCTTTTCTGAGCCAGGCATAGTAGATACTTGATCCAGAGTTTCCTACATCAAAGGTCAATGCCCTACCCACAAATATGTAGACACACACACAAAGAAAACTCACATTTTGATCTAATAACAAACATTTCAGTCCAATTCTGTTTTTGTGAAAATATTCAAAAGGTTGTGTTTTTATTCCAATTTTGGAATAAAAACAAATGTTAAAACCTCAAAAGTTGTCTCAAAATGGAATTGTCATATTCCAATCAGGTCTACACCTAAGTCCTGATTCATCAGGTTTAGGGCCACCATGCATATGTGGTATGGTACCAAACAATGGTGCATCTCCCACAACTGTAACCCAATATTGTAATTTTAAGATTTAAATTGTCATTACAATATTACAGAATGTAGCACTCTAAATATGGAGCTAAATTTGTGCATTCTGTCTGATTTTCAATTCCTGATGTGTGTATTGAGGGTGATAATGTTAAATTGACAATGAGTATGTTAGACCGGGTTCTATCATATGGGTGTCTAAACTACAATGACTTTAGTGGCTAATACATACATATTGGTTTATGTGTTTAGTGTTTCTGTGGCAAGAAAATACATTTGAACAACCATAACCTTACTTCAGTGATGATTTTGAAAGGGAATTCCCCCCCCCACATCATTTCTACATGCTGTTAGAGCTTTCTAAATAATAATAATCTACAGAAAATTGAAATTAATTAGCCCCTAATCCTACAAAGACTTTATGTATATGCCTAATTTTACCCAGTATAAGATGTCCCATTGAAGTCAAACAGGGCATATGATTGTTAGCTCTTCTGGGCAATAATTGCCTCTTACTATTGGACAGTACTTAGAACAACAGGGTTTTGATATTGGTTGGGGGTCTCTAAACACTGATGTAGTTAACATACATAATAATAACAATTCCATGATATTTAGTAAGTAAAATATACAAAGTCACCATATAAATACAAAGGACTTAATAAACATGTTATTTTGAGATGTAATAATTACTCTGGCATACTCTTCAAAGAAAAGAGAACCACGGCCGTGTGCTCAAATTGTTTTTACTTCTATTTTGAACGTATATAATAACCTTAAAGAAACTATCAATTTTCTGTTGTCATTGAAAGAGTTTACCTGAAAATGACTTTAATTATAACAGTTTCCTTTCTTCCTAGTAAGGACTCATGTTCTTTGTGAATTATTTGTATAGTACTAACAGACCAAAACAGCATGTCTTGGCTGCTTGAAGGAACCAAACTGTTGAAAACCAAGAGAAATAAAAACTCCCACAAAAAATGAGGCAAAAGGGACCACCATGTACACATCCCAGAGAAAACAATAGTATTAACAATAAGCAAATGGAGAACAAAAGTTGCCAATGCATTGTGAGGAAGGGATATAAAACCTTATGCTTCATTGTTTAAATCATCTCTAATGTTAGTGCTAGTGATATTTTTGTTTATTTGCAGAAAGTGAAAAAGCCGTAAGGCAAATATGTAGTTGTGCTGTAAGTGTTTATGTAGCCAGGTTTATGATTACGTATATTACAATAGTGCCCAGAGAGTGAATTTGTGGTCCCATTGTGCTAGGTGTTGTATGCATATGTTTACATAGTAAGAGAAAGTAAGAGAAACTTAAAGAAAGTTTCAGAGTAAAAAGAAAAGGAGTACTAGTGGCACCTTAGAGACTAACCAATTTAATTGAGTTAGTTTACATACACTGTAAGTTAGTATACATACAAAGTTAGTACACATACATTGTATGCATATGTTTACATAGTAAGAGAAAAGTTATTTACATAATAAGAAAAAGTTATTGCTCCAAGGTCAATCCAGACGGTAACCACAAGGACATATTTGTTCTCCAATTACACATTAAATACAAATAAAGCCATGGAGTCCATGCATAAATTTGATTTTTCTACTGTTTATAAATATTGAGGTCAACCAGAGAGGGAACAAAAACAATAGCAAGTGAACAATAACACACCACAAATACTGAATAGTCAAAAATGTTGAATGTTTGTGGACAATGCATATGCTGAAGTATCTTTGCAAAATATTTTCAAACAAGTTCACTTAACAAACAAGTTAGTCAAAATCAAAATGGATAATTCAAAAACTGAAAAAAGGCTCAACTCAGTAAACACATTCTTTCCTCTGTATACTTTACTCACCTTTTCATGTAACTGTACAGATCCTTGTGTTTGAGCTAAGTTGAATGGTAGAGTACAATGGAAATATATTTCTTATATACAGAAATGTCTTACTTTAGGAAAATAAAATGTAAAAGAAGTCTAATTGTATTAACAATATGCATTCTTTAGTCTGTTTCTTCTGTCATGTGAAATACAGCCTGAGCCAAAGCCCATTAAAGTTCCTTAAAGTATGAAATGACCCAAACATGAAGCTAAAATGTCAGCTAAAATAACCCGTTTAAAAAAATAGAGGGGAGGAGAGGAGCAGCACCAAACAAACAACTATACTCCTACGTGATTCTTCATTTCCTCTTTACAGCCTGGACCAGAATACAAGTACCAAAATACAATAAGATACTACTAATACTGCTTTTTAAGTATTTCCAGCCTCATGTCCAGTCCAAAGAGGATTAGATAAATTGATAAATTCATGTAAGCTTTGGAAAAGCACCCAAGCTTTATCCTGGACTTGCAGGAAGAATGACCAAATGAAAGGGATTTGGTTTGACTAGGCAACAGCTTCCTGCCTTCCCCTCATCTGAGGATTAAGGGGCTGAAGAATGGGGCTTGTCTCCTTGCTGTACCAGACATTAGAAACATAACCCCATTCCCCTGCTTCTTTATTGGATGGCTCCCCCTAAATCCACTTTCAATTCCAGTTTACCAGAAAACTGGACTCCCTATAGAACGAGTACCTGCATTCACCTAACATCTGACATCTGCTAGATTGTGACAACTTGAGCCATGTCTCCTGACCTACTCCACTGGGTCCCTGATCTGCTGTGGGGAAAGCAAACACACACACATACACACACCACACTCCACCTTGGCCAATCTAGCAATGAGGGGAAAAATTCCTGACCATTCCTGAAGGAGGTGACTATGCATTGCCCAGAGCAGACCACAACACCCAGTTCTACTCTGATCCCATAGGTAGGAGGGTGAGGACTGCTGACCTGGGAATGAGAGGGACTCTGTCAGGACCAAGTTTCAATATATACCTTTCCCCTGGTGTCCTGGAGTCAATGGCATATCTGAGCCCCTCTGGACAATCTGCAGCTCAGATGATGCCGCCTAATCCTCATTCAACTTGCAGGAGAGAAGGAACCCTTACAGGAGCCACAACTCCTTTCTTCCTGCCTGACTAGACAAATCCGCCCCCCTCCCACACACACACACACCTTTGAGGTTGCAGGTATTGCATTAGGATTATTATTCAAATTCCACCTGAATCCTGAACCACTGGAGGTTCACACATCACTAACATTCACTCTATTAAAACATTTTCAAACAATTAAGCAAAAATAGCGAAATTCATCCCTAGGGTGAATTCACTGAAGTCAGCGGAGTCACACCAGGGATGAATTTAGCCCAGTAAGCCCTTCTTCTCCTTCACGGCATTGAACTTCTTATTCTTTGTATCTGTGCAACCTGAAATGTTATGTTCACTACAGAGATAGGAAGTTTATGAATAATATATTGTACAGAAATATGCTCTCTCCAATATATTTCATAATGTTTGTTTCAAAGTTTTAACAATTTAACAGCATGTAGCCAAAATTTTAAAAAGACATTAACAGGAAAAGAAGCTGGTAATACAAATCTATAGCGTTAGCTTGACAGGCTTTCTACCATGTTACCACATACAGTAGCGACTGTTACACATCATCCTAATGCAGGTAGATAATTTTGCAATATGGGAGTTCTTCAGGTCATTTTCTCTGGAGCTTGCTGAATGACAGAGAGGTCACACTGCAACAAAGAGCAGTCTAAATGACAATCTTTCTACCTTGCAAAAACTATGAGCAGTAAAATAAATAATAATGGATTGCCATTTTTGTGTCATTCTAAAGATGCTTATGCAACTGAAACACAGGATAAGTATCCTACATAAATTCCAGGGGAACTCTGTTCCATTTACAATGCAGTACAATAAAACTGCAGTGTGAAATACAATTTAGCTACATATATTTTCCCCATTATACAATAATATGCCAATTATTTTAGTGCCACTAGTGACAAGTCTTCAACCTTAGATCTATATTCTGTGCAATCTGCAGGGATTATATATAAATTTGAAACTGTTTACTGTGGATCATATTCTGCAATCCTTACGGACACTGAATAGCATTTAACTCTGGAAATACACCATGATGTCTACATCAGTGGCATCAGTCACCTGGGTTACTCAGGATGAGACAGGATTGTTGAAATGGCGCTAATCAACAAATTAAATAGCATAAAAAGCCACATTGCCCAGGAGAGGAAACTGATTACTATTATACACAGAAATTCTTATTAGTGGTTATTTTTGCCTTCAAAGACATTTTGAAGTAGAACAAGCAATAATATTTTTAATAAAGTATGTAAGCAAAATACAGAAAGATAAATGACCAGTACATCTTTAGTTTTACATTTCATAATAACAAATCAGTTAAACTAGGCAAACCAAACAGATACAGAATTTACTTAACTATCTTTGATCTCAGAGAAACAAGAATGTTTAGATTTTAGAGAAGGGATGGGGAGGTGCAGATTCTGACATGTTACCTGGATGTAAATCTAGAGTAAAGTCATAAAAAGAAATCAATGGAATTATCCCAGATTAACATCACTGCAAGTGAGATTTCAATTTGGCCTAGACTATCCACTACCAGTCACTATTTGTGGATAGGGATTTTTAATCATGCAGTACTACCCACAGACAAAATCATCTTTCGGGAGGATTCCCTCTGTGGTTTATAGATACAAAGGTACTCAAAGTGTCTGATCCTAATCCTATCAAACCAATTGGTATATTTCCTTTTGGCTTCAATGTGTAGAAAATCAGGCCTCAAAACAACTTAAGGACAGAATATGCATGTCTGTTCCTGGAAAGTGAAGGGATGATACAAGAAACATTGTCACCCTCTTTGCTGCCCTGTGTATCAGTCAGGTCCAACCATACTACCTGAGAGGTGTAGAGATTGCTTGTGCCTAGCAACCCCTAGATGCCAAGATCCCTCAAAGGGCCTGGAGAGAGAGACTACACATCTTCCAGGGGCTTTTTGGCAGTCACATTTCCATGTCACGCATTGATTTATTCCATCCTGCACTTTACTATGATATTGAACTTCCATAATCTCATTTACTCATTCTGGGCCTGTTTGACACTCCTGCAAAAGGAATTGGCAGGGAAACAACCTACTCTTTGCCTTCGCACAGGTGGGCAGGCAGGGATTGCTTGCAGGTGAAGAGTGAGAGGAGCCAAGGCAACATAGCTGGTCCAGCACACTGAAGGACATATGCTACATCAGATATAGAGATGATACAGGGTACAATGCTCCACATCCCCTGAGCAGGGAGAAACTGCTCAGTAGATTCTGACTCTTTGACTTCATACATGGGATTTGTGACAAAGCTACAATTTAACCACCAGTGCCTATCTACAGACCTAGTTAACCCTTCACACTGCCCAATTCAGAAAATTAAACATATCCATTATCTAGTAATACATTTCAAATTTTTCAACTTTCCTATTCAGTATATGTATAACAGGAAGGCTTTTGCAATGGCTTGCAGATTACATGCTTCCCCAGGTTAGAAATAAGTGCTACTGATCTCTTAATTTCATTTGCACTAAATTTTTTCAATTAAAAAAAATGGCAAAATGGCTTTTTCCCATTTTTCTAAGACCCTTTGTCATAAATATAAAGGGAAGGGTAAACCCCTTTGAAATCCCTCCTGGCCAGGGGAAAGCTCCTCTCACCTGTAAAGGGTTAAGAAGCTAAAGGTAACCTCGCTGGCACCTGACCAAAATGACCAATGAGGAGACAAGATACTTTCAAAAGCTGGGAGGAGGGAGAGAAACAAAGGGTCTGTGTGTCTGTCTTATGCTGGTTTCTGCCGGGGATAGACCAGGAATGGAGCCTTAGAACTTTTAGTAAGTAATCTAGCTAGGTATGTGTTAGATTATGATTTCTTTAAATGGCTGAGAAAAGAATTGTGCTGAATAGAATAACTATTTCTGTCTGTGTATCTTTTTTGTAACTTAAGGTTTTGCCTAGAGGGGTCCTCTATGTTTTTGAATCTAATTACCCTGTAAGATATCTACCATCCTGATTTTACAGGGGGGATTTCTTTATTTCTATTTACTTCTATTTTTATTAAAAGTCTTCTTGTAAGAAAACTGAATGCTTTTTCATTGTTCTCAGATCCAAGGGTTTGGGTCTGTGGTCACCTATGCAAATTGGTGAGGCTTTTTATCCAACATTTCCCAGGAAAGGGGGGGTGCAAGTGTTGGGAGGATTGTTCATTGTTCTTAAGATCCAAGGGTCTGGGTCTGTAGTCACCAAGGCAAATTGGTGAGGCTTTTTACCAAACCTTGTCCAGGAAGTGGGGTGCAAGGTTTTGGGAAGTATTTTGGGGGGAAAGACGCGTCCAAACAGCTCTTCCCCAGTAACCAGTATTAGTTTGGTGGTGGTAGCGGCTAATCCAAGGACGACGGGTGGAATATTTTGTACCTTGGGGAAGTTTTGACCTAAGCTGGTAAAGATAAGCTTAGGAGGTTTTTCATGCAGGTCCCCACATCTGTACCCTAGAGTTCAGAGTGGGGGAGGAACCTTGACAACCCTTTGATAACGTAATGGACTACTGGCTAGTGTATTTATGTGTCACTGCTATCTACTTGAGACAATTAGAACCGCTCAACTGCTCCACATACCCTGTGAGAAGCTCTATACTATTAATAGCTAAAGGAAATTATCCCTTAGCTCAAATGCTCAGTGCATTTGTTTTTCGTTTTTTGTTTTTGTTTGTTTGTTTGGTTTTTTTTTTATCAAAAGGGTCTCAGGTCTGCTTAGGTTCCTGCTGTTATTGATATGTTATGAATAAGTCAGGTATGTAGCACCGTGACAACTGTAAAGCCTTAGCAGGTCTTAGATCAGTTTGAGAAGTGATATTTTGACCACAGATGTTTAAGGATGAGCTTTTTCCCAGTACAGGTGTATGTCCCAAACTGGCTAGTGTTGTGTATGTGTACTACTACCCTCTGCTGGATGGTATAAGAACTGCTAAAATGCAAATGACAGACCATACATTGCTAACAACTAACAGTTTATATTTTGCCTCAAGTAGTATGAGCCAGGCCATTCTTTTTGATAAAACAAATTGAGGCTTTATCCCCCCTGCCATGATAAAATTCTGAGTATGGAAACAATGGCAACTGTGAAGTCCCTAGGTGGTCAGAGATTTGTTACAATGCTTTGAAGATCAACATCAAAAATAGAAAAATATTAAGTTTTCTGGCTATTATGTTGCAGCTATAGGTATACATATAACAAAAAAAAAGCAGAAGGTTTTCGAACATACAAACATCAGAGTCGAGTCTCTCTTATCAAAAGGAAATTAAAAATAAATCATAGGTTGCAGTATTGAAGTTATGCACAAACCAATGTTATGAAATTCTATGAGAAGACACATAATCCTTACAGACCTCAAGCCTGACACTCTGGCCAATATTCTCACTTTCAATAGGTCAGAACTAATCACCTCTACATTTAAGAAATGTTAAATAGTACAGCAATGATACAATAAGCATGCAATATCTGAATCATCATTTACCTGTTACCACTTGAATAATTTTGATTTTCTTCATTTACCTGTAATTTCAGTAGAACCAGCCTAGCAAGGTAAAAGACAGTGGGTCAAATTCATTCTTGGTGCAACTCCAAAGTCTTCATTCAGCTTGTACCAATAATAAATTTGGCCCAATGTAACTGGACCACAAATACACCAAAGAAAGAGCTGACTTCCTTTTAACTAGAATCTAGATTCTCTTTAATTAGTATATTGAAATAAGATTATCACCTGTTATACTATATAGGCCTTATTCTTATCTGACATTGGTTTTATACCTGTGTAACTCCATTAACATCAGTGGAGTTACTGCTGATGTACTCTGAGTCAGATGAGAAAAGAATCCGAGTTTAAGATACAAGTTAATTCACCACTTCATGCCAGTTTATGCTCATGTAGCTTTAATTA
The DNA here is from genome assembly GCF_965140285.1 of Lepidochelys kempii. Taxonomy (NCBI): domain Eukaryota; kingdom Metazoa; phylum Chordata; order Testudines; family Cheloniidae; genus Lepidochelys; species Lepidochelys kempii. The sequence continues at coordinate 64,223,553 of NC_136383.1, forward strand.
AGCCAAAAGAACTATACTGGTGCAAAACTGGAATGACACCTTGGTGAATCAGATCCACATATTTTATTTTCTCCACTAAAGCTGGTTTCACAACAAATGTCAGTTATCTCCACAAATGGAATTTTGTTAAATGAAGAGTCTGTTTGTGGGAAAAACACCATTGACCCTTCACAATTTGTTTCAGAGTTTCATGTTATAATCAATTGATTCTCTACTGGTTCATAAACTAAAGAAAATCACAAACATGTAACATATTCAAGCCGTTCCAAACAATAAGATGAAAATGTTCTATTGATGATCCAAATCTGCATCAATGGGACTGATTGTGAGAGTCAGGTGACCAGTAACTGCTCTTACATTGACCTCATGGATCAGATCCTTAACCCAATTCTGTTCCTTTTGTACTGCTTGTATGGTGTAAAAAGGATGGTGAATTGCCCTATAAGGACAAATGGTTATTGGGTGCCCTTGCACTGGAGAATTTTCAACTGACATAAAGGGGACTCTGAAGGGGTTTGACAAGGGTTGAAGAGGATGTGGTGCAGTGTCTCATACAATGAGAATTGTATATCTGCAGATCAACCTTTAGGATGCTGTAAGTTGGGACAAGTTAACATAAGAACATAAGAATGACTATACTGGGTCAGACCAAAGGTCCATCCAGCCCAGTATGATGTCTACCGACAGTGGCAAATGCCAGGTGCCCCAGACGGAGTGAACCTAAGAGGAAATGAAAAAGTGATCTCCTTCCTGCCATCCATCTCCACTCTGTGACAAACAGAGGCTAGGGACACCATTACTTGCCCATCCTGGCTAATAGCCATTAATGGACTTAACCTCCATGAATTTATCCAGTTCTCTTTTAAACCCTGTTATAGTCCTAGCCTTCATAACCTCCTCAGGCAAGGAGTTCCACAGGTTGACTGTGCACTGGGTGAAGAAGAACTTCCTTTTATTTGTTTTAAACCTGCTACCCATTAATTTCATTTGGTGGCCCCTAGTTCTTATATTATGGGAACAAGTAAATAACTTTTCCTTATTCACTTTCTCCACACCACTCATGATTATATATACCTCTATCATATCCTCCCCTTAGTCTCCTCTTTTCCAAGCTGAAAAGTCCTAGCCTCTTTAATCTCTCCTCATATGGGAGCCGTTCCAAACCCCTAATCATTTTAATTGCCCTTTTCTGAACCTTTTCTAATGCCACTATATCTTTTTTGAGATGAGGGGACCTGTACGCAGTATTCAATATGTGGGCATACCATGGATTTATATAACGGCAATAAGATATTCTCTGTCTTATTCTCTATCCCCTTTTTTAATGATTACTAACATTCCGTTTGCTTTTTTGACTGCCGCTGCACACTGCATGGATGTCTTCAGAGAACTATCCACAATGACTCCAAGATCTTTCTCCTGATTAGTTGTAGCTAAATTAGCCCCCATCATATTGTATGTATAGTTGGGGTTATTTTTTCCAATGTGCATTACTTTACATTTATCCACATTACATTTCATTTGCCATTTTGTTGCCCAATCACTTAGTTTTGTGAGATCTTTTTCAAGTTCTTCACAGTCTTCTTTGGTCTTGACTATACTGAGCAGTTTAGTATCATCTGCAAACATTGCCACCTCACTGTTTACCCCTTTCTCCAGATCATTTATGAATAAGTTGAATAGGATTGGTCCTAGGACTGACCCTTGGGGAACACCACTAGTTACCCCTCTCCATTCTAAAAATTTACCATTTATTCCTACCCTTTGTTCCCTGTCTTTTAACCAGTTCTCAATCCATGAAAGGATCTTCCCTCTTATCCCATGACAACTTAATTTACGTAAGAGCCTTTGGTGAGGGACCTTGTCAAAGGCTTTCTGGAAATCTAAGTACACTATGTCCACTGGATCCCCCTTGTCCACATGTTTGTTGACCCCCTCAAAGAACCCTAATAGATTAGTAAGACATGATCTCCCTTTACAGAAATCATGTTGACTTTTGAGCAACAATTTATGTTCTTCTATGTGTCTGACAATTTTATTCTTTACTATTGTTCCAACTAATTTCCCTGGTACTGACATTAGACTTACTGGTCTGTAATTGCCAGGATCACCTCTAGAGCCCTTTTTAAACATTGGTGTTATATTAGCTATCTTCCAGTCATTGGGTACAGTAGCTGATTTAAAGGACAGGTTACAAACCATAGTTAATAGTTCCGCAATTTCACATTTGAGTTCTTTCAGAACTCTTGGGTGAATGCCAAGTCCCGGTGACTTGTTAGTGTTAAGTTTCTCAGTTAATTCCAAAACCTCCTCTAGTGACACTTCAATCTATGAAAATTCCTCAGATTTGTCACCTACAAAAGACGACTCAGGTTTGGGAATCTCCCTAATATCCTCAGCCATGAAGACTGAAGCAAAGAATTCATTTAGTTTCTCTGTGATGACTTTATCGTCTTTAAGTGCTCCTTTTGTATCTCGATCGTCCAGGGGTCCCGCTGGTTGTTTAGCAGGCTTCCTGCTTCTCATGTACTTAAACATTTTGTTATTAATTAAAATTTTTGAGTTTTTGGCTAGCAGTTCTTCAAACTCCTTTTTGGCTTTTCTTATTACATTTTTACATTTAATTTGGCAATGTTTATGCTCCTTTCTATTTACCTCACTAGGATTTGACTTCCACTTTTTAAAAGATGCCTTTTTACTCTATCTGCTTCTTTATATGGTTGTTAAGCCACGGTGGCTCTTTCTTAGTTCTTTTACTGTGTTTTTATAATTTGGGGTATACATTTAGGTTGAGCCTCTATTATGGTGTTTTTGAAAAGTGTCCATGCAGCTGGCAGGGATTTCACTCTAGTCACTGTACCTTTTAATTTCTGTTTAACTAACCTCCTCATTTTTGCATAGTTCCCATTTCTGAAATTAAATGCCACAGTGTTGGGCTATTGAGGTGTTCTTCCCACCACAGGAATGTTAAATGTTATTATATTATGGTCACTATTTCCAAGCGGTCCTGTTATAGTTACCTCTTGGACCTGCACTCCACTCAAGACTAGATCAAGAGTTGCCTCTCCCCTTGTGGGTTCCTGTACCAGTTGCTCCAAGAAGCGGTCATCTAAAGTATTGAGAAATTTTGTCTCTGCATTTTGTGCTGAGGTGAGTTAGAGTATTACTAACAAAAGGACACCCAGACCAAAAAATAGATGTTTAACTTTCTTTTCAAGGGCATGGTTAAACTGTTCATTTAAATATGTTCATGATTCTATTCCAGCATGAAGGACATTTTGGATTAAAAAGTCATGAGCTTAACTGATTTTTTTTTTAATCACTTCAAACACAAATCACTTCAGTCCATATCAGAATGTATCAAGATATTCTGGACCTGATTCTGATCACGCTTACACCAACATCACTTAATTGAAAATAGTGGAGTTATTGGAATTTAGAACAGTGTCAGAGAGCAGAATTGCAGCCATCTATCAAATGACCCATGACAAACAGGAACAAAAGATTATGTTTATACAGTGATATAATGAAGTGTGTGCACATGATGTAATATCAGGAGCAGATACAGTATATTGTACATTTTAATGTAGTTTGCTTTGTTCAGTATTAAAAGACATATCAAAGATTGCCATACTATAAGATGTTTAAAATATTTTCTGTCAAGTATTTCCCATTCTCTAGCATCTGATAGTATCTGACAACGTTTCTGGCCATTTTCTAGCAGAGGCAATCAATTTAACAAAGGTCGCTTTTAGACTCCTTCCTAAATATATTTTAATGTTGAACAGGGTTCAGCTGTTCTTCCCTTCTCCTTCTCCTTTTACTTTTGTTTATGCACAGAAAAGTGTATGCATTTACAATACCATGAAACTAGCTACAGTATCAGTCTGGCATTCCAAACAGGATTGGTCCTGAGTACTGCTATTGTGTATGTGTGTCATCTTTTTCCAAGTGCTAAATACAAGTAAGATATGCAATTGACTTCCATATGGCATACTCCTTATTCCTGATAGCTAAAGATTAGAAAAGGGGCAGATGTTTGTTAATGAAATCAGAAAAGGCTGGCAATATGTTCATAATAATAGAGAATTACATTTTTGAAATTCATCTCTAAGTCAACAGTCATTTTGCATTCATATTGTTAAGGTAAGCGTAAAATGAAAAGGATTGAACATTTTGAGAAACTAATACTGTAATTAAAGAGCTGTCAATCAATATTCTTCCATTTAGTTGTGTGTGTTGGTGACACTATGCTCAGCTGATCAGTAGCAGTTCACAAAAACCTGAAAATTTTTAGTCAGTTTCTAAAATGCAGTTTAAATAAAAGAAAAACAGTTATACTGTAAATTTTAACACCATTCAAATCAACCAAGCACATATGCCATTGCTTACAAACTGAAAAATTTGCCAGTATCCATTTGGCCCCTTTTTATATTTTTATTCTCTCTCTTACAAGTTATTATGTGAAAGACCCAAATTAACATTGGGCTCTGCCCAGTATGATTTCAAATGAGTCAGTGACTGCAGGATGCTAGTCCTTTAGATTTTGTTTTGTTTTTCCGTTCTGTTGATATTTGGTAAAATGGGTTCTTGGACATTGATTGATTGTAAATTAGTTTCTATTGTTCTGTTGTTATACTGATAGAATGACAGGAGATGTTTGATATGATTTTAATCAGGCCCCAACTTTATTATTAGATGTCTGGGACTACTTGGCAGATACAGTGCAGGTAACCCCATGTCATTCAATAATTACATGGAGGGTCTTTCGCCAGCTCCCCCTCTTTTTCCATCTAGGTCCCCCAGCCAATCCATTGCTGGGACCTTACCATCCACTTCCCTCATAGGACGGTTAAGGTGGGCCATAAGTAGGGCCCTACCAAATTCATGGCCATGAAAAATGCATCACGGACCATGAAATCTGGTCTCCTGCTGTGAAATCTGGTGTTTTGTATACCCTTTACTATACAGATTTCATGGGAGAGACCAGTGTTTCTCACACTGGGGATCCTGACCCAAAAGGGAGTTGCAGGGTGGTTACAAGATTATTTTAAGAGGGTAGCGGTATTACCACCCTTACTTCTGTGCTGACGTCAGAGCTGGGTGGCCAGAGAGCGGCGGCTGTTGGCCGGGGGCCCAGCTCTGAAGGCAGCGCCCCACCAGCAGCAGCAGAGAAGTAAGGGTAGCAATACCAGACCATGACACCCTTACTTCTGCGCTGCTGCCTTCAGAGCTGGGCGGCCAGAGAGCGGCAGCTCCTGACGGAGAGCCCAGCTCTGCAGGCAACAGCACAAAAGTAAGGGAGCCAATACCATACCCTGCCACCCTTACTTCTGCTCTGCTGCTAACAGTGGCTCTGCCGCCTTCAGAGCTGGGCTCCCAACCAGCAGCCGCCACTCTCCAGCTGCCCAGCTCTGAAGGCAGAGCCACCAGCAGCAGCAGCACCAAAGTAAGGGTAGCAGTACTGCACCCCCTCACCCCCAAATAACCTTGCAATCCCTCCACAACTTCTTTTTGGTCAGGACCCCTAAAATACAACACCGTGACATTTCAGATCTAAAGAGCTGAAACCATGAAATTTACAATTTTTAAAATCCTACGACTGTGAAATTGACCAAAATGGATTATGAGTTTGGTAGGGCCCTAGCTATGAGAAAGGGGATTGGCTGCCTGCGATACCAGTTACAGGAGCTCGAAACATCCCCCCCATTCCACTCCTTTAGCAAGCACCTCCTTTCTAAGTTATTTTCCAAGCCATTTACCCGGTCTCTGTATTCCTTCCCTGTGGAGCATCTGCACTGGATATCCACCCTACACTTAAATAATGAGTTGCGACCTACAACCTACTGCCCTTCATACCATGCATGAACAGAGCCCCTGCTGAACCCACTGTGGGGAAGGCAAAAAAACCAACAACTCCACCTAGGCCAATCTGGTGATAAGGGAAAAATTCCCTCCCAGCCCTGCCAAACAAGGGATGGCTAGCACAATGACCACAGCAAGTCTTGACCAAACCTGGTATTTCACCACCTGAAGGGGAGGGAGGGTAGATGCTGCCTCAGCCTGATCCATATAATAGGGGGCTTCATGCACAGGGCTAGCCCCTTTTAAACCCTCCCACCCATCTAGTTCCCAGTGGAGGAGTCAGTGGGTGCCCTGTCCCCTTTTGCAGCAGTTTGCTCCCCCCCCCCCCCACCCCTGCAGCCCTGAAGCCATAAAGCACTCTTCCTTTCATTCAGCCAGCCAGCCAGATTCCACGCTGCCCGCTGCCCCTACTTAAAGGTGTGGTGTGGTCATTATCAATAAAAAGGAAATAGAAATAGAGCTATAATTATTTTTCTACTTCCACTGTGGGAGCATTTCAAAACAGCTTTGGTGTGAGTTCAACTTTTGATCATGAACCACAGTGATTTATTAGACTATTTGTGCCTCCACAAACTGTACCTCAGTGCTTTATTTATTTATTGCAAACTCTGCTATTCTAGCTGACTGACCACAAACTATTTCTCAGCACCCCACACTGTTGGAATTAAAAGGCTGCTCATTTTATCTGGAAGTGGTGAATATTGGAGAACGCTAAACTGTAGTTATTGGTTGCAAAGGTCGGACAAGGTCCTAGCTGGCCATTTCTTGCCTTATTATCATTGTGTTGTTGGCATATGCATTTGAGCAATCCTAGTTGCAATTTAGTCATGGTTTTTATTTAGATGAATTCTATTAAAACAGATCAAGTACACCAATTTTACATAAGTACTCTAATTTGAGTTTCTAACAGTTTATGGTATGTTACATTTCATATATGTTAAAATATCTAAAATTATACAGAAGACCCTTATCCAAGCTTATATGCATTACTTTACTTTAAGGCCCTATTCTACCACCACTCACATGCTATGTTTAAATTTGCACATACTTAAACAAGAGACTTGTGTTAGGATACTCCCTCACTTACTTTAAGCACAATTTATATTCTTTCTGATGTTGACGAAATCACAATCATCTCAAAAATATTCTAGTAACATAAGGAAGGGTGACAGCACATTCTAAAGCTGTGATTGGAACATTTTAAAATTATGTAACTTTGTAAACAGAAGCAAATCTTCTGACTTAAGCTATGCATGGTAAAAGTTCAGAGATCCATATTATGGAACAAGGAAGACAATATTATAGACAGAAAGCAGTTAGTTTATTTGTTTCAGTTTTGGTGTGAGTGACTGGAGGATGATAGCAGAAGTAACAGCTGGAACAGAGGAGCAAAGGAAAAGAAACCCACCAAAATATAAATATAAACTCCAGCATCAAAAATGATACAACACAATCACTATGAATTTATTATAGGACTGAAAATTATAGACTCATACTTAGATACTAAAGGCTTGATCCTACTCCAAATCAAATCAACAGAAGACGTCCTATTGACTTCAACGATGCTGAATCAAGCCTTAACTGGATAGGTATTTTATAAGGTAAAAACTCAAAGAAATGCCAGGGTAAGGAGAAGGTATCGGAGTATAACTGGCAGCCAAGAGTTATGAGGTACTGCAAATCATTAAAATTGGAAGAAAAAAACCGCCTGATTTATATTTTGGGAAAGCTGTTGGACATGATCTTCACTTACCCTCCAAATTAAAACAAGACAGAAGTCCTGAAAGGTTCAGAACATTTCAGGAACTTCAGATGTTTATTAGTTTTATGTATCCCTAATTAAAGACTATTATTAATGGAGTCTATTACTTCTTTTTAGAATCAGGCAATTAGAAGAACATTATCTCAGAACAACATACAGTGTACACAGTGGTTATCCTGTGCATAGGATGTAGGAAACATAATTAAATTCTGTCTTGGAAACTTAAAACTACTTTAAGTTTACCATAAGAATAGGTACAGTACATTAGTTTTATGAAGTGAATGACAGGAGAAATGTGACTCCCTGTTGCCAGTAAAGGAGTTTCTATAAACTAAAATTTGAATGTAACCTTACATTATTTAGTGTTGATCCAACCATTGCTACTGTAACACATCTTCCTCTACATGTAAAATAAGGATCATTTTCGGAAACTTCACAATGGCACAGAGAAAAAGAATGAAAAATGTGACAATGAAAAGCATGAGAAAAGCACTAAGTACTATATGAACAAAAGCAAAAAAGAATATATGAACATTATTGTAAAATCCAATCTGTGTGTCTATTTGGCAGAAAAGTGGAATCAATTTTCCAGAGAGTGCCTTGTGCCTCAGTGTCCTTTCAAATCACTGGAATCTTCAAAGTTGGATTGTCAGCGTAAACAGAGATATGCACAGCATGCAGAAATATCAGTAGATTAAAAATTTCCTTTCGAGATGTCAAAGTCATAACCATGAAGCTGAACACCAATTTAACTGACTACTTGGAGGTAATGGATTTATCCCTGAAACTAGTGCTTGGCATAGTTTTTGTAAGCCCCTGACAATTATTTACTTATTTAGTCTGCTAAACTCATAGCCCAATGCATCTCTGAACATGTGAGCCCTGCCAACTGGCAGATAATTGGTTCCCTACCTTAATATATTCCTCACTGCATGGAGGTAACACCCAGAAACAATAAATAAAAACTAACCAATCAGCATGTCCCATGACATACCTTCCAGATAATTTAACAGATCTGGTTGTTAGCGGAGCTCCCATGGAGTTGATGGAAAAGGGAAATCATTTTATGCAGACAGATCTGTTGCACCTCCTTCAGCCAGATTGACCAGTTTTTGGTACAGGCCATAGGCACTGACTCCATGGGGAAAAAATAGCGGTGCTCAGCCACAGTTGTTTGGAGCATCCCCAATCAGCTGTTTCACCCTGGCTTAGCTGATTGTAGGTGCCGCCAAACAGCTGATTGGTGGCTGGGGAAGGGGGGAGGGCGGAGAGCTGCAAGTGGGCGGGGGCCTTGGGGAGGGGAAGGAGCAGGGGCAGGAGGAGCTGGGGCGAGGGCAGGGCCTTGGGGGAGAAGGCAGAGTGAAGGCAGGGCCCTAGGGGAGGAGTGGAGTGGGGGTGGGGTCTCGGTGCAGACCGGGGGTGGAGCATTCCTGGGGAAAAGAAAAACTCAACACTTATGGTCCAGGACCTTCAATTTCCATGCCTCATGCTGTTTTACACTGATATAATATTTTAATCTAGTGTATAATCACTGAAATGTAGGAAAACTGCAATGACAAATAAATATAAAGAAGTGAATGCTTGCCTAAAACACAGAATATTATTGTTTCCTAAGGAGGTCTATTGAGGCCCGGATTAATTTGTAAATAAAATTGGGATCAACTCTATGCAAGGGTTGGAAATGTAGAAATGGGAACTCCAGGTTTTTTACATATATTTTTTCTATGTAGGTTTGTCAAAAGTTCTTTGGCTTTGGTTCTATATCACACTAAAACACTCAGTAAATAACATAAAGATTATTTTAAACACCTATGAAGATTAGGCTCCTGATAATGGCATTAAAAATAGTTCTGCATTTTAAAAATAGCTAGTACTTACCTTTATTTCTTGAACTTTCTCGACTCTTTTCTTGCTGGAATTAAAAAATAGAAAGAAAAATGTGTCATTAACTGTATTAGTTGTATTAGCAAATTAACAAGGAAAAGGTTTATTCCACTGAGAACAGCACCATATAAATAATGTCTGTTGGCGTGTTTGTAAAACTTAATTAGCTAAAGAAAAGGAGATCTGAATCCCTTTTTTAAAATAAGCAGAGAAAGTGAGTTAAAGTAGACACACAGAATTTTGCAACAGAAAAGCTTCAAAAACAGACTCCAATGAGAAGCTGCTGAGCTTGAATTAATATACAAACTAGATACCATTAACTTGGGTTTGAATAGAGACTGGGAGTGGCTGGGTCATTACACATATTGAGTCTATTTCCCCATGTTAAGTATCCTCACAACCACCTTCTTGTCAACTGTCTAAATGGGCCATCTTGATTATCACTGCAAAAGTTTTTTTTTTCTCCTGCTGATAATAGCTCATCTTAATTAATTAGCCTCTTACGGTTGGTATGGCTACTTCCACCTTTTCATGTTCTCTGTATTATATATATATATATCTTCTTACTATATGTTCCATTCTATGCATCCGATGAAGTGAGCTGTAGCCCACGAAAGCTTATGCTCAAATAAATGTGTTAGTCTCTAAGGTACCACAAGTACTCCTGTTCTTTTTACACTCAGAAGACTAAATCTGGATGAACTGTACATAGGGGAATATATTCTGATTTTATTAATACTTCTTCTTCTTACTATTAATTATTATTATTATTATTATTATTATTAACAATTGTCCAATTAACACTTTATACATATTTAGCCTATGAATTGTCCTTCAATGAATATACTTCCACTACATCTTCAAATATTACCAGTCATTCTGTGTGGTGAGGAGCTGGTCACCTAAGCCACATAATATTGTTTCTACTCCCTGACTGGATGACACAGAAATGTAGGGATCAGACTAGTCCAGTAAAATGTCTCTGACAGCCAATACCTGATGTGCCTTAGAAAGGTGCAAAATAACCCATGATAGGCAATTACACAATAACTTGCCCTCAAGGGATGTTTTCTCCTCATTCCAAGTAATCAGTGGTTGATCTATAGCCCTTATAGATGTTATAACTGCTGCCTCCTCATCCCTGAGACAGGCCTGAGCTTGTGCACACACTCGTGAACAATAATTGGTTAGTACTGGTAGCTATGACAACCACACCACAACCCTGGAGGCAAACTCTCAGAGCAATATGGGCATCTAACACATGGTAGGTTCATCCAGGAATGGTGCGCTCCATCAGAAGTGACACTTCACTTTCCTCAGGCTGCATCCCTGGAGCCTCCTTTCCTCTCCTAAGATTCAGAGGGTTGCAGATGTATTTCCTGTTCCCCTGGGCACCAGACACATACTATTTTATCCTCCTTCCTTCCAAGGTGTCTCCTGACATGGATTCCAGACCCAAAGTCATTTTACTGGCTGAGATGGAGGGACTCAACTATCTATCAAAGTATCAGTCTCTGATCAGCCAAAAACTGCATCAGCTCAGTCTTCTGCTGGGGAGACAGTGATGGCCATTTCGAAGCTCAGGACAACATTTACACTATCTTCTCCCATTGTCCATATAAATAGCTACAAATTGTTTTTAATCCTGAAAAGTTCTTATCCACTTATTGTATGGCAGTGGGTTGTACCTTTGATTCTTTTATAACATAAAAAGCTATTTCCTTTAATCAGGTTTTAATTTTTAATTTTTTTTTTGCCTGGAAATTTCATTAGAGAAACATCTATAACGAAGAGGAAGGAAATCAAAGAGATTTAAAGATGTCTTCATAAGCACTTCCAGTCTCAACCTTCCCACAAACATGTATCTAAATGAGCTTCCACAAGACATTTACTTGCCACAAACATTCCTGCAAACAATTACAAATCTCGCCTACAAATATTTGTGGAGAATGAACAGAGAAGGCTGTGAAAACAGTTGAAGTGAATTCATGGTTTGTTTGTTTTTTTTCATTTGAACAGAGATTTCTGCTTTTATCTGCAGTATTTTCCCATTTATGTTATATGTTCTCATATAATAAAGCAATATCTTGAGTGAAAAAAAATGAATTTGAAGGTTAAGGGTAGCATATTAATACAGAAACTCAGTGTTAGGTGGCTTCCATCTTAAAAGCTCTATTTTTCCCATTAGGAATAGGATAGCAATTTAACAATAACTTACTAAATAGTTTGAACTCTGTACCTAGTATTAATAATAAATCATTGATAAGGAATAAAGAAAAGGGTCAAGCAAGCTGTGGAATTCCCCAGAAGGATACAAAGAACTCTCAGCAATCCTTCCAGTTAACTTACCAAAGGGCCCCCCTCTCACTCATCTGAAACAAAAGCTAAAGTAGACAACTCTTCTGTTTATTCATTTAGATCTGTCTCTGGATTTGACACACATCTTGCTGGTTGCTTGGCAACCCAGGAAGTATTATTTCTCATTCAAACACTAACTGCCATCATACCATATTCTTCTAATTTAATCTTTAAACATATTTTACTTTCTGAATGACAAGTTACTTCTCTAGTAGTGTTGAAGTCCATGTAACATTCAAGTTTGGATGTACCTAACTCAAAATAGGTGTCTGACAAGTACACACATACAATTGCACATGGTCACTAAACACCCTAATAACTTTCTCTAAAGTAGGAGCACAATAAAGAAAATGTACTGCTTAGTGAAATATTCAGAGTTTAAAAGAGAGGTATATCCTCAAGTGTAAACTGTCTTCAGTGGAGCTATGACCTGAATAAGACCTGTCCCCAAATCTTCAAACATTCTTATTCTACACAATGGCTGCCACAACAGTCAATCTCTGATTTCTTTACTTTGGGCACTTTTTCAAATCTTTTGTTCTCTATCAACTGTTATTATACCAGCAATGTGTGTTGAGAATAAGTTAACACAAAATACCTCATCAAGAATCTATTTTTATTGGAACACATGAGTATTTACAATACTTGAAAAGTAGCTATGATACTTCGAGTTTTGCTTTTGTGGCAAATTTATATATAACTAGTAATGAGAGACTAATCTTAAATTTAACCACTATACTGGGCATTTTGTGTGTGTGTTTCCCTACAAAAAATAAATCAGGCTGATAACACTTAAAGTCCAATTGCATTATTCTATTTAATTTATCTATAACATTTACCAAACATCTATCTAAAGTATTTCTAAGGTTCCTATTATTGTGGTACCCATATAAAATTCATTCGTATCAGTCATGAACAAGCTAAACATTACACACAATGAACATCTCATGGGTGGCGGGATAGGAATTAGAAGCAGATTCTCCTAGTGCTATATGCTTGTGTCTAGATTCCAGAGTACCCTTCTAACATTCCTTTTTCCCAGAAGCCAACAAGTGATGATATGCTGTGACTTAACACCAGTCTCTGCCTATTGGCAATGACAAAATTTCACTACCTGAAGCTACTTTTATGTTCCTACATACTTATATAAAAAGCTACTGGGTATCCCACAACTGTACGGAACAAAATTATCACAGCACTGAGAGAAAAGGAGTACTTGTGACACCTTAGAGACTAACCAAATTGGTTAGTGCCACAAGTACTCCTTTTCTTTTTGTGAATACAAACTAACATGGCTGTTACTCTGAGCACTGAGAGAGTATTTGATTATTCTAGTATAGACAGAAACTTAACTCCATTGTGAGACTTTCTCACCCGCGTGATGCCAAACGTATTTATTATTTTTACTTTAAAACATTCTCTTTATATAGGATAGTCTCCTACTGGCCACGGGTCCATGCTGTATCTATCTGGAACAGTTGTCCCAATTTTTTTACATCACAGTGCCTCTTACTTCTGTCCACATCTCCTCCCCCGAGCCACGGTTTGGAACCGGGAGCAGGGCCACAGTGGGGAACAGGACCGGAGCTGTGGCTTGGTCTGGGGGCAGAAGCAGTGTCGGGAGCAGAGCCATGGTCAGAGCCAGGGGTGGGACAGGGGCGCCGGCCAGGTGTAAAGCCGCGGCTAGGCCAGGAGCCAGAGGCTGAGGACAGAGCTGCAGGTCAGAGCAGTGGCTGGAAGCAGGAGCCGTGGCTGGAGTCAGCAACTGAGCAGAGCTGGGGCAAAGTGATACTGTGTGGTGCTCCATGACCCGCTAGGTGGGTGCACCCCACAATTTGAGGACCAGTGATCTAGAATGAGGTACATTTTGAACATGCTGCATATGAGTGTGTTTAAAGTGAACAATCACCAGCAGTGCTCCCTCAAGTCAGACGGGAATTGGCAGATCATCTCCCTGTTAAAACACAGTCCTGTCCTTCTTTGCTCCTGTCCCCAAGGATTTAAGCACAGGGAATTTGGGGTCTGGGCCCTTGAATAGTCAAGGTCTTTTCAGCTAGTCTCTCACCCTAGGTGAAGACTCTACTATTTGTAATGTCCTCCCTTAGTGGTGTAAGGAGAGTCAGGATGAGCTCTACCCTGACATCTGGTGGCGAGTCATGGTGGGTTGTGGAAAAGAACTTCAGGGGCTGATCTCATTGGCATAGGCACACCCACCCTGCCTAGATGGTCACTTTGGCTGCTGTAGGAGCCCCAGTTACTCTGTTATTGGGGCAGGAATAAACTGTTATTATCCTGATTATGTGAATCAAGGACAGTGGAACTGTACTTGGCCTTTTGTTATGATGGACTAAGCAGCACTCGCTAGGCAAGGGTCATGCGTTCCAAACCCCAGTGAATGGAGAAAGGCTGGGGATATGTATTAATACTTGGTGGTATGGGCCCTCTGGTAAGGGCCTTACATGCTAATTGCACTTCCTCCTCTCTCCACTGTGGAATATCAGAGCTAATTTTGATTCCATTAGGAGTCTAGTTACAGGCTACTGAGCTGAGTTCACTTTGGGCTAATGGTGCACCAGCACTGAGGCTCCCCTACTACGAGCTGAAATCACAAAAGAGCTAAACTTACGAAGAGCTGAAATCACTGAGTGTTGTGTTAAGTAATGGGGGAGCCTGAAAATATATGGTGGAGCAGTTTGTGGGACAGCTGGCAGAGCAGAGCGGCTGGTGGAGCAGAGCAGTTTGCGGGACGGCTGGCAGAACAGAGTGGCTGGTGGAGCAGAGCAGTTTGTCGGATGCCTGGAGCAGCTCATGGGGGGGGTGGCTGGCAGAGCAGAGCCCCATGGAGAGTGGGGCAATCATCTTTGGACCATGTAAGGTTCCCCTTAACCCCCACCCCCCCATCTCCACCCAGGTTAGGAGGTAAAACTCTGCAGATAAACTTTCGGACTCTGGGGCTGCAATGACCAGGGACAGAGACTTTTGGGTTGTTGGACTTTTGGGACTTTGGGTGATTTTGGGTTCCTGGACTCAAGAACCAGAGGGAAAGGACATGCCGCAATTTGCTTGGGGTGGGTTTTTGGTCACGGGTAGTGTTATGAATCCTGTTGGTGGTATTTCCCCAACATAATGCCACATTGTTTCTCTCTGTTATTAAAAGGCTTTTTGCTACACTCAGACTCTGTGCTTGCGAGAGGGGAAGTATTGCCTCTTGGAGGCGCCCAGCGGGGGTGGTATATATTTGTCCCAGGTCACTGGGTGGGGGCTCGAGCCGGTTTTGCATTGTGTTATTGGAATGGAACCCCTAGATACTGAACCCGGCCCTTGTTCTGAACTCTGATGGGCAGAAGGGTTACAGTGGGTAGAGAGGAGCCTGGGCCTGCCCTCACCACCAGCCTCTGGGCCAGGACCCAGTGGTGAGCAGCTACACTCAGCACCTTGGCGTGCTAAGCCACTGCCCCCCGGACCACTTCTACCCCAGTCTCCTTTAGCTACCCAGAGTAAATCAGTCCAATCAAGTCTCTGACCTGCACACTCAGTCACCTTCCTCTCTTCCATGGGCTTGCACAGGTCTGTGGTGTCAAGCTTCAGGCAATGAGCCCCTGGCCAGTATTTGTCCCTCAGAGCAGCCATTTGCTCCCTTCCACTGCCTGCCTCTGACTTGCTCTGCTGCCCTGTTTAAAGCCCTGCCTCTAGCTTGTACAGACTTTGCACATGTGGATGGGTGAGGCTGCCTGAGCTCAGAGCTGCTCCTTAACACCTTGCTCTCCAGTGTGGCATAAAAGCCTCACTAAAAACTAATTAGAAGATATACTTTAGTCTTAATTGCAACATAATGGATAATACAATGGACCTTAAACTGTTTTAGATTACATGGCTAAATGTTTCCTTATACAATGGGATGGTATTTCCTGACATTTTCAACAGACCACATAAATCAAATTCCAAGGTAAATAGTAGGATCTAATTTTGATCTCACACTAGTTTTACTCCTTTGACATCAGTGTAAATTAAGCCATAATTTTGCTTAAGGGAGTCTAAATGGATGTAAATTACATTTTCTTCCAACCCTGTGAAGAATCTGCTCTCATTCCTATGGGGTAAATTTAGAACAACTTCAGTGGAGTTAAGAGGTGTTGTAACTCAAACTTCTTCACATTTACATCAAATTCCAAGAGCAGAATCTCTCTTTTAAGCAGTCCCTGCTTATAACAGGTTCAGATTTGAAAAATGTTAGAATTGTGTCAACATAGAGATAACAGTATTTTACTCCATAGGCCTTAATCTGAAAGAATGGAAAATTGAGACTACAATAACTAGATTATGAAGACCCAGACCGCACTGACTGTAAAATCAGAGGGGCCTTGTAAGAAAGCAAAGGAGGAGGTGAATCATCTACTGAAAAAATGGATTTTGTGCATACCAAAAACATTTTGAAAGGGATGGGAAGGGGAACACTCGACAGGCGCATGAAGAGACGCTTTGCATGTGGTGCTCTCAGCCTGTCTCTGGCAGAAAGGGCAAGAACAGAACAGTTTAGAAAATGGGGAAAGATGTTAATGAAGAAAATTGTTTTCATTAAAGTGTTCAGCAAAACCTGAAGAGTTTTCATTTTTCAAGATTCTGAGAGTAAAAAAGTAAAATTTCCAGAAAAGCAGATGCTATCTGTAATTTTTTTTGTTTTGTTGAAAATCCAAATTTCAGTTTGAAAAAAGTTCAGCCTGAAAATTTTCAACCAGCTCTAGGCAAGAACCTGAGTCTCAATTTCAGTTCCCTGACAAGAGACTCCAGCCTTGTGAATTCTGGCTTTATACCATCTAGCTTCCTACCCTCAGTGCTATTTGAGTTGTCAGACCAGAACTCATAAAAGTGATGCTCACCCAGAAAGAATTGTGAGTTATCAGGCTAGAAGCAACATTAATGAGTTATGAAAGAAATCCTATCTATCTCTTCTGGCTGGAGGGAATTTGTTGCAAAGTGATGCCTTTGACCAGAAAAGGGAGAGTTAAAATGTAGAGAAAGCTAGCTTTCAGTGAAAGTGTATACATTCAGATTCTTCACTACCTAAATCCTGGGTACCTCCAGGGTACTACCAGTATCTGGGTTAAATTATGAAATGTACCCAAACAAACAAAAACAGCACAGGTTAGTGAGGATTCTGGTATAAAATTGAAATAAGTAAGCAGTATGTCTTAAAAATCTATATTTCAACAATATAAAGTTTGCATCCTAAGGGGACAAAGAACAGCCCTGTTGGGGGGAGAAGCCAACCCTCAGGGACAGAGAGAATTCCCTTCCCCCCTCGCTCAGCAGGAGTCATCAGCAGCCACAATTGCCACAACCCATGCACACCAGTGCGGTCAGCAAGCTGTTCTTTTTTATTTGAACTTGGGAAGATTTTTTTCTATTTTTTTCCTAGTGTTTGTTCAGCACAATGGGTCTCTGATCCTAAATGGGCTCTTTGAGTGCTACTTTAATAAAATAATACAACAAAATAATTAATCTTTTTAACAGTTATTACATGTAAATATTCAACTGTTGTAATTAAAACAGACAGTTGTGTATCCAAAAAAGTAAGAGGGTATCTCTATATAAAGAAATACTATGACATATTATAACAAATTTCTGCTATTGCACTGTAATATATTAGCAAAACATTTTCAACTGATGGTTTAACATTCATGGAAAGGAGATCTATTTAAATAAAAACAGAAATGATTATGTGATTTAAAACATACAACAGTATCCACTGCTGCAAGTCATTTGCAACCAGCACAAATTATCTTGCTTCCCAAGAGTTTCTCATCCGCCACAATGTACCAAGATAGTTTTGAATCCAATATGCTCCAGCCAAATTAATCTGATGAGTTGCACGGCATTGCATCATATTTTCTTGCATCATGTTGTGTCAGCCTAGTTCAGTGAAATGTAGCAATACAGAATACATCAGAACTGGAAAGAAGCCAGTCTTTTGTGTCAGACAGGCTCTATTCAAACCTAACTTTTCAACGCACAGTAGATGAAAGTCTAGAAAATGTCAAATTTTCCACTTTGTTTGTGAACTAGAAAAGATCACGGATGGCTGGCCACAAAAATTGCTACTCTGGCACATCACGAGTTATAAGCTACTTGCAGTATATCTTAAACCAGGGGATGCAAAAGAACTGATTTAAATACACTGAAATGCGTTTGCAGGGGTAAAATCTTCCTTTATAGTAACTGCTATAATATCTTAGTCATAATACACAAATACACTCAATCTTTCTTAAAGGATTCTGACATTGTTATTGCTCAGCTATGACTGGGTAAACAGCATGGGTGTAGTTAATTTTTTTTATTTGTCAAGGAAGCTTTATCACTAACTTCTCAATGACAGTAAAGAAACAGAATAGCGGAGCTGGGAGGTGAAGAGGACTAGAGAAAGAGATAGGCCGGTAGTCATAAAGATATGCAGAGTGACAGACTTGGGAGATAATATATGTTAACTAAAACCTCCAGACCATTATATGAAGAAGGAATGTGGTTTCTTATTCAGAGCCTTTTTAAATCTATACTTAGTGACTTCTGTTTTGTTTTGTTTGTTATTTATGCCTAGCTGGCTGAAGCGAAGTTGATATTTATTTATGTATCAACAGTGGAGAGATTTTCAAACGGGCATATGGGATTTCAGAGCACAAGTTCCACTGAGTTTCAATGGGTCTTTTGCTCCTAAAATCTTTAGGCACATTTGAAAATCTCTTCCTAGATAAATATGCACTCTCACAGCACCTATCTCCACAGAGATAAGCATTGTATTACACATATGCCTCTTTGGGTTAGGGATGAAGGAGAGAAGCAGTATCTCTTCATCCTCAAAGCCTCCCACAAATTCTACCATGATAAACAGATCTTTTTGAATATTTGTTGTATTAAAAGTGGAAAGGTTGAATCAATAAAACTCTTAAAATAAACACGAGTGATAATTAGTCTAACATACTGTAGGCTGTCCTTTGTGAATGAATGATTATAATTTTGCAAACATAAATTACTAATTGATGAAACCGGGAAGGAAGAGGGACTATAAACCTATTTCCTTGATTAGCATATTTTATAATGAAAAATCATCATTAATCATCATATGATGTAGTTATGATGCAGAATATGACTCTGGTACTCATTAAATGTTGTGTTCTTTCTGTGATAGTATTTCATTACTAACAACATATTTCATTACTAATAATTCTTTGTAATGAACCATAAGGAATAATTGCTATTAAAATATAATATGTTGATATGAGAACATTTGAAATAAAAAAATCAAATTTTCCATGATTTAACAAAAGCCCGCACATGTTCAAGTATTTGAATAACAATATATTTATAACTTACATTTATATAACAGCTTTAATACCAATTGATCCCCAGTATCTTTATGCTCTATACACCTACAGAAATTTCTTCTCTCCTGGATAGGTAGCTAACTCTGCATTAGGACAGTCAGAACCAGGTAGACAACTAAAGCACAGCGACAAGAGCTTGGTGGAGAATAAAATTCAGTCACTAATGTCACGAGCAGACATGTATTCTTACAAAAAGAATTAATGGATCATTTTTCAGCAGAAGCTCTCAATGACAGCCATGCAATAGCAGGGTAACCTGCCTTTGTATAGATTATACACACAGGACTAGATTGTGACATACACTAAGCACCCAGGGAAAGGAGCAAGAGCCTTCCACTCCTGCACAGCCATCCTGGCACACAGTAGTAAGCAAGGCTGCACACTCACTAACTGTCCAAAGCAGCCCGAACAGACAGGTAGGAAGGTATAGAACAGGCAGGGCTTGTGTTACATCCCCGCTACTCACTGGGCAGGGCAGCTGTGCCATCAGAGAGGGTATTGTAATTGGCTGTTTGTAAAAGGTAGTGGTCCTGAAAGTGAAGGCATGCCCCAGCACTGCTGTTATAAGGCTTCTACCCTTTAAAACCAGGACTTCTGGGGATGTAGTCTGGAGCAACTGATGGGGAATGTAGGCTCGGAGTCATATTACTGATAATGTGAAGAAGGCAGGAGATAAAAGTCTGAGCCTGCTTCTCAAACACACATAGACCACGGATTGGAAAAAAGAGATGCTGTGGGTCTCACCATGGAGAATGGAAGGATGACTTTGCTTAGGAAAGAGCAGTGCCAAAGGTCCAGAGTAGTTACCTGCATAGAGGGAACTGGGGCACAGACTTAATAGCAAAACTAATGGGAGGCCTTCCTGGGTGAAAACATGGTGAAGCCTTGATAGCAGGGTAACTGTGAAACCCTAGAAATGATTGGGGAAGTCCAGAGTGAGGGATTTTGTTTAATACTAATAATAAATGAAACTCCAGCAGGGAAGACTGGTGTGAAACATAACATTGTGTTTCGTTTCAGAGTAACAGCCGTGTTAGTCTGTATTCGCAAAAAGAAAAGGAGTTCTTGTGGCACCTTAGAGACTAACCAATTTATTTGAGCATAAGCTTTCATGAGCTACAGCTCACTTCATCGGATGCGTACTGTGGAAAGTATAGAAGATCTTTTTATACACACAAAGCATGAAAAAATGGGTGTTTGCATACTGTGGAAAGAATAGAAGATCTTTTTACAGTAAACACCCATTTTTTCATGCTTTTTGTGTATAAAAAGATCTTCTATACTTTCCACAGTACGCATCCGATGAAGTGAGCTGTAGCTCACAAAATCTTATGCTCAAATAAATTGGTTAGTCTCTAAGGTGCCACAAGTACTCCTTTTCTTTTTGCGAACATTGTGTTTGACACTTTATTGAGCTGAGCCATGGAAGAATGGAAAACTCAGACATGGTGGCACTCACAGATGGGGAATATTTGGTAACCCTCCTGCACTGCTGTTATAGGCCACAGCGAATTACTACTGCATCAGAGCAAAGAGGAATTGTGACATAGAGGCATGTTTCTGAGTTACAATGCCTTCAGGGGTAGTGCACCAACCCTTAATTGAGACTGTGACTAAAGGCACAATCTAGCACGTGACTGTATTTCTGTTACAGCTTTTCTGTCATCAGTTGCATTCAGCTCACTGCAAAAATGAGAATCAATATCACAGTAGTATTGTATAAATCATGTAGATTGCTGCAAACTTATTTACCTTATACTGACCAACAAAGAAAGAGGCAGTGAGAGAGAAAGAGGAATCTCTTTTAAAAGCAAACACTCATCTGGGAAGCTTATACCTGCAAAATCACTGATGATGTGAGAAATGTTTGCTGAAAACTGCTGCCTAATGTAAAAAGACCTATGTGCAGCAGGTTGCAAATAGATCCGAAGGGATTTAAGCACCCCCAGCTAGAGTTAGATCCATCTGCCCTGATTAGCACTTATGGTTGAAAGGAGCTGACATGCAGCTTCTATTTTTATCTTACCTTTAAATTCCAGGAACTTCATTTCACTAAATCATCACTTTCCAGTCAGATTGTAAAGCACTCTCCCAGTGTTTGTTTATTTTAAATCTAGATCTACTAGCTCTCGAGTGTAGCTCTAAGAGGGCTACTGTCCTGATCACTCTACTTGACCTTTGTCATTGCTTTCACCCACACCACAACTTATTGGTTTAGAAAAAGGCATGCCTGACAACCATCCATAAGTAACTCCTCTTTTACACTAAGGCTGGAATTCACTTAGGATGATCAGATGTCCTGATTTGATAGGGACAGTCCTGGTATTCTGGACTTTCTCTTATATAGGTGCCTATTACCTCCCACCCTTGTCCCGATCTTTCACACTTGCTATCGGATCACCCTAAATTCTCTTCATTTGAGATGACCAGTGCAAAGCCTTCCACACTAAGCTCCATTTGAAATCTTAACGTGAGGATTAAGTGGTATAAACTGGAATATATATTTCACTTGGGAAGAATGTAGAATATGACCAGTACCGCTACATGGATTTCCATAACCAGCTTCTGTACTGAATTGATCATCTCCTAGTTTCAGTTGGGAAAGCTCCTGAACTGAGCAGAAACAGCTTGGTTATGGTCATGGAGCAAAACATGTTTTGCAAAGAGTGGTCAAACAGAACTGAATTATTACTGTTAGTGCTTGTTATTGCCCTAAAATTTAACTGCTCAAGCAATAAAAACATGCTTTCAGCATGGAAGTACCTGTCTGTGTATGAGCAGTATGGAGATTTTTCTACACATCACTACTGAGAAAGAAATAAGGTATTGTGGGAAGGCTAATATGCTGTACTCTCACATGCATAATAATAAACACCTGAAAAAGTGAGGTAACCACTGGTTATTTGTACTGTAAATATCTCCAGAGTACTCAATGATATACCCCAGATTCAGGTAGCATGTTAAAAAGTTAAAGGGATTTTGAGAAATGAGATTTCAACGCCATCAATTGTTATTCAGTGTAATAGGGGACCGATTTAACGGTATACAATTACCTTCTCCAGCCTGTGAGTTCCTAAAGCTCTTGATCTTTACAAATTTCTAAAAAGTATTTTTCTTCTGAAGAACATTGTCTTTTTTCTTCCAAAAAAATCACAAATGGATTTTTGCTACACAACTCCCATTGACATTAATGGGAAGTAATTTACTAAAATCCCATTCTGCTCTGAAAATTTTGGAGTGGGGGTTTAATTGTAATTTTCCAAGAAATCACATAATTTGTGTTGCATTTCATTATTCATCCTATTTAAAGCACATTCTGATCCTACCAAGAAAGACGTATTTTTTTTGTTCCTTGCTCATTGCAAAAATTTGGTGAGATATAAGAAAAATCTGAGGGAAGAAGGAAAATTTGAAAAGTAAGATGTTTTACAGTTTTATTGTCAATTACCTTCTCACACACCAAGAATGTAAGTATTATTTAGGATGTTTGGAGACATAATTATTGAACAGACTTTAGCATATCCTGTGGTAATCCTGTGATTAGAAACCAGATTCTGAGGAATATTCTAGGAATAATATACAGCTTTTACCATTCAATAATATACTGAAGGCCAGATAAGGTAATGTTGCAAAGAAAAACAGAAGTGGGTGATATGAATTTTAATCAGTTGCATCTACCCTTTGGTAAAGTGTCCGACCAAATATTTGAGGGATAGGCTCATTCTAACTTCAGACTTGATGAAAGATAATATTATATTGCCTACTTTGTGACATTTACAAAACTAGAGTACAAAATTAAGATGGGAATTCTTTATTAAATCTTAGAAAATTCCAGATTACATCAGTATGTGATAGCTGCATGTCAACGAACTTTTCAGAATTAACTAGAAAGCAGAGCTACACAGACTACAGAGGTACTGGCAATTGACTGCAATCACCCTACTGTGAAGCAGGTAATCAGTTTAAAGCTTTTAGTTATTTTCTTTTAGTGTTTATGTTAAAGGCAGGAAGCTTCTTATTTTTAAAGCAAATGCAATAATAATTTAATAATAGAAATGAAAATCAGTTGTAATTGTTCTAAATATATTAAGCATTAACGTATATATTATTCACCTTGCTTTTTTAGATCTGGCATATCAATTTTTTTAACAGCCATCAGCTTTTCATCTTCTTTTCCTGAACACATCACATCAGATTTTAATTTAGCAGAAATTGCTAAAGTACATACACTTCCTTTTTTCAGAGAACAGACACCTGTTCTGCAGTGACCTCCCTGTATTGGTTCTGATCTCCTGTCAGACTCTCATTGTTTCTACGATGAGGTCTTCATTTTGCTGGGTATTTCTCAGCTTCTTCATTTGTGCCTTGGGAATTATTTTTTATACCTTGGAAACTTGTCTTTATCACCTTTACCCTTGTGTATAGTCGTTCAGTGGTCTCACTTTTGTTTTGATCAGTTCTCGTAACGTCCATGTCAGCGATCAGCTTCTTGCTTTACTTACAATGTTCTTACTTTAAATCATATGATGACAGCTGATAATATGATAAAAAAAAGACTGCACTTCTTTACAATAGGTTAATGTAGTGGTTTGACACCAGCTCTGCATGACCTAACTTTAGCTCAACAGTAGTCCCAAGTTTCCCGAATTTATGAGGTTGCAGAACTCAAAAGTGGCACTCTGTAGCTCTCAGAAGCAAGTAGCAGTCACACTCTCTCTGAGTATCTTCTGACAGCTTATCCACAAAGAAGCTTTAATGTCAACTGAAGCAAAGGAAGCCACTCGTCAGCCAGGCTGAATGAGTTCAAGATTGCTTAAATGTCTTATAATATTGCAACCATTTCAAATTGCATTGTGTTGAAAGGTAGTATAAAAAGTATTAGTATGAATTCAATTTATGAAAAGCATGGTTTAAATCCATTAATGTTGCTGAAGTTGTAGAACTGCTGAAAATGTAATCACAAGTTATCTTTGTCAAAAAGTTACAGCCAAATCCTGAAGCCAGTGGCAAAAGGCAGTAGAATCAGGATACAGGCCCAGAATCAGGATGCTTAAGACACACTGACTTCAATTAGACTTAATCATACTTTTGTTCTTCTTTTTTACCCCTTCCCTATCTGGGGTCAGCGATTATATCTCCTTCATATTTAAAAATAGGCACCATAAAGTTTTATGCCATTCATCTGATATTTCCCTTTCTTATGAATATAATTGAACAAACTTCTAAGATATTTGATGCTTTCACTTACCAATAACTTCAACAGATCCACTGGTACTGGATCCAGCTAGGGGCTTTCTTCTTTTTCATTTTCCTAAATTCCTCTGCAATGTCTTCCTCCTGTATACAATCTATCATGCCCCAATTTGGCTTACATGTTCTCAGTTCCAGCCTTGGGTTCTCCTCATCGATCACTCTTTCAAAATAATCACTCCAAACTTCGTTGATTGATTCACCATTCATTTACAAAATACCATATTCATTTCTAATGTAAGCAAACTCGTTCACATCCCTCATCATTTTCTCTCTTGCCTTGGGGAGTTTATAGATGGCCTTCTGTCCTTCGTGTCCTCATAGTCGGTTATATAGCTCATCACAAGCCATACTTTAGCTGTCACAATACTTCTTCTGACCTCCTTTTTTGCCTCCACATATGCCATCTTATCACTGCTCAAGCCACTGGGCTGCCATTTTTTTGAAGGTTACCCTTTCTTCCCCTCAATGGAGTTTTTAACTTGATGATTTCACCACCAAGCCTCCCCCTTATCCTTTTTGGCACTGGTTTAATCACTCCTAGGACTTTGTGTGCCATTTCCCGCAAAGCTGACTTTAGTTCAAACCAGTTGTCCTCCACATGTGTGTAAGCACTTTGCTGAATGAGGACATTGGCTGTTAGACCTAATTCTGCACCCACTGCCTTCAATATATACAACACTGGATCAGCTGGTAAACTGGACTGATTTCAAACAAAATGAGTTTTAATACAGCTAAATGAAAAGTCATACATCTAGGAATAAAGAATGCAGGTCATACCTGCAGAATAAGTAAAGATCTCATGGAAACAATTTCTCTGAAAAGGATTTAGCAGTCATAGTGGACAAGCAACTCCACCTGAGTTCCAAGTACAATGCAGTGGCAAGAAGGGCTAATACAATCATTGGATGTATAAACAGAGGAATAGTGAGAAGGTGCAGAGAGGTGATTTTACATCCTTATATGGCATTAGTGAGACTGACACTGGAATACTGTGTACATTCTGGTGTACATATTTTTAAAAGGATGTTGAAAAATTAGAGGGGGCAAAAACATAGCCACAAAAATGATTCAAGGGCTGGAAAAAAATGCCTTACAGTGAGAGACACAGAGCTCAATTTGTTTAGCTTACCAAAAAAGATCAAGAGGTGACTTAATGACAGTGTATATGTACTTTCATAGAGAATAAATATTGAATACTAAAGGCTTTTTCATCTAGTGGAGAAAGGCATATAAAACACTATGTCTGGAAGTTGAAGCCAGACAATTCCATTTAGAAAGAAGGCTTTAAAAAAAAAAAAAACATTAAGGGTGATTAACCATTGGAACAAACTACCAAGGAGGTAGTGGATTCTCCACCTCTTGATATCTTCACATCAAGACTGAATGCCTTTCTAGAGCACATGTTTAAGTCAAGCACAAGTTATTGGTTCAATAGAGGGGTAATTGGGTGAAATTCTATGGTCTGTGTTATACAGAAGATCATACTAATGATCTCTTCCAGCCTTAAAATCTGTGAATCTGTGAAATAGGATCAGGATCAGGCTTTTAGTCCTTTCCATTTTCTTGTATTAATATTGTAATGATCATTCATTTAAATTGGAGTTTAACTGATGGACAGGCTCATGTTGATACCATTGCAACAAATCAAGACACATTATGACATCAACATAGTTTTGATGAGTATGTTGTTCTATGGAGATCTAATGGTGGAAAATGACCATATCAAAACTATATGCTGATGAAAACTATGTAGATGATTCAACAATGTTAACTAAATTTTATGGCAACAATATTACATAATGCTAAATTATGTACCACTTGTTGCCAATTGGGCCAATTCAAAGAGTAAAGTCCTACTCAACATGAGTAAGAATCAGTGGCAGTCCCTATAGTAAAAAAATGTTTTGCAATGTGAGTATAGTAAGACTTCAGTACAATAGCTCATATTATCATGGCTAGTTATACTACTTGTTAAAAAAAATCAAACAAATAATCTAGAAAAATGTTATCATTATGACCCTCAAAAATGTAGTGAAATTGTAAAGTAAGGCTGTAAAGCGCTGCTAGAGGCAAATCCTTATTCAATCCTTCCTGCAGCAATTGAGTGGGAGTTTTGTAAGAGGAAGACCATCATAAGAAAGGCAGGATTTGTCCTTTCATGCACACTCCATATAGGTCATAGTGTTGAACACAGCTTTCAGAGTAGCAGCCGTGTTAGTCTGTATTCGCAAAAAGAAAAGGAGTACTTGTGGCACCTTAGAGACTAACAAATTTATTTGAGCATAAGCTTTCGTGAGCTACAGCTCACTTCATGAGATGCATCTGATGAAGTGAGCTGTAGCTCACGAAAGCTTATGCTCAAATAAAGATGAAATGAGCTGTAGCTCACGAAAGCTTACGCTCAAATAAATTTGTTAGTCTCTAAGGTGCCAAAAGTACTCCTTTTCATGTTGAACACAGAAAGTGAGAGAAAAATGTAACCCCATGTACATGACAGCATTTATCAATGTCTATGAAAAAGTTCCATAACATGTTCTCTCTCACCATTTTCCACTCTCTCATTCCAAAAAACTTTTCCATCTCCTTGAGGCATTTTGTCTGCCTATTCTGCTATGTGTTGGATGTCCCAGTGTTGCTTTGCAGTCCCCACTTAAGAAAAAAATTCCTGGATATGGAAGCTCTGCTTTCTCATTTGGATCACCCTAATGTCACTTCTGACATACTGATCTCTGAATATTTTTGTCTGGCTCCTCACTATCCCAGAGTCCCTTTGTTCCACTTGGAAAACATAGGACATGAATCACATAGACACTCCCATACAGACAGACTTGTCTCTGCACAGAAGGAGGAGGAGAAGAGGAGACTTGGCCCACCTACCACTCCACTGAATGCAAGCCCTTCAGCAGCTGAAGGCCACCTTTCCCCCTTTCTAGCCCAGCCCACAGTTTGAACAATCTGTTCTAGGATGGCGCATGGAAACCTGTTGCCAAATCAGCCAGCACCACAACCCAGCGGAATCCTATTCCGTCCAACAGCCCGGGAGACCCACTGCTACAGATGACCCACCTGCTTCAAAAACTAAATAAAATCTGTTCCCCAATCAACTACCCAACCCTTAATGAGAGGGAGACCAGTTCCTCTCTTGATTAACCATGCCCCTGCCAAACACACAGGGTGATTTGCCCCCAATCACATGCTGCCAGCAGAGTACTTGAAGAAATCAATGTATATCCTGTGGGAGCAGTGAGAAATGATTTGGGGTAGAAGCTTAGGTGAGGAGAGAAAAGTAAGGGGATTAATATTTTACCCAGCAAATGCCACATTCTGTTAGCTAAACAAGTTTTGAGGGAGTCCCTTATTAAAACAAATATCAGTTTATCACTGCCATATTTCAAGACAGTGGGAGCACCATTAAAAAAAACTGGATGGATTATTGTTGAAGGCTTCATGGAAGAATTGTATTTTCTGAAAAGTTTTAAATAAGAAGGGGAAGAGTTTTTTTTCCAGATGCTTCTCATCTGATAGTGGAACCTGTTCCACTCCTTTTCTCCATATTTGAGAATACAGTCAAAGTTCTAAGCCATATGTTTCTTCTCAGGAAATCTTCTAGCCTGTGCTGAATTTTGAGGGAACCGATGTGCTCATTCCCTTATTTACTGAACTAGTTAACCCTTCATGTTTCACACAACTGATAAGCTTTTTACATCAGAGATTCTGTTTAATATATTTAGTTAAATTGCAAATGATTTACCTGTCTGGTTTTAGTATATACACACAAGGATATTAAACGGGACTACAGATCTTCAAAGAGCATGAATTACAGTATGTATTTATGACTCTGTTTTAGGCTGGTGGGACTGAACTTGCACTGTCTTACAGCAGTAGTATTGTAGCATTGTAACAGATTTATAATGTACATTTAAGGCATTGATGAAATGTCAGATTTATTTATAAAAATTACAGCCTGGATTATTGGTTGTTTTTCCCAAAGTATGTACTTTACCATGCCATAAATGTTTGATGTTTGGTGGGGGAGGGGAAGAAAGAAAAAAGGGGCTTGTTAGAATTGTGTTTTCATATATTGTTATAATGTCCAGAGTGTGAATCCAAGCAAAAGAAGTATAATTAGCAGCTAAAATTAAGAACTGACGGATCATTAAGCAGCCATGCTTTAATATAAACTAACACTTAAAAAAATATTTGTTGCTGTTACACTTGATTTAGGAAGTATAAAGCTATCTGTAGTAATACTTAACTAGCTGTGGTGAATTCAGACAAGGAAGAGCTATGTGGTTCAGATACAAGAAGAATCTTCTTAATTCCTCAGCTTTATTTAGAACTGAGCTCAAATTGAAC
The DNA here is from genome assembly GCF_965140285.1 of Lepidochelys kempii. NCBI lineage: Eukaryota > Metazoa > Chordata > Testudines > Cheloniidae > Lepidochelys > Lepidochelys kempii. Next base: position 64,252,407 of record NC_136383.1, read on the forward strand.
CTTTCTGAAGTTCATAATGTCTGGATTTTTGGTTTTGTTTTAATATCTTGGGGTGTTCATAGGGAAACTTCATAGGGAAACCATAGTCTCCTTTTAAGCTTTGGATACCATGATAATGGGTGCATAACTGAAAAGGACAAAGAAAAGAACAAAACAGAACATAACACTTACTACTTTCAGTCAAAATATCATTAGAATATCTGTTTTCCTGGTGTTTCAGCTCTGACCCGAACTATGAGGAGCTCTCACTTCCTCCCTTAAGATTTTGTGCCCAATTATCTGGAGGGAGGGAGGTGAATAGTAGTTTAAAATGCTGCAGTTTCATTATTGTATGGCTGGGTGGAGTTGGAGATAGTGATGAGGATGGTGTTCTTGGTTGAGGGGGATTGGCTGTGGAACAAGTTAGCAAAGACAATTAGACTAATCCAGAGTCTGACCACTTATGCAATTACCACCATAAATGGGAAAGGTGAAGAGCAGAATACTCCATGAAGTCTCCCAAGGACTTCACAGTGCAGGTCTACTTGTGCTGCACTTAGATCCTGCAGTGTTGGGTATTAGAGAAAATGCTGAGAAAGAAGTAATTCATCCCTGGATATTGGTAGATTAGAAATAACATTTAATAACTCAAAACTCATTTAAAATTAAAACTAAGATCAGGGTGGAATGATGTCCCATTGAAGTCCCTGGCAAATCTCCCATTCACTTCAATAGGACCAGGATTTCAGATTCTTAAAAAAGCTACTCAAACGGCCAAACACAGTGTACTCTTGCACATGCACACAGAATCACAGCGGCTTCCCCAACAGAAACAGGGTTATCCATCAGAAACTTTTGTTGATAGGGGAAGTTTAATTTCTGTGCCTGTATCTAACAACCTGAGCGGTAACACCATTCATTTTCTCACACAGGTTGGATTAGGGGAAGGTGATATCAAACAAATCAAGAAAAGGATATAACATATCCACAGTGGGTGGGCTGCTCTGTCCTGGTATCCAGAATGACCATCTGGGTGCCAGATTCTGATCATAGCAAACCAATTATTCTCCAGGTTTCATAGTAATATCACAATAGTAAGTAAAGCCAAAGGAAGGCTGATGCTTGATTATTAGTTTTGAGCAACTGAGAAAAACTTTTGTTTTGGTGATATGCACCATTCTACCTTTTTATCTGTCAGAAGGAATACACTTAGTGCTTTGTTCAGCAGATAAACTTAATTCCTCCACTAGAGGTATGAGGATTGCTCTGCGTATTGGATTCTCTGTTGCAGTATACATCATGAGAATTATTCCTACCACCACCAAAATGGTGACCAAGGGGGGGGGGGCAAAATAAAAACCAAAACATTAAATCTTTGAATTACCTATGAATGTTTGGGGATAAATAGAGGGCATTCAAAGAGGGACTCATCTTCCTATTGTCTGAGAATATAGGGTTGGATGGCTCAGCTGTGGCTCTTGGAAGCTGGGAAGATCATGCAGAGGTATTCCATGCCTCATACAAACAATGTATTCGTTTGGTTTTTAAAAAAATAAATACTGTTTGGGCTATTAATAATTCAGAAAACCATTTAAAATCAATTTGTTTGGCAGGTAAAATAGAAATTAACTTTAAAATAAAGGATTAATAATAGCATTCTAAAATCTACACCTAAAATTATCAAGGGATGAATGCTGCTAAGAATTCTTCAGTTCTGATATTCTTATTAGAGTCTATGGAGGAAGAAATGTGCTCCCACCTTACAAATAGATAAGGTTTCTGCTGTCCAATAATATTTTTCATCACTTACACTACTGAAAGAGACCCTGGAGGTAATTTTGAGTTTACAATTTCTCTATGTTACAACAAAATACACTGCTAACATATCACAGGTTCATTTCAAACTACATACACAGGAACAGTGCAACTAGTCAGTCAAGAAGAAGGATATGTGGGGGAGGACATTTGAACTCACACCGTTAGAATATACCTGATTCAGAACAGAGATGTTGCCTGATCCAAAATAGAGATCTTTGTGAAGCCCACAGTAAAACTAAAAATCTGTAAAGACAAAAATATCCACTGATGTAAGATTTTTAAAAACTCTTCAGAATAGCTAGAAGATGGCAGAGCCACCTTGTAGCACTGATTTAGATGCTTACAAGCCTCAGTTTTCTGTGAGTGGGACAAAGTCTGGTAATTAAAGCTGGTAAAAAATGTAAAGGGTTTTTTCAGCAAAATTTGATAACATTTTTGATAAACAATTTTTGGAAACATTTTTTGACCAATGCTAGGGTTAACAATATACTGAAAAAAAATCATAGCAATAAGAATACCTTATTTAGGGTGACCAGACAGCATGCATGAAAAATCGGGACACAGGGTGGGGGGTAATAGGAGCCTATATAAGAAAAAGCCCCCAAAATCTGGACTGTCCGTATAATATCGGGACATCTGATCACCCTAACCTCATTGTAAACTCTTGTGGTAGCCACGGATACCAAATTAGACAGGTTAGCCCCTGAGGTTATTACTCCAAAAGCCACATGAATATAATGAATCAGGTATCAGTGCTGGTTGAAAGGGACCTTATGAAGCAGGGAATAAAATTGGTTAAACTTACTATATTACTCCTAGCAATAACTGAAGAAAACAAAACCATTCACCACTAAATTGAACTCTTCGAAAAATGGGCATGCAGTAAAAACGGATGTTTGTTGGAGGTCCCAAAGAATGAGTATTTGATTGCATTTCTTCAATTAATTCTTAAGGGTCTTAGGTAAATACATGAAAAATCCAATATATATTGAGGGAGTTCATACACTCCCAAAAAAGGCTTCAGTTGACAGTAGTGGCTAAAAGGAAACCATTGTTTTTATTATCTGACTTCACACAGTGAAGACAATGGGATTACTGACACATGCTCACAATTAAGCACATGAGTAAGTTTCTGTAGGACCAGGACTTCTCACTGTGACACAGAATTAAAGAAAGAATACAAATACAATGAAGTGTTAATTGTTTCAATAACCACAGTATTCACTTTATGCCAATATACTGTCATTCCATTTTTCTTGCTATAATTTGTTCTTAATAGTTAGCATAATTAAAATTTAAGTGCAGTAATCTATGATTTAGATGTTATGACCTGTACGTTTAATAGGAATCACTTAATGCTAATTAAAGAAGTAAGATGTGACTTGTGTTTGTAATACTTACTATCTGCCAGTGTTCTGTATTACCGTTTTGATTTATTATATTTATCAGCACCAAATGCACATATAATTACAATTAAAAACTGACGTTTTCCCCTGTATCCACAGTCAGGATAAACAAATTATATCACTATCTCCAATAGGGAATAGGCCATGGATTAATATATTTTTAATTCACTATATATGTAGAAACCTATTCAGAGAATCTTCATTGTAGAGTAGTGATACACACGTCTTTTTACGTAGACATTGTAGTTTCATGTATCAATCCAAAACTTTACCATCAATGAGACCGTGTTGACAACATTAATGTCAAAACCTCAAAACGTCAACAACAAACAGAGTAAGTGAAAAATGTGACTCAGGGGTCATAAAAGCAGTTATCGCAAAGTTCATTTTGGCATACATGTAATAGCTTTTCCCTCTACTTTTAGAAATATTTAAACACTTTACAGCAAGACAGGGAGTCATGGACCTTTCTACTCATGTAGCCATTTTAAAAAAGATACTTTCAATAATCTTCAGTGAAATGCCAGGATATCTATAGCATGTTTGGCAATACAGTAGCTACATGTTTCACTTTGCACAATAACTGGAACATATTGTAATAGATTCATCCATAGATATATGGACCAATGTGATCATCTCGTCTGATTTCCTGCACAACCCAGGCTATAGCACTACCCTGAATTAATTCCTGCTTCAACTCCAGTTGCTGTAGTTGCACTAGAACATATCACCCAATTTTAATTTAAAAGTTACCAGCGATGGAAAAGTTCAACACAACTCTTGATAAGTTGCTCTGATGGGTATTTACTCTCACTGCTAAAAATGTGCACCTTATTTCTAGTCTGAATCTGTCTAGCTTCAACTTCCAGCCAATAGCTCTTGCTATAGCTTTGTCTGCTAGACGGAAACATCTTCTTTTCCCAAATTTATGTTCTCCACGTAAACTGTGATCAAATCAACCATTAAACAACCTTTTAGTTGAGAAGTTAATAAATTGAGCTCCTTGATACTCTCCCTGTAAGGCATATTTTCCCATACCTTTAGTCATTTGTGGGCTCTTCTCTGAATCCCCTCCAATTCTTCAACATCTTCCTTGAAATGTGGACACCAGAACTGGACACAGTATTCCAATGTCAGTTGCACCAATGCCCAATACAAGAGTAATATAACCTCCCTACTCCTACTCAGTAACCCCCTACTGAGACATCCAAGGATTTCATTAATCCTTTTAGCTACAGAGTTGTGGTGGAAGCTCCCAGTCAGCTGATTATCCACCATGACCCCTGTGACGTTGCACCCCATAATGCTTTATAGAAATATGCTTATGAAAGTAAATATAACATAACTGGAATATATGTTATGCTAGATATGCCATGTAACATATCTCTGCAAAAGTTATGATCTACTGGATATATTCATCCTATTTGTATGCATGTATCATTTTTTATTCAGAGTTATGACTATTGGCTATGAACATGTTTAATTTTAAGTACCCTCAGTGAAGCAGTTGGTCAGCTTCCTGAGAAAAGACTATTCTCAGTAAGTGCTCAATCAAGAAACACTTAAGCTAACAATGAACTTGGAGACACCAATCCACATCTGAGCTTTCCCAGGAATGTGGCCTGGCTGGTAAGGAACTCAGTCATGCATGGACATGTGACTTGCCCATGTGACTCCAAAACTCCATCTTGGAGCTGGATTCTGGATAGGAGAGAGGAGGGAGAAGAGAAAGTCTATTTAAGCCCCTGGGAGACCCCTGGGAGGGAGAAGAGAAAGTCTATTTAAGCCCCTGGGAGACCCCTGGGAGGGAGAAGAGAAAGTCTATTTAAGCCCCTGGGAGACCCCTCCATTTTGTCTTCAGCTGGCTCAAGAGATAGCCTCCCCACCCCCAAAGAATACCTGAAAGAAACTGGAATAAAGGACAGTAACCACAGGGGTGTGAGTGATTGCTGGACCCAGACTAGAAGGAGGCTAGTCTGTAAAAGAATCTTACTGGAACATCTCTGAGGGTGAGACTTCATCTGTAATCACTTTCTTACTGTATTAGGCATAGGTGTGCATGTTTTATTTTATTTTGTTGATAATTCTCTTTGTTCTGTCTGTTATTAATTGGAACCACTTAAATACTACTTTTTTGTATTAAAAAATCACTTTTTACTTATTAATTAACCCAGAGTATCTATTAATACTGGGGGGGGGGGGCAAACAGCTGTGCATACCTCTCTATCACTGTTATAGTGAGTGAACAATTTATGAGTTTATCCTGTATAAGCTTTATACAGGGTGAAACAGATTTATTTGGGGTTTGGACCCCACTGAGAGCTGGGCATCTGACTGTTGGAGACAGGAACACTTCTTAAGCTGTTTTCAGCTAAGCCTTCAGCTTTTGGAGGATGTTGTTCAGACCTGGGTCTGTGTTTGCCGCAGGCAAGTGTGTCTGGCTCAAACCAGGCAGGGCACTGAAGTCCAAAGCTTCCAGGTAAAATGGGCTTAGAGGTAGTCCCAGCACATCAGGTGGCAGTTCCCAAGGGGTTTTCTGTGATCCAACCCATCACAACCCCAAAGTCTTCTTAAAGAAACTACTTTACAGAATAATCCCCCATCCTGTAGTATGGCCTACTGTCATGACTTTACGGGTCTCAAACTTTGGTCCATGGGGTTCCCAGACAACTGGGATTTCACACAATGGCTTGCTACCAACCAATTGGGAGGAGAGACTATAAAATCTGAAGCTACATCAGAGAGGGTTCCCTTGGGCCCTGATTGGAGGAACAGCTGGACCTCTGATTGGTCAAGACTTTCTATTTAAACCCAATGAGAGGCACAGGAAGTTGTCTGCACAACTGGGTGAATTTCTGGTTGGCTGCTATATTTGTCCCAACCTTCTTGCCTGATTCTTGAGCCCTGCTTTCTCACTTTGTCCCTGGTTCCTCCTTTCCTGACCTTTTCCTCAACCTTGCCCCTGGTCTCTGACTTTTTGACTCCAGCTCTTATCCTTGGCTCAACTCCCAACTCCAATTCTTGGCTTGATGCTGACTCCTATTCTGACCGCTAGGTTAGACCATTCAAGACCCAGTCATGACACCTATATTCTTTGTTCCTAGCTGTGTAAGCTTATATTTGGCCATACTGAAACACATCTGCATACACTCAGCTGACCAAGCAATTCAAATTGCTCTGTATTAGTGATGCCTCTTCATTATTTATCACTGCTTCAATCTTTGTGTCATCTGCAAACTTAATCAGTGATTTTATGTTTTCTTCAAAGGTATAGATAAGAATATTAAATAGTGCCAAGAACCAGTTCCTACATATCCACATCAGAAATGTCTGCTGCAGTTTCCACGGTATGCATCCGATGAAGTGAGCTGTGGCTCACGAAAGCTCATGCTCAAATAAATTGGTTAGTCTCTAAGGTGCCACAAGTACTCCTTTTCTTTTTACATCTGCTCCATGGTTCCCTGTGTACAATTAAATGTTGAAACCTATCAGTTAGCCAGTTTTAATTCATTTAATGTGCTGATTTTGTATCATTCTGGTTTCTTAATTAAAATGTTGTGCAGTACCAAATCTATTACAGAAGTTTTTTTTTATATCAACAGTATTATTTTTTAATGAACCAAACTTGTAGTCTCATTCAAACCTGATGCGAAGTTAGCTTGACAAGATGTATTTTGCATAGCCTCACATTGAGTGGCATTAATTATAATCTCCTCTTTAATTCTCGATTAACCAAGTTCTGTATCTGCAGTTCCATTATTTTTGCTGGGATTGAAGTCAGGCTGAAAGGCCTATAATTACTCAAGTCATCCTGTTTACCTTTATTAAATACTGGCACAACAGCAGCTTTCTTCATGTCATCTGGAACTTCCCCAGTGTTCCAAGCCTCCCTTAAAATCAACACTAAGGGTCCCTCAGTCAGTTCTTTTAAAACTCTTGTATATACGTTATCCAGATCTGATGATTTAAAGATGTCTAACTTTAGTAGATGTTGTTTAACATCCTTCTTAGTTACTATTGGGATAGAAAGTATTTCATCATCATCGTATTATATGCAGCCTTGCTTTCCCATCCTGAGACTTAAGTCTGCTGGGTTAAGTAGGGCCTGCTTTAATAAGCCTAGGGAAGATAGAAGGATAGGCAAGAGTCATGCATGTAGGGGTTCTTTGTTATTTTAACCCATATCTCTAGCTGTGTTCCTGTAGACAAATATCATTTTGTTATTAGAAGACTGAACTGTATCACTGCATACATTTTCTAGTTACAAATGTCTCAAGAGAGAAGACACCTGCAGGGAACCAAGCCAAATTAACCCTGTTGAAGGAGCTTTGGTGAGAAACAGGGACCCAAAGAGAGTGGCTATCACAGGACCCCCTTGACTGAACTGGAGACCCAGACCTATCACAAGGAAAGGTGCACTCATGAGACTGCAGAGAGTACAATGTGTAGCTTTTTGGAATGCTTTTTGGAACATGCAAAAGGGGCTGTCTGAAAAAAAATCCCTCCATCAAACACAAAGAGGGGAAAAACTTATAGGACTTAGCAACAAAGAGGGCATGCAAAACGCAGCATAGAATAGATCGGGATGGTGGAGCTTTGTTCACGCTCTAAGCGATGTCTGATATTGCAAGGTTTTAGATTCAGATAGGATATGAATATATGCAATAGCTTTTCCCAGATATAAAACAGAAATATTTAAATAGTTAAGCAAATGACAGACTTTTAGAAGTAAAAGTTTGAAAGAAGTAATGATATATCTGGCAACACTACATGATTGACTACCATTAATAAAAGTGTTGACTGCTGTAGCAGTTCCGAAACTCCAGTGCCAGCCTTATTTAAAGACAGAGAAAATTACCAGCTTGCATCTTTGAAAATCCATTTGATGTTATGAATATCCCTTTCTCCTTCAGCTTTGCAGATGAATCAGCATTTCTGTAGTGGTGCATCTATACTCTATTGAACGTAATACACTAACTGAAATGAATGAAGCAAGTCCTAGTCCAGTATTTGCTGATACTTGAACACAAGAGTTAGCAAAACATTCAGATTCAGTGACAAAATGTTTGGCATAATGAAAAGGATAGAACTTGTTCAAATACACTTGGAACTCACTAAAAATATAGAAGTTTAAAATGTACTAAACCCTGAAAATTTGTGTCCTTGAAAAATTATTTTCCAGTGATGTATGAAAATGATTTAGATTGTCATCTACATAATTTACCAACATGCAAATACTCTTAGAATGTAGGTTGGATATCAATAAAGTCTTTCTGAAAGTAAGATATTAGACAATGGAATCATTTCCAAAGGCTTTGGTGGAAACTCATCATTGGAGATATTTAAAACTGGAGAGGAAAAACACTAAAAAAATACCTTAGAGAACAATCCTTCAGTAACAGGAATTTACTGCAAAGAGCTGAGCACTGTGGCCCTAAAGGGTAAACAGGATTGTTTTGGTTCTTGGGGCATGCAGGAATGAGTGCCATCTTATTACCCCCTGTGTCAAGTGAAACGGAGTCTTTTTGTGGTGGCTGGGTGTCAGTTCCCTGACACCACCAGTCTCTCAGCCACTCAAGCACTCTCCTCTGGGCTATGTCAAACCTCACCTCACCCAGTAGGATTGTTCCCCTGTGATATCCAGCTTCTGACACTGGCTGCTCACAGAAATTCCAGATCTTCTCCACCCAAAGGTGCAGCATACCCCAGTTTTACCTTAGTTCCCTACTCCTGTAAACCACAAAGAACTTGTGAGCACGTATAATAAAACAAAAGTAGGTTTATTTAAGAAAGAATAAAGATTTAACTAGAAGTGAGAGAAAGTGATGGAAACAACTGGTTACAAAATCATAAACAACTGCAAAACAAAATCATAACCACTAAACTTTGCCAACTATTAGCAATATTTATATTTCTTATATAATAAATATATAGTCTGTACTTATAGACTATATAAATAAGTAACTTCCCCCACAAAGTTCAGTCCATTGCAGAGCTGGCAGGTTTCACCAGAACCAGAATCCAACATTCCTGGAAATCCCTTGCTCCCTAATGGACGTCCTTAGTGAATGAATCCAGAGTGCCTTTCCCTACTTTCTGTTGTATTGAAACAGTAAAGAGCTTTCTATAGCTACGTTATATGTTATTCTTTATGGATAAATATATTGTAAGATGTTTTGTGTAATGAGTTTACCAGGTCTGAGGGGAGAGTTGTTAGCTAAGAATAGGGGAGCATTTGCCAAGAGGCCTCTGTATCACAGGGTTGACCTGGGTAGCTGTAGGCTGGTTAACCTACAATATGAAATCATGGAACAGCTCATATGGTAGTTTAATCAATGAAGAATTGAAGGACAGTAGAATATTTAGTACCATTCAACATGGTTTTATGGAAAATAGGTCTTGTCAAACAAAACTTGTTATTGTTTTTTAGGACATTTCAAATTTTGTAAAGGTAACTGACAAAATACTCAGATTTATCACTATATCAAATTAATGTAATACATATTAAATGGATTAAAAACAGATTTCAAAATATAGTTATTAATGGTGAATCACCATCAAATGGGGATATTTCTAATAGGGTCCTGTAGGGATCTGTTCTTGGCCTAATGCTAAGCAATATCTTTATCATTGGTCTGGGGGGAAATATAAAATTATTGCAGGTATATTTTGCAGATGACATGAAGAATGACAGAGTGGTAAATAATTTTTTTAAAAAAGAACAAGTCAGTTTTTCCGAGTGAGCTGGATCACTTGATAAACTGGGTGCAATCAACCATTTGCATGTAACCCAAAGCAAAGTCGTTCATCTGGGTACAAAACATATAGGTCATACTGTATTCTGGAAAAGTGTGACAGTAAAAAGGACGTTGGGGTCGTGGTGGATAATCAAGTGAACATGTGCTCCCAATGAGATTCTATGACTAAAAGTGTAACATGATTCTTTCATGTAGGAGAATGTCAAGTAGGAGTTGGGGGAGGGGGTGATATTACCTCTACATGCACCATAGGAGACCATTTCTGAAATAGTGTGTCAGTTTCTCGCATCCACATTCAAAGAGAAGGTTAACTGGTGATTTGATCATTGTCAAGGTACCTACATAGCAAGATTTCTGATACTAGAGGGCTTCAGAAGACAAAGACATAACAAGTGACAATGGCTGGAAGTTGAGGCTAGACAAATTCCAATGGGAAATACGGCTAAAAAAAATAATAATTAAGGTAATTGACCAGTGAAACTATAAGATGATGCATTCTCCATCACTTGAAGTGTTTAAATCCAGACAATGTCTTCTAACAGATATGCTCTACTTAAACCATAAATTATGGGCTTGATATAGGAATTACTGGGTGAAACTCTGTTCCCTGTGTTATTCAGTAGATCAGACTACATGATAATAATGTCCCTTTGTCGTTTATTAAAAAAAAATAATCTACAAATACAGTATTTCTAAACGCTGGGAAATAGTTCAAATACGAATATACAGTAGTTTGCCACCACCTTTTCTGTTGCCTTCATATTATATGGTATACTGCAGTAATTTCTAAGAAATTCCATGACAGCAGTGCTTCACAGATTGTACACTGAATACTGAAATCTAGCTCCCTATGATAAAATAAAAGAATGATCAAGGAGGTGCCCTAATGTCATGATGCAGTTTGGTAACACATTCTGACATCCAATAAAAAAATTATAAAAAATGGTAATCTATTATAGAGGGAAGAGAGGAAGCAGCAAATACACAATCTATGAATAAAAGGCAAGAGATCAGCAGGTTAAAAAGTCATGAAGCTACAGTAGGAATTAAAAAGTTATTTATATTTGCTAAAAGTTATATAAATAAGACCTTTTCAGTTTCCATGTGAGAGTCCAGCTAATGCACCTATTAAGTAAGTGGAGCACAGGATCCTCCAGAGACCCTTTCTTTGTCTTTGAAACACATATCTTCAAATGAAAATCTTTTGAAAATAATCTGCCTTCTTTTTCTTCGGGGAATTTAGGCTTGTCAAGGTTCCTCCCCCACTCTGAACTCTAGGGTACAGATGTGGGGACCTGCATGAAAAACTTCCTAAGCTTATCTTTACCAGCTTAGGTCAAAACTTCCCCAAGGTACAAAATATTCCACCCGTCGTCCTTGGATTGGCCGCTACCACCACCAAACTAATACTGGTTACTGGGGAAGAGCTGTTTCGACGCGTCTTTCCCCCCAAAATACTTCCCAAAACCTTGCACCCCACTTCCTGGACAAGGTTTGGTAAAAAGCCTCACCAATTTGCCTTGGTGACTACAGACCCAGACCCTTGGATCTTAAGAACAATGAACAATCCTCCCAACACTTGCACTCCCCCTTTCCTGGCAAATGTTGGATAAAAAGCCTCACCAATTTGCATAGGTGACCACAGACCCAACCCCTTGGATCTGAGAACAATGAAAAAGCATTCAGTTTCTTACAAGAAGACTTTTAATAAAAATAGAAGTAAATAGAAATAAAGAAATCCCCCCCTGTAAAATCAGGATGGTAGATATCTTACAGGGTAATTAGCTTCAAAAACATAGAGAACCCCTCTAGGCAAAACCTTAAGTTACAAAAAAGATACACAGACAGAAATAGTTATTCTATTCAGCACAATTCTTTTCTCAGCCATTTAAAGAAATCATAATCTAACACATACCTAGCTAGATTACTTACTAAAAGTTCTAAGACTCCATTCCTGGTCTATCCCCGGCAGAAACCAGCATATAGACAGACACACAGACCCTTTGTTTCTCTCCCTCCTCCCAGCTTTTGAAAGTATCTTGTCTCCTCATTGGTCATTTTGGTCAGGTGCCAGCGAGGTTACCTTTAACTTCTTAACCCTTTACAGGTGAGAGGAGATTTCCCCTGGCCAGGAGGGATTTCAAAGGGGTTTACCCTTCCCTTTATATTTATGACAAGGCTAAATCAACCAGGAAGAAATGGGAGTTAAGACTCTTGATATCTTTTCCTGATGTTAAAAGGAAGGCCATTTTTCTGTGAAAAGTCATTTGTTTTTCCCGCAAAGACAAAACAGGAGAGAAAGATGCTTAAAAGCTTAAAAATAAATCAGCAAAATAAATGCATGAATTAAAAATGGGATCAGATCTAAATTCTGAATTAAATTCCACACAAATTCTTTGCCTGAACCCCAAAGGCAGGCACAAACAAAATAACTTCTACAGTTCACCCTCTTATTATTTATAGTACATATTTCTTCTGATTTATAATACAGCAGTTTGCTAATTGGAATCAGAATAGAAATTTTAAAAATCCATTAATTTAGAACAGTGGAGCTGGGGTGCATGCCAGTTTGTCAACACACCACTATTAATGATTAGATTGACTTCATTGTCCTGCTAAGATTACATATAGTTTTATAAGACTTTCATATTGATTTTGAATTTTATATTTTATATTACAATTTTATTCAATTAATATGTATGCTCTGGAACTATCATTCTCACTCATATGAGCCAAATTATAATGTATGCAGATCACACCTCACCAACACACTGTAATTCACTTAATGTATGTACTTTGTCCCAGTGCTGCCCAAACTCTCACACCCTAGAGAGGGGATGAAGGAATTACATGAACAATGGAGTCAGAACAAAGAATGTACAAATCCATTTTTTCATTCATTCATCAGAGACTGCGTTATGCGTATCATCATTCTATAGATAATAAAAATGGATAATCAGATACTAGGAGGAATAGACGGAACCAGGCAGTAGGACAGAAAGAACTCATTATGCAGTGCTGGGCTGATGCACAGGTGGGAGTGCATAGGGAACAGGTTTGGGGGACTGGGAGGCTAACCAGATACAGAGTGGCCAAACGGGAGGAATCTGGACCTTGCTTATTTACATGGTAACAGCTATTTTAACTATCTCGTATTTGTTCTGATCTTAGGGATCAGAATTGTGTGAATAGGAATCCAGGAGCAAAGCACCCTCATTTGTACATTTGTCACATTCCTAAACCAAGGCCCATGTGATTCAACATAAACAATATTTTATTCATCATTAAATTGCAGCATACAGAAAAGGTTTAGTAGTAGTTGTTCTTAACCTTGTCTGTACCAGGAATGCCCAGCCCTCTTCCTCCTAGTTATCAATATGGGGCGGACAGGGTGGTCATGCCTCCGAACACTTAGTTATGAGCCGAGGTAGAGAAGCTATGATTTATAGGGTAATTACATGAGCTTCCCAGAACATGGACTATACATGGTTCATTTATGGTTGCAATAGTATGGCATGTGACATAAAGAAGCAATGCTGCTAACCGAGCTCTAGGTGATGCCCCTGATATCTGCATGCATAAAGAGCCCTATGAATATAGATCTCATCCATCCCATGAAGAATGGGATGAGGTCAACCACCTCCAGTGTCAGGATTCACATGGGTGGAGAGGACAGTGGATGGTGCTAAAACTTCTACCTCTCTCATCATTGACACCAGAGAATTTCCCAAGTGAAGGTAGTGCAGCCAGATACTGCCAACAGCCAACAGTAAGACCCAGCACAGGGCCTCTGCATCCATAATCCTGGCCTTTTGCAGAATGTAGTGTTTCTGGCCAGAACTCCTGCTTCTTCCACAGGGAATGTTGGTGGAAGAAACAATGTGCAGTAGACTTTTTAAGGGAAACCTCAATTTCCTTCCCAAAAAAACTTCTTTCAAGGGTTTTCTATGGGAGGGAATGTTCTTGATTTCCAACCAATATCAGCTACCATATGATGGTTATAATAGCACTTTTTAAATAGGTTATGTCCTGAAAATACTAATGGACAAAGGAAAGAAATAATATATTAAATTGTCAAATTTTATTCATGTATATCTGGAAGAAAATATTAAATATTGTTACTGTTTACAAGACTACAGGATTACAGTTAAAAAACAAAACAAAACCAAGCTGTCATGTAGCTTAGGGGAAACCTGGAATTTGCCCTGGACATATTAAAAGGGCAATGGGTACAGAGTATAAGATCCTTCAGGAATAAAAGAATTCTCACATTTTTTACAAGTGAGAACAGCACTGTACTCTGAGTCTCCAGCATTCACTGCTACATTTAACAGCAGTAGAAAGCCTTTTTTCCAGGGCAGAGAGGATTTAAGGGGATGAAATTATATGAATTCTCAGAGCCTTCAGGCAGGCAGGACTTCTAGATAAACACTGAACTTTTCAACTTGGGATTGTTTGAAGCTTTATAATCTGGGCTTTGCCTGCTTGACCCTTCTCTGTATCTCTGAGTAGCATTATTTTGCATGTAATCTTTCCTGGATAAAATGTTCCAAATGAGCATGTGAGTGTAACCTTAAAAAACATAACTAGCATACACAGTACATATATCATTGAAAAGAACATCTGTATAAACCCTCCCATTTGCTGATATACATTATACAACATTCTAACTAATTTACATTTCATAATTTGTAATGAAAATAATGTATTATCCCAATTTATTATATTAATTGGAATGCATCTGTTTCTTCCTACAACATTTTATTTTTCTATTTCCCTTCTTTGTTTCACCTGAAAGTGCAGATTTTTCATAAGAAGGCAAAAATGGAAATATTTGGACTTATAGAAATATTTGAGAAAACTTTGAATGTTGTGGATTTTATTTGTTCTCACACTTACTTAACTGTGAGTTAAGAGGGTTTCCAATTGTGTTACACTGGGGTGAAATAAGAATCAGAAACATTAATTTTAAGAAGGGGGTGTTTGTGATGTTCTGTACCTCAGCAGATCACTCTGCACGCCCATGTTCACCCTTATATGATTGTGTGATATCCTATGCAAAGTTTTTCATGCCAGGTGTCTTCAGAAGTCTCATAATGCACTGAGTATTGTTATTATAGTAATGTGATAGGTTGTAATTTCATGTATGTAGTTATGAGGTTGAAAATGTGTTCTCATAGCTTAAAACAAGCCCAGGCAAAACTCCCCAAAAGCAGAGGGGCAGTTCATACCTCATCAGGGCATGTATGGGACAAACCCAGCCCAGCCTCACAGGAACAAAGGACACTGGCCTAGGCAGCAGCAAGGTATCTGTTGGACTCTTGAGTGAGCCACCCCCCTTCATTTTGTCATTTTGGGACTATGATGTCGTAATGCTCACCTAACTCTGAAGGAGTGGGGGACAAACCCAAGAGGGAAGAAAGAACATGATAAAAGGGAGAGACGTTTGCCATGCTCTTCCTCTCTCATCCACGTCCATCTACAGACATCACCACCAAGCGACTGAAGCACTGATCAAAGGGGAAAGCCTGGCTGAAGGGCAACCAGCCAGCCTGTGGTGAGAGGAATCTAAGTTTGTAAGGGCACTGAAAGTGTTCAGATCAGCTTAGAATGCATCCTGCTTTTATTTCATTTGACCAAATCTGACTTGTTGTGCTTTGACTTATAATAACTTAAAATTTATCTTTGTAGTTAATAAATTTGTTTGTTGCGGTTCAGTGATGAGACAGAACACAGCTTTATGCAAGCAAACAGGCTGGTCAGCGGAGATGGGCTGTTCTGCCCCCCCTGCCTTCCACCTTCTCCTTTTATTATATTTCTCCCCCTAAGCATTACACACTGCTACACAAAGGAATGTATGACGTTGATTCATATGCTTAGTTACCATCCTCTATCTACTACAATCCTGGTTCTCAGGCCTTGAGCCCAGGCTAAAGAAACCTCCCACAGTTGCTGTCCAAACAATCAAGTTCTCAGGGTTCATATCTAGCCCTTGTCCTTGGAGAGAGCAATGTGTGCATTGCTCCTAGGAAACAGTCAGGGTGTGCCCCGCCTGCTTCCAGGTGGAATAGCTAGACATTAACCCTTCATTTGTTTATTCTACCTGAAGCAGTGCATTTGGTTTGAAGCATGTCAGAGACCAGGGCTGGCCTTACCATGAGGCGAACTGAGGTGGCCACCTCAGGTGCCAGACTGTGGGGGGCACCACTAGGACCCAGAGTGTAGAAAACTGTGTCTGCTGCTGGTGCATATGTATCCTCTCTGCTCTAGATGCACAGAGATGGTGGAGTGCTATGCTGGAGGAAGGAGGGAACAAGAGACATAACAGGCAGGGAGTAGAAAAGGTGGGAATAACAGAAAGCAGCAGGAGCTGCAGGGAGACAGAGGAGGAGGAGCCTCTTATGTACCTCTCTAGCACCCCCAGGAGCCTGGACTGATTAACACCAGCTTCTCAGGGAGCTTCCTGTTTCCTGCTTCCCTGAACCCACTTGAGGAGAACAGGCAATCAACTAAAGTAGTAGGAGCCTGTTAGGCCCTTAAGATGCTGATATCTTCCCTCACTCAGGCCCTGCTACCAGCCTGCTTATTTGTCCCCTTCAACTGAGTGTTGAGAGCCACTATAGCTGGCACAGAACACCAGTCATGAGTGAAAGAAAATGCCCCTCTGGGGCAGCATTCAGAAAAAGAAATAAAGCAAAGGAAGCTTTTCTATCTAATCAGGAAGGAGCTCTCCTGAGTTACATAGACACAAATGTTCACGGTGAGCCTTCCAGCCCCAGTGAGGATGTGAGTGGTGAGGAGATGCCTGATTTTCCAGTTAGTCAGAGTGCAGGTGACCTGGCAGCTACTGCAGCATCCATATCTCCATCTCAAATGGATGTAACCATGCACATTCCTGAAGAAAATGGTAGATCAGAAAAGAGTGTGGTGGAGGCACAAGAAACAGCTGCTGCTGAGTTTAGTTCCTTAAGTCTAGATGATCCAGGACTGTGGACGCACTTGAGCAGTAGCCTGAGGGACTTCCTTGTACTGCATGGGCCACAGCAAGTGAAAATCTTCATGTTCCCTGAAGACAATGAAAATAGAAGTTTCCAGCCAACACATTACTGCCGTGAAATCCCCAATGGTGACAAAGTGGAGAGGCCATGGCTTATGTACTCAAAACCCCAGAATGCTACATACTGTTTTTGTTGCAAACTCTTCCACTCTAATGTTTCAGCCTGTTTGGGTTCTACAGGAACAAAAGGACTGGAAAAATCTGGCTAGAAATCTGGCATGCCATGAAAAGGCAGCAAATCACCAGAGAGCATTCCACAGGTTGAAAGAGCTTGAGATGAGGCTAAAGCTAAAGGCCACCATAGATGACCAGCATCAAGAGAAGATTTCATCAGAGTCTCTTTACTGGCAAAATGTTCTGAAAAGGCTCATTGCCATTGTGAGAATGCTTGCTACCCAAAACCTAGCAGAGTGTGGCACTTCGGATCAGCTGTATGTGCCAAACAATGGAAACTTCCTTAAAATTGTGGAGCTGTACTTCAGGAGCATCTAAGAAGAGTCACCACCCAAGAAATGTACACACCACTACCTTGGAAAAACAATTCAAAATGAAATCATACAGTTACTGGCAACAAAAGTCAAACAGAAGATTGTGACAGATCTGAAGTCAGCAAGATATTACTCTGTTATTCTGGACTGCACTCCTGACATTAGCCATATGGAACAAATGACTTTAATGGTGCATTTTGTAACAACAACAGAACCTAGTGAAAATGTCCCTGCAATGGTGACTGTCTTAGAGTACTTTCTAGAATTTTTTGACATTGATGATACTACAGGACCTGGTACGACAAATGTGGTTCTTAAAAAGCTGGAAGATACGGGAATTGCTTTACTGACATGAGAGGTCAGGGCTACGATAATGGTGCCAACATGAGAGGAAAGAACATAGGAGTGCAAACATGGATCCGAGAGTTAAACCCTTGAGGTTTTTTTTGTCCCTTGCAGTTCTCATTCATTGAATTTAGTGGTCAGTGATGCAGCATCAGCTTCTAGTGAGGCTGCTGAATTTTTCAATGTAATTCAAAGCATCTATGTATTTCTCTCTGCATCAGCTCATCGATGGCAAATTTTGAAGCAACATCAGGGATCATCCTCTCTGACACAGAAACCACTGAGTGCCACATGATGGGAAAGTCGAGCGGAGGCGATAAAGCCTATCAAACATCAAATTGGGAAGGTAGATGGTGCCATAGTTGCCATTATGGAGGATAATGCTATGACAGAAACTGTTCATGGGAGAACAGTGGCAGAGGGAAATGGAATCACCAGAAACATACATAACTTCAAATTTCTGTGTGGCTTAGTGTTGTGGCATGACATACTGTTTGAAATAAATATTGTAAGCAAAGTCATACCTACAGTATTACTGGTCAGATGAGGGATTTCAAAATGTTCTGAAGAGTGCCCAGAAGTTGGCAGAGGAACTTCCCACTGAAGCTATTTTCCCACCCATTCAAGAATACAAGAGTCACCAAAGAAGAAGACATTTTGATTATGAGGCCTGGGATAATCCCATAAGAGATCCCAAACAACAATTCAAAGTTGAATTCTTTAACCAGGTGCTAGATTGTGCAAGAGTCAGTTGAAGAACGTTTCATGCAGCTCAAGGAACACAGCAGTATATTTGGGATGTTGTATGATATTCCAAAACTCCTCACTATATCTGAAGAAGACCTACACCAGCAATGCAGGGCACTAGAGACAGTGTTGACACATGATGACATGCCCTATATTGATGCGAGTGATTTAGGTGATGAACCGAAAACCCTTTCAAGATACATTTCAGCAGGATGAACTCCAAAGGCTTTTCTGGAATATATGTGCACATATAAGATGACCACCCTCTTTCCAAATGCTTTTGTTGCTCTGCGCATAATTTGAACACTTCCTGTAACAGTTGCCAGTGGAGAACGCAGCTTCTCCAAGCTGAAGTTAATAAAAAGACATCTATGCTCCACAATAACACAGGAGAGGCTGGTCAGCCTTGCAACCATCTCAATAGAGCATGAGCTGGCCCAGACTGTGGACCTTCAGCAGTTCAAATCTTTGCAACCAAGAAGGCATGGAAAGCACCACTTTGATTATTCAAACAGATAAAAATGCCAATGTTTACTATGCAGACAAAAAAAGTTACATTTGCTGTTCAGGTGTTTGAAAGTTAAGTGTTACTTAAAATTTTTGAACAAGGCATTTTAAGTTGTTAGTTCTCCTTTATTGGGGTAGGCAGCAGAGCAGTACCGTGAGAGGAACAAGAAGAAGGCAGAATTGAGACCTTTCAAAGTTTTGGCCCAAGCGACGGGGCATGAGGGCATCATTTGAGCTCCTCACCTCAGGCACCAAAATGTTCTGGGCCGGTCCTGTCAAAGACTCCCCTTAGGATAACAACCTTGGTACATATCAATTTATTTGTTAAATTGACTAATTCATATAAGCTTGCAGTGTCCAGCAGGCATAATTGGACACTGCAAGACCAAGGTTCCTAGGGTTGTGTCTGGGACCAGAGATATTGGCTAATGTCATTCGGTTGCACAATCATAGGAGCAGCTTACATGCTGGAGGCTGTACGTGAACAGCCCAGGAGTGGGGGTTCTCACAGCAGAGCAGGGTAAGGCTGGCTCCCAGAGTTGAGCACTAGAGTGACTTAGCAGATCACCGGTCCAGATAACACCAGGAGAATGTCACAGTGGCACAGCAAGCAGGGTGTATGTGCGGCTTGTTACTCCACTTGGAGTTCATACTTTAAGCACTGATATTTGTGATGTTAAGTGAGTCTTAAGTGCACTGGCTAAGAACAGTCAGAAGGAGGTCACAGTTTTGTTATTTTTCTGTCTGTTTATTTCAGGTGGGGGAAATAAGCACAAGAAAGCAGAAAAATGATTACCAGTGAAGCAGCTACAAAACTAGAGCTGGCCAGTCTGGAAGTAGCAGAGAAGAAAAAGGACCATGAGTTTCAAGTGTGGCAGGCAGAAATGAGGCTCAAAGAAGAGGAGCTGCACACAGAAGGGCTATGGAGGCAGAGGCAGCCAGAGAGGAGGCTGCACACAGAAGGCTATGGGAGAAAAAGGGAGAGGAAGAGAAGAAAAAAAGAGAGAGCGAGGAGAAAGAGAGAGAAAACACCAGCTCGAGAAGCAGAACCAGAGGCCCCCGACCCCAATGACTCCCATCACTCCAAAAATCCACAAATGGGAACACTTATGTCCTGCATATAGTGAAGAGGATGATATTGCTGAATATCTGAATACCTTTGGAAGACTGTGTGTAATACATGAAATCCCTGATGATAAGAGAGTTCCTACCCTGACTGTGAAATTAACTGGTAAAGCTCGAAATGTATTCAATGGAATGTCTATCAAAGAGGTTTTAGACTACTGTAAATTTAAAAATAATGTTTTGGAAAGTTTTCAGATTACCCCCAGAAACATATGGAATTAAATTTGGGAATTTTAAAAGGGATATTGGGATGAGTAATGGGGAATATGTAAACAAAATGAAAGATTTGTTGGGAAAATGGGTGAGGCGTAAAGAGGTGGCAAGTTTTGAAGGAATGCTTGATCTTGTTGCTCAAAAGCATTTCCTAAGCATATGTAAGGCTGATGTAAAGCAGTATCTATGGGACAAAGATGTAAAGACCGTGGATGAGATGGCATTTTTAGCTTATGCCTTCAAACAGACTCAGGCATCTATTGAGGGCAGGCCATAGAAACAGTGGTTTAAAACTGGTGAGAAGGGAGGATCCCATTTTGCCCCTGGGAAGAGAGAAGGGGGTTGGGAGCCTAAACATTCTCTTACCCAAAAACAGACCTCTACTGGTAACTCCTATCCCAAATTTCCTGTAAAAGCAAAAGAGCCCATAAGGTGCTAATTCTACTGCTCACCTGAGGAATAAATGCCCTGTGCTGGGAGGAAGCAAGCAACCAATAGCTCATGTTAACTCTTCTGTCCTCAACACAGAAAACCCCAAAGCAATTGAAACCTATCATATTGGTTTTGTGAGGTTAGCCTCTGCAGAACCAAATATGGAGCATGTTAAGGCTGTCCAAATAGATGGCAGGGCATACTTGGGATACAGGGGCCCAGATCTCTCTGGTTAAGCAGAGTGTGGTCCCAAAGGCCAGTATGCTAACTGGCCAATGGCAGAGATTGTGGGGGTGGGCAAAAGCAGATTTCTCATAGCACTAGCTAAAATCCATGTGGTGTGGGAAGGTTTGGAAAGTGTTTCGACTTAGTCAACCTGCTTCTTGGTAATGATTTTTTTTGTGTAGCTCAGGTTAAAGTATTTGCCTGCAGCAGGAGGGAGTTTTATACTGGGACACCCGAGGGAAAGGGTAAGGTCTCAGGAACTGCTGAGAGAATGGAAAAGAGTCTCCTTGATTCTTCTGCAGCAGGGGGAAGCCACATGCTTCCAGGTGGGAGGGTGGTTGAGACCAACTCCTGCACTGCAACTGGAGGCAACACCACATCAGGAATGGATGGGGGTGTAATGCCTGCCAGGGAGAGAACTGTCCAGGTTGTTAGCTGCCAGCAGGTCACAGCTGAACCAGAGATAAACCCAGCTCTAGGAAGCATAGAGAAATGTGTCCCAGAGAAGAGCCCAGAGAAGGGGCAGGGAATCTCAGAAACCACTGAGGTGGGTGAGGATTCCTGTGACTCTGTAACACAGGGAAGCAGTGTGCTTCCAAGAATAGGAGAGGCTGAGACTAGCTCCTTTCCAACAGAAGGCAACATGCCCTCAGGCACGGGGCAGGAGAGGTGTTGTCAGTGATTAAGGAAACTGTCTCACTTGTTAGCTGGCAGAGTTTTACAGATGAACAAGGGATAGAAGCCTTCTTATGGAACACAGAGAAATGTGTCTTAGGAGGGGGCCAAGAGGAGGAAACTGGGGAAGGAATAGTGGGGGTACAGGAATGTCTCCTCAAAAGTCACTTGGGGCAGAATGCCCAGGACACTAGGAGTATGGCTGGGTCAGCATCTGTGCACCCAGGCACTCAGCCTGTGACCCAGGTTTTGAGAAGCAACTGTGTAACTGACCTCCTGGAAGGAGCAGTCACACAGCTGACTTCTCAGGGACAGAGAAACGGGTGATGGAGGGTACCCCAAGCCAGGTCCCAGTTTTTCAGGATGCTGTTTCTGGTAAGTTTTTAGAAAGTAACTCTGTCGCTTTACATCAAGATGCAGCTCTAACACTTGTGACAGCAGAAGAGTTGAGATCAGGAAATTGCCAGGTGGTAGTTTGTAAGAACACAAATGACCCAACTGACAAAAGGGGGTGTTTTCCCGCAGGCTAGTGAGAGACAGTTATGGGAAAACTGCTGGGAAGAGAAAAGGAGTACTTGTGGCACCTTAGAGAAGAGGTGCATGTGATCAAAGGGTAAACACACCTAGCCCACAGATCACAGATCACAGCCCTCTAGGGGACAGGGAAGGACTCACTGCTGGGAGGGAGAAACACCAGGTAACCTCAAAAAGGGAACTGGATTTCCTACATATGTACAGTCTTGGGGTTGGGAGACCGTTCCCCAAAGGGTCAGTCAATGTGCAGGATCCCCCTGAACACCTATCTTGCCAGATCCTGAGGCACCAAAATTCCAGAAACATTATTAAATTAAGAGCCCACACAGAGGGGAATACTGGGGGGAAAGAAAAACCAGTGACTGATTACATGGGAGAGAGTTGAAGGACACCCTGGGTAATGAACAAACTAACCTAAAACTACACTATCTGAACAGAGGGTGTGGTATCATAAAGATACAATTTCTAATGATTTCAGATGTGAGACTTCATATTAATAAATGATCTACAACAGCTCATTAGCAATGCAAGACAACTTCCAAATGGAAAGGCCCTTACACATTTATTCAGTGTCTTTGCTTATGGAGAACCTGGAGAAACTTGCAAAACAGTAAACCCAAATAACATTCAGACATAGCTTAACATCCCTCTGAATAACCACAGCAAAATATTCTTTGGAGTTTGATCTAAAAAGACAACCTGGAGTAAATTTTTTAGAAATGCTCGCTCATCACTGACTTTACTAAATGCTTCTGTTGATGCCAACGGATATTTTACCGTTGACTTGGAGTGGCAACAGTTAGGCCAGTGCTGAGTTCTTTTAAAAATTCTACCCATAATCTCCTCCAGATTCTAGAACTTCTTATTCATCTTTCTGAAGTATTACACCAATGAAATCCCCCTTATACCTAAACCCACTCTTTGACCTGATTTTCTGTTTTTGTGACCACAGTGAAAGATAGGACAAGGATTTTGTTCATTTTCTTTTTCTTTTCTTGCATGGCATAATTTTGACAATGTTCTTTTGAAGAAAACCAGTGATGATAAACCACTTAAGCAAGACCAAACAACTAATAGTACTGCACAATTAAAATATAAATACAGATCACTGTTCTAAAACTAATGGAAAATCTTATTAAAGGAAATGTACTCTTTAAAGAAGCCCCATTTTGGACAACAGAGATATGATACTGAGCAGTAATTAAAATTCTGTGATCAAATATAATAGGCTATTGTTGAGCCAAAGTGACATAATCACAAGAACATTTTCTTGATAACTGGAAATTTCCCAGTTGTCCAATGGTCCATTAGTTTAAGTTTAATTCATACAGTCAAACATTTGAATTTAATTGACATGATATTATGGTAATGTCTGAACTATTGTCAATTTACATGCACAGAGTTGACAAGTTACAGATAATTGAATTTTATTCCCTTAGAAAATTTCCAGAAGGCAGGATGAGACATACTGCTTAGATGCCAGCTGGTCATTTTGTATAATGGGTACTAAAAATACCATAAATGAAACTTTTAATAGTTTCAATTAATAACTGATAAAATTCGACTTCTTCTCATAAAATCATTTTCTTGTATGGACCCTTCACATTTTGTGATCTTTTTACTGAAATACTATAAAGTGAATTGATTAGCTCAAATGGGGAAGAAATTTCTGGTAATTCCTAATGATAAAATGAAATCTATCAAAATAACATTAAACATTTTTTCTATTAACATATAACTATATGTAATGGTATTGTCATGAGAAATTGCAAATGGGGAAATGGTAGTTCCAATGGCATTGGATCCAAATATTCATTAACTACCAGTGTGATCACCCACACCCCTAGACTGCACTGGGGTTGGCCAGGACCATTGCAGCCCAGGCCCAGAACTGAGGTATCTAAGTACTCAGACTTATATTGCCACATCTTTCTGTGTAAAGTTAGCCAAAAATGAAAGATTAGATATTGAAAGCTTGTTTGCAAGACTGTCAATGTCAAGTGATGCAAAAGACAGCACCGCTGTCTCCTTGAGAAAGTCTTGTACATATAGTCTCAGGGAAGGGTTAACAGTCTTTGTCAATGATGAGACTAGTTGTTCCCTGCTGGCCTGCATCAATCATAAAGAACTAAGTTCTCTACAGTCTCAGCATAATTTTTTTTGTATAATCTGTATGGTCCAATCAGTCTGAAGCATCTGTTGTCAAACATCTTTCATCATATTTCATCTATTGCTGGTATGTGTAAACCCAGATGATCTGTGAAAATGAAGCCAGAGAACAGAAACTACCCTTTTGATGGCTGAAAATAAAAAAAATAAAATAAACAGATAAAAGAGATAAAGAAAAAAATCTTTTAAGAGGATACAGACTCTTGTGGCCTTCTGAAAGAGCTCTGATTCCCTTGACCAGTAAGGGCAGACCATCAACACAAGTCCCTCACCCCAACAAAGTAAATCTGTCCCAACCTCAAAACTGAGGAAGGCAATGACCAGACCATGACAAATTCAAAAGTGCCTACCACCTAACCTACAATCCCAATCCAGAAACTAAATTAAGAGTGTGGCAAATTCTGTGAAATGAGACAGTTATTACCTGTTATAGTTCAATGGTCATTTTGTTAGCTAAGAAATCTTGAGCTGATTCAAAAGATGTCATGAGATGGCTGTTAAAGGCACAAAGCATTAGCAGCCACAGAGGTTTCAATGCCACTGTGGTGAGGAAACCCATAAACGCATGCAGGGACTTCCTGTCTAGCAAGTGACTGGTACAGCAGAACCAGTCCCAATTTAACTCCACCTCATGACTCCCACGCAAGATAGATACATTGTATTCTATCCAGTTATGGTGTAGGGCACCTCTTGAATTGCAGATTGGATACAAAAAGCACAGCCATATCACCTCCTCATTAATTCCTCCTTAATTCAAGCTGAGCTGAACTCCTGGCCAGAATCAACTGTATCGAAAGCAGTCCAGCAGTATCACCCAACAAGCTTTCAGTAATGCAATGCAAACCATTTGCATGAAATTATGGACATCTGAAACTTTATTAACCATTGAACATGCACTTAGCATCACGAACCTAAAACCGGCATCTTTGTTTAGCAACATCACACTGAGAGTTAATGACAAGCAATACCAGTTGGATTAATATTAAACCTCTCAATTCTGGTTTACACTGTAGACATGATTTCTTTTTGCCTTGTCTTCCTCTGTCTGCTACAACAGAAATCAAAGAACCCAAGAACTCACCATTGATCTCTCCCCCAGGCCTCTCTAACCCTGGTTAGGGTAGCATTGCAAGAGAGAAAGAGAAACAGTTTGGAACCAAGTGGTGTGTTTGTTTTCTTGTAAGATAGAGAGGTTCTCTGGGGCAGGAGGAAAAGGCAAATGGAAGAAGGGCTGTGGGAAGTCATATGATGTTTCTAGGAAAGCTGACAGTAACCCACTTCCAAATTATAATGTCTTCACGGTGAGAAAAACACTGGTGATTTAGGTCCTGTTCCACTGTTTTCACAGTACAATAGGATTTACATGGGGAAGCTAGAGGTTGGTAAGTATAAGATGTGTATATTTGTTTTCCTGGGTGATGTGGTTTCAGTTGGCTAATTTGCATCGTATTTCTAGAGAATTCATACACTGAGCATTAGTTAGTGATATCTGAAGAACTTGTTGATTTAATTTATAATAGACTTTACTAAGACTATTAAATCAGTGGATTAGGGAATCTTCTCTCTTTTTTATTATCTTTAGTAAGGATGTTGCTGCCTTCAGTGGCAACTATAGCTTTCCCTGGTAACATTCTTGGCAGCTATTTTGTGTTTGTGTGTGTAACATTGTGACATTTTAATAGTCAATGATCTCCCTTCAGAACTAAATTCCATCCATGGAAACCCACTAATTTCAGGATTTGGTCATGAATACTGTAAATTATATATATACCATATAATATGGTCTAAATTAACCTCAAAGTTGCCTGAGTTTTCCTATACCTACTTGCAACTCTGTGAAAAAAAAAATCTGCACAAAAGTGGTATATAACCCATTTTTAAATATAAATGCACAAAACCTTTGTGAATATCTAAACTTGCTAACTACAGAAACAGTGTAAACAGTAACTACCTCCTCAAGCTGATAAGTTAATCATTTCAAGTTAACTAAGAAGAAATGGGATACTTGTGTTTTCACCTGACAGTTGAAACTACTCTGACTGTACTGTAATCATTGGTTAAGCTTCCCAGCACTGCAGCAACAGTGAATCATCATTTGTTTTCACTTTATGTAGCCATAAACCATTCAGAAATGTTACTTACTCAATAGCAAGCAACACCTTGCTGTACTTGTGATCATCTTTTACCCGCAATAAGCAATCTTGCATAATTGAATTTATTTATTTAAACATTTGAAATATACAATGCTTGTTGGAAGCAGAAAAGGCTCAGATTCTCAGAGTACATACCCGATATAAAATATTATTTGTTAAATACTTTGAATGTATGTCTGTGCCAGAATTGATTCCAAAAAAAGCTGACTTTAGGACATGTTTTTTTATCTTTTTGTTTTACTCTAATATTGAAAGCTAGATCATTTTATCATCTAGAAACATTTTCCAGAAAATAATCAACACAGAGATTTTGTTGGTTAGAGGTCAGAACTCATTTTAGTTCTCAGTTTTATCTACTTCACTTTTATCACTCACTTTTTTTCTCTTTTTAAAACTTTAATTTTATCTTTTTCAAAGAAATAAAAATACAAGGTATGCTAACAGAATGTGCCATCACTTCTGCAGTAAAACATAACATTCCAGTCCCCCTACTTCTTAACAGTTATTTTCAAGGACAGTGGACATGATTCTGAACTAGTGTAACTCAGGAATTACTCCACTAGAGTAAATCAGAAGTTAAAAATTCCCATCATTAAAGTTGGTCAGGAAATTTTTTGACAAGTAGGTTTTTTTCCCCTGGAAAATGCCAATTTGTCAAAATCAAAACGTTTAATGGGAATGTATCAATTTTAATGAGACTTTGGTTAGAAAATTTCCCCAAGTCTGGGATAGAATTGTGGTCAATACCAGAGAGAGAAAGAAATAGAATGACACCCCAGAATAGCCAACAGCCTGGTGGCTAGGGCATTCACTTGAAATGTGGAAGATTCAGAATGAAGTCTCTGATCTAAATCAGGAAGATTCTTCCATATCACAGTGGGTAACCTAAAAGGTTATTCTGGGTGTTTATCGAAAAACTTTGAAAAGTCTTGGTTTCATACCAGTGTGGAATGGGAAAATTTTTGAGATCTTGTAAATTTTCATGGGACAGGAAAACCATTTCCTGACCAGCTCTATCCAGCATTGATTGCACTCTGTAAGCAGGAGCCATTACCAACCTGCAGTATAAAAAACTCCACACACTTTAAGGTCCAACCTCACCTAATTCTGGGGGTTTAGCTTTACAGCAATAAAGTAACAAACACCAGCTCACACTTTCTACCAGGTTTGACTGTTCAGAGGATTTTTCCCCCTTAGGAATGTTCAGTCCACAGTCTACATCTTTCTTTTCCCCGAGAGAGAATCCCACTTCCTTTATAGACAGATGGTGATGACAAGTCATGTCAGTGAGTCAACAGGACTCATTTAAACCTTTCCCAAAAGTACCAACATTCACTAGACGGAGGGTGTTTCAGGAAAACACTGCCAGTCTGGTACATTCTCACAACTAATTGCAAACAAAAATTTATTAGTATAATATCAGAGGCCTTTTTAATAGAATTGACTAATTAAAATAAAGCAATGATGGTTTAGAGATGAGAGACAAAAAATAATCTTCTATTTTTTATCTATGTTAATCTCCACAAACTATGTTTGTAATCTGTATCATATTCTGTTTTCAAACATAAAACAGCTATCTAAGAATTACTCCACCAACAACACTACGAACAGACTAATGTTAACTTAACTAGAGGTAACTAGAGACCACGTAAATCTAAAAAATATATTCTTAGTTGTTTTTTTATCTCCTGCTTCTGTCTCTATCTCTGCTTTCATCTCCATTCTTCCTCTTTTTTTCTTTTCCACCGAAACTGTCTGTATTTCCAGTGTTGTTTTCATGGTCACCCTTCCTGTCTGTCTGTTTTAATTTCCTCCTAGTTTCAGTCTATTATTTTCTCATTTTTCTTTCTTCTCCTTGCTACTATAGAGTATGCTTCTCTGAAATTGCATAAATGGAACTGAATTAACAGGTAAAGTCTAAGACCCTGATCCTGCCAAGTAGTCCACTTACCAGTTTAAAATGAAGCACATATATGAGTGTTTGCAGGACTGGGCCTCACGTACTCAAGACATTCTTAGCACGTGCTGATATTGGAATAATAATCCACAGAGGATTCATACTATAACATTTCTTTGTAATTTTACTAAAATATAGTGTTTACATATTTTATGTTCCATCTGTAAGAAATATACTGTACTTACACAAAAATGTACATTCATGGGCAAATCCTTCAATATTTACTTAGGCAAAATTTCCACTGGTTTCAATGGTGAGTTTCACCTGAATATAGACCGAGTGAGAACTTCAGGATTTGGGCTCATCTTTACAAACTTACAAATAGCAGGAAATAGTTTTGATATTTTGTAAAGTACATGAAGAAATTTAACTAAAACACCTTGAAATGTTAATACCAACCCACTTAGCTGGTTTCAAAATACTTAGATATTTAATACAGATAATGGCCCTGATTCTCCAACTGAAGTGCACCTTGCACAAGCCCAGAAGTAGGGGGCAAAGGTGGTTTTAAGTCACAGTTGTGGCCCCATGCTTGTCCAGGTGCTGCTTCTGTCTTTGGCATAAGTTAAAGCAATTTAAAGGCTGTTTTAGTCTATGCCAACTGCAGGCAACCCCCAGGGCCCATTATAGCAGTCAAGTATACCTTTCTATGGCCACTCACCTACATTGGCAGCCCAGTGAGGAGCAGTTTAGGAGATGCTATGATGATTCTATACCACTAGAGAATCACTGTATGCAAGGGGAGTTATCTGGTGGCTATGGAAACTGGATTTAAGGCTGTTTTGATCCCTGGAAAGTTGCAAAGCATCTCCATTATACTGATTAATTAGAGCAATATTCTGAAGATTTTATTATTGGAAAGAGTTTCTTCCTAAACGGTTACTCTGATAAAATAAAAGTTTATTGAGTAAATTATTCCTTATTTGTGGAAAAGCAAAGAATGCTAGAAAATAATCAGTACCTTGTGGCGTAATCTTACTAGAGGCTGATAGGGCTTAAAGTCATATCCTTCCTTGGCTGGCCACCCTTCTGCTCCCAACAAAATGCATCCAAGAAATAAAACAGCTGACCACCACATAAACATCCTTACTGGTTTCCTCCTGTCAAAATAAAAAAATAGTAAAAGATTAATGACAGACCATTAAAATAATTTTGCCACAAATAATCTAATAAAAACTAAAAATATTTAAATTCCATTTGTAGACTAGAATAGATGCTATTAAAATTATCTAGCATAAGCTGTCTGATAGCCCAAAAATAATGATGGGCTGGTGTTTAGGAATCAAAAAATGACTAGGTTGTATTGGACTAAATATTTCTAATCAGCATTCAGCACCTATACCATAGTTTGACTGTGGAGGAAAAAAATATGTAAAGGACAGTACATAAAAGAAAAGCATTGAAGAAAACAAAAATATTTTTTTAAACTGAAGAGCAGAAAAGAAGGAAAACACCAGTGACATGGCCCAGTGTTTTTTGTTTATAAGCATATTCTCCAGCATTTCACTGTCTATGTATGATGCCATCTCCCATATATATTCACTATTCTAGTTATCGTACAGGATTTGCAAACATAAACTATATGCAATGCATTGTACATGTGAACACATACCCTATTATGTCCCAATATTCGGGAGAACTTCTTAAATCAAGGTACTGGGGTCACACATTTTATGAGCTTCATTAATGATGTCTGCACTCTATGTGTATTTATATTCCAGTGACTAAAATCCCGAAGTCCTGGTCCAATATGTGATGGAATGCGTAAAAAATGCGTTGGATTCTTTGGGAGAAAACTCTTCTTTGATTGTTTCAAAACCCCCAGCTGAGCTGTGGCTGAGCTCAGTTAGCATAGCTTAGGAAGGTTGTGAGGGAACAAAGATTCTAAAACCTGTCAGGGACTACTCTGATTATTGGCATAAAGTAGACCAGCCCCAGGAGCTGTTATAAAACTGTGATTATCTGCAATGACAGCCAAGCGTAGATAAACTCATAGAATCATAGGACTGGAAGGGATCTCGAGAGGTCATCTAATCCGGGCCCTGGACTGAACGTAGCACAGTCCCACCATACACCTTCCATTACCCAACACAACATGTCCCTTAGCGCTGTACGCGTTGTGTTACAAGACTATTATTCCATCAGCAGTAGGACACCAGAAGAATTCTCTAGTCTGGTATTCACTAATGGCTAATTCTGCTGACTTTGTAGCCCAGCAGAGGTGGCATAATGAAGAAGCCATAATGAAACCCAGAAGTAGGGCCTCAATCAGGAACCTGGATAGTCTATCCTCAAGACATCACTCACAGGAGGATTAGGGATTAGGAAGGTTTTATATGTTTGTTTAATGATTTGTTTAGTGAATTTCCTTACAACTTTTCCTTTTATATGTGTGTATCCCCTAAAGTATGAGACAGGGAAAATATAACTTTAAATATATAAAATAAATATCCTGTGAATTGGTACTTCTCTAGCCATCACCCAGAATTAAAGGAGGTATTGTTTGTACCTTTGTTTTGTTTTACTATATTCTAGGTGCTGTATCTATAAGCATACATTGGGAAACTTGATCTTCGTTATGCTGGTTTATATCCTGTTAACATCAGAATTTAACATATTCCCCTCACCCCCCGCTATTCAGCCCAGACCCACCCACGGAAATCCATGAGCCTAAGGTGAGATATATGTCAGAAAAACAACAAAATAACTTGACTTTTCAACAGTTGATGTTTTCAACAGTTGTTTTGTTCGCATATGCAGTGCTGTTACTTTGTGTACGTTTGTGGAGTGAGAAAGAGTTTTTTGGAACACACTCAAGGTGTGTGGATGAAGGATGATCCTGTGATTATGACAGGGGCTCAAGAGACTCTGATTCAGTTTGAGGTTCTGCTGCAGAATTGCTGTATGAACATGGGCAAGGCACTTCATCTCTTTGTGCCTCAGTTCCCCATTGGTAAAATTAAGATAATACTTCCTTTCTTATTTCCTTTGTGTGTCTTGTCTAGAGGACCCTTAGCAAATTTGGATGGAATATAGCAAATAGTTTTGGCAATAAGAACTGAAAACAAACAAACAAAACAAAAACAAACCATTTCAATTTGAAACAAACAGCAAAATAGTGATCCAAGATGACATTTCATTTAGAAAATGATATTTCAAGTCAACATTCCAAATGTTTTCTGTGACTCAAACACATTTTTTTTCTGTCTTTCAATTTTGTGAGGGGAAAAAAAGCAGTTTCATTATTAAAAAAAAACCTCCTCCTCTCCTTTCCCTCCCCCAACCCCACCAGATTTCCTGTTTGGCCACTGAGCTGAAATATCAATTATTTGCTCAGCTCTGGTCTTCTCTCCTCCTACTGTAAAATCTTTGGGGCAAGGACTCTTTCTTACTATATGTTTATACAGAATCTAGCACAATGGGACCAGGATCTTGGCCTGACATTGTAGTACAATAATAAATAATAATGACTACTTCCATTCACCTAAGTTTGGTGGGGATGATGAAGGAGAAAAGATAAAGGTAGAGTGAGGGGAAGGGCGAGTAAATCCAACAGTTTATGGATTCACCAACCATTGCATACACCCCTCAGAGAATGGAGGAGCAGGAATAGTAGGAGTCATTGTGGGTTCAAAAGTTTAACAGTCCATAACCTTTGTTGGGGAGACAGATTTAAGCAATTTCAGCCTTTGAGGAACTCTCCTTTGCCAAGCCTAATTACCTGGGCTTGGTACAGGCGCAAGGTAAACCTCTATTACCAGTGACCTATAAAAGATATATCATGCAGTATGCACATTTATGATACTATAGAAATTATTATAAAGCATACAGCATGATCTGCTGAAAAGGTTGGAAAGCCCACTGGTAAAACCATAGAGTTCAAAAGTATTCCACATAACTCAGAAAACTGCAGCTTCCATTCTGGGCTATTTCTGCAATTGAAACAGAGTATCTTGCTTTGTGTTTAGAAAGCACTCAACATTTTGAGAACTGCTGCCATCTAAATACTGAATGCTAATTACCTCAAAAGGGTTGATCCAAGATCAAAGTTTCTAAAGATTTAAAATAGCCTCTCAATCCTGAGCCTCTTTAGAATCAAATCCAAAAAGGCAATTGAAATTTAGTAAGGTGGATTTCATGAGTCACAACATGATCTTCCAGGATTCATACTTAATACAATTGTATTAAAGCTAGTGGTATTTAGTTAACGTATTTCACCTTTAGAAATAATTTTAAAAGGTCGAGATTTCTTTTTAACTTTATATTCAGCCATTTTGAATTGTAAATAACATTTTATATTGTGAACACCACAGAGGACACTTTGAAAGACAGTTAAGAACACAGGGATAATTTATTTCACAATATTTTGAAGTAGCATCTCTAACTTCAGGTGCTGAAACACCTCAATAGCTATTCTTATTTGCATAGATG
Source organism: Lepidochelys kempii (assembly GCF_965140285.1). Classification (NCBI taxonomy): domain Eukaryota; kingdom Metazoa; phylum Chordata; order Testudines; family Cheloniidae; genus Lepidochelys; species Lepidochelys kempii. The sequence goes on from NC_136383.1 coordinate 64,285,426, forward strand.
GTCAATTTGCATAAATGGTCAATTTGTTGACAGCTCAGTGGGAATGCTGAAAATCATGTGATAAACCCAATGTAACTTTTTATGATACACTGAAACTTGAAAGAGATAAATTTTAAATCCAGATCTTCTCTGTTCAAAGCCCAGTTATTGGACATTGCTTTGGATTATGCAGGAATCAAAAAGGGACAGAATCCTCTTGTTTAGATCCAGAGCATCCTTTGTTGCTGCTGCAATCTCCTATTCTGGGTGCAGGGGATGTTGGCTGATGGAACACATCAGTTACTCAATTTCAGGCTGTTCATACCCATGTACAGGCAGGCCAAGTTTGCTCTTTACACATACAAATCAGACTATTAAATTTAAAAATAATTATAAATACATGGGATGGTGATATCAATATGCTAAATTTCATACATCATGCACCTTTGACGGCCTTACCTGCACTCTACCCATTACTCCATTACCCTGGACTCTTTCTAACATTCCAAATCTCTGAGCAGCTCCAAAGTCTTTATTTTTTTAAATCAACATAGCACATAAATGTTTGCTTCAGGCCCTCAACCCAATATGGAATTTCCCTACCAAAATTGCACTGTTCTGGAGGTGCTGGACATACATTATTCAGTCCCAGGCAAGTGACAGGTTTACGGTCTGATTTATTAGGATTAAAATAGGAAATGTATGTTAGTGAAAAGGGGAGAATCCAAGCTAATGCACTGGCTTCTAGCTCTGGCAGGTCCTTAGATATCAGACTTTAAAATTATGACACACAAAAGAGGCTGCCAGGAACTACTGAAAAGTCATAGAAAGTTCATGTCACAGTTGCTTCTGAGGAAAGGTGAAGTCTTTTCTTAAAACAAATTGTTAACATTCTCTGCTAGTTCAGATCTCCTCACTTTCTGCTGACACCTAGAGAAGCAGAAATACAGCTGGGAAGGTAATTTATATAAGCTTTCCAGAAAATTCTATTTAGGTACTTACATATGTTCAACCTGTATTATCTGAGCACCTCACATACACAAGACCAACCTTATCCCTTAACATTATATTCTATAAAGGGCAAGAGAAAATCAATACATCTGTTATTGAAATTGGTGCATTTTTCCTTTTAGGGTTCTTGTATCTTCCATTGGTACTGGGAGCCCATATCATATACTATATTTTATAAATAAAAGTCTTCTGGCTATTCAGCTTCTATAGAGGAGTCCGTAGAGTTTGTAAGTGTCTATGGACGCTCCATACATTCTTCTATAAGATACTATAAAATCATCCATTGAGATACCAAAATTACACCTGCTTGCAAACTCTTCTGCATTATAAATACCTTCCCTCTATCAGACGTATCAGTCCTACATTAATGATTGTTTCTTCCAAAGCAAATCCTAACCTAACCTTTGCAAAATGGCATAGGAACAGGGATTGTTTCACTGCACAAAGGGTGGGACAGAATTTGTTTGCCATGATGATAGTGCTACTCCTCTCCCCTGTGAAGTTAAGCTTCACTGATCTCTGGCTTCTTATACAAGGGAGATGAGTGAGGAGCAGATCAGGCTGGAGAGACTACTGCATCTGCTGAGGGGCACTCGTAATGGTTTCTTCTCCCCTTCACCACATGAACGCCCAGCTAACTGGCATGGACAGTGGGGGAAAGCATTTGTGCAGCAGATACTTTTATCATTTAGGTGGATTGCTATTTGTCATCTGGAATGTACTGGAATCCCCTGCTCCTCCACCTACACATGCATAACTCCCAATGATATTAATGATGGTATATAGGGAGAGAAAAATCAAACTACTTAAAAACAAGGAAAGTTTAATTACAAGGAACTTAGTAAGGACCAGATAAGATCTATCCAGGAAGGACCTATAAGAATCACACTTACAGTCTTATACAAAATGTCTGAGAGTCTCCTGTTTATATTTCTTATAGGACCATGAATTTCAGAGATATGCTATATACTGAAACTAGCATCTCCACAGACAACACAGTAAAAAGATGGGGGCTGAGATCTATGCAAGTCTCTCTCAGATTGATCTCTCTATGCAAGATGACTTACTATTTACTTTTTCCCTTAGCATCTTGCAGCTAGTATCCCTCTGCTGCCAATTTGTAGATTTTTGGTAAGAACAAAAAGATACACGAGTAATTACACAGAGGCAGAAGAGTGCCCTAGGAGTCCAAGAACATGACTGTGATTAGAATGTTAAAGTCTGGACTATAATTTACTTTTTACTCATTTTATGGGAACTCAGCTGAACTGAAAATGTGAACAAGTTGAGGAACAGTGGTTATCCTACATACTTATGTCCACACTCCTGGAACTACTGCTACTCCTCTATGCTTGTGTCATAAATATAAAGGGAAGGGTAAACCCCTTTAAAATCCCTCCTGGCCAGGGGAAAGCTCCTCTCATCTGTAAAGGGGTAAGAAGCTAAAGGTAACCTCGCTGGCACCTGACCAAAATGACCAATGAGGAGACAAGATACTTTCAAAAGCTGGGAGGAGGGAGAGAAACAAAGGGTCTGTGTGTCTGTCTATATGCTGGTTTCTGCTGGGGATAGACCAGGAATGGAGTCTTAGAACTTTTAGTAAGTAATCTAGCTAGGTATGTGTTAGATTATGATTTCTTTAAATGGCTGAGAAAAGAATTGTGCTGAATAGAATAACTATCTCTGTCTGTGTATCTTTTTTGTAACTTAAGGTTTTGCCTAGAGGGGTTCTCTATGTTTTTGAATCTAATTACCCTGTAAGATATCTACCATCCTGATTTTACAGGGGGGGATTTCTTCATTTCTATTTACTTCTATTTTTATTAAAAGTCTTCTTGTAAGAAACTGAATGCTTTTTCATTGTTCTCAGATCCAAGGGGTTGGGTCTGTGGTCACCTATGCAAATTGGTGAGGCTTTTTATCCAACATTTCCCAGGAAAGGGGGGGTGCAAGTGTTGGGAGGATTGTTCATTGTTCTTAAGATCCAAGGGTCTGGGTCTGTAGTCACCAAGGCAAATTGGTGAGGCTTTTTACCAAACCTTGTCCAGGAAGTGGGGTGCAAGGTTTTGGGAAGTATTTTGGGGGGAAGGATGCATCCAAACAGCTCTTCCCCAGTAACCAGTATTAGTTTGGTGGTGGTAGCGGCCAGTCCAAGGACAACGGGTGGAATATTTTGTACCTTGGGGAAGTTTTCACTTAAGCTGGTAAAGATAAGCTTAGGAGGTTTTTCATGCAGGTCCCCACATCTGTACCCTAGAGTTCAGAGTGGGGGAGGAACCTTGACAGCTCAGAAAAGAGCTGTCCTGAATAGAATGACTATCCCTGTTTGTGTGTCTTTTTTGTAACTTAAGGTTTTGCCTAGAGGGATTCTCTATGTTTTGAATCTAATTACCCTGTATCTACCATCCTGATTTTACAGAGGTGATTTCTTTACTTCTATTAAAAGTCTTCTTGTAAGAAAACTGAATGCTTTTTCATTGTTCTAAGATCCAAGGGTTTGGGTCTGTGGTCACCTATGTAAATTGGTGAGGATTTTTACCAAACCTTCCCCAGGAAGTGGGGTGCAAGGATTGGGAGGATTTTGGGTGGAAAGATGTGTCCAAACTACATTTCCCAGTAAACCCAGTTAAGTTTGGTGGTGGCAGTGGAAATTCCAAGGGCAAAGGGTAAAATTAATTTGTATCTTGGGGAAGTTTTAACCTAAGCTGGTAAAAGTAAGCTTAGGAGGTTTTCATGCAGGTCCCCACATCTGTACCCTAGAGTTCAGAGTGGGGAAGGAACCTTGACAGCTTGTGACTATATTATACAACATACAACTGCAGTCCTTCAACTCACCTGAAAGCAAGGCTATTTTCTCTAGAGGTGTTGACCACCATGATTTGCAGGGAGCTCAAGTCCTCCCTCTACTCCAGGCTCCAGTCCTGGGACCATATGTAGTGAAACAGCTGCTTTCCCCAGTGTTCAAGCTGTTCCTCTTTATAAGTGCTACTTACTATTTCTGCCTGTTTCTGTCTTTATTTATGGCATTTGCCAAGCCCGACCCAGCTTTCATTCTCTCTTAGCACAGACCCCCACACCTGTCTCAGTTCAAAACCTAGCTCCCTGGAGAGTTCCCACCAGCAAGCCACTACTATTGCTCCTTCCAGGTTTCCCACCATGTAATCCTCCCTAGTCCTCTTCCTCCTGAGGGTAAAGTTGCCCCTTATATACTACATCATTCCTTGTTTCAGCAGTCCATGATTCCAGTCTGCAGTGATGTGACCAGTTTGGAGTCTACAGCTTCAAAAATTCCTGGCCTTCACAGGGCTGATGCCCTTTAACAGATGTTCTGGCCCATGCCTGCTGTTAAAGGGCCAGTATGCTCTATTAAAGAGGGATGCTTTTGCATAAGTAAACTGATGCACAAAGTCTCTGACTCTGTATGTTCTGTAACTAAAACACTCTGGTGGTAATTCAAAGTCAGATATAGATGCTACTAATACCAGGCTAACACAGAGGAAAACCAAATATTGCCAGCAGATCTTTGGCACTGAAGAGTTGAAATGGCCCTGCAGTATGGAATATTGGCATATATTTCATTGGAATTTTGGAATTCAGGTATACACAAAGAATGGTATTTTTCTTTTATTGTCTCCAGTAACAATGATTCAGAAAAAAAATATGTAGAAACAAGGAAATTTGACTTCTAATGTTGGGGTAAAGCTTATTTGTATCTAGTATATTGGTGAAAATGTTTGAAAGTAGTTATTTGTTAACCTCTAGATGACACTGACCTTGAAGTTAACAGTTATACATGCTAAAACTAGACAAGGACTGGCCTGTCTCCCAAGATTTGTGAGAGTGTTGGGTCATCCTTCAGGATAGGTTGTAGATCCTTGATAATGCGTTGGAGGGGTTTTAGTTGGGGGCTGAAAGTGACGGCTAGTGGCGTTCTGTTATTTTCTTTGTTAGGCCTGTCCTGTAGTAGGTCCCCTTCCTCAGACGTTCTTGTTAAACCCTGGATTTTTTGCTGGAAATGGCCCACCTTGATTATCACACACATTGTAAGGAGAGTGATCACTTTAGATAAGCTATTACCAACAGGAGAGTGGGTTTGTTGGGGAGGGTGGGTAGAAAACCTGGATTTGTGCTGGAAATGGCCCACCTTGTACAATATTATACACGTTGTAAGGAGAGTGATCACTTTAGGTAAGCTATTACCAGCAGGAGAGTGGGGTGAGGGAGAGAGAACCTTTTGTAGTGATAAACAACCATTTTTTCATGATTTGTGTGTATAAAAACAAACATCTTCTGTATTTTCCACAGTATGCATCCGATGAAGTGAGCTGTAGCTCACGAAAGCTTATGGTCAAATAAATTGGTTAGTCTCTAAGGTGCCACAAAGTACTCCTTTTCTTTTTGCGAATACAGACTAACACGGCTGTTATTCTGAAACCTGACATTGTACAATGTAAATGTAGGCTACAGAATAGTAATTTCACATAAGACAGAGAAGAGAGTGACATTCCACCACTCTTCCATCTAAACTGCATAAATTGTGGCCACGTGTGGTGTGAAAGAATAGACCCCTTACAATTTTAAAAATTATCTGACCTTGAAGGGTTTTTTCTTTGTTCTGGTTCAAAAGAAGAGAAAATTATTACACGTTCAGTCTTCTGACTTCATTGCCTCTTAACTTGATGAGCACTTAAAATATAAATTAAAAAAGAAATGCAGCTTTTAGGACAGGCTCTGCCTAAAATCCCAGAGGTATGATGTCTGCATTTCTTATTTGCGGCTCATTTAACTTTTGTCAAAGTCAGACAAAATTTCTCTTGAACTTATTGCATAATGTGATTGATACAATGATCATTTCTACCTTAAAAAGTCATTGCAAGGGGTACTACTCTTCCTTAAATCAATGAATACTTTTTATTACATCTTCATTATAAGAGTAACATGATTTACATATTAATACTATTCAATTTTGAGGACTAAACAAGGAGGGAAACTTACCATATTATATAAGAGGAGACACTAAAACTTCATCCACAATTCATACTGTACCCTTACTTTACCAAAAATTCTAATATGTATAAGGAAAAAAATGTTTTCAGGAAATAAACTTTCTCAATAAAAGTAGGGTTTTTTTGCACCCAGCAAGTACACAAATCATGCATCCTTTGCATTTTACTTCCATCACTGCAAAGGGAGATGATATTTGGAACAGTGCGGAAAGAGGGCTTGACTTTAATTTTTTTAATCTCCGGAACATAAAAACTGAGTGCCCACTAAGATTGACTCCGTTTGACAGTCAAAGGTGTTAGAAATGTCATAAGCATCAGTCATGCAGAGTGATTGAGTTGGGACAGAACAGGGATATACTTATGCTAGAGTGTAAGGGGATAGTTGGAAACTCATAAGAGAAACCCATCCTATGCCCCAGAATAAGTCAATTGACTAATATCTTTTTCCGTATATCTGTCATTTGTTGTTTTAATAGTAATTGAAATCATAAGGTATGCTTTTAGTCCAAATAAAGGTATGAATTAATAAATCTGAGTGTATCAGCCCCGAGTGTGTTGTGTTCCTCACCTAACAAAGGGCAACTAGGGCATCTGCCTCACTGTATCCCCCCAAGGGCAACATGGTCTTTATGGTCCCATTGTTATGAAGACTAGGGTCTGGATTTGCTGGCTGGAGCTCTAACCAGACAAGACAGAGGAGATGTTGGCCTTGAGGGAACAACCAGAGAATTTGGCAAGGGCTATAATACTGGCCTATGCTCCCTACTGAATTGTTGGTTGCTTCTCTTCACCATTGCTTAGGGCTAGATTATGCCAGTGAAGCACAGCATATAGGAAGGGGTGGTTCAGAGCCAATGAATAAATCATTTGCTCATATTGTGAAAGTAGTTTGATCAGATTGTCAGATATTCAGTCCTGTGTAACCTTTAACAGCTTTGTCAGCTTTGTCAATAGTTTGTGGCTGTTGACCCATCCCTCCCTGCAGGTGACCAGAAGCAAGGGGTATTATATAGGTCCATGCCAGACAGGAGAAGCCCACTTTTACCTGACCCAGGCAAAGCAGCATCCCCTCTCCCATGGAAAGCAGCATCCCCTCTCCCATGGAAGTGGTGAAATAGCAGGCTGTAAGGATCTGCTGTTGGCATTGCACAAGTCACTTCTTTCTTGGGGGGCTGGGAAGAAATCTCCCCCCTCACCACCAGATTGGCCAAGGCAAAGTAGGGGGTTTGTCACTTTTCCCACAGCAGCTTTTGGGGTTGGGAGGGGCTTAGTTGGGGCAAACATAGAATAGAAGCTAAGCTATGATGTCACAACTCATTATGTAAGCATGTGGTGGATGTCCAGTGCAGGTACTCCATAGGGAAGGGATACAGTGATCAGATAAAATGGACTGATTAATGAATACTGGCTTTTAAATTCTTTAAGTGCTAAAAAAGGCAGGTTTGGGGCTCCTATGACTAGCATATTAGGAAGCCAATCCCTCCTCCTTTATAGCCCCCCAACCCTCATTTGAGGGGTGGGGAGGGATGGTGAGATCCCAGCAAGTTGGCTGGGGCCCAGGATGGGTATATGGGGGAGGGTTGATGGAATATTTATGGATATATGAAAATGATCATGGAGTTACCTGCACTGTACACTTTTAACTACCGGGTAGAATAATATTGCAGCCTAATTAAACCACATTCAGTGCCTCCTGTCCTTCTTCTGGCATAGTCAGACAACATATACCCAAAGCCTATATATTACAATATGTCTTCTACTACACATTTGTAGCCATTTCAGAATAAGTCAAAACACACATTCTCTAACTCTATCCTCAATATTAGTATCATGTATTAGCAGGAGTGTGGTAAACAAGACACAAGAAGTAACTCTTCCTTACTTCACCTACAGTATATTGTTCACCATTATACTGCTAAAAGCATTCTGGGCCCATTACCTTTAAAATATGTCTTAGTTGTATTCTGTCTTCACTCACACCAACAGGGATTGTAATTCAGCAGCCATCACAGAATATCATTTGCACTTCCAAATATCACATTTATATTATCTACCTCTACGAGATACATATATAACCACTGTCCTCAATAATCTTAAACAGCAGCAAAAACTACATAATTGCAGTTCATTAAGTGTAAAACCTCCCACTTCAACAATTAGAATTCAACCTAGCATATGATCACATGCAATCTTTACTGGAAAGTGCCACACATAAATACATTAGTCAGAATGATCTCAGTCAGGATGAGTCTTTAGTGTGGCCCGACGACCGTACTGGAACACATCTTTTGAATCCTGACACCCTCTGATTGTCACTGGAGTGGTCAATGCCGCAAATCATTTAGTTAGTTAAGCTGCTCCTCTCTGCTGAAGTGGACAAAATGAGGGAAACCCATGCATTACCCATACCAAAGGCATGAGACTAATCCAGAGAACCTGTTTCTCTTTCCTGCTGATGGATTCTTATTGCCCAATATTATTTTATAATTAATGTATTTTACCCTTGAAGTATATTCAAGGCCCAAGAGGTCAGGATAATTTGGATAACAATCCTATAAGTATCTGAATTTTTGAGCTAGCTAAGATTATATGAACTGAACCTGCAAATATTTTGAAGTTTGACTATCACCTCAGTAATTTAAACTTCAGCAAAACTGCCTCTAAACAGTGAAATAATTCCTAAGAGGTGTTAAGCATTTACAACTCCTATTTAAATCCCAAGGAGTTGTATGAGTCAGTGCCTCTCGTACTTTTGCCCAGTACACACACACACCTGGGTTATAGTTAAAGCATGAAACAACAGAATTCTATGCAACAAAAGAGAGATTAGGGATACTCTACCACTCAGCACATATCGTCTGAAATTACTGCACCATTGTAAATATCACAACAATAGAACTGATATAATTCTTTTTCCATGTTCCAGCATAAAAAGAAATAGAGCAAAATAGTGCAATATTCATGTTTTATTCTTTCCCCCACATAAGCTTTTCTTTCTCATCAAGCACTTCCTGAAAGTAAAGTTCTCTAAGTTCCTACATGCAGTCATGCTATAGCACTTTATAGAAAGAAGCTATTTATCCTAAGCTCCTTTTTGTCATATTTATTTGAAATAACAAAATTAACCCTAAATACCATAATGTACTTGCAAACTTAACATTCTATTATACCTACATAAAGGTCACAGCATCATACATATAAAACTTAGCACCAACTTTTTTAAGCTAATCAAGGCCTTACTTGCTTGGCAATTAAGATATTTTCCTCTGAGTTTGAGAGGATTGTTCTTTAAAGTATTAAGATTGTCCAGAGTCTTGTATAAACCTTGCAGGTGGTTTGATGTTGGAGAGAACGTGAGTCTCTCTTATGGCAATGGGAGACTACCTTGCACTTGGTTTTGCTGGTGGGGTATTTTTGAGAGTCTGTTCCTTCTTTGTCCTGCTTATCAAGTATCAGCAAAATGCACATTTTGTCATCTTTCACATTCTTGGTTCTTTCCTGTGTTCTTGTGGGTGAATGCATTCTTAATTTTGGTGATTATACACCATTCACTGTTATGTAACTTATAAGAAGGTTTTATCTGCTCAATACATATAGCTTGCTTCCAAGTGCATGACTTATCCTGAGAAAATAGTTTGACGATCTCCCATATGTAGCTCTGGGAAGTTTTTTGTTTGTCGGATGTGGTAGATTTTGGCCTTTCAGATCTTTTTTTCCTTTTAGTCTATTACTTCTTCCACCACTGCCAGTATGCTGAGGCTATAGGCACATAGGTACACATGCAGCATAACATTAAGTATTGTTCTGGGCTGCTATTAATGCCTTGGGTGGGAGTGTTCAAGGATCCAGCCATATATTTGTGTTGTTTTTTACAGCTTTCTTTAATAGAGCTTTAGAAATTTTAAGCTACCAATTTGGCTTTACCATATTACTGTCTCTGGTGTGGTGGTGATATGTTATGAATGAATTCCCATGCCCAGGCAAATTGCTCAAATTCACTGTAAGGGTCCGTTATCTGAAACTGCACAGTTTGGGATACCATGCGTGATGAAATGCTTCACTGCTTTGTCTGTGATGGTCACTGCCATAGTGTCTGACAGTTGGCCTAGTTCCCAGAAGTCTGAATAGTAGCCTGCAATAATGAGGTAGTTATTGAGTGTGGTTTGCAGTGAAAAGGTCTGTTCCTACTTTGCTCCAAGGTCTGATAGTGATTCTGTCCATTTTTATTGTCTCTTTCTGCTGCTTGGCCTGCATTTCCCCGTGCATATCTCAACTGCTCCCCAGGTTTCAGATACCCGGGGTCATGTTTGACCAGTATACTATGTCTCTGGCTTTCAAGATACATGCTTCTATTCCATAACGGTTCTGATATATTCTTGAGAGAATTTGTTCTCAATAGTCTGGACATTATGATTTGACAGCCTTTATAGATGAAGCTATCTTAGATGTTCATATTCTCAGGATAGTTCCAGTATTCTTGGGAAGCAAGTGGGGCTTCTCCACTGGTGTCTGGCCATCCTGACAGAATGATGAATTTTAGCACTGAAATATATAGCTTGTATAGTTTGTTCTCAGATTCTTTCTAGCTGCTGCCTTGAAACTGACAAATAATTGATTTAGCTGATTTTTTTGTGTCTTTCTGTATTTTCTATATTTCTACCAGGTTGTGGGTATCATATTCTTGTCCAGCTGCCTTATTTTCATGCTGCAAGGCTGCTCTGGATAAGAAGTCAGTTATGCTCATGTCTGTCCCTTTCTTGTAATATATATCTCATTTGCAGCACTTGTGTTTCAACAGCATGCACTGAAGTTGTTTTTGGGCCACTAGCTGTCATTTGTAAAAAGCTGATGCTTCTGATTTATGATCACTTTCTATTGAATAATTTCCCACTCTTAAACATACTGGTTGAACTTTTCACATGTGAAAACTATGCAATGTTGTTGTAGCTATGTCCATCCCAGGATACTGGAGAGTGGTGACACTCTGAGTCCCTCTCCCAGGCCAGAGCAAGAGATCAGTGTAGCTCAAAAGCTTGTCTCTCACCAGCAGAAGTTGGTCCAATAAAAGATATTACCTCAGCCACCTTGTCTCTCTAACACTGTGGAAGACAGTCCTGTTCACTCTCAGCATATTTTTGTTCCTTTGACAGTAGTACCCTTTTTATGAAGACTACTTTTGTAGCAGTGATGCTTAACGCTAAGATTTAGTCACAGGTAGTTTTGGGAAAAGTCATGGACAGGTCACAGGCAATAAATAAAAATTCATGACCTGTCCATGACTTTTACCAAAAACACCCCTGACGAAACCTCTACTTCTGAAGCCCTGCTGCTCCAGGGGCCCCTGCTCCAGTGCTGGGGGTTGACTGCCCCTGGCCACTGCTCCCCAGGGACTACTCTCCGGACAGCCTCCGGGTGCCCCTGAGGCCACTGATCTAGCCCTCCCAGGACTGCTGCTGCTCGGGTGGTCACCAGGACCTCTGTTTAGGAACTCCCCAGAGCCAGCTGCACCCGCTGCTGCTTTGTCAGTCTCTGGAACCAGCTGCCCGGGGCTGCCTGAGCAGTGTCCAGTGTGGCTGGCTCCAGGGACCACCCGAGACCGCTGACTGGGCACCCCCCAGGGCCGGCCCCAGGACCACTGCTTGGGTGGTCCACGGGACCAGCCGCTGCTTGGATGGTCCCCAAAGCCAGCTACCAGGGGCCTCCCAAGCAGCTGCTGGTGCAGCTGGCCCTGGGTCGCTCCAGCAGACTCAGACACACCAGTTGCTGTGGAAGTCACGGTGGTTGCAGAAAGTCACAGAATTTGTGACTTCTGCAACCTCCATGAGACAATCACAGCCTTAGTGATGCTCCAAGCCCTATCTTACTGGCATTATGTTGTATGGTTGTTCATCACTCACATCGTAATATTTCAGGATAGGATAGTTGGTCACCAACTCCTTGATACCCAACACAGGTACATCAGATTGAGGTAACCATGTCCATTCTGCACCTTTGTCCAATTGTCACCTTAGGGGTTCAGACACATCTGACAGGTTTGGAAAATATTTTGTCAGATAGTTTCTGAACTGATTTAATATCTTTAGTTGTAGGCATCTGTTGTATTCCTTTTACCTTTTCAGGGTCAGGTTGCAGCCTTTCAGAGATCAGCAATTGTCCCATGTATGGTATTATAGTCAATCACAATTTAATCTTGTTTATATTCAATTTTAGATTTATTTGCCTGGCTCTTTCTGGCAGACAGATGAGGTTGTGCTTGTGATCTGTCACAACTTTCACCATGTTGTCTTTGCATTCATTCATCAGAATGTCGTCAGCTATGACCGTCATACATGTGAGTCCTGTCAGCATATCTTGCTGGTAATGTTCATATTCTTCCACTGCATCTCTGATCCCAAATCACATTCTCAACCATCTCTACCTACCTGTGGAATCCAAAATGTGATGAGGTAGCTGCCTTCCTTACTCTGTTGCATTTGCCAACATCTGCCTTTGACATCAAGTACTGAGGATAGTTTGTGTTTCGTGAAGTAGGTACTATTTCTTCAGTTGCAAGCATTTGATAATGAGGTTTTTTAATTGCTTTGTATAAGCTGCTTGGATCTATGCAAATGCACAATTTGCCAAGCTTCTCAATAGATATCATGCCACTTATCCAACATGTGGGAGCTATGACTTTAGAATATGAAGGAATCATTGCTATTTAATTTATTGCACCTAATATTTTTTTTCTCTTAATGCAATGGGCACCATTAGGAAAACGTAAATGATGAACAGAATACCAAGGAAGCCTACACAGGCTGAAATTTGACATTAATACAGGCAAAATAGCCAAAATAAATGGTTTATAAAGCTCAGGCACTGTACTGGCTGAATCATTTTATCTATTTCTAGATATAACATTCCTGGAGGACATCTCAGTCCTACAGAAATATCCTGGTAATCTTTTCTCAGCTTTTCAGCAGGGATGCCACAGTTCTTTGTTTTTTTTTTGTTCTGCTTGCTTGTCTATTGTACGAATAATGTGTCACTGGCTTAATGTCACTAGGTTCATGCTTTCATTTGTTTTAGCTGAAAAAAGTGGCTTCTGCGAACTACCTGAAATTTCAGCTTGTGTAGGTTTCCTTGGTATGCTGCTCATAATTTACATTTTCCTAATGGTATTATGATCATTCAGTTGGTATAATTTTTAATTTGACTTTGCTTGGTTGTAATTTCACTTTCTTCTCTTGAATAATGCTGAGAGAAATCTTTGTAGCTTAGCATATTTACTGGTGTCTCACTGTCTATTTGGCATTCCATTTCCTCTTTGTTTTTGTGTTGCTGCCTTGCCTTTGCATCCGGTGTTAGTCTGAGCTTCATAAACCATTTATTTTGGCTATTTTGCTGATATTAATGTCATATACATGCAAAATATCATCCTCTGAGTCGCTGCGTCTTTCCTCAATATGAGGATGACATTTTTCTTTTGCTGCAAGCTTTGACATCATGATTAATTTTGCCGCAATTATTGCATATGACGCCATATGCTAGACATATGCTAAACAATACTTTTAAGTACCCTGATGTATTAAGAAATATATCAGATAAGAAAAAGTATATGTTTTGGGCAGCCCTTACCAATCAGTTACATTAAAAAGTTGAACCTATATATGTATAGTTGGATATACCAAAGTTCCAAATGAATTAAAGTTCATTGACTTTTGAAACACATCTTAAATTATACGAAAGAAATTGTATCTAAAGAGGGGAATATCCTATTTGAATATGAATGTATTTATACCTTAATTATCCAGTTTTCAAGTTTCAAAGAAACTGCTACAGGAAATTTTTCACATATTTTACTATTATGCTTTATTACTTGAGGGAAGCTAGCCAGGATATTGTCATTAGAAACCTTCATATAATTCATTTGAAAATATGAAAACTGTCCTATCCAAAGACATTGATGTTAATCAACAATACATTTAGTAAAAAGTAATAATGGAATTTAAATACTGGTTGGATTATTGAATTCATTCTCCACCATCTCTAAGACAGAGAACATATCAGATATTAAACTGATACCTCATTTGACCCTATCAGAAAGGTTATATTAAAAATATCAAGGAGTGTTTCTATATACTTTCAGGATTTGACAGTTGTTTTACTCAAATTGCTAATCTGGAAAAGAGAATAATTAATTATTTACTATAGACCAGGCATTGGCTATGAGTTCAATCACCATATTTTGTGTTATTAATAGGTTTATAGTATAGCTACAGTGGTAAATATAAACTATGCTTCACTGCCTATGATTTGAACACATCATTGTATATGCTGATGCAAATAAATTCCTGTCAGTGAAGAGTATACTTGCTACCCTTTCCTAAATATGGTTTTGCTATACACACTCCTTTTTTTCATAGCATGATGAACAAACAAGTTTACTTTTATAGGAATGATGGAGAATGTTCAGTGACGTCAATTATAGATTGTTCCAAAATAAACTTTGTTAAGAGTGTCTAGAACTGCTGCTACGAACCATGTATGATATACAAGAAAACCAGTCATATTTACCCTTAGTGGTAGAGCTGAACAATGAAATCCACTATATGGATTTTATGTACATTTTTACATATTTGGAGCTAGATCCTGAGACTGAGGTGCATGAACCACAGATCAAGAGAGATATAGTTGTAGCCATTGATCACCATTAAGTGACTGAAATCTTGGGGCTCTACAGATAGACAGAAAACTGTTCTAGTTTATGCTATCTGCCACAGTCCCAAGGACCTATGGCAGTGAACAATCACCTGAACCAATAATTGTTGGAGTAGCCAAATTTTCTAGAAATAACGCCCAGAAAAGGTTTTAACATTTTATAAATGTCTACAATGCTGTCTTATCTACAGCTTCTCCCTAAACTGCTCACTGTCCCTGAAAGATTCTTATTCCCAGCGTCTTCCTCAAGTTGTCCTTATATGTCTCTTTCTCTCAAAGAACAGAAACAATGTCCTTCCATGACTAATCACAACTAACATAATTAAATTTCCTAATACAGAATAATGGATTGAATTGTTCACATTCAATGTATAGATTTAAAAAAGAAAAGAAAATCTCTTATGAGAAAAATGTTAAGTAAGTAGATTTGGGGAAATTTCCTTATGCATGCTAGATAGTACCTTATTCTGAGAAGTCCCAGCAGAGTCAATGGAAGTCAGGAATTAGCAGAATAGGGTATTACCCAACATGAGTAAGATTATTGGAATAGTATGCTGTGTGAGAAAAAAGAGAAGCCTTAGTAAATTATTTACACTTATTTTTAACTTGAATTTAATATTAACTTTTTCGCAATAAATAAAATTAGATATACCCATAATAATACCAGATTCCTTAGTTCCGGTGACACAGATCTAAATGGAATATAATGAAATGGGAAACACTGCAAACTTAACCCCTTCTCATTACATCCTTGAGATTGTAATCTCAGAGTCTCTCCTGAATGCTGTAAGGAAAGAAACATGATAAAGGTATTATCCTTCACAGGCCTCAGAGGAGCCTTTTTAATAGAATTGAGCTGTGCCTGTTGATCTTATTTTCCCATAAAGCTTCAAAGCTCAGTCTCATGGAACTACTGTGTTTACCACCATTGCTATTTGTACTCAGTGCTAGTATACAGAACATGTATAGTCAGCTAAGCAGTCCCTTTCTTCTCTTGTTAACTGGGCTTGTTATTACTGCTTCCTTAATATCCTAGGGGATTCATGTACATGATCATGTCAGCTGCCGAACTGGTGGGAATTACAACTGTTGTATATTATGAAATCATGAGTATTATGTCTGTCAGCTTAAAACTCATGTAAACACTATGTTCTATTGTCATAAATATAAAGGGAAGGGTAAACCCCTTTGAAATCCCTCCTGGCCAGGGGAAAGCTCCTCTCACCTGTAAAGGGTTAAGAAGCTAAAGGTAACCTCGCTGGCACCTGACCAAAATGACCAATGAGGAGACAAGATACTTTCAAAAGCTGGGAGGAGGGAGAGAAACAGAGGGTCTGTGTCTGTCTGTATGCTGGTTTCTGCCAGGGATAGACCAGGAATGGAGCCTTAGAACTTTTAGTAAGTAATCTAGCTAGGTATGTGTTAGATTATGATTTCTTTAAATGGCTGAGAAAAGAATTGTGCTGAATAGAATAACTATTTCTGTCTGTGTATCTTTTTTGTAACTTAAGGTTTTGCCTAGAGGGGTTCTCTATGTTTTTGAATCTAATTACCCTGTAAGATATCTACCATCCTGATTTTACAGGGGGGATTTCTTTATTTCTATTTACTTCTATTTTTTATTAAAAGTCTTCTTGTAAAACACTGAGTGCTTTTTCATTGTTCTCAGATCCAAGGGTTTGGGTCTGTGGTCACCTATGCAAATTGGTGAGGCTTTTTATCCAACATTTCCCAGGAAAGGGGGGGTGCAAGTGTTGGGAGGATTGTTCATTGTTCTTAAGATCCAAGGGTCTGGGTCTGTAGTCACCTAGGCAAATTGGTGAGGCTTTTTACCAAACCTTGTCCGGGAAGTATTTTGGGGGGAAGGACGCGTCCAAACAGCTCTTCCCCAGTAACCAGTATTAGTGTGGTGGTGGTAGCAGCCAGTCCAAGGATAACGGGTGTAATATTTTGTACCTTGGGGAAGTTTTGACCTAAGCTGGTAAAGATAAGCTTAGGAGGTTTTTCATGCAGGTCCCCACATCTGTACCCTAGAGTTCAGAGTGGGGGAGGAACCTTGACATCTATGTTTTCAATAATATTAATATTTTGGCGAGTATTTTTATTTTTTTTTCATTGCATAGGCTTAGGACAGTTATCAAGAGAGGTGCAGAACTGGTTTGAAAAAGTGCAGCTGTATGTTTCTTCTAACATGAAGGGTTTAACTTCTCAGCATTGTATTTTCTACATTCTCTGTGCACGAGATAGATTTTTGTCATGTAATTTTTCAATATAACCTTGAAATAATTTTAAAAACCCACTCTTTTAAAAGGTATTGATTGTTTTTGTTTTGTTTTTCTGGCTATGGAAAATACTAAGTTTGAACAACTAAAATAATGAGAAGAAAAAACAGCAGTTGCTACTTTGTCAACTCACTGTTAGGCTTATTCTAACAATTAATTGTTGTTAATTATTATTCTCACTGATAAACTTATTCTTGCTTATCCTGTAGTAAGAACAGTGCCCACTAAAGTTAATGAATGTTTGTCCAATCAGTTAAGATAACGGGTTGAAGGATATCAGACTGTCCAGCCTTAGATAGTATGCACTATTTACTTTAACATCCCCTTTAATCTTTGACAATCTAGGGAAACCTCAGAGTCTGCACTTCAGCTAGAAATTAGTTAGATAGTGGGTCTGTGCCAAAGCCAACTGAAGTCCCTAGAAAGATCTCCAGATTTTGGAGCCAGCTGTGTATACCATGAGGTTTTGAGCACCCTTCAGAGTCACTGACTACCATGGGAGTTAAGACCATTCAGCAACTGTCACGGCTGGACCCAAATTATATTTTCCCCATTGACCATCTCAGACTAATTCTCCAACAGACTATGGATGAAATCCTATCCTTGCTAAAAATCAATGGCAAAACTTCTATTGACTTCAATGGGACCAGGATGTCACCCTGTTTCTAGAACTGTGCTGATATCACTGATGATGCTGGTGCACAGAGAAAGAATGGAGCAAAAAAGATCTTTGGTATGAAATCTGCCATTCTTCCCTCTCACTCTCCAATAATCAGTTTAAAAAAATTATGAAAACAAATCTTAAGTTTCTAAAAGAATACTTTATAAAATCATAACAACAGGTCCTTAAATAATACAAAATAATTGACCATGTTCTATGCTTAAGGTAAATATACATTTGTGGAAAATATTTTTTCTTCCCTATTTCATTGCTCTGGGTTTTTTCCTCTCTGCTTGGGAGGGAGCTAGCTTTGGTTCTATGTTAAAGCTATCAAGGTCAACTTTCTTGATGAGGCTGAATATATCATAGTCAGAAATAAGTGCAGAAAATTGCACTTGTTCTGTCAGTCAGGAAAGAAGCTTGAGTTGCTAGGGTAATGTAATGTATTCAACATCTTTCTTAGATCTGTCAATCGAGGAAGCTTCCAGAACTTATCAGAGCTTCAGTCTTTGGGAACAGTTTGGAGAGACATCGTTGGCCCCAGTTAGAAGTGGATCCATCATGCCTGCTAGCCTAGGGGCTTCACTTGGACAGTTTGTTGAAGATTAAATAGAACTGTGGGGAATATAAAGTGAATTATATATTTTCAAGCATTTAAAGAACAACAAATAAAGAAGTAGCAGCAGCAAATATTCTAACCCACAGATTATCATGTTCAATGAAACATATATACCATAATTGTAGGAGTTGTCTCTAGCATATACATTCTACTATTGATAGACCTCTAGTCTATCAATGCATAAAATATTTTCATTTAACTGCACTAATATAATCTCATTTCAGCTTTTCTATTGCAAGGCCATTGATGATATAAGAATTTATTTACTGTCTCCTCTGAATCCCATCTATTATAATCAGGAACTTCACAGCATGCAATGTACTATTATGCTCAAACTAATTTTATTTGATTCAAAAGAGTTTTAATAGTTTAGTGATAATATATGTAAATAATTAAAAACTACTGGAATTGACAATGGTCATATTATATATATATAATATATATATATACACACACACATACACACTGATGACTTAGACTGCTCCTCCAGGGATGGTGCAACTACATGTTTCTCCTTACTGTGGGCAGATTGTTAATCCCTATGATATCGCTAGATTCATTATACAAAGAAACTGGCCTCCAAACACAGAACACACTGTTGGTATCCATGAAATGCAATGCAACTGTCTTTGGCATGCCCACCCATTCTTGAAGAGTATAAATCAGCTATTTCTTAATCCTCACTACTGTAGTTTAATTTCACGCATCAACCTCCAAATGCTAACTCTTGTAGTAAGTTGAAAGAGGGGATCAAGGAAGATTAATTCTTAATGTTAAGGGATGTAGAACACTCACCATTTCAATGGTGGCAACTGTTCCTTAGTGAGCAACAAAATTACCTCTAGTTAAAAATGTGTGCAACACAATGACCTTATTCCTCAGTTTTCAAGGAAAAAACATAGTATACAATGTTTATCAGAACTACTATTAAAAGAACCTAGCAGTCTCTCAAATCAGAATTCTGTTTTCTTTAATCATCATCCTTAAGGATATGCATCATAGAATCATAGAATATCAGGGTTGAAAGGGACCTCAGGAGGTCATCTAGTCCAACCCCTTGCTCAAAGCAAGACCAATCCCCAACTAAATCATCCCAGCCAGGGCTTTGTCAAGCCTGACCTTAAAAACTTCTAAGGAAGGAGATTCCACCACCTCCCTAGGTAACGCATTCCAGTGTTTTACCACCCTCCTAGTGAAAACGTTTTTCCTAATAGATGCTGGCCCATGTTCTAGTGGCACAAAAAGGCTGAAAACTTGCCCTAGGAGGGCATCTAAGCATTCCCCCTGCATGGGGGAATCAGAGCTAGCACCAGCCAGCACTACATAACATCCTTCTAGCCCGTCCTATTGTACTGTGCATGTCAGAGACATGACAGCGGAGGGAGCATAGGAGGCCACAGCTATCCTAATGCTCACACTTTGTTTAAATGACTTTTGTGTACATCTGGTGAAGGCTCATCTGTTAGATTTCGATTTACTGTCAACCATCATGTCTTTCATTCATTCTTTATGAAAGATTTGCGAGATAGTGAGTTTGTACTTCCAGAGCATTTTCCAAAGTTTCTCTTAGCATTTTAATGTAATTTTGTTTTACCTTCAGTTTCCGGTTAATTACAAGAAAACTATCTTTATATTGGACGTGGTCTAAGACATCTTGTAGTTCCTCAGGTTATTTGGATAGTTCTGTGCCTTACTTTCTCAATATCATCAGACAGTTCTGGTAAAGAATCTTTATGTCAGCCTGTCTAATACAATTCTTGAATGATTCTTGCCAATGCTGTCTGGCATCCAACTTCCAAAACATGGGTTAATGTAGTCTGAAACTTGTTCCTGTTTTTTTTCTGATAAATAACTTAGCCCTGGTCTACACTAGGACTTTAGGTCGAATTTAGCAACGTTAAATAGATTTAAACCTGCACCTGTCCACACAGTGAAGCCCTTTATTTCGACTTAAAGGGCTCTTAAAATCGATTTCCTTACTCCACCCCTGACAAGTGGATTAGCGCTTAAATCGACGTTCCCAGCTCGAATTTGGGGTACTGTGGACACAATTCGATGGTATTGGCCTCCGGGAGCTATCCCAGAGTGCTCCATTCTGACCGCTCTGGACAGCACTCTCAACTCAGATGCACTGGCCAGGTAGATAGGAAAAGAACCGCGAACTTTTGAATCTCATTTCCTGTTTGGCCAGCGTGGCAAGCTGCAGGTGACCATGCAGAGCTCATCAGCACAGGTGACCATGATGGAGTCCCAGAATCGCAAAAGAGCTCCAGCATGGACCGAACGGGAGGTACGGGATCTGATCGCTGTTTGGGGAGAGGAATCCGTGCTATCAGAACTCTGTTCCAGTTTTCGAAATGCCAAAACCTTTGTGAAAATCTCCCAGGGCATGAAGGACAGAGGCCATAACAGGGACCCGAAGCAGTGCCGCGTGAAACTGAAGGAGCTGAGGCAAGCCTACCAGAAAACCAGAGAGGCGAACAGCCGCTCTGGGTCAGAGCCCCAAACATGCCGCTTCTATGATGAGCTGCATGCCATTTTAGGGGGTTCAGCCACCACTACCCCAGCCGTGTTGTTTGACTCCTTCAATGGAGATGGAGGCAATACGGAAGCAGGTTTTGGGGACGAAGAAGATGATGATGAGGAGGAGGTTGTAGATAGCTCACAGCAAGCAAGCGGAGAAACCGGTTTTCCCGACAGCCAGGAACTGTTTCTCACCCTAGACCTGGAGCCAGTACCCCCCGAACCCACCCAAGGCTGCCTCCTGGACCCAGCAGGCGGAGAAGGGACCTCTGGTGAGTGTACCTTTTAAAATGCTATACATGGTTTAAAAGCAAGCATGTGAAAGGATTACTTTGCCCTGGCATTTGCGGTTCTCCTAGATGTAGTCCTAAAGCCTTTGCAAAAGGTTTCTGGGGAGGGCAGTCTTATTTCGTCCTTCATGGTAGGACACTTTATCACTCCAGGCCAGTAACACATACTCGGGAATCACTGTAGAACAAAGCATTGCAGTGTATGTTTGCTGGCATTCAACCAAAATCCGTTCTTTCTCTCTCTGTGTTATCCTCAGGAGAGTGAGATATAATTCATGGTCACCTGGTTGAAATAGGGTGCTTTTCTTCAGGGACACTCAGTATAGCCCATTCCTGCTGGGCTGTTTGCCTGTGGCTGAACAGAAATGTTCCCCGCTGTTAGCCACAGGGAGGGGGGAAGGTTGAGGGGGTAGTCACGCGGTGGGAGGAGGCAAAATGCGACCTTGTAACGAAAGCACATGTGCTATGTATGTAATGTTAACAGCAAGGTTTACCCTGAAAGAGTGTAGCGACTGTTTTATAAAATGTGTCTTTTTAAATACCGCTGTCCCTTTTTTTTTTCTCCACCAGCTGCATGTGTTTCAATGATCACAGGATCTTCTCCTTCCCAGAGGCTAGTGAAGCTTAGAAAGAAAAAAAAACGCACTCGCGATGAAATGTTCTCCGAGCTCATGCTGTCCTCCCACACTGACAGAGCACAGACGAATGCGTGGAGGCAAATAATGTCAGAGTGCAGGAAAGCACAAAATGACCGGGAGGAGAGGTGGCGGGCTGAAGAGAGTAAGTGGCGGGCTGAAGAGAGTAAGTGGCGGGCTGAAGACAGGGCTGAAGCTCAAATGTGGCGGCAGCGTGATGAGAGGAGGCAGGATTCAATGCTGAGGCTGCTGCAGGACCAAACCAGAATGCTCCAGTGTATGGTTGAGCTGCAGCAAAGGCAGCTGGAGCACAGACTGCCACTGCTGCCCCTCTGTAACCAACCGCCCTCCTCCCCAAGTTCCATAGCCTCCACACCCAGATGCCCAAGAACGCGGTGGGGGGGCCTCCGGCCAACCAGCCACTCCACAACAGAGGATTGCCCAAAAAAAAGAAGGCTGTCTTTCAATAAATTTTAAAGTTGTAAACTTTTGAAGTGCTGTGCTTAAAGTGCTATGTGGCATTTTCCTTCCCTCCTCCACCACCCCTCCTGGGATACCTTGGTAGTCATCTCCCTATTTGTGTGATGAATGAATAACGAATGCATGACTGTGAAGCAGCAATGACTTTATTGCCTCTGCAAGCGGTGATTAAAGGGAGGAGGGGAGGGTGGTTAGCTTACAGGGAAGTAGAGTGAACCAAGGGGCGGGGGGTTTCATCAAGGAGAAACAAACAGAACTTTCACTCTGTAGCCTGGCCAGTCATGAAACTGGTTTTCAAAGCTTCTCTGATGCGTACCGCGCCCTCCTGTGCTCTTCTAACCGCCCTGGTGTCTGGCTGCGCGTAACCAGCAGCTAGGCGATTTGCCTCAACCTCCCACCCCGCCATAAACGTCTCCTCCTTACTCTCACAGATATTGTGGAGCACACAGCAAGCAGTAATAACAGTGGGAATATTGGTTTCGCTGAGGTCTAAGCGAGTCAGTAAACTGCGCCAGCGCGCCTTTAAACGTCCAAATGCACATTCTACCACCATTCTGCACTTGCTCAGCCTGTAGTTGAACAGCTCCTGACCACTGTCCAGGCTGCCTGTGTACGGCTTCATGAGCCATGGCATTAAGGGGTAGGCTGGGTCCCCAAGGATACATATAGGCATTTCAACATCCCCAACAGTTATTTTCTGGTCTGGGAAGAAAGTCCCTTCCTGCAGCTTTTGAAACAGACCAGAGTTCCTGAAGATGCGAGCGTCATGCACCTTTCCCGGCCATCCCACGTTGATGTTGGTGAAACGTCCCTTGTGATCCACCAGAGCTTGCAGCACTATCGAAAAGTACCCCTTGCGGTTTATGTACTCGCCGGCTTGGTGCTCTGGTGCCAAGATAGGGATATGGGTTCCGTCTATAGCCCCACCACAGTTAGGGAATCCCATTGCAGCAAAGCCATCCACTATGACCTGCACATTTCCCAGGGTCACTACCCTTGATATCAGCAGATCTTTGATTGCGTGAGCTACTTGCATCACAGCAGCCCCCACAGTAGATTTGCCCACTCCAAATTGATTCCCAACTGACCGGTAGCTGTCTGGCGTTGCAAGCTTCCACAGGGCTATCGCCACTCGCTTCTCAACTGTGAGGGCTGCTCTCATCCTGGTATTCATGCGCTTCAGGGCAGGGGAAAGCAAGTCACAAAGTTCCATGAAAGTGCCCTTACGCATGCGAAAGTTTCGCAGCCACTGGGAATCGTCCCAGACCTGCAACACTATGCGGTCCCACCAGTCTGTGCTTGTTTCCCGAGCCCAGAATGGGCGTTCCACAGCATGAACCTGCCCCATTAGCACCATGATGCATGCATTGGCAGGGCCCATGCTTTCAGAGAAATCTGTGTCCATGTCCTGATCACTCACGGAACCGCGCTGACGTCGCCTCCTCGCCCGGTATCGCGTTGCCATGTTCTGGTGCTGCATATACTGCTGGATAATGCGTGTGGTGGTTGATGTGCTCCTAATTGCCAAAATGAGCTCAGCGGCCTCCATGCTTGCCTTGGTATGGCGTCCGCACAGAAAAAAGGCGCGGAACGATTGTCTGCCGTTGCTCTGACGGAGGGAGGGGAGACTGACGACACGGCTTACAGGGTTGGCTTCAGGGAGCTAAAATCAACAAAGGGTGTGCCTGTACATCAAGGAGTATTTCAGGCAGGACTGCACGGAGGGTTCCAATAAGAAATGGTGCACCAAAGTTATCGTTGTTATTGGAACAAGGAGGTTAGCCTGGCCTCTGATTGATACATGGCTAGATTAACCTCGCTGCGCCTTCTCTGTGACTGACTACAGTGTGATCTAGACAGGGGAGGAGGAAAATGAGTACAAAACAAATCTGGTCTATTTCTTGTTCTGACCCACTCCATCTATCCTTTACATCTTTGGCTGGCAGCAGACAAAAAAGGCACGAAATGATTGTCTGCCCTTGCTTTCACGGGGGGAGGGAGGGTGGGAACGGGGTCCTGACGATATGTACCCAGAACCACCCGCGACAATGTTTTAGCCCCATCAGGCATTGGGATATCAACCCAGAATTCCAATGGCCAGCGGAGACTGCGGGAACTGTGGGATAGCTACCCACAGTGCAACGCTCCGGAAGTCGACGCTTGCCTCGGTACTGTGGAAGCGCTCCGCCGAGTTAATGCACTTAATGCACTTAGAGCATTTTCTGTGGGGACACACACACTCGAATATATAAAACCGATTTCAAAAAAACCGACTTCTATAAATTCGACCTAATTTCGTAGTGTAGACATACCCTTAGCATAATAAGGGCATATCCCTTTAGACTAGGAGCAAGAAATATAACTTTTTGTTCTCTGGTCCATTGGTTCATTTGCCCTATTATCTCAAAATGAGCATAATAAGCTTCAAAATATTATTTTACTTCAAAGCTGACTGGTTTCTGAATTGATTGATTAACCAAGCTGTCTACATAAGCACTTGTCACAGTTTTTTGTGGCTGTAAACTTGTTTCTGGATTCCATAGCATAAAAGTGTAACTTTCCTCTGTAGGACTTCCCTGAATTCCTGAAGAAGGAACTGTAGGTTGTAATTCAGACAGATTCTTTCCACAGACTTTGTAGCTCAGTAGGTGATGGTCTAAAATGGTCTGCATTCCTTTTGAACAAAAATTAGTCCTTGATTTGTTTCTTCTTTAAATGTGTTAATCTTATGAGCTGTTTCTTCAATCATTTTGTAGAATTTTTTCCTAAGTTTTACTTCCAGCCATGATTATTTTGTGACAACATTCATGTTTTCATGTTGCTCAGTTTATTTGATCATGCTTTTGTAGCAGGTTTTTATTTACCTTTCTATATTTCATAATATTTGGTTAGGTATACCTGGCTGCTTTTCTCCCGTCCTTCTATTTCATTTTATGTGGCTTTGATATGGTCTTTATGTGTTCCATACATATTTGTCCCGGTTAATTTTATTTTTTTTCCATTAGTTGGCCACTAATTTCATTTGCCAGGTTTTTGGTTTCATCAGTATTTGTAGAATGTTAATAAAGACCAGGTAACAGAAAACAGCTCAGCTGCCTCTGTGAACTCTTTATGGAATTCAAGGGAAGTAATCTCTTGAAGGTTTTTTTAAATATAAAAAATTAAGTCAAAAATACACTGTAAAAGTGGATCTGTAGAACCACAACTACATGGCTCAAAACTACTACTCAACATTCCTCAAGCATGACAGACACAGAGCTATGTGGTTTCATTCTGTGTTTGAACACTCCAAATCTTTTAGGTTACAGCAGAGCCAGCATGAGAACTACACCTGTATTACAACTTAATTTACATTAAAATCCTCACCTCCTTAATATTGCTTTGGAAGCTGATGACTATTTTTAATATTATTACATTTATCCAAAAGCTAGCCTAAATAGAAAGTCTAATATAAAATCATATATTTATAAAATATTAAGAC
The DNA here is from genome assembly GCF_965140285.1 of Lepidochelys kempii. Classification (NCBI taxonomy): domain Eukaryota; kingdom Metazoa; phylum Chordata; order Testudines; family Cheloniidae; genus Lepidochelys; species Lepidochelys kempii. The sequence continues at coordinate 64,311,093 of NC_136383.1, forward strand.
ATTAAATAATGAAGCTAAATAGTAGTAATAATAATACTTTTTCCCATTAGATACATTAGCAAGAATTATTTACAGTTCTCCACTAACAAAAGGTGACACTGAAATATATACTTTTTCTTAAACAAGGATCACCTGCAGGTTTTTCTTGCACTAACTGGTGGCTCTATCAATTTCTGTTTTTATGTCTATGCTCGCCAAGCCTCCCTACATTAATATGGAAGATTTGTTTCCAGAGATGCATGTGTAACTCACATGTTCTTGACTGAAGCATTTGACTTTGTTTGGCCTAAAGAAAGGGAGATAAGCAGTGGAGAGGACATAAGGATTTCAGCTGGAATATTCTGTCTTTATAAACTTGCAGAATGCTGTGCAGGTCAACTCAGCTAGAAGGGCACAGAAACATCCAGAAATAGGATATGATGGTTAACTAAACATGCTCACTAGCTGTTTCTGTAGCTGTATAGGTATTTTTTGTGTTGGATGAACCCTGTGGTAGGTCACACTCTATTCACTAATCTGAGAGCTGAGCCACTCAGCATATAGGGGCTGGGAAGATAAAGGAAAGGATATAAACATATGGGTTAAAGACAGCCCTGACTGATATAGGACTGAGGAATGTGTCTGCTGCGAAGGTGGGTTCCAATACCAGAAGCACTCTGGATACAGGTCAGCGCTATTCCAGCTTTACTTATTAGGGAAGCTCTCCATTAACATGTTTGGTCCACCCCGGTATATGGACCTAGAGGAAGAGCTGGTAGGGGAGCATCTATTACCCCTAGAGGCTACACAGCTATTAACTAACTGGAACTCTTTCAGGGGCTAGTCTGAGGGAGGTAAAGGTTTGTAAATTCTTGCCTGAATGACCCGAGTTTATGGAAAAAAGATAGTGACCTATATAGTGAAACCTTTGTAGAAATCCAGGGAATGGATATGTTATACGCTGATCCCACTACCTGTACCACTCTGGATGCAGACCAGAGATTTCTGTTTTACCAGCAACTGAGAAGACCAATCAACTGTTAGCCCAAGGGTTCGAATGCTGCTAGCTATACAGATTCCCAGACAATTTGCTGTCAGGGTTCTGAAGAATTTGAAAGGACTGAGATGCTGCCACTCTTCCCAAGTTCTGAAGAATCCAGGTGACACATACTACATATTACAGTCACATTACAGAGACTAATAAATCATCTCTATAAAAAGATCAGAAAGAAGTGAGTTCATTGATATCCGTTAAAGTATAGAAGTGTAAATGTTAAGTTGAAACATTGCATTTAAATACGAAAAAACAAAAAAAAACAAAAAAGAGGGAGGGGGGAAGGGGAGAAGGGAAGTCTATATGAGGAACACCAGTAGATTTACTATTTGATAGCTTTTGTTTAAAAGTTATTCATCGTCTTCTATGTACTATTTATAATGTTTTCTGTATGCACTAAATGTTTGTCTACAAAGAAACTGTATAGTTAACTCTTTGAAGTTTGACTGAGGACTATTACCACCTACTCCTTAGGGTATTACATACAATAACCCTGAGGTTTATCTCTGTGTAATACTTTCTGAGAAGTCCGGAAATAGACACAACTCTGGCCTGTGCTTCAGGAAAGAGAGCTTGTCTAATCAATGAATTAGTCTGGAGCAAGCTGGAGTCTGAATCTACTGTGCTACAGTGTCCACGTGGATCCTGCTGCTGCTCGCTAGTGCACAATGAACAATGCAAAGCATAATAGGCAACTTTTAGTATGTGGCAGCAGGGTCCACATGGACAGTTAGCGTGGAGAACACTGGAGTGCAGTAGATATAAACCCCAACTTGCAGCACACTAACTAATCATTTAGACATGTCCAGAGTTAATCTGAGATGCAGGAAGAAGGGCATGCAGTAGAGTTATATATATTTCCTCAGCGTCCCACTACCCCTTTACACATGCTTTCTGGAGAAGAGCAGAACACTAGCAAATCATTCATTTAGCACTGAAGATGTAGACAGCATTTGTAATGCATACGTTATTCCACTTTGGGAAATTTTGTTCAGATACAGAAAAAACAATTTTTAGCATTGCTGGCCAGAGCTACCTTTACACAAGTCAAATTAATGTAATTTTTCTTGATACCACATATCCATCACCATGAATGTGCTTTCATTGCTGTAGTAAAACACTGTCTTGGATTTGATAATATATCATGCAGACAGCCAAAAGCTAATATGCATACATGGAAACTGAGGAAGTGACACATTTCTGGTGGTGAGGTGGCATAATGTTTATTATTCCAATTACTATAATATCCCTTCAGTAGTTATATCTGCAATGGGAATATGCTGGGCCTGATTCTCCTCTCCTTTTAACTGATGTACATTTGGTAAGATCCTATTAATGTCAATAAAGTTATGTGTAAGAGTGGTCTCACCACTGGCATGCCCCCTCATGGCGGGGTGTGGCATAGCCAGCTCTCATCTAGTGCCCCCTACTGACAATCAACCACTCCAGCCTTGTGGGAGTTTGCCTCTTCTTGTGACTCAGCCCTCTAGCCAGGTCATCATTAGTCCCACTCCCTTCAGGATAACAAAATTCCAATGTTCTTATTAAAGGTCTTCAGCTCCAACTCTGGGCCCTGTGGTCTCATCTCAGGGTTTTCAAATGTCCTCATCTGAGTATATCAAAGGGCGCTTTATGCCACCTTCCCCAGTAGTTGGTAGGGGAACCCAGGCCCTCCCACTCCTCTGAGTTCCAGCCCAGGTACCAGTTAATGACAACACAAGGTCTGTCTATTCAGACCCACCCCCGGCTACCCTTGTGGGTTTCTTCCTACCTCAGGCAATCAGCAAAGCCTTTCTCACAGATTCTCTAGGTTCATTTTTTTTTCAAGGGTGGGTCTCACAAGGCTTCCCCCCTTGAGTTCCCCAACATATTCCAAATGAAGTATAAACCTAAACAAACATTTGCCCCCCTCAGGGTTGACCTTTCCTCCCTCTTAAGTTTCCTCTGCTCTCTTCCTCAGTTGAATATCTATAAGGAAGTAAGCTTGCTTCATATTTCTCTTGGCCTCTTGTCACCCTTCTCTTCTCAGGAGATCCCAGGGGCAACTCTTTTCCTGGGCTTCCTCCTTGACCTTGCCAGTCACTCCATTTAATGCCAAAAGAAGGATTGCATAGTTCAGTTCCTTCCCTTCCTTTCTTTTTAACCACTCACCTCCACCTCAGCTGAGATCCATCTTTCATTGTGCCTGACCCACTCTACAGATACAACCAGGTGCCATAATTGAGCTTCCAGCTGCAGTTAATCCTTTCCTTACCTGTGTGGGGTACATACCTCCTTACAAACAACATCAGTTTAAAATTAGTATGAAAGGAAAACAGGATCATTGTTTTGTTTCAAAATTTCCACTGGAAACCTGGAATCAGCAATGTGACCAGTAAGGTCAAAATTTTAATTTAGTTTAGAAATTGGAGACTGCACTGGAATCTGTAAATTTTCTAACAAGTTGTGAGGAGGGAAAAGTGTGTCAAATTGGTATTTCTCAACATATTAACTCTTCAGCCATATTTATTTCCTTTTAAGTTCTAGAGCTGTGTTCTCTTATTGTAGGGTTATAATAACAGCTACCCACTGACTTTGCTGGGAGAAAATCTATCAAGTGGTCAAGAAGATTTTTGCTAGTGAAGTATATCAGAAATGGAAATATAGAAGGAACCTCAAGAAACCACCTAGTCCATCCCTTACCACTCCCTGTGCTGAAACAGGATTAGGTATACCTAAGTCATTGGTTCTTGTCCCTGTCCTATTTAACGTGGTTATCAATGACCTGGAACAAAACATAAAATCATTGCTGATAAAATTTGCAGATGATACAGTGGAAGTGATAAATAAATGAAGAGGGCAGGTCACGGATACATAGTGATCTGGATTGCTTGGTAAATTGGGCTTAAGCAAATACTGTTTTAATACCGGTAAATGTATATGAACAAAGAATGTAGGCTATGTTTACAGGACGGGGCTCTATCCCAGAAAGCAGTGACTCTGGAAAAGATTTGGGGAGCCTAGTGGATAATCAGCTGAACATGAGCTCCCAGTGTGATGCTGTGGCCAAAAGAGCTGAAGTGATCATGTGATGCATAAACAGGGGAAACTCAAGTAGGAGTAGAGAGGTTATTTTCCATTGTAACTGGCACTGGTGTGACTGCTGATGAAATACTGCATCCAGTTTTGGTGCCCACAATTCAAGAAAGATGTTCATAAATTGGAGAGGATTCAGAGAAGAGCCACAAGAATGATTAGAGGATTGGAAAACATGCCTTATAGCAATAAGTTAAATAGAGTGAGCTGCTTGAGTCTAACTGAGAGAAGAGTAAGGGGTAACTTGGTTAGTCTATAAGTATTGACATGGGGAACAAATGTTAAATAATGGGCTCTTCAATCTGGCAGAGAAAAGTATAATGCTGTCCAATGGCTGGAGGTTGAAGCTAAACAAATTCATACTGGAGAAAAGGCGTCAGTTTTTAATGGTGAGAATAATTAACCATTGGAATAATTTTCCAAGGGTTGTGGTGGATTCTCCATCACTGACCATTTTAAAATCAAAACTGGATGTTTTTTTTTTTCTAAAAGATTCATTCTAAAAATGACTTTGGGGAAGTTCTCTGCCCTGTGTTATACAGGAGGTCAGACTAGATGATCGCAATAGTCCTTTCTGGCCTTGAAATCTAGGAATCTATGAATGCCTGACAGCTGTTTGTCTAACCCAGAGGTTCTCAAACTTTTTCTTTCTGAGGCCCCCCCCAACATGCTATAAAAACTCCATGGCACACCTGTGCCACAATAACTGGTTTTCTGCAAACAAAAGCCAGGTCTGGCATTGGGGGTAGCAAGCAGGGCAATTGCCTGGGGCCCCAAGCCACAGAGGCCCCCATGAAGCTACATTGATCAGGCTTCAGCTTCAGCCTTGGGTGGCAGGGCTCAGGGACCTGGGCTTCAGCCCCATGTGATGGGGCTTCAGCTTTCTGCCCTAGGTCTAATGCTGTCCCTGCTTGGAGGCCCCCGTGAAACCTGCTTGGGGCCCCCTAGGGGCCCCAGAACCCTGGTAAGAACTACTGGTCTAACCAGTTCTTAAAAACTTCCAATGACAGGGATTCCACAACCTCCCTAGATAACCTCTTGCAGTGCTTAACTATTTCCTCCTGAATAGAAAAATGGCAATGTGTCCCTGTATGGATTGAGGGACATGGCCCTCTGTCCCTCACATTCATGTTAGCATTATTATTTATGACACTTAAAAACAAAGTGTAGGACAAGTTTAAATGTCTCATATCTCATTGACTTAGCGCAGTTCATGTGTGTTGAGAGCAGAAATTACCCCAGAAGTGTACTGCAATACCACTTACCTTGTCTTTTAAGTGGCTTGTTCAGACAAATGGATTGTTGAATAACTTTCAAAATATATTATATAGAGTGATAAACACCAGTAAGTGCTGTTTCGGGGCCTATATAGAACAATGTAGAATTCTGAAGATAAATCTGTGAAGACGATTTAAAAAAAAAAAAGTCTGTTTGGTCTTACCATATTAGAATGCTTCTGTCAAGAGACATCATTTTGAGCTGAGAATCTCCAACTGCAGAGCTCACTTCCCTCATTGATCTGATGGAGCCTAAGTTTGTTAATTTTCACTGCACATTGCCAGGACTGTCTGTTCAGACTTTTGCATTAGGGGTTGACTTGAAGAGGTGTGACTTTCTTATGTGGATCTTTGAATATCTTTGGAATGACTTTTTCCTCAGTTTAGTTATGCTATGACTTGTGATTTTAAAACTGATGTACTCTATACCCACATAGATTATGATTTCCATATTTTATAAACTGAAGAGGTAGTAAATTTATGTTTGGGTGTATCCAAATATTCTCTGACTTATACAACAAAGAAAGGAATTGAGAAAAAAAAATGACTCACAAGAAGATAAAAAATGCATTGAAAAAATGGAAAAAAATAGCAACATAGAAGCTGGCGGACACGATAAGTGCCAAGTGTGAGGAAAGTGATGCCTGGGACAGATATTATATCCAGCCAAGACATGCAGTTGAGGTAGAGTAGGTACAAGATTGTGACAGAGCTGATCCCTCAGATACTTGTCAAAAGCAATGAAAATTTCATATGGATTGTTAGCACATAGGCTTAGTCTGCATGCAAGGCAGACAAATAACCTGAGGAACTAAATACTCAGTACTGAATACTCAGTGACATGACAGACTGTACTGCACTGTGTCTTGTCAAACGGAGGTGTGTTTCTTGCTCCCACAAAGACTCAGTAGTTTGTGGGGCAGTGGCCCTTCTCTGGTGGTCTCCTCAAAGACCCAGCTCCAGTGAGGCTGGCCAAGTGGTGCCCCCTACACACTAGTTAAGGCACCACCAGGCTAGGAGATTATGAAATCTTGCCTCTGCTATCTCCCTCTTCTGAAGAAAATTCCGATAAACAGAGTGATCCCAGGGTTTAACAGAGTGCTTTACCAGGAATGGAATTGCTAGAGGGTCTCTCCACACAGCAGAGGTCTAGGTCTGCCAAATGTTGATTAAACTAATCTGATGATCAAAATCATAATGGAAACCCAGAACCACTATGTTTTCAGATAAATTTGAAGCTTTATGTGAACCTTGCTTTTGAGCCATTAAGATCAGGCTGATTTTTTTTTCAAGTCCTTATATAAGTATTCAAACTGCAGTATTTTCAAAAAAGAATCTATTATGTAAATAATTGCATTTTTTAAAAAAACTCTGAGCTTCCATGAGTATAATCTATTGTTCTTTTTCTGCTTTAAAAAGAAACATAATTGCAGACACAGTCCCCACTCACATTTAAATCACATTAAGAGCTGCACTTTCAAATATTTCAAGTTATGTTCAACATTTATACTCATTTCATGAACAAATACCTATTTTATCACTCAAATACAAGTCTGGTGGATGCAACTTTGGCTCCTTCTCTTCTCCCCAGAGAGATGAATGAAGAAGGATACACACATCCTTGATGTTAGTCATGTTCCTTTGCACAGTTCTGGAAGATGCTTAGGTACTATGGTGATGAGTGTGGCATATGAACTTGAATAAAACAGATTGACTCACAATAGCCAGGATATTCCAAATTGCATATGAAATTTGAACTCATGTCTTTGTATCCATGTGTTGTGGATGATAGGGTACATTTAATCATACATACCACAATGTATCATATGAGCTGCAATAACCAGGAATATTTGGATAACTGGAAGAGAGGCTATCAGTTTTCATACTAAATTTCCACACTTGTGTGGATATAAACAAGACCTTACTATTGTTTTAGCATTTTTGTGAATGAAAATACAGATAGTATATACAAAGACAAATGCACACATACCATTTGAAAAATTTAACTATAGGAGAGAAAATTTACTAACTGAGAGGCTGGATCAGTACATGAATGAGACATTCACAATGAAAATATGTAAATAACATAAATATATTGAAATATTAGATTCTTGGCCTACAGGGGCATCTTCTTTTAATTTCTGAGGCCTACAGCATTCTGTTTATGCTTCAGAGGAAAACCCTCAGGGGTATCCTACCCTCCCTGTTGAATGCAACAAGAACATGAAAATGCAAGTTATTCCAGTATGTTTGTTGCAATAATTCTCTAGGTATGAAGGAACAAAATCAGTCTAGTAGGTGACAATAGACAAAAATGTAACATAGCCAAAGAACCCCATCTAAAGTCATCTGATATTCTGTCACCAGTTCTGGGCTTTTACTTAGCATAACACCAAAATTAAACCTCAGGAAAAACATTGTTCAGTTTCTAGTGTCCCAAGCAAATAACTAAACTGCCCATGCATTAATAAGCAGAATACCTTTTACTAAAATTTACTATTGATCAAAAACTACTCAGAGCAAAACCATAAAAAATAAAATAGGAATATCTTTCCTTTTATGTATAACCAGTAGATAGTTGCTCTGTTTCTGAATGGTCTAAGGAAAATAATGGAATATAAATGGATGAGAGAAGCACATCAGGTGCATTGGAGGCAACTGTTTTAGGATTAATCTTTTAGATCTCCAGTGCAGTAGCTGAGGTTCTTTCTTCTTAAATATACAGTGTGTTCAACTGACAATATTACCTATCTTCAAATCATGATAATGTGGTGAAAAATGGCGTATGGTTTGTTATAAGATCAGATATTATATCTGCTTAGGAACAAAATGTTTTCGGAGATTAGTAATGTTATAGTGTCTGTCATTTACAGATTATTTATCGCAATTTGGTTGATGGCAGTAGTGACTGAAAGCCAGTATACTTTCCACAACAGGCCTGGCTTGTCACTGAGGATGATGTCATGATTAGCCTTTACATAGTGTGACAAGTGGGTAAGGAGCTTTTCCCTACTCATACATAGCACCGATAAGGGCCAGACAAAATTGCACACAAGGACTGCTGTTTCTCTATATACTTCCAGGAGCTATACCCCGGTATCAGTCTGCAGAGCAGATTGAGGACACATTGTGAGGAACAAGCTGCACCACCATTCTCGTAGATCGGTTAGCCACTAGACCTCTGTGGACAAGATAGAGCTTAGACAGTGAATGTATAGTGACTATATTACTCTCTGAGTTACTGTCTGATCCCTCCCAGTCAGGACTGGAAAGACCACTGGAGACAATATTCAGAAAGCCTGCACTTTCCCATGAGGTACTTGGTCTGATGACTTCACTCTCCAAGGCTGACTATTCATCACCTTTTATAAAAAATGAATAATCACTTAGGTTCTGATTAAAAGTCCAGGAAGGACAATAAGAGACATTTTATTGACTTAGATGTGCTTTGGAGCAGAACCTTAGAATGGGGGGAAAGAAAAAAAAATAGTCATTGCTGAGAAAATGGAAAGAAGAACAAAACTGTGGCATACAGAAGTCGAAAAGGCAATAAAAAAAAATCAAACCTAAAAGAGAGATTCCTTGCTTGTGAAAGGAAAATATGGTCTCTCTCAAAATGAGTATTAAGGAACTGTTTTCATACTGGTACATATGGGAGTTATTTGCATAAAACCCTCTCTATCACATCAATAAGAGAGAGTAGACTCCTATATCTGGGGGAGGGGAGGTAATCATTAAAGGGTTTATTTTCTTGTTCATGTGCATATTTAACTCTTAATAACATTCTCTGGCATTCAGCACTCCAGCATTAAGAGAGCAGATGCTGGTATTTGTGTTTGTGTATTAACTTTTATTTTAAAAGTTCAACTGTATAGACCATACATATGGCATTGGTGGCACAGACACACAAAAGAAGAGAGAGAAGAATCTGGCCTATCTGTTCCAAAAAATGAATTATGTCAAGGTTCCTCCCCCAGTCTGAACTCTAGGGTATAGATGTGGGGACCTGCATGAAAAACCTCCTAAGCTTATCTTTACCAGCTTAGGTCAAAACTTCCCCAAGGTACAAAATATTCCACCCGTTATCCTTGGACTGGCCGCTACCACCACCAAACTAATACTGGTTACTAGGGAAGAGCTGTTTGGACGCGTCCTTCCCCCCAAAATACTTCCCAAAACCTTGCACCCCACTTCCTGGACAAGGTTTGGTAAAAAGCCTCACCAATTTGCCTAGGTGACTACAGACCCAGACCCTTGGATCTTAAGAACAATGAACAATCCTCCCAACACTTGCACCCCCCCTTTCCTGGGAAATGTTGGATAAAAAGCCTCACCAATTTGCATAGGTGACCACAGACCCAACCCCTTGGATCTGAGAACAATGAAAAAGCATTCAGTTTTTTACAAGAAGACTTTTAATAAAAAAATAGAAGTAAATAGAAATAAAGAAATCCCCCCTGTAAAATCAGGATGGTAGATATCTTACAGGGTAATTAGATTCAAAAACATAGAGAACCCCTCTAGGCAAAACCTTAAGTTACAAAAAAGATACACAGACAGAAATAGTTATTCTATTCAGCACAATTCTTTTCTCAGCCATTTAAAGAAATCATAATCTAACACATACCTAGCTAGATTACTTACTAAAAATTCTAAGACTCTATTCCTGGTCTATCCCCGGCAAAGACAGACTATAGACAGACACACAGACCCTTTGTTTCTCTCCCTCCTCCCAGCTTTTGAAAGTATCTTGTCTCCTCATTGGTCATTTTGGTCAGGTGCCAGCGAGGTTACCTTTGGCTTCTTAACCCTTTACAGGTGAGAGGAGCTTTCCCCTGGCCAGGAGGGATTTCAAAGGGGTTTACCCTTCCCTTTATATTTATGACAAACTACATCTGCAGAATATTTGTGTTTGTTTTTTTTTTTTTCACAATGTGATTACTCTACTTAAATAAACAGAAAAACAACATGGTATTGTTCGAATGATGTCATATTTACAATTGGTGCATTTTCATGGCGATATTTCAATTTCTGAACAAACGCTTTCTGAGAACTATTTTGGAAAAGGCAACCATACTTTTATTTTAATTATATATAATTAAATAATAAAATATAGCAAGCAAGTAGGTAAGCATGTTTTCTTAAACAACATAAGAACTGCCATTCTAGATCAAACCAAAGATCCATCTTATCCAGTATCCTATGTCTGATAGTGGTCAATATAAGATACGTTAGAGGAAGGAACAAGAAATACCATAGTGGAAAAATCAAGGTATACATAATCCACAGGAGAAATTTCTTCCTAACCTAAATTAGTGGTGAGTTTATGACTTGAAGATGAGTTTTTATATCTCTTATAAAGTCTTTCATTTTTATGTAATGTATTTGTAGAAATTCTCATTATCTATATGTGTCTACTTCTTTTTTTACCCTGATAATCACTTGGCTTCAGTGATAACTTGTGGCAATAAGTTCCAAAGACCAATTATGTGCTGTGCAAAAAAATAATCCTTTAATCAGTTTTACATTTGTTTCCATTCAATTTTATTGAATGTCCCTTTGTTCTTGTGCTATGAGAAAGAGTAATTGGATTACCCTGAATTACTGTCTCTATATATTTCATTATTTTATATTATTTTATCATGTCCTGTCTTTTTCATCTGTTCTCCAATCATTTCAGTCTTATCAATTATGAAAGTTTACACCCACATCCAATATTTTTGTGGCCCATCTCTGAACCTTGCATATCTCTGCTCTCCTAGCGCCTTCCTGAGATAATGTGACCATCACTGAACATAATATTCAAGGTAAGAAGGAATGGAATTATATTATCTGTTATTGTCTATCTCATTCTTTATACATCCTAACATTTTGCTTACTTTTTTGGCTGCTGTTTCACACTGAGCAGAGTTTTCCACTGAGCTATCCACAGTGATGCCAAATCTTTTTTTCCTGAGTGGTAACTGTTAATTTAAACCCAGTAAGTCCTATAAGTGACACACTGTACCAGGCTATACAACATTGTGCTAAATCAAATTTATAATATAATACAATACAAAATATTCTACCTTGAAACATGATACAGTACTCAAGATATTTGAAAGGCAAATTATTTCCTGTTTATTTCCTTATAAATTAAGATCACCAATTTTCCCTCCTGTTTACTCTTGAATTCCCTCATTACTAGGTTTGTTTTAGTGCAACTGAGAGCTTTGTCCAGATAATTTATGTATTAGGATTACCTCAAAATTTTAGATATTTTCAAAAGAGTTACACTATAGAAAGCATCTAGCATTTTGTGGTGCCTTTTTTAATCCAAATGATCAATACTAATAAACTGGAAGTTTCTCTCATTTATTAAACTGTCTTATAGTGATAGACTGTAGTGCATATGACTAATATTAAAAGATAAACCATACATAGTTTAATTGTCAACGCAGGTGCTCAACACCACTGAAAATAAGCCATTTTTATTTAGGCACCTAAACATGCCTTTATAAAAGCTTAACTTTAGATACCCAGGTTTGAAAATGCTGGCCCTTATTAACACAAGAATGCATACTTAGTGGTATAAGTATTTGAAAGTTACTATAAAGCTTGCTTAGATAAAACATATTTAAGTACCAAAAACTGTCAGACAGAGAAAAATATCTTGAAAATATCTTTCACCATCTTCCCTCTAACATATACAAGAATTCATCAAGTACTTTATTATACTAGAGTTTTTTTCCGGAACCCTGTTCTATAAAGCTCAGCTGGACACCAATCTCAATTAATTCAAATGCAAATAAACCCTGAACTTCAACCTACTTCAAGTAATCAGTGACAGTACTGCCACCTAGTCCTCAGATTTAACTCTTCATACTCTTTTAGCACCTTGTGGTTTGGATAACCTAGTGATACAATCCAAACAAAATGCCACTAATTTCACTTTAAATGTGTCAGAACGGTAGTTAATTAAATCAAGCAGTCATGCTTATTTCATGGTTTATTTCTAAAACAGTAAAGGGAAATATCTCAGTGAAAATTAGCTGCCAAATAAATAAATATATCTCTGTATCACACAGAATAATAAATGTATAATTCAATGTTCACTCAAATTGTCACTCCCACTCACCTGGGAATCACAAATTTCTGGGTCCCAATAGGACTAGTTGATTTGAAGAACACCAATCTACTCACCTGTTCACATGGATGATTATGGGGAATGGAAGATGCTGTCAATGGGAAACAGCTCTTCAGCTTCTCTCCCACACAGAGAGTGAAGAATTACCCCTATCCAGATTTCCCACCCTTTATTGTTCAGGCAAAGGTGGGACAGAGTTAATGATAACATGTCTGTTACTTCATTCAATGCATTTTTACTACTGATATTTTTATTTCAAACTCATAACTACAGTATCTGTCAGCAAGAAGTGCCTCCAAGCAGGAGACATTAGAGAGGGTGTCACTAACACAAAACCTGGGTATTGAATTTGGAAAGTGAACACCACAAAGTAGCCACAGAGGAAAGTCTGATTATGGTAGGGTGACCATATCTCCCATTTTGGTAGGGACAATCCCTTTTTTAAGCCCTGTCCAGGCCGTCCCAACTTTTCCGGCAAAAGTGGGAATTTGTCAAAAAAGTGGGATGTAGAGGAACGTGTGGGGGGGTAAGTGGTGATGCCAGCCTCAGGCCGGGGGAGGGGCGGGGAAAGCAGGGCTCAGGCGAGCAATGATGCCAGCCCCAGCTTAGTGTAGGGGGCAGGCAGTGCTTGGGTGAGCAGCAACTTCAGCTCTGGGTGGTGGGTTGTGGGGTTTGGGCAAGCAGCTGGGGTGACTCAGGCTAGCCGCATAGGGTATCCCATTTTCCCTTTGGGAAATATGGTCACCCTAGATTATGGTGAAGAGATATGAAGAACCATTGCGACTGGGCTTATTCTTCCTGTGGGCAGAGAGTGAAATCAGGGAGTGGTGGAAAGGATTGTTTTCCCTGAAAACTGGGCAATGATAGTAACTTTGGCCTTAATAGTTGTTAGACATTACCAAAGGGGTTAGCTTTGTGCTCAGCACAGTTTTCAGAGTTGTTGGACACCCACAACTCTCACTGAAATCAAAGGTTGCTCTGGATGCCCTGCACCTCTGAAACGTGTTTTTTATTACCCAGTATAATGTGTGTAATGAAAGTTGCAACTTATGGCCCTTTTACCAAAATACACAAGAGCGCTAACTGTCTTTTCTGCCTACGAGGAAGAAAAAACAACAACCCTATTGCATCAAACTATAATATCCTGACAACAATTCCCTACCTTTTGATTTGTTGTCAGGCACCATCAATGCTTTGAAATAGCTGCAAATTAGAAGAGCAAATGAATTCACTAAGCCATCCATTTTGCTTTAGAATTACATAATGTAATGGAACAAGTTATAGTAAATAAAAAAGATTGCCTAATTTAATCTAAAAATATAAAAATATTAAACTTAAGACATGACCCATAAGTCACCCTTTGAGAGCTACATCATATTCTTTTCTGAGATCACTGCCACATCTGGCAATAATAGTGTAATATTGTGAACTGAAAACTGAATTTTTTTCTCAAAGCCAATTTTTACATCTAGGCTTTGAACCCTTTAATTTAGGCCCTTTAGGCTAAACTCAGAATTGCTGTAACTGGGTGCAACTGAACATAATGGAGTTGTCCTCCTGTGTTTCAGGTAGAATTTTTTTAAGGATGGGTGTTATCATGGAAACAATGACAGGACTTGAAGTGTAGCATTGCTGTCAGTAGAAGCTAGGGAAATTAATGGAAAATTTACATCTTTTACTTTGTATAGAAATTTAGAATACTGCTTATTGCAGATGGAAGTTTGTGATTTTTTGTATTTGTTTATGAGTCTTAACCTAGATGGGTAAAATATTTATCTTTTAAAGAAATATTGAAGGCTAGACAACCACAAAGAAAAGTGCAGAATGACAGTTCAGTATAATTAGATCACAACCGAGAAATTTTTTCAGAGTAACACAGACACCATTCACTTGAAACTCAATCAATAACTTTTAGTTGCCATTGTATAACTCAGCAAAATAACTGAATGGTCCACAAACAAAAGTATGCTAAGAACTACTGGAAAGCTTTTTATTGACATTGATAAAATCCTTGTACATGCATTTGCAAATACATTCACGTACTTGGTCAGTGTTGGCAAGGCTCACACTGCGGCCCTTAGTAAATAGGAGGGTTTGACTGAATAATGATTTTTGTAAAGACCTAAAATAGGCAATAATGTTGTGTGAAGCTGTGTTAGTTTGAGAATTCAATATACCAGTGATTTGACTGTATAAGTATAGTTTTCATCAGCTATCAAGAGATAATTTTGTAATTTAGAGTTTTTGGAACTTTACACTAACAAATCCCATTGTTATAAGTATATATATATATTGCAAGGATGAAAAATGACTGTTGCCTAATCACACAAACTGAACAAAAGAAATATTCATGGGCTACAATGTCTGAATTACTCTTAGATTATATGTTTAAAATGTCTGTTTGAAGATAACAATACCAAGATATTAATAACAAGATAATAATTTTACTACTTGGAAAGTCTCTGTGCCCAATAGGTAAAAATCTGTTATTTTTAAACCTGTGATTCATAGCTCTAAAAGAATGCAGCATAGTGTAAACCTCACAGGCACATATAAAGATTTACAAGAGGTACAATAAGAATTTATATGTTGTAAATTCTAAGTACATAATTTATCATATGATTAACCCTAGTAACACAATTGATGGCAGAGAGCTCAATTCTGCTCACTCTTCCTCATGGGAGTCCTTAATCTTGCAAGCAGTGACACTGGTGTTAACATGACTACCTATGTATGAGTAGGGACTACTCCAATGAACAAGGCTCAGGCCCTTTATATGTATATATCAACATTACAAAATGTGGTCGTGTACTTTATTTTTTAAAATTTTCACTGAATTGTTCATGTAACTTATTTTAGAATATAGTTTTCAAAACAATAATGTAATCAGTCTTTGAAAGCAAACTTCCTGAAATTGCACACTTCTAAAAAAAAAAAAAGAGGCAGGGACAAAAATCAAGGATGAACATGTTTTAGTTTATGAAAAATCTGAACATATTTATAAACAAATATTCACATGCATTCAAAGAGATATAGATCTTTTCTAACTGTAGGCTTATGAAGGTTAGCAGTCTATTTTGAATGCTGTATATAAACTCCCACCCCTTTTCTTTGGGGTAGGAAGAGGGGAGAGCTGCTTTATAATTAGTGAGGGAAAAAAGGCATTTCTTAAAACTCATTAACAGGGTTCAATACTACTTAAATGTAATAGAACATTTACTTTTGCCTGAATTGATCAGTTTTTAACTTTACATTTCAGTATGCCTGCACTGCTGCCAAGTAGCCTAACTTATTCTGTAGCTGATAAATATTCACTAACATCACACTTCAACTTTAAATAAATTGTACAGAAAAAATGTTGCTGTAATAACGTGGCACATAACTTTTCTGCTTCTGGAATCAAACAGATAAATAGAGATTATCTCATGCTTATACCTATTAAGGCTACTTGTACATTACAAATATGTGATGCAGCACATGAGTTTTAGATTTGGAGTCTAAGGAAAATTCATTGTGTTGGCCAAAGTAATAAATAACGTCACAAAATGCAGGATGGGGATTTAATTTGTCTCCCTATTCCGCTCAGTCACCTCACTGGCGCTGGCTACAAGCAGCACCAGTCCATTCATTTTGGAGTCAGCGTTTAGCTCTCAACACACACAAGTCCCTGCTCCTCTCCTTGCATACCCAGGACGCTGAGAATTCACAGAAGCAAGCAACGCATCTTCAATAGTAAACCCTTAAATGGAGCAGAGTACTCTGCTCAGCACGCCGAAGGTTAAACGCTGCTGAAACAGCGACGTTTCATCTGCCCACGCTTCCCAGTTCCATTCAATTACCAAACAGCAGCGGCCCTATAATACAATATAATACTGTACTATTAAATCAGAGCTCCACATTTACATCTACTTCTAGCCCAGAGGAAGGCCTGACATTCACCAGTCAATACCGGAACAAACAACCCACAACTTGCAAAACACGCACCCCTATCCACCTTGGGGAAGAGGCGAGGACGAGCCCTCAGCGAGATTTCAATTTCACAAGTTTGTTGTTCTTGTCAATTACCCTAAGGCATCACTCCTCTTCTCAGCCACACATACAGCCGCCAGGGCAAACATCAGGCATTTCTTTTGCAAATCCTCTCTAATTCCTACTTTGCTCACTAGTTCCCAGCCTGACCTTACATACCCCTCGCCCCCAGCGAAATCGATTAGAGATTTACTCGCCCCCAAACCTGGAAGTTATGTGGAGTATCTTTTTCAATGCAGGTTAATTAAAATCCGTCAAAAATATAATACCCACCTTTACAAACTGTTCATTTATTTGTTTATGATAAACCCAACCGCCAGGACTACAGAAACTTAGCAACAAAAATAACCCTCCAACTTCCCATTCTGCATTCATTTCTTGTTTGCAGAGCCCATTTTGATGCTGAAAGCTGCTGAAATCTTTCCCAAATGTTTCCTTTGCACTGACCTCAGGGCTAACAAGCTCACAACTTTGCACTTTTTTTTCTTTTGGTCAATGCCCCTCTCCAACAATTAGACATGCATTTCCATTCAAACCGAGCTTCCTCCTTACCTGGTCTAACAGTCACAAAAGTCCCCCAGAAGAAAAGGTTGTGTCCTTTGGCAAGAATGGTGGATACAGAAATATTTCTTTTCACCACACGTCCAAACTGGGATCACGCAATGGAGAGAAAAGGGAGCCAACAGTTTGGGTAAAACTCTGAAGCAATCCCCAGGAACTCGTCTAGCCGGGCGCCCAGGAGCAGCAGAGCCGGGGGAATCTCTTCCAGGGGCGAACGGCTCCTTTGCCAAGTTGCTCCTAGGCGGGTCGGGGGTGGAGTGGAAGGGGGTGGGGGCGGTTTGGCCTTTGGGGCGGGCGAGGAGGGGAGCGGGCGCGCGGTCCCGGGTTCAGCACCAGCAGCGCCGTGGACAGCACCAGCTCCTCTCGCCTCCAGTTTGTCTCAGTCACTGAACCCGCCTGGCTCTGCCGCCTCCTCTCTCCCCGGCGCTGCCACTCAGCCCGGCGTGTCCCGCCTCCCCCTCCCCAGCCCGCACGTCGGCCCCGGCTCTTCCCTCATTTGCATGGAAGCCGAAGAGGGGGCAGCCGCGGGCAGCTCGGCAGCCAGCAGGAGCAGCCGGCCGTAGCGGGTAGCGGGGACGGCCAGGGGCTCACGGCCCAGCCGCAGCCCTCCGGCTGCAAAGCTCCCAGCCCACGAGCTGCCGCCGCTGAGCAGGCGGCTCTGTCTGTTCTCAGTCGGATGCTAGTCTTTGTACGCCCAGGACCCGGGGATCAGCCGCCGCACAGAGCTGCAGGAGCCCTGTTTCCTAAGCACGTCTCGTTGCCTCCGGCGTGGGCACGTGCTGAGAACTTGTTGGGTTTCTTGAAGGGGATGAGAAACAGGAATTTAACCCCCCCACCCTCGTATTTTGGACCCCTAATAACAAACAAGCACCTCTAACTGCACTGATGCAGGACCGACCCCCCCCCCCCCCCAACCCTGGGACTTAAAGACAGCCAGCCCCGGCCCTGATCGTCTGCACTGATGTGTGTGTGTGAGAGAGAATCTGTCCAATGTCTGGTTGGGGGAAGAGTGCAGTCACCCCCAAAATAGCAAATAGTTCCCATCTTGAACCCAAAGTCTGCTTCCATTCTAAAGGCGGAATGGTTGTTATGCAATATTTATTAGATCGCATAGGTCAACTGGCTAACTGAAAGATCAAGTATGCTAGAAGCATTGCACAGCCTGTAGCAGTAATCTCTACTCTCTATATCATGTTTTAGTGGCCCAGTTCTGAGATGGAGCTTTTCACTAGAATCAGGATAGTGGTTGCTCAGGCAGAATTCACACTGGGGCAATTTTTTTAGTTAGTACACATAAGGAAAAATGTGGCTGAAGAGCAGGACCAACACCATTATGATACTCAGCTCTTGTAAAAGAAAGTTGGTCCCTTTGTAAACGGCAGAAACAAAGAAATTGACAGCAATAGAATACCTAAAACACTAGCAATATTTTCATAGAGATCGGAGACTTGTGCAAAAATAAATATACCCCATGGAGAGATTCACTGGGAGGTGTTAAATTTCTTCTCTCCCCCGTAGAACAATCTGAGGTATTACTTTTTAAATTTACTGGTAGAAAATTAATAAATATGAACCTCTTCTCTTGAAAGGGTTACTGGTGTTGAAATTACAGGTTACATAGTTCTGGCCTTTGGGGTTAATACATGTTCCAGATTAAAGTATTAAACTATCTTTACATCATCCATGACTACGGTGAGACAGACTCAGGTCAGCTGCAGTGATCTATGGTAGCATGCCAAATTAGTGAATTATCCTTGCTGCTATATGTAGAATCAACACACATAGCAGCAAACATGAACAAATATTTGATCATTCTAAATTATTAATTTTTCGATATATCTGATATGGCATTGACCTAGGTAAACACAACATTTAGCTTTAAGAACTCAACAATTTAAAACAGAAAAAAATGTAATGTCACATTATGATTGCATTTGTTATTGTGGTGGTGGGGCTGTTACACACACACACACAGAGTTAGGCATAATACCATAAATATGCATCTTTACTCATGAGACTAGTCCCTTTGGCTATATATGTAGCACATGCAAAGGGCCATATTCTGAGCCTCATACATTCCACTTGTATTCTGATTGTGCAATAGGGTCATGAAAGCAAGCTTAACTTACTTCCAGAGGATTCTGGATCATCCGCAGAGGGCCAGCAAAGCTGGCTCTACTCCAGCCCTGTTGTGATTTACAGAATAGGTATATGGGAGATTGTTAAGCACCATTGTATGGTTGAATCTTCTTTCTGGAGCACAATGTAGAGCTGCATTGAAATGTCCACACAGCTTTGACTCCTAACTACTCAGCTACCCTGGAGCTGCTCTGGCACAGGTGAAGATCTAACCCAAACACAACTTCTGCTCTAAAGTCAGGAAAAGTTGAACTCATGTACATGACAGCAAAATCAGGACCCCACATAACACATATAGAGACTATATAGATAGTTAGTTAGGAATAAACCATCAACACTAGCATGTATAATATGAAGAGAAAAAAAAAACCAAACCAAAGTCTGCTAGATCATGTAAGTTCTGACAAAGACAACATAATATTCCTTATTTATACTGTTTGAGTTGGTAGGGCTTTTGATTTAAAAGACTACCAAAAGTAGTAACTGAAGGCAGTAGAAAAATCTTCTAATCTGCAAATCTCATGTCCATTTAAGCCTTTTAATTTGCATACTAAATGTGTACACATGAGAATGACACACACGAATTAGAAAGATCATTCTGCATTTCTTCTGTATGTATAATGAATTACATGTCTCTAATCATGTTCCTGTTGTCTTCTCTTTTCAGGACACCTACTGTGACATCTAATTTTGCAAACTTCTATTTAATTATAATTCTTTTTTGTATTTGTAATACATATACTATGTTATTTTTCCCCTTCTTGCATCAGTTATCATGGCAATATTTGTTGCTAATTAAAAACACTTGTTTTGAAAACCTGAGCTTTGCATCTTCCACTGGACAGATGATGTTTACCATTTTTCATTTTGTGTACTCCAGAAAAGTAGGCCATAAAGCAAAATGTTTTGTGAGTAAATTAACCCAGACCTCTTCTTAACTATTTTAAGCAAGCAATAGATTGCACCATCACTACTTACTGCTGGAAAGCTTAAGTCCACTGAGTCTCAGCTGTATTACAGCATGAACATTCACTTGATTACTTGTACCTTGCTCTAACACACACATATATACACACCACATTATGGAGAATGTGGTCTGTATTTAGCAATTATTTGTTAAGTAGCAGGAATTGCTGGTGCTTAGTTTCATGTTTCTGCTTTCCAGGGCTGTTTAATTTGGATGGTATTTGACATCTTGCCAGATGCAGTGTAATATGCCACACACTACAATATTCTTTATAATTAGTTATAGTTCACAATCCCAAATGCATGATTTTTACCTGTTAATGTTTGTTTTGCTTCCTTTTGGTAACCTTAACTGTTATACTCAAAGCATTTACAGTTTCTTTCTGCTGTACAATAGCTGCATACCTGCTGACTTTCGTAGAAGATTGTGATAAATTGCAGTGAATGTTGTCTTACTAATTTAAGTCTACTTGAGAGGCAGTGTTGCTCTTTGTTTTAACATTTTATGATTTAAAACAAAACAAAACGGCAGGCTTCAGTGTATACCACATGTTGGATGGACAACAGAACAAAGATTAAGAGGAAAATACAAGATAAGTCCTGATTAAAGTTGTTCAAACACCAGAGACTATTTGTCCAACATCTCTCTCATTTATTATGTATGGCACACTTACAATATGTTGAACAACTGGCCCATTTTTAGTCTGACAGATTTGGGACTGTTTTTTCTTTTACAAATGTATAAGGGCCCTCTCCTAAATTCTTTGCATTGGAAGTTTTGGATGCAAAAGGAATGCAGAATTAGGACGTGAAAGTGCAAGAACACTTGGTAGGTTTTTTTCTCTTTTTTGCTTCTGTTATCTTTTTCATTTTTAGTACTTCATGTCCTCTTTATTCAGTTTTCTATACTTGGGGCTTGTTGCGACAGTATATCAGCATGCTGGCACAAAAGAGTTTCAGAGGGACAGGTTTTGCCACCCTTGCTCATGTGGAGTTGCACTTTACTCCACAAGTCATCCCAATGACTTCAGTGGGGCAAAGTACTACTACAACAGGAATAATATGAAAAGGAGGACTTGTGGCACCTTAGAGACCAACCAATTTATTTGAGCATAAGCTTTCGTGAGCTACAGCTCACTTCATTGGATGGCATCCTGCTCGCAGCCCCTGAGTGGGCCCCGGGATCCCTGGTTGAGAACCACTGATTAAGAGCTGCTCTTGCACCTAGGCCAAGTGATGCCAGATCAGATGCCATCCGATGAAGTGAGCTGTAGCTCACGAAAGCTTATGCTCAAATAAATTGGTTGGTCTCTAAGGTGCCACAAGGACTCCTTTTCCTTTTTGCGAATACAGACTAACACGGCTGCTACTCTGAAAGGTGACATAATATGGTGCTGAATGGTTACTTCATCTTTCTTCGGCAGAATTGAGGGCCTTATCCAAAGCTCATAAAAGTCAATGGAAAGACTTGCAGTAACTTCTGTGTGTGGTTCAAGACCTGAATGAACTAAAATGTTTAATATTGGCAATGTTTTATCTTTACTTCTTTTATGGTCTAGTAAAGAAAGTTCTTCCACTGAAGCATACCATTTTTAATCTACCGTATACCGTTATAATACTACTAAAAATAGTCAACTTAGAATTAGAGAATTTTGCATCTGAATATTTCCCAGTATCAATAAAGTTTATTTCCTGTTATTTGCTAGTTTGTAACATACAAGTCTGAACAAACCTGAATTGAATTATACTTACAAGACAAATACAAACAAATGTTCTTTAACTCAAGCCAGTACAATGATTTAAACACACACCAGTTATTATACTCTAATTTCCAATCAATTTTACACATTCATTTCTCTTATTAAGTATTGTCTCAGGAACTAATGTTAAGGAGATATCTTTCAGGGCCAAATTATATCATCCTCCCCTTCCATTCTGCTACATCCACCCTGTGCTGCTGAAGTGGCAGAAAGTAATAGGAACCAGACTCAAATTGCCTGCACAGGGGAATTTTGCTAGTATAAAGCTGCTGGAGGTGCCCTTCCCCCTCCCCCCATGATATACAAACTCCACAGCCCACCTGTGCCAAAGCAACTGTTTTTCTGCATATAAAAGCCAGGACCAGCATTATGGGGTAGCAAGCAGGGTAATTGCCACAGGGGTCCCTGCAAAACTAAGTTGCTCAGGCTTTGGTTTCAGCCCCTGGTGGTGGGGCTTGGGCTTTCTTCCTTGGGCCCCAGCAGGTCTAATCCCAGCCCTGCTTGGCAGACCCCCGAAACCTGCTCACAGCCCCTGAGTGGGCCCCGGGATCCCTGGTTGAGAACCACTGATTAAGAGCTGCTCTTGCACCTAGGCCAAGTGATGCCAGATCAGAGCTACAGCTGGCTTCTAGAAGTCTCCTCTCCCTCCCATCACTGTATCTGAGTAGAGCTGAGACACAGATGAGAAACTGGCCCATTGAGTAATATCTGATTCTATGATGAGTATCATTGAAATCAATGAGTGCTTGCCATACTAAGGTTTCTACTTGATAGATTCTGGCCCTAAACAACTGTTCTTTTAAAACAAATGATCTCCTTCCTCTAATGTTTATTTTCCTTTTCCCTCCAAATCATTACTTTCATTCCAATGAAGGAAGGAAAAACTGATTAGAGGGTAGTGGCCTCTCTAAAGCAGCTGATGCTAGTAGAGCACATTGGTTAGCTAGAAGTAAATAGCTGCAGGAGAGGTTAGCTAGCTTCCTCTGTATCCAACATGAGGCAGAATGAATTGTGTTCCAAATACAACTAATCTCTCACAAAATGAAGCTTGGAAGCCTGACTTTCTTCCCCACATCATCCAGTGGACACATTCACTTGCTGTCTGTTTTAATAAATTTGAATCTATAAAATGTTGTTGCATAAAATTATAGACTGTGAGCATATTTACAGAGTAAGCACAATGCAATGAGACTTTATATTTGCCATGATCTGGCTTAACAGCAGGACATCCTGAGCACGAGGATGGTAGACACTGACAATGGTATAGAAGATAATTATTCAGATGGGAGCCTGGAGAGAGGGTGTACCAACCATCTGGAATCAGAGAATTCCCTATTGACCAAAGAATGATAGCAATGTAGGACATTAGGATACCATACTTCATCAAGACAACTTCCCAACATCGGACTCAAATCCTCAAAAAATCAAGGTGGAAATATGCTTAAAAGATGCATTTAGGGTAGAGAGCACATCCACAATAAGAAGTTAGTGATAATAAATAATAATGCCAATGCATAAAACAAAATAACCAAAGTAAATTCATTAAGGAGACCTTGAAGTGATGTTAGACTTGTAGCTTTCTCCATTATTTCTAATAAAATAAATGTTATTCTTTTACTCACGTTTGTAGTAACTTTGCAACGGTAATAATGCATAATGAGGTAACACTACATCTATCTGCTATTTCTACAAATAGAACAAAATGTAAAATACACTTAAAATCTAGATGACATTTAAAATTACTACTTAAAGCCAATCTTAAAAAATGGTGCTAAATATTTTATTTCTTAACATCCAGTCTTTTTGGACTAGTAGTAGATCTTCAAGCTAATTATTCAACATATCTTTGAAATCTGAAAGCACTTGATATGTAGAGAGAAGCAAATTTTATAGGTATATAAACACAATACTGATGATAATCAGTAGTAAGTGGTCATGTTTACAAGAGATCTCTTAGGGCATCTATTGGAGAACCTTAGTACTGCATGTGAAAGAAAAGGGCCTTTGGAATTAATCAGGACCTAATAATTAACTGTTATTCCATATTTTCCACAAACTAATAATAAATGTACATTTTAGTGGGGACTATGTGGATAAAATTGGTCAGGTTGATTGTGGGATTTAAGAAAGGCAAGCAAATAGTGTATTAGTACTGATCTTGCAATTCTGTTACTATATACAAAGTGATCGCAATAAAAGTGAATATTTTCCATTTTATAATTTACAAGATAACCTAATCTTGAGCACTTAAATATGTTCAGAACAATGCACTGTCACTGATTTTTACATAGTGTGCCGTTCATGTTTAGATAAACTGAAATAATAAATAATAATAATTTTACATAAAAAACACCAATAATCCAATACAAAGATGAAATTCACAGTTAAGGACTAAACATTTGATACTGTGATACAGCATGACCAGAGGGCAGCAGGAAAGTGTTGTTGTTTTTTTTTTTTTGAAGCAAAAAAGGTGTTTTTATTTGCATAACACACTTACAAAGCAAAAACAACAGCATATGCAATGTGTAACACAGCAACCAATCACAATTGTTTTCTCATTAGCTTCAGGGGAGGGAAGTGTTCAAGCTCGCCTGGGCCCAGGGTGGGGGGCTTCCTCAACTCTTGTGGTCTTCCACCCTTCCGAGTTACCTGGTGGCCCAGAGCGAGGGGGCTTCATCGACTCTCAAGGTCTGCCACCCCCTCGAGTTACCTGGCGCCACGCCCAGTGTCACCAATAATTCCCTCCTTTGAAGGCACCCAACAAGAGGGACAGGCTGTGGGGTGGACAATCGGGGGGGGGGAGGGCACGTGCACCCACGTATGAAAGGACCCTCTAATGTGGTGGTGTCCACAGCAGCAATGGCTGGGACTGGGGTCCCTTACTCTCTCCCCCATCAAAGGGTCAGACAAAGGGAACTGGATGGCGACACCGAGCAGAGAACCTCGGACAGCGCCCACCGCTCCTCAAAAGCATCAAGGGAGTCAGTGGATGCCGCCCAGAGGAACTCCGCCCGGATATGTGAACGGACCGAGAATCGGAAAACGGCACCACAGTCACAGGACACTCCATTGGCCAACCTCCTCTCTCTGGTTTTATAGATGGCCATTTTAGCCAGGGCCAGGAGGAGGTTAACTAGGAGATCCTGCGACTTTGTGAGGCCACGGATGGGGAGTGCATAAATAAAAAGGTGAGGGGAAAAATGCAACCAAAAACGTAATAGAAGATTTGTGAGGAGCCAGAACAGGGGCTGCAGCCTGGCGCACTCCAAATATACGTGTGCCAGGGTTTCCCTCACACCGCAAAAGGGACAAGTATCTGGGATGGGGGTGAGTCGCATTAAGTATGTGCCCGTGCTCACAGCTCCGTGAAGGAGCCGCCAACTGATGTCCCCAACAGGCCTCAGAACCAAGGTGGAATATAGGCTGGCCCACCGGGGCTGCTCACCCTCCAAAGGTGGCAAAAGGTCTCGCCACTTTGTGTCGGGCGGGACACTAGGGTGAGGGCGTGAAGGGTGTGGAGCACGAGCGTGTATAGATGTTTCCTTGGCATGATTTGGAAGCCTACCAGCTGCAGTTCATGCAGCTGGCTCGCAGTAAAGGGGTGAGGGGGTCGATTTGGTCTATGGGGCAGGGGTCCAATTAAAAGGTCCGGCAGGCCTGGGGTAGAGGATGGGCAGGGCATGCCCTAGAGTAGGACCCGATCGAGGTAAGCTCGAGCAGCGGGTGGCAAAGTGGCCTTCACCTCCTGAAGTACGCGCCGGGGGGTACGAGAACTGGAGAGCCCCATGCGCCGAGCGAGCATCAGGGGATCCAGCCAGTCTCCCCGGTTGTAGTCCAGGAGGTCTCCAACTCTCGTGACTTCTGCCAGGATCAAGCTCTGGTGCACAGAGCGGGACTCCGCCACCTGCACACGGAGCTGGGGGTTGTGTAGCAGGGGCTCCGCGAGGAGATCTGCCCCCTCGGCGGAGAGGGATGCGTGGCACAAAGGTAAACGCTGAGGTAGAGCAGCAGACCCGCGCTCCACCAGATGGTCTGAAGCACGGGTGGAAGGGAGCTCGCCTGCCGCCAGTCTCCTACCACCAAGCCAGAGCTCTTGACCCAGTTGACCCGGGCAGAGGAGGCTGCCGAATAGATGGCCTGACAAGCCTCCACCCTTGCCAAGTGGCCCAGGTCCTGGACCATGAGGAGCATGTCATCAGCGTACGCCGACAGGACCAGCCGCAGTTCCAGCTCCCGCAGCACCAACCCTGTCAACCTCCTGCGGAGGAGATAGAGGAAGGGCGTGATCGCCAGAGTGTACAGCTGGCCCGAGAGGGGGCACCCTTGCCATACTCCTCACCCGAAGCTGACCGGTTCGGTCAGGGTCCAGTTGAGCTTAACCAGACACTCTGCGGAAGTGTACAACACCCAGAGAAAACCCACAAACTGGGGTCCGAAGCCAAACACCTGCAGAGTGCTCAGAAGGTACCCATGGTCCACCCTATCGAATACCTTCTCCTGATCTAGGGACAGGAGGGCGATGACAGACCGTCTCTACACCGGAGTTCCAAAAGGTCCCGAACCAGAAATAGGTTATCAAAGATACTGCGGTCCGGGATGGTGTAGGTCTAGTCTGGGTGGATCACGTCCGCCAGCACAGACCCTAGCCACAGCGAGATTGCTTTCGCTACAATTTTGTAGTCCGTGCTGAGGAGCGAGACAGGATGCCAATTTCGTAAATCACGGAGGTCCCACTTCTTTGGCAATAAGGCGAGCACTGCTTGCCTGCACGAAAAGAGGGAGGACCCCGCTCTGCAGAGACTCGGCCCAGACAATGACTAGGTCTGGCCCGAGGACATCCCAAAACACACAGTAGAATTCCACGGTCAGCACGTCCATGCCTGGAGACTTATTAGTGGGCATACGACAGAGGGCTTCCGAGAACTCAACCAGAGTGAGAGGCAACTCTGGCTGGTCTCGGTCTCTCGTGCTGACCGTAGGGAGCTCCTCCCAGAGCACTCTGCAAGCGCTAGGGTCGGTCAGATCTGGGGAGAAAAGACTTGCGTAGAAGGCTCGGGCCCTCCCACACATCTCCACTGGTTCCGTGAGGGGGGTGACATCTTCTGCCAGGAGGCAGGTGACGTGTTTCTTGGGCCCCCTCGTTTTCTCCAGGGCATAGAAGAAGCGGGAGCCGCGATCCATCTCCCGAAGGAGGCAGATGTGGGATTGAACAAAGGCGCCCCAGGCCCGATGGTCCTCGAGGGCCCGGAGCTCCTCCCGCTTCTCCCAGCACGCTCTGCAGAGGAGCAGGTCCTTGGGACTGGCGGCCAGACGCCTCTCCAGCTCTAAGACCTCCCATTCCAACTGCTCTATCGCCGCATTTCTCCGTCAGCTGGTGCCCCGGATGTAGTCGCGGCAGAAAAGCCGGGCGCGCACCTTCCCCAGGTCCCACCATCACCGCGCTGAGGGAAAGACACGCCACTGCCCTCGCCAGGCCAGCCAGAATTCCCGGAAGCACATCACGAAGCCCTCACCCTCCAATAGGCTGTTGTTAAAATGCCAATAGGCCAGCCCCAGCCTCTCCGCACAGAGGGAGGCTGTCAGGGTGGCTAGGTGATGGTCAGAAAATGGGGCCAGCCAAATGCTGGAGGAGTGGGTTCATGAAAGATGGAAGCGTGATAAATAAATGCGGTCCAACTGGGAGTGGCACAACCAATGGGCCTCCACCCGGACAAAGGTGAACATGGAAGTGTCATCCGGGCGGTGGTCACGCCAGATGTCCACGAGGGAGTGATGTTTGACTATCTCCCGGAGGGTGTTTGCAGCGGCCGGGCTCTGCTCAATCCCCGAGTGGTCCCGCTCCTCAAGGGTGGTATTAAAATCCCCTCCCAGGACCAGGCACTCGTGAGAATCTAAGGTGTCAAGGAAGGCGGATGCCTGCTGATAGAATTGCAGCTGCTCCAGGCCCGATGTCGGGGCATAGACGTTAACAAGGTTAACCACGAGCCCCGCCATATGAACCCGGAGATGCAGCAGGCCACCCGGCACGGCCTTGGTGACCCCTAGCACCTCGGGCCGTAGGTCAGGGGAGAACAGGGTCACCACTCCAGCCTGTCGAACCGTGGAATGGCTAAAGTAGACCCTGTCCCCCCAACTCCAGCTGCCAACTGACTTCGGCAGTCGGATCTGTATGGGTCTCCTGCAGGGAAATCAGAATACCCTCCCTCCCGAAGGGAGGAGAGCACCTGGGACCTGCGGAGAGCCGTCCTACAACCCCGGGTGTTCAATGTTGCGATGGTGAGAGGTGTCATGGGGAGGGTCGGGAGGGATTCTTACTGGCAGGGACGCTCGCATCGCCCAGCGGGCCACGCAACAGTCCTTGACCCATCCCATAGGTGAGTAATTGTTCACAGAAGATGCGGACCCACCAATACGCCATGGCATCCCACTTCCCCATCCCTTTATCTTCCCCCATGAGGGTCCTGGTGGCCCAGAGGATTTGAGAAAAGTTCTCCCATCGCTGGAGAGCAAGCTGTACCTTGTTGCGGGAGCCACGGGCATCTTCTAAAAACTTCCGCAGGGCTCTTCGCAGCTCATTGGCGGGGTAGGGTTACGGTTTCCCAATTGTTCCCCGGTGGGGCCCTTGGTGCAGCCCCGTGGCCCACTAAAATGGGCAAGCAGGGTGCGGACCCCTGATGGGGTGCCTGATGGGCTGGAGCTTCTAGGCCCGCCTCAAACCCTGGGGCAATAGGGGGCAGTGGAGGGAAAATAGCAGCCCCTAATGGGTCGGGGCAGGAGAACACAAAGGCCGCTCCCTGGGGGTCATCAGTTGGAAAAAGGAAGGAGACAGCCCCGGGGGCAGCAATAACATTGCAGGAGGTAGTCTGGATGGGGTAGGGGCGGGGGCAGGGGCAGAGGCGAGGTTCTGGGTTTCAGGAGGCAAGCAGCTGGATGGTGGTGCCTCCCGATCAGGTTCGAGGGTTAAGGGGATGGGGAGGGAGCTCTCAGTGATACCGGGTGCAGGCTCTATGGTGGATTTAGCGGCCACAGCAGCAGGAGGTGGATTATCTTCTGTTGGACCCCCGCCTGGGAAGGAAATAGATTGCTCCGCACCAACGGGGGGTGCCCCTGACAACTCATGTCCCGGCTGTCACCTGAGCAGACTCGGTGGTCGTCAGCGGGGTGCCCTCAGCGGCTGGGTTGATGGAGAAGTCCAGGGGCTCCTCGGAGGTGGGAGCAGAAGCAGCAGTTAGGGGGAGGGAGCATGGGGAAAAGAGGTGTGGAGTGAGGTCGCCCAGATTGAGGTTTGCTGGCAAAAGGTCCTCCTCCCCCGGGCGACCAGGGTCAGATCTAGAGCCTCGATCTCCTCGAACATGGAGGAGAGGACACTTTCCGCCACCCCGGGGTTTTCCCCGCTGGCACCCGCCATGACGATTGCCTCGGGGTTCACGGGGGCTTCAGGTAGTGTCAGGACAGAAGGGGCTTCCTCGAGGGTCTCGGAGGGGACGGTCTCTCATGGAGGGGAGACACTACCTTCCGGTGCTACCACGTCTTTCCCGGCTGACACTGGTGGATGGGACGCACTCGTGGGCAAGGCAGAAGGCTCAGCATCGGTGCCCCCCTTCCTGGTCTTCCGGGGGACCTCTGCTTCGGGTGGATGAGGCGGAGCTCGAGCCTTCCGCTTGCCTCGCTTCCCCTGGACTAGGGCCCGGTCCTCCATGGCATCATCTGGGGGCTGGTTAGCAGGGGTCACGTCAGGGGGTAGAGGTGGTGGCTCAGGGACTTGGGGGGGAACGGTGGGGCAACATAAGGGAGCGAGGATTCTCCCTGGGACAGGCTCTCTCCCATGCCTGGTGGTATCTCTGCTACACCCTCCTCCATAGGCCCTGCCAGATTGTCAGCAGCGAGGGCGGGGTTCTCAGGAGGTGCCCCTTGGGCCTGAATGGGAGAAGTGGTGGTCCGAAGAGGGGGGGTGGGTTCAGGTACCGGGTGGCCAAGGGCATTGGCAATGACAGGGCCAATGTCCTGCCTGGTCTCGGGGATCCCAGGTGCCCCTCCTTGCCGGGCTAAAGGACAGTTCCCCCATGGAGAAGTACACCCAGTAACGGGCCCCCGGTGGAGGACTAGGAAGGACCTCTCGAGCGCCTCTCCGTCACGTGCTGCTGACGGCAGTAGAAGCTGCATTTGCCGGCGGAAAAAAAAGATGTGATGGAGGGTGGGGTCCTTGCAGCCCAACGGGAGAGGGCTGATAACAGAAACAGGTTTCCCCAGGGTGGAAAGGGCAGGTAACAGGGCAGCATTGGGGAGAAAAGGAGGGACAGAGGTCAGGACCAGGTGGACGCCCAGGTCCTCTAGCGGCTCTAGGGGGACAAACACCCCCCCCCGCCAGGCCTCTCTCCACTGCTTTCTGGGAGGCAGCGTCTGATGCTAAGAAGAAGACGACCTTCCCATACATTTTGGAGGCCGCCACAATGGCCGAGGGCCCCACCATCCTTGCCAACGCCCCCACGTAGGTCTCCATGTGTGGCGAGGCAGGCACCAGGAGGCATTGGACACCATGCTTCCTTGTCATGGTGGGAAAGGGGCCCCGGCCGCTATTGATGGTGGTGGAGGCGATGGGCAGGAGAGATGATGAGGCGGGAGACGGGGGGCTGCCACCGCCTGGGCATACATCCTGGAGGCTGAGGGAGGGACACCCGCAGAGCTGATGGAGGAGGCAGCAGGGAAGGACGCCGAGGTTGGTGGCGGGGCCGCAGCAGTGGGGGTAGCCCCTGGCATGGAGAGCCTGGTGGTTTTAGCGGGGCCCTTCCCCTTCTTTTTGCATTGGCCTTTCCCGTCAGCCTGGGGGGGCTTCCCTAGAGTCTGGGGAGGCGATGGGCATGGCAGCGGCGGAGGTCACCCCGGTGCCCTCCATTGCCGATGCCCCAGCAGGGGCGGTGGCAGGTGGTTAACAGGAGTTGGAGTCAGGTAAAAAGGGACAAGCTGTGAGGTGGACCATTCAGGGCGGGGGGGCACATGAACCACCGTACGCTTGTACAGAGAGTCCTGTTTGGTTGGCCGGTGCTTCTGGCCCACACGGTGGAATCAGGGCGAGCAGCTGAGTCCAGAGGCAGATGTTAAACAGCCAGCAAAGACGGTAGAGGGGGGCAGTGGTGAAGATAGTAGTGTGGGGGTTGGGAGGACACAGATGGATCAAGGGGCAGCTCCGTGCCACACCCCCTGTTCCCTACAAACACAGTCAAGACACAGTCAAGGCCTCCCCCCACACGAGAGCATAGTTCAAAGGTTACTCAGTCTTAAGGCCCCCTCCACGGCGATTTGTAAATTCCCCGGGTGGTGTTCCTCCAGTAGATGGCTTTTTTCCTTTCTTTCCCAGGCTTTCTTTGTAGCTGTAGCATTCCAGGGATGCCGGAATAGATTATAAGAGTCTCTCTCGGCTGGATACGGGTCCATGAAAAAACAGCAAGCGGCTGGGTCTAGGGGCTGGGTCCCTCCACTCCCTCCCTCCGGGGAGAGGGCCAGCAGACCCCCCCACTCTCAGGGGGCCTCAGCTGGAGCGGCAGCAATGTCCGAGGGCGGGCGGGGCGACAGCCTGCCGGCAGCTGACCAGCACTCAAGCAACAGCAGAAAAACAAACAAAAAAAATAGTGGGGAGGAAGGGGGAGAACGTCTAGCGTGGTCGGGGGGGAAGCTGAAAGCAGGGGCAAAAAGCAAGGAAAGCCCAGACCAGGGGGCAGCAGGAGAACATGAGAAGGGAGCCTTATTCGCTGTAGAGGGAAGAAAGTTTGCTATAAATTAATTAAAGCACCTGAAGCCAATTAAAGCACCTGAAGCCAGTCACCTGATTAACCCCCCCCCCTTCAATCAGACAAGGGAAGGAGTTGAAGCAGAGTGGATTGGTGTTGGAGCAGAGAGCAGTTTGGAGGGAAGCAGAGGAGAGCTTGGAGAAGTGCTGTGGTGGGCTAAGAAGACCAAGACCCTAGGTAAAGGGACACCTGGTTTGTGCAGAGGGAGGGCAGGAAGCCCCACAAACTGGAGGGCAGGAGAGGGAAGGAACCGCTAGTTCAAACAGTTTACCGCTATCCCTAGGGCTGCTGGGCTGGGACCCGGAGTACAGGGTGCGCCCGAGTCCCTCCCTCTCCATTCCCCTCCTCTAGGACACTAGTGGGGCAGTTAATACCCCAGTTCAGGGGTGAGAAACGGTACCCTGAACCCTCCCCAAGAAGAGAAAGCGTGAGACTCAAAGTAGTGCCAGCAATTTGCAATAATACCTAAACAATGTATCACTAAAAAGGGGTTTAGGATTATACTTGTGTATTCATTAACTGGGATTGCCATAATCTTTGGTTTAAATTTTCTTCTTTATCTTAATGTTCTTTCCACATTGCTCCAGTAGAGTAATACCAAACTCTTTATTCTTCAGACTCAAAACCATAACAGACTCATTAGGCTTGGCCTCCTAGCACTAAGCTTTATTTCTGTCCTTCCCAACAGAGGACGGCCCCTTCCTGAGCTGATATATGGCTGAGGAATTGTTTTGAAGACCTAAAGAGAAAGGTGCCTGGCTTGGGAAACTTGCCTGGCTTGCCCCATAGAAACTCTAATTCTTCAAGATTTTGTCAGTGCAGGTCACTGCCTCATGCATGTAAGATTGCTGTTAAAAAAAACCCAGTGTCTGTCAGGACCACACATGGAACCTGTGCCTGCTTGTGCTCCCCTCAGAGGGCATAAAAGGTGGAGTGATCATGACCCTCCCCCAGTTCCCTCACAATTCAAAGCCCTTAGCAACTAAGTTGGATCAGGGAATATACACTGACTACAACATATCAAAAAGAACAAAGTACTTGTGGCACTTTAGAGACTAACAAATTTATTTGAGCATAAGCTTTCGTGGGCTACAGCCCACTTCATCGGATGCATGCAGTGGAAAATACAGTAGGATGATTTTATATACACAGAGAACATGAAACAATGGGTGTTACCATACACACTATAATTAGAGTGATCAGTTAAGGTGAGCTATTACCAGCAGGAGGTGGTGAGGGAGACCCTTTTGTAGTGATAATCAAGATGGGCCATTTCCAGCGGTTGACAAGAACGTGTGAGGAACAGTAGGGGGAAAAATAAACATGGGGAAATAGTTTTACTTTGTGTAATGACACATCAACTCCCAGTCTTTATTCAAGCCTAATTTAATGGTGTTCAGTTTGCAAATTAATTTCAATTCAGCAGTCTCTCCTTGGAGTCTGTTTTTGACTTTTTTGTTGTAATATTGCGACTTTTAGGTCTGTAATCGAGTGACCAGAGAGATTGAAGTGTTCTCCGACTGGTTTTTGAATGTTATAATTCTTGACGTCTGATTTGTGTCCATTTATTCTTTTACATACATACTGTCCAGCTTGGCCAATGTACATGGCAGAGAGGCATTGCTGGCACATGATGGCATATATCACATTGGTAGACGTGCAGGTGAACGAGCCTCTGCCGTCACCTTCAGCCCCCAACTAAAACCTCCAGCGAATCATCAAGGATCTACAACCTATCCTGAAGGATGACCCATCACTTGCGAGACAGGCCAGTCCTTGCTTACAGACAGCCCCCTAACCTGAAGCAAATACTCACCAGCAACCACACAACAAAAACACTAATCCAGGAACCTATCCTTGCAACAAAGCCCGTTGCCAGCTGTGTCCACATATCTATTCAGGGGACACCATCATAGGGCCTAAACACATCAGCCACACTATCAGAAGCTCGTTCACCTGCACATCTACCAATGTGATATTGGCACATTCCTGAAGAAGGTGGAGGATGTTGCTTTAGCTTTGGTGGAGTAAGCCTGTATGTTAAGCGGTAATTTCATGAAATATAATGTGATGGTCATTTTTATATCCTTTAAGGAGATAAACATTTAGCACACCTACCTATGGCTATCAATTGATGGGGCAACAGTCTGAAAGGTTTGATCCTGTCAATCTAACATATGCAATTTCTTTTCTCCCAGTGCAGAGTATTGCTTCGGGAAGAAGACAGGGAGGTTGACTGACCTATTTAGATGAAAATCTGAGGCCACTTTAGAAATAAACTTTAGGTGAGGCTGCAGCTTCACCGTGTGCCTATGGAATATCATATAGAGAAGTTTGTCCATAAGCACGTGAAGCTCATGTAGTCTGCTGGCCACAGTGATAGCAAGAAGAAAGTCTTCAGAGTGAGGAACATTCTGAGAGAGGTTCAAATGGATTCTCCATCAGTCTCAGGAAGACTATATATTGAGAACCTTGAAAGTAGGTTGATACTTGATACTTGTAGGACTTTCTGTAGGGAGCCAGGGTGAAAATTCTCAGGTATCACAGAGTGGTCATGAAGGGAATGGAGTTCTCTCTCTGTCCTCTGGTTGAAGAATCCATTTCCTTGAAAGAATTGTAGTCTGTATTACATGTGGTAGGCCAAATAACTTGAGCCAGGTAACTTGTCTCATAGTGACGTCTGTGGCCATGGACCTTACAGCTGTACCAGAGGTGTTCATGGTCACCTGCAGTGATATTCTAGCTATTAACTGCCTCTACTTCATCTTTCATTTCATCTCTGCCATTCTGCAGGATTTTTCAAAGGAAGAGAGATATTTATTTCCCATGGACGATATTTCTACTTGGCAAACAATGCCTGGTAGCTTGCAACCAGAAGCTGATGAATATGCCTTTCACCCAGACATGCCTAGTTTCTTGGAATCTTTCTCCTGAGAAGTGCCTTTAGTGGACTTTGATTTTTCTTGAACTAAGATGACCAAAGACCATGAGTGTGGGCAGTCATTTGAAAAAAGCACTGCTCGAAGATGTCTTGGGCACCTGCAACTTTTCTCCATGTACTTGGAGGTGGAGGGTGAAGAGTGTCTGGAGTCTGCCACAGCCCTTTAGCTGATTCCAGGAACCCTTAATTAATAGGGACGCCAATTCTGGCCAGTGTCATTACACACAGGCCATCAAAAAGCTTGCAAATCTTTTCTAGTTGCAATGTCCAGGGTCTCTGCATTTTGGGACAAAAGGTCCTGGAACACTTTACAATCACCTATTTTCAAGGCAAGTACTAGTGTTACTGCCTCATCTGGTGGATGAAGAGAATTTCTTAGGTGAAACTCCCTTATCTCTTTTGCAGATATTTTTTTTAAACCACTTCTTACTTTGTCCCTCTCCCTTTCAGGACTACAGAGGAGTTAGCATGCCTTAGTTCCAGTGTCAAATAAAATGACAATGCCTAAATGGTACAGAGCTGTGTAACAAAAGGGGAGGCCCACATCCTACCCTTTCCCTCCCCTGCAGGATACAAGTAACTTCCAGTATCCTGAAGGTGGGGGAGAAAATAGGTCTCCAGGCTTCTAATGTGCATGATTTTCTCTTCCCTTTCCTCTTCTCAGCCCAGTCCACAAATCCAGGATACACAGGATTTCTGCCCCTCTACCCGCACCCCACACTTTTTGCCATCTGCAAATCAACCCTTTTTGTGATTACAGCAGCTAGCTATGGAGTCAGTAACCACATACCTTCTTAACAAATAACAGGGCCATGATACTTGAGCTGTATAGGACTCTACATTGTAGGGCAATTGATCATTAACATGCTAACATAATATAAGGCTAGAAACTGATTTTGAGTTAACTAATCCTAATATACATTGTGAAAATGGAGAGGAAGGGCTGAAGAGTACTAAACACCATTACAAATATTTTATAAACATTGTAACCAAATGTTGTTCAACATTTTAATTGAAAAGAGACATCTGTTTTATAAAAGGCCCACTTTGACATTTCGCAGATAAGTGGGAAGTAAAAGGTACTTGTTACTTGTTAGTGAGCTGAAAGTGCAGCTTCTTTAGTGCCTGTACATTTTAATAACAAATCTGTTCCAGGATTTAATTAATGCTTTTCCAAAATTCAGCTAATTTAAAATTAGGGACTCTGAATTAAATATGACATACTAGTCAAGTGCTAAAGTCTCTTTTTTATCAGCACCATCCTTTATTTAGAGAATTATGAGATTTGTCAGGAAAGTCTAATTTTCATTCAAAAAAAATTCCTCAAATATCTATAAAAGATGACAAGAAAAGTACACTTCAGTCTATTCAAATACTCAAAAGATCAGCTTGTGCAAAATATCATGTGGGAAAATCATATATTCTTTCCATTCAGTCTGAAAGTCAGGAAAGAGGCTGAATGGATTCATACTGCTTATTCTTTCTATGTTTTAGGAAAGAAATTTAGAAAAAAATCCATTGTCATGGGATTAAGATCAAATCACAATCACTATTTTCAGAGGAACTAGTAGTAAAGAAATACAAGGAAACAAATTCACCACTTTTTAAGCGAAGTGCTAGATTAGTAGTTCATATTCACAAGTGTCAAATCTATTTATGGTACTTATGTGGCTCCCATCACCACATATCTGGGCATTTTTCAAATATTTATGGATATATCCCTGAAGCAGCTCTGAGTATGGAAATATTATCTCCATTTCTCATAAGTGGATTTGTGCAAGATCATACAGGAAATCTGGGGTGGAGCTAGAAACCCAGATTTTCTGATTCCTATTCAACTATGTTAACTACAAGGCAATCCTTCCTTCCAGATCAGTATACAGATTTCAAAATGGTGGCTATACTTACTGAAGCAGTTAGAGGAGGACAGCAGACAAGAAACTTCAGTGTCTGACTGGGGAGGAGGAGGGAGTTGTAGGAGAGGAAGGGGTAGGGAAAGTGAGTCAATGGGAGAGGAAAGATCATGTACTATTTTGTCAATTTTCTCTTGCAAGAAGTCTGAGATCTTGTGTAGAGAGAATAGTGAAGGCAGATGGAGGGGAGGAGTTTCAGGAGTGAATTAAAGGTAGTCCAAAGGCACCTGGGTTTTCAGGCATGGGATTCAATTAAATGGGAGTGTTTAGCTACAAAGCTGGCAGAACCTAGGAGAAGAGAATAAATTTGTAGTGGTGGAAGTCAGCCTGGTCACAGTATTTCCACCAGAGAGACTCTGCAGCCTGAGGACAGGAGCAGAGGAAAAGGAGGCTGGGGTGAGCCAAAGCTGGGAGTTGGCAGGGCTGACCTTGTGATGGGACAGAGGAGCAAAAGAGTTAAGGCAGGAGGGGAGCAAAGCATGGAGAGATTGTCACAAATATCAGGCTAACTGCATCTCTGACCCCCCTCAGACAGGGTCTTGGGCTGCAGTTACCTGGGGCTAACTGTGATTACCGCAGTAGGCCCAACTTGGGTTCAGTACCTGCAGTTCTGCTCCTTAGCAGCTATGACCAACAGCATCCATTGTCCACACAGGCATCTTATGGCAAAATATTGTTTATTTAGAATCAAAGCATTTCAGAAAAAATAGGCCTTAAAAGAATTACTAGTCTTTATACAGGACTACCTTCCCTAAGCCTTACCATTCCCTGTGAGTTTGGGGAGGTCTCAATTGTTTCAGATATTGCTGCAGGACTTGTCCTGCTGTTGTATTCAATTAAGGAATAACCCACCTCTAGGAAAGATTTCTTCTCCTCTTCCAACTTAATTGAATCCCATGCCCACATTGCCAGCTGCCTTTTCACCACATACAACTAGATGACTTATTTCCTGAAGCATAAGAGTGTGCATCCCTTATACATTTTATTCTATTAAATGTAACTGAGGGAGTTTTTATGATAAACGTAAATGCCTAGTAGCTATTTGATCCCTACTCAGCTCTTGACCTCAATGATATTTTGTGGCAGTAAGTTCCACTTTAGTTATGCATTGTGCAAAAATATGTGTTGTTATTTCAACTTGCTGCCTTTCAGTTTCATCAAATGTTGCCCCTTCTGTTGGGAGAGGGTAAATAGGAGCTCCAGACTGGCCACAAGACTATTTCAGTCAAGCTATATACTCAAAAGAGGAAGCAAACAAGTATCCCATGGGACATATCTAAAAGACACACCCAATACAGCAGTTGACATTTCTGAAGCTTCATCACAATTCAGTGTTGATGCTTGTTCTGTTTATCCCCCATTATAGCACCACAAAGAAGGATCAGAAGACTATCTGCCAATATCCATCTCCTATCCAATATGCTATATTAATGCTGTTAGCTATTGTTTTCTACCTTCCCAGAGAAAAAAATTGTTAAGATGAAGTTAAGATGGACAGTGCATATCAGTGGTTTTGGGTAAGATACTTCAGGGGGAAGTTTAAATTATCCCAAAATTAAGAATAGATAGACTGTAAGTAGATATGGTTACACTAAAGAAATCCAAACATGCTAAGATATGGAAGTGTGAATTAAGGCACAAAAACAACTTTACCTCCGCATCCCAAAACTGTGAAAATTTGGTTTTCAGTATTTACATGGGGACATAGGACTGGAGGAAATCTCTTTGGTCATCAAGTCCAGTCCCATGTTATTGCAAGCACTGCAGTATATAATCCCCATTCATAAACATATCTAGCTCAATTTTCAGACTAGTTAGGTTATTTGCCCATCTATTAGACTGTAGTCTATTTGACCAGCTCTATTAGATTTCAATAGCAACAATTTGCAAGTCACATGCTACTATTTCCATTAGTCATCCAATCAAGGAACAGATGCAAC
Organism: Lepidochelys kempii; assembly: GCF_965140285.1. Taxonomy (NCBI): domain Eukaryota; kingdom Metazoa; phylum Chordata; order Testudines; family Cheloniidae; genus Lepidochelys; species Lepidochelys kempii. Next base: position 64,349,641 of record NC_136383.1, read on the forward strand.
AATAATTTTGTGAATATTCATAATAAACTACAAATTATCTGAAGTTTAAGATGTTTTTACTGAAGAAATTCACATGTACATTTGAATAATGAATTAATTTAAGAACGATTGAATAGAAAATTTGGCTAACTGAGCGGGGGGAAGGGTGCACGATTAATTAATTGAATTGTTTTCTCAGTTCTGAGCTATCCCTTCAAAAAGAAAGGAAAATAATATTAGACAACATTGATTAAATCACACTACACTATTAAGTACCAGCACACAGATTCTGCTAGACATAGGTATTCTTCTGTTGGGGTCAGCCATGATATTGTTTGACAGTGTAAACAATTATGCAGATAAACACACGTAAAACCAAAGTTACAAATCAAATCTGTTTGTACCAGACAGCAAGCTCCATGCAGAAGCTAACTCTACCCATGAGCAAGTGGATAGAGAGAAGACAGTGGAGGGAGGTATAACTAAACTTGGCTTTGTCCTCAATCCCCCCCCCCCCCCCCCACTAGCCAGTAGAGCTCATCTGACATGATAGGGGAAGTAAGATTCACCCTTTCCAAGGCTGCACTTAATTACTTTCTCCCTAAAGCAATTGGGCAGCAGGGTAGGAAATGTGACTGACAATTCCATTCCAGGACTACTCCCCGGGGTGGCACATCCACACTTTACCAAAAGTAAAGAGAGTAATCTCCCTATCTAGCACAAACCCACAGTAGTAACAAACCAAGTTCTGGGAAACAGAAACCATGGATTAAGTGTTGTACCTAACTTCTGACACACAAGATACCTAACAACAGGATTTTGAACTCTAAATAACCATAACAATTCAGCTTTATTTTACACAATGCTTTTCTTTAGAACTGTATTTCAAAATCTTTTCTAGAAGAGAGTACATGGTGCATGTTACAGACAACCCTGTTATAGTGACATGAGGCCAGACTGTGCGCTCACAGGGGTAAATCAGGAATCACTTTTCTAGTCAATAAAACTTCTCTGGATTTAAACCAACATATCCGAGGGCAGACTCTAGCACATTGTGTTGTGAATAAATTAAAACATTCACTCAAAGTCAATTTAAAAAAAGGACTTAAGAGGAGGCAGAGACAGAACAGAAAAGATCAGTCTTAAAATGAGATTAACGGAACTCATTTACTACATTTACTGTTCAAACATTAAAACAATATTAGAACAAATAAATAAAGGCATGTACCTGCAGTCAATAGGACTATTTGTGTGAGTAAAGGTTGCAGAATTAGGCCCTAAATGAAAAAGAAGATTGTATTACCGTATAAAAGGAAAGCAGAGAAAACAGCTTATAGTAATTTAGATGCATGGATCTCATTTCTACACCCAGTCAACAGCTCATCAGGCAACATTTCACAGGCTAGCATCTCAATGATAGGCTTGAACTAACCATTACACATCCTGCAACAGTTCACTCACCTCTGCTTCTCTATAATCCTATCCTGGTGTTCAATTAATAGTTGCAGCTCCCTTGTTTCATTGTTATTTTAACAGTTAATCAATACTAAAAACAGAGCAGGAGGTGTCCGGAATACTTCAGTTCATTCATTGCAGAGGTACACAATTTTTCCTCAAAGCATGTCTGCTCCACTCAGTCAGCCTGCAGAAAACATTTAGACTAAGACTGATTGTTGGAACATGATTCAGCCCTAAATAGTTTTCCAGCGATTAACCTGAAATTTCTCACAAAACCAAGTCAGGTTTGGTGAACTTTCACTGAATCCCAGACAGGGTTTGATGGAATCCTGAGAGCTGGCCTGGTGGGCTGATTGGACTCCAGGTGTTAGGGTTCATGGCTCTGGGACAGCTCCTCCATGCAAGGGTTTCCAGACTCCTTCCCGTGGAACCATGAAGCTCTAGGAGACCCAACTAACTGAAGCTCAGCTCCTGGCTAAGCAGCAAGGAGTCTGGAAATCCTTGGGTCTCTCAGGGCTCCCAGGTTCACTGCTGTAGAGCTGGGAGCCTCAAAGTCCTGGGATGAATCCCAGGGTCTGCAGCTCTGGGGCAGACTTCAGGGTAGGGTTCTCCCCAGAGTTGCAAACACTGCCAGCCACAGTAGCTGCAGAGTGAAATTGATATTGCCAGCTTCCCCACTGCAATAGCAACATGAATGTAAATGTCACTCAGCAGCTGTCAGTCCCAGGGAGCAAATTTTGTTTTGGAAATATGTCAGTGTTTCCAAAATTAATTTTTCCCCGGAGTTTCTGGTTTATGAAAAGTTTTGAAAACATTGGAACAAAATCAATTTGGAACGAAACCACATTTTGAAATGCGAACATTTTTCACAAACCAGAAATCCATATGTTTCAGCCAGCTCCGCTACTAGTTGTACTGCCTCGCCCACTAGAAATCAAATCCTGCTCAAACTACTAACAAAAACTCCCAGCTGGAATTTTCAGAGACTCCTAGACTCCAAGGCCAGAAAGGACCATTGTGATCATCTAGCCTGACCTTCTGTATAACACAGGCCATAAAACTTCCCCAAAGTAATTCCCAGAGTATATCTTTTAGAAAAAATATCAAATCTTGATTTAAAAAAGTTGCCAGAGTGCCATCTACAACATCCTTGGTAAACTGTTCCAGTGATTACTCTCCATTAACAATATACTGATTTCCAGTTTGAATGCCCTATTTTCAGTCTAAAGGTTTGCATTAATTAGATTACCAGGATTGGGCCTTAAATCCATACTGCCTTAAATCATTTTATCAGATACAACACATTTCCCTTCACTCTAGGGTATCAGTAGCTCCATTGACTCCATTACTAAATCTGATACATGGAACATAAGAGTCAAGTGAATATTTGTAAACGTATATTTCCTAAATATTGTTACATCTCCATTTATTTAGCAATTCCATGCAAAGAAATCTCTAGAAGGGTGGGTTTTGGTGAAGTAATTGATCATCATCGCCATGAGGAGAAGAAAGAGTTAGTTCGATTTCCTGATGAAAGCTACACATGTTAGTGTTTGCCTACAATGCTAGTCCTAAATTTCCAGATGCTATATAGGTTCCTTGCCATACCGAAAGACATATTTGGGCACTGAAATAAAATACATGATTGTTCAAGAATACTTAACACCCTTAGATCCCATTGATATTCGCAACCTAAAGTTTTAACATTTTGGTGTTAGTGATTTGTTTTTACATTAATACTTTCTTCTACTGGCAATAGTCTTCATAAACTTTTTAAAAATTCAGTAGGAGTTTTGCCATTGACTGCACCATCTAAGCTGCAGTGTCACACTGGGAGATCATATTCAATTAGTTTTGTATCATGAATATTAATTATTTTGAGAATCTCTCTTTCTAAGATACAGTCCCCCATCTGGTAAATGTGACCACTTTCTTTGTTCTTAGGTGTATTACCCTACGTGTGTCAGTCTTAAAAACTTATTGTTCAAATGAGTCTACCTTACCAAGCCATCTAAGTATTTATAACTTTATCAACTGGAATTGGTAAAGTTATAAATTGGAATAACAGAGACTTGGTGGGATAACTCACATGACTGGAGTACTGTCATGGATGGATATAAACTGTTCAGGAAGGACAGGCAGGACAAAAAAGGTGGGGGACTTGCATTCCACACTACAAGAAGGATGTGAAAAAGTTGGAAAACATCCATCAGAGGGCAACAAAAATGATTAGGGGACTGGAACACATGACTTATGAGGAGAGGCTGAGGAAACTGGGATTGTTTAGTCTGCGGAAGAGAAGAATGAGGGGGGATTTGATAGCTGCTTTCAACTACCTGAAAGGCGGATTCCAAAGAGGATGGATCTAGACTGTTCTCAGTGGTGGCAGATGACAGAACAAGGAGTAATGGTCTCAAGTTGCAGTGGGGGAGGTTTAGGTTGGATATTAGGAAAAACTTTTTCACTAGGAGGGTGGTGAAGCACTGGAATGTGTTACCTAGACAGGTGGTGGAATCTCCTTCCTTTGAAGTTTTTTAGGTCAGGCTTGACAAAGCCCTGGCTGGGATGATTTAGTTGGGGTCCTGCTTTGAGTAGGGGTTGGACTAGATGACCTCCTGAGGTCCATTCCAACCCTGAAGTTCTATGATTCTATGAATTGTGGTGTCATGTGCAAACTTCACCAGAAATTTTTTTTGATCACTCAAAGATATTGAATAGCATTGGAACAAGAACTCTGTGGGGCCCTACTAGAAATACACACATTTACAATTACTTTTAGTGAGTTTTTAATCAATTTATTTTCACAATAGACTTTTTAAGTTTAGAATATCAAGCAGGTGTAAGTACAATGCCTTGCAGAATTCTAAGTGTTACAGCTGGTCAGAAAATTTCCAACTAAGTGTTTTTCCATTGGAAAGTGCCAATTAACTGAGACATTCCATGGGAATGTCAATTTCAACAAACTTTTGTTTCAGAAAAAAATCCTAAGTGCTTTGATAAGGTTGAAACATTCTGACCTTATCAGAATGCAAAGTTTTGATTTTAAAATGACTTCTTGTTTCAAAGTTTTATGATATAAGTTATAATATAGAAATATAAAATAAAATAAAAATGCAATGTAAAAAATTAAAATGCCACAAAAGGAAACATTTCAATTGACCAAATATAATATTTTTTGAAGATTATTTTGCTGGAAATTTCAAAAGTTTGTTTTGTTCCCAGTCAAATGAAAATTTTCAAAATATTAGCATTTCCCATGTAACAGAAATTGTTTCCTGGGCAGTTCTATTTAGAATATTATATCAAACGTTAAGTTTGGTTGAAAAAGGTGTTATCTCATCAAAAAAACTATACTTGAGTTTGAAAAGACCTATTTTCCATGAAGCCATGTTTACTGCCATTAATTATGCTACTATCTTTTAATTTTAAGCCTTTCCATGTTTTTGCCCAGAATTGAGGTCAGTGTAACTGCCCTATAGTTCCCTGGGATATCCTATTTACCCTTTTAAATATTGTTAAAATATTTACTTTTTTTCTGAATTTTTACTGAATTTTAAATATTACTATTGTTTTCTTTTCAGTGATAGCTTGTAGTGATTTTTTCATTTTCCCCTCTAGAACAATTCAACTGCTCCCCATATTGTCTTTCAAGAATATCATCATGTTTAAGCACTGAGGTTGCTGAGCTCATGTGCGTCATTCATGAGTATATGAACATCTACTGGGTATTTGTGAAAATATTCACGAATCCTAAAAGTTTAATTATTCAGCTAAAAATATCATACGGACAGTTATTATATTTGTTGTTAACTATTTATCATCTACAATTTTTTCAGCCATTACTCACTAGTTTCAAAAAGAATTATATATGCTCTCTAGTGGGATACTGAAACTGTCACCCACCTTAAATAACAAGCAGTGAATGGTTGAAGAGAACTGTTCATAAACAACCTACAGACTTAATTATTTTTTGGATACAAGCTAGTGAGTGAATACTTGCCTATGAATCAGTACATTCATAGAAATCTAAATTAGTGTGTGAATGATTTCCAATGAGAAATAGATGTTTAATGGGCAACTAATATTATTCACAATGAATAATCTGATGAGCTCTAGAATTTGGCTTATTTAACACTGTCAATCTCCATATTTTGGGGGTGTTTATGTCCATTTTGTTCGCTGGTACTTCCACGGACGCAGCTACCTCCAGGAGTATCCCAAGGAAGGAACTGGGGCTGAAGGAGGTAATAATTGCTGCTGGACTATATTAGCCTTACATTACTACCACTCCCTTTGCTGGCACAGCTCTGCTGAATGGAATAGAATAGAATAGAATCATAGAATATCAGGGTTGGAAGGGACCTCAGAAAGGAGGATGCCCCCACCTATTCCTGGCTTCTCCCTTCCCATTCAACTGTGCTAGTGGGAAGAATTAGCACACATGCAGTGTTTCCAACGCCTGCACCACAGATCTGAGAGATCCATATGTCTGACTCCCCTTACCCCTCCCCACCCCCGCAAGCAGGAGTGCAATCTGGGTGGGGTGGGGTGTGGGGGAAATCTAGCTCTTAATATTATGCTGATCTGATCTGACTCCTTTCTGGGCTGCACACAGGTTTTATAGAATATCTGGCTTCCACAAGAATTTTCTGTCACATACAACTATTCATTTCTCAGTGTCAGTTAGCAGCACAGTTGTAACTGCATCAGATTTAACTTTTTGGACAAACGCTTTACTTTATGGACATATTTTTAAAAAGCACAAGATACCTCCCTCACTTAATGAAAGGGAATTTCTTCAGTTGACCTCTGATATTTTCATTGGAAACTAACATTAGTTATTGATCAGCCTTTAATTTTTTAACTATCCCCAGTTATTCTATTATCAAGCCTCTATTCGAATTTCCTTGTATTGTCTGAGATGGAATTAAAATTTTTAAAATTTAAAAATTCCTCCCGGACGGCAATTTAAGAACCAAAAAGCCTGACATGTCAGGGAAAATACAGGAGTATGTTAACCCTACCTAAAGTTCTTTTTTAAAAAGATGGGCCTGAACTAGAAATAAGCTCCATTTCATATGTGGGTCCCCGCCACTTCCTGGGGGTGTGCTAGGGTGACCAGATGTCCCGATTTTGGGGTCTTTTTCTTATATAGGCTCCTATTACACACACACACACACACACCCCCCGTCCTGATTTTTCACACTTGCTGTCTGGTCACCCTAGGGTGTGCACATGTGTGAGTCCCAGCTGCTCCCTGCCCCCCTCATTGAAGCAGGTGTGCAGGGCTACTGCCCTGGGAACTGCAGGGCACCAGTGGACGTAGGGCCAGCTGCAAACAGGGGCATGAGGCAAAGCTAGCTGGAGGCAGGGGGTGCGGGGCTGGCTGCAGGCAGGGCGGGGGTGCGGAGCTGGCTGGAGACAGGGGCTGGCTGAGGGCAGGGTGGTGGGTCCTCTGGGAGAGCGGCTCGGAACAGCCCGAGCAGCAGGACACAGCCCACACCCACCAGAGCAGCCGGGGACCCACCAGACAGCAGTGGGAGCCCCAGGGCCCGGGGTCGGGGGAACAGCAGCAGCAACAGGGTTCATGTGCAGGGCCAGGTGGCAGCCCACATGGCTCCTGCAGCGCAGCGCCCCCAGCGGCCGGAGGAGGAATTACATCACTTCTCGGCCGGAGCCCATGAAAGCCTCAGCGCCCCCTGCAGGGAAGCAGGTTAACAACCAGTTCTAAAACTGCTTCAAAATTTAACAACCGGTTTGTGCAAACCGGCTCCAGCTCACTACTGGTTACAAGGGTTTAATTCCATCAGGAAAGTAGACAGCATACAGAGAACAACTATTGTGAAGTTTATCCGAGACGCTGCTTGATGGAGTGCATAAACTGCTTTGGCCAGGTTCAGGAAACTTTGAGGGGGACAAAAGGGACCAAGCACCCATGAAAAGCTGGGAAGAGGGCAGGAGGCACGGACACTTCATTGTGTTAATAGCCTTTGTCATGCTGTGATCCTTCTGTTGATATTAAACAATCCTTTGTTTTGTCACTGTCTTCACACTGGACACAGTTCCTGAAGGGAAGTCTTGCAGGGCAGCTGAATCTAGTCAGGCCTGCTGAGCAATGACAGGTGGTACACAGGGGACTGTACCCTAGTATTTCAATGTGAGAGAGTGGGAGAATCACAAGATTCCACCCCAGGGAGGTGAAGGCCAGAAGGCTGTCACCCGGAGGGGATGACTGAGACGGTTCAAAAGTTGCTGATAGCCCAGGAGTGACTCACAGGCTTAAGCCCAATCACTATTCGAAAGTACTTTACTTCAGTGAGATGTATGCACACATTTAAAGTTAGCATATGAGTATTTGTTTTCCTAAATAGGGATAAATTCTTGATTTGGGAGCTAAATAAGTGGATTATCTGTGCTTTGACCCCACCAGATAAACCAGGGGTGGGAAAACATTTTGGCCCAAGGGCCACATCTGGGTATGCAAATTATATGGAGAGCCATGAATGCTCACAAAATTGGGGATGGGGTGCGGGAGGGGGTGATGGCTCCGGCTGGGGGTGTGGGCTCTGGGGATAAGGGGTTGAGGTATAGGAGGGTGCTCTGGGCTGGGACTGAGGGGTTCAGAAGGTGGGAGGGGGGACACAGCAGAGGCTGAGGCACTCAGGGGTGCAGGCTCTGGGAGGTACTTTCCTCAAGTAACTATGGCTAGCTGAGCTCTTTCATGCTAAGATAAAAAGACAAGATAGCAATCCTTTTCCAGACACTTAACATTTTCTCAGCCTCAAGAAGATTCTTGAACCTGAACCTTTGAAAACAGAGATAATTTTCCGGACAATTGCTTGCCAGTTTTTCAGGTCATAGTGGTTGACCTGCAGAACCCCAGGCCATTTATTAGAGCTGCTCGAAAATTTTCCAGTGGAAAATGCTATTTTGTTGAAATCAAAAGTTTTTCTGGGCACAGGTCAATTGACAACATTTTGTCATATAAAATAGAAAAAAAGCATTCTGATAAGGTCACAATATTCCAGTCACACATTATTGGAATGGAACATTTTGATTTCTCATTTCAAATAGATTGTATTTTATATAAGTTAATGGAAATGTTTTTATTTTGACTTCTATTTCCTAGAAAAACAAACATTTCAATTGACCCATAACTATTTTTTTTTAAATTTCATTTCACAGGAAATTTCATTTTTTATTGTTTGGTTTTGTTCAGATTTGAAACAGATACATTTTGAAATGTCAGAATTCTGAATTTCCACCACCTCCATTAATTATTTTATATTAAAAGTGGGCCTAACACTTTCCTTGTGTCTGACTTAAACCCTCTTCTCCTGTGGCTAAGACAACTTTTCAGATGGTCTCTTCTCTAGAGTACTAATTACATGATCATAATGGCTCCTTCACAAAGTGTATTTTTGTGCTTGAATCAGTTTGTGACTGATGCTTTGGCAGTGGGCCCATTTCTTCTTTTCAGAAATTGACTTCTATTTTATTCTATTGCCTGCAGGTATTTTATGAGATTTATAATTTGACTATCTTTGTATAGGCAGAAAGGCCATGATAATCCAGCCTTAGGCACATGTGTTTGGTATTATTCAGTTTTAAAAATCGGGTCACAGTACATAGACTGTTTTAGTCAGAAACTACAATCAGCACATTATCTCGATATCGCATCTTTAGACTTTATCAGTTCAGTTACATATTTCAGCAGACTGTCACTGTGATCCACACACTTTTACTGGAACATCTAAATATTTTGGTTTGATTATCTCAAAACATGCCCAATGGAGCATAAATCTCCATTATAAACTTAGAACATTCCCTACAGTTCTCATAAATAAGACTATGATACATTTGAGATAGTGAGAAAAGTACATATGGGATGGGATTTTCAAAAGCATTCAGCATTGACCTCACCCAGCTACCATTGAGGTCAGTGGAATTGACTCCAGTAGAAAGAGAGTTAAAACAATGCTAAATGCTTTTGAAAATACTGCCCCTTGTGTCATCCAGTTTCTCTTTTGGAGCTGGTTCAAAAATTGGCCATTTTCTGGATTGCATGATTGGGGCCTGTCTACACAAGAAAGATAATCCAGAATAAAGTGGGGGCAAGGATTTAACATGGATTAACTATTCATGATAGATTAACTCCATGAGCGGATACTCTTGTTCTAGAACGAGAGCGCCAGTGAATTAAGCTAATTCAGAATACAGCACTCTAACTCCATGAGTGGATGCTCTTACTGCAGAATGAGTGTTTTATTCTGAATTAGTTTAATTCACTAGCGCGCTCATTCTGGAACAAGAGTATCCACTCATGAAGTTAATCAGGAACAGCTATTCTGCAGTAACTCTCTATGTCGACAAGTCCTTAGACAGTCAAAGATGTTCTCTCAGTAATGCAGATCATAAGCTTATCTGTACTGAAAGAGACACTTTCATTTATTTAGAGGCCTTTTTATAGTACTCATGATAGTAATATTTAGTTCAATTTCTGACTGATGATTTGGAGTTAGTTCTATAATATTTGAACACCTCACAATCATTAATGAATAAAGAATCTCAGAAGAAAAGTAGAGAACTGGAATGGTTATCATCCATTTTACACATAGGAAACGGGAAACCGAGTGAGAAATTAAAGTTACTTTTCCAAGGACACCCAAGAAGATCATGACAGAGCTGGGAATAGAACCCAGATATCCTGATTTATAGTCCTATGCATTAACAAGGGTATCCTTGGCCTGGTAAGCGTTTCTTGTGAAGTTGCTTGACTAAGTTTTGCTCTTAGATGGTCGGCTGACGTTACCTTAATACAGACACAAGTGAATTGCAATTGATTGATAGCAGACACTGGAGAATCACCACCCTGCTCTTTAAGCATTTAACTTTCTGGCTTGGGGGAGGAGGGGAGATGTAAAACTGCTGGAAGAGCAGTCAGCATGGCAGATGACTCACCACATAAGAATGAGGGTTTAAAAAGGTCAGCCTGGGCCTGGCCACTCCCTTCATTCACTCAGAACAGGCCTGTCAGCACCCACCCTCCCTCCCTCCCTATGTAGGTCACAAATATGCTAGGTGTTTAGCTATATCTGCTGTGGGCATTATGCTAGCCGCCCTGCTAAGTGGGGCTGGGAAGGAATTTTTCCCTTACTACCATGTTGACCAGGTGCAGGGGGGGGGGTGTCACCTTCCTCGCAGCAGGTTCAGGTGGGCTCTGTTCATGATAGCATGACAGATGGTAGGCCATACGTGGCAACTCTTTATTTAAGAGTATAGCAGATGTTCAGTGCAGGTACTCCATAAATTAAGGCACAAAAGAACTGAAAAATGGCTTGGAAAAGAATTAAGGAGAGGTGTTTGGTAATTGAGCAAGCCTGGGGCAGCTGGGGACTCCTCTGATTGGTACAGCAGAGAGCCAACCTCCCCATCATTATAGTCCACCTTAACCCCTCCTATATGTGGGGGTGGTCAGTAAAGTCCCGGCAAAGGAATTGCTGGAGGGACCTGGATAAATAGGGGGGGGAGCTGTGGAAGCCCCCTCCCACAAAAAATTGGCTGGAATTGGAGGGTCCCAGTAGTGGATCTGCTGGAGGGACATAAAATGTGCAGTGCAGGTGCAAAATGTATCTGCCAGGTTAGTCCCAGACATCTAATAATAAAGTTGCAACCGGATTAACCTCATATCTAATGCCTCCTATCATTCTTTCGACATAGCTGGACAATAAAGCTGAGCTTCCTTAGCTTGTACTTTAAGATAGATCTAGCTGCTGATTTTGTTAACAGCCTTGGGTCATTTGGAATTACAGACTTGTTATCTGAACATATGACTACCCTCTTAAACTCAGTTGTCTCCATTTGAAAAAAATACAGTGAGGATAACTCATACACATTCTGTGCTGACAGTCTTCAAGATTTTATTCTATGTACATTTGATTAGTGCACTTCTTTCTGCTGTTATACAGACATTCTCTGTTTCTATGATACATCAGCAAAGCTTTCCACATAAGTTGAATTTTCTGATCATATTACTCCTGTATTTGGGTCACTTTAGGTCTTTTCATGTCAGCACATTAATCTTTTAAATTTCATCTGTCAAGTACTGAATATTGTTCTACATGGTCTAGCACCATCCTTGCTGAACTGTGTACCCTGTTCAAATCTTTACATTCTTCTGGTTGGGACTTTCCTTTAGCAACTAAACTTTTCTCTTTGAGTGAGCTTTATTCACACAATGTTCCTGCACTAATCTGGTAGTGCCTTTCATGGAAGGACCCACTCTAAGTGATTTTAAGAGTAAGGGCAAAGGTTCTCCTTTCAATTTAGCTTACAGCTGAGCCATATTGATTTTCTTTTTGATTTTAATATAAAGGCACCATAAAAATCACTTACAATATATCACCCTAACATTGTTTTGTATTCTCTTGTAGGAATTTTTCACATCTTAAAAATATTTGTCAGTAGATTTAAACTATTATCATGGCATACTATGGTTACCATAACAAATCTAGTTTCCCATTGCAAAGTACTGAAATGACATGAATTGTATATCATAAACAGAGTATTGTTTTTAGAAATGAAAAGGATAGCATAGCTCATCTTTCTGTGTGTTAAAAGTAAGGAAAACACATTGCATTGTACCCTAATTTCTTAACAAGCTTCATTCCCATGCAAGCTACCCTGCCTTATTATAACAGTTGAATTTCCTTTCCTTTCTACAGCTTATTGGTACATGACCATTTTACTGCTGCTCTCTTACTTGGGAGTATTATTGTTTTGAATAGGTTAAAACTCTGTAAGAGACTATGATTCCTTCTCATCCTTATCAATCATAAGTAAATGGCTAGGTTTGATATATACCATTAGTATTTCCTGGGGATGATGGCACAGAAAATGGCAAAATACGCATCTGGCAACAACTAGAATAGATATCACCTGAAGCTTGCTCTATTTGGTATGTCAGCCATGTTTTTCCTAAAGCTAATTTATCTTGGAGTAGTGAAGTTAGACCATCTCTACCTTAATTTATTTCCTCTTTTGAGGCACTTGAGCACAGTGGACAATGTTTTGTAACATTGGTGTCTTACACTAAGCACCCAAATTCATATTTAGGGACTGATATTCTCAATTACGTCATTAAGAGCAACAGCCCACAAATTTTGGGGTTCTAATCATAGATTTAGAAGCCTAATTTTAGTCACTCAGATTTGAAAAAATTGGTGATCGCCTCATGTCTGCACTGGTTTGGATCTCCCAGCAGTGTTTTTGTTTTGTTTAGTTAAATAATTAGAAACCTCTCTATATGGATGTTTTGTTGCAGCTTGGAACACTTCTTTCTTCTCAATTTTGTGTTGCAGTTGTTCCTTTGTACCTCAGAATTTTAAGCTATTAGTATTTGTGCTTTTTTTGTTTGAGTTTTCCCACTACCCTCTATAAATTTCACACCAAATATGAAATAGGGGGAAACTAAGACTGTGCTGTAATAAATCTGTCACAGTCAATGACCAACAAAAATAAAATGTAGGAATTCAGTGTTCTATTTAAAAAAATTAACTAATTGAGCAATCTGCAAAACATTCATTATACTATATTGTGGGAGTTCATTGTGACATAACTCAAAATATGAGAAGCATGCAAACAGTATCCTTCCTGGAATTGTAGCAAATCATTGTGCAATTAAAATCTGGATTGCTAGAAGAGCAAATATCCTCCTGAGATGTATGGACCTTTTGATTTTATTCATTCATTAGTACACTACAGGCCCACAATTATTTCCTTTTTTATAAAATTAGATTGAAATGCATTTATAAACAAATCAACTACCACAAGTGCTTTTTGGAGAATGAGTTATTTAATTTTTTTGAACTTTTTGTGCAATAGTTATATAAAGAATTAAGCAAGTCATGTTTAATTCAGTTTGTCTATCAGCAATGTTACAACAATGATGTTAAAGAAAAAAAGAAAAAGAAAAAAACAAAAAGCAAAGCACTATTAACTTTGATGGTCTCTTGGCAATAATCATTAAATAATTGAAGCTTTAATGAACTCACTAAAATTCAAGGCAATGTATTTTCAAAACTATTGAAATAGATTGTCTTACTTTATTAGTCCTCTTCTATTTAAAAAAAAATCCCCCCCCCCCCCCCAACATCACAAAAAAATACATACTATCTGGATCTGGTAAAAGCTATAGGTCCAAATCCTGCAGTCTTTATTCAGGCTGAGCTCCCATTGATTTTGGTGCAATATGCATGACTTCTTTTGAGGTTTTGCCTGAGTAATGTCTATATGATTGACCTACAGCTGACAGTGATTTGTCTTATAGCCTCCAGGCATACATTTTTTTTAATTAAAATTAACATGACACACATCAATTGAATCCAGACAAAGAAGATACAAAGGTCAATTAATGTTTGCTTTTCTGCCCCATTGCTATCTCAGGAAGAAATAGACTATGTGGCACACGGTCACCTAATTCTAATCCACTCCTCCTCCAATATTCCACAGTAAAAGTAAAAACAAAAAAGAAACAGTCCTCGTCAACGTGCCCTAGCTATTTCCTTCACCTAACGCTGGTGTTTGGTTTAATACTGTACTTAAGAGCAAGAATCAGCAAACTTTAATATCTAATCCCATTTAGAACAAAAAGTATTAGATTTAGCTACAATTACACGGGGTGTAGATTAAACCTGTCTAATCTAACTAAACTACCGTCACCCCAACTGTGAACGTGCTGTGTTATAATATCCATGTCCCTCTGGATTTGCATCTGGAGGGAGGCATCTTTAATTTGTGCTGGAACCTTGCAGCTGTTAAACTGGCAGAAGTCACTCGCACTATGCCCTTTTAGGTTTAAGCGTTAGAACCTATCAAACTAAATCAAGATCCTTGCTACCACTGATCAACAAAGTAGCTTTTTCAGGGCAAGAAACACGTGTGACGAAGTGGGGGAGTTTCTTGCTCTTCCTTGTTTCCTATGGTTTGCATGCAGAGGGGGTGGGACTCAGTTTTCCTAGGTGCTACAGGTTTAACAAGGTGAGGGAGAGGGAGTTTGTTGTTACAGAGGATCGGCGAGGGAACTTGAGACTCCAACCGCTGGCATGGAGAATGGAAACCCCAGTGACTGGTGACCTGGAGGCCCAGCTCAGGAGTCACAGCCGATTCTGGCCAGTGGGAGGGCTCTGGGCTGGAAAGAGGGAGCAGGCAGAGCCCACCTGGATACAGGGGAGACTTGGATGTGCTGTGCTGAGGGAGGCCAGGCCTGAGGCCCTGAGAGTTTCCTGTGCTGTGTTCAACACTCAATAAACCCTCCTGTTTTACGCTGGCTGAGAGTCACTGCAGTCTAGAGAACAGGGTTGCATCATCCTCTCTGGGGGGTGGAGGCCCTGGGGGTCCAGAGCAAGTGGACTCCCTGAGGGGGCCCACAGTGAGAAACAGGTGTGCTAAGGCTCAGTGAGATGCGGCTCCAGGAGGTGGAGGGGCTTAACCCCAAGAGTGGACCCACGCGAGAAGGGCTGGCTCACTGAAAGGGGCACCCCCGCACGGGGCCAAGAGTGGGCACGACCAGTGAGTCCATGACAACATGTCTAAGTGTTTTTATAGCACTGAGCCTAGAGGCCTGCCCATGAAAAGCTTGCAGTCAAATTTAAGGCAAGATGTAATAAGCAGATGTAAACAATTGGACAAGGGAGGGAGTACAAATGTAAATAATGAGGAAGATGTGGCTACAAACACTAGCTATGTGATAGATGTTTTTGAGCCCGTTCATTTTTAATAAATCATGAGAAATAGAATAACTGAAATAGGCCAGTCGGGATTTCTGATACCATCTACCTAACCATTGTGCATGGACCATTTCTCATAGGTGTCACAGTAGCAGTAAGCCTTGAGGAGGAATGCAAATGAGGACAGGTTTCTCTCAAAGTGCTTCCCCACCACCACAACGGTGTCTGTTTTTTTCATTGCTAATATCTAGACACAGCAACTCATTACAACTAGACATTAAAATATTAAAAATGTACAAGTACAGACAAACAAATCTCCTCCTCAAAGTCCTAATCCTGACCTTAAAATCCTTCTAACAAAACCCTCCAAGAAGTCTGCAGTCAAGCTATCGTTCCCTGTGCTCCTGCACTGCGCCTACTCCTCACATTACCATTTGTTTATCTCTGGAAAGTGACTGTCTTTTCTCATCTTTCTGATAGATGCAGAACATTGTTGATGGGAAGCATACTTAATAAGTATGAGGTCTAGAGGAGGTGGCTTTATTGTTCACTACTCATGTGAGATCATCTTTTCAGGGATATTTTCAAATTGAAGCATAAAGCAGATGCTCCTGTGTGTATAGGTAAACATTAATATCCATACTAAGGTCTTGTTCAAAACAAAACAAAAAAAACAAAACTGAATTGAGACATGTAAATGGATTAAACTTAACTAAAATAGGAGTTGTTTCAGAATAGCAGCTGTGTTAGTCTGTATCTGCAAAAAGAAAAGGAGGACTTGTGGCACCTTAGAGACTAACAAATTTATTTGAGCATAAACTTTCGTGAGCTACAGCACTAGTTTAACTAAATCAGTATAAAATCATACAATTAGCCCAGGTCTGCTCTACAAACTTCTGTCAACTTAGTTATGTTGGTCTCCCTGATCAACAAAAAATGATTTTGCCAATATACCTTATTTTGCTTGGAGGTGGGTGCTAAAATAAGCTATATTGACAAAAGGGCAGCTTTGTCATTATAAGTTGTGTCTATATTAGGGACGCGTTGCTGACATAGTATACTAGTACAGATCTCCTGGGAAAGACTTCCAAGAATAGACCTGACCTTAATTTAACCAGTGCAAATATATGTGTAGACCAGACCTAAGATGCTCTGTTTTAGCCTGTCTTCTAGACTTTCACCAAAGCATTGATTGGCTTCAGACTTGTGGTACTAAGGAATGGCAGGATCAGATTTCATCAACTGCTGGTTCACTTGTGGACAGGTGTGCAGATAACATGGATTTCATCTTTCACAAGCCCTGTAAACTAGTAGCTGCATAAGGCTAGCTGTCTCCAAAGTCTGCAACATTCACAAATATTTATTCAGAATTTGAAAACAAAACTATCATTCATCCCTGTTCCTCAGGAAACTTGATTTCCCTTCTGTCTCATGGTCCTCCTCCTCCGCCCTCCCCCACTTTGAATAGGAAGCTTTTCTTGTCCGTTAACTTAAAACATTTATAAAGTGTGTTTTATTTTCATTTTAGTTTTATATATATGGTCCTATATTTTGGATTACAGTAAATAATTTGCTATGTGAAGGATTATAAAAGTTATACATATATAGTCCTCTAACACAAATTCAAATGCTAACAAAGATTTAAATAAAAAAACAACCAAAAAAAAAAAAACCCACACACACACACACTTTGGCTTGACCTTGCCATTGTTCCGTATGTAGGATTCCCAGTAAAACCAATAAGAGTTTGATTGATGACAAGATTTGGCACCATGTGCACACAATCTAAATGATATTACTGTAAACTGACTTCCTGCATAAAGGATCTATTTCACCTCCCACTGAAGTCAATGGAAGTCTTAACTTTAATGAGAGTTAGATTGAGCTCAATGTGCTAAGTCATCCACTTCTAGGTATTATATGAATTTATATGGTCCCTGTCAAACATACAGCTAAGGGTAGCATAAAATCCCTCCTTTACCTGTAAAGGGTTAATCAGTTCTCTTAATCTAGTTGGCACCTAACCAGAAAGGCCAATGGGGAGAGAAGATACTTTCAAATCTGGGGCAGGGGAAGGTTTTTGTTTGTCTCTGGAGAAAACAACAAAAGCCCAAAGAGAGAGACCAAGCAAGTAATCCAGCTCCTATTGAATTATACATCTAAAATTACAGAAATAGTAAGTAATAGCAAGGAAATGCGTTTGAGTATCTTTTGTTTTAGCTTGTGAATTTTCCCTATGCTAAGAGGAAGGTTTATTCCTATTTTTTTTTGTAACTTTAAAGTTTTGCCTAGAGGGGAATCCTCTGTGTTTTAAATCTTATTACCCTGTAAAATTATCTTCCATCCTTATTTTACAGAGGTGTTTCTTTTACTTTTTTTCCTCTTTATAATAGAAGTTCTGTTTTTAAGAATCTGATTGGGGTTTTTAGTGTCCTAAAAACCCAAGGGTCTGGGCTGTGCTCACCTTGGTTACTCTCAAGCCTCCCCAGGAAAGGGGTGAAAGGGCTTGAGGGATATTTTGGGGAAACAGGAACGCCAAGTGGTCCTTTTCCTAAATCTTTGTCTAACTCACTTGGTGGTGGCAGCGATACCGTTCCAAGGACAAGGAAGAATTTGTTCCTTGGGGAAGTTTTTAACCTAACCTGGTAGAAATAAGCTTAGGGGTCTTTCATGTGGGTCCCCACATCTGTACCCTAGAGTTCAGAGCAGGGAGGAAAGCCTGACAGTCCATATTACATAGTATTTTCTTATATTTTGTTCCTTTAATACAGATTACTTCTTCTGAGGCTAGACTTCATATTTGGGTCATAATCCAGGTCAGGATTGATAAAGTATTTTTCCTTCATCAATGGAAAGGTACTCCTTGTTTTGGCCAGTAACAAACCTGAAGAGAATAAGTTTTAAGTCTACATATAGAATGTCCATTATGCTTAACTTATCCCTGATCTACACTACAGGGTTAAGTCAAATTTAGCCGCATTAGGTCAATTTTAAAACAAATGCGTCTACACAACCAACCCCATTCTGTCGACCTAAAGGGCTCTTAAAATCAACTTCTGTACTCCTCCCCGGCGAGGGGAGTAGCGCTAAAAATCAACCTTGCTGGGTCGAATTTAGGGTAATGCAGATGCAATTCGATGGTATTGGCCTCCAGGAGCTATCCCAGAGTGCTCCAATGTGACGGCTCTGGTCAGCACTTTCAACTTGGACGCACTAGCCAGGTACACAGTAAAAGCCCCGGGAAATTTTGAATTTCATTTCCTGTTTGGTCAGTGTGGCGAGCTCAGCAGTACAGGTGATCATGCAGTCCCAGAATCGCAAACAAGCTCCAGCATGGAGCGAACGGGAGACACTGGATCTGATTGCTGTATGGGGAGAAGAATCTGTGCAGGCCAAACTCCGATCAAAAAGAAGAAATGCTAATATATATGCCAAAAAAAATTGCACAGGGCATGGTGGAGAGAGGCTACAACAGGGACACACAGCAGTGCCACATGAAAGTTAAGGAGCTCAGGCAAGCCTACCAAAAGACAAAGGAGGAAAACGGTTGCTTTGGGTCAGAGCCCCATACACGCTGCTTCTATGATCAGCTGCATGGCATTCTAGGGGGGGGGAACCCTACCACTACCCCACCACTGTCTGTGGACACCTGCCAGGGGGGAATCTCACGCAACAGGGAGGAGGATTTTGTGGATGAGCAGAAGGAGAACATGCTGCAGGCAAGTGGTGACTCTGTTCTCCCCGGCAGCCAGGACCTTTTCATCACCTTGGAGCCAATACCCTCCCAAGGCGGGATCCCTAGCCCTGAAGCTGGAGAAGGCAGCTCTGGTGAGTGCACATTTGTAACTACAGTACAGAGTTTAAAAGCAATAGTGTTTAATGTTTGATTTGCCCTAAAGAATTAGGATGCATTCGCAGCCAGTACAGCTACTGGAAAAGTCTGTTAACGTGTCTGGGGATGGAGCAGGAATCCTCCAGGGACATCTCCATGAAGCTCTCCTGGAGGTACTCTGAAAGCCTTTGCAGAAGGTTTCTGGGGAGGGCTGCCTTATTTCGTCCTCCACGGAAGGACACTTTACCACACCAAGCCAGTATTCTGGAATTATTGCAGCACGGAGCATGGCAGCAAATGGGCCTGGGTTTTGGTCGCATTCAAGCAACGTTCGGTCTATATCTTTCTGTGTTAGCCTCAGGAGAGTGATATAATTCATGGTCACCTGGTTGAAATAGGGGAATTTTTGTAAGGGAACAGTAAAAGGACCCCATTCGTGCTGGGTTGTTTGCACTTGACTAAAAGGGATCATCCCGGAGAATAGCCATGTGGCGGGGAGGGGTGAAGGGATCATCCCAGAGAATAGCCTTGCAGTGGGGTGTGGGAGAGGTGTGTGCTGCACATCTACCCAAAAACTGCAGCCCTTCCTTTTAAATGTGAAACCCAACCGGCATTGCTCACTTTGGGAAAGGATGGTGCTGCAGTTTGAAACCATTCCCACATGTTATAAAGGCGGAAGAAGCCAAGCCCACATACCAAAAGGCTTACCATGGCTGCCTGGAAACCAAATTCTGTTGCCCAGCTGAGTGTGATGTGTCACCATACCGGCAGGCGCTCAATATAAAAGGCAAAATGAGACCTTTTACCTAAAGCACATGTGCTGTCTGCTGTGAATTGCTTGATTCACTGTGAAAGACTCTCCCTTTTGTTCTCAGAAATGTATCTTATCTTTTACTCTCCCTTTTTATCTCCCCCTAGGTGCAAATGTTTCTATGCTCCCCCTATCATCTCCTTCCCTGAAGTTATCACAGATTAGAAGGCCAAACAAAGCAAAACCACCATGCACTCGCAATGACATGTTTTCCGAGCACATGCAGTCCTCCCACATTGATAGGGCACAGCTTACTGCATGGAGGCATTCAATGGCAGAGGCCAGGAAAGCACTAAGTGAGTGCAAAAGAGCAGAGGGAAGGGGCGATACCGAGGCTAATGGGGGAGCAAACAGACATGATGAAGCATCTGTTGGAGCTGTAGGAAAGCCAACAAGAGCACAGACTCCCACTGCATCCATTGTATAACCACCTGCCCTCTTCCCCAAGTTCCATATCCTCCTCACCCAGACTCCCAAGAACACGGTGGGGGAGGCTCTGGGCACCCAGCCACTCCAGAGGATGGCCCAAGCAACAGAAGGCTGTCATTCAAACAGTTTTGATTTGTAGTGTGGCTACAATAAGCAATGGGGCCTTGTCCTTCCCTTCTCCTGCACCCCATCCCACCCGGGCTACCTTGTTGGGTCTCATGTCTTTTTGTTTTAATTAAGAAAGAAATACATAGTTTCAAAACAATAGTTACTTTATTTCCTTTGCTAGCAGTGATCAAAGGGGGGAGGGTGGTTGGCTTACAGAGAATTAAAATCAACAAAGGGGCCGGGTTTGCAGCAAGGAGAAACACACACAGCTGTCACACCGTAGCCTGGTCAGTCATGAAACTGATTTTCAAAGCCTCTCTGATGCGCAGCGCACCTAGCTGCGCTTTTCTAATCGCCCTGGTGTTTGGCTGCTCAAAATTGACCACCAGACGATTTTTCTCAACCTCCCACCCCGCCATAAATGTCTCCCCCTTACTCTCACAGATATTATGGAGCACAAAGCAATGAGAATGTTGGTTGCACTGAGGTCTAACCTAGTCAGCAAACAGCGCCAGCGAGCTTTTAAACATCCAAAGGCATGTTCTACCAACATTCTGCACTTGCTCAGCCTATAGTTGAACTGCTCCTTACTACTGTCCAGGCTGCCTGCGTACGTCTTCATGAACCATGGGAGCAAGGGGTAGGCTGGGTCCCCAAGGATAACTATTGGCATTTCAACATCCCCATCAGTAATTTTCTGGTGTGGGAAGTAAGCCCCTTCTTGCAACCGCTAGAACAGCCCCGAGTTCCTAAAGATGCGAGCGTCATGCACCTTTCCTAGCCATCCCATGTTGATGTTGGTGAAACGTCCCTTGTGGTCCACCAGTACTTGCACAGCACCATTGAGAAATACCCCTTGTGGTTTATATCATAGAATCATAGAATATCAGGGTTGGAAGGGACCCCAGAAGGTCATCTAGTCCAACCCCCTGCTCGAAGCAGGACCAATTCCCAGTTAAATCATCCCAGCCAGGGCTTTGTCAAGCCTGACCTTAAAACCTCTAAGGAAGGAGATTCTACCACCTCCCTAGGTAACGCATTCCAGTGTTTCACCACCCTCATAGTGAAAAAGTTTTTCCTAATATCCAATCTAAACCTCCCCCACTGCAACTTGAGACCATTACTCCTCGTTCTGTCATCTGCTACCATCGAGAACAGTCTAGAGCCATCCTCTTTGGAACCCCCTTTCAGGTAGTTGAAAGCAGCTATCAAATCCCCCCTCATTCTTCTCTTCCGCAGACTAAACAATCCCAGCTCCCTCAGCCTCTCCTCCTGTGTTCCAGACCCCTAATCATTTTTGTTGCCCTTTGCTGGACTCTCTCCAATTTATCCACATCCTTCTTGTAGTGTGGGGCCCAAAACTGGACACAGTACTCCAGATGAGGCCTCACCAATGTCGAATAGAGGGGAACGATCACGTCCCTCGATCTGCTCGCTATGCCCCTACTTATACATCCCAAAATGCCATTGGCCTTCTTGGCAACAAGGGCACACTGCTGACTTATATCCAGCTTCTCATCCACCATCACCCCTAGGTCCGTTTCTGCAGAACTGCTGCCTAGCCATTCGGCCCCTAGTCTGTAGCGGTACATTGGATTCTTCCATCCTAAGTGCAGGACCCTGCACTTATCCTTATTGAACCTCATCAGATTTCTTTTGGCCCAATCCTCCAATTTGTCTAGGTCCTTCTGTATCCTATCCCTCCCCTCCAGCGTATCTACCACTCCTCTCAGTTTAGTATCATCCGCAAATTTGCTGAGAGTGCAATCTACACCATCCTCCAGATCATTTATGAAGATATTGAACAAAACCGGCCCCAGGCCCAACCCCTGGGGCACTCCACTTGACACCGGCTGCCAACTAGACATGGAGCCATTGATCACTACCCGTTGAGCCCGACAATCTAGCCAGCTTTCTACCCACCTTATATATGGTTTGGCAAGGTGATCCGGTGCCAAAATAGGAATATGTGTTCCATCCATCACCCCACCACAGTTAGGGAACCCCATTGCAGCCATTCAGTATGACCTGCACATTTCCCAGAGTCACTACCTTTGATAGCAGAATGTCAGTGATTGCATTGGCTACTTGGATCACAGCAGTCCCCACAGTAGACTTGCCCACTCCAAATTGATTCCCGACTGACCAGTAACAGTCGGGTGTTGCAAGCTTCCACAGGACTATTGCCACTCGCTTCTCAACTGTCAGGGCAGCTCTCAACTTGGTATTCCTGCGCTTCAGAGTAGGGGAAAGTAACTCACAACGTTCAAGGAAAGCGGCCTTACGCATGCGAAAGTTTCGCAACCACTGTGAATCATTCCATACCTGCAACACTATGCAGTCCCACAATCTGTGCTTGTTTGCCGGGCCCAGAATCAGCGTTCCACTAGATCAACCAGCCCCACTGCCACCATGATGTCCCAATTGCCACAGCCCGTGCTTTCAGGAATGTCTGTTGTCCATGTCCTCATCACAGTCGTCCTCTTAGCCCGGTTCTGTGCATACTCCAGGATAATGTGCGAGGTGTTTACAATGCTTACAACAGCAGCGGTGAGCTGAACGGCCTCCATGCTTGTCGTGGCATGGCGTCTCCATGGGTACCCACGGAAAAAAAGTACAAAATGATTGTCTGCCGTTGCTTTCACGGAGGGAAGGAGGGGCGACTGACGACATGTACCCAAAACTACCCTCAACAATGTTTTTGCCCCATCAGGCATTGGGAGCTTAACCCAGAATCCCAATGGGCAGTGGAGATGCGGGAACTGTGGGATAGCTACCACTACGCACCGCTCCGTAAGTCGATGCTAGCCTTAGTATTGAGGACACACTCTGCCGACTTAATGCGCTTAGTGGGGACATACACAATCAACTGTATAAAACCAATTTCTAAAAATCGACTGCTATAAAATCGACTTAATTTCATAGTATAGACATATTAATGATTGGGGTTTAATGTCATTCTTGCATTAGCAATTTCTTTCCTATGCATCCTACATAGAATTAGATATTTCTCTAGCACCCTCCATCAAAGGATAGCAACATGGGTTTTCTCCCCCCATGAAATGAAGTTAGTAACTGGAGAGGTAAATATTCAAACATATGTCAGCAGACAAGTTCCACCTATTAACGGAGGACCACATGACACAATCATTCCCACTTTGTAAAACCAGTAAAGATGGCTGGAAGAAATTGAAATGGGAGGAAGAGATGTCGCTGCACCAGCCCAGGAGAAAGGTGAACTTTTGTGGAGAGTGCTGCTCACCCAAGCAGGGTGGTGGTGAAGGGGAAGCTCACCCTGGCTTCCAGCCAGGGGAGGGCAATGGGCTCCCCACCATTCTGTCCTACTTTAATCTCTGGATAAATATTTAGTAACATAAAATAAATGAGTTATAAGGGATTTCAAAGGGTTTTTCCCTCCACATGTGCCCCAAAGTACAAATCCCAAACTACGAGTGTATTAGTGACAGAAGTCTGTTTCCATGCTTAAAAATATAGGATTTATAAAATTTCCTCCAGATTTATTGCTGGAATAGTTTAAATTCTGAGTGTTTTCCTTAAAATTAAAAAGATAGATTTTCATATGGAAAACGGAGGTCTCAAATACTATGTATTTGTAAATTATATACATGTACTATCAATTAAAATGGCATCATTATGCATTGCTTAATAACTGAATTATGGTAGTACCCATTTTACTCTCAGTAGCTATGGAGTCATTTAACATTTATACTATGAAGTTCATTTTTCAAAGGTTTAATAACTCAGATGTTTGCAATCATATTAGCGTGCAATGCTATACATGAATTTTCTAGTAAAAATGCATCAAATACAGATTATTATATAAGTAGAGGAGTTAAAAAAAATTTTTTTTTGTGACATTTGTTTTTTTTAACCACACTGGTACTGAAAGGGAGACCTAGGTTGAAGAGCAGCTGGCTTGAATGCATATAAGATGTTGAGACACCATGACTATTGTACTTTTACAATAAAAAGCTGCTATTTTATTTCATTTGTAATTTTCTCATAAAATTTCAATCTAGTTAATACCTGATGTAATTCCATTCATTTCAAAAAAGAATTACACCAGAAATAAATTACTCACCAGAGTTCAGTTTATCTAAACTTTTTTTTATGTTTTATATATATATATATATATATATATATATATAAATAAAAATAAAAAACAAACAAACACACAGGTGGAAGGGTGTAGATGAGAAGTGGAATAGAAACTGCTATATGAGTAACAGATTTTTTTTGGTTCAAATATAGCAGTGAAAA
Organism: Lepidochelys kempii; assembly: GCF_965140285.1. NCBI lineage: Eukaryota > Metazoa > Chordata > Testudines > Cheloniidae > Lepidochelys > Lepidochelys kempii. Next base: position 64,374,266 of record NC_136383.1, read on the forward strand.
ACATGACCGATAAAATATTGCAAGATAGTACTTAAAGAAGAGGGTAAAATGCACAATGATTTGTGTACCATTTAAATTGGCAAGAGGTGGCAATCCATTGTTCACTGGAAAACAGACTAGAAGGATAGTATTCTGAGGCTGCTGTTTACTAAGAATTAGAATGTTAGATCAAAAGCAAATGATACAACTGAACTGCCTTTGAAGGATGACATTTTTAATCTATTGCTGCTGATTTACTAAATTCTAGAAAAACTGAAGAATGCATCAGGATCAAAGTGAAAACATCAAGTTGCAGTACTAATCTTACAGACAGATAGATCAACCTTCAAGGTGTATGCAAAGGGGGACAGAGGAGGAAGAGACATAAGGATTATTGGTTGCAGTAAAGTTGTTTGGACTGCTTGACAGGAATATTTATTGGACCAGAATATGGTTTGATTTATCACTCAGCCCAGTCCTGCTCCCACAGAAATCAATGGGAGGCTTACCAGTGTATTTCCCTGGGGATTTTGATGTGAACAGTCAGTTGGGATTTGATCCTGCATGCTGCTGAAAGAAGAAATGTTGAGAACCAGAATGTTAGCTCACAGCACTCTGCACAAGTACTGATGAATGCTGAGGACCAGCCACATAGGACAGATAAATGTGTACAGTGCTCAGCAGTGTAAACCACAGGCACTCAAAGCATGGATGAGTCGAACTAGGGACATGGACTTGAATGGGGATGGGCAGGGATATTGGGTGGCCAGCGTGTACGTTCTTACATGTAATGTAATTTTTCAGTCATTGGATGAGTAGCAGCCATTTTAGGGTTTTCAAATATCCCTACTGCCAGGAGGGATAATTGAAGTCTGCTTATGAGATGCATTTTGGGCCGGGGGGAATAAGGAAGAGTAGCAGCTCTAAGGACCAACTACTGAGACACAACTGTACCAGGGGGTGTGCCAGAGAACCATACCATCCTAACGGATTCTGAGGATACTTTGATGGGCACAGTGGGAAGGGTGGTGGATAGTATAAGCTGCCTAGTGGCTACAGGCCTGGATCTAAGAAAGGGGACAGGGAGCTCATGCAAATTAACTCCTTTGCCCCCTTATTGGATCCTGCCCCTCTTTTCTTGGTACAGAAAGGTAGACGCTACTAGTGCCCTGCTACATAGCCTCCATGGAGGCTATCTACAGGCTGAGAGTAAACATAGGAACCTCAGGGCATATTCCGAGTCTCACAGAAACTGAGAATCACAGCATCTCCTGCTGCTTTCCCTCCATGTTCAGTGACTTGGCAGGGGGTGGGGACCCTTCCTCCCCAAGAAGCCTGGCTGAAAGTTCCTGCCTGGAGCTATCAATTAGCACTGGTGCATCTGATGGAGGCAGCTTAACCCCCTCATTGTTAGTCTCTGGCAGTCACCCTAAATCCTGCAAAAGAGTGCCTGAAAGACCCATTCTGTGGTTGTATTGAGTGAGTGGGGTCTGTGTGGGCACTGAGCTCTTGGGTCAGTATTTTACACATCTATTTCTTGATATCGTTACATAGGTCCATAAAACAGAATAGCCCTAAATTTACAACAGTAACTCATTCTCACCTCTTACTTATGGATTAGATATACTCTAAATTGTATTTGCTGTTCTATTCCACATTATATAACATAACATCCTGTTATTGTATAGAAGAAGATAAAACTTTCTGGATCATTGTAAGAATCCTTACATGCAAAGTCTCTGCAAAACATAGAATGTCTAGCAACTATCATGGAACAGTAATACAGCAGCTACACCTTCACTTCTCTTGTGGCATATTTAACTGCTGCTGATGTTAATAGTGGGGGGATAGGGGTCTGTGCATGCATTAAAAAGGAGAATATGCTCCATGGTGTATGTGTTCACACATCCCAGCACAGTGGCTGGGAAGGTAATGTGCCACCACTGTACAATGTGTCTAATTTAAAATACCCCAAGATGTGCAGTTGTGAGTTGTTTTTTGATAAAGTAAACAGTTGTAGGTTTGAAGTACAGTACACTGCCTCTCAGAGCTGGGTCATGGGAAGCCTGTGTGCACCAGTCAACTGCTAAACTGCAGTCAGGAGATGAGTAATGGGGCCTTGAGCTAGCTGGGTCTGAATGCCAGGAAGTCAGGGTCAGACTCCTAGTTGCAGATGGCAGATGGTGAGTCAGAGTCAAGCTGGGTCAAGACATCAGGGTCAGGCACCAGGTTATAGACAGCAAGCAAATAGAAACGTCAAGGATGAACCAGAGTCAACAGCCTGAGTCTAGCATATACAGCAAGCAAGGTCTGATAGGAAGTCTGCATTGTTGATCAAAAAGCTCCTCATGATGGCTTCCTGGTTTAAAAATACTAGCATCAGGGGGCTATGATGGGCTTCCGTCTAGGTCCTTCTGGGAGTCTCTAAACAGCCTCGTTCCACAGGGTCCTCCAACAGAAAAAACAGGCTCAGCGTCTACTGGTAATATAGATGCATCAGCAGTTTAGCTAATCCCAGGTTCTAGTCCTCAAGGTTCTTACACTGCCAGTGTCATAAATATAAAGGGAAGGGTAAGCACCTTTAAAATCCCTCCTGGCCAGAGGAAAAACCCTTTCACCTGTAAAGGGTTAAGAAGCTAGGATAACCTCACTGGCACCTGACCAAAATGACCAATGAGGAGACAAGATGCTTTCAAAGCTGGAGGGGGGGGAGAAAAAAAGGTTCTCTGTCTGTGTGTTGTTTTTGCCAGGAAAAGAAAAGGAATGGAGTCTTAGAACTTAGTAAGTAATCTAGCTAGATATGCCTTAGATTCTGTTTTGTTTAAATGGCTGATAAAATAAGCTGTGCTGAATGGAATGTATATTCCTGTTTTTGTGTCTTTTTGTAACTTAAGGTTTTGCCTAGAGGGATTCTCTATGTTTTGAATCTGATTACCCTGTAAGGTATTTACCATCCTGATTTTACAGAGGTGATTCTTTTACTTTTTCTTCGGTTAAAATTCTTCTTTTAAGAACCTGATTGCTTTTTCCTTGTTCTTAAGATCCAAGGGTTTGGGTATGTGTTCACCTATGCAAATTGGTGAGGGTTTTTATCAAGCCTTCCCCAGGAAAGGGGGTGTAGGGTTTGGGAAGATTTGGGGGGGGGGGAAGACATTTCCAAGTGGGCTTTTTCCCTGTTATATATTTGTTAGATGCTTGGTGGTGGCAGCAATAAAGTCCAAGGTAAAAGAGGTAAAAAAGGTAGAATAGTTTGTACCTTGGGGAAGTTTTAACCTAAGCTGGTAAAAATAAGCTTGGGGAGTTTTTCATGCAGGTCCCCACATCTGTATCTTAGAGTTCAGAGTGGGGAAGGAACCTTGACAGTCACATAAATATGCTTCATGGCTAAGAAAGACTAACAAGTAGAAGTAATCTATTTCTTTCCTCAAAATAGTTCTCCTGGTAGTGTTACAAAAATAAGGGATTGTTTTCTTAGCACCCCCCACTCCACCCTTCCTCCTGATATCATTGCCATTATTAATAATGAATAAATAAATAATAAGCAGCAGTATACTCCTACATTTGCCAGGAATATTTCTCACAGCTTTTTGCAGCACTCAGCAACTCCTGATCTTGTACAGAGATGAAAAAAAAACAAACAAACAAAGGCTGTGCCCTGTAATAAGGGATTGTTGGCAACCCTACCTGGTAGCAGCACTGGAAAGAAAGGGGATTGGGGTGGGATGGGTCTTCTCTAAGAGAAATGGGACAGCGCTATAAATCCCTGTAAGAAAAGCAATGAATCTAGATAAGTAGACTGAACTAACTTGCATAGGATTCAAACAGTAAAATCTTAGCCAAGACATATGTTTATCCTTCAGTGAGAGCTTTGTTGGTCTCTTTCCAACTCTAACCTTGCCTGTAATATCAGACCTCAGTTGTGGAGGTCTCAGGAGTCAGACGGTAGCAGCCTGAATCACAGGCTTTATTTACCAATGCTTCTTTATGAAATGTGAACCTTCATTTGTGTCAGGTTTATTGAAAAGGTTTGTTTGCTTTTTAAATCTTCTTGGTTTGTTGTGTAGCTACCAGGGGAACTAATTTGAGAAAGAAATGGAACATTTTAATTTTGTACATGCTTCACAGGAAGATGCAAAAAATCTCCTACTCGGGAGGCATAAAACAACAAAGTTATGGGGAAAGTTTCTTCCTAATCTCGGTCAGTGACAGGCTGTCTTGTGCCGTGAAAATGAGGGTTAACCCTTCCATTTTTTATTTCCTATCGTATAGCTATGGATGTTCTCATTGGCCAAATAAATGTTTAATAACTTTTTGAATCCTCCTAACCTCTTGGCCACAGTATCCTTTCAGTGAGTTCTACGACTTAATTATTCATTTTGTAAAAAATAATTATTGTCTATCAGTTTCATTGTGTTCCCTTGCCCTTCCTTTTATGACAAAGGGTAAATGGGAGCTCCTGATTTACCTTTTCTCCTAATCATCATTCTGTACATCTCTTCCATGTCTCCTCTTATTCCCCTTCTCTCTACACTAAACAATTTGGTGTTTTTTTTTTTAAATTAGTCACCCACCTCTTAATCCTCTAATCTTGTTAACTCCTTTGAGAGTTAGTGTAGAGCCTTGACTACTCTCAGACTCCCATCAGTGCAACAGAACCTACAGTAGCATCAGTGTTAAGATTTCACTCTATTCTCCAGGAAAGAGCACTGTAGCTTTGCCTATGACATGGGATTTTTGGTAAAAATTGAGTCCTGAGTTTTTGGTAAAAATTGAAATAAATGGAAAAATCCTCAATGACTTCAATGGGGACAGAATTTCACCCATGCTTTGTTACATACGAATGGCCACACTGGGTCAGACCAATGATAATTTAGCCGGTACCATGTCTTTTGACAAGTGGGCAATGACAGATGCTTAAAAGAAATGAGCAAAACAGAGCAATCAAGGGATCCATCATCAAGGGATCCTCCACTTCCAGCATCTGTCTAAGTCTCTGACTGCAACACCCAGAGCATTGGATTGCATCCATGACCATTTTGGTCACTAGCCATTGATGGACCTATCCTCCATGAATACTTCCAAATTTTTTTGTGAACCCAGTTATACTTCTGGCCTTCACAACATTCTTTGGCAATGAGTTCCACAGGTTGACTATGCATTGTAGGAAGAAGTACTTCCTTTTGTTTTAAACCTGCTGCCTATTAATTTCATTAGGTGACCTTAGTTCTTGCATTATGTGAAGGGGTAAACACTTCCTTATTCACATTCTCCACATCACTCATGATTTTATAGACCTCTATCATATCCCCTGTTGATCATCTCTTTTCTGATCTGAACACCACTAGTCTTTTTAACCTCTCCTCATATGGATGCTGTTCTGTACCCCTAATCATTGCTGTTGCCCTTCTCTATACCTTTTCCAGTTAAAATACATCTTTAAGATGGGGTGATCAGAACTGAATCCAGTATTCAAGGTGTGGGTATCCATGGATTTAGGTCATGTCATTAGGATATGTCTTATTATCTATCCCTTTCCTAATTGTTCCTAACATTCCATTAGCTTTTTCGACTTACTACACATTGAGTGGATATTTTCAGAGACCTAGCCACAAGGCTCCTAAATCTCTTTCTTGAGCAGTAGCAGCTAATTTATCATTATCGTGTTTAATTTGTTTATGTTTTCCAATATGCATTACTTTGCATTTATCAACTGTGACAAAGTTCCTCCTCTTCCTTGGTGGGCCCTGCACTTATTGGTGGATTTGCTTGCCTCAGAGATTCAGGGCAGCCCTCAGTTTGGCCACTCTTGCTAGTGGCTCAAACCTGCCGTCCACTCAACTAACCTCATCACTGGCCAGCATGGGGGAAAACAGAACAATCCCCACAGTCTGTGTCCCACCTAGTGGGTCGGGGACAGGGCAGATCCCTTTCCAATTTAGGCCTTCTCTTCTGGTATTTCTCACAGACCAGGTCAACTCCTCCTGTGTCCGATCAGGTGTTGTGGGGGGATTGGGGAGGGAGAACCCAGGCCCACCCTCTACACCAGGTTCCAGCCCAGGGCCCTGAGGATAGCAACTGTCCACAATGTTCCCTGTATCAGCTGCATGACAGCTACAACTCACTGGCTACTTCCCCATGGCCTCCCCCCCAGCACCTTCTTTATCCTCACTGTAGGATCTTCCTCCTGAAGCCTGATCACACTACCTTCTCTCTCCCTGCTCCTGGGGTGCCCTCCTACTAACTGATGGGAGGTCCTTTTTAAACCAGGTGTCCTGATTAGCCTGCCTGCCATAATTGAATAGAGAAAGTTCTTAACTGGCTGCAGGTGTCTTGATTAACTTGCCTGTCTTAAATGGTTCTGGCAGGTTCCTGATTGCTCTAGGGCAGCTCCTGCTCTGGTCATTCAGGGAACAGAAAACTGTTCATCCAAGGGCCAATATATTTGCCTTCTACCAGACTCCTGTATCCCACTGGTCTGGGTCTGTCACGCAACACTGAATAGGACTGTTCCCAGTACAGATCCTTGTTGGACATTGCTGTTTAGATCTCTCCATGCTGAAAACTATTTATTCCTACCTGTTGTTTCCTGTCTTTTAATCAGTTACTGATCCACAATAGAACGGTTCCTTCCCTTTTATTCCATGAATGCTTACTTTGCTTAAGAGCTTTTGGTGAAGGACCTTGTTAAAGGCTTTCTGAAAGTCCACTGTACACTATATCCACTGAATCACCATTGTCCACATGGCTGATCCCCCTCTCCCCGCACCCAAAAAAAAATTCTAGTAGAGTGGCAAGATACTACTTCCTTTACAAAAGCTGTGTTACTGTTCCCCAACAAATCATGTTCATCTGTGTGTCTTGTTGCGTGTCTGAGTTAATAACTCAAAACGGTAGAAATAACAGGCTCCATTGAAATTTAATCTAAGATTATTAATCAGAAATTAGTACAGCATGATACAGAAATACATAGATATATTACCACCCTTTGTTGTCAGACTAAGAGCTGGATGTGAGTCTTTCCTGCATCCCTACCAGATGCGGAGTCTTCATTCACTATCCTTATATAGGGTTTCAGACAAAGGAAACCTAGTTGCCAAGAATATTCTCCCATAATATTTTGTGATGTCATTTCTATACAGTCTCAGTTTACCTGACTCATGTATGAAGGCATGATTATTTACAGCTCAGAGGACTAACAATAGATTCAAGTTAATATCTCTCAGTGGGTCTCTTACCCCACAATCATTCTTCCATGTTGATTTCCCCCCTCACTCCCAACAGAAAATATCTGCTATAACAATAATCTCCTTACTTTCCCTAGTCTATATATGTTTGTTAGTTTCCAAGAGTATCTGGAGTTTTATAGACACGAAGGTGCCCTAGAGTTATTAAATACAGCATAATGAATAAATTCCTGAATAGGGTTACTTATTGGTCAAGACCAGTGTTCTGGGCCTTAGACTTCAGACAGACACTCTCTTTGTTGAAGATTCTAAAGAACGCCTATATAATAAAGGAATCAAATATACAGAAAAAAAGAATAAAGGTAAGTAGATCATAAGAACAGGTACTAACAGTCTGAATTCTGTTCTTTGCTATAGTTTCAACCAATTTGCCCAGTAATGAAGTTAGGCTTACTGGCCAGTAATTGCCATGATTGCCTCTGCAGCCTTTTTGAAAAATAGCTATCCTCAAGTCATCTGACTTAAATAAGTTAGACATGACAATTAGTAGATCTGCAATTTTATATTTGAGTTCCTTTGGAACATCTGGTTCTGGTGACTTATTACTGTTCAATTTATCAATTTGTTCCAAAACCTCCCTTATTGACATCTCATTTTGGGACAGTTCTTCAAATTGGTCACCTAAAAATAATGGTTGAGGTGTGGGATTCCCCCCACCCACATTCTCTGTGGTGAAGATAAAGGCAAAAAATTCATTTAGCTTCTCTGCAATGGCCTGGTCTTCCTTGAGTGTTTCTTTAGTACCTCAATTGTCCAGCGGCCCCAATGATTGTGGCCTTGATCATCCAGTGGCCCCACTACTTCTGATGTTATTACATTTTTTGCTGTTTCTTTTTGAGTCTTTTGCTAGTTGCTCTTCAAATTCTTTTGGTCTGTCTAATTATACTTTTACACTTGACTTGCCAGAGCTTATGCTCCTTTCTATTTTCCTCAGTAGAATGTGATTTCCAATTTTTAAAGAATTCCTTCTTGCCTCAAACCACATCTTTTACTCTGTTTAGCCATTTTTGTCCTCTATTCTTTTTTTAAATTTGGGAGTATATTTAATTTGAGCCTCTATTATGGTGTTTAAAAATTTTCTATGAAGCTTGCAGGTATTTCACTCGTGACTTTTAATTTCCATTTACGAAGTTCCTTGTTTTGTAGTTAAATGCTACTGTGGTGGGCTTTTTTGGTATTCCCCTCTCCCCCCAAAGGATGTTTAAATTAACTTATGGTTGCTATTGCTGCATGGTTCATCTATATTCACCTGTTGAACCAGATCTTGTGTTCCACTTTTGACTAAATCAAGAATAGCCTCTCCCCTTCGTGGGTTCCAGAATTAGCTGCTCCAAGAAGTAGTAATTAATGGTGACTAGAAACTTTACCTCAGCATCCCATCCTGAGGTGACCTAGGCAGTAAATGAGGATAGTTGAAATCCCCCATTATTAAAGTTTTCTATTTTTATAGCCTCTCTAACCTCCCTGAGCATTTCACAATCACCATTACCATCCAGGTCAGATCAGCAATATATGTGTACAACTATACTCACTCTTCAAGCATGGAATTTCTATCCCTAGAGATTCTATGGATCAGTTTGATTGATTTAAGATTTTTAGTATATTTGAGTCTATGCTTTCTTTCACAAAGTGCCACTGCCTCACCAGCAAGACTCACTCGATCATTCCAATATAGTTTGTAGCCTGGGATTACAGCGTTCCAGTGACTGGCAGAATTCTACCAAGTTTCTCTGGTGCATAGATGCCAATATCCTCATTTAGGCACTCAAGTTCACTCATCTTAGTATTTAGGGTCTTAAAGTGACATTTCATATTGGCTTTCCTGTTTATTCCTTTCAAACAGGATTATACTTGAAGTAAACTGCATACTGTACCTGTGTTGAATGGGGTTTTGATCCTTCATTGTTTCCTTTCACTCTTTTTGAATGTTTTACATTGTTGATCACTTAAGCTCTCATTGATGTTAACAAATGCTCATACTGGCATTTTCAGAGCTTTCTTGGTTTGACTCCTTTTACTCAGCCAACTAAAGTGTATTATTTCAGATCCCATGTTTTCACTTGCCAAAATGGCTTCACAGGACCTTTTATTTTGACCTTTTTGTTTGTGCCTATAAATAGTCTCCACAGTGATGAGCTGCCAACATTAACAACCAGTTCCCTCCTCAACCCATGAAGGGGTCGTGGCCTGCTCCCCCACCCTTCCAGGACCCCTGCCCCATCCACCCCCCTCCTTGGTCCCCTGACTGCCCCCCCAGAACTGGGTAGGAGGGTCTCGTGGGCCACTGTAGTGGGTGCCCACCGTGCCCTGCCCCTAAGAGCCAGAGGGACCTGTCGGAGGGTGAGGTGGGGAGTCCTGGGAAGCATCCAGCAGTTCCCAGGAAGCATCCGCCAGTTCCCTCTGGCTTCTAGAGGTGGGGTAGCGTAGCTGGGGGAGGGGAACAGGGGGAGCAGCTGCTCCCCGCACCGATCACATCAAAGTGGCACCTTAGGCACTGACTCCCTGGGTGCTCTGGGGCTGGAGCACCCACAGGGAGAATTTTGTGGGTGCAGAGCCCCCACTGGCAGCTCCCCGCGCCCAGCCCCAGCTCACCTCTGCTCCGCCCCTGAACGTGCCACCCCGCTCTGCTTCTCTACCCCCACCCCCACCCCCCGTGGCTTCCCGTGAATCAGCTGTTTGTGTGGGAAGCCTGGGAGGGCTGAGAAGCGGCAGCAGCTTCGTGCTCAGGCCCAGGGAGGCCGAGTTGAGCTGGGGCAGGGAGCAGTTTCCCTGTGCCCCCCCCTCCCCCAGGTTACCTTCTGCTGTGTGTGGTGCCCTCCTCGCGCCCCCCAGCCCCAGCTCACCTCCGCCTCCCTGGGCCTGAGTGCAAAGTCGCCGCCTGCTTCTCAGCCCGCCTGGCTGATTTGTGGGAAGCCGGGGGGGGAGGGGAGGGGAGGGGAGGCAGGCGGGAGAGAAGAAGAGCGGGGTGGTTCAGGAGAGGAGGCGGAGATGAGGTGAGCTGGGGCCAGGCGAGGAGCTGCCAGTGGGTGCTCTGCACCCACCAAATTTTCCCCGTAGGTGCCACGGAGGTGGCGCCTAAGGTGCCACTTTTGGCTGGTTGTCAAATTTAGAAGCCCTTTTAGACAACTAGTTCTAAAAGGGCTTCTAAATTTGACAACCAGTTCCAGCGAACCAGTGCTAACTGGCTCCAGCTCACCACTGGATATGTGAATTAGCTTTTCCCCCCAGGCTTCAGGCAGTATTGAGCAAAGATAAAAATAGTGTGAAACAGGTACCTGAAGAACACTACTTTTCATTTTGGCTTAGGGCTTGGCTACACTTGTGAGTGAGAGTGCATTAAAGCAGCCCTGGGCACCCTAGCTCAATACCTGTCCACACTGGCAAGGCACGTAGAGCACTCTGACTCTGTGGCTAGAGCACTCCTGGTACTCTACCTTGGCAAGAAGATTAACACTTTGTGCGCCTTGGCTGAAATGCCCGGGCATCAGTGTGAATGAGGTGTTGCATTACTGCACTCTGATCAGCCTCTGGAAACATCCCATAATCCCCTTAAGTCAAGTGGCCACTCTTCTCATTGTTTTGGAATCGCTGCAGGAATGCAGATAGGCCCTTTGAAAGCTCTGTTTCTGACAGCTGGCATGCTTATCTGCTCCCGAGACACAGCAAACCATTTCTGTGGAATGTTGTGTGAGAGAGAAGTGGGGGGAGGGAGGGTCTGCCGCTCTCTGAACTTACAAGACAGCATGCTGACATACTATCAGCCCCCCAAAAACCCACTCTCCCCCCCACACACAAACACACAACACACTCCCTGTCACACTCCACCCCACCCCCATTTGAAAAGCATTTTGCAGCCCCTTGCATGCTGGGATAGCTACCCAATGAACTGCTCTTTGTGGCCATTGCAAGAGCTGCTAATGTGGCCATGCCAGTGCGCTTGCAGCTGCCAGTGTGGACAGACTGTAGCACTTTCCCTACTGCGTTCTGTGAAGGCTGGTTTAACTCCAAGCGCTCTACACCTGCAAGTGTAGCCATGCCCTTAGATGCTCCCAAGATCTGCATTCAAGAGAAGGAAAATGCTAAATAGAAGATGCTATTTTTCTGTGATCAACAGCTTGTGGAATTTCCTCTCCCCCAAATCAAGGATTTTAGAAATGAACAGAATAGCCATATTGAAATAAAGCCGGAAAATAGTAGGGTAATTGTTTTCTTAAACCACACACTGATGGAGGAGATTTCCTACACTAATGCTTGGACAGATTCTCTGACAGTCAAAACAAAGCAGCCAAAGCCACTGTGCCTCGAGCTCACTCTCATACTTCCACCAGACACATTAACACATGTTAAAGCAGTCCAAGGGCCAGCACACTGATGCAAAATAAAATACAAAACCCCAAGTTATCCCCTCCCCTATACAACAGAATATTGGCCTCTTGTGTGGCTCTCCTATTCAGTCAGCTCTCTCAAACCTTGTTTTACACAGTTCTGTGCAAACCAAACAAATTGTTCAGTGTAACGGTGTAGCAACAGACAGACAACATTTTGTCTATGTAGGCTTGCTTCTGACTTTTCACTAGAGTTATCCTGGTGCATAACTGATATAATAGAGATCAGTCAGGCCCATTATGTCTCAAGTTCTGTTCTTCCTCTTCCTTTCAATAATTCCCCCCCCCCCATTGCTGCCTCCTGATTCTCTAATTTTTCTTGACTTTTCATCTAAAGTTCTCCTAAACGCTGATGTTCCTTTTCCTTTTTATCCTATTCGCCCTTCTTCACACCCTGCTCTCTTCTCCTAATTCCATTCCACCCCCCCGCCACTATGGGCAAGTCTACATTACTGCATTATATGGGCGCAGCTATGCCACTGTAGCACATCTGGTGAAGACACAGTATGCTGATAGGAGAGTGCTCTCCCATTGGCATATTATTCCTCCTCCACAAGTGGTGGAAGCTATGGCTGAGGGAGAGCATCTTCCACTGACTTAGCACCTGTATGGACAGCTCTTAGGTTGATGTAACTGATATTGCTCAGAGGGGTGTCTTTCACACCCCTGAGCAACGTAAATTACAGCAACTTAAGCGGTAAAATAGACCAGCCCAATGGAATGCAAATGGGGACATGGATCTGTGAGGACCATTCTGTAATCCCTGGAATCTGTGTAGGGGAAGTGGCAAAATTTTCCTCCTCTTCCTCACACATCAGAGGATGGAAGAAACTCACCTGCAGTGGAATCTATTGCTTTTCCTTCATCATCTCCACAGAAAGTAGAGGTTGCTGTGATATTTTCTTTGGACAATCAGAACCATAAGTCACCATTAGCCTCTGCAACAGAGAACTTTGGCAGAACTTAAGCTGCATCAGGGATCTGATATACCAGTCAGACAACCTTACCAGTAAACTCCTCCAGATTCTATCAGTCTCAGCCTTGCCTTGCATGTAACATCCAGTGAACCCAAGTTCCCTGTCACTGGACAGTCACAGAAATTATTTAGTCCACTGTCTCCAAAGAGACAGTATATACAGAATCTGTTTGTGTCTTCAGTTGAGGACACACTATCTCAGTTTCACTATAACGCATCTCAAAGCTCAGTACAAGTTATTAGCAAAGACCATAGATTTAAGTGATATTAAGCAAGAGAAAAGAAACAGGTATGTTACAAACAAAACAAAAACATGCATTTTAGTGACTAAAACACAACTTTAGCAAGCTACAATCTTTGAGTAATGAAACTATCAGCATCTCCAGCCCCTCAGAAAGGAGGAGCCACCATTCACAGAATCAGAGGGTGCTGACCCCCTTGTCTCCAAAATAATGGATGTGAAAATGGCTTCTCTTTATTTCATAAAACTCGTTGGTTCTGTCCCCAGAACCAGGATGACCCCCTGGGGTTCAGGCTCTGGTCATGCTATTTGCTTTCCAGCAAGCTGGGACCCTCTTCTTGCTAGTTTGATCATTCTGTTTACCTTCAATGCAAATGTACTTTCATTGTGTTTTGCTTGTAATCAAGCCATGCTGTTTACTCCTTCACCTATTAGGTTGATCAGTTTAATATATATCAGCAAATATATTATCCATTGTCTCTGGCTTACAAAGCTTGACCCCAGTGGACTGGGAAAATTTACATTCTTTGGGTAGTGTAGACCAGGCACTAAACAGTTAGGTCAATTTAAAGGCAGTTTATGTTGACCTAATTAGTCAGTGTCTACACTACAGCATCGTCCTGCCAGTGTAAGTGCTCTACTACACCAACATAACTCCACCTCCACAAAAGGTGGAGGGCTTATATCCATATAGTTAGGGCAACAGTGTCTGTTTAGACATTGTTACTTACATTGGCTGTTCCCTATCTTGTTAATTTCAAAACTCTAGCCAAAAGCCCTTGAGTTCAGCTGCCCCACCCCCTTGGAAAGTTGGGCCATGCTTCCAGCTAGGAGCAGTGGCTAGAAGTCCAGTAGTTGGACCCTGTTCCCCAGGGATGAGAAGCCCTAGTGGCTGGACCCTGCTGCCAGCAGGGAATGGGGAGGAGAGAAGTTCCTGTAGGCTCCCCCTGCCTCTGCTCCTGGATGGGAACCTTGGCTGTCTTGTCCATTTCAGGGCTCCATGCTGGAGTTGTGAAATTCACAAGGCTGCCAAGCTACTGGCAGGGACCAGGGAGGCAAGAAGCCCCTGGGCAGCTTCCCCTCAGCTCCTGGCAGGAAACAGGGAGCCAAGAGGTGCTGAGAGACCAGGCTGTCAGCTCCCAACACTGCCCCTCTTAGGTTTGTGAGAGCACTCCTGGTGAGGATGCATACCAGCCCAAGGAGGTTAGAGTGGACATACAGCCACCTCAGTAATTACTGCAGTGGTACAAGTCAACCTCATATAGTTTAAAGTTTTGAGTGTAGAAATATGCCAAGACAAACCTGTTTATCAGCTCTACTTTGATTGCTTTGTCAAAACAAACATACTTCTAGAACACCTGCATAACTCTTCACATGCTAACCATACATTATGCAAGAATATTAATGACCAGAGTGTCAGTTTTATTAAAAAAACCACCAAATACACCTTACAAGATACACTTTAGATAAATATTATTATGACAGTTGTGTAGTGTGTTTGTCAGGCATGGTAGCAGTTATAGTTATCAACAGTGAACTTTTTGGGGCATTGAGGAGCATATGGTTTATAGGTCATGGTCCCCAGCTGTAATCCTGTCAGGTACACTGGCTGTAGAAGAGCTGGTTGGAACTTTTGCAATGAAACTTAGTTTAGTCAGAAACTACCCATTCAAAGAAAGCATAATGTTTAGTCACCAAAACTTTCAATGAAACACAGGCAGGGTTTCCCTTGGAAACTGTCCCAGGAGCCCATGTTCCAGGGTCCACATCTCCATAGTTGGGAGCCTGCCAGCCCCTGAAGCCAGGGCTCTTGGGGCAGCTAAGTTCCCCAACCTCACACATCAGGGAGCTTAGAATTCAGATCCCAGGCTCCCTCTGGGGCTCTGCAGCAGCCTCGCTGTGTCAAGTTTCTAGGCTCCCTGCATGGAGGCAGGAGCCTGAAGGTTCGGGTGCTCCAGCTCAAGCAGTAGCTTGGCTCCTGGATTCACAACAGGGAGCCCAAAAGTCCTGAGAACCCTAGCTCAAGGGGCTCAAGTTGTGGAGTTTCTGGGGCTTCCAAAAGATGGAGCAGCAGATCAGAGCTGGCCAAAACTCGGTTTGCCATTCACAAGAAATGTCTTTATGTTTATTTTCCAATATTTTATTTTGTTTAATCAGTGAATATTTTTAAATAAAGTGTTTTGGGGTTGAGTTTTTTTTGGTGGGGATGTTACAAGGATTCTACTGAAATGCACATTAAATCTTAAATTCCTAAACAACACATTAAATTAAGTTATTAATTTAAGAATGACATTTATGAATAGTTCTTAGTCTTACTTGAACTGTTACAGCTGTAAGGGAGCATTCAACTCCAAGGACTACAAACTAAAATAAACTTGTGACAGATACTGAGAAACAGAAAATGGCATACTGTTAACATTTTAACAACCTTTCCTTTCTCTAATTAGAGGTGAAAAAATTATACCTTGACTTTCACAAGAAAAGCTACTCATTTCACACATTTATTCCTTAATGCCTGACTTGCAGCACAGTAATTAAGAGCAGAATACAAAAATCACACCAAATTATACACAGGTCAGTCATGTGATTTGGATTTTTAGTGCCTTTTTAGTCAGTTTATGAACTTGCAATGGGATTAGCATCAGAGGGCCATATTTACAATGTACCACATTATAAAAAACTGAAAGCAAGGCAGAAAGATGGTCTGTGTTAGATGTGTTATTGATGCAAAGATTTCCTAATTGGAGATCCAAAGTTATGCACCTAAATCTTAAATTAATATTGAGGAATCTAAAGAAACAAAAAGGGCTTTATTTTCAGAGATGCTGAGCACCTACAGCTTCCATTGCATTCAGTAGACATAGGTGATCAGCACTTCCGAAAAGTAATAGCACTTTTTTAGGTACCTAAATATAAAATCAGGTGCCTGATTTTAGTCAGTCAAGTTTGAAAGAGTGGGCCTTACTGAATAAGGTCAAAATATAATTTTTAGATTAGTTGCTGTGGCAGGTGAATGTAAAGACAAAAAATTTACACCTGCATTCTCCTGTAAACACTTAGTTCAGGTGAGAACTAATGGAAACTGCATATGGTGACATTAGGTGTCACAGCTTAGTTTGTCTGTATATGAGCTAGTCAGCAAGAACAGCTGAGTCTATGTCCAGCAGCCTGAATAAGTTATCCCTTTTACTGTTGCCCCTATAGTTGGCCCTTCAGAAACCTCATAGTAATCAGGTACCATGTTCTACCTCAAGAATTAGCTAATCAAAGGCCACAACTCCCTCTCCTAAAACCCATTATGCAAGCGGGAGAATAGTCCCGCTCTTGTGGGGAACTTTCCTGGATTCTGCACTATGCTGGTGAAGTGGGCTAGCGAAAGGATCCGAGGCCTCACTCCCACTTCCTTTACCCAGAAGCCTCCCTGCCCTTGAGGACTCCCCTTCCACTCTGTCTGGCAGAGTCCTCGTAACCCCAACAAGGCTTGGCCCAGGATTCCTGAGGGGCTCACCCCCAACTCTGCTGTGGTCACCGAGGACAGGGGCTAGGGTGCCCCCACTCCGGGGTACTCTCTCTGCACTGGGTACTTCTCTGACCCACTGACCATTACATACAAGTTAAAGCAAATGCAAGTTATTTAATCAACAATTAATTTTAAAGAGAATAAGGAAAAATGGGAAAGGTTAAAGGAAACATCAACCCGTTCTGTGGCAGGGAACATCACAAACAGTGCCTCTGGAATGTCAGGAAGTTCACAGTCTGTTCCTTGTAAGTCCCAGGCCTTCTTCTCAGGCCCTAGCTGTGCTGTAGGGATGCTGTGGGTTGGACACTTGCTCTGGTGGTGGCCACATGCTCTCAGGCTCTAAGTGATAGGACCCTTCTTCCCAGTGTCGCCCTCGCCCTGTCGGGGTTACGATCCAAGCCTGGCCTGCAGAGCCTCTTGGCAGAGGCGTCTCCCTGTGCTGGGCCTGCTGCCCAGGGTCCCCCTCGCTCTTCCCAGCTGCTCACGACACCCAGCGCCGGACTGCTCCAGCCCCAGCTGCACCACTCTGTCTCTGCTGCTCTGCCTCCAGCTCCCTGGGCTGCTTCTTTGGCCCCTCTGCTTCTGATTGCTACAGCTCTGCTCCCAGGACAGGTCTGCTCTGCAGGCTGCTTCTGTGACTCTGCTCCCAGCACTGACCTGCTGTGTGGGCTGCTTTTCTGGCCCCTCAGGCTCTGGTTGCTGTAACTCTCCTCCCAGGGCAAGTCCGTTCCCTCTGGGCTGCGCCTTTGGCTTTGGGGCTGCAGCTCTGCTCCGAGGACAGGGTCTGCTCTCACTGGATCTGGCTCAGCTCGGGCGTCTGCTTTCTCCTTAGCTCAGCCCCACTCTGTCTGGCCCAGACAAATCCAGCTCACAGGGAGGATGGGACCTCCCTGGCCTCCTGACTCCCTGATTAGCCTGCTCGCCCTGGCATTCAGGCTGACCAGGAGTATTGGCCTCTCCCCATTGTTCCTGGCGGCTGTCAGTCTCAGGGTCCTGATTGCCCATCGACCCTTCCCCCTTTTTAGTATTGGGAGCTAGAAAACCAAAACACCCCCACTGAATGTTAGTAAGGGGGCAGCAGTCCCCTTACATTTGCATAACTAAGTGAACATAAGAATTTCTTCCCAAGAGTGAATATTTGCTGGCATGCTAAGAAAAAGAAACTTGAAAGAGTGTGTAACAGCACCACCTACTGAACACCACCAAATATGTTGGTAAAAAGTCAGGGCTCTTTCTAAGATGAGGGACATTTGCCTTTCCTTCCAATTGCAAACAATTAATTTTTCAGTACTGTCAGAACAACCACAGCTTTAGTCTTACATAGCTAATTTTAGCACAGATTACCACTGTACATGATGGGAAGTGAGAAATGGGTTCAAGTCTCAGATTCAATTCCAAATACAGTCAGAAAAAAAGGGAAACCTCCCCACCCCCATTTGCAGGGTTGCTGACTTCTATGATTGTCAAAAGTCTTGCAATTGTTTTTCTTAAAGTTCCAGCTCCTAGAATACCTAGAATAAAATTACATGAGAACCTCAGCCCTAATGGAGAGAGGACAGAGAGGCTTGAAACTGAACTCTATATGTCTACACTGCAAATACCCACTCAGAGTTGGCCCATGTCAACTGGCTCAGGGGATGCTTAATTGAGATAGATACTTGGGATCAGGCTGGAGCCTGGGCTCTGGGATCTGCCTCCCCTCACAGGCTCCCAGAGCCCAGTCTCCAGATTGAGTGTGAACATCTACACCACTATTAAACAGCCCTGTAGCCTGAGCCCTACAAGTCCAAGTCAACTGACGTGGGCCAGCCACAGGTATTTATCTAGTGTGTGTCTACCCTAGAATTATTTACTATTGTCTGTGTGCTCCCATGACCATGAAGCTGTGCACTTCGCAAAAGACTTCCTCTGCTCATTTTCCACTGTAAACACAGAAGGCTCTCGGATGGTGCGTTTGCAGTTTGCCAATTAGAAGACAAGGGAAGGGTTAATGCTCACTCACTAAACTGCTTCACTGCACCAAGAGACAGGGGGTGGGGGAGTTCTTCTGTTTCCCTGTTGTTGACTGCAGATTCTTGGGCTAGAGAGAGGACAAAGGCATTTAACTGATGGCATTGTTGGGTTGGGAGTTGCCAAAAGTAGCCAGGACCCAAGTGGGGGGAGGGCTTCGTCTACACCACAAAGAAATAGGGCCTGGGTCTCAGCTTGACTTGGGCTTGAACATTCCAGCCTCACAGGGTCCTAGGACCAAGCCTGAGAGATCTGTGTAGATGCATGGGGCGGGGTGGGCTCAAGGCCAAGTCTGAGCCCAGGTTTACATTGCAGTATAGACAAACCCTCAGTCCTTAAGAAAGGGGGCAGAGTTAAATGCACACAGACAAAATGAATAAATGACTAGGCAGTAGTACTGCTGAAAAGGACCTGGGGATTATAATGAGTCAAATTTATTATGAGCCAACAGCACAATGCTGTTGTGAAAAAAGGGAAATGTCATTCTGGGATACATTAGCAGGAGTGTCATAAGACACAGGAGGTAAATGTTGCATTCTACTGGACACTGGTGATGCCTCTGCTGAATGGTCTCCAGACTGGGGGACTGTACTATGAGAAAGGTCTGAATAAAGTGGAGAGACTCTAGAGGAGAGCAACAAAAATTAGATTTAGAAAACAGGACCTGTGAGAAAAGGTTGAAAGAAGTTGGCATGTTTAGTTTAGAGAAGGCTGAGAGGGAACAGAAGTCTTCAAAATACATGAAAGATTGTTATAAAGAGGACAGTGATCAGTTGTTCTCTATGTCCAGCAGGGTAGGACAGGACAGGAAGTAGTCAGCTTAGTTTTCCAGCAAGGGACCTTTAGGTTGGATAATAGGGGAAAAGGGAAAAAAATAATAAAAAAAAACTTTCTACATAAGGATAGCAAAGATTAGAATAGGTTACTTATGGAGATTGTGGAATCCTGTCCTTGGACGTTTTTAAAAATAGGTTACACAAGCACCTGTTAGAGATGATCTAGGTATAGCTAATCCTGCCTCAGCACAGGGGAATAATGGATTAGACGACTCCAAGAGGTCCCTTCCAGCCCTTCATTGTGCTTTCTGTTTACACTTGAAACCCAGACAAACAGGTATTTTTTAAAATCTCATGGTTTTTAAGCCAATCTTATGATTTTTTGGGGCCTGACAGGGTTGTTCAATGTGTGGAGTTTAGCAATATTATGTACAAAAATGAACTGCAAAAACAGATGATGGCAGCAGCATGAATCAAAATGATGAGAAAGGACTTGAAATCCTAGAGCAAGAAAAGACTTCTGCTTGAAGAAAGTAATAATTGGCCAACAAAACACAAGTTCTTTCATCTCTTTCCCCTGACCCATTAGCTACCAAGGACAAGCTAGGGATGACCATCAAGATCTGTAGGACTCTTGTGCAAATGTTGACCACCTGACACTGTGCATGCATGTCCTCTACTCACAAGACTGTACTGTTACTGAAGTAAGGCATAAAAAATAGTTTCAGCATAAAAAACTGCACATGAAGATGTAAGCATCCACTCACTCCACTCATTGATTCCTTTATCTTTTGAGTATGTGGTTTTGTTGTTCTGATTAATTAGTGACTAATTTGAGAAGGCATGATTTGGTGACCACTTCAACTTGTGATATTGCATGTCAATATTATCTTCCATGAATGTGAAAATTAACATATCAGTAAGTTCTAGATCCCAATTCCCAAGGACATGAAACTGCCTTGACCACTTTAAGCTTATTGGGGGACAATTGACAGTACTAGGACTGAATGCAACACCTTGCCTCTCGCTTCAGCATTAAACTACCTTCATACTTGTAGAAGGCAGCAAATATTTTGGACTACATTTGTGGCTCTGGAGGCCTGAGTGCAATTCAGGAAGGGGTATTGAAAAATGGCCTTAAACCAGCTTTGAGCTCTCCTCATCCTGGCTGGTCCATTGGCATATGACAGAGCAGCCTGAAGGCTGTCCAGCTTGTGCCAGCTTCCAACAGTACCAGAGCACCATAGAGGTAGCCAGGGATCAGTGGGGTGTAGGGCCATGCCTTATTTCCCTAGCCATGTTTCCTACACAACCCACAAGGGAGGGGAGGATAAGCTCAGGAGCCGATACTACATCAGTTCTATGCCACCAAAGGATCTCTGAACACTAGGATAATTCTGCTGTGGCCAGGTACATCAGCTTTAGAGCCTCTTTGCACTAGCAGTACAGCACACACAAGCTACAGTGCAGCCTGGGTTGTAGGTGTAAGCAGAGTCAGGATGAGCTCTACCCTGACATCTGGTGGTGAGTCATGGTGGGTTGAGGAAAAGAACTTCAGGGGCTGATCTCATTTGCATAGGCACACCCACCCTGCCTAGATGGTCCCTTTGACTGCTGTAGGAGCCCCAGTTTCTGTTATTGGGGCAGGAATAAACTATTATCCTGATTATGTGAATCAAGGGCAGTGGAATTGTACTTGGCCTTTTGTTATGATGGAGGGACTCACCATCAACTAAGCAGCACTCACTGGGCAAGGGTCATGCATTCCAAAACCCAGTGAATGGAGAGAGGCATTAATACTTGGTGGTATGGGTCCCCGGTGAGGGCTTTACATGTTAATTGCACTTCCTCCTTTCTCCACTGTGGAATATCAGAACTAATTTTGATTCCATTAGGAGTCTAGTTACAGGCTGCTGAGCTGAATTCACTTTGGTCTAATGGTGCACCAGCACTGAGGCTCCCCTACTACAAGCTGAAATCACAAAAGAGCTAAACTTACTAAAGCTGAAATCACTGAGTATTGTGTTCAGTAGTGCAGGAGCCTGAAGATATATGGTGGAGCAGTTTGCAAGCAGAGCAGCTTGTCAGATGCCTGGAGCAGCTCATGGGGCAGCTGGCAGAGCGGAGCCCCATGGAGAAGTGGGGCAATCAGCTTTGGACCATGTAAAGTGCCCCTTAACCTACACCCCCTCCCCCCCATCTCCACCCAGGTAGGGAGGTAAAACTCTGCAGATAAACTTTTGAACTCTGCGGCTGCCCTGACCAGGACAGAGACTTTTGGGTCCTTGGACTTTTGGGACTTTGGGTTGCTGGACTCAAGAACCAAGGGAAAGGACACGCCCCAATTTGCTTGTGGTGGGTTTTTTGCTCATGGGTTGTGTTATGAATCCTGTTGGTGGTGTTTCCCCAACATAATGCCACATTGTTTCTCTCTGTTATTAAAAGGCTTTTTGCTACACTCAGACTGTGCTTGCGAGAGGGGAAGTATTGCCTCTTGGAGGCGCCCAGCGGGGGTGGTATATATTTGTCCCAGGTCACTGGGTGGGGGCTCGAGCCGGTTTTGCATTGTGTTATTGGAATGGAACCCCTAGATACTGAACCCAGCCCTTGTTGCTGCCAACTCTGACAGGCAGAAGGGTTACATAGGCATCCAACTCTGATCAAGAGCATATATTCAGGTGTTCTTAGGAGCACTTCACTGTACCTTATGTACCTTTTATTTATTACTTATCTTACTTCTCTTTGTTACTGCCACTGTTTACTAGTATTATATAGCGAGTTATGGGGAATTATGACTAAAGATAAATATCAACTGAAAAAAGGGGAATGTGCATTTCTTAAATCTGTGATGAAAACTTGTTAACATTTCCATTACTCAATCTTGGATAAACAGGATGGATTTAATACTACTCTATGTTCACTAAAATTTGAGTCATGAGACTGATTCAAATGAATTGTAAAGCCTGAGAGCTAAATCCTGGTCCTATTAAAGTAAGTGACAGTTTTGCCACTGACTTCAATGAGACCAGGACTAAAATTAGCACACTGGGTAAATAATGATTCAACTGCAGTAGGTGTCATGTTACAGAGCTGTACATCAATTTGTCTGCTTAATTGCCTGACATTCTTAAATCACCCATATAAATTACAACTGATCCTCAGAATATAAAATGGCTACCTGAATAATTTGTTTAAAGAAATATTTTTTTTAAAAAATAGGTTAATTTTAATTTTTACTGCAAAAATATCAAGGGCTAGTAAACTAAGCCAACTGCTAAAAAACTGAAAACTTTGATGGGTACTTCAGAATGTTATGACATTTCTTTAGAATTTTTAAACCAATCTATTCAATTCTATAGAATCGGGGGGGGGGGGGGGAGAGCTACCTCTTTACCTGTTCCTTCCAAATGCTGTGGGATTATGGTTATATTCTCTGTGGTAAAAAAAACTTATGATCTTGTGGAGGTGTTGATGCACCAAAAAACCACACAAAACCACACTATAAAAATAAAAACTTCCACAATTTATCCCCTTGTGCAGAAAAAAATATTTTTTAAAGCAAACAAATTAAACGAAGTCAATAAAAGGCTCCAAATTTTGTTCTGTGTTACTGGTACTTGAGTGTACACAATAGTAAGGGATCTTAAAGAATACCTAAACAAAACCCCAGCTGTTCAAAGTTCCTCACTTGCTTCTTGCACATAAAGAGGTGTTTGGCAGGGCCAAGTGCTTTGTTCATTTTTGTCACAGCCAAACGGTGCCTCATGAATGGAGCAGAGGGGCTGTGCATGCAAAGGAAACAAGAACGCAGCAAAGAACTGGAGAAAGTGGAACACAGAGGAGAGGCATGGAGGCAACCGTGGATTGAAGAGGGGGAAGACATTGAGTTGTGGCAGAAAAGGACAGTTGGGCCCAGGTTTTGAGCTGCCTACAATGACCCCTCCCTTCTTCTCCCCCCTCACATATATTTGTTTTTTTAAGTCTAAGCCTCCAAATGAATTGAAATCTTTAGACTGGGCATGAGGATGTACCTAAATATGGTTTGGGCACTCATAAGAAATGGTTTGATTTTTAGGAGTGGCAAGCAAGCAGAAATCCAGGTGAAATTAATGGGAGCTGTAGATGCTCAGCACCTTTGAAAATTATGAAATATCACAAGATATTCATTAAAACTGAATTGTCACAATACATGGGGGGAAATACTACTTGTGTGGCATTATGCAGAGTTATTGCATTGGTCAGTTCAGGCCTGCCTCTCCTCTTCAATGTGAGCTGGATCAAACCTTGACCCAATGGCCACTAAAGTTAACTAACTAAATAAATGGGCACAGATCCTTCCCAATTCACAGCAGGGCTGTGTAACTGAGTGGTTTGCTCCCCCCTTCCCAAGGGGGGAGGCTAGCCAACCCTGATTACTAAAGACACCTGGGATGGATCAAAGGACTCCTCATCAAAAGCAGCAGGAAGTTACAGAGAGTATGGGTGACAGGAGAAGGAAGTTAGGGCCAGAGAGCTGAGCAGACTAGGCTAGAGGAAGATCTCAGGGTGTCAGAAGAACCAGGGCCCAGTATGATCTTGTTTTATGGTCATGGACTTTATTTTGGGGACTCTGAGCACTGTTTGAACCTTTATTATTAAGCTAGCCATGGGTAGAGGGGCTATTAGAACCAAGAGAGGTGATGTGGAATTCTTAAGTTACCTGCAAAGGCAACCCCTGGCCACAAGTGGCTGCTTAGTAAGTGTAGTACCTGCTAATTCACATCTTTAAAAATTCTTCCCTAAAGAGGTTGGTGTGGACATTTGGGGCACAACTAACTTTCACACTTAACAAGTCATTAATGTATATATCCATCAAAAAGATAGCACAAATTAATGGAAACAGTGGAAAAATCTGATGAAGTAAGCAGATTATTCCTATCCCATACAAATGTTACCCAACCTACTTTGTACATCTAAGGAATAGAGAACTCTTTATCAGAGAAATACCTATGAGGTTGTCTCAATCTTTTGCATCTATATTATAGAAGATGACATTTCAAAATTACTGAGTTAATTATCTGTCAGTAAGTCTGTTACCAATTTTCTTATCTATTTGTGCACATGCCTAATGACAACTGATTTTACTGTATTTTCTTCTTAGGTTTCTAATCCAGTGTAGTAAACACTTTCCCATTTTGAAAGAGATTAATATTCTAGCTATGTTTAGCTAACATGAAGATTTACACTTCCCTTGAAACAAACTCAAATGCAAGGCCACACAACTCTTATTTCTTTCATTGCATACCACTAGTCAGTGACAAATTTCTGGTCTTCTCATTCTCACACCAATTTAAGTCTCAGCAGGCTATTGTATAATTTGCTCATGTACTTAATTTAAAACAAATATAGGACATTAGAAATATTCTTATGCTATCTTCTGAAAAGTCAGCAAGCAATTCCCTTGCTTTACTACAAAAATTGTCAGTAAGATAATCAGTTCTATTTAGTACAAACCTGTTTTCTAGGGTGTAACAACTATAAAAATTTTAAAAAGACAAATTCAAGATCTTAGTTAATAAATGGAACATTTACCAACTATTTTAATATATAGCAGAACAAAAAGTAATTAGGAGAACCATTAACTGAATAAGATATAAAAAAATATTTAAAAGTCTGGGTGTCTACTTCAGGCATCTAATACAGTTCACCTAGTGGTAATCACGATCATTTGTATAAGAGTTCAGCCTACATGATGATCATATCCAAACCAGCTGGAATTAATTTTACAAATAAGACTTCAAGGACACTCAGACATTATCCTAAATTATCACACTTGCTGTGTTATTGGCTGAACAGAACTGTGTCAAAAAACAAAGGCAAAGCTAATCAACTTGTCTTCCAGACTTGCCCTTATACATGTATTGCCCATGGCTCCATTATCTTAGATGCAGAGGGTTTGTGTTTGTTTTTTAAGTCTATTGATGTGTTCCATAATTTAAATCCCAAGTAAAAAAAGCTTTACACACACAGAGCATTAATCGCCACAATCACTCTTGTATCTTTTTTCTGGAAGTTGCAGCCACACTTGCTTTTCTGTAGTGTGCCTGTACTTCTGCAGTTCTCAATTACTTGCAATTACCTTTGAAAGCTGTGTCATTGCTAGTACAGGTTCCAGATTCCCAATATCAATAGGTGTGTCTTTCCTAGTTGTCCCTAGTCATTTATTATTTTTGGAACTTTAAGTCAATTTTAGAGTAATCAGTCACCACCACTCAATGTTTCTACTCTTCCTCTAAATACTGTTAGGATAAAACATTTACTGTTCTAAGCATTTTAGGCTAGCACTAACTTCTTCTGTGATTAAAACCTTTTCTTCCTTCCCCTGACAAGCCACAGGCAATGTTCAGTTGCCTCTACTATGCCATTTCAAGTATTACTGTCCCAAACAGACAGAATGAGATAAGGATGTGGTTTAATTAGGCTACAAATTTAATAAATTATCTAGGAATGATCTGGCATTGACTTGTACAGTGCAGGTTATTGCTTCCATTTTATTGAAGGGCTGTCATCAGCCCCCACAGCCTTCCCCATACACTCCACCCATATGAGGGTTAAGGGGGAGGGGGGGGCAGCCTCCTTGCTGTAGTAGACATTAGAAGCCCCAACTCCACCATCCTCAGGAGAAGGCATTCCCCAAGTCCACATCCAACGCTGCTTTATCAGGGAACCAGATGTCCTATGTGTAAGGGGACTGTTGCCCCCTTACTAACATTCAGTGGGGGTGTTTTAGTTGCTAGCTCCCAGTACTAAAAGGGGAAAGGGTTGATGGGGAATTGGGACCCTGAGACTGCCAGTACCTGGGAGCAATGGGGAGAGGCCAATGCTCCAGGTCAGCCTGAATGACACGGTGGGCAGGCTAATCAGGAGGCCAGGGAGGTCCTGTCCTCTATGTGAGCTGGAATTGCCTGGGTCAGACAGAGTGGGGCTGAGCTAAGGAGAAAGCAGGAGCCCAAAGTTGTGCCAGATCCAGAGGGACCAGAAGAGCAGCCCAGAGAGAGCGGACCCTGTCCTGGGAGCAGAGCTGCAGCCTCAAAGCCAGAGGCACAGCCCAGAGAGAGCACTTGCCCTGGGAGCAGAGCTGCAGCAACCAGAGCCAGAGGGGCCAGAAAAGCAGCCCAGGAAGCAGGTCAGTGCTGGGAGCAGAGTCACAGAAGCAGCCTGCAGAGCAGACCTGTCCTGGGAGCAGAGCTGCAGCAACCAGAGCCAGAGAAGCAGCCCAGGGAGCTGGAGGCAGAGCAGCAGCAGTGCTGAGGCAGAGTAGAGCTGGAGCTGGGGCTGGAGCAGTCTGGGGCTGGGTGTCGTGAGCAACTGGGGAGAGCTGGGGGGACCCTGGTAAGTGGGCCCAGCACAGGGAGACACCTCAGCCAGGAGGCTCTGCAGGCCAGACTCGGAGGGGGATTGGTAACCCGGACAGGGCGGGGGCAATGCTGGGAAGAAAGACCCTGCCACCTAGAGCCTGACAGTGTGGCCACCACCAGAGCAAGTGTCCAACCCACAGCATCCCTGCAGCACAGCCAGGGCCGGAGAAGGAGGCCTGGGACTTGCAAGTGACAGACTGAACTGGCCTGACATTCCAGAGACGCTGTTTGTATTGTTCCCTGCCACAGAGTGGGGTGATGTGTTTCCTTTAACTTTTCCTGTTTTTCCTTATTCTTTTTTAAAATTGTTTATTAAATAATTTGCATTTGCTTTAAATTGTATGTAATGATCAGTGGGTCAGAGAAGTACCCAGTGTAGAGAGAGTACCCCAGAGTGGTGACACCCTAGCCCCTGTCTTGGTGACTACAGCAGGGTTGGGGGTCAAGCCCCCAGGAATCCTGGGCCCAGCCTTGTTGGGGTTTCGAGGACTCTGCCAGATGGGAGAGTGGAAGGGGAGTCCTCAATGGCAGGGAGGCTTCTGGGTAAAGGAAGTGGGAGCGAGGACTCAGATCCTTTCGCTAGCCCACTTCACTGGGGTAGTGCAGAAGCCAGGAAAGTTCCCCACAATAGCGGGACTGTTCTCCCACTTACATATGAAATGAGTACCTACACTGGACACCTACCACAAGGAGGAGATAGCAGTTAGCTTGACTGCCTCCTACTCCAGAAGGCTCCCAGCCAGGTTCCCTGACAGGGAGGGAAGTGTTAACCAACATCTGCTCCCCAGTTGAAATATACCCTTAACTTGGGTAATTAGCAATCCTCCCTGTTTGTGTGCAGATTTAGTGATCTCCTGTCATAAATATAAAGGGAAGAGTAACCACCTTTCTGTATACAGTACTATAAAATCCCTCCTGGCCAGAGGCAAAATCCTTTAACCTGTAAAGGGTTAAGAAGCTAAGGTAACCCCACTGGCACCTGACTCAAAATGGCCAAGGGAGCAAGATGCTTTCAAATCTGGGGGGGGGGGGGGGTAGAAGAGGGGGAGGAAGAGGAAACAAAGAGTTTGGGCTGTCTGTGTGATGCTTTTGCCAGGAACAGATCAGGAATGCAAGCCTTACAACTCCTGTAAAGTTAGTAAGTAATCTAGCTAGAAATGCATTAGATTTCCTTTCATTTAATGGCTTGTAAAATCTGTGCTTTAGGGAATGTATATTCCTGTTTGTGTCTTTTTGTAACTTAAGGTTTTGCCTAGAGGGATTCTCTATGTTTTGAATCTGATTACCCTGTAAAGTATTTACCATCCTGATTTTACAGAGATGATTCTTTTACCTTTTCTTTAATTGAAATTCTTCTTCTAAGAACCTTATTGATTTTTCATTGTTCTTAAGGTCCCAGGGTTTGGGTCTGTGTTCACCTGTACCAATTGGTGAGGATCATCATCAAGCCTTCCCCAGGAAAGGGGTGTAGGGCTTGGGGGGAAGACGTCTCCAAGTGGGCTCTTTCCCTGGTCTTTGTTTAACACACTTGGTGGTGGCAGCACACTGTTCAAGAACAAGGCAAAGTCTGTACCTTGAGGAAGTTTTTAACCTAAGCTGGTAAGAATAAGCTTAGGGGATTCTTTCCTACAGGTCCCCACATCTGTACCCTAGAGCTCAGAGTGTGGAAGGAACCTTCACACCTCCCAACTCAGGAGTCTGGCCTTGTCAAATCAAGAAAACTTAACTCCCTCCCACACACTTTACTACAGCATTTTAGAACAGTTTATAGTCACCTGTCACCACTGGGATGTGGGCAGTCTGAGCTAATGGTAGGACCAGGAGTAAGCACTAGTGGTCAGAGCAGGAGTAAGGAGACATGGGTCAGAGACAGAAACCTGGAGCCAAGCCAAAGCTCTGAACCAAAGTCATGATCCAGGAGTCTAGTCATATAGTTGGACTCAGGGATCAGGAATCAAGAAAAGATAAGAGCTGAAAAACTGAGTAGAGTCTGTTGTAGTAGCAGGCCAGGTACCACACAACTTCCTGGAACTCCCTACATGCTTAGTGTGCCTGGACCAGAGGCAGCATTTCCTACAGTGCTTGGTCTTCTAGTATATTGATCTTGGCTCTACCATAGCTACCAGGTTGTGGCCTAGAAGCATCAGTCATCCAATACCCTGCAGACCTGGGTTCTACTCCTCCGATCCCCCTCTTGGAAAGTCATGTACCTGTCCAAGATCTCTTTGCCCAATGATTAAAATCAACTCAGTCACAAAATCCCAATTTGATTTCATTCAAGCAAATAGAGTGGCAGCAGCTGCCACAGAGTGCAAGAAACATCAGCTGGTCTCACAGCAAACTTCTCCTTCCAGGCCAACTCAGGTTGGTCTTACTATTGAGGCCGAGCTCCAAACCCCTGGGGCAAGTGGCTGCCTGCAGGCCCAGTGGACAACACTGTCCGCAGATCCACATGTCCGCTTACCAGTTTGGTCAGTCATGAAATTGGATCAATAGCACAGTCACTCACACCATTGGAGTCAATAAATCCCTCTTAAAACTGCCACAATCTGGGGTTTTGTGATGGGACTCATCTCCAACCAGCCTTGCTACTATATAAAGCCTTAATGACCTGCCTGGGAAATCTGCCTTGCTACCCTCTTGTAGCTCTAGGGACTCACCTTGCACTCCCCAATCTGCTTTGTCAACCACAGGCTCAAGATGACCAATCATTCACTGCAGGACACAGCAAAGCAGGTCCTAGAGAGTGTCTCCCTGTAGTACACAGAACCTTGGGATACTACCCCTGAAATGGTAGCTCCAGTGTCACACACCTACAGCGGCAGTGTGGACATGTGTATGTGTGTCTACACAGTATTACACCCATATCCACCACTGCACATGTGAGCTCTTTGGCATTGATCTGGGAAGCACTCAGGAGCATTACAAGATACAGTACTCAAGTATGGGTGTAAGTATAGACATACCCAATGTGTAGTTATGAATCTATCTGCCTAAACCCTGAACATGTCTCTGTGCTGAGAGAGACAGGGAGCTCCTGAAGAAGTGAACACCAGAACACTTGAAGTTGTGGCCCCGTGGAAGCCCCGCATCCTGTCACCTACCTGCATGGTAGAACCACACCAGTTCCAAGAAGAAAAGGAGTACTTGTGGCACCTTAGAGACTAACCAATTTATTTGAGCATGAGCTTTCGTGAGCTACAGCTCACTTCATCGGATGCATACCGTGGAAACTGCAGAAGACATTATATGGGAGTGCTGGTAGCGTAGGGCCTGAGGAGGGAGTCTACATAGCCAGACAATCCTGCTGTCAGGGTGCCAATGCCTGAAATGATGGGGCCTTCCATAGGCTGCATTTTGTATTTTAATTCCAACTAGTAATTAGACTTCAGTATATTCACAAAAAAATAACCACCATTACATTCAAAATATCATCCAAGTAATTAGGATAAACTTAGAGCAAGATCACTTCCATTCTTTTTTCCCCTATCCATAGTCTCTAAATAAAATAGATGGATAAACAAATGAGTAGGATGAATGGAGATCAGAAGGGTATTTTTCAGAAGTTTTGAAGACAAACATTTTTGTAAGTATCAACTAATATAACGTGAAGATAATGGATTTCTGACATACAGTAACTTCTTTGCTACAATTTGAAAATTCTAATTCTGTCCATGTCTGCTTTCATCAATGCAAAATAAAAGCTAACGAACTGTATGCAGGTACTCCTTTGGCAAGAAAAATGTTGTCCAACATTCATAAGGTAGACCATAATAAAATGAAAAATTCAATTGAGTAGTCTACAGTTTGACACTGTTCAAGTACTCGAGTAAAGGTTATGTCCCCAAAACCTTTAACAAAGCCTCTTAGGAAAGGGTGGCTAACACATCAAAGAACAGGGTAAAATAAACAAGACCTTCTTGACACAGGTGATGGTCAAATTATTCTGATTATAAACATGTAGATTCCACTTGGGTGATTACAAGTAATGAGGGTTTATTTTAAAAAGTTACAATGGAATGTAACTATATGTAATCAAAACAGACATGACAATTTACAGTGTTTTTCAGATTTGTCCTTTCAGAGATAGATAAGCATTAGGCTATTCACACTTATGTCTCCTTTGCAAGTATTGCCAAGAGACAGGAAACTATTATGGGCAGTAATTGTAGCATGCCTCATGCATTTACTATATATGATTTTAGAATTATTTTGAGAAGTATTAGCCCAACAGGAAAAAAACAAACCAACTTAAAGACACAGTGCAGCAGCTAGTTAGAATATCAAAAATAATTAGCATCTTAAAAGTGATTCGCTACAGCTAGATAGCGGACTACGTACCAGTGAAAGTGTGGCCTCACCACTAGAGTCTGCATGTGGCTGGGCATAGCAGTTCTCTCCCCTTCTGGCACCCCAGGGTCCTGTGGTGGCTCTCCTCTTCTTATGACTCAGCCAGGTCATGATTTTGTCCACCCCTTCCAGAGCAACAGAAAACAGTCCAATGTTCTGACAAAAGGAAAATCTGCACCCCCAACTGAGCCCCTTGGCCCTTGCACCTTCTTAGTCCAGGACTTTGAAGGTCCTTCCCCCCTACATTGTGGGGGGCTCCATACCAACTTCCCCAATAGCTGGAAAGGGAACCCAGGGCCTTCCACTATACCAGGTTCTAACATAGGGACCCCATAATCAGCAGCCAAGATCTGCTTGGCATAACTCCTAGCTGCTGCATTTCTAGACTTCTTCCTACCCAGCCTCTCAGGCTACCTTCCCCACGACTTCTCTAGCCTGACCCTTCTAAACAGGGCCAGCACACTTCTCTGAAATCCCCTAACAAACACCCAAACTAGAAAACCCAAAAGCCTATTTCTACCCTCCTTGAGCTTCACCTTACAGACCCAGCTTTCTGTGGGATCTATTCCCTGTTTGAATGCAACTCAGGGATAGCTCCCTAGAACTCTACTCCCTGCCCTTTGGTCAGGGCTTCCCAGCAGATCTTACTGCTCTACTCCTATAGCTTCTCTGTGTGCCTAGCCAGACTTCTCTAGGCAGGAGGGGATCCAGAGGCTTTCTCTCCTCCTAGGATTCCTCTCTACCATACCAGTCTTTGACACTCTACACCCAGAGAGGGCCTGAAAAATTCTCCTCTGGGCCCCTTTGCCCTCAGCTTCCTGTGTTTATACCACTCACCTAACTAATTCTCCAGCTTGACTTCATCATTAACTATCAGGTGAAGCTGGGTAGCATAACTGGCCTAAGAAGCCCATGTTAACTCTTTCAGGGTACGTCTATCCTGCAGTTAGATACACATGGCTGACCCATACCAACTGACTTGGACTCCCAGGGCTCAGTGACTAACAGGTTATTTAACTGTGGTGTAGCTGTTCAGGCCCAGGCTGTAGCCCAAGCTCCGGGACCCTCCCAACCTGTGGGTTCCTAGAGCCCAGCTCCCAGCCTGAGCCCAACCATCTACACTGCAATTAAACAGCCCATTAGCCTGAGCCCTGCCTATCTGAGTCAGCTGGCATGGGCCAGTGTGGGGTTTTAATTGCAGTGTAGACGTACCCTGTGTGGAGGTGCATGCCCCATCACAACATTCATTTATATTTTTGAAGTAAATTACACTTATGTTCAAGTCCTCTCATTAGAGAGACAAGATGGGTGAAGTAATATCTTTTATTGGCCCAAATTCTGTTCCCGAGAGAGACAAGCTTTCAAGACAAGACTTCTCATCTCGCTTTTTGTTGGGTTGGAGTAGTTGTTGTTTCCACAATATGCTATCAGAAAAATTTACTGGCAGGAATATTAGTGAATTCTGGTGGACAGCTAATTTTGAAATCATAATGATTTGCATTAGAAATCTGTTTGCATTGGAAATCTGATTTTACACTCATCCAGAGTTACAGTAATCTGAGAACACAAACTTTTCATGCATTTTTATAGCTGATAAGCTTCTTGATTTTTGAACTGTAGATACTGAATATTTGAACTAGTACTCTCAGAACAGTTTATAAACTGCACATAGTTTTAATGAACATATTCCTGAACATTTTGATCTCTCTGTGAATACTATCAGAACAGAAAATAAAGGGCTACATTTGTGCTAAAATTTGTATAATAAATATACTTATTCATCTAATGTGGGGTACTCCAGATGTGGTCTATAAAAACTACATTCGCAGTTCAGTTTAAGCATGTCTAGAGTTTTTAAAATTTCATTTTCTCTTTGATGTGCAGCAGCCGCTTTCTAATGAACAAGTTACAAAGGGCTGTCTGGGAGACCATTTGTTTTACAGTATATCCACAGGGGATTAAAGAGATGTAAGATTTTAGTGTTATGTTGAGCTCTGTTTTCATTATTATTTAATTTTTATAAAAGGAGGTAAAGGAAAAGGAAAGGGTTAATCTTTTCCCATCTTTCAGCGCTATCCAAAGAGAGAAATTATCTTTGAAAAACAATTATGTGCAGATAACAAGACGTGGAAATGTCTGATAACAACATACAGAGTGCACAGTTTTTGTTCTGAGACTATTATAATCTAATTCATATCAAAAACAGGTGTCAAAATTGATTACACACTATTTTGATTGATTCATTAATCATTTTAATAATACCATTGTTGAGCTATAATCTGACAGTTTACAGTTCCTTCCGCTAAAAATGTTTCTCCTATTCATATCATTATAAAATATTTTAAATTGTAGCATTAATCTTAAGGGAAATGTAAATATTACTTCTATATTTTATGAAACAGATGAAGACATTGGAGTAGATTAGTCTTTGGAATAATGGACAGCTATTTTTCTTTTGTGAAATTTTAATGGTAAATAGCATTCCTATTTGTTATATATCGATTCCTGAACTTAAAAAAATATGCTTCTAGTGATAATTACCCAGTGGCTGTGCTGTATGTGCAGAAAACTGGCACCCATGGAGATAATTTTGACAGACTATTTTTTTCTGTATTTAAAAATTTGAGATTTGTCACATGTAGAACAACCAACAGATTTATGCCCTAATTCAGCAAAGCACTCAAGTATGTGCTTAACTTTTATCATCTATTGAAGTTTCATTGAACTCAATGGGATTTATGCATGTGCTTAAGTGCTTTGCTTAATTGGGATCCATTTTCTCATGCTCTTGAAGATAAATGTACTTGAGTGCTTTGTTGAATCAGGGCCTAAACACTAGTTTGTTGTACATTTGTCTTCAAAACTGGGTTCCTCTGAGAGAAGGGGGCCAAGGTCTCCTTGTGGAGGCTCTGTAACTTCACTCTGTCTCTTGCTTCCTTCCCTTCACTCCTCAGTCCTTTCAACAGATGTTCCGAACTCCCATACTTAATGGGAATACTTCAGTATGGAAAAGGAAGACACAATAGTTATTAGAGCATCACATTAAAATTATTCCTGTCCCTTTTACCTGTCCCTCAAATTGTATGTTTGGCTTTTAAAGTAGTTTAAGTGAGTAAAGGGGGGGGGAGGACAATTTCTAGAAATTAAAGCTTATTTTATGCAAACTACAGGCTTATTTTAAGTGGTTTAACTTTATGAAAGGAAATACTTTAGAAAAAATAGATCATGTTCCTGGATTTTATATTTCTTTACATGTCTCTCTCAACTAGTCTATTTGTCTTTCAAAGTTTAATTTTCATATTAAGATGGTGAAAAACAGAGGAGAGTTGTAGTATGGCAGCCTCTTGTTTTATAGGTCCAAGATATGAGAATGTGAGCTTTTATTGTAGACTCCACATTAGCTTCAGAAGGTATGGAAATTGTTATATGAAACAATAAGGAGCTAGTGATGGTCAACTGGGCTGACTACTGCAGTTGTATTATATTCATATTATACTCATATTAAGGATTCCCAACTCTCAGTGCTCCCCCCACTCCATTCCCAATAGAATATCAGTCCTTCCCCATGTAAACCTTTATCCAATTAACCTGGTTTCCTCATTTACTCAGAAGTGACAGGACAGCAATCTATATTTTTACTAATGCTCTAATCCCTGAGGTTTTTGTGTGGCTAGCTGCTTTGCTCATCAAAAATCCAGGAGCCAGGAATTCAGCTGATGTAAACTGTTACAGTTCCATAGAAATAAACTACCTTACTCTGAAAATTAAACTAGGAAAGAAAGACCATTGAAGTCAATGGAACTATTTACAATTTACACCAGCTGAAGATCTGCCTCCTGGTAACAACAGGGTCAGGAGCCTTTCCAACAGCCCATTCTACCTGGCTTACAAGTGGACAAAGAAATGTTCCTCTCTTCTTAATTGACTCGTTAACATACTGGGAGTGAGAAAGCCCAGGACACACTAAGCCTAACGAGAATCAGTTTCTGGCATCAGAAGATTTCCATAAGTCCAACACTGGGACACCTCACTTCTCCTAACTTCCTAACATGGTTTACAGGATGAATGCACCCAAGAAGCACCAACCAGGCATAATTCTGTCTGGGCAAATGAAATATCTGTCAGATGAATATTGCTTTCTCTGCTTTATAAACTCAGCACACCTATATTCATTTATCTTATCCCTAGAATGTGCTAAATTGTCAACAGTATAAGCTAGTTTAGCTACAATAATGGCTGGAAGTAGACAGGAAATCCTTAATATTAACAATATGATAGCTACTGCTAAAGAGCTCAGAAGAAAATATATCCTAAGTATTGTGATTTATTGTGCTGCTTATCTTTTATTTGCATGCTTCATGGGAATTTTATACTATAGCGTAAATAATAATAATTTGGTATGGCACCTTTAAATATCACCGTCAACATTTTCCTGGAAAAAACATTGTCCAGTAAATTACACTATATTTTTTAGTTTGCATTATGTCTTTATGTGAAAAATCAGAGACGTTTAATAAACTTTCTTAAATTGCTTATGAATCATTCTAGCTAGACTAATCAGGGTCTTTCTGTGGTGTGCACTGGAAAAAATTAATGAGAAAAAAATTATTGAAATGTATCCAAAATTTTACAGCCACAAAGATTTATGAAATATTAATATACACTTCTCTGTATCAATTGAAGATTGAGTGTCACCTCCCATATCCTTACAGTTGCACAGTTACAACATTCAGCTTTGCTCAGTGGTTCTTTCACCTTAATTGTACTAAAGGTGACACTCTTGATCTGCCAAGGTAGGCAGGAGCATATACAAATATTTGATCTTAGATAATGGAATGCTTTGGTTACCACAATAAATAATGTAAGGTATATGCGTGCTTGTAATGTAAAGAACATTTTTGTCTTATTTCTGTTGTTGAAGAATACTTTATGCCCCTGATACCATTCTCCTAATCAAGAACAGAAAATTTGTAAGATGTCTACATAGAGCTAGAAATGCTCCTTGTCCAAGAAAAATAATATGATTGCTTTAAAAAGTTTGCCATACTTATCAGTATTAAGAACCTTAGGGTTTATTTATTGGCAATGAAGAAACACAGTAAATGTTCAAGTGCTACGTAGTTAGCCACCCTAGAATATGAAGAGTCCAGTCCAGCAGATCTCAGGCACAATTCTAATTGACTTCAACAATGAGTGTTGAAGTGAGTCACTCAAATTTATCTGTTATCTGGCTTCAACTATATTAGATACTGAAATTTTCTGCTTTGCCTAACTGGGGTATAATGTATTACCCAATATTAGATAGAACATTAAACTTGCTCATGCATTTTCTGGCTTACTGAAGGTATACTAGAGCATATCTTCTCTATTAATCCTATTACTAAGTGCTGTAGTTCTTCTTTAGCTAAAGTGATAGAGGCCTGTGCATTTGAAAATGAAGACTTCCAGGTGCCACGAGTGTAGGACATAGATTAAAAATATGGCATATCTGTATTTTCTCTGTTCTAGCTGCACTGGTTATGGAGGGAAGGGACAATTACTCTGTTTTTTGGAAGTCTAAACTCTGGAGAAGGCAGTGTTCCTTACTAGAGTCCCCTGGAAAGAATGACAATCCGTCAGTCCCTGACCACCTAAGTGAAATGTGGGAGAGGTCAACTGGCTCCAAAAATATCAGAAGGCCTAAATACTAGCCACCTTCCATCATCCAAACATATAAACAGTAAGGTTGATAGAATGGGGTGTGGAGATATCTGTAGATGGAGGTTTGGGTTCAACAAACCTGAGCCCCCATGGGGAAGTAGCGATAGAATCATAAAAATGTGGAACTGGAAAGGACATCAGTAGGTCATCTTGTCCAGTCCCGTGCACTCAGGCAGGATTTAGTTATCTTCCTCACAACTCTCTAAGCCAACCTGGATGATGATGGGTCTCTGCTGACCCAAGCAAATAGAACGGTGAGGTTCTGTTTGTGAACTAAATGCCTCAGTTGCCATATAGGCCTAGACAACATCCACAGTGTCTATCAAAGGGGAGAATTGTCTCATTAAGTAAAATGGTTTATTTTAGAGACAGAATATGAAAATATCACCAACTGTGTTGATCAGCTGTCTGAAATGTGTCACAGTACAGACAATTTTTTTTAAAATACAAATAACTGGAGATTTTAAAGTCTTCATCCAAGGACCAAAGATCTTCCCTCCTGTAGACCTACTCATGCACAGGGATAATGAAGTTTCTTATGAACATTCAGTGATTCATGTCTTTATTACTTTTTAAAAAAAAATAGTTACAATTTCTCAGTGCTCTAAGAGTGCATAGAACAATTACCACAGACCACTGAATTGATAAGTACCTCCAGTATCATCTGAATCCAGTAGAGAGAAACAGTAAAACATATTTGACCTCACTAGGGACGACTGAACCCCCCCCCCCAATAATTTCCAATAATTACCTTCTATTTAACATGTCCACTGGCATTCTCTAAAAGAACTTAACTTTGAGTTTTCAATGCGGGAGTCAGAAGCATTAATACATTTCCAACCAAGCAAATCAACCAATCTATCTAATCTACCAAACTGTTGATGCATTTCTCATCTTTCTCTTATCATGTTATATAGATACCCTGCACATAAATTAGGAAATTGCTGGTCAGTATCAGCACAGCTCACTCCACAGTCACTGATCCAATTCTTGGTGATGAATGCAAAGTTGAACATTTTGTATGCAATCAAATTACAGTTGCTACTGGTTTTATTCATTAGTTGGAAACTTTTAAATGGGAAAATACAGTAAAATCTATGGTTTCAGAGTAGCAGCCGTGTTAGTCTGTATTCACAAAAAGAAAAGGAGTACTTGTGGCACCTTAGAGACTAACAAATTTATTTGAGCATAAGCTTTCGTGAGCTACAGCTCACTTCATTGGATGTTATCTGGCACTTTCATCGGATGTTATCTGGCAATTTACTAACCGGAAAACTCTATAAACTGGCATTTCTGATCTTCGTTGAAAGTCCAGTTTATAGTTTGGTTGGCATGGGGCTGGCAGGCTCCCTACCATGTGGCTCCCCAGACTTGTCCCTGCTACTCCTAGGCAGAGGAATGACCACAAGGGGTTAGGAGTGCAGAAGGAGGTATGCGGCGTGGGCTCTGGGATGCAGTTTGGGTGCGAGCGGGGGGCTTGGGCCAGGGGTTGAGGCATGGGAGGGGGTGCAGGGTGCTGGAAATGGGCAGCACCCACAAGCAGCAACATGTCCCTGCTGCTGTGAGGGTGGCACCTGCGGGGTTCCCTGCCAATGGGAGCTATGGAGCCAGCACTTGGGGTGGGGCAGGGGCCGTAGGCAGAGTCATAGAATCATAGAATATCAGGGTTGGAAGGGACCTCAGGAGGTCATCTAGTCCAACCCCCTGCTCAAAGCAGGACCAATCCCCAACTAAACCATCCCAGCCAGGCCTTTAAAAGTTCTAAGGAAGGAGATTCCACCACCTCCCTAGGTAACCCATTCGAGTGCTTCACCACCGTCCTAGTGAAACTGCAACTTGAGACCATTACTCCGTGTTCTGTCATCTACTACCACTGAGAACAGTCTAGATCCATTTTCTTTGCAACTCCCTTTCAGGTAGTTGCAAGTAGCTATCAAATCCACCCCCCTCATTCTTCTCTTCTGCAGACTAAACAATCCCAGTTCCCTCAGCCTCTCCTCATAAGTCATGTGTTCCAGTTCCCTAATCATTTTCGTTGCCCTCCACTGGACGCTTTCCAATTTTTCCATATCCTTCTTGTAGTGTGGGGCCCAAAACTGGACACAGTACTCCAGTTGAGGCCTCACCAATGTTGAATAGAGGGGAACAATCACCTTGATCTGCTGGCAATGCCCCTACTTATACAGCCCAAAATGCCATTAGACTTCTTGGCAACAAGGGCACACTGTTGACTCATATCCAGCTTCTCGTCCACTGTAGCTCCTAGGTTCTTTTCTGCAGAACTGCTGCCATGCCGCTCGGTCCCTAGTCTGTAGCAGTGCATGGGATTCTTTCATCCTAAGTGCAGGACTCTGCACTTGTCCTTGTTGAACCTCATCAGATTTCTTTTGGCCCAATCCTCTAATTTGTCTAGGTTCCTCTGTATCCTATCCCTACCTTCCAATGCATCTATCACTCCTCCCAGTTTCGTGTAATCTGAAAACTTGCTGAGGGTGCAATCCACACCATCCTCCAGATCGTTAATGAAAATATTGAACAAAACCGGCCCCAGGACCGACCCTCGGGGCACTCCACTTGATACCGGCTGCCAACTAGACATGGAGAAAATTGATCACTACCGTTGAGCCTGTTGGATAGAGAGGCAGCTTTCTATCCACCTTATAGTCCATTCATCCAGCCCATACTTCTTTAACTTGCTGGCAAGAATACTGTGGGAGACCGTATCAAAAACTTTGCTAAAATCAAGGAATAACACGTCCACTGTTTTCCCCTCATCCACAGAGCCAGTTATGTTGTCATGGAAGGCAATTAGGTTAGTCAGCCATGAGTTGCCCTTGGTGAATCCATGCTGACTGTACCTCATCAATTTCCTCTCCTCTAAGAGCTTCTGAATTGATTCCTTGAGGATCTGCTCCATGATTTTTCCAGGGAGTGAGGTCACCTAGCTGCACCTCCACCTAGAAGCAGCAGGGACATGTCACCACTTATGGGGAGTTGCGCAAGGTAAGCGCCGCTGGATACAGAACCCCACACCTCCTCTCACGCCCCAACCCCCTGCCATGAGCCCCCTCCCGCACCCAAACTCCCTCCCAGAATCCTTGCTCCAGACCCCCTCTTCCACCCCGATCCCCAGCCCTCAGCCCCACCCCGCACCCAAACTCTCTCTCTCTTAGTTAACTGGAATTTTTTACTTACTGGAACCCACCATTCCCCCAACATGCCGGATAACAAAGCTTTTACTGTAGTTTGGCATCTATTTAGCCATTTGTGTGCAAATATTTAAGTTAAACTTACCGACTGAGCACACACTGTAGTACATAGTCATTGCTGTCAAAATCTGCTATCACAGTAATCCCGTGACCAAACACACTACTTCATTTTTTTGTCTTTAGTCATCTTTAGTGCTTGTTAATGGGTTTGAATAAAGGTAGATTTAATGTTAGTCTGTAAGAAATCTAGATGATGTATGTATACATTTGCAGCACTATTGAAATGATAATCCTCCCAATTGCTCCTTTCCTTAATAGTAATGGCACTTCATGCTGTGCCCTTCCATCTTCTTTCAGTACTTCCCTAAGCTTTCAAGGAAACATTTAATGGCAAGTGTCAGGCTCCAGGAAATATCATTCAAGCAGTAACATTTGAATTTGCTGTTAATTCCTTAAGTAGTGTCTCCACTTCCTGCTTGGCTTGCACTCCTCTCTTAGCTGCCAGTGTTGTAATTACTGGGCTATGAAAGGCATCTGCAGAGCTTGCTGGCCAAATCACATTTCCTTCTTTCTGTGTATTAGATGATGTTCATTAAAGACTCTGCATCTTTTTATAAG
This sequence comes from Lepidochelys kempii, assembly GCF_965140285.1. Classification (NCBI taxonomy): domain Eukaryota; kingdom Metazoa; phylum Chordata; order Testudines; family Cheloniidae; genus Lepidochelys; species Lepidochelys kempii. The sequence goes on from NC_136383.1 coordinate 64,414,671, forward strand.
TATGATAATGAATTTCATTGGAAACTGCCCTGTTGTTGCAGCAAGCTGAACTTGGTAGAAAATCTGCAACATACTGTCTGCTCTCAAAACCCAAAAGATAATTTAGAAGCAAAAGGAGTATTTCCAGTTATATCCCTATATGAAAGTCAATATTTTACTGGTCTAAATGGTTACTGACATGTTTTTTACATAGGAGTTAAGACACGGACACTATCAGAAGAACATAAAAATTACACTATTTTAACACATATTTTTGTGGTCTGATTTTTTTCATAACACTTTTTTCACTCAGTCTTTGTGCTCCTGACCATCCCCCATTTTTTCCACTCAGCATGATGGATGTGACTTGTGTACTGATTACCTTATAAAGCATCCTTTCTATGGGCAGAAAGATTTTAATGAAAAGAAATATACAGGAATTTAACTTGACAAGAATTATGCTACACTTTAAAAAATATGTAAGGATTCTATCAAATTGCTGCAGATATCTTTTGAAATGCCCTTGGGGATAACTTACATTCCAGTCCCTGCATTTCTTTGAGAATTAGAAGCAAATTCTCTAATCTTTTAGGTAAATAAAACTATGATTTTCTTCAGCAAAACCACATCTACATTTTTTCTAGGAAAGGAAGGTTCTTTATTTTTAGCTTTCTGGTAAATTGCTGTTGAAATTACAATCTCCTGTGTATGATCCAGCTACCTCATCTCTCACACACATCCTGAATCTTCCATACAAGATCTGTACTGTGATGCCTGCGGCCAGTGTTTCATTTCACTGACAGTCTGATTACACTGTCTAGTTGCATAAATCATTTTTAAACATCAAGTTCAGTCCCACATTTTAGGAAGCACCTGTAAGTGTTCTTGGGCAAACTATGCCTGCTTTATTTTAGCAAACATTAATTTTTATGAAAGTCATAATCCAAACTACTTTATAAAAGTTGCAGATTTGACTAACTGCATCATTTGCAGTTTTGTTAGCACTGAATGTCAGAGCACTCACATGGCGTATTCAGTCAAGCCCACCTGATAATGACATTGCTGAGGTGTTATTTACACCTCTAAGTATATACTACATGTGTACCTGGAATAAGAAGGTCACAGTTAAGGAATTATGCTCTTAAAATCTATTATTGGGCTTTTATTACACAACAATTTATATAAATGTACTTAGCCCCCAGAACCATTCCCCCAGGATGCTGTACAATTAGAATTATTGGCACTTGATGTGAGAGAACAAGATGAAAGAAGTGACATTTTGTAATTTGATGCAGAAATTCATTCACCTTCAGCCATTAGCCTTATAAAATTATTAGAAAAATTCTGACATTGAGACTTTTCTCAACTACTTATCTTATCTGTGTTATCAGAAGAGACAGGTGAACATACGTATGAAAAAACAGCATGACCCTTCTGCCCCATATAACCTTGCAGTGATGAAACAGAGTTTGAAAGAAAAAGACAATTTTTTTTTAATAAGAAATGCTTTATGGAACCAGCAAAAGTTTCAGAGATCCTTTAAGAAAGTTTGAATGGACAAACATGAAAGGAGGGATCTGTAGTTTTCCCTTTTAATTAGCTTAATTAAAGCAAGCACCATTTAAAATCCACATGAAATTAGAAAAAAAAAATTGAAATTATCCCATTTTAATTATATGGGAAAGCCAAATTACTGTCAGCCTGCATAATAATATTGAAGATGGATGGGAGATGAAGATCTAGTTTGCATGCTTTTATAATATATGTATATACAGATATAATTTTCTTAGTTCATTGTGAAGTTAGTAACATCAAAAATAATGTGCTGAAAGTTGTTTGCAAGATTTAACAAGAATGAACAAGACTACCCATTTTAGCACCTTAAACTATAGAAAAAACTATTAGTTCCTGTAAAAGCTTGGTTGTTATGACAGAAAATTATTCATAATATCACATTATAAATCACCTTGGAGCATGGGTGACATATAAAGGTCCTAGATAAGTTTATTATAGTTGGTATTCAGACTCTCTGGTGTGTTGCCATTTAAACCAATAAAAATATTTCAGATATATTATCGGTCCTATTTTAATTTTAATGATATTTCTTGCATTGGAATTAATGCTTGAATACTGCAATAAATCTCACAGCATTTTTTTAATTGTAGGTACACGTTAGGGCTAAGATGAACTTGCTCACGAACAGTACATGAAAATTTAATTAAAAGGCTATTAAATTATTCATGATCAATGAAATGGTCAGGAACTCTGCAGAAAAGTTCAAGTACATTTATCATATTGTTCCATTCATGAACTTATTCTTCACAGTTAATGAATAAGAATTCATTAGAAATTCCTAGATACTTTTTAAAGGTTCATGTACCTTTATGTATATAAAATCTCATTGAATATTCACAGTCCTTAATGAACTAGATTATGAACTTTAAAGAATGTCCCTGAGCATGGTAAAATGAACAATTTATAAACACCTCACTATGGAGCTCATCAGACATCAGAAACCACTAACAGACTTATTTAGCCAGATGACAAAAACTAGTCAAGGAAATAAATGCAGACTAGAAAGGCACACAAAAAGCAAGAGAATTGATCATGAGAGCATTTAAAGTATTCCAGCACTGACTAGAATAAACATTTCAGATTGATTAAGCAAAATAACTATCTATTTGCATAGAACTTTTCCATAAATAGTTGTATGAGTAGCTAAAAAGATCAAATATATTGTACATTTAGGGACAAAACATTTACTTCACTATAAATAATATTTGAGATGGTAAACATCTATACTCTCATCCCCTATCATTGTAAACAATTTATATGGTATCAAAATAAAGATATCCATGCCTTTCATGGCTAAATGCCAAAATGCATACGCTACAGAAAACGTTAATATTTACATTGAGTTAATGCTAAAGGGGTTCCAAACATTTGCCAGAGCCTGTATGGTTAAATTAGCTATTTTCAGTAGATCCTGGTCAGTTCATATGAAACATGCAGGGATTATGTTGCAAGAGCAGATACAATCCACTATTGGTCTAACCAGATATTATCAGGAGTTTGTAAAGGGATTCAGTAACACTGTTATTTCCATAATGGACCTTACAAAGAAAAGGCCTGCATTATTCAGTCCTGATTTTGATTAATCATTTCTGTTATACACTGATACTTATAATGTTGGGTTAGAAGCTGTAATAACATAAGACCAAGAATGGGAAGTTCCTAGGATGTATTCAGCAGTGTCTGGGACACCCCTTCTTGCATCAATTTTGCATTGAGGGATTAATGATGTATGATTGAACACAGCTATTTATCTCATTGATATTGCCACTGTTATACAATTGCAACACATCTTGTACAAAGTCTGTCATATAGGGTGTCAGTGGAAAGTTATTATTTGCTAAGGATGATTATAATGTTTATAGATGCATATGGATTTGTATTCTATACATGTGATTGTATTCCTGGATAACACACACCAGATAAAATGTATATTGAGGCCAGACAGCTACATGTTGATGGCTCATCAAAGGCACTTAGCCGCTCACAATGGGCCATGGAAGAAATACATTCCACCTAGATAGCCCTCTCTGCTGAAGCTTCAGGCTCCAAGACGCCAATGGCTACTCCCTGTGAGTCATCAAGCCATATAAGGACTTATGATATGATCATATGACCCTAGACTCCATCCTGTGCCAGTAATTTTCCACAAATTGGGCTGAGAGCTTTGTTTGAGACAGTAAATTTCCAGGCTCATGTCCGAGGATATAAAAGACCCCTGAGATGTCTGCATTTTGCCTTTGTCCTGCTCTGATTCTCTGGACTAAAAGAAGCATATTGAACTATGGACTGAGGACCTTCCAATCTTTCAGAAGTTAGTGGAGACTTTATAAGTCAGCAGTTATTCCATCAATGCCACACACCTGATATAATGACTTTGCAATTATTTTTATGTGTAGAATCTATTAATCTTTATTAACTCTCTTATTCCTTCTTTTATTATTAAACCTTTTAGCTTTTAGTTACTAAAGGATTAGCACCAGCATGATTATTGGGTAAAATCTGGGTTATATATTGACCTGGCTATGTGGCTGATCTGTTGGGACTAGAAAAGCCCTATATTTGATTAAATTGGTTTTCAATAACCACTTATCAGAGTCCAGTGTCTGGGTGGTGAAACAAAGTCTGAAATGCCTAAAGAGAGTGCATTTTTGACTTCTTGTTAACCAATGTGGTGAAACAGAAGCTTACTTTTGTTACGGGCTTGGTATAATCTAATGATAGAATATCCTCCATTTTGGTGTGAGTCTACCCTATGTCTCAACAGTTTGTCCTGAATTTGATATTCTCAGTTGTGACCCACTGAGGTACAGTGACACCAATGTTTTTATGAAATTAATTTCTATATGAAACATGATATAGCAAAATGTTTAAATCTATTTTGTTTGGTTTCAATTTTGCTTTTCCAGTTTAAAACCATTTGTTGAGGTTCTGTAGGGGAACACATTGTTTCAGAATATCTTTGTAACATGGTATATATGACATTCTATCTAGTAGTATAGTTTGAAACACATATTTCCCCCCTAAAATAATGGTAAGTGCCTCTTGTCTTCCATACCAAAATGGCAGGCATAACAAATATAGTATAATGTAGTCACATTAATTAGTTGTCAATAGTGCTCTTTTCTAGTCACTACAATTTTCTTTGCATTCAGATGCAACCTTTCAATTCCCCTTCATTATCCCAACTACCTCCATTTTCCCCTAAGCAAAGCTGCAGCTTGCAAACACCCAGGAATGGGCACAAGTCAAAATATTCAGAGTCCAAATACAAAAAGTTTTGGTGCTTATTCAAACTAATCAAATCCCTTCAGTATGAAAAAATGGGCCTGCAAATTTAATAAGAACAGGCTTCTTATTTCTATCCAGAAATACATCCACTGCTCTCTGTTTATATTATACCCACTTCTAGATCCAGTCAAATGTCAGAATGTTTGTGTGTCATAAAAGGTTTAGTTCTTTTTTGAATGATTGTCCATGTGTATTCCACTCTTGGCACATATTTACCTGGGATCTTGCGTTCAGAATCTTTTGGCCACCAGCATCTGTTGGGGCCACACCTGTGCCCTAAATGCTGTTCCTGTATTCCAATCCTTATCATCGACTGACAGGGCTAGGATACAGCATTACCATCTCTGTCTTACAGATGGAGAAAGTGAGGGCACAGAGTGGTTAAGTGACCTGCCAAAAGTTACACATTGAGCCAATGGAAAAAAATGGGAACAACCAGGGGTGAAATCCTAGCTCTACTGAAGTCAATGACAAAACTCCCACTGACTCTCATAGGGCCAGGAATTGTACCCCAGTTTCTTAATTGACAGTGGGACCTCTTATACTGCTCAGTACAAGCAAAACAAAACAAAAAAGAGTGACAGGAAATCACATACAGAAAATATCAACCATATGCATCTGTCTAAACCTTTACATATTTATGTCTTGTCTCAATGGGCATAAAAGGGGAGCCTAAGCTGCAAAGCAAGCAGTTCACATACCTTTAGATATGCTAGCCTGAATCTTAGCAAAGTTTTCACTAACATTAATTCAACTAAAAGAAAAGGAGTACTTGTGGCACCTTAGAGATTCACTTCATCCGATGAAGTGAGCTGTAGCTCACGAAAGCTTATGCTCAAATAAATTGGTTAGTCTCTAAGGTGCCACAAGTACTCCTTTTCTTTTTGCGAATACAGACTAACACGGCTGTTACTCTGATACCTGTCATTAATTCAACTGGCTTAGGCAAAACAGGTATGTTTATTTTTTCAGTTGCATTAGCTATCAAAACATGGTCAAGTAATCTTAAGAGCCTGTTTCCACTCACCTATGCATTTCACAAGACAAATTAACTAATGCAAATGCAACTTACAAGAGTGGAACAGTTAAAGGCTTTGGAGTTTCATGACCTTTTGTGACTAGACAGATTAACATTTTATTTAATCTGTCCATATGCAGCCCAGAAAGCCATCTTACCAGTTCTGTGGCAGTCTGAGCTCTGAACTGAATATCTTGTCCTAAACCATCCATTAAATGTATCTCATTATGCTGTTCTTTATCACCTGAGTTACAAATGTATATGCTTTGCTTGTTGTTTTGCAAGTGTGGATAGTCAGCTCTGTTTCTAGAGTTCCTTGCTGGACTGTTTGATGGCCCTAGACAAATAAATAATAGCTTTGACATCAGAGACCAATTTATATCTAAGCTCCTGCAAAGTCCTATTTAATGTTCCTGAGTTCAGATGGATCACAATAGCACACAATGGCTAATGCCTCAGAGAATCACATATTAGTTACAATAGCTAAGTCCCATCCATTTCTGTGCTACTTTACTAGCCTAAATTGACCACAGATCGCCATTTCCCAACACATGATTAAAATGTGTGGTCACTCTGTGCCAGGCAGATCAGGTAATAGTGCCTATTATGGAAACTATGAAAAACAAGAAAATGAAACAGTCAAGCAAGCAAATCTTTATAAAAATAGCCTCTTCTCACTTTAAGGTCACTGTAATAATGCTTTCTAAAATTCAGAGCTTCTGCATTTCCATAGTTCTGTTCCCTTATTCTACTCTGCTTCAAAGACTGCCTTTGCTGCTAACATAGTTACCACTACATGAAGTGAATCAGACATAGATTTTACTCAATATGCTTTAATTAAAATTTCTTGACCTTCACTAGCATTCATTGCTCCCCATTTTCTTTCCCTTTTTCAATTCTCCTTTTCATCTCCCTTTCAGTATGTGCACTTCAATCTCTGTGCCTTAACTAGTGCATGTCCTCATTTCTGATATACCTATCTTCTGATGTGATGATGCTTGAGACTGGACCACAGGGTCCTGAATGGCCTTGAGTATGAATACTCCATCTTTTTAAACTCCTCCTAAATACTGTACTGGGGAATACATTAGAATTCATGAAAACTACTAATTTCCTAGAGATAGCAATGCCCACAGGTTTGGCCATGCCCTTCTTGTGTATATTAACATACTGAATGGCATAGCCCTCGGACACTGGTAACAAGGAATGTAATTGCTCTTTTAGCTGGAATCACTGGAGACACAGCATGGCTGGCTGCATGGATCAAGATGGGGAGGATCAGGAAGAATATTTTTTTAATATTAATTAGGCCCAAACAAAAACCCTGTGCCAGAGGAATTCTCAGGGTGAGAGAGGGTGGAGCTGGATCCATATTTTGCCATGTTTTAACTTAGGGAGCCTATCTCTACTTTTAATATATGTTGTAGATCTAGGTATTCCAACATCCTGTAATTATAAGAGATTTGTTGTTTCACTGCCATTCTTACAGCTGGTTGAAAACTTTAAAATGTTTGCATTTCAGAAATTTCAAAAATAAACAGGAACATTTTGAACAAATATTCACAATGTCCCCCCTACTTCCCCCCCACAATATTTTAACCAGTTGTAGAGCCAGTCAAAATTTTTCATGACATTTCAAATGATGGGGTGGGGGAAAGGAACAAATTTCAAAAGACTATTTCCCCTAGACTTCCAGACTCATTCATTTCTTCTGGAGGAAAAGGTTTTATTTTTTCTTCATCAAGCTGAGTTGTACTATATTTTTATTTGAGAAGAGATGCTCTTTTCATAGTTAATATACCTCATTTTGTATCTAAAGAAGTAAAGAAGTAAGATTTGAAAATAGGAAGTTCATGAAGTTAGTAAACAGAATAAAATAATAATAATTAATAATAAGCCCCCATACAAAACAGTAAGGTAACTAAATACTGTGTCACTTTCATATTCTTTCATTATTAATGAGAACATTTGAGAGAATACAATAAACTAATAAAACTATTACTGTTAATTAAGATAAAAACAATGTTAAAGCTAAAAATACTTGATGTCAAACCATTCCAAAGTGTAAAAACATCTTCCAAGCAAAAGCAACTGCTTTAATCTTTTCCTTTGAAAGTTCTGTTTGTTTATTTTAAGTAAATATTTGTTTCTCTGTCCCTGTTCATTAACTATAAAGCTTTAAACCTTTCTCTAACAGACTTTAAAAAGAATTTTTAAAAAAACCCAAAACCTGTCTGTAGTAGCTTTTTCATCTGATTACAGAAAACAGTTAAATATCTTATTGTTTGAATTAGTTTACTCAGTTATGTAGTTGAAGAGTTACCAATGTGTCCCGAAAAACTTAAAAAAATGTTTATAAAACCCATTTTTAAAATAAGGATATATAAACAAATAACTGCATCTAGGTTTGACAGGAAGAGCACAATTCTGCTTCACAGTTAGAAATAATGCAGCTCAAAAAAGCTTTGAAGAAAAACATCTTTGGGAAGGTAATGTTGATTCTTTAGGTGAATGCTGAGGTCTTTAGACAGTGTATTGTGTGAAGGGGATGTAATTGATTTCTCTTGAGGAAGAGCAAGAGAGGCCTGTAGGCTACGTATGAGGTTACAAGTTTGATAGTGATTATGGATACACCTGTGATATGAATCTGAGAATGAATAGTGTGTACTAATGGTTTCAAGATCCTAAGAAGACTCAGACTGAGCTGAGTAATTGTAGAGTTAATAAAGTACAGCTGATCTTCTTTCAGTCTACCCAATCTGCCATTTGATTGCTCCCTGTATGAATGTGCACAACCCTGTCTCTCAGACACACACATTTAGGCCAACAGGGCATAGAAATCTGCCAGTGATATGTGCCTCACAGGTACAGACAGACCCCCATTATATTTATTATATGGCATTTCTCCTTAGAAGTCACCAGAGGAGAGAACTGGCACTTTAAACCCCCCAAAATTTAGAGTCTTTAAATGTAGGGGGGCATGGGAACTCCCAGGGCAGCTGTGGGTGAACAGGATGAAGAGTTTCTAGTGAAAGGTTAATTTTTTTCCTGATGCGGCCAAAATAACCACCCAATAAAACATCTAGCACCAGTCCCTCAATCAACAAACTCCATAACACTATAAAACCTCTCCTAGTATCTCATCCACAACCTTCCTCAACATGAAAATAGGAGTCCAGTCCCTTTTCAAGACTCTGAGCCTAACTAGGCTCAGCTGCAATTGGTCACCTTGGACAAAATAAAATCAGCCAATCAAACAAGAACCAACATTTGTGTAACAAATCCTAATAATAAAATATGATGATTTCTTTAAAATTTCACTATTTCTGAACTTAACTGCCTCCTGCATGAGCGGACATCAAACCATTTCACGTTTTGCGGTGTAAGATGACTTTGTAGGCCAGATAAAGGGAATATATGGCCATCCAACAACTTGACATGAAAGGAAACACAACAAAGTCAGGTTTCAGAGTAACAGCCGTGTTAGTCTGTATTCGCAAAAAGAAAAGGAGTACTTGTGGCACCTTAGAGACTAACCAATTTATTTGAGCATGAGCTTTCGTGAGCTACAGCTCACTTCATCGGATGCGTACCATGGAAACTGCAGCAGACTTTATATACACACAGAGAATATGAAACAATACCTCCTCCCACCCCACTGTCCTGCTGATAATAGCTTATCTAAAGTGATCATCAGGTTGGGCCATTTCCAGCACAAATCCAGGTTTTCTCACCCTCCACCCCCCCACACACAAATTCACTCTCCTGCTGGTGATAGCCCATCCAAGAGTTGTCACGTTGACTGCAAGGATTTTTCTGAGGCGGCAAAGGTGGAAGCTATTCAACCTCTGCTCCTGCTTGGAGTACATGACCTAGCTTTCATAACTGTAAAAGAGGGTACTGAGGACACAAGCATGATAAACAGACCCCTTTATGTTCAGGGTTAGCAACTTGTTGTTCCAGACAAGTTTCCCAAAGGTGACAGAAGCTTTGCTGATTCTCACATCTAGTCCCCTATCAAGGCTAAGTGAGCTAGTTAGAGTTGAGCCAAGATAGCATAAGTGATCCATGTCGTTCAGAGCTTCATTATTGATGTAGATTTTAGGTAGAATGTTGGTATCCTGTGACATGGCAACTGTTTTCTTGATACTGATTGCCATGCTGAACTTGATACATAGAACTTATTCATCATGACCTGAAGTTCGTCAGATAATTTAGAGAGGAATGCAGTGTCATCTGCGAAGAGCAGATCCTGAATAGTGAGCTGGGTGGCATGCCTTCTGCTCTAGAATTGTCTGATTTTGAACAAGTTGCTGTCCATCTTTGATTTAATTAGTCCACCAGATTGATTGTTTCCAAAAGCGTACTTAACAAGAATAGAGAAGAAGATGCCAAAGCCAGTAGGCGCTAAGACATAGCCTTACTTCATGCCAGTATCAATGCTAAACTCAGACAATGTTTCATTTTCATACTGGGTAGTTGCCTTCATTCCCTCATGGAACTCCTTAAACAGGGAGAGCATTTTTTGCAGACAGACAATTTTTGACAGTATCTTGTATATGCCATTCCTGCTAACCATGTCGAAGGCATTTTGAAGATCAACTAATGCCTGTGGTTCACGGGTTTTTTCTTGCAACAAGTGTATTGTGAAGTATACGTCAGTTATGGTGCATCCAGCTATGAACCCACACTGGCTCTCAGGGTAAACTCTCTCAGTGAGGACTTGGAGTCTTTTCAGCAGGACCCTTTCAAGCACCTTGCCAAGCATGGTGAGCAGAGTTATCCCCCAGTAGTTTTTGGAGTCTGCTCTGTCCCCTTTATTTTTGTATAAAGTAATTATATTTGCATCTTTCAGATCCTGGGGTTTGTAGCTTTCTTCCCAGCAAGCACAGAGATGTCACTAGCAAGCTTTCCCTCTTCTGCCTTTAGGAGCTCCAGAGGTATCTGATTGTTGCCTGCTGCTTTCCAAGGAACAATCTCTTTGATAGCATTCTCTACATCTTCAAGAGTCAGTATTTGTTCCAGCTCCTGCATCACTGGAAGCTGGGAAATGGCAGCTGTCATAAATATAAAGGGAAGGGTAACCACCTTTCTGTATACAGTGCTATAAAATCCCTCCTGGCCAGAGGCGCAAAATCCTTTTACCTGTAAAGGGTTAAGAAGCTGAGACAACCTCGCTGGCACCTGACCCAAAATGACCAATGAGGGGACAGGATACTTTCAAATCTGGAGATGGGGGGGAGGAGGGGGAACACAAAGGGTTTGGGCTGTCTGTGTGATGCTTTTGGCGGGAACAGATCAGGAATGCAGCCTTACAACTCCTGTTAAGTTAGTAAGTAAGCTAGCTAGAAATTTGTTAGATTTCCTTTTGTTTAATGGCTGGTAAAATAAGCTGTGCTGCATGGAATGTATATTCCTGTTTTTGTGTCTTTTTGTAACTTAAGGTTTTGCCTAGAGGGATTCTCTATGTTTTGAATCTGATTACCCTGTAAGGTATTTACCATCCTGATTTTACAGAGATGATTCTTTTACCTTTTCTTTAATTAAAATTCTTTTAAGAACCTGATTTTTCATTGTTCTTAAGATCCAAGGGTTTGGGTCTGTGTTCACCTGTACCAAATTGGTGAGGATTCTTATCAAGCCTTCCCCAAGAAAGGGGGTGTAGGTCTTGGGGGGGATATTTTGGGGGAAGACGTCTCCAAGTGGGCTTTTTCCCTGTTCTTTGTTTAAAACACTTGGTGGTGGCAGCATACGGTTCAAGGACAAGGCAAAGATTGTACCTTGGGGAAGTTTTTAACCTAAGCTGGTAAGAATAAGCTTAGGGGGTCTTTCATGCAGGTCCCCACATCTGTGCCGTAGAGTTCAGAGTGGGGAAGGAACCTTGACAGCAGCTAAGGCAATATCACAGATAGTGGCATCCTTTGAGTAGAGTTCTTTGTAATGTTCATTCAATCAGTGAAGTTGTTCTTGCCTGTCAATCAAGATAGTAACATCCTTTGCCTTCATGTTTGCAGTCTTTTTACAAATTGAACCAAGTGCATCTTTGATTCCTTCACAGGTACCACGAAGATCCCCTCTTTCCAAGCAGGTCTGAATCTTTCTGCACAAGTCATGCCAGTACTTTTGGGCACATTCTCTGGTGTCTTTCTGGACTGCAGCCTTAGCCTCTTTGAACTTAAGAGTTCAGGACTCAGCTGGTTGTTGAAGTAAAGTTGGGTGAGCTTGCTTTTTCTTTTCTATGAGTGGGAGCAGCAGATGTTCAGAGGCTGTGAATCAGTCAGGTTGTTTTTCCTTTGTTGTTCCAAAGACATCTTTGGCAGTAGCCAGTGTCTTATTCTTGTAATTTTCCTACAAGGTGTCAGAATCAGGGGAATCATTTTTCAGAAACAAAATAAAGTGCACATTGAAACTTTTCACAGGTGTCAGAGTCCTTCAGATTAGTGATGTTGATACAAGGTTTGCCTTTGGGTTTTGCTCGATGGATCTTTTTAGAGTGTAATTGGAGCTTGACCCGGACAAGGGCCTGGTCAGTGTCACAATCAGCACTGCATTGATCAAGCATGCAGTACTTCACAAATGTTTCTGTGACAGATCAAGAGGAGGTCAAGCTGATGCCAAGGTCTTGAGTGGGGGTGCCCTCATGTGATCTTCCTGGTGCTGCTTCTACCAATTAGGACTAACTGCATCGAGGTCATTGGCACTACACCAGTTTAAAGCTGGTGTACGTGACAGGAAATCTGGGCTTGAGTCTTATCTCAAGCTATCACCTAATGAGGTATGATCTAGCAGGCAAACAACAGTAGGCACCCCTATTCTCAGGAAGTATTGCAGTTAGCCAGGTGTGGACAGTAATGCAGTGAATCATGATGAAAAAGGCAAAGTGGTGAGTTTTGGGACACTTATTAGTGTCCTCTGCTTGTCAGGATACAACTTACCTTAGCCCAACATTTCTGTGAGAATGATCCATGTGCTGTCCAGTATTATCTTACACCATTGAAGAGTTTAGGTAAGATAGACCTGTATGCACCTTTGGTTGTTTTCAAACTCCTTTTTCTCTTATGCTACGCTTTCTTCCTGCTTTTACTATTAAACAATACTTTGGTGTTAAGGCTGGCTGGCTGCTGGTCACAACCTCCCAAAGGGAGGAATTGCAGATACTGACCCCAATCGGGCCTGCTGGGCTTTCTGATGGCTCTCCGCAATGTCTGCACCAGCCTTGACCTGGCACCCATTGTATTGACCTGGGGTAAGCATGGTTGATACAATGGGGGCTGTAGCCTGGGACCTGGTCTAAGAGTGAGAGAATTGCAGGATTCAATCCCAGAAGAGGTAAAGGCTCAGGAGATCCAAAGGGTGTACTAGACCAGAGAAGAGGTCTGAGGTTCAGCTAACTCTGAAACCATGACAGGTGCCACTTTTAAAAATATATATAAATCTATTTACATAGATATTATTAATGTAAAGTCTTAATGGAAGAGCTATTTGGCAATAGCAATTCTGTTTTCCAGCCCTTTCATGTGTACACTTTTCACTCTGCTTTTTGCATCACCTACTTTACACTTTATTTTTTTCCTACAGCCTCTATTGCAATTTTTTGTATTCATTTATTTTTGCATGTTTGGCTTCACTTAGTTGTCTGTCTAGAGAGTTTCAAATTCCTTTGGAAAAGGAAGTAGTTTTCAAAATGGTAAAGCTGTTTTGTTTTGGATGCGATTCTCTGATGGCAGATTTCAGCAGCAAGACTTCAACAGCCAGAAACTACCAAATTAGAAGAGTCAGAAAAAGAAGATATTTGAGATGAATAATAATCACACCATCACATTCATATTTTCTTGTTTATTTAGTATACACCTGTGGCTTGTTGGCAGTGCATCTGCTTGCAATATGAGAGACTCAAAGCTGGCCCACCTCCCCTTCTGTGATCTTTAAATAGCTTATGCATGTTCTTTTAACTATATAGGTAGAAACTGTTTACTTCAGCGGGCAAGTTAAAACTCATTCTGCACAAAGGACCAGATAACACTTTTAATTATGATTTCTGGGGAAGGGCTATGTTGATGTGCTACCCTCATTCCACTGAAGGCCTCCCACAGATGATAATGGGAGGATAGAATGTTGTAAAAAGACTGACGGTAGAATATGGTCCTTTATTAGTAACTAAGGGCTTGTCTGGATAAACAGTTAGTATGTGGCAAGCTGGGTGAAATCTACAATGTGATTGTGCGCTGGGGACTAGTTGCCTTTGTGGATCCTGCTACTGCACACTAAACGTTCCCTCGGGAACTTTAATCTACACAGCTTTGAAACAGGAGCACATCAATCAATACTAGGGAACTTTTAGTGCACGGTAGTGGGGTCCACAGGGACATTTAGTGTGTGATACACTAGTGAGCTGTGGATTTTCACCCAGCTTGCTGTGCTCTAACTGCTTATCTAGAAAATGCCTAAGGAAGAGATTTTTAAAAGGTATGTAGGCACCTAGAGATCAAGAGAGAGGCTTTTGAAAAATCCCATTAGGCCCCTACTTGCACCTTTAGGTACCTACATATATTTAAAAATCTGGCCCTTGGGGCCCAAGCCAGAGCCTACTGACATTAATGGAAAGATTCCTATTAACGTCAATGGCCTTTGGATCAGGAATTCATTGACGTTAAGTAGACTACTCACATGAATGAAGTTAAACAAAACCATAAGCATGGGTGCCAACTCTCATGGTTGTATCATGAATTTCCCCTATTCGGTGTTTCTCTTAAAGCCTCAGCTCATGGATTCACATGATTGTAAAAATCGATCCCTCAGCTGAGGAGCAAAGCTTGAAAATGTGATCTGAGTATACAATAAAGGCCCTAAAAATAGGAGGCAATTATGAAGCACCCAACATTTATTTTTTTTAAATCACGACTTATGTCAATTTCATGATATTTTGGAGTGGACTCATGATTTTTAAATGCCTCAGATCGTCAATACTGCACAAGTGTTTGTAGGGTTGGGGCCTAATTTTTCAGCTAGTGAATTTAGTGTTGCATTCAGCATCACTCCGTGGAGGGAGGGGGGAAGGAGAAATGATGCAGGACTGTCATAAATATAAAGGGAAGGGTAAACCCCTTTGAAATCCCTCCTGGCCAGGGGAAAGCTCCTCTCACCTGTAAAGGGTTAAGAAGCTAAAGGTAACCTTGCTGGCACCTGACCAAAATGACCAATGAGGAGACAAGATACTTTCAAAAGCTGGGAGGAGGGAGAGAAACAAAGGGTTTGTGTGTCTGTCTGTAGTCGTCTTGGCCGGGGACAGAACAGGAATGGAGTCTTAGAACTTTTAGTAAGTAATCTAGCTAGGTATGTGTTAGATTATGATTTCTTTAAATGGCTGAGAAAAGAATTGTGCTGAATAGAATAACTATTTCTGTCTGTGTATCTTTTTTGTAACTTAAGGTTTTGCCTAGAGGGGTTCTCTATGTTTTTGAATCTAATTACCCTGTAAGATATATACCATCCTGATTTTACAGGGGGGATTTCTTTATTTCTATTTACTTCTATTTTTTATTAAAAGTCTTCTTGTAAAACACTGAATGCTTTTTCATTGTTCTCAGATCCAAGGGTTTGGGTTTGTGGTCACCTATGCAAATTGGTGAGGCTTTTTATCCAACATTTCCCAGGAAAGGGGGGGGTGCAAGTGTTGGGAGGATTGTTCATTGTTCTTAAGATCCAAGGGTCTGGGTCTGTAGTCACCTAGGCAAATTGGTGAGGCTTTTTACCAAACCTTGTCCAGGAAGTGGGGTGCAAGGTTTTGGGAAGTATTTTGGGGGGAAGGACGCGTCCAAACAGCTCTTCCCCAGTAACCAGTATTAGTTTGGTGGTGGTAGCGGCCATTCCAAGGATAACGGGGGTAATATTTTGTACCTTGGGGAAGTTTTGACCTAAGCTGGTAAAGATAAGCTTAGGAGGTTTTTCATGCAGGTCCCCACATCTGTACCCTAGAGTTCAGAGTGGGGGAGGAACCTTGACAAGGACACTTTTAGGATCATCTTTATTTCTATCCTTTGTTTATCTATGGATGCATTTAAATAGACAATAAAAATACTAGCATTATTGCATTAGCTGTACAATTCTGCCCTACATTATTTGAAAATCTGTCTGTCAAAATACCATCATCAATTTTTACAGTGAACATCCCATTGGAATGACTGGGGGCAGCTCACACATCAGAGTTATCTAACATAGTTCTACATCATTTCATATGCAGAAGGTTCCCAACAATAAGTACTAGAAACGTAAATTTCATGAAATGAAATTGTACATGATGCAGAATATGAATCTGTTTAGGGGACCAAATAATCATAGCAAATAAACCAGTATCTGACAGTCCTCAGATATAAATATAATTGCATGAATATCAATTATTTTGAAAGTACTAGAGCAACTATTCTAGTAAATACAGCAACAAAAGTTATACTTCTCACAATTCAGGGCAATTGCACCTGTATTTCCTCCCTCAGAAGGTATAAGCAGCCTAATTAGCTACAGTTAAGTTACCATGCAGCTCTTTCAAAGGAAGCATATTTATTCTTAAGGTAAAAGCATTGCCAATAATAAACAAGCCTATTCATGTTAATAAATTTAGCAGAGATCACCCCAGCTCCAGCAAAGGCTCTGGCAAGTGAATAGTCCTTCAAACCCCATCAACAGACTTTTCTATGGAGACAAGTTCATAACAGCTGTTAGCTCAGAACAAGCAAACCCATGAATCTGAGACACTCTTTTATACAGTTTGGATAAAAAAACATGCTGTTGTGTAATGGGTGATCAGCAGACAGTGGGGTTCTCCTCAGGAGGAAGCTCCAAAAGGTTGGGCCTGGAAGTGAGAAGTAGCCTACTCCTCCTCCCAAGTATTTCCTGGAAATGACACTTAACTTTGTTTGTCAAGCACATTGTTTCAAAGAGCCCTTTGTAACTCATAACGCTTCCCAATGTTTACATTAGCCAGGTCTCCTCCACAGGGACATCTCCTATAATTCCACAATAATACATACACATTTGCATTTTTAATACAATGAACCCCTAAATATGGAAACTTAATTCAGAAAGGTTTGTCCAAGATATTGCATGAACTTACCATATCTGTCACTTTACTGTAGTAAGTAAAGGAGAACATGGCATACATTTAGGTCACAATCCCTTTCAGAATTTTTGACTCAGTCTTAATCAACATTTTTTCCACATTAAATTACATAAACTGCTTGATAGCCTATCCCTCCAATTTTTGTTAAGCCTTTTGCTCCTCATTTGACGAGGACTGGCCCTCCAGGTTTTATTTCACATGTTAATACTCCTTTATTTCTTCAAAATATTTATGTTAATGTAAACCACCAAATACCCAGCTGTACATCATTCTAAAGTTTCCCTCCTATGGTTAGTACACGTGCACATATGCACACACACCAATAATTCAGCATTGACAGTGATAACTAGGTGCTATCTACGTAACTAACATCAAGTGAATACATTTTCTCCAAAGTAGAGATTATATATTCTTTTCCACTACAGTGACCAAATCATCTTCTCTATTAGGACTAATAGTAAAGGCATTCCACTCAGGAAATAAACATACAAAAGGATTCCAAACTACTACAGTTAACAGAGAGCTTAAATAAAGAGTTGGGTCACGAAATTTAAGAAGTGACCAGCGATTTTGTTTGCCCAATTTGAGATGCCTTGAAGAGGGCTGATTTTTAGAAGATGGACACTTAAGACCTCTCAGGTTGGGTACCTAAAAGGGTAAAGCAACCAAAATGACAAAGTCACTTTTAAAAATCTTGGTCATGAGACTTACATGTTCTAAAAGTGGCAATGTGTATAGCCATACAAGTCTCCTTATCATTAGTGAGAGCTGCAGAGTTACATACATATGCACTGCTCTGAATAATACAAGGTTTCCAAATTTGAGCACAAACCCAGTCTAATTCCATTTTGTTGGATTCTTGAGACTCTGCTGTGCATCTTGAGTAATTTCAAAAATCAGTTTTGCAAAACTCTGCTTATAGCACTGAAGATGGTTGCCATAGTTATTTCAGTGTATGCTAAGTTGCCTACACAGTTCCCGTTTTCAAATCTCATTCTATGATATATCAGCTAAATATGAATTGCCATAGTATGTTTTTTTCCTGTAATTTAAAATTACTATTGTTCCATTCTGACCTTAATTTCTGTTACCACAGAGAAAGAATAACCTGACAGTAAATCAGTTCTCATCAGAATTAGTCTTTGCTTGTAATATTACACTTCCTATGCCTTGTGCTGCATCTGTTTCTAAACCTACTTAAGGAAAACTGGTTGCTTTCACTACAAAATGTAGGACATAATTTAAGGATTTTAAAAATGAACATGTTTTTCAAAGCTAAATTCTACAACTATTAAAATTTTCCCCTCCATGTCAAGGTTAAAAAAAAATAGCAATGGGGAAGTGGGGCTGCTACCATCTCTGTTTTACCGTGCTATAGTTAAACAGAACACTTCAGAATTCTAGGGATATCATAACTGTAACTTTCATAAGCACTAAAAACGCAGTTAAAAATGTAGTGGGTCAAAGTTGTGCTGCAAGTATTTGTGTTGAATGTGAATTTGTGGGGGGTTTACTGGCTTTTTAATGCCTCTGGGAGAAAAAGCAGACTTGCAATAAAAACAAGCTAACATCACTCTCTCATGTCTGAGTGCACTGGTCCTTGATCACAGAAGAAAATAATTTTAAGGGAATGACAGTTCTGATTGTAATAGTTACAGGAGAATTTACTGCAAGTGTAATCATTCTCTGCAAAATACTGCAATGCTGCCTGATGAAAAAACTGCTGCTGCCACAGATTTAAATTGGCACAGTAAACAGGTACATTTCTCCCTCTTACACAAGTCTCAGCTTCTAGATAAATGAATGGTTCTCACCTATTTGCTCTTTAGTTACTGTTCATGAGCTCTAAGTTATTATCATTTGGAAGGGTCCCTGGAATGAATGCATTTTCAAACCTCTCAATAGTTTAACAT
Organism: Lepidochelys kempii; assembly: GCF_965140285.1. Taxonomy (NCBI): domain Eukaryota; kingdom Metazoa; phylum Chordata; order Testudines; family Cheloniidae; genus Lepidochelys; species Lepidochelys kempii. The sequence continues at coordinate 64,433,560 of NC_136383.1, forward strand.
CAGGTATTTTTCAAATAATCCAATAAAATTATTGAACCAGATGCTCAGCTGGTATATACAGCATAGGTCCATAGACTTGAATGGAGCTACACCAATTTACATCAAATTGAGAATCTGGACTATTATTATTTATATTTCAGATGCACACTAAAGATCCAAATCAAAATCAGCATGCCATTGTGCTAAACTCTTCATGATACACAATATTTCATATATGTTAATAGGATCCCGTCTCAAAGAGCTTATGATCTAAAGTGAAGCGAGATGCCACGAGTGTAACAAATTGTAGGAGGGAAAGATGAAAGGGTGGACAAATGGTAACTGGAATAAGATAACCTGGTTACACAGACAAATATGTGCTGTAAGCATAAAGATAGGACCACATTACCAAGTGCCGCATCTGAAATGATGGCGTGGATCAAGGCATAGTGTTTAGAAAACATGTGTATTGAAGCCCAGTTAGCAGCCTTCTATATCTCAGATAGTGAAATGTTTTTGAGTCATGCTGTGGATGGATGCTGTTTGTGATCTGATAGAATGTGCTGTCATCGTCTGTGGGCATTGAACACCAGCTGCATCATAACAAGAGGCAATGCACTCAGAGATCCACCTGACAGTCTGTGGACAGAAATCATGGACCCCTTGGATCTGTCTGTGATGGAAACAAACAGTCTAGGTGACTTCTGAAATTGCTTGGTCCTATCTAGATGTTAGGCCTGTCTAACATCTAAAGGTATGAAAGGGGGTTTATACATATGTGGTTTTGAAAAATAACACCAGCAGATGAATTGGCAGGTTAAGATGAAAATCCAATAGTACCTTAGGTAAGATTTTAGGGTGTGGGTGAAAAAAAACCTTGTCCTTGAAGAACACCACAAGAGGATGGTCTGCCAACAAGGCCCTGTTTCTCTGACTCTATGGGCCGATGTGATATCCATGAAGGTGGCCTTTTTAGAAGTGAAGTTAAAGAACTTATCATTGGTTTGAATGGAGGCTTTGAGAGAGGTTGCCAAAAACCTTAATAAATCCTGAAAACATAGGATGAATAAATATATAAAACCCTTCTACCAGAGAATGAAAGCTGATACTGCAGTCAAATGAACCTTCATCCAGCTAACCGATAACTCCAGTATCTTTAGGGCTAACAGGTAATCCGGGATAGCAGAGGGCTGGAGGCATTGATACCAGTGATTGAATCTCTTCCACTCCTGCAGGTAAGTAAACTGGGTTGCCTCCTTTGTACTATCCAGTACCATTGGCCATACTTCCACAGAGCAGATAGATTCTAACCCCATGAAACACCAAGGAATCATGCCTGAAGCAAAGGATCCCTAGGTTGGAATGGAGAAACTGACCTGTGTCTTGAGAGAGGTGATGAGGAATAATCAGAAGTCTGATTGCTGAGTGGACACACAGGTGAAGTAGGAAGGATACCAAACTGGTCTTGGATAGGTCAGTATTGTAAGAATAACCTTGGCCTTGCCCTGTCTGATCATGTTTGTCACTCTCAGTATTATGGGTGTTGGAGGAAACCATAGACTAGCCCTTTCATCCAAGAAAGCCATCTCCCAGACCATGACAGCCTAGACCACCTCTTGAGCAAAACGGGTGACATTTCGTGTTCCCAGAGGTAGTGAAGAGGTCCATCTCTGGAAGTCCCCAATTTTGGAATATATTGTGGAGAATTTTAGAGTCCAGTTCCCATTTGTATTCCTGGGAGAAATGCCTGCTGACAGGATCTGCTGTGGTGTTCTGAATCTCAGGAAGTTAGGCTGAAATTTGGATCTGATGGGCTATAAATCAGTTCAACAGCTTTATTACTTTGGCACATGGGGAGGGAGGAATCTTGCCCCCCTCGTCTGTTGATATAGAACATGCAAGCCACATTGTCATGATCCTGATGGGTATGCACTCATGACAGCTAGGAAATGAAGGTAAGTATTCCTGACTGCCCTGAGTTCCAACAGGTTAATGTTGGGACTTGTTTACAGAGGTGACCATCTGCCTTGAGCAGTGAGGTGTTAAGATGCATCACTTGCATGGTTATCGTTGGAGTTGGAAGAACAAAAGGAATGTGCTGACAATAAGTTGATCTTTTCACCAGTCTAGGGAGTTCCTTACATGAAAAGGGACTGTGAGCTGCTTGTCCAAACTGTCTTTGGTAAGTGAACGTATCATTCTGAGCCAGTTCTGGAAGAATCAGAGGCTTAATCTTCCCTGATTGTTCACAAAGGTGTAAACTGCCATATGGTCCAGGAGTTGCAGGGTGTTCTTTCTGTGATTCGAAGACTCCCTTGAATGGTCCTGACTAGATCTGATAGAGTTAACAATCTGTCTGTGGGAAGGTATGCCCTGTCTGTCAAGGGATTCAAGTACGCTCCTATGAACTGTATTCTCTGTACGGGGTTCAAATGGATTTTCTTATGTTGAGCTGAAGACCCAGTTCCTGGAAAAAAGAGAGTGCCATCTTAGTGGATGCTTCAGAAGATCTATCCTTGAGCAGCCAGTTGTCAAGATCCAGGAAGACTAAAATCACCTCCCGGTGAAGGCAAGTGGTCACTACCACTAGAGCTGTTGGGAACACCGTTTGGCCAAGGAAAGGCCAAAAGGGAAATACTCTATTGAAAATGTTCCTGGCCTATAGTAAATCATAGGTATTTTCTGTGAGATGGGTGTATCATTATGTGGAAATAGGAGTCTTGAAAATTGAGGGCTGAAAACCAATCTCCTGCCTCTAGTGAAGGGATTATAGCTGCCAGGGACGACATCCTGAACTTCTGAGACATTACAAATTTGTTTAGTAGTTTTTGATCCAAATCAGTCTTCACCATCTGCCCTTCTTTGGCACAAGGAAATACCTTGAATAGAACCCCCTTCCTTTGTGAGGAGCTGGGACCAGCTCTATAGCTACAAATCGAAGGAGAGAGTCTATTTCTTGTCTCATTAAAAACTAATAGAGAAGTCATAGAATACCAGGGTTGGAAGGGATCTCAGGAGGTCATCTAGTCCAACCCCCTGCTGAAAGCAGGACCAATCCCCAATTGTTGCCCCAGATCCCTAAACGGCCCCCTCAGGGATTGAGCTCACAACCCTGGGTTTAGCAGGCCAATGCTCAAACCATTGAGCTATCCCTCCCACCCTTTAAGAAGGCTGGGGAGGGGGCTGGAAAGGAGGGAGTGATACAAAGTGGATGGTGTAGCCCAATGTTATGACCTCTGTGACCCACCAGTCTGTCGTGATCTGCCTCCCCACATGTGGAAATGGTGAACACAGTCTCCAAAAGAGAGAAGGCAGGGAAAGGGTTGCAGCTGTTGAACTAGAAGTGTGGTAAGATTTGACTGGCCTTTCAAAAGTGTTGTTTCAATGATGACTGGGTATTCTTTTTGTGGGGGAGGGGACTGGTCAGTGGATCTGTGAATTCAGAATGAGCCAGGTGAAATCTCTGGGCAGTTTATGACCTACTTGATCTTCTTTTATTTGTAGGAATATATATATATACCCAGTCATCTTGATTTAGCCCTGGAATCTTTCAGTGTGTGAGGAGACTTATTTGTGGTTTCTGCAAAAATGCAGCATCCACATTTAAAAGAAATATATTCAGAACAAATCCATCCTAATGTGGGGTTGTTGTACTTTAGGTACAATGGGGGTGGAAGTTTCATGGTTGTATAGAAGTGCTAGGATAGTACAATCCTTAGCCTGACTCTAGAATTGGAAAGATTAAAAAACAACAACAAAAGAACCAAACATCAGATTTCAAAGAGCTAATTAGAATACCACTAGGCTTGCACCTTTATGAGAACTAATTATGTTAAGAAGCCCCATACTGACTGACTCACTTTTCTATTAATTACACTATTTTTATAAGTTAAAGAAGCGAGAAACAGCTCTATGCAATGATAGACAAAGAGGAGGACATTTTCAAAGCAGTGTGTGGGAGTTACAATGAAGGTAAGTCTGGCCATGACAGCTTTCACAACTGTTGATGTTGTAGCTCTGTAGTCAACTGTAATAATTTCAGGGTCCAATTATTTTACCATCTCTCTTCTGTAGAGATAAGTGTTTTTTTTCCTGTCTTTCAACAAGATATAAAGAGAGAAAATATGCACTAGTTTCCTCACATATAATAGCTAATAAATTACTGTAATAAGTTTATACATATAATATTGTAAATAAGGGAGCTATTGGCATAATTAAGTTTTTTTCCTACTCTGCAACCCTTGCCATTGAAAAATGGTTAAGCGTGGAATATTTTTATTGAATGGTATAATAAATACTGAAGGTTTTAAAACTGTAATCTTAACCCTTGTAAATTAACCAACCCAAAACTACAGCTCAAACTACACTGACTCAACTCTGCTGTGTTCTTTTACCTCTCAGATTTGTCACCCTCTCTTTTAGAGCTTGTGGAAAAGAAATGATTTGGACTGTTAACAATTCTGTTTATCTTCAATTAAAAAAAGTTAAACTAAAAGCCATTCTCCCAAACAAGATAAAACCTAAAAGGCATCTCACCTTGTTACCTTAGGTTTTAATCAATTAAGACTAAATGTGTGATTTTACAAGTAATCCTGGCCAAGGTATTAAATCTGATTACTCCAGTATACTTAGTAGCTTCTGTAGCCCAATATGGAAGAGCTGGCTGTGTACAGCAATAGAGCAGCGCTGTCTCTTACAGGCAAGCTGGAGAGCGTTATCTGTTTCTTCTCCTAGGTGTCTTGGCAACCCATCCATCCAGAAGTTATTCCATCATTCTACCTACTGAATTGACCATCTGCTCTATGGCATTTTATGAACTTCCTAATAGCAGCACTAGAACCAGTGATAGGTCTAGCAACCTTTTTGTAACTCAGCCCCAGATGATGTGACTAGGGCCAGGAAATAGAGATCAGACTTTTTTACGATTGACCTTTAACCATAATTATATTTTTTTTAATTTAATTTATTTAAAATCTATAATTTAATTATAGAGCTAATTACCACCACTAGATCAGTGATACATTTAGCCTTCCCATTAACTTTGATGATGAGTTCGTTCAGAAATTGCACAGACTATTTGATCTGTTGCTCATTCTAGGCTCTCCCCTATAATGAACTCTGCACTTTTGTTGTTTATTTAAATAGTAGTTAAAGGAGATTTTACTATAATGCATTGTCTTTCTACTTTGTAATTTCAGTGCAGATTTTTGTAGCTCAAAAGTTTCAAGGTCAGAGATTAAAAGTCACATCAGTCACAGAATACCAAACTAATGAGATTTACATCAGTAAGGGATAAGAAATTCCACATAGGTTCCTTAGTACTCAAATGTATACTTTCAATATAGAATCCTGCACTCCCACAGTATTCACCTAAAGTCAAAGATTTTTTTTCCTCTTCTATTTCAAGTGTATTTAGTGCCAGCTAAAAGTACCAGATTGACAGCACTGATGTATGAAATCCTCGGTTTATTCAAGGTCAGATTTTGCAGCCCAGTCTCATACTGAGAAGTACTTTCTCATGATTTCAAAGGAATTATTCAGGTGAATAAACACTACTCACAATAACATCTGCAGAACTGTGTCTTCAGAGAGCAAGTGCAGGATGGTAAGTGGCAGTGAAAGCTTCCCCAAACCACCCAGAAAATGTCTTAGTCCTCAGCTAGAAGGACTAACTTTAGAGGTTAACGGGTAGTTCAGTCTTTATGACCATTCACTCTTTGGTCTTTCAGCTGAGACTAATGCTAAAATGTGATATGGATATGAGACTAGCACGAAATGAAATGAGATCAACAACTCATTTCATACAGGTTACTAAAAGGCATTCAGCAGAAAAGGACTTTTGATAATGAGCTGGGCTGGATTTTAAACAGAAAACCTAAAGTTTAAGGTTTATGTACCATATAAGTCACCTAACCATACAGAAGACCTATACTGTGGCTGAAAATGTTACATGCATGCTAATTTAAAAAACCCAAGAAGTCAGAATAAGTCACAAATGCTATCCGTGCCTAGATAAAATAGTGGTTGGATTAGATGTGCCGTATTTGACAGATAGGTCATAGAATATCAGGGTTGGAAGGGACCTCAGGAGGTCATCTAGTCCAACTCCCTACTCAAAGCAGGATCAATCCCCAACTAAATCATCCTAGTCAGGGTTTTGTCAAGCCTTACCTTAAAAACTTCTAAGGAAGGAGATTCCACCACCTCCCTAGGTCAGTACAGGATTCTACGTATCTCTTCGTGCATCACACCAGGTGTGTCAGAAACTACCAAAGGTATTTAATTGTCAGCATACAACCTGTGAACGTTATAATATTCTCCTATGTGACCTGTCCAAGTTTGTCTCATGCACATAAAAAGAAAGTGCTGGCTTGACAGTGGATGAGATTTGTATATCTCTGGAATCAGTTTCTAAACACAGTGACCACTGCACCTGAAGTTCTAGTTACATTATCAGGAATAAAGTTGATTTCTCTGCATCTTTGCAGGAATAATTGTAGATATGCAGCCATTGTTCAGCAGGCTAGGGAGAAATATTTCCCCTTGCTCAGATGCATATATGTCCCCACTTTTTTATTCTTCAAAAGTATAAAATCTAGTCTGTAAATTTATCTGAAATTGTGAATTGTTATATTCAACACAGTTCATTCTCTCCTCTATATCATAAGGCTTTATGGTGAATTAAAAACTTTTTTGTATTCCCAACTGCCATGTTAATTGCCCTGAGAAAAGACCTATATTTGTATCCAGCAGCTTAATTAAGACTGACAGGACAGTTATTCATCATTTATCCATAGTTTGATAGTTTCTCATTTAAGGGTGATACACACAGTTTATTGGTCTGGTTTATAGATTGTGAAAATTACAAGAGATTCTAATCTACAGTATAATAACCCTTAGCCCCAGCATTTCAACTTCATACAATGGTTCAGTTAAGAAAAAGAAATGGGGATTATCAATTTTGACCTTTGGCCTGTAATCTTTAGATAGATATTTTTGCTCTATAATCAAGTAAAAGCTACCTACAAGTAATTCTTTGGCCCTCTTAGCACTACTTCACAAAGCTTCATGGGAGTCTTGCCTGTATGTGAACAGTCTTTTGGCATAACAGTAAGCAATGCCGGTAACTCTAGTATGGCAACCTAAGAATACACAGTTCATTGGTAATTGCTGCTACGCTGATATACCCAAATATAAACACAGGCAATTGTTACAATGTTGTATGCTGCAAAGTCAGTTAAGATTGTTACAATTTGCTTTACAATATCCTATCCAAAGCCAGAACTAATTTTTCATTCATACAACCACATCAGAGACATATCCAGATTCAGAAAGCCACCTTTCCCCCCTGCACCCCTCAAATTCTGTGCCAAGAAAAGATCACTTAGACATAAGGATTGGGGCCTAAATATGAGAGATGATTTTGCACTGGGATCTCTGTAAAAGAGCATGACTCTCAAGGGAGAGCCCAAAGCTATGTTACAAAGGATACATTATTTCTATGGGACCGGTTGAAGCTGCTCCCCAGCTCCCGAGAGGGAAACCAAGACATGTAACATTCTTTAGTGTGGCACTTTGGAACAAGTACCACATCAGTAAATGTAGATCAGGCTTCTCAGTGAAACTGGAACAAGTTTCAGAAAGGGTGTTATAGTCAAGGCCCTTTGATATTGGCTTTTATTTTGTTTCAAATGCCCTAGGAATTTCAGTGTTTGCTGCAAAAGTTTAAAAACTGGTGAAAAGCAGTGCAAAAAAAATAATTTAATAGTTTTCTGGGTAAATATTGGGGTTAAGATTGGGGGAGAGGGAAACAAGAAAAAAAGCAACAAATAGAGAAAAGTAAGAGTATTGAAAGCAAAAATAGTTTAATGTTTTGGTTTATTTAATGAACTGTACATTAACAATACATTCACACACACACATGCATATATGTATCTTCAACTACACTGTCTTACTTTAACAGACAGCCTCATATTTATACTTTCTCTGATTTATAATAGACATCTACCTAATGTTCTGTGTTTTCTTAACATAATTAGTATTTTCATATATTTGAGTGGTCCAAAATTCAAGTAAAAATACACATCAGTAAAAAGCAAATAATAGCTTTTGGGAAAACAGGGAAATTAAGTAAAAATATCATAAAAACTAAATCCAAGGGCCTTAGTTATAGTTTATGAAAAAGATACCCAAGTCATTATCCCTTTAAGAGCAGGAGATGAAACTTCCTAACCAGTAGCACATTCCTGGCAACAAAATACAGGATAGGAGAGAGAAAGTAAGTCATATATGGACAAAACTAGAAAGCTCTCTGAGCATCTGCTCCTTTCAAACACTTATAAGGGCGGAAACAAAAAACATTCACACTCACCATTTCTAGCCTTCAAATCATGTCCACTGCCACCCATCTTCACAATAAGATGAATCCACAGCTCAATTGATAAAGCTGAGAAGTCCAGGGCAGCAATGCTATTCACTAGACAGAAACATTGGCAGAGTGTCCAGAAAGTCACCTAAAATATCACAGCAATAAAGGACAGGACTATCACTCTGCAGCAGAACTCAATAGATAAAATAACACCACAATGAGATTGCTTCAGTGAAAGGATTACAAACATGGAGTACTGTACAGAGCTCATTTTTATGACAGAATACAGCCCCTGGAAAATAAAGCTATGATACTTAAAGGAAAGGAAAAACAAAAAATTACGAGAGTGGAAGTAAATGGAAAAATGACCACTTTGTTGGGCTGTCACAATGGGCTGAACTTCTAAACCTCATCTCCTTGGAAATATGGCTGCCAGAACTTATGTATCTTTTGCTCAACGAAGGTAAAGAAAGAAACTCATTACATCCTTGGACTGGCTCCTGAGCTGGGGTATTCCCTATGGTATGTACTCATTGGGTTCAATTACTTTCACGAGCATCAGCTACTACCAGCATCCATAAAACACACAATATTAGGGATAGAAGGTCTGTGTAAATTCAAGGGTTCTCAGTCAGAATGAAGTTACCTACTACAGGACAGGCCTAACAAAGAAAATAACAGAACGCCACTAGCCGTCACCTTCAGCCCCCAACTAAAACCCCTCCAATGCATTATTAAGGATCTACAACCTATCCTAAAGGATGACCCAACACTCTCACAAATCTTGGGAGACAGGCCAGTCCTTGCCTACAGACAGCCCCGCAACCTGAAGCAAATATTCACCAACAACCACATACCACACAACAGAACCACTAACCCAGGAACTTATCCTTGCAACAAAGCCCGTTGCCAATTGTGCCCACATATCTATTCAGGGGACACCATCACAGGGCCTAATAACATCAGCCACACTATCAGAGGCTCGTTCACCTGCACATCCACCAATGTGATATATGCCATCATGTGCCAGCAATGCCCCTCCGCCATGTACATTGGTCAAACTGGACAGTCTCTACGTAAAAGAATAAATGGTCACAAATCAGATGTCAAGAATTATAACATTCATAAACCAGTCGGAGAACACTTCAATCTCTCTGGTTACGCAATCACAGACATGAAGGTCGCTATCTTAAAACAAAAAAACTTCAAATCCAGACTCCAGCGAGAAACTGCTGAATTGGAATTCATTTGCAAATTGGATACTATTACTTTAGGCTTAAATAGAGACTGGGAGTGGCTAAGTCATTATGCAAGGTAGCCTATTTCCTCTTGTTTTTTCCTACCCCCCCCCCAGATGTTCTGGTTTAACTTGGATTTAAACTTGGAGAGTGGTCAGTTTGGATGAGCTATTACCAGCAGGATAGTGAGTTTGTGTGTGTGGTTTTTGGGAGGGGGGTGAGGGGGTGAGAGAACCTGGATTTGTGCAGGAAATGGCCCAACTTGATTATCATGCACATTGTGTAAAGAGTTGTCACTTTGGATGGACTATCACCAGCAGGAGAGTGAATTTGTGTGGGGGGGTGGAGGGTGAGAAAACCTGGATTTGTGCTGGAAATGGCCCAACCTGATGATCACTTTAGATAAGCTATTACCAGCAGGACAGTGGGGTGGGAGGAGGTGTTGTTTCATATTCTCTGTGTGTATATAAAGTCTGCTGCAGTTTCCACGGTATGTATCTGATGAAGTGAGCTGTAGCTCACGAAAGCTCATGCTCAAATAAATTGGTTAGTCTCTAAGGTGCCACAAGTACTCCTTTTCTTTTTGCGAATACAGACTAACACGCCTGTTACTCTGAAACCAATGAATTGTCAGAGACAGGTGTTTACAGATGAAATAAAATACTTTTCAAATAATGCAAGCAATTGTTCATGGTTCAATCCATTAGCAGGATACAGGGGTAGAGAAAATCTTTTTAAAACAAGGTATCTGAAAATCAAAGCATGTTTTCTGTGTGAATGTTTGAATGCCTGCATGACTATGTGTGCACATGCACTGGTGTGCACTATTCAACACTATTAATACAACTAGCATTTCATTGGAAAGGAATGGATAGTTCTATAGAAAGGAAAGAATTCAGACCCTCTATTTAACTACAAGGTGAGAGTCATTAGCAGTCACCATCCATGACTTCTTGTCTAGTTTGCCCATTTGTTCCTGGACTTAGAGAAAAACCTGGGTACCAGTTATTACAAATACTCGCTTTATCTGCCTCTAAATACTAACATGATTAAACCTTCCCATGTTGCATCTACTAAGCAGGTAATTAGAAGTGTTAGCTTCTATAATTAAAACCTACAGACTCTCTGAAGTGCTATCTAGTTCAGGGAAATGTACTATTGGGCTCTTCCAGGAATCAAGTAATCCTGGAGTAGATATTGGTTGGTGAAGTCAGCCTTCATTGAATGGTAGAGGAGTTGTGTAAGGAAAATATAAATAGGGAATCCTTAGAAACTCTGTCCAGGACTAAGGATACAAAAAGACTCCTCCACTTAGAAGAAAAAAGACAGAGGAGGAGAGACAGACATATCAACATGGAGAACAAAGGACAGCAACTATTACTCAAATGATGAAAGGGAGATTGTGAATAAAGCAGAACCAATGAGCTGAATCCTCTATGTTTACACAGAGATGTACAGGGCACTGAGGGGACACATCCCATGTATATGCTTTCAGATTCATGGCTAACAAAAGATCTTGGTTTGGATACAAATCCGCTTATAGAGAAAGTGAGTAGGGATGGTGCAACATGGAAGGCATGGGAGAATCTGGGTACTTTAAATTAGCTTTCTAGAAAATCTTCTTTAACACACTTTTGCTTACATCACCCTCCATCCCTCCTCCTCTTCCATAAATGCCTGTTCTGCAAGTTGCAAGCTACAGAATATACTTACCAATAGCCTGAAAAGTTTACTGATAAAACCTCAGAATTCAACCATGGCCTTTTCATACAGATGAGTATTAAGATACTGGCAGAGTGGTTTGAATCTGAGGATAGGTACTATTTTCTGCAAGGTCATGCTTCACATCTAAAAGAAGGTGAGAATCTTGAATCCTAGGGAGAACTGTTCTGTTTAATGGGATTGAAAGAGTTGATGGGGCGGAATGACTACAACTGCCAGGCTTGGAGATTAGGACTAGGCCTCAGATGCAGTGCCTGAGCTGTTAAAAAGGCAGGACTGCAAGTGTTACTATATTACAAGGCAGGGCTTAATTGATTAGACAGGACCATGTGGTACCTCAGTGCTGTGTGAAAAAGAAGAGATATGCTGCAAGCAAGCAGATGGATATTCAGCTGTTTTCACCGTCACCTGTTGAGGGTCACCATCATGAGGATGGATCACTAAGCCCAAGCTCTGAAGAAAAGGGGCAACTTCTTAAAATAGTTGTTCAGGTTACTGAAGAGTTCCACTGAGGCCATCTTCCAGCTCCTCTTCACTTACAGGTCCAAAGTACACACAAGGATGAGAACTGAAAGGATCTCTCATCTTCAGATTTGCAGACTAGTTTCTCACCTTCACTAGAATTGAAAATTTTAGAGGTCACACTTTTTATTTATTTATTTTATTTACTGAGTGGTATGAATCTACAACTGGGTCTGGATTACTTGGTAAAATGTGTGTGTTTTAAAATGGTAAAATATAAACTCAAATCTGAAAGCAAAGAATGAAGGCCTTACTTACAGAATGGGAGGCTGCAACCTGGGACGCAGGTTGAAAAAAACTTGGAATCATGCTGGATAATCAGCTGAACATGAGCTTCCAGTGCAATGTTGTGGCCAAAAGGGCTAATGCAATCCTTGGGGAATATCAAGGAGGTTATTCTACCTCTGTATTGGCACTAGTGTGGCTGCTACTGCAATACTGTGTCCAATTCTGGGGCTCACAAGTCAAGAAGGATGTTGATAAATTGGAGAGGGTTCAGAGAAGAGACACAAGAATGACTAAAGGACGGGAAAAGGAGCTCAATATGTTTAGTTTAACAGAGTGAAGGGTAAGGGGAGACTTGATCAGTCTATAAGTATCTATATGGGTATAGCAGGTCAATCCAATAGCCAGCTGACCTAGTGGTTAGGCAATGGCTTCAGAGTTCATTTCAATCTGCTTGTCCTGGAGGGGTCGCTGCCAGGTCATATGTAGTGGGCGTTAGTCTCTCCTGCATGACCCTTCATCCCCCCGTTCTGGGTTCTCTCATGACAGGGAGGAGGGGAAACAAGGTAGGGGAATCCAGGCCCTCCCACTCCACCAGTCCCAACCCAGACCCTTCAATCTAGCAGACAAAATGTATAATCCCTCAAAGCAAGAGCTAGACAAATTCAGGCTGCAAACAAGACACACCTTTTTAAAAAAAAAAAAAAACAGTGAGGGTAATTAACCATTGGTACAACTTACCAAGAGTGGTGGATTCTCCATCATTGGAAAGATTTAAGTCAAGATTTAATACTTTTCTAGAATATATGCTCTAGAATGAAAAAAGGAATTAATTCAGAGAAGTCCTAGGGCCTGTGTTATACAGGAGGTAAGGCTAGATGACCACAGTGGTCCCTTCTGGCCTTAGAATCTACATTTTTTTTTATTTCCAGGCATTCACCATTCTCTGAATTCCTTATTTAGTAAAGATTGAATGGGGTTTTATTCTGTCATCAGTACCCTGGGTCATTGCTGTAGCACCTATTGAGTCAGAATCTTGTCTCTACTTTAATAAGCAACACCAACAAAAACTGGCTGTATTTTGTGCAGTTCCAGCTAGTGTACAGGGCCAGTAAATGAGACCCCAAAGCTGAAGCAGCATTTACATTCCCTAGCTCAGAGCTCATCTACTCTAGAGCTAGCCCTTCAGTATCATAGCAACAAACACTGAGCCACAACAGGCATGACACAAGAGGCTTCTTTAGTCTCAGGTGTACTTAGCCTACTCTACAGTTACATCATTAAAAAGGATCTTTGTTTTCAGATTTTTCTGGTTATAGATTAATGCGTTGATGCTTTTCAACTGACACAGCATTTTGGACTGCTCTGCCATTGCCTCTAGGATGATCCTGAAGTCACATGCCTGTGATAGGCAGCTGACAGAGAACTCCAGGATCTCATCCATTTGCTTTTTTAACCTGCAGTCGACAAGAGATTCAATGCCATTGTTAACATGTCCCCCTAGGACTTCTACTCTGTAACTATGTTTATGGTAGTGACAATAAGGAATAACAAGCAAAACAAAAAACAACTCCATTCAGATTGAAATCAGATTCTTTCACTCAATTCTGTACTTGACCAGTGTCTATAGTCTTGGGGGTGGTGGTGGTGGTGGTGGGGAAACAACCGAAAAGCAGACTCAGACATTCTAAGGTTTTAGGGAAAACTTCTGGATCTGGCCTACAAACTATATTGTAGTATTTTAAATACGCACTTCTGAGAGACTGTTCTGGATTCTAACAATGCTGTGATGATTAGTTGCATTTCTTTTGGTTTGCTTGCTAGAGAATTATCAAAGACAGTTTAGAAATAGTTGAGACAGGGAGGGAGCACTAGTTGCCATCCCACTCAAGGTATATGTTTGTGTGTTACTTTACTAGCCTTGTTCCATCAGTAACAATAGAATCAGTAGAACAAAGACTAAAATTCCTCTCAGTGCTGGCCAGGATTTTTTTTTTAATTTTTTTTTATTTATTCTCCCTTATATACTCCTGGTCTAGTAAGACAGCAGAAATAGCTCATCTTGGGTGCACAAGGTGGGGTATTCTGTGCTGTTCAGCTCCTGGCACTGAAACTATGTATTCTTGGATGAACAAAGCAGTGCTTCCATCCCCTGCAACCAACTGGTTAGACCAGAACAAATTGTCTCTGCAAATAGATTTTTTTTTAAAGTGGCCCGCTTCTGGTTCTTGTATACCTGCTGGCAGCGAAACAGAACCTTATCTTCTACTGCCTGACACAAAGGAGTTAAAAGCACAAAGTGTTTGCTTTTGGGTTTCTGTAGAGCTATGGGATCTGGTATCATTGTCAGGTTCACTGTTTGCTTTTCATTTCTATAACATCTTTAATTTGAGGATCTCAAGGCTCTTTACAAGAATTAATTTACTACCCATACTGGCAAAAGTATGGATAGTGAAAAGCATCAGTATTACAGGACCATGCAGAGATCATTCATGCCTAATAAAAAACATAATTACATTGACCATGCATTCATTATGCCAAGTTCTTAAAATGCAAGGCTAGTGAAATGTGTGATGTAGAGTGGTATGCTATTAAAAGTCAGTTCAGAGAGAAAACTGAAATGAACCTCTGAATTACTTATTGATGGACTTCATAAACCCCATGATGATGCACAGGGTGCCACAGATGACTCTATCATCCTCATTCCAATCTATCTGAAAAGGAAAGTGGGGAGATCTTAACAACATACAAATTGCTTGAAAAGACAGTCTGAATCATTGTTCCTAATCACAGACAATGAACTGAACACTTGCTTTCAGACTAACCAGGAGATGGCAAATACATTTAAAACCAGGGTGCAAAGAGGCCCAAGGACAGGGGTTCTCATGACAAATTTCTTGGTGGCCTCAGAGTGAGGCCACCAACTCTTGCTGGAGGCCACTCTGACAATTTTTCCTAAAATACTTAATTAACTTTAGGAAAAGAAAAGAAATATGCATCAAAATCATTGTAATTTATTTATTGCTAGCTAGTAAGTCTGTGAAAAGTGACATTTGTATGTCTGTTAATATTTTTCACAGCCTCCCAGCTACTAAGTCTGCTGTGAAAAGGGATATTACCAAACATAAAAGTTTCACTTTTCACAGCAGACTTACTCAGCCCTGGCAAGCCCGGGGACAAATTAAGCCCTGGACAGGGAGGTGGATGGATAGGCAGCGGGGTCAGGAGCAATGAGGCGTGGGGGAGGAGGCAGGGAGCCAGAGCCAGAGCCTGAAGCCTGGGGCATGGTGCCCCAGGAAGGCGCTTGAAGCCCTGGGGCCATAGTCCAAAGCCCCGTGGCCAGCAGATGGGGCCCTGCAGCCAGGGGACAGGGCCAGAGCCCAAAGCCCCACAGCCAGGGCCTGGGGATAGGGCTGGAGCCCAAAGCCCCACAGCCAGGGCCCAAGGACAGGGCCTGAAGCCTGAAGCCCTGCAGCTGGTGACTGCCACCCCAGGGCTGAAGCCCGAGCCCCACCACCCCTGGGAAGGTGGGAAACTCACAGGCTGCCTGCTCCTCCAGTGTTGTGCCCCAGGTGTCTCCAGAGGGAGGGCAGGGCCCAACCCCTGCTGGCAGAACCAACACCAATGTGGCACATCCAGGACCAACGGAGAGTGGGAGAGGCAGCTGCTTTGGCCCTCATAATCACTGCCCAGGAGGCTGAGGCTGAAAGAAAAGCCCCTGGTGTCCGCATGCAGTCATGGTGGTTGCATTTGAGAAACACTGCTCTAGGCTACAATAACTTGCTGAAGTTCAAACAAACTTTTTTATTTTTCACCCATAATTATCAGGCAGCCAAAAGCCTGCACTCTCATTTTTCTAAGTGCACTCAAGAAGGATGACATGTATAAGGAAAAGCCAATTTTAGCATGGGAAGATGAGATAAAACCATCATCTGGATCAAGTGAACACTGGCAATTTTCGTAAGATTGTGGCCAACCAGAGCCATAATGTAGCTACTTATCTTTTTGCCTGGATGGCCCTGGACAGAAAGCGCAGAGAAATCCGCAGAATCCATAGAAAGTTAACAAAGGTCCCATTTGTTTAACCCCTTCTGGTCCTGGAAGAACCACTCTTGTGGCAGAAGAGGTATGGGCCTTCTTCCTGAGGACATCACATAATCAGCATGCTATCAGGCCAGAATGATTACTGAGTCCAGAACAGACTATCACATGCACTAGTGTAAAGTAAGAAAACATCACTATGGATAGGAAGGAATCAGAATTTATTTAAGGGTATCTACAACTTTCAGGGCTAACTAATCCCAAATTACAAATTATGAACCTACAACCACAAACTATCCCAAATTAAGGTAGTTTGGGAATCTTTGGCAAAATGAACCAGATTACAAGAAAGCTCACTAGCAGTCTAAGGATTTCCCCTTGTAAGCGAAGAAGCTCCCATCTCATTCCAAGCCCATATAAATATAATTCTTTACAGCCCTTTGATGCAGATATAAACCAGTCATTGCTGCTCATGGCCTTGAGTAACATATGTGTAGGCATGAGCGAATACTAGTAATTCCTATGACTCACCATTGGCATTCAGTGGACTTACTGAAAGTTTGTTACTTTCAACCCCACACTAAAGTGGCAAAGCAGATAAAGGTACCAATATGCAAAGCAAACAAGTAGCAGCCTAAAATGAACTCAGACAAAACTCCTGCATCAAACTATCCATTGACGAGTGATATTATTTATTTAGATTTGTAAAAATGGGCCCCTATGCAAAGCTCTAGGCATCCTTGGCACAAGCGATTTTGATCCAAGAACTTAAGAAAATTGAAAGGCAGCATACTTTCCTCCAACAGCCAGCAGAACTCAAACTGCTAAAAAACACAAAACATCCTTCTCCATTGCATAGCAAATCCCCATCAAATTCCACCCTTTTGCAGCAGTCTGTGCAAATAGATGCACCTTATAATGCGCCCTGAGGATTTAAAAAAAACCCAATAAACAAACAGGGCTATTTCAGACCAAAGGGAGGTCAGGATTACTTAGTCCACACAGTACTCATGCACAGCTTTTTCCTGTTCGTGAAAATATAGCAACGTATGCAAGGTAAAAATCTACTGAGAGTGATATTTTGCTTCAGTTTCTTTACAGTTTACTTTGGTTTGGCTTGTATATTAAAGAGAATATTCACAACTTTGAGAAAATGACTACGAAGATTGAGTGAAATATTCCTCATGAACTTCTCCAGAAACGCTGCTCTCAATGTCAGTGACAATACATCCTGTTCTCAATTCTGGTGAAGAAAAGTCAAGTTTATTTTGGTCTCAAGTAGCTTTATGAGGCTTTTTAATGGCTTTTAGACAGCAATGCCATTCTCCCTGAGATTTTGTTGGCAAGTGCTTTCTATAGATGATGAAGAAGAAAGTTAATGAGTAGTGAGACACACTGCCTGCTTTTTTGTACATGCCACAACTTTTCCTTTGGCTTCCCTGAGTAATTACTGCCTGACCAAGATTCAGACAACTCACTATACCTTGTGAATTTTGAAAGAAGAGAAATAACACCTCAAAGAAATTTAAGAGTACCACAGATCTATGTACAGAAGGAAGGGCCCAAACCTGGTATTTTCCCCAGGAGAAAACTGCAGAAGTTTTATAGCTATCTAGGTATTTTCTGAGTGAGAGCTCTAATGAGCTCTGCTTAAGCCTGTTGGTTATAGAAATCTTTACAGGTGACAGACTGTGTTGGTTGCAGACATGCTAATAGAAAAAAGATGTTGCAATGGTACTAATGTCACCTTCATCCTCAACTTTACCACAGAATATATTTCACTGTCTGAATTCCAAACTGCATAAAAGCCTTTGAAATGATGGTGGAGTGAAGATGTTCCTACCTGAATAAACATGACTGACCACAATCTTGCAATGTGTTTGCTTTTGGGGGGGGACACAGATATCACAGCAAGTAACTGTTTCACTGGTGACGAGAACGCAGCACATAGACCCCACTTTGACTTCTCCCTCTCCTCCTCCCTACATATTTAGGGTGTTTCCAAAGCTTTGGTTTTTGTTCTATAACATATAGAAAAATCTGACGTTTGAAAATATCTTATTCATGGCACAAAAACAAGAGGACCTATGGATATTAACAAACTAAATTAATATAATTTTAACTATAGAAGGAACAATACGTATTTATACTATATATCAAAAGATGAATATGTAAATCTGCCTGCATACAAGATAGATGGGATTAAACCAAAATAACTAGAGGAAGGACTCACTCTACAGCTGCAAAGAGAAATAATTCTGGCTTTTTTATATAAATAAGAAAAAACGAAGTGACAGAAATTAACTAATCATAGTAATTGTGGTCTTCTAACACTTAATAGTTGGCCTTCGATTTCTTCTTCCCTAAAAAAGCTTTCTAGTCAATGAGTAAGTGCCATGAACCTCAGTATAGCCTGAATAGAGATAAGTAGGAATAGACTTCTGTAACAAGAAAGCTGTGATACAAAAGGGAGAAAGGTGATTTGAAGGCCAGAATGCTTACTAGCTTTCGCACTTTTAATAGCAATTTTATAGTTTGATTCAATCAATTCATGTTTTACAGTGATCCTCTAAGCCAATTTAGAAGGCCAGACTATTTATAGAAGTGGACCCTTTGTGTTTATGATAAACAACTACAAATCAAGGACCTACAGTTCTGAAAGTATTCAAGTGAATCTAGAGGGGGGAAGTGAACATAAAGACCATTTCAATTTTTTTAAGCTTTGCTGAAATTAGAAATCAGCATTAACAACAGAGAGAGAACAAACAAACCAGATACACCTAGAAAGAAATGTGAGACCTCATTCTCCACTGACATGCACCCTGTGTAATAATTTACACTTAGGCAAATTTGCATTCAGTTTTGGTGTATTTTACACCCACGTGTAAATAATTACACAGGGTGTAAGGGAGAGGAGAATCAGGCCTGATTGTTTTAGGGCAATCTAATAGATTTAGATCTAATACTGTTTGATGTTACCAGAAGCCTTTCTGTTAACCTTAATCAGGCCCCGAGTCTTCAAAAGGAAACAACAGAGAGAATAAGGTATGCAAATATAGATCATAGTTACATGCCATAGTTTTTAATGTAAGACTGCATTACAGTATTCAGTCACATGAGCCTTTAGTACAAGTAGGACATAAGCAAATTTATTTTGTCTAATTTGTTACATATTCATATATCATAGGAGTAAAGATTCAACTTTAATATCATTAGGCTCCTGCTCTATTTAAGAGAAACTGTGGGGGAAAGGAGGGGACAGAGAGTGGGCAGAAAGAGAAAAAATATTCCAGTGATAAAATATGGTGTAAATGGATCATACATCAGGCAGAATTAAAAATAAATACTGAGAGCGTGTGAAAAAAGGCACAGACAAGGTAAGATAAAATTCTAAGGAAAATAATATGTACATAATGTTTTTTCCCACAAAAGTCTTTATTATTCTGAAGTTAAGGTTGCAGGCTGTTTGAAAGCATGTTACCACTCAAAAATATTACAGATAAAAATGCTAGTAACCTGGCAAATGTACATCTCAAACAAACCTTTTCTGTGTTAATTTGAATGGAGTAAATGAACACAGAGAATCATAGGTGTTAATATGACTGCCATCACAACATTAAAAAGTTTTAAACCAGGTTCAGTGTTCATAGAATCATAGAATATCAGAGTTGGAAGGGACCTCAGGAGGTCATCTAGTCCAACCCCCTGCTCAAAGCAGGACCGATCCCCAATTAAATCATCCCAGCCAGGGCTTTGTCAAGCCTGACCTTAAAAACTTCTAGGGAAGGAGATTCCACAACCTCCCTAGGTAACGCATTCCAGTATTTCACCACCCTCGTAGTGAAAAAGTTTTTCCTAATATGCAACCTAAATCTCCCCCCCTGCAACTTGTTCTGTCATCTGCTACCACTGAGAACAGTCTAGAGCCATCCTCTTTGGCCCTTTCAGGTAGTTGAAAGCAGCTATCAAATCCCCCCTCATTCTTCTCTTCTGCAAACTAAACATCCCCAGTTTCCTCAGCTTCTCCTCATAAGTCATGTGTTCCTGTCCCTCAATCATTTTTGTTGCCCTCCGCTGGACGCTTTCCAATTTTTCCACATCCTTCTTGTAGTGTGGGGCCCAAAACTGGACACAGTACTCCAGATGAGGCCTCACCAATGTTGAATAGAGGGGAACGATCACGTCCCTCAATCTGCTGGCAATGCCCCTACATATACATCCCAAAATGCCATTGGCCTTCTTGGCAACAAGGGCACACTGTTGACTCATATCCAACTTCTCGTCCACTGTAACCCCTAGGTCCTTTTCTGCAGAACTGCCATTCGGTCCCTAGTCTGTAGCAGTGCATGGGATTCTTCCGTCCTAAGTGCAGGACTCTGCAGTGGTCCTTGTTGAACCTCATCAGATTTCTTTTGGCCCAATCCTCTAATTTGTCTAGGGCCCTCTGTAGCCTATCCCTACCCTCCAGTGTATCTACCACGCCTCCCAGTTTAGTGTCATCTGCAAACTTGCTGAGGGTGCAATCCACACCATCCTCCAGATCATTTATGAAGATATTGAACAAAACCGGCCCCAGGACCGACCCTCGTGGCACTCCACTTGATACCAACTGCCAACTAGACATGGAGCCATTGATCACTACCCTTTAAGCCCGACAATCTAGCCAGCTTTCTATCCACCTTATAGTCCATTCATCCAGCCCATACTTCTTTAACTTGCTGGCAAGAATACTGTGGGAGACCGTGTCAAAAGCTTTGCTAAAGTCAAGAAACAACACGTCCACTGCTTTGCCTTCATCCACAGAGCCAGTTATCTCATCATAGAAGGCAATTAGATTAGTCAGGCATGACTTGCCCTTGGTGAATCCATGCTGACTGTTCTTGATAATTTTTCTCTCCTCTAAGTGCTTCAGAATTGATTCCTTGAGGACCTGCTCCATGATTTTTCCAGGGACTGAGGTGAGGCTGACAGGCCTGTAGTTCCCAGGATCCTCCTTCTCACCTTTTTTAAAGATGGGCACTACATTAGCCCTTTTCCAGTCATCTGGGACCTCCCCCGATCGCCATGCGTTTTCAAAGATAATGGCCAATGGCTCTGCAATCACATCCGCCAACTCCTTTAGCACTCTCGGATGCAACGCATCCGGCCCCATGGACTTGTGCTTGTCCAGCTTTTCTAAATAGTCCCGAACCACTTCTTCCTCCACAGAGGGTTGGTCACCTCCTCCCCATGCTGTGCTGTCCAGTGCAGTAGTCTGGGAGCTGACCTTGTTCGTGAAGACAGAGGCAAAAAAAGCATTGAGTACATTAGCTTTTTCCACATCCTCTGTCACGAGGTTGCCTCCTTCATTCAGTAAGGGGCCCACACTTTCCTTGACTTTCTTCTTGTTGCTAACATACCTGAAGAAACCCTTCTTGTTACTCTTAACATCTCTTGCTGGCTGCAACTCCAGGTGTGATTTGGCCTTCCTGATTTCACTCCTGCAAGCCCGAGCAATATTTTTATATTCATCCCTGGTCATTTGTCCAATGTTCCACTTCTTGTAAGCTTCTTTTTTGTATTTAAGAGCAGCAAGGATTTCACTGTTAAACCAAGCTGGTTGCCTGCCATATTTACTATTCTTTCTACACATCGGGATGGTTTGTCCCTGTAATCTCAATAAGGATTCTTTAAAATACAGCTAGCACTCCTGGACTCCTTTCCCCCTCATGCTATTCTCCCAGGGGATCTTGCCCATCTGTTCCCTGAGGGAGTCAAAGTCTGCTTTTCTGAAGTCCGGGGTCTGTATTCTGCTGCTCTCCTTTCTTCCTTGTGTTAGGATCCTGAACTCGACCATTTCATGGTTACTGCCTCCCAGGTTCCCATCCACTTTTGCTTCCCCTACTAATTCTTCCCGGTTTGTGAGCAGCAGGTCAAGAAGAGCTCTGCCCCTACTTGGTTCCTACAGCACTTGCACCAGGAAATTGTGTTTCAAGTACAGAAACCACAGTCTGCTTTGTATCATCACAAACGTGCTAGAAAACTCATGCCAAAGTTCAGAAATGTATTGCTTGGCATACACAAAAGAAAAAGAATCAAAAGAAAGCAAAAAAAGCATTGAATCTGAACTTGAGGGGTTATGCAAAAGCAATCAACTATCTAAGGCCTTTTTTCAGACACCAGGGATTAGCTTCTTATTCTGTCAAGCAGTCCTTCTTGGTGGGGAAGAAAGGGTTGGTGCTGTTCAATACGTTCATGAATGATAAGCACTTTCCTGCTTTTGGCAAAACAGACACACAGAGGATAGAATGGTAAAGATGGGGAAAATATGGCTTTTTGTTGATGATCTCAGGCCCCAGGTCAGCTAGTCAGTCTTGGATGGATGCTTTGCATTTGGGACAGCAGGTTGGCTGCAAGAGCTGCTATTCCGGATTCCAGCTCACCTTCCTGAGCAGGGATGTCACCTGAGTGGTTTGGTCACATCCTCTCCTTCATGGTCCTTCTCAGGCTGGACGGGCCATCTCATGTAGCTGTATTGGTGCCATGTGGTGTGGTTGATCTCAGGATCAGATAGAAATCCAAGAAATAGATGGGACAGTAGAAAGATAGTGGGGGATGAAGAGGGACATGAGGGAGGGGAAGACAGAGCCAGATCTCATAGGTATCAAGTTGAGGTCCTCCCTGGTGCAGTGGTGAGGGTCAGGCATCCCCAGCCATGTGCCAAGGTGTGGGTGTATTCCCCTTCCCTTGGAGGAATAAAATATACTAGTCTATGCATTTATATATATATATATATATATATATATATATATATATATATATATAACTGCACCCACACTGGATTGAATAATGCCACCTTAACTATACCAGCATATTTAAAGGTATATAGATAAGGCCTAAGTCTCCTGTCAATCACTGTCCTTACCCTAGGGAGGGAGTTAGTCCCAATTCTGAAGATCTGTAAGTGCTCAGGATTAGGGCTCCTTCTGCAGAGCTTAGAGAATGCTTACGGTGGTCATGTTTAATATTTTTTTTCCTTGAGAACGATTCCCTATATTTAAAATGGAGAGCACTATCATACAGAAAGTGTATGAAAGTGTCCCCTCTTCTTGACTTCCTAAAGTTGAAAGAACATCTTAAGGTACACAGAAAGGGAAAGCATGAGGAAATGTGGCTGTCAATAGGCTTGGGAAATCTGCAGATTTTAGGGATGTGCATGGATGCAGGCGGGAAGGACAGTTGCTCTCAGCTCTCAGTTGACACAGTTGCTCTCAGCTGACACAGAGGGAACCAAATGGGTTATGAACCCCTTCCTTGCTTCCCCTGTGGCTTTCTGCTGATGTCTGGGTCCCACCCAAAATTCCTTTGGGGATTTTCCCTGATCCTATCACATGTTAGGAACTTAAGCTACCTGACAGCCTCTATTCTCTGCCTCTTCTTGGCCTTAGGAAGCTCATGGCCTCCACATCTCATGAGCATTAGGGCTGCCAGCCCTCACAGTCCTTAGCTGGCTCAGATTGGCCTCTGATGAACTCTAACATGATCATGACTAGCCTGACTACTAAGAGTCATTGGGATAGAAGGGTTAAGGAGTTCCCTGGTGAACCTCCTAAGGCTCATGAAGGGGGCCAGATGAGCCTCTTAGGTCTTGCTGTGGATTCCACATCCTACTACCAATGGTCTGCAGGATCTGGCTCTCTTCCAGCAGCTCTTATGAGCCCCCACTTAGTGAGATTGTGTCAGAACAAGGAAATCCTATGGGCCCAATTCATCACTGCCTTGCACAGGCATTTACACAGATGCAAAGTGAGCATGACACCACCAATCAGAATCAGAGATAAGATCCAAAATACACCAGTTAGGTATCTTCACTTGTGTAAAGTTCATGCATATGGAGATACAGGGTATGTCTACAGTGCAATAAAACACCTATGGTTGGCCTGTGTCAGTTGATGTGGGCTTAGGGGGCTTGGACTTCAGGGCTATAAAAATCCAGTGCAGACATCTGGCCTCAACCCAGAGCCCAAATGTCTACACTGTAATTTTATAGTCCCACTGTTACTCCAAGAACAGATCCAGGAATGCCAGGAAAGCCCTCCTATTGCTTTCTTCCAGATTCCCAAAATGTTGACCTATTAATCTGTTCCTGCAAGGTGCAAGGAGGTGGCCTGCCCTAGTAGAAGTGCCAAGATCTCCCTGTGCCCTTCAGGAAACTCAGAACAGACTAGATCTTTTCATCCCCGGGAGGACATGGATACAACCCTCCCCTCAAAGGATTTAAACTCAGGCAGTACTTTTCCAAAACAAAGTATTTTCTTTATTTAGTGTAACCAACTTTTCCTAATACAATTAATCTAAACCTAATTTAAAGCACTAAACATAAATCCCTTAGCACAGGTATACACGTTAAAGTACCCAAGACCATCATACATTTGGAATGACTTAAGTGATTTCTGCACATGATGATCAGTCACATGCAGGACACTGACAGCAGTCTTAATAAACCCTAAAATTTATATATAGTAACAAAGATACACTCCACAAACACTCATCTTTATTGTCCCAAGCATACACATTCATTAACCCTATTTCTATTCTATATATTATTGCGGGCATGCTTACTCTCTGTAGGCTTCTCTTCCTCCATTTTGGAAGGAACTGCTGCTGCTGCTGTCACCCTGCGGTTGCTTCTGCTGCTGCTTCTGATTTCTTTGCTCTTTTAGGTTTCTTCTGATCTCTTCTGGTTCTCCCTCCTTCTCCTGCTCCTATCTTGACTGACTTTTGCCTGCTTGCTCTCTGCCTTATATACAGTTTTGGGCCTGTTCTGACCGGCTTATTCTAAATGCTAGTATTAGCATACCTATCCTCCAATCACTTTCAGACCCTTTCTGATTGGTCCATACTCATAGACCAATTACAACAGCTAAATCTAATTGTCATTCAAAGTTATTACACAGCAAGTTTTTGTATTATGGGATGGTGATCTTCACATAATTTTGGACTGAGCATGCCTGACTGGCCCCTCCCTTCAGTTTTGGAGTGATCTTTACCTAACCTCACGCCACACTCTGCCTACTAACAGAGTGGTCTCCAAAGTGGGGTGTGCAAGACCATCCCTGGGGTTGCACGATAGCAGGACCACTGCTGAAGGAGTGCTGCCGGCATAGCAGCAGCTCGGCTCTCCCCGCTCCGTCTTCGGCAGCATGCAGCTCTGTTTTTTTTTTTTTTTTTTGCTTCCCTAGAGCTGGCCCTGGGGGTCCGCGATCCAAAAAGTTTGGAGGCCACTGTACTAACTACTTAAAACAGCCACCTCACTATCCTTGGCAGTGTGCCAACATTGTACACTCAGTTAAATTACCAAAGTTTGGAAGTATAAACCCTCACCTTATTTCTTTAGTATATGCTTAACTGTTGACTTGTGCACTTTAATGATATGGTCTACTGTTGCCACCCCATTCCTTATCAATTAGGTTAATTTTATTCTGTTTTTCCCCGCTATTTTCCGTGAATGGTGACAAAGCAATGTTTTCAGTACAAGCAATGTTCTCAGTGCTGTGGTTAAGAAACAAAACAGAGCAGCTCAAAACCCTTCGTATCTCCACAGCCCAAGCCCATGTCAGCTGACATGGGTCAGCCGTGGGTGTTTATTGCAGTGTAGACATGCCCTCAGTGACCTGGGTGGCATCACCCTATTCAAGCTGCAAAATGGGCATGTCTGGACCAAAACAGGATGTGATTGGGCATAAGTTACATTGCTCTGATTCTCACCCAATATCTGGGTAAAGGTGTCATAAGCAGTCTGCATATAATAGCAGCCATCAGTCACTTCTATATTCCTATGCAAATATAAGGCATAAAGCAGGTTTCAACATGTTGGGTATTATGGCATCCTAATTTGTAACATCCATCACATTAGTATTTCTTCTATTTTTCTTTGCAGTCTGTGCAGTAATCCAGTATGCCTATTTTGATACCGTCTCACATCCTCAAAGGTAAATTCTTTCTAGAAAAAGAGATCCAGAAGGAAAATATACTCTACCACTAATCAAAACCTTGACACATAGTTTTATATGCCAAACTAGTGGTTTGCAGAATTTTTCTTGTAAATAAGAGACGTTTTACAGTATATGCAAACATTGTACAGAACAATGTAAAAAACTGAATGATAGTCTGTAGATCTGAAATTGCTCTTACTGGCTGCCTGGACCATAAACAACCACAGGGCAGGTTACCAAAGATAAGCACTGAAGTTCCAAGCTAGAATGCCAATGTGCAAATATAATGCACCTTTCCATAAGCAGGAGACCCTGTGATTTAGATTCATTGAGCTCTCATCCTCCCCTCACCTTCCCCGCCCCCCGACACACACACAAAAAATTCCAAAACATTGAAGGTACTGGAAGTCCTTCCATTTGGATTAAGCTCTTGATGATGAGTGCATTTCTATAGCATATGCTGTCACTCTATGCTCTCTGTGAATTACTGCTAGACAGGCAAAGAAACATACAAAGGAGGGAGAAGTTGTGTTCAACTTCCCTGTGCCTTTGGCACTGCCCTTCACCCAGCTGTACTCCAGACTTTGTCAGTAGATCCGGGGTGTGGAAATTCTGAAGAATCAGAGACATGTAACTGACTTGAATACCTCTATTGGAGGTGCAGACACACTGCTGACTTCACTTGGTCAACCCAGGCTCAGAACCAATGGGTTTAATAGAGAAAAAAGATTCACAAATTCCAATTCATTTTGTGAAAACTGAACCCACAAACTACCATAATACCTTGGAAATTCATGTGGCTCGTCTATCCCTAGAAGGACCATATTAAGTTATAGACTCTAGGCTGTTCTGCCTCCCATAGGAAGCCCAGGCTGCTCCAGTTTATACCCGAAGTTGTTTTGGTTGGGAATATTACTTCCACCTGAAACTTGGAATGTAGTATGGAAATAATATTTAGGATAAAAAGAGGTTAACAGGTATACATCTGTTGGGAACACTGGGGCATGGCCACTAGGTAACTCGAGGGGATGGAAGACCACGAGTGTCGATGAAGCCCCCTTGCACTAGGCCCCGGTGTCCTTGCCCCCCCCCCCGCCTGGAGGCACTCGCAGCAGCTCTTGTGCTAGGCCCAAGTGTCCTTGGCCCCCCCGCCTGGAGGCACACACAGCAGTTATGCTGAGAATCTGCAACAGTATGTTGCAGAGTCAGACTGCCTGAAACTAAGCAAGGCCAAACAGGGGAGATATGGAAGAACAATGCTGAATAAAGCAGCTTTATGTATAGTTTAACAAGTGATACAGAGAATCAGGGAACTAGCTGGGAACTGGATTGGCTGGCTATATGGATACTTGGAGCAGCTTGCTATTGGATAAGTATGCTGGGAAAAAGGATGTATAAAAGCCTGTGTAACTTCCTGCTCTGTTGTACAGGATTTGAGATTCAAATCTCCCTGTACCTTTTTGAAGCTTCAGATAAACTTTTCTGCTTCTCCACCCCGTTGTGATTATTGGGTGTAGCACACCGGGTAACGAACCAACTCAAGCTGTTGTTCAGCCTCTCGGCACTGGGTGCCAGCAACACATCTGAATTCTGGGTAGGCCAAGCATGTGTAAGAACTTACACTGAAACTCCACATTGAAAAATAAGTATGCAAATCAATTGATTTTTACATTAAGGTGTGATTTGTTCTGAAAAATGACGAAGTAAAATGGTATGTAAGAGGCAAACATATACACTGATGCTTAGGCAAAGCAATTAATATTTATTTGTGTTGAGATAAAAAGATAAATACAATAAAACAGAAGAGTCAGAACTGCTATGGCTATGGTGATAGTTAGAATTTGTTAAAGCCCCAGCTCCTTGAGCCAGGTGATCGCAACTTTCCATTTAAAATAATGACGTTTCTATCACTCACGGTTTCAGAAAACAGTTTTAAACCATGGGCCCTGACAGCTCATAAATCAGAAGGTGAATAAAAAAAGATCCTACAGTTATTACTGTAAAATCTCATGACGTTTTGAATGCTTGGCAATACTACAAGTACAACACTACTTCTCACATATTCAGCACCGGTCTGAAACGTTCTCGTCTGGAACTCCTGCCTTCTGGTAATAGGCCTCCAATTCCCCTCTGCCACTTCAACTCTCCATCTCTTTCCAGTCTCATCTGAAAAGATCGCTCCTCTCTCTTACTGATATCTCTTAAATAATGAATAAGAGAAGTAATGAGAGACGTGAACTCTACTTAGAAGTTCACAAAAGAAGTGTTTACAAAAAATTATGGGAAACCTGTCTTTGCCTATTAATGACTTACATAATCTATTACCAAAGTCTCTACATTCTTCCCTTAGTACAAAAGTAAATAACCCCAGTTCTCAATCTTTATAAGCAGTAGAGTTAATAAAGTATTTTACTGTTATTGGGTGAAGTTCATTCAATCCAGAAGGCCTGCTGAAAGTACCAATTACACGGTCCATATGGCGAATTTCCCCAGCATTAAGTCTAAGTAAAACCTGCTGCCCTTGTGCCTCACCTGCAGTGTGTCAGGGACACAATCTATGTCAGTATAAATCCCCTAGCTCATCTCCCACCCTTCCCAAAGCTGCGCTGAATACTGTCCTGTGTCAGACCAGCACATAGACCTCCTCCATGGTACATGGGTAGAGAAGCCCCACTGTGTAGCTGCTCTGCCGTGCAATACCAACTCAGGGTTTAAGCACTGAGCCTTGTACTGGCCCTTTGCACCTTGGGGAATTTCACCCTTTGAGCACAAATTTTAGAGCACTTTTGGAAGACACATGAAGAATGCTTGCATTGATGTTAACACCTCCAAAGTGAGAGGTATAGAACAGAGTAGAAATGGAATCCACAAGCAATTACAAATAAAGTATGGATTTGGCAGTGGAATCTTAAAACTCTTTTCAGACTTTCAGGAGATATCTTCCAGGGACCAAGTAATACAATCATTGCATTTGTTTAGCCAGCTCAAGTACTACAGAAATATTATGTCAAAAGCTAAAATGCCAATTAGAGGGTGCAAAGTCATCTATTCCTTCAGCTGGCAAAATGAAAAATTGACTTGGGCTCTCTCTCCAGTTGCAGCGGTGCCAGGCATGAAACATAATTAAAGTGGAAATAAGACTATTTTTGGTACAAATCATGTGGAGTCTCATGGTTTGTGAATAATTTCCTAAAGCACTATCTTAGATTAGGGTTTTTTTTATACTGAGTGCTATTTTCCAGCAGGTCAGCAATCCTGACAAACTTGTTACAGTAGTGGTTTCCTCACAAAGCAATAACAAAAAATAATAATTCTTTACTCAGCCAATTGTAAGAAATGGCACTTACAAAAAAGACAAGTTTTTGCATGTTGATTGAAATCTGGGCTCTTCCAAGCTGATTTCATTACTCTGCACTCAGAATAATTACTTATTACAGAACACACACCTGAGACAGGGAGGAATGTCAGCTTTGTGGGACACCTTCTCCTCTTTAATGGCATTTATAATTTTATACAACTGACAGTATAGTTATAGCACCTAACTGTTTGAAAACATTGACTATAGATTTATTATGAGACTTATTAATGCACAAAATATGTTTTTAGCCATTAAGGGCTAGATCCACAAAGGGGAGACTTAGACTCAGCACCTAAATTAGCCGACGGAAAATGTGAAGAAAAGAGGTCGATCTTATGCTCCTCCCCTCCAGAAGCTTTGGATTCACAGCCATGAACCCTCTCCTGGAGTTAGGCACTGAAGTCCTTTCTCTCCCCCTCCAACTCCTCCCACCCCCAAAAAATAGGGTAGGCAGGAAGTTTAAGGATCTTTGAGGATCTAGCCCTAAATTCCTAATTGTCAGTAGCATTGAGCACCTGCAGTTTCCATAGAGCTTCAACTAGAGTTTCATGGACTCTGCACCTTTAAAAATATCAAACCCTAGAGACTAAATATAGAACTATGCAAAACATTTTGCTTCTACTTGCATTGTCAAGATCATTCATGGGACACAGTTCAAATTATGCAGCCTTTAAAATTCATGGAAGTTGTGGCTTTAGTCAAAGTGAAAATCAACTGATGCTCCTGACCACTTTGCACTGTTTTTAATAAAAAGTTCTGGGGCAGCCTCTCTTTTCCCAAGACCTCCTTCCCCCTACCAGACAGTGTGACCTTGTTTGACTTTTATAGTCTTTGGAAATATCAAGGGATTTGATAAGCACTTGGATTGTCCTACACAATTCTCATTACAGATACCTTTATTCCTGAGGTTAAAAAAATCATATAGGCTACCAAGATGAGGAGGGCTGGGGGACACACAGGCTGGAAAAATATGGTCACCCTATCTCTCAGCGGCTTTGACAGAATTTCACTTTGAATTCACTGGTTCTGGAAATGGCAGCAGAGCAATCTGCTAAACTGGGAAAAATTGGAACAGTTTTCTTCAACTGAGCAAAATGATATCCATCACAGATGGAAATGCCATCTCAGTTACTTCTGTTTAGATGGTGGAATATAAATAACTTACGCATATTACTAAAAGTCCCCAATTTACAATAAACTATGCCACTTTGGAGAATCTTCTGTCAAAGGCCGATATGTACATTTTGTCTAATATGCTGTTAGGAAAAAGGCACCAATGCAGTCTATCAGTTTAGACTCATTAGTTTGATAAGCACTTGGATAGTCCTACACAATCTTCATTACAGATACTTTTATTCCCGAGGTTAAAAAAATCATATAGGCTACAAAGATGAGGTGATACTATACTGCATCATTTGGTTGGATCAGCACTTTCAGTTCTGTGGTGATCAGAAACAAGAAATATTCATTGCGCTCAGGCAACCAGCCTGATAGGTGTTCAGGTTAGAAACACATCTCACAGTGAATAAGCTGTGTAAGCTTCTTTTCAGGTATTGTTCTTTACTTAATTTTGATGCACAGTGTTGCCAACTCTTGCAATTTAATAGCTAGGAACTCAGTTTTAGCCCCAGCTGGAGCCAGTTTGGAATGACACGAAAAGATCCAGCCTTCACATGATTTTCAGCCTCTCCAAGGGGAAAACTCCCTCTGACTGACTGCCCTCCTCACTCCCTCGCTTTCTGAGGAAGACCAGCCAATCAGAGCTACTGTAGGAGTCAAATAGAGATCTCTTTTCTTCCTTCAGGAAGGACACAGAATTAAGTAATTGTAATTTGGGGGTTTAGGGAGAAACTTCCAGCTTCTCTCTAAACCCCAAAATTCTAATTACTGAATTCTTAATACTTAACCTTCCAGCTTCTCCCCATTAGGCAACACTTTATAGAAGCCTGTAACTTGGTTTTAGTTGGGTCTTCCAGTGTGAGCTCCTTTAAATCTTTGTCCTGAGGAGAGGAAGTGCTGATTGTTCCATGAAAAGGAAGGGTTGTTTTCTGGGAAGGGAAGTATGGAGACAGGGAAAGTGAGAGGGTATGTGTGCCTGGAGCTCCAGACTGAAGGGCTACAACAAGCAGGCCCTCACATAGCGAAGCGGCTGAGAACCTGCCCGAAGCCTGGGAGGGACAGAGTGGCCGACTGGGGACAGGACCCAGAAGGAGCATTGTCTCTGCTGTGTTCCTGCGTGCACCTTTTCTTGGCTGGAGCTGTCTGCAGAGCAGACTCCATTATGGCCACTAGGGCACTAAAGTTACACATTGAAATCAATGGAAACAAGGAACTATGACGTGATTGGAATAACAGAGACTTGGTGGGATAACTCACATGACTGGAGTACTGTCATGGATGGTTATAAACTGTTCAGGAAGGACAGGCAGGGCAGAAAAGGTGGGGGAGTAGCACTGTATGTAAGGGAGCAGTATGACTGCTCAGAGCTCCGGTACGATACTGCAGAAAAACCTGAGTGTCTCTGGATTAAGTTTAGAAGTGTGAGCAACAGGAGTGATGTAGTGATGGGAGTCTGCTATAGACCACTGGACCAGGGGGATGAGGTGGATGAGGCTTTCTTCTGGCAGCTCGCGGAAGCTACTAGATCGCATGCCCTGGTTCTCATGGGTGACTTTAATTTTCCTGATATCTGCTGGGAGAGCAGTACAGCGGTGCATAGACAATCCAGAAAGTTTTTGGAAAGCATAGGGGACAATTTCCTGGTGCAAGTGCTGGAGGAACCAACTAGGGGGGGGGAGCTTTTCTTGACCTGCTGCTCACAAACCAGGAAGAATTAGTAGGGGAAGCAAAAGTGGATGGGAATCTGGGAGGCAGTGACCATGAGTTGGTTGAGTTCAGGATCCTGACACAGGGAAGAAAGGTAAGCAGCAGGATACAGACCCTGGACTTCAGGAAAGCAGACTTCGACTCCCTCAGGGAACGGATGGGTAGGATCCCCTGGGGGACTAACATGAAGGGGAAAGGAGTCCAGGAGAGCTGGCTGTATTTCAAGGAATCCCTGTTGAGGTTACAGGGACAAACCATCCTGATGAGTCGAAAGAATAGTAAGTATGGCAGGCGACCAGCTTGGCTTAATGGTGAAATCCTAGCAGATCTTAAACATAAAAAAGAAGCTTACAAGAAGTGGAAGGTTGGACATATGACCAGGGAAGAGTATAAAAATATTGCTCGGGCATGTAGGAATGATATCAGGAGGGCCAAATCGCACCTGGAGCTGCAGCTAGCAAGAGATGTCAAGAGTAACAAGAAGGGTTTCTTCAGGTATGTTGGCAACAAGAAGAAAGCCAAGGAAAGTGTGGGCCCCTTACTGAATGAGGGAGGCAACCTAGTGACAGAGGATGTGGAAAAAGCTAATGTACTCAATGCTTTTTTTGCCTCTGTCTTCACTAACAAGGTCAGCTCCCAGACTGCTGTGCTGGGCATCACAGCATGGGGAGTAGGTGGCCAGCCCTCTGTGGAGATAGAGGTGGTTAGGGACTATTTAGAAAAGCTGGACGTGCACAAGTCCATGGGGCCGGACGAGTTGCATCCGAGAGTGCTGAAGGAATTGGCGGCTGTGATTGCAGAGCCATTGGCCATTATCTTTGAAAACTCGTGGCGAACCGGGGAAGTCCCGGATGACTGGAAAAAGGCTAATGTAGTGCCAATCTTTAAAAAAGGGAAGAAGGAGGATCCTGGGAACTACAGGCCAGTCAGCCTCACCTCAGTCCCTGGAAAAATCATGGAGCAGGTCCTCAAAGAATCAATCCTGAAGCACTTGCATGAGAGGAAAGTGATCAGGAACAGCCAGCATGGATTCACCAAGGGAAGGTCATGCCTGACTAATCTAATCGCCTTTTATGATGAGATTACTGGTTCTGTGGATGAAGGGAAAGCAGTGGATGTATTGTTTTTTGACTTTAGCAAAGCTTTTGACACGGTCTCCCACAGTATT
The DNA here is from genome assembly GCF_965140285.1 of Lepidochelys kempii. Taxonomy (NCBI): domain Eukaryota; kingdom Metazoa; phylum Chordata; order Testudines; family Cheloniidae; genus Lepidochelys; species Lepidochelys kempii. The sequence goes on from NC_136383.1 coordinate 64,466,981, forward strand.
CTTGTCAGCAAGTTAAGGAAGTATGGGCTGGATGAATGCACTATAAGGTGGGTAGAAATCTGGCTAGATTGTCGGGCTCAACGGGTAGTGATCAATGGCTCCATGTCTAGTTGGCAGCCGGTATCAAGTGGAGTGCCCCAAGGGTCGGTCCTGGGGCCGGTTTTGTTCAATATCTTCATAAATGATCTGGAGGATGGTGTGGATTGCACTCTCAGCAAATTTGCGGATGATACTAAACATGGAGGAGTGGTAGATACGCTGGAGGGGAGGGATAGGATACAGAAGGACCTAGACAAATTGGAGGATTGGGCCAAAAGAAATCTGATGAGGTTCAATAAGGATAAGTGCAGGGTCCTGCACTTAGGATGGAAGAATCCAATGCACCGCTACAGACTAGGGACCGAATGGCTAGGCAGCAGTTCTGCGGAAAAGGACCTAGGGGTGACAGTGGACGAGAAGCTGGATATGAGTCAGCAGTGTGCCCTTGTTGCCAAGAAGGCCAATGGCATTTTGGGATGTATAAGTAGGGGCATAGCGAGCAGATCGAGGGACGTGATCGTTCCCCTCTATTCGACATTGGTGAGGCCTCATCTGGAGTACTGTGTCCAGTTTTGGGCCCTACACTACAAGAAGGATGTGGATAAATTGGAGAGAGTCCAGCGAAGGGCAACAAAAATGATTAGGGGTCTAGAACACATGACTTATGAGGAGAGGCTGAGGGAGCTGGGATTGTTTAGCCTGCGGAAGAGAAGAATGAGGGGGATTTGATAGCTGCTTTCAACTACCTGAAAGGGAGTTCCAAAGAGGATGGCTCTAGACTGTTCTCAATGGTAGCAGATGACAGAACGAGGAGTAATGGTCTCAAGTTGCAGTGGGGGAGGTTTAGATTGGATATTAGGAAAAACTTTTTCACTAAGAGGGTGGTGAAACACTGGAATGCGTTACCTAGGGAGGTGGTAGAATCTCCTTCCTTTAGAGGTTTTTAAGGTCAGGCTTGACAAAGCCCTGGCTGGGATGATTTAACTGGGAATTGGTCCTGCTTCGAGCAGGGGGTTGGACTAGATGACCTTCAGGGGTCCCTTCCAACCCTGAGATTCTATGATTCTAAGATTTGCCCATGAATGGGCACACTGGTGTTCATCTATGTTGGGCAAACCGGGTACATCTAACTCGCACAAAGTTAACTTTGGGCGCTCAAGTTTGAGATGTTTTGCCTGCAAGGCTGTCACAAAGAAATGACTGGTGCATAGTGCTGTGTAAATCTTTGGTTACAATTCCAAACCTTGGACCATTTTTGCTTCATTTTTTAACTTGTAGTTAGATGGGAACTGATGTCTGAGCAAACTTGAGCTGACTTATGGTTTCCCCTCAGTAAGGTTTTGGTTGGGACAGTCCCTTTTTTTAAGCTCCGTCCCAGCTGTCCCGATATTTTTGGCAAAACTGGGCATTTTCCCATTTGCTAGTTGCAAAGAGCAAACTGGACACATGCACAGTTTTGCCAAAGAAAAAAGGGGGTGGGGAGACGCGATCCCTAGCAGGGCACAGAGAAACGTGGCGGGGGTGGGGAAGGGGGACAAGCAGCAACACCAGCCCTGCTCAGGCGGGTGGGGCTCATGCCAGCCTCACGCATGGGGGAGAAAGGAGGGTCTTGGCCCGGACCCACGGGCAGGAGGCAGGGAGGGCTGGGAGACACACAGGCTGGAAAAATATGGTCACCCTATCTCTCAGCGGCTTTGACAGAATTTCACTTTGAATTCACTGGTTCTGGAAATGGCAGCAGAGCAATCTGCTAAACTGGGAAAAATTGGAATAGTTTACTTCAACTAAGTAGAATGAAATCCATCACAGATGGAAATGCCATCTCAGTTACTTCTGTTTAGATGGTGGAATATAAATAACTTACGCATATTGCTAAAAGTCCCCAATTTACAATAAACTATGCCACTTTGGAGAATCTTCTGTCAAAGGCCGATATGTACATTTTATTTAATATGCTGTCTGGAAAAAGGCAACAATGCAGTTTATCAGTTTAGAACGGAAGCTGCTAATAGCATAAATTATTCCACTTTCTAAAGATTAGTATAAGTATACAATTCTTGTAAAATTTCACCATGAATACATACAAAGTTCCACTTGTCCCACAGAAGAGAAGTGTTTTATTTTTTAAACAGTAAGTTGATGTTATTCAGTGGACTTCACCTTGCATAACAGGACATATTTTTCATGACAGGGAGAAGTTTAAACTCTATGGGTGAAATCCTGTCTCTGTTGAAGTCAATGGGAGTTTTGCCATTGATTGCAATGGAGCTAAGATTTTACTTCATAAATGTAAGGAAGTGGAGGTGGGATAACTTATTGAAAGATACTTGAAGAAGGACATCAAATTAGGGCCTGATTCAGGAAAAGCACATGAGCGTGCGCTTAGCTTTTGGGGACTCCAATTCAGCAAAGCACTTAACCACAGGCTTAAAGTTAATTGTATATTCAAGTGCTTTGCTGAATTGAAGCACCAAAAAGCTACCTAAAATAAATGACATATCATGAAGGTGCATCCCCTCCCAGGTGCTGAATGCTCTGATTTTAATCTGTGGCCCAGGATTCATTACACAATATTTCTGATATGCCAGGAAATGTGTAATAACATGTTCTTGAAGAGAACTATTGCATAAATTATTTCCCTGAAAACTGTTTTGCAGCCTGCTAAGATGATCCAGGGAAGACTAGTGTCATCCCTTATACTCCTGGACTATAAAATGGGAGGTATGTGCTGTTTTCATCTTTACTAATGCACATACTGCAGACAAGAAGCATTCTAAAGATGTAACAGTATAAGGTAGGAATGGGGAAGCAAGGAAGGAAATGCATTCTTAATGATGTTTGCTCAAATGGTTCTAAAACGTGAGTGTAATTTGATTTTTAATATTAAAAATGTTACTCTTTCCCTACTCTTTCCCTTTTCCCACAGCATTTTACATAGTGCTTGGATGGATATCATGTATTTAATTTGCAATCAAAAATCTGAAATGCTGCAGCTGTCTGTGTTGCTCTACAATAATAGGAAAATGGACTGTGATGCTGCTTATGTCTACCCTGTTTCAAAGTCAGTACTGCCATCTAGGGGTAGTTTGAAAGACAAAGTTCCCTTTCATAAAACTTCTGTGACTCTCAGACGTCCTGCCTTTGAGTTATACTTTATGCTAGCTCTGTTAGATATTTACTCATCATTCCCATGCTGAGTGTAATTAAATAGCTTACAAAGCAAGATGATGGCTCCAGAACATTTCTTAAAATGCTCATAATTTCATTTGGTCATGAATACACTTTCTTACCCTTCTCATACCATTTCACAGCCCCTAACATATTTTTGGGGAATGAGATAGAGACACATACTGTACCTAAATATATAATGTAAAATGTTTACCAGAAGAAATGCATTTGTTGTACATTAGAGTCACTGCAACCTTCAACCTTTTTTTTTTTCTGACTCCCTATGGCATGTCACATTTTTCTGCACCCTCAGTTTATGCTTTACACCACTGCTTATGTTGTGTACAACTCTCAGATAACAGAAATACTTTTATAGCCCAACTTTAGAAAATTCCTAGCACAGGAAGTGTTAGTCTTCCATTGTCTGGGTTGCCTTATTTATGAAGAGTCTTTCCCCCCCCCCCCGCCTCAGTTTGATGTATTTTAAAATAGAAAGAATGAACTAGGGTTAACTATTGTAATGAACTAACTAAAAATCAAGTCTTAATAGTTATATCCACATACATTTTCAATAAAATCCATTTTTAAAGATTACAGTGTAGTGCTAAAATGATTGGACTTTTTAAACTAATTGTTATATTTAACAAGAGAACCATGAGAGAATACAGGTTTTGTAGTCTGATATAACTGATTTTAGCAAGTTGTTTAATAGCTACACATCTGTTTTCTGTGAAGGCAAATTGTTTACAGTCAGCGCGGATTAGGAATATAGGGCTTGTCTTACCAGACCAGACCAAGGTTTGTCATACCAGATCCGACCACATCCTTTCCTCCATGGAACCAAAAATCCCTCCATACTTCTGGGTCTTCTCTTTTCCTCAAGTCATCCTGGAAAGTCTCTCACATTTCCAATTGTTTGTGTACTCCAGTCCGAGGGGTGCGGGAAACCCACATATAACTGTCAACCCAGCTTTTCATTACGATAAAGAAACCTGGCTCAGTCTTCCCATTTACCAAATGGATGAACAGTCTGTAGCCTGAGTTTTCCTTTCCTGAAGGGGCCTTCTCTCTTCCAAGTAGCGTAGCCATGTTTGTTGGATGGAAATAAAGGGACAATGCTTTATTTTAAGGGACATCTTAGAGAAACAACATTTCTCATAGCATATCATGTATTTTTATTTTTCTCTCAAGTTGCCCTCAAGTATACAATGCAATTGTCCTACGCTACAATTTAATGCTTAAAATGGTACTACTTATTACTTTTAATACATTTCAATACATCTTAAAATAAGGAATGGGTGATTACCCTACTTCCAGATATTTTGTATTTCTCAGGACCTGGGATTCATTTTCTTCCACAGAAGAGCTCTTTCTCCTCTACCAGGATTACCAACTCCTTGAACCCTTCTTCCTCCTTTTAGCCTGTTTATTCCATTTAGCTTGAGGGGCCTGCCTCCAAACTTGATATTTCTGCCAAGGGCTACAGGGAAGAGCTCACTGCAGCCCTGGTCTATAGGCCAGACCACCAAAACCTCATTAATCCAGTGTACAGGTTTGCATACCCCGTAACATATATATGATTGTTAGTAACTTAAAATGTACAGCATAGATAAAATGGCCCAACTTATATTTAATCAAGCTACAACATTTGACATTAAATTTCCTTTGTTAGTAATTAGCCCACATCAGCCCTTCTGCTTCCTTTACCTAGTGCCTGGTGTGACTATGTATTGTCTTGTTTAGATTGTTAACTGCTGGGGTAGAGACCTAACCATTTTATCTGTAAATCTCCATTAGGCCTTCTGACAATGCATAAATAAATAAGTGAAATTCGAGATCATGGTCTTAGATCCATGAGCATAGAGGTTCCACTCCATTTGCAGGCCTCAAGTAACTCACCAAGGAATGGATGTAGAACTAGCCACTAGAAAATGAACATCTGGGTCTCAGTCCTTGTATATATGGTATCAGAAAGAAGCGACATTTTTTACAAAAATGGGGCAGATCCCTCAGTCTGGAAGGGAAGAGTTGGAAGAGTAGGCTGCACTGTTTCTAAAATTTGCTTGAAAGAAGCAATATGGCAGAATATGGCATGGCATCATCCTGCTTCTGTTTCTTTTCTAGCCACAAACCACTTGGAGACCTTCTTTTTGGTCAAAAAATTTATTTACAAAATATTTATTTCCCCACCACTTTTACAGACTTGTGCAGCTCAGTAATTACAAACATACTCTCCTTAGCTCACTCAGCAAAGGAGAGGGAAGACGGAAGGTATCTTCACCCTGAGAGATCCCTCAAAAGCCAATCAATCACTCTCACACCCCCAGCCCCCAGGCACTTCCTTCTTGTGACTTTTCTACTTTCTAAATTAATGGGTTAATTAGAGTTGTAGCTCTCCCACCCCCATCCCCACAGTTTTGCCTCTCAGGTTTACTCCAGGGCAATTTAATTGGTAATCTAGTGATCAGAGTGCTGGCACAGCTGCTGTTGACCAGCACTCAATCATATAGAAAAAAAAAACAGAAGGGTGTTTCACGTGGCAGACCACGAGGCATTTGACATCTACAATACAATACATTCCATTGGGAACATGAATGAGGCTGCACACTGCTAGATAAACTCATTCAATAATTTGATCCAGATAAAATTGTCAAGTGGGAAAGTCAGTTGCCTTTTCTTTACAAGAAATTAGCTGCCAAGTGAAAGGCATGCTGGAAATCAGCATAAGAACATACATCCATTTGCACTTGGGTTAAACAGATGTCTGCAAATGCATGTGATCAAACAGGTATATAACTTGTCTTCTGAAGAGGTCACGGCATATATTCTTAAATGATATGATGAGGTGCTCCATGAACAGATTCAGTGAGAATGCAATACATTATACTCACACACGTATGCTGCCAAAAATACATGCACAACATGAAGTCCTCCTAGCAGCAAGAGTAAGAAAAAGATGATCTTGACCAAATGGCATAATTAGTTATTATTGATTGAATACAGACAATATGCAACTGGCTTGACAGTATGGTCACTATAATAAAAAGTCAGTCTCTTACTAGCACTTCAGTTTTAATATCTCCTATGAATTACCTGGGGGGAAAAGTTTCAGAGTAACAGCCGTGTTAGTCTGTATTCGCAAAAAGAAAAGGAGTACTTGTGGCACCTTAGAGACTAACCAATTTATTTGAGCATGAGCTTTCGTGAGCTACAGCTCACTTCATCGGATGCATACCGTGGAAACTGCAGCAGACTTTATATATACACAGAGAATATGAAACAATACCTCCTCCCACCCCACTGTCCTGCTGGTAATAGCTTATCTAAAGTGATCATCAGGTGTGGGGGGGTGGAGGGTGAGAAAACCTGGATTTGTGCTGGAAATGGCCCACCTGATGATCACTTCAGATAAGCTATTACCAGCAGGACAGTGGGGTGGGAGGAGGTATTGTTTCATATTCTCTGTGTATATATAAAGTCTGCTGCAGTTTCCACGGTATGCATCCGATGAAGTGAGCTGTAGCTCACGAAAGCTCATGCTCAAATAAATTGGTTAGTCTCTAAGGTGCCACGAGTACTCCTTTTCTTTCTGGGGGAAAAAAAATCTGGTCTGCTGTTTGCTTTTCTATTGACCATCTCTGAGCCTGTAAGGAAGGTCTTTGAGGCAGACATAGCAAGGAGAGGCTGCCCTCAGAATGACCTTCAAGAACTCCTTGAGGGGCTCTTCTGTAAGTAATTTTAAATCCACCGGTATTTCTGCAGGAGGGGATGTTCTGGGCCAATATTATCACTATGTGATTATGTTTTGTTCTCTCCTTTGTTGGGAAGTTAGTTCATGGAATCATAGAACACTAGGGTTGGAAGAGACCTCAGGAGGTCATCTAGTCCAACCCCTTGCTCAAAGCAGGACAAACCCCAACTAAATCATCCCAGCCAGGACTTTGTCAAGCCGGGCCTTAAAAACCTCTAAGGATGGAGAGTCCACCACCTCCCTAGGTAACCCATTCCAGAGATTCACCACCCTCCTAGTGAAATAGTTTTTCCTAATATTCAACCTAGACCTCCCCCACTGAAACTTGAGACCATTGCTTCTTGTTCTGTCATCTGCCACCACTGAGAACAGCCTAGCTCCATCCTCTTTGGAAGCCCCCTTCAGGTAGTTGAAGGCTGCTATCAAATCCCCCCTCACTCTTCTCTTCTGCAGACTAAATAAGCCCAGTTCCCTCAGCCTCTCCTCATAAGTCATGTACCCCAGCCCCTAATCATTTCCATTGCCCTCTTCTGGACTCCAATTTGTCCAAATCCTTTCTGTAGTGGTGGGGGGGGAGGCAAAAACTGGATGCAATACTCCAGATGTGGCCTCACCAGTGCCGAATAGAGGAGAATAATCACTTCCCTCGATCTGCTGGCAATGCTCTCACTAATGCAGACCAATATGCCGTTAACCTCCTTGGCAACAAGGGCACACTGTTGACTCATATCCAGCTTCTTATCCACTGTAATCCCTGGGTCCTTTACTGCAGAACTGCTGCTTAGCCATTTGGTTCCTAGCCTGTAGCGGTGCGTGGGATTCTTCCCTCCTAAGTGCAGTTGTCCTTGTTGAACCTCATCAGATTTCTTTTGGCCCAAACCTTCAATTTGTCTAGGTCACTCTGGACCCTACCCCTACCCTCCAGCATATTTACCTCTCCCCTACCAGCTTAGTGTCATCTGTGAACTTGTTGGGGGTGCAATCCATCCCATCATCCAGAGCATTAAGGAAGTTCTTTTAATGTCCCCACCCATTTCTCTTGAACTGAAGACATGTAATAGTTGTCCTGAAATGATTTATGTGGTGACGTTTTTTGTTGTTTGTGTTTTTAATCTTTGGTAAGCTAGTTTCATGACTGGGGAAGACCCCCTTTTATTTGTGTCCCTTCCTTAGGCAAAGTCAATATAAATGTAATAAAATTATTTTGTATGTCATTCTGCTGAGAGTTACATCAAAGTGGTAGGTATTTTGTATGAAAGTCTTGGTAAGTCTCCTTCACCTACTGGACCTGAAACATTGTTAATTAGTGGCTAAGGTATCCTACCGGCATGTAATACTGTAGATATTGTAACACACATGCTTTTTGACTGTGCCTAGTCATACTTTGAGGAACACTGTTCACAGGACTGTATCAATAAATAGGTCCAGGCAGATAGGGCAGTGATTTCAGGCCACCCTTTAAGAGAGTGAGCCAGGCAGGTGGCTTGGAGTGCAGCAACAGTTGTATGTCAGGTATTGGGGGAATCTGAGGAACAACTGACTGGTGAAAGTACTGTAGCTACACACAGCCCATATGCAGTGAAGTATGACACTTTAGCTAGTGAAGTGATGGTGTGGAGGGGAGGAGGATTTGCGGTACACCATGCAGTGGGGGATGCAGTGGGTGCTGAGTATAGTTGGAGTGCTGAGTCTCTGACCCGTTCTCAACATGCCACTCTAGTGGCCCACTAGAAACAGCCAGTTAAGAAGGGGAGGTTTAGTGCCTTTGCAGAGATCATTGGATAAATCTAGTCCTAACATGTCACTTTACCTGTTATATTCACTAGCAGGTTTGCTCGTTCATCTGCCGTACAATATTCTGATCTCATACCCCATTCTGAGAAGATGACAGGAAGGCACTCTTTCGTAAGTGGGATTGGTTTTCTTATTTAATAACCCTGCAGCATTACATAATGGCTTGTTTTCAAATGCTGTTCTTTTTCCTCAAGGAGAACAGTTAATGAATGAATTTCCTTTCCTTACTAAAAACAGACAGAAATACAGGCAAGCTGGATTGATGATGATAGGTTGATTTTAAATACATCTGTTACTAACATTATACCATCAGGTAGGAATTCAAATGAAAAGTCATCAGAAAGGAATTATTGGAGGCTGAATCTTAAGGGATGTAATTGATAGGTTGCTTCCCTTGATGGCTTTTTTACACTTGCAGGGAACTTCATAAAGTCATCTGTTTGTGCCTTGTTGATGTTCATAAATGATTCTAGTTGTGTTAAGTAAATATTTTTAGACAGATTGAAGGCCTGTTTACTTTATGACAGTATACCATGAAGGAAATTGCCTGGATTAACACTGATCTGTACTCTCTGACATCTATTAGTTCCCATTATTGAAACAGCCTGTCTGGAAGAGTTCATTTTTAAACATTGACTTCCTTCATCAAGTATTGCTGAATTATGATCAGATTTGCATATTTAAAAGAATACTTTTTTGATTGTCAGTGGTAACAACTCAATTTCTTAATTAAAGGTTTCACATACAAGCATTGCAGACTTCAATTTTACCACAACAATGAAACTAATAACAGTTACATGATGTGCCATGGCATAGAGAGTGAATTGTTGTTTGCATTTTCCCAGCATAAAATCATTTCTTCCTTCTAGACTATCCAATCCAATAACCCTTTGCAGTGGATATTGAATCCTACGGTGCTTGAAGCTCACTAAATCAGGGAAGCAACATAAATTACTGTAGATGCAAAATGTGACTTACTAATACTGAACAATCATGAGGAAAATTGGTTATAAATAGGCCATCTGATCAAAGCGTTTTTAGACTTTTGATAGTAAGAGCACTGCCTCCTCAGTGTTCTTTTACAAAGGAGTACTGACTTTTTCGAAGGACCTCATTCAACAAATGCTTTGCTGTCTATTTCCTTACAGCATCTTCTATATAATGGAGAAGAGTCTTATGGATTGCAAATACTTAACTACAGCATTGTACAGAAATAATATAGCTTAACACAGACAAGTCAAGTTGTAATAATATTTGGAAGGAGAAACCAAGAATCTAATATGGGATAAGGTGAAGTTGTTCTAGTGAAAGACCTGCCCTAAAGTAGACCTTCTTGGAGGAAAGAACCAAGTCAACCAAGAAAGAAAACATTTTAAAAGGAAAGGACCCACACTGAAAAACATAAAGGGTATATCAGTCAACCGAAATAGAAAAGAACTTCTTGATCTAGATGAGATTAAATAAGATCACAAAATACCAGAAAAAAATATTTGTAAACTACCAATGATTAAAAAATGCCATGGTTAGGTAGTAAATCAGAAATAGGAGTATTGTAATGAAGCCTTTAAAAATAACATCTTTTGGTGCTTTTCTATTTTTTCTAAACAGCGAGTAGAGAAAGCTGAAACTGAACTCCTTTAGGTCAGAAATGTATAGCATTCTTGTCAAGCGGCTGAAAAAAATCAAATCTAAAGGTGTTTTCTCTGAGTAAAAACCTATCCTTTTCCAACAACTGTCACACAGTGTTTGTGTGTGTGCGTATTTTATATATTGTGACAAAGTTCCTCCTCTACCTTGGTGGGTCTTGCGCTTATTGGCGGATTTGCTCACCTTGGAGCTTCACGGCGCCCTCAGCTTGGCCGTTTTTCTGAACCCACAGTCCAGGTCAACTCCTTCTGTGTCTGACCAGGAATTGGGAGGATTTGGGAGGAACCCGGGCCCGCCCTCTACTCCGGGTTCCAGGCCAGGGCCCTGTGGAATGCAGCTGTCTAGAGTGCCTCCTGGAACAGCTGTGCGACAGCTACAACTCCCTGGGCTACTTCCCCATGGCCTCCTCCCAACACCTTCTTTATCCTCACCACAGGACCTTCTTCCTAGTGTCTGATAATGCTTGTACTCCTCAGTCCTCCAACAGTCCATGTTCTCACTCTCAGTTCCTAGTGCCTCTTGCTCCCAGCTCCTCACACGCGCACCACAAACTGAAGTGAGCTCCTTTTTAAACCCAGGTGCCCTCATTAGCCTGCCTTAATTGATTCTAGCAAGCTTCTTGATCGGCTGCTGGTGTTCTAATCGGCCTGCCTTAATTGTCTCCAGAAGGTTCCTGATTGATCTGGAACCTTCCCTGTTAGGAAACGGAACGTCTTTTGCTTGCTCCTCAGCTATTTGCTTTCTATTCTTTCCTAAAGCCCCCTGGCCCGGATTTTTCTTACTTTTTGCACCTGCCTTAGTCCCCCCCGACCGGGCCAGACGCTTTTTTGATTTTTCTTTTTATTTTTTATGGTTTTTTTCCGTCTACGTCCTTCGCCAGCCATCCCCCCCACGCCTGCTTTCGGGCGCAGCTATTTGCCTCAGCTGAGCCCCTGGAGTGGGGGGGGGAAGATTGCCGATTTTGCTGTCCGGAGGGGGGAGTGGAAACCCCCAGACCCAGCCGTTTTGCCAGCAGCCCGGACCTTATAACATTCTTAACATACCGGAGGACTTGGAACACAGCCAACACAGCCGGAGACGGAGATTTCATCGGACAGAAGAAATAATGTAAATCATCGTGACGGAGGCCGTAAGACTGAGTAACTTTCTGAATTATACTCTCGTGGGGGGGAGTTTGACTGTGATTACTTGCGTTTGTGGCGGCACAGGGGGTGTGGCGTGGAGACCCCCACCCCCGATCCATCGGTGCCCCTACCCCCCCATCGTTATTACAACTGTCACGGCCCCCCCGCAGTCTGTCCTTGCTGGCAATCTGCCATCTCCCTTCGGATCCAGCTGTTTGCTTTGAACTTTGCCTTCCGGACCGGACCTAACAACCGACCAACCGAGACTCTTTGGACAAACGTGTGTGGGTCTGCACCCCCCCCCCCGGATTGCTTATCCCACAACTTGCCCCTTTTACTGGACCCCGATTTTGTTCCCCCCGCTCCTCCCAGCCCCCCTCCCTCGGCATTTTTTCCCTTCCCGTCCACAGCCAGCGGAAGGAGGGGCTATTCTGCCTTCTCCCCCGGCCCCCTCCTCCTTCCGGTGTCTCCCTGTCTCTCCCTGCTCACAATGGCGGGGAACGAGAGGGGCGAGACTGCTTCAATAAAATTAGTTGTCCCTTCCCCACCACCACCCCAGCCCAACCCCTAAGGTCCCCCCCCTACTACTATTGTTAAGGTACTTGCCACCCCCCCTGCTGGGGCACCGGTAGCAGGAGGCACCAGGGTGATTGCTGCTGCTGCTGCACCCACCCCCCCCACAGATTCTAGGAAACCCCCCCCCGGTTCGCCAGAAGGGCCAGGGCGGGTGGAAGGGAAAGGGCCCCGCTAAAACCACTGAGCCCTCCATGGCGGGAGCTGCCCCCACCGCTGCGGCCTCGTCATCAACCGTGGCGCCCCTCCCAGCGTTTCCCTCCACCAGCTCTGCGATTGTCCCTCCCCCGGCCCCCAGGACGTATGCCCGGGCGGCAGCGGGCTCCCCGCTGCCTGCCGCCTCGTCATCTCCCCCCCACCCCCTGCCTCCGCCACCATCACCAGCGGCCGAGGCCCTTTCCCCACCTTGACCAGGAAGCACGGCGTCCGTTGCCTCCTGGTGCCCGCCTCACCCCACGTGGAGACATACGTGCAGGCGTTGGCGAAGGTGGTAGGACCCACGGCTATTGTGGCGGCCTCCAAGATGTATGGGAAGGTCGTTTTCTTCTTAGCCTCGGAGGATGCCGCCCAGGAGGCGGTGGAGAGGGGCCTGACGGTAGGGGGGGTGTTTGTCCCCCTAGAACCGTTAGAAGACCTGGGCGTTCGCCTCGTCCTTACCTCCGTTCCTCCCTTTTTACCCAATGCTGCCCTGTTACCCGCTCTTTCCACCCTGGGGAAACTTGTTTCTGTCATCAGCCCTCTCCCGTTGGGCTGCAAGGACCCCACCCTCCGTCACATTTTTTCGTTCCGCCGGCAAGTGCAGCTTCTACCACCGGCAGGGGCACGTGACGGAGAGGCGCTTGAGGGGTCCTTTCTAGTCCCCTATGAGGGAGCCCGCTATCGGGTCTTTTATTCTACCGGAGAGGCCCGGTGCTACCTCTGCCGCTCAGCGGGGCACGTCCGCAGAGACTGCCCTTTGGCTCGGGGGGAGGGGCACCCGAAACCCCCGAGACCCGGCAGGACATCGGCCCCGTCGCTGCCGACGCCCCTGGCTGCCCAGTACCAGAAACCAACCCTCCTCCTACTCGACCCATCGCTGCTCCCGTCCGGGCCCAAGAGATCCCTTCCCTACAATGCCCGGGCGAGCAAGGGGTTTCCACCCTTGCTAGTACCACCCCAATAGAGCCCATGGAGGAGGGTGTGGCAAGGATATTATCGGGTATAAGAGAGGGCCCTCCCCAAGGAGAAGCCCCCGCCCCTCATGTTGCCCCACCGCTACCTCCCCGAACCCCTAAACCATCGCCTCCGCCCCCCGACACGACCCCTGCTAACCAACCCCCAGATGATGCTATGGAGGGCTGGACCCTAGTCCAGGGGAAGCGAGGCAAGCGGAAGGCTCGAGCTCCGCTGCATCCACCCGACGCGGAAGCCCCCCGGAAGACCAGGAAAGGAGGCACTGCTATCGAGCCTCCCGCCACGGCCGTGAGCGAGATCCATCTGCCGGTGTCGGGAGGGGAAGACGGACTGGCATTGGAGGGCAGAATCCCCCCTCCACGGGAAACCCTCCCCTCCGAGACTTCTGAGGACACACCTTCTGCCTGGACGCTACCCGACCCCCCCCGCGGACCCCGAGGCGGCCGTTGAGGCGGGCCCTAGAGGAGAGGCCCCCGGGGTGGCAGGAGTTGGCCTCTCCTCCGTGTATGCGGAGATTGAGGCCCTAGATTTGACCCCGGTCACCCAGGGAGGGGATGATTTGCTGCCGGCTGGCCTCGAGCTGGGCAGCCTTACCCCAGCCTCCCTTTCCCCATGCTCCCTCCCCCTTTTTGCCTTCCCGGGTGAGCACCCTGCAGAAGGCGGTCCACCACCTGATGCCGTGACCGCTAAAACCACCATGGAGCCAGCACCTAGCATTCTTGGGAGCCCCTCCCCTTCCCCCTTAACCCTTGACTCTGCTCAGGAGGCACTTTCCTTTAGCTGTTCGCCTCCTGCACCCCAGAGCCTTACCCCTGCCCCTGCCCCCACCCCTGCCCCTGCCCAAGGTCCCTCCTCCTGCAATGTTAATGCCGCCCCTGGGGTTATTTCCTTTCCGCCTTTTGCAGACTCCCCCCAGGGAGCAGTCTTTGCACTTTCTAGTCGCGACCCGTTAGGAGTGGCAATTTTTCCCCTGCCATCCCCCTCCACCCCAAGGCGTGAAATGAATTTAATAACCCCAGCCTGTCAGACGCCCCGTCGGTGGTCCGCACCCTGTCTACCTGCCTTAGCGGACCACGAGGCTGTATTAAGAGGCCCATCAGGGAATACCTCGGGAATTGTAACCCCACCCCCCCATGAGCTGCAGCATGCGCTACGGAAGTTCCTAGAGCACTCCCGTGGCGCCCGCGATAGGGCACAGCTGGCTCTTCGGCTATGGGGGGACTTTGATCAACTCCTTCAGGCCACAAAGGCCCTTATAAAGGAGGGAAGGGGGCAAGGAAAGCGCGGTGCTGCGGCCTACGAGCGAGCCCGCAGCTTCCGAAGCGATCTACTCACCCACGGGATGGGTCATGGGTTGCTGTGCAACCCGCCGGGGGCCCTGAACCCCCCCCCGCCAATACGAGACCCCCACCCCCCCAGCCCTCCGTATGACGCCTCTTATTATTGCGACCCTGAATACCAGGGGCTGTAGGATGGCTCTCCGCAGGTCCCAGGTGCTCTCTTACCTTCGGGAGGGGAGGTACTCTGTAGTTTTCCTGCAGGAGACCCATACAGACCCGGCCGCCGAGGACAGGTGGCGGCTGGAGTAGGGGGACGGGGTATACTTTAGCCACTTTGCGACCTGGCAGGCTGGAGTGGCAACCCTATTCTCCCCCAACCTACGGCCTGAGGTGCTAGGGGTCAATGAGGCCGTGCCGGGCCACGTGCTGCACCTTCGAGTCCGTATGGAGGGGCTCGTGGTTAATCTTGTTAATATCTATGCCCCGCAAATGAGCTCCAGGCGGCCACAATTTTATCAGCAGGTGTCCGACTTTCTCGGCACCCTGGATTCGCATGAGTGCCTGGTCCTGGGAGGGGACTTTAACACCACCCTCGAGGAACGGGACCGCTCAGGGGCCGAACCGAGTCCGGCCGCCGCGAATATTCTCCAAGGGATAGTCGACCATCACTCCCTAGTGGACGCCTGGCGCGACCATCACCCAGATGACACCTCCACGTTCACCTTTGTCCGGGTGGAGGCCCATCGGTCACACCACTCTCGGTTGGACCGTATTTACTTATCCCGTTTCCATCTTTCACAGGCCCACTCCTCCGCCATTCGGCCGGCCCCATTCTCCGATCATCATTTAGTCGCTGTAACGGTTTCCCTCCGTGCAGAGAGACCGGGGCCGGCCTATTGGCACTTTAATAACAGCCTGTTGGAGGACAAGAGCTTTGTGATGTCCTTCCGGGAGTTTTGGCTGGCCTGGCGAGAGCAGTGGCGTGCCTTTCCCTCGGTGCGGCGATGGTGGGATCTCGGGAAGGTGCGCGCCAAGCTCTTCTGCCGTGACTACACTCGGGGCACCAGCCGACGGCGAAATGCGGCAATAGATCAGCTGGAACGGGAGGTCTTAGAGATGGAGAGGCGCCTGGCCGCCGATCCCGAGGACCCGTCCCTCTGCGGAGCGTGCCGGGAGAAGCGGGAGGAGCTCTGGGCCCTTGAGGACCACCGGGCCCGAGGTGCCTTCGTTCGATCCCGCATCCGCCTCCTTCGGGAGATGGACCGCGGCTCCCGCTTCTTCTATGCCCTGGAGAAAACGAGGGGGGCCAAGAAACACGTCACCTGCCTTCTTGCGGAAGACGGCACCCCCCTCACGGGTCCGGAGGAGATGTGTGGGAGGGCCCGTGACTTCTACACAAGCCTTTTCTCCCCGGACCCGACCGATCCTGACGCTTGCGAGGTGCTCTGGGAGGAACTCCCCACGGTCAGCGTGGGCGACCGAGACCGACTAGAGCTGCCTCTCACCCTGGCCGAGTTCTCGGAAGCCCTCCGTCGCATGCCCACCAATAAATCTCCGGGCATGGACGGGCTGACCGTGGAGTTTTACCGTGCGTTCTGGGACATTCTCGGCCCAGACCTAGTCACCGTCTGGGCTGAGTCCTTGCAGAGCGGGGTCCTCCCTCTGTCATGCAGGCGAGCGGTGCTCGCTTTGCTGCCGAAGAAGGGGGACCTCCGCGATCTACGAAACTGGCGTCCCGTCTCACTCCTTAGCACGGATTACAAAATCGTAGCGAAAGCAATCTCGCTGCGGCTAGGGTCCGTGATGGCGGACGTGGTCCACCCAGACCAGACCTATACTGTCCCGGGTCGCAGCATTTTCGACAACCTCTTTCTCGTCCGAGACCTTTTGGAACTCGGGCGGAGAGATGGTCTATCGTTCGCCCTCCTGTCTCTTGATCAGGAGAAGGCGTTCGATAGAGTAGACCATGAGTACCTCCTGAGCACTCTGCAGGCGTTTGGATTTGGACCTCAGTTTGTGAGTTTTCTCCGGGTGCTGTATGCCTCCGCGGAGTGTTTGGTTAGGCTCAACTGGACCCTGACTGAACCGGTCAGCTTCGGGCGAGGAGTGCGGCAAGGGTGCCCCCTCTCGGGCCAGTTGTATGCTCTGGCGATCGAGCCTTTCCTCTGTCTCCTCCGCAGGAGGATGACAGGGTTGGTGCTGCGGGAGCCGGAGCTGCGGCTGGTCCTGTCGGCGTACGCCGATGACGTACTCCTCGTGGTCCAGGACCCGGGCGACTTGGCGCGAGTGGAGGCATGCCAAGCCATCTATTCGGCAGCCTCCTCCGCCCGAGTCAACTGGGTCAAGAGCTCTGGCTTGGCGGTGGGGGACTGGCGGCAGGTGAGCTCCCTCCCACCCGCACTTCAGACCATCCGGTGGAGTGCGGGTCCACTGCTCTATCTCGGCGTTTACCTTTCCGCCACGCATCCTTCCCCGCCGGAGAACTGGCAAAATTTAGAGGGCGGGGTGATAGAGCGGATCCGGAGATGGACGAGGCTTCTCCGATGTCTCTCCCTCCGAGGGAGAGCACTGGTGCTTAACCAACTAGTCCTGTCCACGCTCTGGTACCGGCTCAACACCCTGGCCCCGGCCCCGGGTTTCCTGACCCATCTCCGGAGATTGATTCTAGAGTTCTTTTGGTCAGGAATGCACTGGGCCCCTGTTGGAGTTCTTCATCTACCCCTGAAGGAAGGAGGGCAGGGCCTGAAGTGTCTGTACACTCAGGTCCGCGTCTTCCGCCTCCAGGCCCTGCAGAGGTTCTTTTATAGTGCAAGTAGTTCGGCGTGGAGCATACTGGTGCACGCCTTCCTGCGCCGTTTCCAAGGGTTTCGATATGACCGGCAGCTCTTTTATCTTTCTCCGAGAGGTTTTCCGCGAGACCTCTCCGGGCTGCCGGTCTTCTACCAGGACCTCCTCCGGACCTGGAAATTGTTTCTAACAACCAGGTCCGTGGCTGCCACCGTGGGGGCAGATCTCCTCACGGAGCCCCTGCTACACAACCCCCAGCTCCGTGTGCAGGTGGCGGAGTCCCACTCGGTGCGCCAGAGGTTGGTCCTGGCGGAAGTCACGAGGGTCGGAGACCTCCTGGACTACGACCGGAGAGACTGGCTGGATCCCCTGATGCTCGCTCGGCGCATGGGGCTCTCCAGCCTTCGTACCCCCCGGCGCGTACTTCAGGAGGTGAAGGCCGCCTTGACCCCCGCTGCTCGGGCTTATGTTAGCCGAGCCTTGTGCGAGGGCGCACCCCGCCCATCCCTTACCCCAGGCCCGCCGGACCTTTCCATCGGGCCCCCACCCCGTAGATCCCAACAAACCCCTCACCCTTTCACTGCAAGCCGGCTGCACGAACTGCAGCCGGTTAGCTTTCAAATTGCTCCACGGAAATACTTATATACACGTACGCTTCACACCCTTCACGCCCACACCCTGGTGTCCTGCCCCGATACAAAGTGGCGGAATCTCCTGCCATCTTTGGAGGGTGAGCAACCTCGGTGGGCCAGCCTGTATTCCACCCTGGTCCCAAGGCCCGTCGGGGACATCAGTTGGCGGCTCCTTCACGGAGCTGTGAGCACGGGCGTGTTTTTGACACGGTTTACCCCCATTCTGGACACTTGTCCTTTTTGTAATGTGAGGGAAACCCTGGCGCACGTGTATTTAGAGTGTGCCAGATTGCAGCCCCTTTTCCGGCTCCTCACAAATATTTTATTACGCTTCTGGCTTCATTTTCCCCCCCACCTTTTTATCTATACACTTCCCATTCGTGGCCCCACAAAGTCGCGGGATCTTCTGGTCAACCTCCTCCTAGCTTTGGCTAAAACAGCCATTTATAAAACCAGAGAGAGGAGGTTGGCCCATGAAGCGTCCTGCGATTGTGGGGCCGTTTTCCGATCCTCAGTACACTCACGTATCCGGGCGGAGTTCCTCTGGGCGGCGTCCACCGACTCCCTTGAAGCCTTCGAGGAGCGGTGGGTGCTGTCTGGGGTTCTCTGCTGGGTGACCCCGTCCGGTTCCCTCCGTCTGACCCTTTGATTGAGGGGAAGAGTGAGAGACGCCAGCCCCAGCCGTTGCCGCTGTGGATACCATCATTCTTGTCATCTAGGAGGGGTCCTATAATACATGGGTGTCTACCCCCCCTCCTCCCTAACCTGCCTACCCCGCAGCCGTGCCCATCTTACCGGGCACTCTCAGGAGGGGGAGGATCGGTGACACTGGGCGCGGCACTGGGTAACTCGAGGGGGTGGAAGACCACGAGTGTCGAGGAAGCCCCCCCGCTCTAGGCCACCAGGTAACTCAGGAGGGTGGAAGACCACGAGTGTCGAGGAAGCCCCCCCGCTCTGGGCCCAGGCTAGCCTGAACACTTCTCCCTCCTGAAAGCTGCTGTGTTATACCTTCTGATTGCGTTGTTTTGTTGCATAGTTGTTTTGTTTCCTTTGGTAATTCTGTAAGCGTTACCAATAAACTTTCTTTCTGTTTCAAAAAAAAAAAAAAAACCTTCCCTGTTATCTTACCCAGGGAAAAGGGACCTGCTTTCAGCTCCCCCCCGCCCCCTGACTGGGCCAGACGCTCTCCCCCCTTTCTTTTCCTTTTGTTGTTTTTTTTCTTTCTCCTCTGTTGCTAGAGTGCTGGCCAGCTGCCGGCCGGCTGTTAGCCCCCCGCAGCCCACACTCGGACGCTGCTGCCACTCCAGCTGAAACCCGCGCCCTGAGAGGGGGGGGCCTGCCGGCCCGCTTCCCCAGAGCGGGGAGTGGAAGGACCCAGCCCCCAGACTCAGCCGCTTGCTGTTTGTCTGCGGACCCATCTCCGGTTGAGAGGAATCTTATCACTTGCTCCGACATTTCTGGAATGCAAAAAAGAAAACCTGGAACAGACAGAGAAACAGCCGACTACCAGAGGAACACCACCCAAGGAACTTACAAATCACCGTGGAGGGAGCCCAAGACTGAGTAACTTTTGAACTGTGCTCTCGTGTGGGGGGAGGCCTTGACTGTGTCGTGACTGTGTTTGTAGGGACACAGGGGGTGTGGCACGGAGCTGCCCCCCCGATCCATCTGTGTCCTCCCAACCCCCACACTACCATCTTCACAACTGCCTCCTCCACCATCATTGCTGGCTGTTTAACATCTGCCTCTGGACTTAGCTGCTCGCCCTGATTCCACCGTGTGGGCCAGAAGCACCAGCCAACCAAACAGGACTCTCTAGACAAGCGTACGGTGGTTCATGTGCCCCCGCCCCCCTGAACTGCCCATCCCCCAGCCTGCCCCTTTTTACCTTACCCCAACTCCTGTTAACCACCTGCCACCACCCCCGCTGGGGCATCGGCAATGGAGGGCACCGGGGTGACCTCCGCTGCTGCCATGCCCATCACTTCCCCAGACTCTAGGGGAGCCCCCCCAGCCGGCGGGAAAGGCCAGGGCAAGAAGAAGGGGAAGGGCCCCGCTAAAACCACCAGGCCCTCCGTGGCAGGGGCTACCCCCACTGCTGCAGCCCCACCACTGACCACGGCATCCTTCCCTGCTGCCCCCTTCACCAGCTCTGCAGGTGTCCCTCCCTCAGCCCCCAAGATGTATGCCCAGACGGTGGCAGCCCTCCCGCCTCGTCATCTCTCCCACCCACCGCCTCCGCCACCATCAACAGCAGCCGGGGCCCCCTCCCCACCATGACAAGGAAGCACGGTGTCCGATGCCTCTTGGTGTCCGCCTCATCCCACGTAGAGACGTACGTGTGGGCGTTGGCGAGGGTGGTGGGGCCCTCGGCCATTGTGGCGGCCTCCAAAATGTATGGGAAGGTCGTCGTCTTCTTAGCATCGGAGGCTGCTGCCCAGGAGGCGGTGGAGAGGGGCCTGGTGGTGGTGGGGGGTGTTTGTCCCCCTAGAGCCGATAGAGGACCTGGGCGTCCGCCTGGTCCTGACCTCTGTCCCTCCTTTTCTCCCCAATGCTGCCCTGTTACCCACCCTTTCCACCCTGGGGAAACCTGTTTCTATCATCAGCCCTTTTCCGTTGGGCTGCAAGGACCCCACCCTCCATCATATATTTTCCTTCCGCCGGCAAGTGCAGCTTCTACTGCCGTCAGTGGTGCATGATGGAGAGGCGCTCGAGGGGTCCTTCCTAGTCCCCCACCAGGGGGCCCATTACTGGGTGTATTTCTCCATGGGGGAAGCCCGGTGCCACCTCTGCCAGGTGTCAGGGCATGTCTGGAGGGACTGCCCCTTAGCCCGGCAAGGAAGGGCATCTAAGATCCACGAGACCCGCCAGGACATCGGCTCCGTCATTGACGATGCCCCTGGCCACCCGATACCCGAACCCGCCCCCCCTCCTCTTCGGACCACCACTTCTCTCGCTCAGGCCCAAGGGGCACCTCCCCTACAATGCCCAGACGAGCAGGAGAGCCCCGCCCTCGCTGCTGACAGTCTGGCGGTGCCTATGGAGGAGGGTGTGGCAGAGATACCACCAGGCATGGGAGAGAGCCTGCCCCAGGGAGAATCCTCCCTCCCTTATGCCGCCCTACTGTCCCCCGCACCCCCAAGTCCCTAAGCCATCGCCTTTACCCCCTGACACGACCCCTGCTAACCAGCCCCCAGATGATGCCATGGAGGGCTGGGCCCTAGTCCAGGGGAAGTGAGGCAAGCGGAAGGCTCGAGCTCCACCTTATCTACCTGAGGCGGAGGCCCCCCGGAAGACCGGGAAGGGGGGCACTGATGCTGAAACTTCCGCTTTGCCCACGAGTGCGTCCCATCCACCGGCATCAGCCGAGAAAGACGTGGTAGCACCGGAAGGTAGTGTCTCCCCTCCATGGGAGACCCTCCCCTCTGAGACCCTCGAGGAAGCCCCTTCTGTCCTGAAACTACCCGAAGCCCCCATGAACCCCGAGGCAACCATCATTGTGGGTGCCAGCGGGGAGAACCCCGGGGCGATGGAAAGTGTCCTCTCCTCCATGTTTGAGGAGATCGAGGCCCTAGATATGACCCCAGTCGCCCAGGGGGAGGATGACCTTTTGCCAGCAAACCTCAATTTGGGAGACCTCACTCCACCCCTCTTTTTCCCATGCTCCCTCCCCCTAACTGCTGCTTCTGCTCCCACCTCCGAGGAGCCCCTGGACTCCTCCATCGACCCAGCTGCTGATGGCACCCCGCTGACGACCACTGAGCCTGCTCAGGTGACAGCCAGCGCCATGCGGCTGGGACATTAGTTGCCAGGGGCACCCCCCGTTGGTGCGGAGCAATCTATTTCCTTCCCAGGCGGGGGCCCAACAGAAGATAATCCACCTCCTGATGCTGTGGCCACTAAATCCACCATAGAGCCCGCGCCCGGTATCACTGAGAGCTCCCTCCCCATCCCCTTAACCCTCGAACCTGATCGGGATGCGCCACCATCCAGCTGCTTGCCTCCTGAAACCCAGAACCTCACCTCTGCCCCTACCCCTACCCCTATCCAATTTACCTCCTGCAATGTTATTGCCGCCACCAGGGCTGACTCCTTCCCTTTCCCAACTGATGACCCCCAGGGAGCGGCCTTTGTGTTCTCCTGCCCCGACCCATTAGGAGCTGCTATCTTCCCTCCTCCGCCCCCTATCACCCCAGAGCTCGAGGCGGGCCTAGAAGGTCCAGCCCATCAGGCACCCCGTCAGGGATCCGCACCCTGCTTGTCCGTTTTAGTGGACCATGGGGCTGCACTAAGGGCCCCGCTGGGGAACAACTGGGAAACCGTAACCCCACCCCCCCATGAGCTGCGAGGAGAGCTGCGGAAGTTTTTAGAGGATGTCCTTGGCTCCCACA
Organism: Lepidochelys kempii; assembly: GCF_965140285.1. Taxonomy (NCBI): domain Eukaryota; kingdom Metazoa; phylum Chordata; order Testudines; family Cheloniidae; genus Lepidochelys; species Lepidochelys kempii. The sequence continues at coordinate 64,489,340 of NC_136383.1, forward strand.
ACAAGGTACAGCTTGCTCTCCAGCAATGGGGGGATTTTTTTCAAATCCTCCAAGCCTCAAGGGCCCTCATAGGGGAAGGTAAAGGGATGGGGAAGCAGGATGCAGCGGTCTACTGGCAGGTCCGCGTCTTCCGTGACCAATTACTCACCTATGGGATGGGGTCAAGGACTGCTGCGTGGCCCGCTGGGGGATGCGAGCATCCCTACCAGTGAGGACCTGCCCCCGGTCCCCCCCATGACACCTCTCACCATCGCAACGTTGAACACCCGGGGTTGTAGGATGGCTCTCCGCAGGGTCCAGGTGCTCTCCTTCCTTCGGGAGGGAGGGTACTCTGTGATTTTCCTGCAGGAGACCCATACGGATCTGACCGCCGAAGACAGTTGGCGGCTGGAGTGGGGGGACAGGGTCTATTTCAGCCATTCCACGATTCGGCAGGCTAGAGTGGCGACCCCGTTCTCCCCCGACCTATGGCCCGAGGTGCTAGGGGTCACCGAGGCCATGCCGGGTCGCCTGCTGCATCTCCAAGTCCGTATGGAGGGGCTTGTGGTTAACCTCGTTAACGTCTATGCCCCGACATCGGGCCCGGAGCGGCTGCAATTTTATCAGCAGGTGTCCGCCTTCCTCAGCGCCTTAGATTCTCACGAGTGCCTGGTCCTCGGAGGGGATTTTAATACCACCCTCAAGGAGTGAGACCACTCGGGGACTGAGCAGAGCCTGGCTGCCGCGGACACCCTCCGGGAGATAGTCGAACATCACTCCCTAGTGGACATCTGGCGTGACCACCACCCAGATGACACTTCCAAGTTCATCTTTGTCCAGGTGGAAGCCTATCGGTCGAGCCACTCCCGGTTGGACCGCATTTATTTATCATGCTTCCATCTCTCACGAGCCCACTCCTCCAGTATTCGGCTGGCCCCATTTTCTGACTATCACCTAGCTACCGTGACAGCCTCCCTCTGTGTGGAGAGGCCGGGGCTGGCCTACTGGCATTTTAACAACAGCCTGTTGGAGGATGAAGGCTTTGTGACGTCCTTCCGGGAATTCTGGCTGGCCTGGCGAGGGCAGCGGCGTGCCTTTCCCTCAGCATGGCGATGGTGGGACCTGGGGAAGGTGCACGCCCGGCTTTTCTGCCACGACTACACCCGGGGCACCAGCTGACGGAGAAATGCGGCGATAGAGCATAACGGGAGGTCTTAGAGCTGGAGAGGCGTCTGGCTGCCAGTCCCAAGGACCCGCTCCTCTGCGGAGCGTGCTGGGAGAAGCGGGAGGAGCTCCGGGCTCTTGAGGACCATCGGCCCCTGGGCGCCTTTGTTCGATCCCGCATCCGCCTCCTTCAGGAGATGGATCACGGCTCCTGCTTCTTCTATGCCCTGGAGAAAACGAGAGGGGCTAAGAAACACACCACTTGCCTTCTGGCAGAAGATAGCACCCCCCTCATGGAACCGGCGGAGATGTGCAGGAGGGCCCGAGCCTTCTACACAAGTCTTTTCTCCCCAGATCCGACCGACACTTGCACTTGCAGAGTGCTTTGGGAGGAGCTCCCTATGGTCAGTGCGAGTGACCGAGACCGGCTAGAATTGTCTCTCAATCTGGTCGAGTTCTCGGAAGCCCTCCATCGTATGCCCACTAATAAGTCTCCAGGCATGGACGTGCTGACCGTGGAGTTCTATCGCCTGTTTTGGGATGTCCTCGGCCCAGACCTAGTCACTGTCTGGGCCGAGTCTCTGCAGAGCAGGGTCCTCCCTCTTTTGTGCAGGCGAGCTGTGCTCACCTTATTGCTGGAGAAGGGGGACCGCCGTGATTTATGAAATTGGCGTCCCATCTCGCTCCTCAGCACTGACTACAAAATCGTAGCGAAAGCAATCTCGCTGCGGCTAGGGTCTGTGCTGGCGGACGTGATCCACCCAGACCAGACCTACACCGTCCCGGACCACAGTATCTTTGATAACCTATTTATGGTTCGGGACCTTTTGGAACTCGGGCATAGAGACAGTCTGTCGTTTGCCCTCCTGTCCCTAGATCAGGAGAAGGCGTTCGATAGGGTGGACCACGGGTACCTCCTGAGCACTCTGCAGGCGTTTGGCTTCGGACCCCAGTTTGTGGGTTTTCTCCGGGTGCTGTATGCTTCCGCAGAGTGTCTGGTTAAGCTCAACTGGACCGTGACCGAACCGGTCAGCTTCAGGGAGGAGTGCTGCAGGGGTGCCCCCTCTCCGCAGGAGGTTGATAGGGTTGGTGCGGCGGGAGCCACAGCTGCAGCTTGTCCTGTCGGCGTACGCTGACGACGTGCTCCTCGTGATCCAGGACCCCAGCGACTTGGCTCGGGTGGAGGCTTGCCAGGCCATCTATTCAGCAGCCTCCTCCGCCCGGGTCAACTAGGTTAAGAGGAGACTGTAGGTAGGTAGGACGGTAGGAGACTGGCGGCAGGCGAGCTCCCTCCCACCCGTGCTTCAGACCATCCGGTGGAGCGCGGGTCCGCTGCTCTACCTTGGCATTCACCTTTCTGCCACGCATCCCTCTCCGCCGAAGAACTGGGAAAATTTAGAGGGCGGGGTGATAGAGTGGCTCCGGAAATGGACGGGACTACTCCGATGTCTCTCCCTCCGAGGGAGAGCACTGGTGCTTAATCAACTAGTCCTGTCCATGCTCTGGTACCGACTCAACACCCTGGTCCCAGCCCCGGGTTTCCTGACCAACCTCCGGACATCGATTCTGGGGTTCTTTTGGTCAGGAATGGACTGGGCCCCTGTAGGGGTTCTTCATCTACCCCTGAAGGAAGGAGGACAGGGCCTGAAGTGTCTACACACTCAGGTCCATGTCTTCCGCCTCCAGGCCCTACAGAGGCTCCTCTATGGTGCAGGCAGTTCAGCGTGGAGCACACTGGCGCACACCATCCTGCGCCACATCCGAGGGCTCCGATATGACCGGAAGCTCTTTTATCTCCGTCCAGGAGGTCTTCCACGAGACCTCTTGGGGCTGCCGGTCTTCTACCAGGACCTCCTCCAGACTTGGAAACTGTTTTTAATGACCAGGTCCATGGCGGCCACCGAGGGGGTAGATCTCCTCGCGGAGCCCCTGCTACACAATGCCCAGCTCCGTGTGTAGGTGGCGGAGTCCTGCTCGGTGTGCCACAGCTTGATCCTGGCACAAGTCACGAGAGTTGGAGACCTCCTGGACTACTACCGGGCACGTACTTGGCACTGTTCACCCCCGTCCCAGATACTTGTCCCTTTTGTGGTGTGAGGGAAACCCTGGCGCACGTATATTTGGAGTGCACCAGGCTGCAGCCCCTGTTTCAGCTCCTCACAAATCTCCTATTACGTTTTTGGTTGCATTTTTCCCCTCCCCTTTTTATTTATGCATGCCCCATCCGTGGCCTCACAAAGTCATGGGATCTCCTAGTTAACCTCCTCCTGGCCCTGGCTAAAATGGCCATCTATAAAACCAGAGAGAGGAGGTTGGCCGATGGAGTTTCCTGTGACTGTGGGGCCGTTTTCCGATCCTCGGTCCGTTCACATATCCGGGCAGAGTTCCTCTGAGCAGCGTCCACTGACTCCCTTGATGCTTTTGAGGAGCGGTGGGCACTGTCCGAGGTTCTCTGCTCGGTGTCCCCGTCCGGGTCCCTTTGTCTGACCCTTTGATTGGGGGAGTGAGTAAGGGACCCCAGCCCCAGTCATTGCTGCTGCAGACACCACCACCTTAGAGGGGTCCTTTCATACATGGGTGCACGTGCCCCCCCCCTCCCCCCGATTGTCCACCCCACAGCCTGCCCCTCTTGTTGGGTGCTTTCAGAGGAGGGAAGTGTTGGTGACACTTGGCTGTGGCGCCAGGTAACTTGAAGGGGTGGAAGACCACAAGAGTCAATGAAGCCCCCTCGCTCTGGGCCACCAGGTAACTCGGAAGGGTGGAAGACCACGAGAGTCGAGGAAGCCCCCTGCTCTGGGCCCAGGCAAGCTTGAACACTTCCCTCCCCTGAAGCTAATGAGAAAACAATTGTGATTGGTTGCTGTGTTACACATTGCATATGCTGCTGTTTTTACTTTGTAAGTGTGTTATGCAAATAAAAAAACATCTTTTGCTTCAAAAAAAAAATTACTCTCCTATAGCCATCTGGCCTGACCCTGTCACAATATATATACATATAATTATTCCTGACTTCTTGAATGTGTCATTTCCACCAATATATATTTATATCCAAAAGGAAAAAAAATGGTCTTGAGATGTTTAAAGTTTAGTCCATAGACTGTCAGACACTGTGAGGGGGAGGAGGGGAAGAGAAGCCCCTAGAATCACAGTTGGTTATAGTTATTCATCATTGTTATCATCCAGACCAGGATACTGTAGAATACTAACCAGATATTGGATTATATTTATCAGAACAGAAGGATGCCCTTCAAGTCTTACTTTGTAACAATACGCACTTTTTATCCTATGTACATTGAGAGAAAATGGGTTAAACAGTGTTAAGAAAGGGAGTGGACTGATAGAACCAAAGAGGTTCTTTTTAGAGCATTTGCCTTCCCTTACCATTTATGCTATTTTCCCTCCATTATCAAGAATATAGTTTAATCTCCAAATGTAGTTATTGAATCTGTCTCAACTGGTCTTGTAGCATATTCTTGGCTAACTAATGCATAAGGACAAGGAGTGGCCAAATACCATTCATCTCTAAGAGTTTCTGCAGTCTGTCTGGACTACGCAGCCTGACAAGTTCACTATTCAGAATAACTGTGAGGGCAAAGCTAGCATTTTTCAAAAACAGAAGACAACAATTCATTTCAATTTCCTGAGTGTATTGGACCCTTGTCACCTGTAGAAAAATTGTGCTAAAAGTAATGGTCATTGTAATGTCTTCCTTAAGCTATTAGTTACTGCAATGCCATCTATTTATAAATGTAGAAAACTAAATAATTACCATTACAAAAAAAAACCCTCACAGTAACAATTAGTTTTAAATCTCTGTATAAAATTTCTACTTGCACTTGATAACTTCTATGGATAAATGGCTTACTGACAGTTTCATAGCTCCATTTTCCAGTTTGTAAGGAGTCCATAGCCATCCTTCAGTCACTTGACAACTTCATTTGTAAATTTGACAGTATTTATGCAGATAATCTGATGTTCAGCTTCCATAACATCTGTCCTCCAGTGAAACTTGTTTAGTACACTTCTGTCATAGACTCTCTCAGTCAGCTTCTAGGACTTGATTTTTGTTTTGATGAGGTGTTTAAAAATAAACACACACACAATCAATATACAGCTGACTTACATTTCCATACAAAAAACTCATGAAGACAAAAACCTGGACTTCACCATATAGTATCTGAACACATCCCAATGAGTTCATCTTGCACTCTGTTGGCTGTTTGTTTTTTTTATTTAGGCTATTTATGGATTTTTAAATAGAGTTTCTATTAGTGTAGTGTTAATGCACTAAGGACCTGATCCAAACCTCTGTGAAGTCAATGTCAGAGACTGTAAGACTACTGATCAGCCTCCTCTTTCTGTATACATCCTCCTCCCATCTAAAGCCAGGATGCCCGTAGGGGCAGTTGTCTTAGAGTGTCCTCATGCTTCCATATCTGCTTTCCAAGTTGGTGTATACAAATGTCTGCATCCCAATATCAGAAAATCCACTGTTCAAATTAAGCAGAATCTTCACAAAAACCCTAGGGCTGAGAAGGAAGTCTGGTGCAGCTCTGTTGTTTCCAGATGGCCCACTCCAGGGGGTGCTGATGCCCATCCTCCAACCCATACAGCATAACCTGGGACCTTGTGCCAAAAAAAGAGGCTCATTCATCCCATACTGCTGGTGGATTTCCCCACCAACCAGAGGACTCTAACACCACACCACTTTTGGCAGCATATTTGGTATGCATTGCTAAATGCCACAATGAAAACCAGGCTGACTGCACAGTACAGTAGGGTTGCCAATGTTCTAATAGCACAAAACCAAACATCCTTGCCCAGCCCCTGCCCCGCCCCTTCTCTGAGGCCCTGCCCTGGCTCACTCCATCCCCCCTCCCTCCATCGCTCGCTCTCCCGAACCCACACTCACTTTCACTGGGCTGGGGCAGGGGGTTGGGGTCCAGGAAGGGATAAGGGCTTGAGCTGGGGGTGAGGGCTATGGGGTGGGGCCAGACATGAGTGGTTATGGGTGCAGAATGGGGTTCCAGGCTGCGTCAGGGGGTCAGAGTGCCAGAGGGGGCTCTGGCGCTCTGGCTGGAGGTGCAGGCTCTGGGATGGGACTGGAGATGAGGGATTTGGGGCACAGGAGGGGATGCAGGGCTGGGGCAGGGGGGTTGGGTACAGGGGGGGTTTGGGTACAGGAGGGGGTTCTGACCTGGGGTAGGTGTTTGGGGTGCAGGCTCTGGCCAGGTGGTGCTTAACTGCCTGTCCTGGCTTTTGCGGCCAATGGGAGCTGCGGGGGCAGTACCTGTGTGTGTGGGCATCACACAGAGCCCCCATGGCTGCCTTTGCTCCTAGGAGCCAGACATACCAGCCACTTCCGGGAGCTGTGCGGAGTCAGGGTTGGCAAGGAGCCTGCCTTAGCCCTGCAGCACTGCTGATGGGACTTTTAATGGCCCAAATCAACAGTGCTGACCGGAGCCGCCAAGGTCTCTTTTCTACCACGCGTTCTGGTCAAAAACCTGGCAACCCTACAGTGCAGTGTGTAGCTACACATCTGTGAAAGGATCTGGTAGTGGGGAGGCACCAGAGAAAGGCTTCAGCAGGTCCCTGCTGCCAGAGCCTTTCCCTGCTGGAGGGAAAGGCTCTTGCAGCAGGACACTCCAGGGCTAAATGTAGCAGCGTAGATGTGCAGGCATGGCTTGGCCGAGTAAAGAGCCGCATAGAATACGCACTTGCATACACACCCACACCCTTCCGACATTCTTACTCTACACGTCTAAGCTGTGCCTCGCTGTCTACACCACTATTTATACCTGCGCAGGGTGTGTGTGTGTGAAATAATTGGTTATGTACTCTGCACGCCATTGAAAGCAGGCAGTGTAGATGTACCTTATTAGTCAAGAGCAAATAGAGTTAATATGTAATGCAGTGGCTTTATTCATTAAAGATGTATAATGAGTTGTAGTCGTTCAAACGAATGAAGACTGAACTGTGCATGTTGGATTCATTACTAACTTTAGTAAAGTTAAGCCCACAGATGGAAGAGAACAGAACTTGACACTTACCAATGCTATTAACGAGCACCAAAATCATGCACAAGTTTAAAAATAAAAACTAACTCCCCCTACCCCCCAGTCATTGTAGAACAAAAGCAGTATCCCATTTATTCAGCATTCATAATAGAACTATGTAAATTCTTGACATATTGCATACATTAACCTTTTAGTAAAAGACTGAGTTAATTGTACACAAGAATAACCTTATTACAATAACTGTGACTAAATTTTAACATCTGGATCACTGCTCTGTATCATTAAAAATTTCAGATATACATGTTTCATCTAGGAGCAATATTTATCCTGTTTCTCTTTTGTCCCTGGGTTCTGTGGCTTCTATTCTCCTGGGTAGTTGTGTCTGTATAGAGTTGGAATAGGATAGACATGCAACTTACCACTAGTGAACTGTACTGTACTCTGCACTTTTGAGGACATTTGAGGATAGTAGTTGTAGGTATTCTGTCTAGTCCTTACCCAAATGGCAAACTCCAAAAGAGGTGTAATGGAGCCAAAAAGGAGCCTAGTTACCAAAAAATTACATTGATACCCACCTGGTGAAGTGAAGAAACAGATTAACAGAGCCAGAAGGGTACCCAGAAGTCACCTACTACAAGGCAGGCCCAACAAAAAGTAACAAAATGCCACTAGCCATCACCTAGAGCCCCCAACTAAAACCTCTCCAGCCGCATCATCAAGGATCTACAACCTATCCTGAAGGACAATCCCTCACTCTCACAGACCTTGGGGAACAGGTCAGTCCTTGCTTACAGACAGCCCCCCAACCTGAAGCAAATACTCACCAACAACTACACACCACACAACAAAAACACCAACCCAGGAACCAAACCTTGCAACAAACCCCGGTGCCAACTCTGTCCACATATTGATTCAAAGGACACCATCACAGGACCTAACCACATCAGCCACAACATCAGGAGCTCGTTCACCTGCACATCTACCAATGTGATATATGCCATCATGTGCCAGCAGTGCCCCTCTGCCATGTGCATTGGCCAAACCGGACAGTCTCTACACAAAAGAATAAACGGACACAAATCTGACATCAGGAATCATAACATTCAAAAACCAGTAGGAGAACACTTCAATCTCCCTGGTCACTCAATAACAGACCTAAAAGTGGCAATTCTTCAACAAAAAAAACTTCAAAAACAGACTCCAAAATGAAACTGCAGAACTGGAATTAATTTGCAAACTGGACACCATCAGATTAGGCCTGAATAAAGACTGGGAGTGGTTGGGTCATTACAAAACCTAAACCTAATTTCCCCAATACTTATTTTTCCCTACTGTTACTCACACCTTCTTGTCAATTGTCTGAAATGGGCCACGCTCATTACCACTTCAAAAGTTATTTTTCCTCCCTTGGTATCTTGCTGTCAATTGAATTGTCTCGTTAGACTGACCTCACACTTGGTAAGGCAACTCACATCTTTTCATGTATTTATACCTGCTTCTGTATTTTCAACTCCATGCATCTGATGTAGTGGGTTCTAGCCCACAAAAGCTTATGCCCAAATTTGTTAGTCTCTAAGGTGCTACAAGGACTCCTTTTTTTAGGTAAAGCTAGTGTAAATCACAGCAGTCATGTGGCTGCTGTAATCTGACACACAAAGCTGGTGTATGTGCCAGAGTTGGTTTGAAAATTTTATGTGTTTGTGTGGAACTCAGCTTTTTGGTCAACAGTCAAAAAAAATTCAGAGAAAAAGAGTTTCCAGGTTTTTAATTTTCTGATGAAAAATTGAAAATTAGAGGAAAGCAAACATTTTTCAAATAGCCCTTGTATGTACTATAAAGTCTTAAGCTTCTTCAAGAAATTTAAAGTTGCTACACAGCCTGCAGGCTGCTGTCAAAGTTCACATTACCTGTTCAGTCTTCCTTGCCTACATGAAGGAATTTTGTTACTTTTGCTAACATAGTTTCAGATTCGCTGGCATTAACAATCTCAGGACTCCTACATAGACAGCTCTCTGGTCCCAGAAGTTGTATTCAGTACAGTTCAATTAAATCTGCTCAAAATAAGACTAATCATCTTAGTATTGAAAATGGCTGCCAGAGAGCCCTTCACACCATGGTTTTCAATGTTACACTGATGTAAAAAAAAAAATCACTACTATAAACAATGCTACAGAGGCCGGAACAGTTGCAGATACAGACACAGTGAATGCAGCCAGCACTAACAAAATTACATTTGTTTGATAAATTATATCTTGTTTTTAATCAAGGTCTAGATGCTGATTTCAATGGGATTCAATGCTCAATGAGAACAATACTCCTCAGCTTGTGTATGAGTGGCAGCATCTGGCCCTAAATAAGTTATCCTAACAGCTACTACAATCTTGACTAAAAAGCCGCATTATGCAAAAATTGGATGACACAAAAGTGGTGTTGGTGTGACAGACTGACAATATCCTGGACAATTAAGATAGATGTTATTGGATTAGGTTTAATGTATTTTTAATACAAGGGATGCCAAGGTAATTGTGAGATTGTATGTAAATTTGGGTGTGCTAATGTAATTCCTCTGATTATCAGCCCTTTACAACCATCCCCTTGAGAGTCTCACATAAACTAGTTCTGATTGGATTCACAAAGAATGGATTTTTTTTTTTAATAAATAGCCTTATTTTAAAATACGCTTAAGGGGTTCTTCCTGATCCAGGAAACAGACAGGACCCCTGCTCCATGGAGCCTCCAGTCCTTAGGGAAGCGTTGGAAGGACTGGAACTACTGAGGTTCCCTAAGTTCTTGTTCTGAGATGAAGAGGTAATGAACTTGAAACCACAAGGAAATCCCTTGGGGGGAGGTTGGAAGGACCAGTCCTGCCAGAGCCTATGCTAGGATTGGGGTGATCTCTAGCAAACTTATTAGCTTGTGTGTTGGTTCTTTTATTGTTTTTAAAGCTTTCTTTGTAGTGCTTTTACCTTAAGAATAAAATAGGCTTGCATAGGAAGTGTTGTGGTACATTATAATAGTTGGCAATTACTCTGTTACTAGTCTCTGAAGAGAAAGTAATCCGGCCTCCTTAGGCAGAGTCTCTCACTGGAATATCACCGTATAGCAAGGCAGCCATGCGGCCTGGTCAGAAGACAGCAAGATGCAGGCTTCTGCTCAAGTGAGGTGATGGCCAAGGGAGCCTGAAGCACAGAGTGGGTGCCTTTCTAGAGCACAGAGTGGAAATGCAGGTGCAGTTACCCTGAACTGTAACAGCTGGCTACAAGGTGAATGGTAAAATAAAAATAATGTCTGTAAAGTCTATGCAACTAGGTCACGTAAATTACGTTCTAGCCCTAAAAAATATGAGGAATGCTGAGGAACCCTGGAAAAAATTCAGGTAGAAATTTGAACTGCAGTTAAAAAAAAAAAGGGCTAGTGAAATGGAAGATGAGCCAGAAATGTTGCACTGCTTTAATGCTTACTGGTGCTGAAATACTTGCACCATGCATGTCTAAGGAAACAGATGATGAGGAAGGGGAAGAATGCTTTGAGGTATTAGTGAAAAGATTGAGAATAATTATGTCATGAGAGTGTTCAGACAATAGATTTTTTATAGGAAAGAAGGGCCCAGAAAGAAAGGTAAATGTTACAGTACTTTGTTGTTGACTTCTTAAAATTAAGCCCATCATGAATTTGGATGACTTCCTTATGAAAGGCCAAAGACCCTAGTTTATGATGCAGCAAAAAAGTGAAAGGCCAAATCTGAGACACAGACCTGATGCTTGCCAAGGCAGTATCCCTATCAAAGCAGTGGAACAAACTTGAACATGGATCTGGTTGAAATGCAGGATTTCTGGTTTGCAAGAAATTTTGGCATGTTAAAATTTCGTTTTGTCGCTGACTCAGCGTTATATCTTTTTTTTTTTTTTTTTAATTTCTCATGTACTGGAAATGCTGAAATAATATCTTTTTGGAAAGACTGACAAATGAAATCTGTCAAATAAAGACTGACAAAATCATTTATGAAATGAAATCTGCTCCCTGAACCTGCAACTGCTGACTGAAGTTGAGATTCTTGTCAGTTTCACTGCTTCTACTTGGGTGACCTGACTCCCAAGAAGACAGCCTAGTGAGCCAGCTGACCAAAAGTCTGGAAGCCCAGAGTGCCAGTCCTAGGGCAGTATGCATTAAGGGACTGCCCTAGAATTGTGGACCAGGGAAGCCCATCCCAGGACCAACGGACTCCCACCTCTGCAGCATTGAGCCTAGAAGCCCTGAGATCCCCTAGGATTTCCAGTCTCCCTGCTCTAGAACATTGAGCTGAGCTCCAGGTAGAGTCAGGGCTTCTAGGCTCCCTTCTCTGTGGGAGACATCCTGGAAGTTCTGAAAGCCCTGATTTGAGTTGACTCACTTTCACAAGAGATTTCAAGTTTGCTAAACTGTTTTTTTCCAACAAAAGTTGGTTGTTATTTTTTTTCCAGAAAGTTTCATACCAGATCTAGTTAAGTGCAAATAGAGGCCCTAGATAAAGAAATACTTCCAGCAACTCCTCAGACTTATAGCCAATCTGGATTTCTTTATAGGTTTGATATCCATTTCCCTAACCCCATTTCTACTTCAGATTTCCTGTCCTTGCTCATCTGTAAATTATTCCTCGCATTTTCAGGCTGATATCTTTCACGTGGCACAGGCAGTGGTGCGCTGGAGTCGGTTCGCACTAGTTCGCTAGAACGGTTGCTAAATTTAGAAGCCCTTTTAGAACCGGTTGTTCCATGAGGGACAACCGGTTCTAAAAGGGCTTCTAAATTTAACCAGCCAAAAGTGGCGCCTTAGGCGCCGACTCCATGGGTGCTTCAGCCCTGGAGCACCCAAGGGGAAAATTTGGTGGGTGCAGAGCACCCACCGGCAGCTCCCCGCCCCACCCCTGGCCCCAGCTCACCTCTACTCTGCCTCCGCCTCCTCCCCTGAAGGCGCCGCCCTGCTCTGCTTCTCGGCCCCCCACCCTGGCTTCCCACGAATCAGCTGTTCATGCGGGAAGCCAGGGCAGGCTGAGAAGCAGAAGGTGGCTTCCCGCTCAGGCCCAGGGAGGCGGAGGTGAGCTGGGGTGGGGGGCGCGAAGAGGGCTGCCCACGCCATAGCAAGTAACCCGGGGGGGTGTGCAGGGGAACCGCTTCCAGCCCCAGCTCACCTCCGCCACCCTTGGCCTGAGCGGGAAGCTGCGGCTTGCTTCTCTGCCCTCCCCGGCTTCCCACCGAACAGCTGATTTGTGGAAAGCTGGAAGGGGGCGCAGAGAAGCAGAGCGGGGCAGTGGGTTCAGGGGAGGAGGTGGAGTGGAGATGAGGTGATCTGGGGTCGGGCACGGGGTTGGGAGCTGCCGGTGGGTGCTCTGCACCCACCAAATTTTCCCCATGAGTGCTCCAGCCCTGGAGCATCCAGGGAGTTGGTGTCTAAGGTGCCACTTTTGATGTGATCAGTGGAGGAGCGGCTGCTCCCCCCCAGCTATGCTCCCCCACCACTAGAAGCCAGAGTAACCTGCCGGCTTCCTGGGAGCTGCCCCAGGTAAGCACCGCCGGGACTCCCCACCTCACCCCCTGGCAGGTGTCTCTGGCTCTTAGGGGTGGGGTGGGCACCCACTACGGTGGCCCACAAGACCCTCCTGCCTAGTTCTGGGGACAGTCAGGGGATGGGGCGGGTGGATGGGGCAGGGATCCTGGGGGACGGGGGTGGGCAGCGACCCCTTCGTGGGGTGAGGAGGGAACCTGTTGTTAAGATTTTAGCAGCTCATCACTGGGCACCGGCCATATCAGAACTAAATAGATCAATCTTAAATATGGGGTCCATCATTTCTGCTTCCTTTCATCTGTCAGATATTAGAATCATGAAGCTTTCAGCAGCCCATTCTTCAAGGGACACATGATAAGGTGCTTCTCTGAACTGAGACTTTTAATAAGAGCAAAAGCAGACCCTTTGTCTTTGCACCAGCAAGTAGAGCATTTTTTTTTTTAGGATTTGGCTTCTATGCTAAGGAAGTCAGAGCAGTTTTTAAGGTGAAATGCACCTTAGTGAAGAAAAAAGACAAGGTGGATGAGGTAATATATTTTATGGGAGATATTACCTCACACGCTTTGTCTCTCCAATATCCTGGGAGTGACACGGCTACTACTACACTGCATACCACCTTAATGGTGAAGACATATACAAGGCCCTATGCTCCACCAATACATTAGTGTTAAAAGCTCAGAAGGGCTGAAGTGCAGCATAGAGCCTTCTTGGGTCCTTTCCACATGGCTGAATCTCTATCCCTTTATGAGAATCACTGTTTAAAAAACTTTCATTAAACAGTTTTATTAGCAATAATAAAGAGTGGTTGATAGTACTACAACCAGCCACAGGGAGGCAGCAAAGGATAAAAGGACACAGAAATAGATATAGACACACACACACACATAAAATCAACACAAACAAAAAAAAGACCAACCCCCCCCCCCTTACAATTCACAACAATTGTAGGACGATAAGGTCAACAGTAAAAGTAGAAGCCCTCATTCTCATGGTGCAATGTACGGACTTGTCCAGACTTCCCTAGACTTAACCATATATGAAAGCAAGGGAATTTAAGTTGGAGTAAGTTACACACTGAATGTCCAGAAGAAAGTTTAAGTTAAAGCCGTGCGGGCAATTTAACATACCTACATATACCCTCCTGCGAGTTGTTTTCCTCGCAAACTCCTCTATTCTAGCTGCTCAGCATACTTATTACACCAGCTAAGAGTCCCTTATGCCCAAGACTCAGTAGGTCAAGCTCAGAGATGTGTAAAGTGTCTTTATGCATAAGTTACACATAGGTAAGTGGGTGTAAATTTAAGTCAGAAGTGAATTGGTGAAAAACTTCCTGGGGGAAAGAAAATACAAATTAGCATCACTGCTGAGTTTGGTCTACTGTATTCAAAATTATGTTAATAGAGATTTCCCATTTTGTTTAAACACCTCATGACTGAAGTGTTAATATCCATTCATAAACATATTTCTAATGCAGAAAGGGTGTAATGATATCTATACCTCTTTGCACTGGATAGGTCTATCTATGTGAAGACAGCATCTGCCTGCATTCATTACAACCCTCCTGTGTGTAGGTGATTAGCTCTTGAGGCTTCAAAAATAATCCAGAAGTAAATAGTGACTTAAGTCAGGTCTGTATTAGAAGTTTTTGCCAGTACAGCAATGGCATTTAGGGGTATGATTTTTCTTATGACAATTCTATACCAGAAAAAGCCCTACTATAGATACAGTTGCACCAAAACACTAGGGAAGAAGAAAAAGCTTTTGCTGGTATAGCTTATTTTGCTGGTATCAGCTCTAGCAGCCAAAGTACTCTTTTTGCAGTTACCTGGGTAATTATAGGCCTATCAGTCTGAGATCAATCCCAAGCAAGTTAATGGAGCAGATGTTATGGGACTTAATAAAACATTAAAAGAGGGCAATATAATATCAATCAAGTTGGATTTATAGAAAATAAATCCTGACAAACTAAATTGATATATTTTTTTTTAAATGAGATTACAAGTTTGGCTGATAAATGTAAGAATGTTGACATAATATATTTAGAGTTCTATAAGGTGTCTGACCGGATACATCGTGACATTTTCAGTAACGAAAACTAGAATATAAAATTTACCTGGATTAAAAACTGGCTAACTGATAGGTGTCAAAATGTAACTGGAAGCAGTGGACCATTGAATAGACGTGTTTTTAGTGGGGTCCTGCGGGATCAGTTCTTGTCCCTACACTATCATTTTTATTAATAACCTGGAAAAAAACAAAATCCTCACTGATAAAGTTTGCAGATAATAGTTGGGGGAAGTGGTAAATAATGAAGAAGACAGGTCACTGATTGAGTGATCGAGATTGCTTGGAAAGCTGAGGGGAAGCAAACAATATGCATTTTAATACGGTCAGTTAAACGTAAATATAAACAAACAAAGAATGTAGGCCATATTTACAGGATGGGAGGCTATCCTGGAAAGAAGTGACTGTGAAAAAGGTGTGGGGGTTGTGGTGCATAATCAGCTGAGCATGAGCTTCCAGTGTGACACTGTAGCCAAAAGAGGTAATGCCACCCTGAGATGCATAACCAGGGGAATCTTGAGTAGGAGTAGCGAGGTTATATTACCTCTGTATTTGGTACTGGTGTTACCACTTCAGAACTTGACACAGTATTCCAGGTGTCCACAATTTAAAAAAGATGTTGATAAATTAGACCATGTCGAGAGAAGAGCCACAAGAATGATTAAAGGATTAGAAAATATGTCTTATAGTGAGACTCAAGGAGCTCACACTATTTAGCTTAATCAAGTCACCCCTTAACCATCTCTTTGTTACAGTCTGTGAATACTTGGATGGAGAACAAATCTTTACTAATGTGGTCTCCAGTCTAGCAGTGAAAGGACAACATAAACCAATGGCTGGAAGTTGAAGCTAGACACATTCAGACTGAAAATAAGGTGTAATTTTTAAATGGTGAGTAACTAACCGCTGGAACAATTTACCAAGGGTTGTAGTGGAGTCTGACCATTTTCAAATCATGATTGGATGTTTTCCTAAAAGATCTTCTCTAGGAATTATTTTAGAGACGTTTTATGGCCCACACAGAATGATCATAATGGTGACTTCTGTCCTTGCACTCTATAAATCTAGAGTCTGCCAGTATAGCTATACCAGTAAGCCCTTTCTCATTTCAGCAAACTTTCAAAGGATTGCTCAGGCTCTATTTTACCCCCTCACCTGAGAATTGTTGCTTACAGGCAATGAGGATAATAGCTCACCTTAATTGATTAGTCTTGTTATAGTTGGTATGGCAACACCCATTTTTTCATGTTCTGTGTATATATATCTTCCTACTGTATTTTCCACCGCATGCATCCGATGAAGCAGGTTTTAGCCCACAAAAGCTTATGCCCAAATAAATTTTTAGTCTCTAAGGTGCCACAAGTACTCCTTTTCTTTTTTCTTGACATCTCAGCATCACTATGAGCAAGATGGTCTCATGGCAAATTCAGCCACCAGATGGCAGACACTACTAATCTATTAAACCCACTCATGTTTGGCCACAGATGGTATTTGTAGTTGTCAAAAATAAATCAAAAATACCAGCGAGAGTAAAGGTTGGTCTGCAGAGCTAGTCACCTATAGAGGAAAAGGCTTATGCTTTAGGACTTTGCTCTTTCCACAGAATATTTTTGCCAAGTATGTTGAGTTGTCTACATAAAAATACATCCTGCTCAACTGGTCACCCAGCAGGGCAGAACATTTTAATTTTCTCTTCAAAACCAAGTCAAATATCCATGACATATCATGTATATGAATTGTCTAATTGATTCATATATTTGTATTAGTCACTCAAATATCTAATTAGTTGCAGCACTTAGTTTTTAGTTATAGGAATTTAGCATAGAGAAGAACTTCCCATTTATGCATCCGCATAACAGGTAGAAAGCAAGTGTCCCTACGTTGTCCAGACAATAGAGTTGGTTGAGTTGTTTCTTACAAACCAGTTCAAATTTCTAAGAATATATGCAATATTTGTAAGGCTTCCTAGATTAGTTTGAACAAATAGTTTTCCACCTGTGGTTTGTTCAGAACCTCTTCATCACAACTATTCATTAGTTATTTTTTATGGTAGGATTGTTTGAAAAGTATTTAGTCAATACTTTAATCAATACATTTCACTGTTACTCTTTATTAACAATAGTTGCAAATGAAAAATTCAGTATTTTCCCAGCTCTAATTTGTGGTGTGTAATTGACTGAGGTAAACAATCTTTTCCATTAATTGATGACAGTGTGTGGAATATAGACTTATTATGGGGAACTGGGCAGCGTATAAATTGATCTACAAGTAGTTCTGATACAAAACTACTCAAGATAGTTAAGTCCCACTCAGACTGCGAAGAGCTACAAAGGATCTTTCAAAACTGGCTGACTGGGCAACAAAATGGCAGATGAAACTCAATGTTGATAAATGCAAAGCAACGTACATTGGAAAACATAATCCCAACTATACATATAAAATGATGGGGTCTAAATTAGTTGTCACTCAAGAAAGAGAACTTGGAGTCATTGTGGATAGTTCTCTGAAAACATACACTCAATGTGCAGCGGCAGTCAAAAACGTGAACAGAATGTTGGGAAATCATTAAGAAAGGGATAGATAATAAGACAGAAAATATCATATTGCCTCTATAAATCCATGGTAAATCCACATCTTCAGAACTGCATACAGATGTGGTTGCCCCATCTCAAAAGATATATTGGAATTGGAAAAGGTTCAGAAAAGAGCAACAAAAATTATTAGGTGTATGGAATGGATTCCATATGAGGAGAGATTAATAAGACTGGGACTTTTCAGCTTGGAAAAGAGACGACTAAGCGGGAATATGATTGAGGTCTATAAAATCATGACTGGGGTAGAGAAAGTAAATAAGGAAGTGTTATTTACTCCTTCTCATAATACAAGAACTAGGGGTCACCAAATGAAATTAAGAGGCAGTAGGTTTAAAACAAACAAAAGGAAGTATTTCTTCACACAATGCACAGTCAACCTGTGGAACTCTGCCAGAAGATGTTGTGAAGACCAAGGCTATAACAGGGTTCAAAAAAGAAATTCATGGAAGATAGGTCCATCAATGGCTATTAGCCAGGATGGGTAGGGATGGTTTCCCTAGCCTTTGTTTGCCAGAAGCTGGGAATGAGGAACTGGGAATGGATCACTTGATTACTACCTGTTCATTCCCCCGGGACACAGGGCATTGGCCACTGTCAGAAGACAGGATGGACCTTTTGTCTGACCCAGTATGGATGTTCTTCTGACCAGCTTACTAGGCCCTCAAAGGTTCTGGAACCCACATAGCTTATGAAAAGAAATGATCACTACATGAGTCAACTTTCATTCAAAAAGGAACAGTTGACCACTTCAGTGACAAGTTCTTCAAGGCCTATAGGGGCAGGTCTACGGACTACCACTAAGTTGGTCAGAGAATTGCTTTTGGTTTATTCAAGTGATGACTCAGGTCCAGAGATCTTATGTCAAAGGATGAAACATCCAAATCAATAGGATTCTGATTTTATATACATTATTAACAGGCTAAATAACTCAGCAAAAGCATTAAATAAAATACATATGTAAAACTAAATCAGACGTAAGGAAAGTAGGTTACTAGCAGATTAATCTAGTTATGCTGATTAACAGTATAAAGTAAATGAACAATTCCTTAGAAATTCTATATTATAATTCGGGAAGGCAGCAGTCTTGTTTAGCAGTCAGCCCCCAAAGTAAGAAGGCATTATCAGTCTCAATGTCAACTGATATATTTATATTCTAGCCAAACAGCTGATACAGAGAGGATCAAATCAGTTCCAGGTTGAAGCTAATGTTGAAATTATAACTCTGAAACCATTTAAAGCAGCCTGCCCAAATTATCTTGTCTTCCCCACCCCGCTCCAACACCGGGTTACATGGAAACACAATTCATAATAGCAGATTGAATAGTAAATGTAACAGATGACTTCAAGATTGTTTTAGGTATCTGACTAACTATTACATAGCTAACTTTCTCAAATAAATTCTGAATGTTTTACACTCTCCCCCGCACCAGCCATCAACTGGAGTTTTAAAACACAAGTGCAAGAAGGCTGAGATAGAGGCATCCCTCTACTAATAAAGATTGGAAAATAACTAAAAGAGTTGATACTTACGCCCAATTACTGTAGTGACTTTTTGTGGTTTCATTCAACTTCAGGAAATCTGATAGAAAAGTTAAGTGGGTGGTCTTTATTGGCTTTGATGATTTATGTTCACCGAATTGCTGTCTGGCTAGAAGTTATTTTCTTGTAGATGTCAAATCTTAGAAGTCACAGATTGTTGGACTGCTACTGCTTGGTTATCAGATGCCAAGATAGAGGAAGCACAGGCCACTTTGTCAGCAATGTGGGCATTGCATGACCAGAGGCAGCAAACAATGGTTGTAGCAGCAGCCATTGCAGACAACAACAACAACAACAACAAAAAACAGAGGCAAGCAAACCAGCCAACTGCTTGCCTCTTCCTTTCATTCAGTTTTGAAAATGGTGACCTGGCTGGCTCATCCTCCTTTTAAGTCTTCTCAGGAGCTTCTTGGCAAATCAGAATGAGGTAACTGGTATCACCAAATGGGGTCCAATTAGGTCACCATTATGGAAATGAACTCAACTTTGGCTCAGAAAGTCCACATCTCTAAAAACAGATCCAGTCACTCAGAATGGTCATAGATATTCTAAGCCATTCAAAGACATAGGTCAGTCCACATGTATTATGTCAACTATCCTAAAAAGCCCTGACTCAAAAACAATTTCAAACATGCAAAGCTAGGAAAAATGTTGGAATTGTAATCATAGCAATAAACCAGTTGTGCTTACATGCCCACAGAGGGCAATTCCTGATAAACAGATGAATGCCTATAACTTCCTCTTTATATTTTAGAATTCAGCATCTCAACTTTGAGCAGCTTTCTTGACAAAAAATCTGTGAGAAAGGTTAGACTTTCTCTTGGTCAGAGTAAAACAATGCCTCACCCCACACCTACACAAAATGTTGTGTTTCGATTTTTTTTTACATGCAGAGCTATCTGCCTCACAATTATAGCATTTTGAAGTGGAGGTAAGAAATCCTGGCTTCATTCAGCTCAATGAGAATTTGAACATGACGTCAGAAGGGCCAGGATTCTTCCTTTCCCCTAAGAATGACAAATTAAGCTCTTCTGATACAAGTTTTCGACACGTATTAATTTGGAGACTTTGGGGATTCACAAGCATTTCACAAACATCCAGCCATTGCCTGAATATTCATTAATAATATGATACCACAGTTAAAAGGAACTGAACTCTATCTTTTTTTTTGCATAAATAACAGTCACCTTTTTAGTCAGTATTTGACAAACTTTTAGAAGGGTGACAATTACTGCCAGTTTAAGTAGTTTCTGTAATGAGGACAACTGGGAACTAGATTGATGAGCCTGCTAAACTCATTTTATATAGGTCAATGAAAAGCCAGCAGGTGGTAACATTTTTCGGTCACTATGGCTTGGATTTGCACACAAAGAACTTGCAGCAATTTATTCAAGGGCTGTTTATGTCTGTAACCTGATACTAATTATACACATTGCAGCTACATGTTTTTCACTGATTAAATCCTCTTGAAGTTGGATTTTGTTCTCTGTTCATAACCGCCAAGACAACTGCTTGTAGTTACACATTCTTACCTCATGGTCACCCCCTCATCTCTAGTCACAGAACTACACAGGATCCTTATCTCTAGCATCCCTTACT
This sequence comes from Lepidochelys kempii, assembly GCF_965140285.1. Classification (NCBI taxonomy): domain Eukaryota; kingdom Metazoa; phylum Chordata; order Testudines; family Cheloniidae; genus Lepidochelys; species Lepidochelys kempii. Next base: position 64,509,837 of record NC_136383.1, read on the forward strand.
ATGCTTTTCCTCAGCCCTACAATGGCCTTTCACAGCTTTTGTTTTTTCCCCAGCTCCCCTTGTGGGTGTTCTGTGGCTTGGCCCTCCAGCCACATCAAATGAAAGTCTAAACCCCTTCTAGCATAAACACAAACATGTCCAAGTGAAAGCACAAACAAACCTTCAAACTAATACCATTTCCACCCCTCTCAGACGCCAATACAGTTCTCCTGCTGGCCATATCTCAGGAACTCTCCCTACACGGTCCTAACCTGCTTCCATAGTGTTCTTCCCACATTGCTTACTGTCTGTTAAACTCTAGCCGAGGGCTTCTCTCCCCCAAAGAGATCTATCCCTATTTGGTCTCTCCCCCAATCTAGTTACAAGATCTAGCTCCACCTCCTCTGGCCAGGAGGCAATTTAATCACTCCCCTCCCACCAGGTGCAGAACATGACTAATTGAATTTTTCCCTTGCCTTGTAGATGATGGAATTAAGTCCATCACAGTGCTATTTATTAGAACTGGTACTTTGTTTGTTTCTCTGTCAGCAGTATATATATATTCTGCTAGCAATGAAACAAACACATATATCAGAGTTAATGAGAACAGAGTGATCAAAGGTGTTTGGTTTCATAGTGTCGGAACATATTTGATGTTGAACTGTAAAGCAAACATTAGAAAAGAAAAACAAAGACTAACATTTTCAAACGTGGTGCCTGAAATTAAGCTCCTAAATCCATATTTAGACACATTAATAAAAGTGGTAAGACTGATAAGGAATACTAAGCACCTACAAATACCACTGAAGTCAATGGGAACTGTGGGTGTTGAGCACCTTTAAAAAACAGGCCAAATTTTTATTTATTTGCCTAAGTATGAATTTAGGAGCCTAATTTCAGGCATTCAGGTCTGAAAATTCTCACCAGAGATCCTGGTATACAATATTGTAAAGTGAGAATGTCAGCAATGCTAGAGTTTATAATTGTGCACAAACTGCTGAAGTATTGATCAAACTGGTGCAGCTCTACCAATAAAAGCATATGTGCTGATTTACTTCCACAAGACATTTCACCACTTCAAAATGTGATGCTCTCAAGATAAACAGGATAGTGCAAATGATCTGTCAAATGCTTCCAGACTTCTGAACCATAATTTCTGTTTCACTGATCAACTAAATCCTCAAAGTAACTGGCTGGTCATGATGTCCTGACTTTGAAAGTTAGAGGACAGTTGCATTGGCAAGCAAATGGACTGGATAGTGGTAGAAAGAGGCTTTGGGAAACTAGAGTAAGCAGCAACAGTGAAAGTGGAAAATTTAAGGCCAGAAAGGAATGCTGGGTATGAGAGGCTAGAACAAAGGGAAGGTCACTGGACTTCTGCAGTAAGTATAAACACAGTTAGCTGTCACAGGCTCCATGCAACTTGTAGATCCTGAGCCTATTGCTGTTGTAAGAACTTCCCCCAGGGACCTTCCACAGCACACTGGCAGCATGATATTTCCCCTTTATTTTACCCTTGATATCACCCCAGCACCTCACTTCCATCTCCTGCTTTATCCTTTATCTGCCTCATTTAATTATATTAACTTTCCTTATGTTTATATCATCTAATTTCTGCCCTGTGCCAATTATTACAGCAATTTAATTGTGGTCTGTATTTCACTGACTAAACTGTACTTTGCCAGCACCTGGTTACATCACTCCCTGCTTTCACCCTCATCTTTCCCATTCCTTCATCCCACCATCTGCTAACCCTCCTTTGGTTTCCTCAACCCATTTTTGAGCAACTGGCCTCCTCAAACCTCCTTTCCTGTTTCATCTTCCTCTCTCCAGCTACTCCTCCTTCTCTCCAGATCAGTTCCTGTACCTCCTTTCTCTTCAGAACCTGCTCCTTCTACACCTAACATTGACAAATACCTGGCTGTGTCCATGTGACCACTCCTGTATGGCAGCCTTTCCTTTATTTCCTCTCACCCTTTCAGCAGTGGTATTGGCCTCAGGTTTCATATCACTTCCTTCCAAACTCCTCCTCCTCACCACTCCCATTTTTTCCCTTCATAGTACATCTTAGTTCCTTCCAGCTTTTCTCTCCTGCTTCCTTTTATACTGGATATGTCACCCTCCCAGCTCATCCACCTATTTTTATGTTTGATTTTAAATCCTAACTCTGTCTCCCCTTTCCCTCCCAATCACTCTGAGGATTTCAAAGGAACATAGGAATTGCCATTCTGGATTAGCTGCATGGTTCATCCCCCTACAAAGGTCTTTTTCTAATCCCTAATAATTAAAGATGGCCTTCAAATCTGAAGTCAGAGGTTTTGCATCCCTGATGAAATGTGTTATCTCTCCATAGTGATGACTGCTGCCTTTTTATATTTCACTGCTTCTATCTGTTAGGCTTATTGTCCTGTATCTACTTCTATACCCACCACAAAGGATACTCCCTTAACCTTGTCTTTACCAACAAGATGAGCATGCATCACCATGATCTTACAGTAACCCTTATGAGAAAGTCCTCTAGAACTGAACAGGATTAAACCAATGGAGTTATAAAGGGCTTATGCTGAAAAGCTATAGAACATAATAGATAATGTAATCATTTCTAGAAGATTTTTGAGTGATGCTTTAGAATGCTGTTGCACGGGTATAATTCTTTAGTAAATTCTATAAGATGGTTCAAAAATCTTTGGAATCCTACTGGACTGTTCCATAAGGAAACCCTACTTCTTTCAGTACACTGACCTCCCTCTGCTTACCACAATCAATGAGTAAAAAGAGCCTGTAAAGAGACTGTGGACCATACCCCCAAATAATTCAGCCTAACTCCTCTAACTTCACTGTGGCTAAATTGATTTACACCAGATGAGTGTCTTTACTACGTTCTTCAACATTTGAGATGGAAGTCTTGAAACCCTCATCTTGTGAAACTTTAGGAAAATGCATATTTCTTGACGGTATTTTTTGATGTTTTATCACTGTGGATTGTTGATTCAAACAGCAATATGCAAATATAACTCCTATTGTTCTTGCTGCCTTTATAAAGATTAAAATGCATATACTATTTTTTCCTGAGAACTTTTGGGTGGGTTGTTGAATATTAATTCACCAACATTCTTGTTTTAGTGCTGCAATATTATACAGATTTATTTTTCTAAGAGCTGCATTTTATTTTTCCATACTTACTATTACATAAATTTTGACTAGAATGTTATGACCAGAAACTACAGAATATAGGCACCTATAAAAAGTGCATGTTGTACCATAAAAAGTAATACAGTACAGCCTCAGAGTTATGAACTGACCGGTCAAGCATACACCTCATTTGGACGTGGAAGTACACAATCAGGCTGCAACAGAAAGGGAAAAAAGCAAATTACAGCACTGTGTGAAACATAAAGGGAAAGTTTAAAAAAAAATTTGACAAGGTAAGAAAACTGTTTCTGTGCTTGTTTCATTTAAATTAAGATGTTTAAAAGCAGCATTTTTCTTCCTCATAGTAAAGTTTCAAAGCTGTGGTATGGTAACACTGCATTTCTAAGGTTTGGACTATCTATATTTTGATCATAAACCTTAGAAACTCACTGTTCCTATCAATTTCTGTAACAGGGGGCTTGGAGGGTCAGGCAGACTAGTGGTTGGAATGCTTGATTTCCAGTTGTCTACTTGGTCAAGGTGCCTCAGTCTTTAAGGATAGAGAAAGGTAGGGGGACTCAGGATCTTGCAATCCTCAGGGTCCCAGCCCAGAGCCCTCGGTAAGTCCATCCCAAGTAGGGGAGATCCCAGCAGGGAGTCTACGTCCACTACTGTGGGCTATTTCCTACTGTGGTCCCTTTAGTTTGGGGCATGAGCCCTACACTCCAAGTTGTAGTGGTGGCTTTTTTCTAGGAGTGGCCCCGCATGGATCCTGGGTAGTGTCCTGTTGTGGCCCCAGGTTGCTCCAGTTTGGGGAAGTTGTAAGTTTGGTAAGGTTGTTAGCCGGTGTTTTCAGAACCCCAAAACTATAGTAACAACCTGTTTTCTCCAGGCAGTGTCAGGTATAAATCAATGGAGATTCAGCTCCTCTGTATGATAAATGATTGGTACAAACAACAATGCTTTCACTCAAAACTACTTTTTTATTAGATCTCAAGTGCACACACACACACACACACATATGCAATAGCAATAGGTTCAGAGCACCCCCAAATTATAGTTACCCAAAGTCTGAGATGGTTTTGAGTGATCAAGAGCCAGGCTTCCAGAGGCCCTCCTTCCATCCAGCTGCTGGGGAGTTTAGATGTCATCTCCTTGCTCAAAGAAAAGCTCCTTCAGATTGCTCCAAAGTGTATTTTTTTAAATTAATCTTTCATAGATAACTTAAACAAAGCACATAATACATGGTGACTCCTCGCAGGTTACAAATTGATTTGTAGGTCACCATAGTAACCCCTAGTGGGTCACCAATTTTCCTAGCTTCAGCAAAATTACTAATTGTCTCTTATCATCAAAGCATTTCTAGTATTTCTGATAATACTGAACAATAAAACTTATCTTAGGGGCACTTAACACCAATGTCTGCTGTCCAAACATTCCTTCCATTCTCACGGTACATTAACTCTGCAGTTTTACTAATCAGAACGGAAGGATGGGAGAATCATACAGCTGTTTGGCCTTGTCTCTTAGAATCCTAAAAATGATTCCTAAATATGCGGTATTTGGTTTTCAGCTTGCAGTGATTAGACAAACAAAATGGATGACTGCAGTAATGTCAAGTTTAATTCTCCCATAACAGGACTAAAACCCCACAAGGTCTCAGTACTTATTGAATCATAGAATCATAGAATATCAGGGTTGGAAGGGACCCCAGAAGGTCATCTAGTCCAACCCCCTGCTCAAAGCAGGACCAATTCCCAGTTAAATCATCCCAGCCAGGGCTTTGTCAAGCCTGACCTTAAAAACCTCTAAGGAAGGAGATTCTACCACCTCCCTAGGTAACGCATTCCAGGGTTTCACCACCCTCTTAGTGAAAAAGTTTTTCCTAATATCCAATCTAAACCTCCCCCACTGCAACTTGAGACCATTACTCCTCGTTCTGTCATCTGCTACCATTGAGAACAGTCTAGAGCCATCCTCTTTGGAACCCCCTTTCAGGTAGTTGAAAGCAGCTATCAAATCCCCCCTCATTCTTCTCTTCTGCAGGCTAAACAATCCCAGCTCCCTCAGCCTCTCCTCATAACTCATGTGTTCCAGTCCCCTAATCATTTTTGTTGCCCTTCGCTGGACTCTCTCCAATTTATCCACATCCTTCTTGAAGTGTGGGGCCCCAAAACTGGACACAGTACTGAAGATGAGGCCTCACCAATGTCGAATAGAGGGGAATGATCACGTCCCTCGCTATGCCCCTACTTATACATCCCAAAATGCCATTGGCCTTCTTGGCAACAAGGGCACACTGCTGACTCATATCCAGCTTCTCGTCCACTGTCACCCCTAGGTCCTTTTCCGCAGAACTGCTGCCTAGCCATTCGGTCCCTAGTCTGTAGCTGTGCATTGGGTTCTTCCGTCCTAAGTGCAGGACCCTGCACTTATCCTTATTGAACCTCATCAGATTTCTTTTGGCCCAATCCTCCAATTTGTCTAGGTCCTTCTGTATCCTATCCCTACCCTCCAGCGTATCTACCACTCCTCCATGTTTAGTATCATCCGCAAATTTGCTGAGAGTGCAATCCACACCATCCTCCAGATCATTTATGAAGATATTGAACAAAACCGGCCCCAGGACCGACCCTTGGGGCACTCCACTTGATACCGGCTGCCAAGTAGATATGGAGCCATTGATCACTACCCGTTGAGCCCGACAATCTAGCCAGCTTTCTACCCACCTTGTAGTGCATTCATCCAGCCCATACTTCCTTAACTTGCTGACAAGAATACTGTGGGAGACCGTGTCAAAAGCTTTGCTAAAGTCAAGAAACAATACATCCACTGCAGTCACCCAGTTCTGTCCTAGACCAGGTGCTCCCTTTATCCTCAGTCTTTTCTGGTCACGGAGAAAGTGCTGGTCACATGTTGGCTGACTTGTCTGGCAGGCTAGTGATCCTTCCCCTCATATAGGGAGGAAGCTAGTTCCTCCCTCTTCATCAGACAGCCCCAAACTGAGCCAGGTTCTCTCTTCTCTCTCCCCTGGCATTGGCTGCAGGTATAGCGGGGCAGGGCTAGCTGAGCCCAAAGGCTCTGCTTAACCTGTTCCATTTCTCTGCCTCAACACAATTTCAATAGGAATTTTAATGCTATTTCTTTAATGCAAGGAATAAAAATGAACTTTAATAGATAAATGATTGATGCTTTCATTGTTTCTACACTTCCTGAAAAAACAACAAACACACAAAAGACCCTCACCTTCTTCAAATGCCATGAAGTAAATAGGAGGGAAGATATTTCTTAACTTTCTCCCAATTTTGCAGGTTTTCTTATATCTCTGGCCTTTATTGTGCTCTCTATAGTCAAAGTTTTCAAATTAGGTGCATGAAGTCAGGCCCATAAACCCATATTTTAACACATAAATGAGTGCCCTGATCATGAGATGGGTTGCGCACCTGCAGCAACTTTTGATTTCTCTGGGTGGTGTTGAAATTGTTTCAGTATACAGGTATCATGTTGCAATCTCTCTTTTGGAAACAATACTTGACTTTAAGACATTTTCTCCCAGCAGAAGTCCTGACAAGAAGGGACTTAGCAGGGGTAGAATACACACAGCCTGGGCAAATCGCCGAAAGGAGGCTTGGTGCTGTAAGCAAAGAGTCCATCTCCTGTTTTTTGGTTCTTCATGTATTCATAGAAACAGGGCTTCTACATTCCTTATAAATAAACAGGACTGCATCAAAGGTACCTGACTCCATCAGCCGCTTCTCCTCCTAACAGCATCAACCTGCAAGACCCCAAAATTATTGGCACAATGACAGTGTGTCATCTATTAAAAGTGTTATTTTAATTTGCAGAACTTCTGTTGTCATGTTGAGCCATGTACTGAATATTAAACTAGATCTTATTATGTAGCATACCGTACACCTGGTTTTCCTTCCTGAGCTGCAAAACCAAAGCATTTTATAATCTTGATTATGTTCAAAATCTGTTCAGACAGTCTCTAAAATTCTGGTTTTATTTTCTGATACCCTTTTACTTTTACATTTTTCTACTTTGCACCCTATGCTAATGATGTGTTCAACAGTCCCCATTGTAGTCATCATTGCTAATTTTTATTAATGGGTTTACCATATATTTTATTTAAACTGTTTTAAATTAATAATTTCAGTTTAATAATTAAATAACATGGAGTTGCGATCTCAATGATGTAGGGGTAAGCTACATGAGGTTTATACATATAGGCATAGAACTATAATGGACTAGGGAAGCAATAGGCCTCTTGCCAGCACTAGTGAAATGGCACCTAAATTATTATGTTCTTATCTGAGCAGCTCAGTGCCAAAAGTATATTGAAGAAATTCAGAGAAGGGCAAAAAAATTGATTAAAACTCTGAAGGGATTATAAGGAAAGACTAAAAAGGTGACACATATATAAATACAAAAATACACACACACACGCTCCTTAGAGGATATTTATCCAAATGTGTGTGTTACATTTAATTATCTGAGGAATGTAAATACCAAATAGAACTACTTAGGGTCTTCTAAGGAAGACAATTAAAAGTAATGGTGTGAAAATCAGCAAAGGTAAATTAGGCTGAATATAAAGAATGAATCTTATGAGAAAGTTGAATTTCTTTGATTGCATAATTTAAAAAGGTGTACAGACAAGACAGTAGAAAACATATGGTAGGAAACAATATAGATTGTCAGGAGAATAGATTGGATGGTTTAGTATGCTTTCCTATATCTATTGTATATGATTCTATGCTAAGTGTGATTACAATGAATAAAAAGCTTGATGATTTTCAAAGAGGTTCATATAATTCCTAAACCTATGCACAGTTGCATTAAAAATCCCTATTTTTTTTAAAATGGTATTAAGGTTGCAAAGTCAAGCACAACACTCAAAGGTTAGCAAATGACAAAATTATGTTTGCATGAGCAACATTAATTCTGCCCCCTTGTTGTTTTTGGGGAATGAAACAAAGGTGTGTAGAGAATGGCCTATCCCAGGACAAGAAAAGGAGTGAAATGATTAAAAGTTATGACCTGTTACTAAATTCATTTCTATAACAAGTGTAATCAGCCTTTTAGCTTGATACTAAACATTTGCCTGAAAAATTATTTTGTAACAAAGTCAAAAAAAAAAAAAAGCCAACCAAACCAAACAAAAAATGGGATAGATTTTATCCCCTCTTTGCTTTATACGAAGAAAAAAATGATTCTGGAATAAAAAGTATCTATCTTCTGCAATAATGTGTTGAAGAGACATATTGGATAGTAGAGGACTTCAGTAAATCCTCAGGCAAGATGGTTAGCTGTTCCTTTGGATACAAGATTCAAGTTACTTTTAAGCTTCTTAAAGACCAAGCTATTGTTCTTGTCATCAACTCACCTACTTCTACAATTTGAACAGGACAGAACTCTGAGGGGAAAAGAAATATTAGGAGGACCAAGCTCTGTAAGCAAGGTAGCATTTTTGATTTATCACAGTTTCATCATTAAATTGCCATTGTTTAGTGGTAAGGATCTGAATCTCCACAGAGTTTCTGCTCTTCTGAACAAAGACTGTAGAACAGTATAAGATACCAAGGTTTTATATGAAATGTAGATGTTCTTGTTCTCAGTAAAAAAATGCTTCACAATTAAGTCTACTGTATATTTAGGAGAAAGAAGTCCTGTCATTCCCTGAGAAAAGGGCACATGAAACCATTTGGGTATTTGCAGTTTATATGATTGGAGGCCAGCTATTACCAACAGTATAAGAAAAGATGGCATGCTTTCATATTTTAGTACAACATATACAAATTACCCATGGATTTTGTATTCAGAACTGGTATACCCAATATGGAAAGTCCTATGGAATTTAATAGGGATCAAACATACATGGTCCTATAGAAATTTAATAGCATTGTATAGCAGTGTCTCTAAGAAACCTTTAACTGAAATTGCTAACCTTTCTATAGGTTTTTTTGAACTAGCCCAGTGATACACTGTAGCTGTCTATTGAATTCTATATTTTTCTATAAGCTTTTGGTTGTGCAGAGAACCTCCCCAACCCCTATGGAAGTATCACAGCACTTCCATGGTATGGAGAGTCTTTCACAAGCCTTCTGTCCAAGGACAAACTTCACCCACAGTGAAAAACCTAAAGGAAGTACTAGCATGCACAGGGCTGGGGTAAAGATATACATTCAGAATTAAGTGAGTTTGTGGTGTATGTGACATTCATGAAAGGGTTAATTTGCCAAAAATATCAGCTCTTAGATGCTACTAGATGCAAGGCTTCATGGTATGAGCAACCAAAGAGATCTTTGTTGATTTAACGCTTCTGTCCTGGTGGCCATGTATTAATATTATCCCAGTCTAGAGTTTAGAGATGAAGTTATGAAGATGTTATGAAAGCTGTTTGCTGCATATAATTTAGTTAAGCTCTTAGTAAATGCAGGTTATTTCTTTGGACTTATAGTAACTATTGCTATAAACACACCAGTGGTGATTGCATCATGACTTTTTCCTTCACAGTTTACTGTTGTATTTATTTTTCACTGTTTAGGATAGCCAGAGGCCAATATTTCTCTTGAGTGTACAGTATTATTGCAGTGTTTAAAAAAAAATCTCATTTAAATTTAAATCCCCATCCTTGGAGCTGTTTAAAACTAGATTGGTAAAATCACTAGAAAATTTTTCACTGGCAAGAAGACCCTCTCTCTAATTTCTTTGGGATCAGTTAAGAAAATGAGCTTTCTGTTAATCAAGAGAGACACATATTGCTGAACACATAGAGTAAAGTGAAATTAGTTCTATTTCATATCTTTAATTCATTGCAAATATTGAGTTTATAAGAATGAGAGGGACTGGCAGACAGCATAGGATGTTGTTAAACTTTTTTTCTCCTGTTTCACTTTTGAGAATTCTTAAACCTTGGAGAGAATATGCTGATAAGTAACAGAACTGAATATTGTATTAGAACCATTACCAAATTCTTATTTCTAACACCAGAAAAGGGGAATTCTTTTGTTTTTTCATGTCTTTGTGAAATTAAGGCTTTTTAAAACTAATTGCAGAATTTTCCACAATAAATGCTTTCCTGATTTTCTTCAAAGTTATATGTAGATGTTTGAGTTATATAAATTTTATTACAATGAATTCAATTTAATAACAGCTTGTATAATTATTATTGATTCTGCATCTTAAACTACATTCTGTATTAGAAACATGTTCAAAGGAGTGCTGAATTCTGTAATATTTTATCAGACATCTCAAGTTCATCCTATGCTCTAAGGAAGACTGAATGGCATAGGAGATTAGTACTGGCATACAAATCGTTCCAACTCTAAGCCAGCTGTGTGTGTTATATAATTACACACAAAACACCATGTTAAAAGAATTTTATTAAAACTGCAATGTCAAGCACTTGAAAAAGTTATGAAATGCCAGAGTTAAAGCAGACTGTCCAACCTTAATTTGCCATACCAGCCTCAGTCTCCTTGCTTAGCTAGTCTTAGTTCCCCCCTTCTGTCTTCTTATTCAATCTATCTTTCCCCCTTCTCTTCTTCACCCATGTTTTCTAGCCCCTTTGGCTCCCAATCCATCTTCCTGCACCAGCTCCTTTGCCTAGTCTCTTTGCCAGTTCTCCTGCTACCCCAGTTTCTCATCAGTTCCTCTTTCTATTTACCTCCTTGCCATGGCTCACAGGCTCACATGCCCAGTCTTCTTGCTCAGGTTTCCCCACAGCCTCCCCATCTGATCTCAGGCCCACAGATTGCTCCTTGCCCAGCAAATCACAGTCCCTGTCCCAAGCTTCCAGTCTCCTTGACTGGCCAGTCCCACTCTTGTCCACTGCAGCTCCTAGTTGCAATTTCCTGCTCCCTCCTGCCCGCCTTCAGGTCCAGTCTCCTCCCTCCCAGGTCCTTTATCCCAATATTGCCCCTCCCCACTGCTCAATCTGGCAGATCTGGCTCTTGTTCTCTTTGCATTTGAATCAGGCAGCTTTCTCCTCCAAGCTGCCTGGATCCAGCAGAGGGGTCATTACTGACAGCACAGCATACCCTGCATCAGACCACAGCTGAAATTGAAAGGAATGCTCAGCTTGAGCATGCCTGGTGTAGATGGAATATTCAAGGAATTTAGCTGCTAAAATCTATGAAGTCTCTATTGATCATGTGGAAACTGAGGTTTTCAAAGACTTACAAGTTGGCCAAATTTGGTAGATTTTCAGGAGGATGATCAAAAAAACCCCCAAACCCTTACATAAAGACCACCCCTCTTATAAAATGTAAGTCCCTGTTCAAGGATTGTGGGCATTAGGGCTGTAAAAAAGTGGCCAGATTTTTTTTTTTAAACATTTTCCTTGCCTCATTCTGAGAAACAGCTGAACTGTTCTGGCTGAAATTTTAAAAGAAGTCAGCCTCAGGCAGATAGCTGGCATGGAAACTTTCAGCCAAAATGGTTAAAGTTTGACAAAATTATAAACAACCGAAAACACAGTCTTATAACAGGGAGTGTCAGATAACCTTAGCAGCACATCTATAACAAGCATACACACACTCCCCTACCTCCGGACAGACCCACCTTTCCAGCTTCCCACAAATGGTACTTATATCTGCTTGTATGATGCATTTCTTTTTCATAGAATCATATGATTTCATAGAATCATAGATCATAGAATATCAGGGTTGGAAGGGACCTCAGGAGGTCATCTAGTCCAACCCCCTGCTCAAAAGCAGGACCCATACCCAATTAAATCATCCCAGCCAGGGCTTTGTCAAGCCTGACCTTAAAAACTTCTAAGGAAGGAGATTCCACCACCTCCCTAGGCAACGCATTCCAGTGTTTCACCACCCTCCTAGTGAAAAAGTTTTTCCTAATATCCAACCTAAACCTCCCCCACTGCAACTTGAGACCATTACTCCTTGTCCTGTCCTCTTTCACCACTGAGAATAGTCTAGAACCATCCTCTCTGGAACTACCTATCAGGTAGTTGAAAGCAGCTATCAAATCCCCCCTCATTCTTCTCTTCTGCAGACTAAACAATCCCAGTTCCCTCAGCCTCTCCTCATAACTCATGGGTTCCAGACCCCTAATCATTTTTGTTGCCCTTCGCTGGACTCTCTCCAATTTATCCACATCCTTCTTGTAGTGTGGGGCCCAAAACTGGACACAGTACTCCAGATGAGGCCTCACCAATGTCAAATAGAGGGGGACGATCACATCCCTCGATCTGCTCGCTATGCCCCTACTTATATATCCCAAAATGCCATTGGCCTTCTTGGCAACAAGGGCACACTGCTGGCTCATATCCAGCTTCTCGTCCACTGTCACTCCTAGGTCCTTTTCCACAGAACTGCTGCCTAGCCATTCGGTCCCTAGTCTGTAGCTGTGCATTGGGTTCTTCCGTCCTAAGTGCAGGACCCTGCACTTATCCTTATTGAACCTCATCAGATTTCCTTTGGCCCAATCCTCCAATTTGTCTAGGGCCCTCTGTATCCTATCCCTGCCCTCCAGCGTATCTACCACTCCTCCCAGTTTAGTATCATCCGCAAATTTGCTGAGAGTGCAATCCACACCATCCTCCAGATCATTTATGAAGATATTGAACAAAACCGGCCCCAGGACCGACCCCTGGGGCACTCCACTTGACACCGGCTGCCAACTAGACATGGAGCCATTGATCACTACCCATTGAGCCTGACAATCTAGCCAACTTTCTACCCACCTTATAGTGCATTCATCCAGCCCATACTTCCTTAACTTGCTGACAAGAATACTGTGGGAGACCGTGTCAAAAGATTTGCTAAAGTCAAGATACAATACATGCACTGCTTTCCCTTCATCCACAGAACCAGTAATCTCATCATAGAAGGCGATTAGATTAGTCAGGCATGACCTTCCCTTGGTGAATCCATGCTGACTGTTCCTGATCACTTTCCTCTCATGTAAGTGCTTCAGGATTGATTCTTTGAGGACCTGCTCCATGATTTTTCCGGGGACTGAAGTGAGGCTTACTGGCCTGTAGTTCCCAGGATCCTCCTTCTTCCCTTTTTTAAAGATTGGCACTACATTAGCCTTTTTCCAGTCATCTGGGACTTCCCCCATTCACCACGAGTTTTCAAAGATAATGGCCAATGGCTCGGCAATCACAGACGCCAGTTCCTTTAGCACTCTCGGATGCAACTCATCCGGCCCCATGGACTTGTGCACGTCCAGTTTTTCTAATAGTCCCTAACCACCTCTTTCTCGACAGAGGGCTGGCCATCTATTCCCCATGTTGTGATGCCCAGCACAGCAGTCTGGGAGCTGACCTTGTTCGTGAAGACAGAGGCAAAAAAAGCATTGAGTACATTAGCTTTTTCCACATCCTCCGTCACTAGGTTGCCTCCCTCATTCATTAAGGGGCTCACACTTTCCTTGGCTTTCTTCTTGTTGCCAACATACCTGAAGAAACCCTTCTTGTTACTCTTAACATCTCTCGCTAGCTGCAGCTCCAGGTGCGATTTGGCCCTCCTAATTTCATTCCTACATGCCCGAGCAATATTTTTATACTCTTCCCTGGTCATATGTCCAACCTTCCACTTCTTGTAAGCTTCTTTTTTATGCTTAAGATCTGCTAGGATTTCACCGTTAAGCCAAGCTGGTCGCCTGCCATACTTACTATTCTTTCGACACATCGGGATGGTTTGTCCCTGTAACCTCAACAGGGATTCCTTGAAATACAGCCAGCTCTCCTGGACTCCTTTCCCCTTCATGTTAGTCCCCCAGGGGATCCTACCCATCCGTTCCCTGAGGGAGTCGAAGTCTGCTTTCCTGAAGTCCAGGGTCTGTATCCTGCTGCTTACCTTTCTTCCCTGTGTCAGGATCCTGAACTCAACCAACTCATGGTCACTTTTGCTTCCCCTACTAATTCTTCCTGGTTTGTGAGCAGCAGGTCAAGAAAAGCTCCCCCCCTAGTTGGTTTCTCCAGCACTTGCACCAGGAAATTGTCCCCTATGCTTTCCAAAAACTTTCTGGATTGTCTATGCACCGCTGTACTGCTCTCCCAGCGGATATCAGGAAAATTAAAGTCACCCATGAGAACCATGGCATGCGATCTAGTAGCTTCCGCGGGCTGCCAGAAGAAAGCCTCATCCACCTCATCCCCCTGGTCCAGTGGTCTATAGCAGACTCCCATCACTACATCACTCCTGTTGCTCACACTTCTAAACTTAATCCAGAGACACTCAGGTTTTTCTGCAGTATCGTACCGGAGCTCTGAGCAGTCATACTGCTCCCTTACATACAGTGCTACTCCCCCACCTTTTCTGCCCTGCCTGTCCTTCCTGAACAGTTTATAACCATCCATGACAGTACTCCAGTCATGTGAGTTATCCCACCAAGTCTCTGTTATTCCAATCACGTCATAATTCCTTGACATCACCAGGACCTCCAGTTCTCCCTGCTTGTTTCCAAGGCTTTGTGCATTCGTATATAAGCACTTGAGATAACCTGCTGATCGCTCCTCATTCTCAGTATGAGGCAGGAGCCCTCCCCTCACAGACATTCCTGCCTGTGCTTCCTCCCGGTATCCCGCTTTCCCACTTACCTCAGGGCTTTGGTCTCCTTCCCCCGGTGAACCTAGTTTAAAGCCCTCCTCACTAGGTTAGCCAGCCTGCTCGTAAAGATGCTCTTCCCTCTCTTCGTAAGGTGGAGCCCGTCTCTGCCCAGCACTCCTCCTTCATGGAAGACCATCCCATGGTCAAAGAATCCAAAGCCTTCTCTCCGGCACCACCTGCGTAGCCATTCGTTGACTTCCACTATTCGACGGTCCCTACCCAGGCCTTTTCCTTCCACGGGGAGGATGGACAAGAACACCACCTGCACCTCAAACTCCTTTATCCTTCTTCCCAGAGCCACGTAGTCCGCAGTGATCCACTCAAGGTCATTCTTGGCAGTATCATTGGTGCCCACGTAGAGAAGCAGAAAGGGGTAGCGATCCAAGGGCTTGACGAGTCTCGGCAGTCTCTCCGTCACATCGTGAATCTTAGCCCCCGGCAAGCAGCAGACTTCTCGGTTTTCCCGGTCAGGGCGGCAATAGATGACTCAGTCCCCCGGAGTAGAGAGTCCCCGACCACCACCACCCGCCTCCTTCTCTTGGGAGTAGTGGTCGTGGAACCCCCCATCTCAGGACAGTACATCTCATGCCTTCCAACCAGCGGAGTCTCCTTCTGCTTTCTCCCCCCAGACATATCATCTGGTCCACTCTTCGCAACGGTACCTGTGGAGAGAACATGAAAGCGGTTAGTTACCTGTGTCCGCGTTGCTGGAACCCGGACATTCCCCCTTCTTCTTCTGGAGGTCACATGTTGCCAAGCTTCTTCACTGGCGTCTTGGCTCCGCTGTGCAACCTGCTCTAAATCTTTAGAGCTTTGTGCCCGTAGAAGCATATCCTGACTTTTGTCCAGAAAATCCTCAGTTTCTCGTATGCAACGCAGGGTCGTTATCTGTTGCTCCAGACCTACAATCTTCTCTTCCAGTATGGAGACCAGCTTGCACTTTGTACACACAAAGTTGCTTCTGTCCTGTGGAAGAAAGACAAACATGGCACATCCAGTGCAGGTAACAATAGCTGAATCCCTCCCTTCCATATCACCTTCTTACTATGAGCTTCCTCAGAGAAGTTGGCAAGATGTAAGCCTCACTGGGCTCACTCCAGGCGAACTCCTAGGCAAACTCCTGCTGTGTGCTGCTCTGCTGTCCCCCGCTGCTCAGCTGGTTCGCCGCTGCTCCTTTTTCCCACCCTTTGTCTTCTCTCTTTAAATTGTGAGCTCTTTTGGGGGAGAAACCATCTCTTACATAATGGGATTCTGTTCCTGGTTTTCCGCCACTCTGTTGTGAGAGAGCGAACAAACAATAATCATGCAAACATAACTCAGCTTCATAATAATGACCAAAAGTTGTTACTGTCCCTTGGCTGCTCGGAGTCCTGTGACAAATGAATTGATATAATTATTTGTTATGACAGCACTTGCAGTATCCTAGGCACTTGTCCACACCTGTAGGAAGACACAGTTATAATCCAAGATGACAAGAAACAGGCAGAGGTCCGTTATCATTAACCAGTCTTGAGAGTAAGGGAGACAGGTTACTCTCTTACGGAGCAAAAGTGTTGGCTTTAGCTCTGTATAATGCTTCTGTATAAATACGTTTAGAATTCTGAAAAAAAAAACATATGCTCCATCATAGTGGCTGTCAAAGTTTTGCCAGCTGATGTAAATAAGACATTAGCCTTAAAACTTTTGTTATCTGGGAACTCAGACTATACAGTCATTCACTAAATTTTCATTATTTTACAGCAAAACTCTGGAGACTTCCAAGTGTTTTATACTGCTGGCTGAAAACCTTTTGTCCTTCAGACTGATGCTGGAATGTATGTTCTGGCTGCTTCTGCATAGCTTAAAATGTTCATTATGGTATGGCTAGGACTGTATCCTAAGTTACCATAATAATAAGGGACTACAACTGGTGCAGAATACTCGTTGCCTGTGTGACTTAATTTATATTCTTTAAGCATTTTCCATTCACCTCTGCCCTCCTTCCCACCCTACCAGGACTTTATTTGTATCCTTTTGCAGAGATAATTATCCCTTTAATGCAGATATGTCAAGTTAATTGTCCATTTATGGATATATAGCTCTATTTAAACTTTGCATCCATTTTTGCACAAACCATAAATACTTCAGTACATAGACTGATGATGAACAGCAGCAGTTAGAGATAGTTTGGTCTTGCGTGACTAAAATATGAATTTAGGTTAGCACTGATGTTACCTAATAAAACAAAATTGGCAGTACACAATTAACTCATTTAAGATATATATTTTGCTATAATCTCTGATTCATTGTTCATATAATACTTATGGCATTAAATTTAATCCATATTGTAGCATATCCAACTCACTCCTTTATAATTGCTTGTCAAAAAATTTGAGTTAGAAGATCCAATACGGCAGTCCTTATTCATTGCTATAAATGAGCTGACTCATGAGTAAGTTACATGGTTGGAACTTATTTATAATTAACCAGTGTTTGCCTTTTGGCTACACATTCATATTTCAGGCTAGTTATAGATTTGGATAATGGCATAGAGAGTACACTTCTAATGTCTGCAGACATTCCAGATTGGAAGGGGTGTAAGATCTTTGGATGACAGGATTAGAATTCAAAGCGATTTTATCAAACTGGAGAAATGGTCTGAAATAAATAGGATGAAATTCATTAAGGACAAATGCAAAGTACTGTACATAGGAAGGAACAATCAATCACACAAATACATAGTAGGAAATGACTGCCAAGCAAGGAGTACTGCAGAAAAGGATCTAGTGGTTACAGAGGATCACAAACTAAATCTGAGTCAACAACGTTAATACTAGGTTTCAGAGTAACAGCCGTGTTAGTCTGTATTCGCAAAAAGAAAAGGAGTACTTGTGGCACCTTAGAGACTAACCAATTTATTTGAGCATAAGCTTTCGTGAGCTACAGCTCACTTCATCGGATGCATACTGTGGAAACTGCAGAAGACATTATATACACAGAGACCATGAAACAATACCTCCTCCCACCCCACTCTCCTGCTGTTAATAGCTTATCTAAAGTGATCACTCTCCTTACAATGTGTATGATAATCAAGTTGGGCCATTTCCAGCACAAACATGATGATGGGTGTAGAAAACATGACCTATGAGGAAAAATTGAAACAATTAGATGTGTTTAGTCTGGAGAAGAGAAGACTGAGGGGGGCATGACAAGTCTTAAAATATGTAAAGTTATCATAAAGAGGAGGGTGATGCATTGTTCTCCACTGAGGACAGGACAAATAGTAATGGTTTAAATAGCAGCAATGGAGATTTAGGTTACACATTAGGAAAAACTTCCTAATTGTAAGGATAGCTAAGCACTGGAACGAATTACCTAGGTAGGTTGTGGAATCTCCCTCCTTTGGAGGTTTTTAAGAACAGGTTATACAAACACCTTACAGGGATGGTCTAGATAATACGTAGTCCTGCCTCAGTGCAAGGGATTGGATTAGATCAGTGACTCTCAACCTTTCCAGACTACTGTACCCCTTTCAGGAGTCTGATTTGTCTTGCGTACCACCAAGTTTCACCTCACTTAAAAACTATTTGCTTACAAAATCAGACAAACATACAAAAGTGTCACTGAACTCTGTTACTGAAAAAATGCTTATTTCTTATTTTTACTATCTAATTATAAAATAAATCAATTGGAATATTAATATTGTACTTACATTTCAGTGTATAGTATATAGAGCAGTATAAGCAAGTCATTATCTGTATGAAATTCTAGTTTGTACTGACTTCACTAGTGAATTTTACGTAGCCCGTTGTAAAACTGGGCAAATAGCTAGATGAGTTGATGTACCCCTGGAAGATCTCTGCATTCCCCGAGGATACACATACCTCTGGTTGAGAACCACTGGACTAGATGACCTATTGAGCTCCCTTCTAGTTCTACATTTTTTACTTTGAAAAAAGTCAGACGAGGAAAAAAGAAAGAGAGAGATGGATAGAGATTAGTGTCACAGTTTTGGGCTTAACTTCACCTCTGACCCCCTTCATGGCACCTACTCAAGTCTCAGGCCCCTTTCTTTCTATGGCCAGAAGCCCACATCCTTCACCCCCTTGACTGTGGAATTAAATGTGCCATTTCCCTGCAATTCACAGTGTTCATACCAGCAGATCTGCCCTTAGTTTAATACCTGTGGTTTTAATTTCTCACTGCCAGGGACTATGCCAGTGTATACCGGTGACCAGTCAACCTTTATAAAAAAATACATATATATATTTTTAGGACAAAAGCATTGCACAGAAAACATAACAAAACTATAAAAGGTGTACATGCCCGTTGTGTCTTACCAGGAGTCACCCATCTTACACATGAGTAATTAGGTAGACTTCAAAGGCCTTCAAAGACTTCCAGAGGTGCCTTTCTTAAAGTCTCCTGTCAGTTGGCAAGTTCAAAAGTGGGGATTCTAAGCCAGTGTAGGCTGGTCTTATATACTACAGGCTGCACTAATTACCCCCTTGGTTTTAATTCCCGAAAGGAGCTTGGTAAGCCTCCCCTATGGTGCCGTCATACAGTCCCCAGCTTACAGATATACAGATAACATGTATTAAGTTGCTACTATAGTCATATATATATATATATATATATATTACATGTGTCCATAACATCTGTCACAAATAGATTTTCTTTTTCAGAGGGCACCTCTGCACCTGTGTTTATTTCTGTTTCCCCCTAAAGATTTCTGCCAACCAAAGAGGACAATAGTGCGATGGTTCAAGAAGCAGAAAAAAACCAGATTGTGAATAGGTGCTTTTCCCAAGTAGTCCTAAAATAGAGAGTGTAGAGACAAAACTTCACCTCCTCACTGGGGATCTCTTTTATTAAAGTAATTAAGATAAAATTCAGCTCTAGCCTTCTCACATAGTTTGTAGGATTCCTAGTTTAATTCAGATCAGCCTCAAGAGTTGCTGGTCACTAGATGCTAATGAGACTAAACTTCACCAATAACAGCAAAATGCAATGTAGGCACTGTCGTGTGGCTGATCTACTCATAGGCACTGATCCCAAGGGTGCGCCGGGGCAGAAGCACCCATGGGGAAAAAAATAGTGGGGGCGCTCAGCACTCACCAGCCACAGTTGCTCAGTTGTAACTGGGGGTGGGGACTGTTTCTGATATAGGTATGGGGGTTCTAAGCTTGAAGAGTAGCTTCTCAGTGTGGTTTTGGTGAGGAGGAAAAGGTCTGATCCTCTGACCTGGAGGAGTGTGTCTACCCTGGGGTGGGGTGGGGGTTACAGAGGAGCTCTCTTGGCCCAGGGATGTTTGTGAGAATGTGAGATAGTGTTTTTGCACAGGCAGTTCAGGATGGAGGGTGAACTGAGTCTGTAGAGAGGTAAGTCAGGTCTGGCAGGGTTGAATGTAGCTAATTGGTTGCATGAGGTTGTGGGATAATTGATTGTGCATGTGAGAGTGATGGGTGTATATATTGTAGGGTAAGATTAAGATTGAAGGGTGTGAATAAATTGAACAACTGTTTTGTCAAGCTTGACCGAAATAAAAGCATTGCAAATGTTAGGCGTCAAACTTCCGTATACTGCAAAATGTAAGCCTTGCAAAAATAAAGCTTAAGCTTGTGGCCAGGACTCGCTGCTACCAGATAGCAATTTCTGCTGACTCCTATGTACTTATCAACCCCAAATTACACACAATCAATATCTAATTGGCTACAGAAAATAAATAGGCCTCAATTATACAAACAACTAACAATTGGACATAAAAATTAAATACGAATCAATTATACAATTAGGGCAACCACATAAACAATGTGGCCCACCCTGATTGGTCTGTTCTAAAACACAGCCATCAGACCAGATGAAAAGGACGAAGGCACGGGGCGGGAGGAGGGGTGTTGAGTGTGTGTGTGTGTTTTCGGTCATACCTGACCCACACCCCCTGAACTGAAGGGACGTGCACTTTGCGACTGTTTGTACCTGGCCAGTGTGGAAAGCGGCCGACTGAAGGGTAATGTATTTTTCGGACGAATGCAGGGTAAGTCTATGGAGTAAAGTAATCTAGTTGCTCAAGCCAAATTGATCATACTCATATCGATACCATAGTATAAAGTCGATAGTAGGTAGCTGATGCATAATAGCTTTGCATGTATTTGTGCTTGTCTTTTAAGTAGTCCGAGTGGATGCATTTGGTGCTGTTGTTCATCAGCTTTATGTTGCCTTTGAAATAGTTTGTCACCAGAAATATAAAGCTGATGAATAAGAGCCTTACTTATGCTTGTTTTCTGGGCTTTTATTATGACTTGCCAGGACCAGCATATGTAGAGTAATTCTTATTCAGTGCTGGTCTTTGTTTTTTGTGTTTTGCTTTTCTTGTTTTGTTTATGCTGTTATTATAGTCAGAAATCATTAAAAGCCTTCCTTGAGGAATAATCAGTAGTTCTTACTTATTTTATACGGACACCACTTAACCTCATTACATCTGTGTTAGGTGGTGGGTAGTAGCCAACACACCGGGGGGGAAATAGGGCCCCGAGCCGTGCCTCCTTCTTCCTTGATCTCCGCAAAGGGGAGGAAAAGGAAGGGAAAGTTGGGATTACGAGAGAACAGTGAAGGGCTGATAGTGAATATATACCATTTTTCTTTAACCTTACCCTTTCCTGCAAGTGTTTGATTGTGTAATGGGGATAGATTGGGAAATGGTGCCTCATATTGGTCCCATTTCAAATTGGGAAGCCTGTTATATTAAACTATGCCCTCCTCTCCATCATTTTAACATAATCCATCCATAATTATAACAGTATGCTGTACGTCCCACACTTTCAGGAATGCAGGTGTCAGTGACCTTTCACCTGAATTAGTTTTTTTTCTGGAGAAATGTCTCTTGTTTAGTCATACTGACATTGTGCATAGGAACAGTCATCTAGTCCATCTCTGTGCCATCACTGAATTATTGCCTATTGTTCATTTAACAGTGCTTTTTCAGTCTATTTTTAAGTATTTTAGGCAACCATTACTCCCAGTTTCACTTTGTTTCAGGGCACTCAAAGCTTCCTCTTCTAGTTGGTGTTTAAATATTTCATATATGTATGCAGTGGTCTCTCATATCTCATGGCAAACATTTAGCTGTGCGGAATAGGGAAAACAAAGTCAGGTCATCTGAAGAAAAAATATTTCATTAAAAATAAAACAATGGAAGTTGGTTAAACTAAGACCTGATATCATGCTGATGGCTTGCCTTCAGTCAATTTTAATTTAAACCAATAATAAAGAAGTTCAGCACGTTCAACTTTTTGAATGTTATTCTGGCATTTCTAGATCTTTTCAAGCATTATCAGAATTTTTCTACTATTGGGATTGTTCCTTCTATCTGTATTTGGAGAGGAAATTAAGAGCAAGAATGTTTACTACTGAGTACATATTTTAGTTAGTAGTTTTCTTCTAAAAAAGATGAATGACTATGACATTCTAGTTACATGGTGCACACTGGCAACAGTGTCTCTTGAAAATCAATATGTGTACCTGAGTATGTTTTTCTAAATGAAAATGCCATCAATAGATTCAATTTATCTATTTGAATATTCACATTTCTTAGTGCTTTGAGGAGAAATTGCATAGGTCTTTTGTGCAGTTGTTAAAGGCAGGAATATGCAGTCCAATGTGAAGACTGCTGTCAATGAATTTCATTTACAGGCTTCCAAAATATGGACAAATATTGCTGCTTAGAAAGTATAGCAGACTTCTTGGTATGTTATGTCCTTGCTCTATTCCATATTAAATATTCTTGGTAGTAACATACAAGAACTAAAATCCTGTGTTTGTGTCACCAGAGAAGGAAAACCTGTCTGCTAACAGAATACATTCTGTGTAGTGCACTCCAGCCATTGCAAGGACTGGAAATAGATTGTGAGTCCTCTACTAATACAATATAAAATTATAGGAATTATGTAAATATTCCTTTATAGGGAGACATGTATCCAGTATAAAGCAATTGTACCTTAAATACAGCATTACGATATTCAAATTGAAACAACACAATAAAACATCCTGAAAAAAATATATCAGCATATTTGAAAATACACCTCTGTCAGCAGCAGATGTTCTTTGCCAGAGGGAAAAGAAAACCAACACCCCACAGACATTCACAGTGGTTTAAAATAATGAATGCTTTAAATGAGCTACTTTACAGAAACATAATGTGTTGCTAGAGTGCATGTCCCCTAAAGCTTAATATGAAATAAGTACACAGTTATGCTGACCCTGTTCTTTAGGAGGGCTCTGAGTGAGGAACTGCATCAAATAGTTCCCTGCTGACTTGTCTGGCCCAACTGAAGACACCACTAGCAAACTGCACCACAGTGCAGAACTTCTGAAGTTGGAAGGAGATCAATGAAAGAAAAAGATGCAGACTCTCATTATTTAAAATTACTTTTGCATATAGGGCCAATCTTTAATATGCTGACGATGACGTGTATGTGCGCATGCACCAGCAAGCTACTGGACAGAATGTCAGACATATATTTACATTATTTGGGATCAGACCTAAAGCCCACTAAAGTGGGCAGATTTCCACTGACTTGAATAGGCTTTGCATCAGGACCTCGTTATTCTACTGGCTGAACGAGTAAAATTGTTCGTTTTGTTAATCCTGATTCAACATCTAAGTCTATACAGTCAAGATTACCTACTCTAAAGTTGTTGCTGGGGGGTATGCATAGTTTTATTTCCCGAGAAACATATGAAGTAAGTAATTCCTCATCCAGGCCAGTAACACATTTAAGTGATCACAACTGTAGATAATTGCATGCCATGCCATGACAGAACTTCTAATTTTACCTAATATGCTAAATGAGGCTCCTAATTTTGAATCACTTCTTAGACTGGTTAGTGAAGGTTTTGATGTAACAGACTTCCATAAGGCATTTGACTTGGTACCACACAACATTTTGATTAAGAAACCAGAATCATACAAGGTCAACATAGCACATATTAAATAGATTTAAAACTGGCTGATAGGTTCAAAATATATTTTGAGAGAAACATCATTGAGTTGGCATGTTTCTATTGGGGTTCTACCAGGATCATTTCTTGACCTATGCTATATTTTTATTAATGACATGGAAGAAAATATAAAAACCATCACTGATAAAGTTTGCAGATGACCAAGATTGGGGGAGTATAAATATTGAAGGGGACAGGTCATTGACACAAAGAGATCTGGATCACTTGGTAATTAAGCACAAACAAATAATATGGCCAAATGTAAGGAACAAAGAACATAGGTCATATTTACAGGATGTGGGACTATCCTGGGAAGTACTAACTCTGAAACAGACTGGGGCTCACAGTGGACAATCAGCTGAACATGAGCTAACAGTGTTTGCCTGTGGTCAAAAGGGCTAATGAGATCCTGGTATGACTAAACGGGGAAATATGGAGTAGGGAGTAGAGAGGTTATATTACCTCTGTATTTGGCACTCTTGTGGCCACTACTGGAATAGTTCTGGTGTCCACATTTCAAAATGGATGTTGAAAAATTGGAGAGCATTCAGATAAAAGACATAAGGATGATTAGAGGATTGGAAAACGTGCCCGTGAATGCACTGAAGAGCTCAAATTCAATAAGGACAAGCGCAAAATACTAGACATACGAAGCGGGAAAATGCACAAATACAAAATGGGGAATAACTGCCTAGGCAGTAGCTCTGCAGAAAAGGATCTGGGGCTTATAATGGATCATAAACTGAATATACACCAACAATAGGATGCAGTTGTGAAAAAGCTAGTATTCTGGGATGTTTTAACAAAAATGTCATATGTAAGTCACAGGAGGTAATTGTCCCACTGTCTCACAGCATTGGTGAGGTTTCAGATGTAGTATTGTGTTAAATTTTGATCATCACACTTTAAGAAAGATGTGGACAAATTGGAGAATCCAGAAGAGAGCAAACAACAAACAAAACAGAAAACCTGACCGATGAAGAAAGATTAAAAAACACTAGGTATGTTTAGTCTTGAGAAAAGACGACAGAGGACCTGATAAACTTTAAAATGTCTACTGAAGGTAGAACATAAAGTAATTGGCTTAATCTGAAGCAAGAGAGATTTAGGTTAAATATAAGGGAAAGCTTTCTAACTTTAAAGATAGTTAAACACTGGAACAGTCTTTCAAGAAAGGTTGTGGACTCCTTGTTATTGGATGTTTTTAAGAACAGGTTAGACAAACTCGCATCAGAGATGGTTTAGATATATTTGGTCTTGCCTCAGCACAGGGGGTAGGACTAGGTGACCTCTTGAGGTTCCTTCCATCCCTACATTTCTGTGATTCTGTGCTTCTATTCAGCTTATCAAAGAGAAGGTTAAGGGCAACTTGATCACAGCCTATAAGTAAATAGGAAACAGAATTTACATGGGAAAATCTATTTGCTAGTAGAGGGCTCTTCCATCTAGCACAAAAGGTAAGATCTGATGGCTGAAAGTTGAAGCTAGACAAATTCAGACTAGAAATAAATGTGCTCCCCCAACCCCTTTTTTTATATAACAGCAAGGGCAATTAACCATTGGAGCAACTTACCAAGGGTTGTGGTGAAATTTTTAAAATCCAGATTAAATGTTTTTTTCTAAAAGAGACATGCTCTAGTTCAATTACAGCTATTGGAGTTGAATCAGGAATTCACTCAGGGAAGACCTATGGCCTGTGTTATGCAAGAGATCAGACTCAATCACAAATGGTCCTTTCCAGCCTCAAAACATCTATGAATCTGTTATTCATTATTTACTTTGTGCGACTGTTCAAGGAACCAGTCTGTGTCACATTGCAAAAGTTATTTTGTTTTGTATTCTGCATTGTGCATTAGAACTTCCATTTTGTACATGACTACTTTGTACTCTGTGTTGAAAGCTAGCTTAAACTAGTATACGCATTGCTTGCTTGTAATGCATAACAAGACTGGAAAAGGAGTGGGTGCTTCTTACCTGGGGGAGAGATAGCACAGAAAGTTCTCCAGCCAGCTCACAAAGATTAGTGACTTGCTAATGACTCTTACCAGCTCTACCCCTCAGCCCCATCCTAAAATTAAGGGGGTTTGTGCACAGGAATTCAGCATGGCTGTGGCATGGGTTCTCACATTGGGACACATGTCCAAGACCACCTATAAACAGGAAGGCTTCTGAGAAGACTGACATGGAAGGTTTCAGAGTAGCAGCCATGTTAGTCTGTATCTGCAAAAAGAAAAGGAGTACTTGTGGCACCTTAGAGACTAACAAATTTATTTGAGCATAAGCTTTCGTGAGCTACAGCTCACTTCATCGTGAGCTGTAGCTCACAAAAGCTTATGCTCAAATAAATTTGTTAGTCT
Organism: Lepidochelys kempii; assembly: GCF_965140285.1. NCBI lineage: Eukaryota > Metazoa > Chordata > Testudines > Cheloniidae > Lepidochelys > Lepidochelys kempii. The sequence continues at coordinate 64,535,869 of NC_136383.1, forward strand.
CTACGCTGCCACAAGTACTCCTTTTCTTTTTGAGATGGAAGGGTGGAGTTAGGAGTGTTCTGAATCACTTGAAGGCCACTGCCTAATACCCAAAAGGCTCCTAGGAGGGGAAAGAAAATGGAGGGAGGGTTGTGAGCACAGCTCTGTTATTTTTCCCTAGATGAGTAACTTGTGAACTTTGTTATGAGTAAACTGTGCATGGTTAATAAGTGCCTTTGCAAAAGTTTGTGTGTTACATGTTTAACTCTCACATAGTCCTGAGTTAAATTGTAACCAAGAGTACCAATGAGGGTGAAACTCTGGGGAAGGAGAGTTTAAGCATCTGGGGATATGTGGGGGCCTAAGTCAGTTGGACCACGGGATCCTACATCCCAAGAAGGGATACCAGACAGGAAGTCTGTACTCTAGGAGACTGCTCGAGAGGCCAGACGAAGAGATGGTTACTCAGACCCAGTAGGCTTGGAAGCACATGGGATCCGGAGGTTGGGTCCAATACAACAGTCTGGTGTGTGATCACAAGGGGGACCTTCACTAGGTCCTTCACCTTATATGACAGGTTTCAGAGTAGCAGCCGTGTTAGTCTGTATTCGCAAAAAGAAAAGGAGTACTTGTGGCACCTTAGAGACTAACCAATGAAATGAGCTGTAGCTTACGAAAGCTTATGCTCAAATAAATTGGTTAGTCTCTAAGGTGCCACAAGTACTCCTTTTCTTTTCACCTTATATGAGTTAACTGAACATTGATGAAATATGCTGTGCAATAATATTTCAAAGGACAAATTTTTCTCTGAAGTTATAAAATTAGAATATAAAGTTCTACATTACAATTCCTTTGCGCGTCAGTTGAATAGTGCAATGCCCAAATATAGCCTTGCCAGTTAATTACAACCAGAGTGGACTTTCTCAAGGTAACATAGCACAGCATCTCTGGAAACATCACTTGGTGAAAGTAAAGAAAATATAAGTGCATGACACTTTAAATATTGCAGTGGTTGAGGGGTAAAGGCAAAATCAGAACAATGTAGTCTTTATTGCAATGTGTCAAACTGATGCTTTCTCAGGAGAAGAGAAACAAACTGAAAAAAATATTGAAGCAGGTTATATTTTGGCTATAGGAGGCCAACTGCTTTCCTTTTACTATTTGTTGAATTATGAATTCACAAGCATTGTGAATTTTTCTATCTTGCATGCAGTGCTCTGTGTGGCACATAAGGTGATATATACAGAAAAACCACCAATAGTAAAATGCTTTTAAGGATTTATATTTTTGGTACAATGCACCCGTTTAAATGTGTATACCTGCTATTTCTGAAAACAAAACAAAACAAGACTTTAATACAAACCAATATAATATAGTGTGTGCTGATAGTAATCAATCAGAGGCAATATATTTGTCTAGCATTGTGTGGACTGGGGATTTCAAAGACTTACTAATAGATACTTCTTACAATATCTAACAATGTTTCTCTGAATTGCATCTCTAAATTGATTTTGTACTCTAGCCATATCCTGGCATATTGTTGGAACAAGAAGAGAAAATGCCTCAGTCTGCACTGAAAGGACAGCTTCAAAAAACTGTTCAAACGTGCACAAACGTAAGGGAATGGGGCAGAGAAACACTGGGGATAAAGGGGCTAAAACCAGGGAAAGTGTTTGAGCTATTTTAAGGAGTGATGCATAATACAGTACTAAAACCTGCATTGCTGGCAGATTATCCCCTTCTATATTAAAAGATTATTTGGGAAAAATACAATCCCCAGTAATCTCATACTAGTTTGCTATTATATGGCAATGGCAAAACAGGTTAGGTTTTGTGACAGACTGATAATATCCTGAACAAACTGTATAAAATTAAGATAATCCTTACTGTATTAAGTTAAACCTTATTGAATTAGGGTTGATACCTTTGAAATACTTTGTATTCAAATGCAAGTGTGTGCGCATGTTATTGTGGCATTGAATGTACCTTCGCTAGTAGGGACATGGATGCTAACGTATTGCCTTCATTATCAGCTCTTTGAAGCCACTCCCCTAGTGGCTTCAAATACGAGTTCAAACTGGATTCTCCAGGGACTAACAAAGAAAGGGGTTTTGAATAAACAGCCTGGTTTTAAACAGCCTCAGAGCCTTTTTGCTGATCCACAAATAGACAAGATTGCTGGTCCAATCCTTAGGGTAGGGGGTGGAAGGACTGGGTGCTGAGGCTGTGAGGAACTTGTGACCACAAAGGAAACCCCAGTGGTGGGGTCTTGAAAGATTGATCTGGCCAGAGCCCACATTAGAGTTGGGATGATATCTGGTAAGCTTATTAGCATGCACTTATGCTATTTTAATATTTTTGTAATGCTTTTTACCTCAAGAAAAAAGCAGGCTTGCATAGGAAGTGTAGTGTGGTACCTTATAAAACTGTAGCAATTACACCTGTCAACTATGTCTGAATTGATGGTAAGCAGGTGTCATGTCTCTGCTGCGAATAACACAGTGTTGAACTCCTTCTGACTTCATTTGGGGTTTAACTGTAATCTGTGTTAATTAAAAGCATTATTATGCTACAAGCATGACACCTCTAACCAGGCCTGTCAATAAAACTTTAAGTTATTGTAGTCTCTCTGCTATAAACCATTTGTATGCATCGCTATTAATCATTTTAGGTGGTATCTTATTCGAATTTCAAGACTGAGCTTAAACCTTATTTTTGATTCCTTGATTGACATTAATGTGACTTGGACCATGCAGCATTATTTAATTAATAAATGTAGAGCTGGTTGAAATTTTGTGTATTTATCAGTGTCTGGTCATCCTGGTGCATTTATTTAACTAAAAATTCAGACTAATCTGCAAATAAAAAAGAGAGACTGACTGTGGAAGTTGCATCAATTAAGCTACAATTAATGTAAAACAATGATAATCTTTGTTAAGGATTCAGAAATCTTTTCCAAACTGCTGTCTAAATATGGCATTTTGGATGTGTGTTCTTGCTGTGCAAGAGCTGAGAGGTGGTACAGCTGCAGGAATGTGGGAAAAGCAGATGCTTTGGGAATTTTCTTCTCCCAACCCCATTACCTCATCTTCTGTAAAAAGCTCCTGTTTAAAGTGTATAAAATCTGGACCCTTTCAGCAGAAAGAAATCTGACGGTATGATTAACACAGCCTTGTAATGTGCATATAAAGAGAGACTGGATTCAACCCTCTCTGCAATTCAGAATCAAATATTTATTCTGTTTACTTCTCTCTTATTGCCATTATCATTAGTTAAGGATACTCTCAGACACCATTCCATGTTCATCAAGGCTGATATGGAATTTTTTGTTCTGTTTTGTTTTTAAAGGGAATTGTCAGGAGGGACACACCTCTTGAGTGCCTTCTTGCAGCTGGGTGCGGTATTTCAGACTTTTCCCCACTCCTGGAACTCCTGTAGGTTGTTGACCTCACTTGGCAGGTTTTCAGTGGCGCAACTCTCTGGCGAGGTCACACAATCAAAACAAACTCATTGTGGGGTAGCAAAGGGCCCAACAAATAAACATTGTATCTCTCCTCCCCAAGGTCTTCACTCCCAGCTCTCTAAATTCAGCCCAATCCCTCAGGTTTTAGATTAGGCCCGCCCCCGCTTCTCAGAGTTTACACCATTTTGCTGGTGGACAGCAGGGGAACATGGGCCCACCCACTACTCTGGGTTCCAACCCAGGGAACCTATAAACAAAAGCCTGTACTATTCAATTCAATTTGTTGTTACTACTTTCATGGGCCTCTTCCTACCTGGCCCCCTTATCTTCAGCCTTATCTCAGAGTCAAAAGTTCTCAAGTCCCTTTTGCTGGGATCGGCCTTGTCCACTTGGTTCCCAAAAACTCAGTTTGATTCCAGAATGTGTCAGTCAAGTACCTTTATTTGGCATATAGCAACACTATTCCTGAGCTGGCCAGGCTCAAACACAGGAGATGGACGCAGGGTACATCACAAATCCAAAGTTACATAGCAAAACCTTTCCTTATATATAGGTTTACTAACACCTGCTTTCCTGACTATACATTGCATCACACACTTCATGAGTCACTTAGTTACATTGCAGGAACCAATCCCTGTACAGCATGCTCTGTCCATATATCACCTGCTCTCTACATTCCAGGTTTATCTTGTCCACTGTCCCTAGTACCAGGGGTTTCGTGCTTATCTTAGTTAGAGTGACTTGTTACACCCTTATTTACAGCTTAATTATGTTCACAGAGAAATGAGATCTTACTCATATCAAGTTAGGCTTACACCTTTCTCCCTGCAAACCCAGCTATGCAGTGCAGCCAGAGAGAAATCCTAGCTAGTCCTCAGGCTCCTGCTACCAGAAAAAAGCAAATTTACCTACTCTTGTGGTCCCAGCCAGCAACTGAGCTGCAGCAACTTTTAGCTGAGCCTGCTGGGTTATGATTGGCTGTCACCAGCCCTTCCAGGACCAGGTGTCTGTAGTTTCCAAGATGACTGCTCCATAGATACTTGTCTTGGTAGGTGTAGAAGACCCATCTTCACTGCTCCATTCCGCCCACATTGATTCTTCCAGGGGCAGGGTGTAGGTGGACGGTGGGGCCTCCTGTAGAAAGCTGCAAAGGCCACGTGCACCCCATCACAGGAGATGAAGCAGTTTTATTTTCCTGGATGGATGGCAGTAACTGTCTCTATAGAGGAAGACAGGGTGATTTATTGTTCTTCAGTTCGGGGGGAGAACTTGGGGACAGAAGAAAGGAATATTATTGTCAAGTTGTGGGACTAGAAATCTGGAGATCTGATTGCAATTTAATTCTAGTTCTGCCAAAAACTTCTTGTGTGGTTTCAGGCAATTTACTTAATCTCTTTGTACCACACTTTCCCTATCTGCAAAATAGAGGTAGTACCTGATAGGAACACTGTTGACTTAATTCATAGGTACTGAAGTGTTGTGTTTTTTATGATTCTTAAATGTTATTTCTGAGTCTCTTATGCCTGATTTGCTGTTTTTTTCTCTACTCCCACTTACCAGTACCCATTTAAAGTACATTTCCTAATCCTATTCAGATTCTATACCATGCATTAGGCAAGGGCCAAGGGAAATTAGAGTCAATTAGTACTAGCATAAAGGAGTACTCTCTCTTTATGAAAGAGAAAAACAGAGAGCTTGAAAGCTACACTCTACAGTCAGCTTTCCTCTATGGGTAATTATAATAAGTGACTGATAACTGTCTTTTCCCCTTTACTCATTGGGGGGGGGAGAAGAGTGATTTTTGTATGCATTTAAGTGATTAGATAAAAGGCAGTGTCAATCTCAAACAAAGAAACAGAATTTTAAAATGAAAGACTCAAGCCACATTGTCTTTTTTGCCATCAGTCAGGGGAGCACCCTTGGTAGTCTTAAATAGGCACATAAATATGTAACATTATGGATAAAATCAGTGGCCAAAATTGTTCAAATGACTAATCCATTTTCATCGATTAATCTACTAACCACTATGAAACGATTTTTCTTTTTTGTCTAGCAATAGAGTCTGAGTCATTAATATACATTTAAATTAGCAGGTGTAATATGAGGACATTGCAGAACATCTGTTCACTTTCTTGAAGAAACATGGATTCGCTGATAAATTATTTGTCAAAACTTTTACAGCATTTGGTGCAAATGGTGAATCCAAGATGACAGTTGGAATAGCAGGTGTTAGAATATCATTGGCCCAGAAGTATGCTAGGCATGTGACTTGGCACTCTTGCAGCCAAAGCTATTGAATATACATCAATCATTTTAACTCTAAAACTTCTCAGAATTGTCTTTGCCAAATTGCATAGGCTTTATAGTTCTTCATATAATTTCAGAATGGTAAGTGAACGTGACATGAACCTATTTTCACTTGTAAAGATTTCTGTGAACTTGATGGGTCACATTTAGAACAGATTAAAAAAAACTGGTAGACTGCAGTGTGGTTGTACAATAGTATATATTCTTCCAAGTAGTTTTTATTAAATTGGTTTAAAGATGAATTTATGGATAATTTTCAGAGAATATTTAGTGCAGTCAATAATATGTAATACTATTGTTCTTCAGTCATGAGGTAACACAGGTATTCTCTACAATAATGTGTCAACTCATACTAGTCCAGTCTGTCTTTTGATCAGTATATTTAGGAAAGAAGATTTTTGTAAGACAACAGGTATAAATTCCATTGATCAGAGGGACAAAATGTGATGGCCTGGCAGGGATGCTAGAGATGCATTCCTCAACCTGTGGCTCTAATGCAAATAGCTTCAGTTTAGGCAGCGTTACTCTAGAAAACAACAACATCTGGAATTACTCTAGAGGAAATGGAAACTTGATGCTGTTGAAAGGGAAAAAACGGGCAATAAAATATACTAATTACCTGATTTTTTTCTGCCACTACAGAGGTATCTGCTTCTGAAAGATATATATTATACAAAATGAATATACATTTTCATAGAGCCTATACGTTTGCTTGAAGTTTCACAGAGAAAAAGCAGAGAATGACAAAAATGTTATTAGACATATATTAAGGATAAAATTTTCAAACCAAGGTGTTTAAATCCCTATTGAGATTTTGAGCCTGTGTTCTCCCTATGTCATCACAAGAACAAGGGAACAGACATTAAAACAAAGTTTCTAATTCAAATTCAAAATTAAGGAAACGTTTCCATACATTCACTTAGACTGTGGAATTCATTTCCACATGATGTCATCAATCCCAAGACTCAAATAAGGATTGAATGTTTATATAATAGTTAATGCTAACAAAAATAATTTTAGAAAAGAGATGAAGTCTCATGTTTCAAGTCTTAAACTAGTCTTTAACTATTAAAGATTAGGATGAGACTTTCATGGAGCCAGATTATCTCATATGTGCCTACTGGGGGGAGGATTGTGCTTTTCTCTGAAGAATCTGATGCTGGCAAAGGTCAGGGACCTTAAAAATAGCATAAGAAGAGCCTTCAATGGACTAGATGGACCAATGGTCTGATTCTGTATTATAGCCTTTTATTTTATTTAACGTGAATTTTCTAATGTGGTGTTACACCACTGTAAATTCATCTCTGGTGGCTACAGACTCAAGCTCAATAGAGTGAAAGTCACCTCTGCTACTTGCTTCAGATTTAGAGTGTCTAGGAACACGAAGACCAAGGATAGTGACCACACATACATTTATAAGAACAAGGTTTAGTCTGTTGTACAAGGTTTATTAAAGTTACAATTAAAGTAATGATTACCCAAGCATATAGAAATCCTATAAAGACTTATGCACAAGTTACAAATATAGTTATATTCTCATCCTTAATGATATTCTTAAGATCTGATGGATGCCTTGCCAATTGATCATCAGTAGAAGGATGGTTCCTGCTGCAGTTTTCCCAGAGCGAATTCATTTTTCCCAGTCTGGGCACTATCTTTTTATAATGTGATTCTGACTATAACTCATTAAACTTTTACACACAGTGCACTCTGCTGTTAGGGCATGTGTTAGAAAATGTGACTACCAGGTATCTTGTAGTCAAAAATTACTCTGTTAATTTTTTGCAATACTACCCATTGGCACATCTTTTCTTGTAATCTTTCACATAGGGTCATTTTTGGTCACTTACTTATGTCAAGCATTTCTTAAGACTATGGCCTAGTATGGCTAAGCTAAAATCCTACAGGCCTCAGGCTGTAGGCCTTGTGTTTCAACCCTATTTACTGAGATACCTAATACATACTTATCCCTTCTGACTACTAAACAATCTTATACTTTTATAACCCTATAATTTAAATCTATTCGGCATACAGTGATTATCTATGACATACAACGTTATCATGACATCACACAACACACAATAAATGAATGATAAAATGAACTAATTCGCTACAGTCTGACAATTCCTGTTTTCAGGCATTTAAGCAGAAGTAGCTTGATTTTTAAAAGTTTCTGGGCATTTATTACTCCCTTAGAAGCCCATGAGAGCTAGAGTTATAGTCTTTGAAAATCAAGCTACTTCACTTAGGTGCCTGAATATGGACTCAGGAGCCCAACTTTAGGGACGCTGCTCAGAGAAAACCACTCTGGGAGGAGATAAAAGAGCTACCAGTTATATTGGAGCCCTCAGAGATGGAAGAGGAAGGCATGTGCCAGCACACTCCATGCTGGGTTACCTGCACTATAAAGGAGACTGTTTTGGTGTATGAGCATTCGTAAGTGTTAGTGCACTGTGACTGCTCAAACACTCCCCTCTTTAAAAATAGCATCAGAAGAGCCTTCAGTGGTATTTTGGTATGTCCACGTCCAGTCCTAACTGAAACCAGGAAGTGCAGAGGTGGGCAACAATTTTAAAAGGTTAATTGAACTTTTCCAAATCTCAAATTCATTTGAATAATGGGGTGCAGACTTGAAGTGAAGTTAAATTATCTTGTACCCTCTTTCTATTCTTGGGAAGAATTGGAGATTTACATCGTATAGCATAAATGCTACTAGTCAGAGTACCTATAGCTGATTCTATTTCTTTCTAATTTGTAGTATCCAATCTTTGGTACTTCATGCTTTTTAGGCTTTTTTTATTCATAATTTTTAGAAACAATAATAATGATGACATTTAGACATATACTAGAGATTTGGATAGCTAAAAGTGACTAAGTGCATCTTTCAGAGTAACAGCCGTGTTAGTCTGTATTCGCAAAAAGAAAAGGAGTACTTGTGGCACCTTAGAGACTAACCAATTTATTTGAGCATAAGCTTTCGTGAGCTACAGCTCACTTCATCAGAGGCATACTGTGGAAAATACAGAAGATGTTTGTTTTTATACACACAAATCATGAACAAATGGGTGTTTATCACTACAAAAGGTTTTCTCTCCCCCCACCCCACTCTCCTGCTGGTAATAGCTTATGTAAAGTGATCACTCTCCTTACAATGTGTATGATAATCAAGGTGGGCCATTTCCAGTGCATCTTTGTGATTTAGATCACATGAATATAATTAACTGTACCATTCTTATATGGATAATGTTTTTTGTAAGCTACAGTCATAACATGGATGCATATGTTATATAATCAAGCATAATATGGTACAATTAAGGGAAAAGTAAAATTTAAAATGGGTCACTTCCCAGCTTATCTTTCTGATGAATCACCATTAAAGATGCCTTTTCTAGTGTCCAGTTTTAGTTCCATTTATCAAGCTATTAAATTTGATCTGAAAATCATATCTATATATGGTCCCTGCACAGTGATTCGTATCACTTCCATTATGAAAGTATAGGCACAGGGCATGTTCACTTCCTATGGTCTGAGAACTCAACTTTGTCTGGGGGAGGAGGAAAACAAAACAAAACAAAACAAACCCACACAGAATGGTCTACAGTTTAACCTTTGTCTAAAGTGTCTACAGGCTTAGAACATGCAGTACTGTACATCAGCGTACAAGACATATTCCACCTTGTCCCTTGACTGTCCCAGATTTTGTTATCTCCATTTGCCACCCATTTTTGACACTCCTTTTAAGAACATAATCTAAATGAATATTTTCCTTCCCCAATATTTAAACATTTAAGGTAGAATTCAAACATTATGTTTAAGATGCTGTAAGTTATGCTCCCTTAGCCTCAGAGGACTGATCCAAAGCCATTGACTAAATTGGGCTTTGGATCAAGCTCACTTACACCATTTTAGAATATGCCAATGTACCAATAAGTGAATGTCAGAGAGAGAAACATACATTGGGAAGACTGGGAGGTGGTGTGTAATACACTAGCCTAGACTCCATTTATACCTACTTACACTCACCTCTGAATATGGCTCTAAGACTGTCCATTGGTGCAGAAAGGATTTAAATTTAATCTAGTTCTTTTTATTCATGCACTCCTATCTCTTTCTTTATTACAGTTACAAATTGTATGAAAGCAAGTTTCAGTTCCATTACTGGGTCAGCTGGTTTCCTTTCAGTAGAACCCTATTTTATTTACTTACATAAATGTGCATACCAATATACTCTGGAAATACATATCTGTTTCATGAAGATCCCAGTGGCTTCCAATCATACTATTTTACACCTAAATACTTGAGGACACCAGAAATATAATGCAGACTTCTTATTCTTTGGACTAAATATTCTCATTTCCTGGGAAAAAAAATGTACAAGACCCCAAAATCTACAAAACAAAAGATGACATATGAATCCATAATGTTGTAAGTTACAGGAGATTTGACTATGAAAACTCATCAGTGAAGTCCTGCACTTCTAATGATGTCTGAAACAAACCCCATGCAGCCAGAGTGATGGGTTGTATAAGACCCTCTCCAGACCAGTGCAGGTTAATGAAGTTAGTGGTACGGCCTGCAGATATGGATCACAAATGTCAATCCTAAAGAGAAAGTCATCCATCTGGGGGGGAATAACTAGCAGGTGTCCAGGAGAAAAAATGGTAGATGCAGGGTTCAAAGGCCTCCGTGTTCTCAGATTTCTGATAATTTTTAATGTCATAAGATATTCATTTATTTACCTATCTGTAGAGGTTATTATACTGTATCCATTACTGAAGTAACTGGGTGCATCTGAAACATATTAAATTGCACATGAGACCTTTCCTCCATCTTTTGCAATATTTCTTCTATGCATGTATTTCATAATATTTGATTTTGATGATGTTACTGAGTGGTGGCTAGGTCTAGCCAAGAGGAGGGTTTTAATGTTTTTGCTGAAGATGGTGGGGCTCATGGCCACTGATCAAATTCTTACTTTTTACAAATGACTGTTGCCATAAGCAACAGTAGCTTCAATGTGCATTCTTAAGGAAGTTAGATTTTATTTCCATAGGTAGGTACTGTAGTACATAAGCCTGCCTCTTCCTTTTTCCACATTTTGCAGACCCACACTATTTGCTGTTTGATGAGCATCAGATGTTCTGTATGGTACTAATTTTCTGCTGTATTATTAAGTTTTGGTATGCTATATTCCAAGAAAGATTTTGGACAGGCTTCTGATATTGAATTTGTATCAATTTGCTACACTTTGTCACTCCTCGTTCAAGAGTCTTGAGTTTTTTTTATCTGAAATAAGACAACACCAAAGAGTCATGACTGTTCCAGCTCTTCACTCTCTCCAAACTAACTTTCCAAACTAAGCTGCACAGTAGGCAGAGCTGTGAAATATTGAAGCCTTAGCAAAAAAAACATTCTCAATGATTTCACAGAGATCACAACATTCCATGGTTTTACCTATATTCTTGCTCATATTTTGTGCACAAAAGGGACAGGAAAGTTTACATTAGAGATAAACACCGAGATAGTTAATCTATGTGAAAAACTTTTCTTTACCGTTATCTTCAGCAGCAAGGTGCTGCAAAATCTCACTTGCATCTTAAGTTCCTGTGAATTTCACAATAATGACAAAAACATTTCACTAAAGTAATGCTTATATAACACACACTTTGACCTCTAAGAGATCCTGGAAAAATACTGGGAGTTAAAGAAATTTGGCATTCAACGACTCACAAGAGTCGCTCCAAACATCACATTGTGAAGGGTAATGGAGCAGAATTCCAGGTACCCAAAAAGCATTATGGTCCAATTAACTGGTTGTAAAGCCTCAACCTGGGTCAAAATCTTGTTGAGCTCCAGAAAACATGGGGGACATTCCCTTCCGCAACCCCAAAGCTGCTAAATAGCATCCAAACATGCTCTACCTGAGAAAAGACCACACAATTATTAATATAAGATCAGGTTGTATTAAACTTTCAAGGCTTTCCAGCTGTTTTCTGTAGAAGAGAGAGCAAAATATTCTGGCCCTAGCATTCACCATGCTCCTCATTATACATCCCCTCCCTACATGACATTCAGGTTCTCATCTCAGTGAGTCCTCTGAAGGATCTAAGAGCAATATGGCATGATGTTGCTGAGGCAGCTGACTTCCATACACTATGAACATTGTTGCTACTTTCTTTTATACAAAAAGAAAACCTTACTGCCAAGATATAAAACTAAAAGAACACAGAGGGATTCAGACCAGGATGCTACCTTCTCCATAGCACTGCCATCTCAACCTACGTGTGGCTTTTCAGTGGCGTTGAAGCTTTTTGGAATAACTGATTAGGGGTGGAGTTTAATAATACTGTAATGGTTAAATACACACTTGGGATCTATCAAGTGAACAACTGTTCAAAACATTTTTTTCCAAGTGTATTCAAGTGAGTGGCTTTCAAGGAGGACAGGAATATAATTGGCAGAGCCGAGTGTCACTAGAAGCAAGTTCACAAGAAGAGTCTGGTTAAACTGTTCCAAGCTGTATAATTTTATTAACAATGACCTCCTATATTGTGCTTCTTAGCCAAATACTTCAGACAGACAGTTCTCTTGCAGCTGAGAACATTGTGAGCAATTACATTTTGTTAATATACACTTCCAAAACTGGAGCCCTGAACAGCATTCACTGGAATTGCTACAAAGTACACACATCAGGTCATGTGGGAAATCAGATTATTCTCTCCCCTTTTGTCCATGTTGATAAATAAGTTGTTATGGATGCATCTCACCATTACTTGATTTGTTTTTCCATTTCTAACGATGCCAGATGCTCACATCTCTAATACAATTTTCTGCCTTGAAATTTTTGATTACAAACTTTCTGTATAATATTTCCCTCTCTCTCTCTTTTTCCATACCTTTTCCATAATTTTAGTGGTGATGTTAGGATAATTGTTGCAACTCTCCTATGGAGACTTTTTGTGACCATTGAGGTAGAGGTTCTCTCTTATTTGTACTATCTAATAAGATTCCAGGAATGTCACTCTGAAACCTAGAATGTCTGTACAGTATGAAATGCTGGGAACACCTAGAAGCATGGCTAAGAGCACTTTTTGTTAGAACATCACTGGGTTCAATCATTACAGGGATTTGTGGTCTGTTACCATCCAATTTTTACGTTCTCAGCCATTTTCAGATTTTTTTTTTAATATACATGACTTTACAAATTTCACTCATGTGACAGCATGGGCTTTCAGCTACTCTTTCAGATATGAGAGGAACATGAGTGCAATTCATTTTTGGAACAAACACATAAGGAGTGTAAAGCCTTTCTAAAGTCCCATAAAACCAATCTGCATATATGATTACCATCTCTCAGATGCTGTAAAACCACCTCTTCTAACTTTTTCTGACTCTATAGCTATATATATGCAATTAAAGGTTTAATCTTGTAAAGTTACATATAGTGTTAAAGGACAAACAAACTTGAGTTACTTACTAAGGCTATGGCTACAGTAGAGAGTGTACAGTGGCGCAGCTGCACTGATGCAGCTGCTCCACTGTAAACTCTCTAGTGTAGCTGCTCTAAAATGAACGGAGAGAGCTCTCCTGTCGACTCAATTAATCCACCCCCAACCAGTGGGCAGGAGAAGCTCTCCTGCTGACATAATGCTGTCTACACTGCACTTAGGTCTGTGTAACTTATGTCACTCAGGCGGGTGGCATATTCACATCTGTGAGCAACATAAGTTATTACAACATAAGTGGTAATGTAGACATAGCCTGTGCCCCAGTGTCTGCCTCTGTCCCAGTGTCAGTTGTGTAGTTGCTTATTCTACAAATAATTCAACTGATACAACTCAATGGAGTAAACTACTACACAGTACAAGTAAGGGTATCAAAATGTGACCACAAAGAAGGGTGTGTTATGCAGTCAGTAATCAGGTAAAGCTCCCAGTGAGGTTAACGACAGATTAAAGAATGGGTCATATATTCTCTCTCCCCTCACAGGAAAGACTTTAAAAACAGGTTGAGTAAAACACCAATGCTTAATAAGATTATAAAGATGGCAGAAGGTAAATGGTATTATCTGGATGGAAAACTGGTGCGCAATGTGACAAGTGTACAGGGTGACCTATATGAAATTATTACAGCCAGATGGGAAAAAATGTAAATGATCTCAGTAATAAAGTGTATAATTCTCAGAAATTCTAAATCCATCTTCTTTCATTATGGTGCTAATAACAATAAAATGAATTAAGTGAGAGAAGTTAAAGTAAAGATGGAAAAGCATGTTTAATTCCAATAATTATTAAGATCTTACAATAAAAACTTTAAGAACATAATATAGTTAAAATTAGTTTCTGTAAGATTTGAAAAGACAAAACAAAAGGTGAGAATGTATTGCCCTTTAAAACAATATTAGTAGCATTTCAAGAATAGAATAGAAACTGTCACAAAAGCCAGAAGTTAATGCTGCTAATAATAAAATAAATAATAAATAATGTTTTAGACTTCTACTGCACATTCCACAAAAGGGTATCAAAGTATTTTGAAAACATGAATGAAACTATTATTTTTATTGGTGTGCTAGTTGCTATACATATAGATGAAAAAAGACACTCCCTACTGCAAAAGCAAAAACAAAAACTGTACACTTTAATGCTTCAGTTCATCAGAACAGTTAAGCACACATGTATCAGGGACTTACCCAGTCTGGCTTCTGGCCCATTTGCTGCCTTTCAGTTTCCACTCTCAGGTGGGGAACCAGCATGGTTAGGTCACTGAGCTGCCTTAGTCTTCTAGGTAAGTCAACCAAAACCAGATCTTCTGCTCCAGATTCTTGCTGATCACAACCCTTCCTCTCAGGCTATGTTCTCTTTCACTTGTCTTTAGCCCATTTCTTGGGCTCAGCTTCCTACTTGCCTGGGCTCTAATCAATTCCTCTTTCTTATTATTGACAAGGATGGCCATACCACACCTCAAGTTAACTACCCTCTACTGTGGGTTTCAAGCCCTAGAACCTTGAAAATTGGGCTGAGAATTCTTTGCAGCCCATCTACCCCATAAACTTATCATAAGCCCGATACTCTTTCCCTCCAGCCACCTGTGGAGACAGCTAAACTTGGAACCGGTGAGCATGAGCCCCACCCCCCCCGCCCCGCCTGTGACAACGTGCTTAAACTTTAAGTATGTGAACAGTCAGATTGACTCTAATGCACTACTTGCATGCTTAAGAATAAGTACATGTTTAAATGCTCTGCTGAATCAGGGTCCAAACAAACAAGTCAGACAAAGGATGGAAGATAGCAAGTATCATTTTGCCCATTTGGCTGATGAGGAAATTGATGCAGAGAGTGTGTACTTTAACCATGAAACCATTCTTCCTGTCCTACCAGAAGTAATGCTTACTCCACAGCAACTCAAGAGAAGCATAGAGAGACTCTCTCTCTCTCTCTCTCTGTCTGGGTGCCCAAAATCCAGTGTGAGCATCAGATCTTCCTATGTTTCCTCAGCATCATTTGAAGGCCACCTGTCATTCCTCAGAAGCCACACAGCTACTAACTCCACCCAAAGGGGAAATCTTGGGAGTAACTTTAAGAGCCTCATGGAAGTTTAACAGGACTATTTTCCCTCCTACAGATGCAGGAGGGTGTAGCCCCTTGTGTGCAAATGTGACAAGCCCTGGCTGGCCAAAATGTGTGTTACTATAGTCTGTCAGAGCAAAAGAAAAGGCCCAGTATATGCAGCAAAATTATTTTTAGTAGATCTCAATATATTATTTATGCTGCTCATAAAATTATTCATAATTCTGTTTACCTCCTCCACAAATTAAAAAAAAATATTTGGAAACAGCATATTAATCATGATTTCTCCCTTCTTTTTCTGCTCTCCTATGCTCTTACTTGTATATGGAATTGATAGTACTTTAGTGGTACTCAATGTAATAAGGATACATTTGCATTAAGTTAACATATCACCATATTATAGTGGCAAATTGTGTTCTGTTTCAATATAATTGAATTGCTTATTCAGGCCCCTATTTAGGAAAGCACTAAAGAACACATTTAAACATAACATGTTTAAATGCTACCCCGAATAGGGATACTTTCTGGAACTGGAGCATTAGATTGCTGACAAAACAGTATTAAATGTTCTTTAATAATTTAAATGGCCTATTGCCAACTTAAAAGAGTGCAAAAGAGATTTATTTTATGTTAGCCGATACAGCATTTTTGAAAGGTCCAACAATAGCTAAGTTTCAGCAATACTATATTGTCCTCCATTTGTTCAAGGCTGATATTTGGTTTTTCCTAATCGGTATCTAGCATGACACGATGAGACAGGTTTTCTGGGTGGATGAAATAAAGAAATAAAGAAAAAATAAAGGTTAAAAAAGAAGATTAGTGGAAAGTTTCTATCCATCTTTAAAAAGATGAATTTATCAATAACAACATTCTGAAATGAAATCAATCATTTTTTTTAAAATCTTACTTTTTGTGTCACTTAAATCAGCTTCTGTACCAGATGACTGGAGGACAGGTAATGTGCACCAATTTTTTTAAAAGATGCTCCAGGGGCAATCCTGACAATTACAGGCCAGTAAGCCTAACTTCAATACCAGGCAAATTGGTTGAAACTATAGTGAAGAACAGAATTATCAGACACATAGATGAATAGGATTTGTTGGAAAAGAGTCAACATGGCTTTTGTACAGAGAAATCACGCCTCACCAATCTAATAGAATTTTTTGAGGAAGTCAGCAAACATGTGGACAAGGACAAATACATATTCATGCAGTTGCCTTTGATGAGAAAGACAACCAGCAGAAAATAGCAGTCTTTTTAACCACTGCAAGACTTGAGGCAGTAGATGTCTTTAATAGCATGCAACTATGTCAGGCAGAGAGAGCAAGTTATAAAACAATTTAACAGAAATTAGAAGAATATAGTATATCTAAAAACACTGAAATATTTGAAAGGTATAAGCTTCACCTTTGAAGACAAAAGGAAGGAGAGTCCTTTGCAGAATTCAAGCTAATAAGCCAAACCTGCAAATATGGACAGTTAACAGATTTAATTATAATGGGTCAAATTATAATTCAGATCAGAGATCCAAAGCCGCAAAGAAAGACTATTGGAAGATATGGATCTCACTTTGGATAAAGCAGTAAGACTGTGGCAAGCAAAAGAATACATAAAGAACGCTTGGGCATGCAGAAATGTAAAAACAGAGTCAGAGACAGATACTGTATTGGCAACAAATTAATTTTTTTTCTATCTCATTGTTCATGTATAAAACATAAAAAATACCAACCTTGAAAACATTGTTTATGATGATAAACAATGAACAATTAAGGGCATGGTCTAAAGTTGGTGTGATTTACATATGCAGGTAAAACTATGGTTTTATTTTGGATTATTATTCTCATTATCCAGAGGGTATTAGAAAATACCATATCAAAGCATGTTCTAACATCCATGAAATCCATATTTTCCAGGCATGGAATCCCTGAATTTATGTTTGATAAGGGTTCACAGTTTGATTGGTCATGAATTTAATTATTTTTTTAAGAGAGTATGGGTTTAATCATGCAACTTCAATTCCCAAGTGTCCTCAATCCAATGGTCTGGTAGGGAATGGTGTCAAAATTATTAAAAGACTTTTGAAAAAAAGGCCACTGACTCAGATATAGCTCCATATTTGTCTATACTGAACTACAGAACAGCACCAATGAATCATGGACTGTCACCTGCAGAGAGACTGTTTGGCAGGAAGTTGAGAACAAGACTCCCTAAATACAAGCAACATGATAAGTATATACAAAAGATGTATTATGACAGTGGGTCCAGTGTGTTAGAGACTTGGAAACCCTCAGTTGCTGTGCGGATTCATGATGGTACTTCCTGGGCACAGACAGTAGAGTGACTCGTGAGGTCGCCCCATGATCTTATGAAGCACAGACTCCTAAAGGACATGCATTTCAGAGGAACAGAAGACATCAGCCATCTTCTTGAAGAAGAAGAAGATGATAAGGAGGCAGATGCTTCACTCACAGCTACAAACAAAAGCAATTCTGAAAACCACTGACGGTCTTTCAGACCAGAAAGCAGAAGAGGCTGCTGATTCAGCTAGTGCAAGGATTGAAGTGGTGCCTCATAGATCTAATAGGCTGAACAGAACACGTGAAAGACTCATTGAACACTGCTAACAAAGATAATTATGTTATTGTATTTGTACAGAAAGTTAGTATACATGTTAAATTGTTGGGGTTGCTTTTGCTGGAAAAAGGGAAGTGTTAGGAGTATATACTGTGCCATTAAGAGCAGAGCACATGCTAGGAAGATCTGGTTGGAAGTAGTCTAGAGTCAGCTTCACCAGACACATAGCTAGGAGCACCTGGCTCTCCTTTGTCTTATGTACCTCTGTTTTAGTTCTAACAAAGCCTTACTTCTAAAAGTCCAGTCTTACAAATCCACAAGACAACACAGCTCCAATATACGCTGGGGGAGGGGGGGAGGGAATACCATATACTGACTGCCATGGGAATTATTGAGGGAACACAAAGGTGGTGTACAACCACTTTCTGACCCTCGCCTCATTCTATACTGAATATAGGCTAGCCAGATTTAAGGACTAGAGCCTTTGGGTTACATTTTCAAAGCAGATGAAAGTGCTCATATAAAATGTGAGTGCACAGCTATCATAGCCATACAACATCAATATCTAGGAAATCTAGTAGGTATTTGTGAATGCAGCTATGAAGACAAGTATCCAATTACTTGATCTATACCACAACCATCTACAAATGTTGCATGCATAAATGCAGTGCTTGTGCACACAAAACATACACAAACTCTTTGCATTTAAAAAAGTGTTTTGACCATATGGTCCATTATGTCAGTTTAGTTCAATAGAAAATCTGAACTAAAGTGCCAGACTCTGGGGAATGGGTATGGTAAATACGTTGGTTACAGTTGCCACCACATTGTGTTACGTAGTTAGGTCTGTGATAGAACTGGTCGTAACATTGTGGAGGAAAGAGAAAGAAAAAAGTCCTCATAGTTCTGCGATTGGTGTTTTGTAAATTCCCAAAATGGAAAGGATTTACCTTGAGCTAACCTAAAACTGCATTTGAAAAAAAAAGAAGTCAGTCTTCTTTAATAATGTTACACAATGGGTTACTTCTCACAGATATCAGAATGCCATTAGTAATATGGGATCAGGGATTGTGTTAAATTGCCCTACAATATTAATTTTCCTTGTCTTATTTTCCCTTACCAAAGTACTACAGTTTCTACCCAACAGGTCTAAAATGCTGCAGTAACATTTCTGTAAGATACAGAACTTTGGACCTTCACTATAAAATACTATAATATTGTTTACAGGGGTGAATCTAAGCTTTCACAGCGGGGGGTGGGGAAACCTGGTTACACTGCAGTTCTTTGTCCGGGAGATCAAGAAAAGGACCAAAGGAAGCTTGGAAAAAATAGAAGCAGCTAATTAGGGTATTGGGAATTGAAGGGCAGAGCCTGATTCACTCCTTTATAAGAATCCTCCACTTCAGTAAATGATTAATAGAGCCTTCACACTTGCAGGTAATTTTCTTCATTCTAAAATAAACTTAGTCCACAGGCAAAGCCCAAAGGCAATTAACCTCCTAAATCCCTATCTGCATAGAAGTGGAATTAGATAAATCCTGTAAGTTGTGCCACCTCTAGGTTGTTGGAAATATAGAATCATAGATATAGAATATATAGAATTGCCATGCTGCCATCAGATCTCAGATCCTTCTCAATAATAGGTCAGTACCAGATGTTTCAGAGGAAGGTATAAATTCACCTCAGTAGGCAGATGTGGGATAATCTGCCTCCTCCTTCCCTTCCCCCCTTCCCCTCCCACCATATTAGGTCTCATCTTGATCTCCAAAAAGTCCTGAAGAACAAAGTTTAATATCCTTTCCAACATTTGTCATTAAAAACTCCTCTGGATATCATTGATATCCATGCAAATATCCAATACTTTTTTTGAATTTTGCTGAACTTTTGGCTTCAATGACTTCCTGTGTCAATGAGTTCCACAATCCAATTACACATTGAATGAAAAAGTATTTCCATCTAGGAGTTTTGAATTCTCCCCTGTCAATTTCACTGAATGATTCTTGTGTTATGAGATAGATCAGGAACTTCTGTTCTTCCTATCTTCTCTATATGTCATTATTGTATATACTTTTATTGCATCCCTTCTTATTTGTCTCTTTTTGAAGGTGAACAATCCCAATCTCTTTTCATATTACAGTTTTTTACATACCTTTAACCATTCTCAATTCCCTTCTCCAAAGCCCCTCTAATTCTGCAAAATCCTTGTTGAGCTGAAAGTTGATCGATGAAATGAAAAGGGTAGGCTGGGAAAGTGTCAGGACCTCTAGCAGAGGATCAAGACCTGTGCACTATGGGAGTTTGTGCAGTTGGATGACACTGGGCAGGCTTTGTATTATTTTTTCTTTTGGTTCTCAATAGCAAGCCAACATTCCCCTTGGACTAGAATGACCAGCTTCAGAATCCACCTCCAACAAGTGACAGTGGCTTGTGCAGCTCAGAAGTCAGGTTATTTTTCAGCTGGATCATGTCCAAAAAGGCTGCACAGAAACTACTTCAGAGGATTTTCCTCATTCTAAGTAATTTAACTGACTGAGACGACTGAATTAATCTGGAATTAGCTGTGGCCATCTGAATTTTTTTTTTATATACAATTAGATCTGTACAGAATCATGAACAGAAAAACGTGATAATACCTTAAGGTCCCAGCCATTTGTACAAATTTCTGCATGTGAATATTCTCATGGAACTCAGTAGGACTATTCATGCATGTAAAGTTAGGCACACACTTAAGTTTTTGCAGGAACCAGGCCTATGAGTATAGTCAGGCTGGAACTTCACCCTTAAAAGAAAAAAGAGCACAGAGGCTCACTGGCCATTTTCTGGACTTGGGAAGGCAGAATTTTCCCCAGCTAATAGGGAGTAACAGTTTCTGATAGCAGAATTTAGGAGGTCTCTGGAGATTTCAGGGGCCAGCTACCTCATAAATTATATTTGATGGCGTCAGACCCTTAGGTGCTGGCAATGGAGCAAGCATGAAATAAATGAAATGTTGGCAAATTATAAATATATTAGAATATTTTCTATAGTACACAATAGGCAGCAGGTTTTTATCCTTTATGATCTTATGCAGCCTGTCATCTATTAGGAAGATATTAACCACATGTTCAGTAATGCTTTAAAATATTAACCTTGGACATTGGTGGGAAGAGATGTTCCCAATAACAGCTTTCAGTGTTATAAATATGAAAAACAACAGCCAGTCTGATAACAAATAGCAAATGTTCCAGTAGGCAAGCATTGCAATGTTGTTACATGGAAACATTCACGTTCATTCGAAAAGAAGAGGTATGTGATTTTCTTTAAAACAGAAGTCCCCATTCTGTCAAGTTAGGCTTATGGAATTCTATTTTATCCACAGTACTATATCTAGATCCCTAGTGAAATGAAATTTATTGCCACTATAAAAACTATGTGTGTGTGTGCGGGGGGAGACTTCAGTTGATTACAGAGACAGATTTAGGAAATGTTTGCCCTTTTAAATTATGCCTTCACACTTTTACTGATGACAGTGATCGTTCTTTACATGCAGCCTGTTAACGTAGGGACTACAATAAAAGGCATTGCAGTGTTGCCTTTGCTTTTCACATAAACATCATGAACTTTATAGAGTCTGATAAACACCACAGACTTTCTTTTCTTCCTAAAGCATTTTGAAAGATTCTCAAAATTTAATATAGATTTTTCAAGAATGGGTGCATAAAGTTAAGGTCCAAAGTCCAGGTTTAGGCATCTAAAGAACTAGCCTCATTTCCAGAATTACTTGAACATCTAGCATCTTCAGGTGATTTCAACTTTAGATAGCCATTTTTTGAAAATCTTGGCCATATATATTATACAGTGCAAAGGTGTACCCAATACCCCACCCACCTGACCTAATGCTACCTGCCTGCATCAGTGAGTGGAGGAAATTGATGGGGCTAGTGGCGAAAGGAGGAAAGTCCCAATACAAGGAAGGAAGACACTTGCCAAGGGACAATAGTTAGGATCTCTTCCTGGGAGTCTCTGGTACCCATTGGCCGCCTGGGAGAGAGGGGTGCTGATTGGCCAGCATTTCCCTGTTGCCAGGATTTAGCCCAGTGCAGGGGCTATGTAGAGTCTCTCTTGGTCTAATTCCAGTAGCCTACACTGCCCAGGAATGAGAACCTGGCCTCACAGATGCTGCGGGTCTAGCTGATAGTCTGTTTAGGGTGATCAGGAAAGTATTTTCTTTCCCATGGCCACTTGGCTGAGGACCAGGGAGTTTTTGCCTTCCTTGCAGCACTTCAAGCCACAGTGGGTTAAGTAGGAATGTGGTCAGTACCTCACTGAAGTACTGGGGTGGTGTTTATTTATTGCAATTTGCAGCCAGTTTCCAGTGCAGGTAAAAGAATAAAGTGAACTGTTCCCAGAGGTAAAAGACCTGGCATTTTGGTGATAGGTCATAGGCTCATGTGATTGAGGGAGACCCCATGGCCCTTGCAGGCGAAGGGCCCCACCCTGCTTCACCCTCTGTCCCCCTCGTGGTGCCCCACCCTTCTGTTAAAGTTTAATATAAGCTGAGGCCAATCACTTAATTCCATTCATGTCTGTCCTCATTTTGCCACTATGTCCACATCAATTATTAAAATATCAATTCAATGGCAATGTCTTGTGTCCCTCTCTATCAGCTTAGCAAAAAAGGGGACAGATCAGCAGTATCTCTCCACCAGTCATGTGCTATTCACTAGATTCACTAGTGATAGTAAGTCAAGATGGATGAACAAGGTATTGGGCAATATTTTCAGTAGTGTCTAAATTACACAGGATCCCAAGTCCCATTGACATTCAAGAGAACTGTTGCTAACATTTTGCTAAATTAGCACTGACACAGCCTATGGCAGATTTTTTAAGGCTAGTGTCTCTGAAATCTTGAGTCACAGAACCACTCCTCCACTCAGCATTTCTCTACAGAGGCAAACTAGTGAGTTTGGAACAGCTAAGTTGTGCACCCAACTGAGCAAAGGCTCCTGCACTAGTACTTACACTTTTATCCTTCTAACAAGCTGAAGTTTTCTTAATTATCCTGGCACAGTTCATCTTATGCCAAATCATGTGTCATCTGTAAAGCTTGGAACCTTTGATCTATTAGAATGTCAAGCAAGTACCTATTTTGTACATCTTTTGTAACCTTTCAGGATCCTGCAATTGGTCATTTATTTCTTAATCTTACCATGGTGCATATCAGCAATATGGTTGCTTCATCTGGTTTAAAAGCTTTCTTTGTAAAGAGGAATGCCGCATTCTTAGAAATCTTCTGAGTGATATGACCTGACTAGAGAGGATGACTCAGCACCACAGTTGCCAACGTTCATGCAGTAAATAAGCACCCAACTTTCAAAATAAGCCAAAAATCAAGCTAATCCCATTTCAAAACAAGGCCAAAACAAGCCAATGCCTAAGAACCCCAACACTATGTGACTAGATCCCCCTGGCAAGCAGTCTGGTACTGTGGGGGGCCTGATGTGCACCCCTGACTTTCTCTCCCTCCTTGCCCCTGCTTGCTGGGACACAATTTTAAAAACAAACAAACGAACAAAAACAAGCAACAAGCCAAAAAGCAACTCACAAGCCAGTTAAGCCAAAAACAAGCCCAATTTCTGCATAGCCCTTCATAGCCCATGTCAAGGTTCCTTCCCCACTCTGAACTCAAGGGTACAGATGTGGGGACCTGCATGAAAGACCCCCTAAGCTTATTCTTAGCAGCTTAGGTGAAAAACTTCCCAAGGTACAAACTTTGCCTTGTCCTTGAACCCTATGCTGCCACCACCAAGCGTGTTAAACAAAGAACAGGGAAAGAGCTCCCTTGGAGACATCTTCCCCCCAAAATATCCCCCCAACCCCTACACCCCCTTTCCTGGGGAAGGCTTGATAAAAATCCTCACCAATTTGCATAGGTGAACACAGCCTCAAACCCTTGGATCTTAAGAACAATGAAAAAGCAATCAGGATCTTAAAAGAAGAATTTTAATTAAAGAAAAAGTAAAAGAGTCACTTCTGTAAAATCAGGATGGTAAATACCTTACAGGGTAATCAGATTCAAAACATAGAGAATCCCTCTAGGCAAAACCTTAAGTTACAAAAAGACACAAAAACAGAAATATACATTCCATTCACCACAGCTTATTTACCAGCCATTTAAACAAAAGGAAATCTAATGAATTTCTAGCTAGATTGCTTACTAACTTTTTACAGTTCTGAAGAGCATTCCTGATCTGTTCCCAGCAAAAGCATCATACAGACAGACAGACCTTTTGTTGTCCCCCTCCACCCCAGCTTTGAAAGTATCTTGTTTCCTCATTGGTCATTTTGGTCAGGTGCCAGCGAGGTTATCTTATCTTCTTAACCCTTTACAGGTGAAGGGGTTTTGCCTCTGGCCAGGAGGGATTTTATAGCACTGTATACAGAAAGGTGGTTACCCTTCCCTTTATATTTATGACGGCCCAGAATGTGACTACCAGAAGGACACAGGCAAGAGGAGCTGACTGACCATCCCAACAGATCAAGCAGACTGCAATGTTTGGTCTCACCAGAGGGGATGTTGTTATATTAGCATGCCCACCCAAACGGCTGTTGGCATCTTACCCTCATTATTGCATCTCACCAACATAAGTGGTACTGCTGCATATAATTTTTAACAGCAACTTCAGACAATCCTTAATAAAACACCAAGGAGGACCAGTTTAACTAACTAAAAAAACCAACAACCCACCATACAGTTGATGGTGTTCTTCTGTATACTGGAGATGGGTCATTTCTGAGTCTTATCACATATTATCAATATTTTTCCTTGGGCATTAAATACACTTAGGCTGGATCCACATGAGAAAAGGTTAACTAGTAAACATCACTTTAACCATAGTTAAACCACCTTGCAAGAGGTGCACAGTGTATGAAAAATTGCATATATGAGATTATAGACTAAGATTTTTTTTAAAGTTTGCAAGTTTTCACGTTAATAGATTCTGTAGATTCCAGAAGTATAGCTGTTTTACCTTTAGCTCTGATTCAAATTAGAAAGGTTACGGTAACCTCCAAGAAAAAGAAATGGTAGTGATGAATCAGGTCATAATTTTGAACTTGTTTTTAATTTTGCTTATGAATGAACATTGAGCGATTGGTTTTTCTAATCAGCTATTTTTATAGAGTTGTGTGTCAAAATTTCCATAACCTGTTGACACAATGTCATCTGAAATCATTTTAACCCAGATAAAGCCATGTGAGCTTCCTCAAAAGTGGTCTCACATGTCTAGAGTTTTGATATTTGGGGAGGGGAGGATGCACAGACTAACAGTCTCCATAGTATGAATAACTTCAAATATTTTAAAATTTTGCTGAGTTAAGTGGTACTGATGCTAGCTAAGCATGACCTAAGTTGAACCCAGTTGAACCAATTTGCATTGCTCCATTGTACCTGATTTGTCTGAAGGACTTGGAAGGAGATTATATAAGGTTGAGTTCTTTGCAAACCAACAGACTGAAGAGTAAGACCAAGAAGGCTTTGCCTTTTGAATCAACAAGCCAAGTGAGAGAAGAGTGACATTCCAGAATCCCTAAGATTAGTCACCTTGAGGGAAGGAAGTCACAACATCCACCATTCCAGCCTTTGACCAATCTCTCCCTACACCCAAAGGAGGCCCACTAGTGGGAAGCACTGGGTCAATAGATCACCACCGCTGGCTTCTTGTCTGCAGATCCAGCTCCGACTCTACAAGAACCCAGAAACTGCAAGAGCTGAAGAGTGTGCAGCCCCCGTTAGCTTAAATATCTTGTTTTGCTTTTCTGTTTTAGTATTTTTGTTTTTTTAGCTAGCACATATCTCAGCCTATTTAGCCTTTTTATTCAAAAGATGTGGAAGTGAAATGTGGCTGTTTGAATATGTCTGTGTGCCCCCACACAGAGCATATGGGGAAGGTTCCAGAAAAAAAAATCCCCAGGTTTAAACAGCCTTAAATATTGTTTCATTAAACTATTCACAAAAAGTATGTTCTTTGCTTTATGTTTACAAGTCCTAAAAGACTTAAGATAGTTATCTGCAAGATTCATCAAACTTCAGTTTATCAAGAGAGATCTGTTAAAGTCTATATTACAATCTCTCTCTTTTGGGTGGGCAAGGGCTAGCCACCACATAAGAGCTGGATTTTAAGAAGGAAGTTTTATAATTGGCTCTGAGGCTGTGGTTTAGACCCTTTGATAAGAATTTGGCTTCAGTATTAAGATATTTAATCAGCTCCAAGTTATAGAGTTGGCTTTGGCAAAAAAATTGTTCGGGTTTATAACCAAATAGACAACCATCTCCTTAGAATCCTTCTTAGAATTTGTATGAGGCTTGATTATTTTTAATATTTGAGTATTTAGTTTCATTATTCAATTTTAATCCAATATTTAGACTAATCTGTTGATTTGTTATATTGCTTTATTTTTAGTTTAATGCTATTAATAGTTTAGCTTGGATATATTTTCTTGATTTTATTTTTAAGTTTAATAAAATTATAAAAGGATATGGAGTCACATTCCTGTCCATAAGCAACATGGGTCCAGAACCTTTGAGAGACTGAGGTGGATACCAGCCAGTCTTACCAGCTCTCTCTAATTAGCCTTTTGTTCCAAAAAGTGTGCTAGAAAACGCCTAAGACACGTACCTTGGAAATATTACAGTGCTGGAAGCTTGATAGAGTGAAGCTGATGACACTCAGTGTAATTATCCAGTGACACTGATGGGTAGCCAGAGATTCATAATCCAAACCACCAGAGGTCAAATTCTCACCAGTGTAAAACCACTGAAGACAAAAGAGAGCTGTGTGTGTGCATTCAGAACGTCAGGGGGTGGGGAGGAGGACAGGGAAAAAAAAACAACTTCAGGCTACTTAGTTAGGTGTCTAAATATGAACGTGAGAGCCTAACATTAGGATATTTTTGGTCCAAGCTTGACATTTTTGGCTTTTGACTTTAATTCTCTAAAGAGTTGAGTCAGCATCTAAGCTGGAGTTTCATATTTTGTTGATTTATTTAGTCTTCTAGGTGCTACTTTGTTGAACTCACATTATATACTTGTGCCACTTTAAAGTCCACTTACGAACAGACATTTCACTGTCTAACCTATGAGCAATCTCCTAATCTGTTTATCTACAAAAGTAAGGTTTTAATGCTTTTAACCCATTAGCTCCCTTTCTCAGCACTGCTGAGATAAAAGTAATGGGAGAAGGAGCTGAATGAACTGTTTACTAAGTTTGTTGCAGAATTTTTATTACTAATTATATGAGAAAGTAGAAAGAACATAGCTTGAATCTCACATCCTATGCAGGGATGGCAGATGGGAAAAAATATACTTATAAACTGAAGAGAACTCAGAGAAATCACTGAATAACAATAAAAATGGAACCCTATGAAGCTATTGTTTTACAAAATCACTTTTCCAGAGTAAAGTCTCACATCAAAGAGCCAGATTCAGAAATGGTGTAAACTTCAATGGAATTGCACTGCTTAATACTAGTTAAGAATTTAGCCAGTCGGCATCATTAGACAAGTGTGGATGCCATTAAAAAAGCCTGCATTTATTACACTGTCATCAGTTTCACTCTATCAAGCCGCTAGCATTTCAATATTAGTGTCTTACTGTGCTTTTATTCCCTATTGTGCAAGTAGAAAAGGCAAGGGGACACTGTAGTAATGTCAAACTGCACTGATTACTAATTATTGCTGTTTAGTTGTAGCCACTTGCAAGCAAACAATGTAATACAGGTGTGTGGCCAACAAGAGCTGTTTAAAAACTATAGTCTTTTTATAACTACTAAAATCATGCACACTCCCAATACTTTTTCCAATCTGATTTTTCTCCTCATTTTCTGCTAGCACTACCCAGTCAGTGAAATTATGATCACACAGGATGCATCTTCTCCTACACTGAAGACGAAGAAGTAGTTCTATAGACTGAAGTAGTTCTATAGACCAGATTGTGACCATAGATCCTGATCCTGGAAATTGATCCACATGGGTGACTACTGTGCCCTTGTAAAGCCTTGTTGATTTCACTGGGTCTTCACATGGACCAGTTTGTACATTTGGGGTCCTAGTAAGTGGAAGGCTGGAATATCTTTTCAACAGAGTGCCAGCAGCTATCAAGAAAACAAGAAGCATGCTTTTCCTCTTTATTGGGAAAGACTGCCGGGGCAGTGTTGTCAGCATACCTTTGAGAGGGTGCTCTTGTGTTGACATCACTCTATTCTTAGTCTGCTCATTTAAATCAATAATACCGAACATAATCACTGTTTGTCACCCTCAGTATCAAAGGGAACTGTGTTATTTTATGCTCCACATGAAGTCCAGTATGTGACCAACACACACTGATCCTTTGGACTGAGCACAAAGAAACAACTCCCAGTTCGCATTTAAAAAAGAAACACAATACTTTGACTTTGTAGTGAACAAAGACAGGTAATTGCAAGGTGTGGATGTGAAAAATAAAAAAAAGGTGTATTGTGATCAAAAAAACGATTTGCTGAAAACACAGTAACAAAAAGTATAATTACTGCATACTGTGAATATATATTTTAAGCATATTGTGTTTGACTCCATTTTTGCACAGTTGCTACAGGATGGCAAGAATTGGTGGTGGGGAAGGATGGACAGGAGAGAAATAAGATTTTTGCACCAGCTTTTAAAAAGTAATTTTATATTTAAAACACCCCAGAAACACTCAGGGCAGTGCTAGGGAAGACATGGGAGGCAATAGCCAGCCCAAAATTTGCCTTAGCCTCCTGTAGCCACCCCTCCTAATGCAAAGGTCAAATGTTATAAAGAAGTAAGGGTGGCATGGTATGGCCCTGCCTTCACAGCTAGGCAGCCAGAGAGCGGCGGCTGCTGCCAGCAGCAGTGCAGAAGTAAGGGTGGCAATGCCATTCCATGCTACTCTTACTTCTTTGCTGCGGCTCTGCCTTCAGAGCTGGGTGCCTGATCAACAGCCGCCATGCTCTGGCTGCCCAGCTGTGAAGGCAGCTCTGCCTTCAGAGAAGAGTGGCTTATGCCTTCCCCAGCCCCAAACACTTTCACACACTCCTGAATCAGGGCCCTCAACATCATGCACCACTATGTGAATATGAACTAGGGATAGGAGCTAAATTATAGCCCAGTGTGGTAGGTAACAGTGGGGGCAGGTTGGGGCTCAGCAAGGCTCGACTTCACAGTTGGACTTTTATACAGAGCTGGTAGCCCACACTACCGGACACCATTTCTACTCCAGCCCAAGAGCTGGGCATGGGATTTCAGGACCTGGCTGCTCTGAAGTCCAACCACATAAATCCCAAGTATTCAAGGTTTAAGCAGGTGGAATGGATTTTGCCCTGTGTGATTGCATTCCATTCCATTGTCTCTGTGCAAACTGGCTCATTTCACAAAGGGTGCATAGTGTCTGTAGACTTAAATTTGCAAGTAAAATATTTTGAAAATGGACAAAAAAATGCACACATGCTTGCTAATGGAAGTACAGTTAAGTAATATTTTAATATAAGAAGGTAACCATTGATCCTTACCTGACTGAGCAGCCCTCCTGTTTGCTTAGCCAGAGACTCAGTAATGCCAAAACATGCTCCATTTAACAGAGGTTTAAATGTAAGAGCACTCAGCATTGGTATATACGTCTACAAAATCTTGAACCTCACACTTCAATGCATTTGAAAATATATGTAGGATACTTCTACATGAGTTAGAAACACAGCCCTCTCTTCCCGTAGAAAAAGTTTAGTGCCCAGTTTTCATATACAACTTATTTGATGACTACTGAAAATTCTCCCAGACCCATTCCTAATTGTTAGGATTGGGCAAATAGGTTTATGTTATATTTACCTTCAGCAGCAAATCAGCAGGGCTTTTTCCTGAACATTCAGAACCAGCTGCAATGTTCAGCCTGCAGGCTGAATCCTACTGATAAGACAGACCGACAAACTAGTATGAGGCAGCTTTCCACCTCTCCAAGCACTGTCTCAAATATTGTTCAAGTTTCAGGTGAGCCTGAACCCAAAATCCAGCTCCTAAAACCTCTAGGTGATGGATGAGGATAAGAATTCAACTCCAGGCCCAAATCTGAATTTCATATCACAGGCTGTACCAGATTACAAGATCCAAATATTCTGAGGTTTGGGACATTTGAAATCCAGATTTGAATTTTATAGTTTAGACCTGTCATTAACGCTAGTATTAGTAACCTGTAATCTGAGATTGTCAAGGCTTTTTATGAATTTCTACGCATTTGACCCAAAACAAGATTTCAAAAATTGATATCCAAAACGTTGATTTTTTTTCTTTTGTTCCAATTGGAATTAAACAAAATTTGAAACTGTTGAAATTTCCCTTGGAATGGAAATTTTGAGTTTTGACCAGTACAAGTTATGAGATTCACAGCCCAGATTCCAGATCAAAGAGGTTCTGATAATCTTCAGATAAGCATTCAAAAGTTCCAGTGCTTATCATGCCTATCTAATCCATCTATTATATTTCTAAAGTACTGATCCCCTTGGTATCAAACCTAAGGTAGAAACTTCTCTTTGTTTGATCGATCACTTTTCAGCAACTAAATCTCATTGAGAAATACATACAGTTGTCTCCCACAGACTATATCAATATCTTTCTTTCCTTCTATGTTCCCATTTTTGGAGGAGGAGCTAAGATGGAAAAGCATCTAGAAGCAGCCCACCTGGGCTGTAGTAGATTAATTCACTGAAAGTATGGAACCCAAATTGCTTTTCCAGCATTAGTCTCTGAACCAGCCAACATCACAGCAGAAGAAGTGTGATCAAAATTAATTCATTTTGTAGTTGCATCAAAATCAAGATTACTTCTGCATAAAACATGAATAGGTCCCCCCCACACACACACACACTGAGACACGGTAAACAAAAGTGCACATCTAGCACACAAGTGGTAGATGCAATAGCATTAAGAATAATCACAAGGGGATTTCTTGGTAGTCACAGAAAGGCTCATTGTTTGAAGCCCAGTTCATCTTTTGGTTAAGATGAACAAAAATAGCTTATGCAGATTTCCACAAGCATTGTGTATTATTTGGTTTAGTGATCACAGCTTAAAAGCGTGATTTTAATAATGAGGCCCAATAAGCAGATTAAAGAAAGATTCAGGGGCTGCCTTATTGCACTAGAGAACAAAATGAGCTAGTTTCATTTAAATAAGTCTGATAATGATAATACATGTAATGTATATAACCTAATTTGACCGGCTTTTGTTTTGCACCCCTATATTTAAAGTTGCCAAAATGCCACTGATGCGAAGAAAGACTTTAATCACCCACCTGGTCTCCTTGGCTTGAGCCTTGCACTGCGCAACATTTTTTCTTTTGGTGAAGTTGAGGGGGGGGTGTTGCCATGGGTGTAGATTCTTATTAGTACCCCCAAATCATCCAAGAATCACTGATAGGCCTTGCGGCCCTCAAACTATATGCTGACTGAACTAATCATCCTGCATATCAATACTTGTGTTAAAACAAATAAATGCTGCTGTAAACTTAACTACAGTCTGTTGAATGGTTGGAACAACTGAAATCTAACTTTATATCAAATCTTTATATGAAAAAGGAGGAGGGGGGACTGGACACCATAGATATCTCAGGGTGTAAGTGAAATTTGATTTCTACAGTAGTTTTTTCTCACATGGACAGGATTAAACCGATTGCCAGATTTGAAATAAGAAACAAAATTTTGCCTCTGAGCACACTAGCAAGGGACCTTAGAACAGAGGTTTTCAAACTGTGTGGTATGCCCCCCTAAGGGGGCACAGGGGAACATTTGGGGGGCAGCCCCATGTGGATAGCAGAAAAAAAAACATAAGTTTAAGTGCGTATTGTTAAAATAAGTATGTGTGCCCACAGGATTTATAGCACAACCCCCCCCCCATTTTCTGTCTGGCACACCTCAGCCAGCCAGCCAGCCCCCCTCTCCCCCCCCCCCCCCCCAAAGAGGCTGGTGCTGCCCCGGCAAATACTTTATCAATATTTTAGCTTAGTGGTATTCAATGTAGATATATTTGCTTTAGACAGGAGATTATTTGTATCATAATACGTATCTTCAATTTATATCTGTTTGAAATAATCATAGAAAAGGTGCAGGAATCTGTCTCAAGCACAACACACAAAAA
The DNA here is from genome assembly GCF_965140285.1 of Lepidochelys kempii. Lineage (NCBI taxonomy): Eukaryota > Metazoa > Chordata > Testudines > Cheloniidae > Lepidochelys > Lepidochelys kempii. Next base: position 64,567,915 of record NC_136383.1, read on the forward strand.
AGACAACCCTCCCCAACCCCATATCTTGAAGCAGCCTATACAAGTTACAGAAAGGTAGGCTGTCTATATTCTTTATGGAGGGAGAAAATACAAAAAGGACCTGAATTTCATTCCCACATTCACCTAGGACTCTGGGTGTATAGAAGAAGTTATCTGAATAAAAACTGGATAACAAATAGATGCAATCAAAAAATTTCTCTCTGTTCTATGCTCGTGACAAGAATATCCAGAAGTCTCAATCCTATAAGTGCTTCCCTGTGGTAGGCACTGGACCGATAGATAATAAATGACAATTCCTGCCCAAAGAGTTTACAGACTAAAGATAAGAACAAGGAACTGAGACATACAAAGGAAGAGAGGGCTGGGTAGCCAAGATGACAATAGAATATTTTCATTATTTTGTGCTTTGAAGGAGCTGGCCTGAGCTAACCCCTCCCAGATGGTCCATCTCATGCCACCCTGGGGATAGGCCCTCTGTCTAGAGGCATTGTGCTTCAAGGAGGTAAATTTACCCAGAGCTCTATGGAATACAGTTGAAGTGCTCACATTGCACCATCTCTTCACCTAGCATAGCCTCTCCTCAAAGCACATAGCTGGTTGGGAAACAGTCAGTGGCTCTCCTTTCTCATTTTGGCAGTTTGTGATCCAGAAGGTGATAGGTTCTTATTAAGGAATGGGGATCTAGTATTTAACAGTCAAATTACTTTTGTTTAAACATAATATAGCTGAAAGCTTCCTGTAGGCTTCAGCCAGCTGCAGTCTCTTCTGCCTCCTGGAACCCAGAACCTCATCTTCCACAGTGGAGGATTACCCTCAGTCTCTGCAGCCACACTCATCCCCACACAACAATGGCAGGTACTCCACACAACTGATAGGGGAATCATCCCTTGTGCTTTGGGAATGTCAGGGACTGCAGTCATGCCTCGCCCTTACATTGGAGGCACACTGGGATTGAGAAGGGCCCTGGCCTTAACACTGAATTGGTGAAGTCAGTGGAGTTACATCACAGACTAATTTGACCCTGTTACTTTAAGTGACTTCAAGTCTAGTCTCTGATTTTGGATGAACAATTTTGCATGATCCTTATGTTTCAGGATAGAAACAATATCATTGTCCTAGTTACTTTACATATGTAGAATCTTGCTTGGGCAAGAACAGGGACTGCAATCTCCCTGGCCCTCAGGCAGGCCAAGCATGGACTGAAGGAGATTCCTTCCCACAAGACCACAAACCTGCAAAAAGGTCCAGGAGAATCTGTCCCAAAGAAATCATCTGTCCACATCTTAAAGAGAATGGAGATGAGAAGGTTCTTGACCTAGTTTCCAATCCAAAAACATGCTTAATGTTTGGCTGAATATGAAATATATTTCAGCAGAATTGTTTTATGGTAGTGGGAAATTCTGAAACCTAATATTCCTTTAGCATGGAAAGTGAATTGGTATTGAGCCCAATAACTTGTATTTAACTAAAGCATTGCTGGTTATATCATTGTTTATACCAGTTTAGCTTATTCTGGTTCAGGAACCTAAATAAGCTGTAACAGTATTAGGTACCTTTATACCAATATGGTTGTGCTTACACTATGGCTTTTACCAGTATAACTATATTGGAAAAAAATCACAACTTTAATTGACAGTTTAACTATATAAACCAGCTTGAAGATTAAAAATGTTGTGAGCCCTATTTATAAAAAATAAAAAAAATAATTAGAAATAAAAAGGCTCTAAACAAGTCAAAGAATGCCATAAGCACATGCATATCTCCCATTTTTCAAAGTAAATGACAAAAGTTCAGTAAAGCAAGACTGATCAGCAATCTGAGCAGCACAGTACAGAACTAAATGCAAAGTGCAATATTATGGTACTGCAATATAATTTAATGAAGACTGTTATTCATCAGACAAGTGTTAAATTCCTGATGTTTCTTGAAAATGTAAACTAAAATAACAAAACTACACCATATCCCAACATGGACACTTTCTGAATGCAGATGGATCTGTTTGGTGGAGATAAGGAAGTGAGGGTTTGGGAAAATGGGGTTTGGAAAAACAAAACTGAAATGCAAATTGACCCAAAGGGTTTAGTCTGTTCTCAGACCAACCCTCAGTCATTCTGGATCCATTCAGGGTAGGTTCTTTTGGTTCTATCTTAGCTGTATGATCCCTAAAACGCACATCCTTCCTGCCCTATAGGTGGGAGTAGGAATAATTGCTAAGATGTATTGTCCGCTGATTGCAATCATGCATGTGATCACAATCAGTCTTCTGAATGGAACAGAGATGTGACAAATCTACTTTTCTCAGATTTGCCAGATCTTAAACCCCACCTTAACTGTTTTCTAAAAGATTAATTGCCATGGAGCTAGAAAGACAATGACAATTCTGATCTCATAATACTGTATTTAGCTAATGTTGCCTCACAAAAAAATAAGGTATACTTCCACCATTAAACAGGGATACTGCTGAAGCCCTGGAGTCAGTTCTGCCTTAGTAATGTAATATTTGAATGGTGAAGATTTTATTTTCCCATTTGTTCTCTATATCCTCCTTTCAAAAATTTGCACAGCACCCTTCCAGTTTGTAAAGAAAAAAAAACATTAAACATTGTTAGTCTATTTTGCACAGACATCTTAAAATAGCACAGATACGGAAAAGATCTATTTAAATAAATTACTGTTCCTGCTCTATGTTCCTGTGTTTACAGACATGGAGCTGTGGAATTCAACAACTGCATCATGAAATGTGGTAGGATTTTTGCTGTCAAAGACAAGGATTTGAAACACTGAGGTTTTTTCAGTTATTAAAATTATCTAACCTTTCTGTGCAATTTTGTAGATGAAGTGTGACCTTCCTATTGAATAACAATTAGCGCTTATAGCAACTGAAAATTCACCCAACTCAAAAAGCATCTTTCATTCTGTCTCTTTACTGAAACTCAGTATGATATATAGGTTGTAATTATAACTTTTTTTTTTTAAAAAAAAAAAGCATAATTGCAAAAGCTGACATGGTTGAAGAAAATCCTTACAGACATGAAATCCATGATGCTAAAGCCTTTTGGTTTTAGTCAATTTACATAGCTGTCAGGCTTAAGCTTCCTAAAGCTCCTCAGCTGAAATAGTGTCCAATTGTGTTACCAGGAGAAGCCTGACAGCTTTTTCAAATTAAACTGTCACTACATTTCCTCTCAGTTTCTCATTGCATGATTGAATGGGAGAGGTCCACTTTCAGTGAATGAGAAAAGAAATGTTTCATGGCAGCTAGTGTATTTCATTTCAGTATTTACTCAATCCACTTTCCATACCAAATGATGAAGGGGGGGGACTTAGAATTTATTTGCATCAGACTGGTGGCATAATTTTTATGAATTAAATAGCAGTTCTCTGTTGTCTATCATTTTTTAAAAAATCCACCACAGTGCCTTTTACATACATATTTGGAAAAGGTGATTTCAGGTCAATATAATGAAAATTTAGTAGTCAATCTACATTGGATAAGCAAATGCTTTTGATGATTACAAAACAGAGCCACAAAATAAAACTCATATAGGCCTGAATGAATGAAATATACCTTTTAGTTAGAAGGCAAGAGAAACTTCACTTCTTGTGTCAGGGGTGATAAGCCAGGGGATGCCAAGGACAACTGAATGTGCACAAAGTAGCCCAAACTAGAGGATTTCTCAGTTGCCCTGAAGGACAGTTACCTCTATGGAAGCCATCTGGTATGTGACTGGTCCAGACGAAAGGAGTGACCAATCTATAGACTCCACCAGCTCACGTGAATCCTTGTGCTGGGTGGTGAGCTTGCGTGCTCAGAAAACTCCAGAACCATAGAGTGTCTAATTTCGTGTTGGCCATAACAGGATTCCAAAGCTGGAAAGGGAATTGGAGGGGGAAAAAACTTCCCTAATTAGTGAACCACACTAGAATCTTAAGCTCTGAGGCTCTGTTGATAAATTAACTATGCAAATTAGCAAAGAGAGTATATTATCATGAAATCATACCTGCTCAATGACACCACATGGCTCCATAATGCTGTCTAGTTTCAATTATTTGCTATACTTATCACTTGGGGTGGAACTACTCCTTTCACCCTTAAGAGAATTATTACATCCTCTGCCATAGTTACACTGAATACACCAATGACATCATTCTGGCAAAGTACAGGTATGTATTTTCCAATTATAGTGCATGTTTAACCCCCCATACTAAGGTTAATACTGTACATCATTAGAAAATCAGCCCCAACCAATGCCCCTTGATCACAGTCCTCTGCTACGTTAAAATCCCATACCAGTTTAAGGTTATCAGTTTCTATGGTGGTTTGCCAATGGCCCATTACATTCAGTCTTTGGCCATTTTCCCCTCTGACCACCACAGAGTAGGATGTTAATTTCCGTGCTGGCTAGCGGAAAGCTTCTTTCCATAGCTTTTTCAAGTAAAACAGAAAATTGGGGCCCAAAATGGCTGCTTCTTGCAGCAGCTAGTCCTGAAACACTCAGGGAAGAGGCAATTCTTGATTTAGCCCTAAGTGACACACAGATTTTGCTCCAAGAACAGTGATCATAATGTAATTAAATTTAACATCCTGGGGAGGGGGCAAAGAATACCAAAGAAACCCAGTACAGAAGCATTTAACTTCAAAAAGAGGAACTACACAGAAGTGAGAACTCTAGTTAAAAGGAAATTAAAAGGAACAGTCAAGAATTAAATGCCTTCACGCTGCATGGAAACATTTTAAACACACCATAGAGGCTAATGCATACTGTGACATTGCATTCCATATGATTTTGTGAGGGCGTGCTGGTGAGTGTGAATGCAGTGTGGTTGGAGTGTGCTTCATGTGGAAGGTGTCTTGTAAGGTATCACTACAAAGCTTATAATCTACTGAGTGTGGTCATCCAATTTGTGTAAATGTATCATCCTTGTATCTGAAACTAGAAATATGAAATATAACTCGGAGGTCCTATTGTAATTATGCAAAGTGTTGGCCATTAATGGTGGTTTGGAATCTCGATGGCTCCCATCAACTAGGACAATTGGTTGTAAATAGCTCTGTTTAATTGCAAGCCTTCCTGTGAGTCAGGCCAGGAAGAATGAAGGCTCGGGGTCTCCAAGGACATGTGACCATGTCACCTGGTACTGGAATCCATCGTTAATGTGGTGCTTTTCCATTTAGAAGGACGGATGGGGACCCAGAGAGACAAAAGATTCCCGCCTTGTGCCAAAGCTATATAAGGGGATGGAACAGAACAAAGGAGGTTCCAGTAATGAGAAGTCCCCTAGTTACCACCTGAGCTGGAGGAAACAAGAACTGTACCAAGGGAAAGGATTGGGCCAAGACTAGGAAGGAGGCCAGTCTGTGAAAGAAGCTTATTGGAACATCTCTGAGGGTGAGATTTTATCTGTATTCAGTTTCCTATTGTATTAGGCTTAGACTTGCATGTTTCATTTTATTTTGCTTGATAACTTACTTTGTTCTGTCTGTTACTTGGAACCACTTAAATCCTACATGTTATAGTTAATAAAATCACTTTTGTTTATTAATTAACGCAGAGTAAGCAATTAATACCTGGGGGAGCAAACAGCTGTGCATATCTCTCTATCAGTGTTATAGAGGGCAAACAATTTATGAGTTTACCCTGCATAAGCTTTATACAGAGTAAAACTTATTTATCTGGGGTTTGGATCCCATTGGGAGCTGGGTGTCTGGGTGCTAAACACAGGAGCACTTCTTAAGCGGTTTTCAGTTATGTCTGCAGCTTTTGGGGGATGTGGTTCAGACCTGGGTTGGTGTTTGCAGCAGGCTAGCATGTCTGGCTCAACAAGACAGGGTACTGAAGTCCCAAGCAGGCAGGGGAATTGGGCTCAGAGGTAGTCTCAGAACATCAGGTGGCAGTCCCAAGGGGGTTTCTGAGACCCAACCCGTCACACATATCCCAAATAAAAATTGTAAGAGGACAAACAAAAATTGCTTCCATGGCTATCCAATGGAGTAAAAGAGGAAGTTAGAGGCAAAAAGGCATCTTTTAAAAATTGGAAGTCAAATCCTACTGAAGAAAGTGGAAAGGGAGCATAAACTCTGGCAAGTCAGGTGTAATTAGGCAGGCAGGCAGGCAGGCAGAGAAAGAAAGAAAGAAAGAAAGAAAGAAAGAAAGAAAGAAAGAAAGAAAGAAAGAAAGAAAGAAAGAAAGAAAGAAAGAAAGAAAGAAAGAAAGAAGAGGAGTAACTAGCTAAGGACACAAAAAACAGCAATTTTTTTGTTAAAGTACATCAGAAGGAGGAAGCCTGCCAAAAATCAGTGGAGTCACCGGGCAATCAAGTTGCTAAAGGAGCCCTCAGGGAAGACAAGGTTGCTGCAGAGAAGCTAAATGAATTCTTTGCATCAGTCTTCTCTGCAGAAGCTGTGAGAGAGCCATTCTTTTACCTGACAAATCTGAGGAAGTGTCCCAGACTTGAGGTGTTGATAAAGTTGGTTTTGGAACAAATTGATAAATTTAACTGTAATAAGTCACTAAACTGTGATATGTAAACTATCACTTAAATCAGCCTCTGTACCAGATGATAGCTAAGGTAATGCCAATTTTTTAAAAGAAAGGCTCCAGAAGTGATCCTGGAAACTACAGGGCAGCAAGCCTGCCTTCAATACTATGCATACTGGTTGAAAGCATAGTAAAGAACAGCATTATCAGACACACAGATGAACATGATTCATTGGGGAAGAGTCAACACAGCTTTTGTAAAGGGAAATCATGCCTCAATCTATTAGAATTCTTTGAGGGGGTCAACAAATGTGAACAAAAGTGATTCAGTGAATAGAGTATACTTGGACTTTCAGAAAGCCTTTGATAGGTCCCTCACCAGCAGCTCTTAAGCAAAGTAAGCAGTCATGTGATAAGACGAAAAATGTTCTTAGAGATCAGTAAAAAGGTAGAAACAAAGGGTAGGAATAAATTATCAGTTTTCAGACTGGAGAGAGGTAAATAGCAGGGTCCCCCAAGGAGCTGTACTGGAATCATTGCTGTTCAACATATTCATAAGTGATCTAGAAAAAGGGGTAAACAGTGAGGTGGCAAAGTTGGCAGATGATACAAAATTACTCAAGGTAATTAAAACCAAAAGCAGACTGCAAAGAGTTACAAAGGGATCTGGGTCTCACAAAACTGAGTGACTGGACAACAAAATGGCAAATGCAAAGTAATGCACATTTGAAAAAACATATTACCAACTATACGTACCAAATGAGCAAAGAGGGTCAGGGATGCACCCCAGTGCTCTGGGTGTCTCTAAGGATCTGACTGCCAGATGCTGGGAGTTGACGACAGAGGATGGATCACACACTAATTGCCCTGTTCTGTTAATTCCCTCTCACGCATCTGGCATGGCCACCATAGGAAGACAGGCTACCAGTCTCTATAGACCATTGATCTGACCCAATAAGACCCTGGTTATATTCTTAAAAGCAATTAGGATTTCACCTGAGGTTCCTCCAACCTCCTCAGGCAGATAGATATCACTCTCTAAAATAGCACTCAGATAGCTCAGTGGCCTAGAATTAACTGACAGCTTGTGGAGCTATTCCTTGCACCAGTCTGACCAACATCAGTTTTAATCAATGGGTAATCCCATTTAAAATGTCCAGTCTTTCCACATTTCCAGCAGGTCCAATCCTCTGTGGCATTCAGTAATATACTCCAGTGTCCTTTCGAGCCCTGGTCAGGGAGTTATCTTGTGTCTCTTGACTGAAAATCTACATCTCTCTCTCCCGGTACCTTTTGTTGCTGTGCAGTTACAGGCTGCCTTTCCCTCTTCAGACTTCCTTGGTCAGTATTTTCATTGCTTCTTGCAGACAATTATATTGTTGATCCTTTTGCCCTCATTGTTCCGTCCCTAAGCTCTGTGGCCCCAGATCCTCACGGCTGCTCCTTCATACCTTTCCAGCTCATGTATCTGTTCTAATTCACTTGCTAGTACGATGTCTTCAATTAGTATTTACAATTTTGCACTCTACAATTGTATTCAAATAGCCTCTCAGCCTGCCTTAATAATGAAGTAGTCTCATGTTAGGCTATCCTCTATGTCCCTTCCCAAAAGGGCGAATGAAATCCAAAAACAGGGGAAATCTTGAGTAGGAGTTGAAAGGTTATTTTATCTCTGGATCTGACACTGATTTGACTGCTGCTGGAATACTCGTCCAGTTCTGGTGGCCACAATTCAAGAATAAGCTGATAAGGGTTCAAAGAAGAGCCATGAGAGTAATTAGAGGATTAGAAAACATGTCTTATAGTATAGGCTCTCAGAGCTCATATTATTTAGCCTAACAAAGAAAAGGTTAAGGGGTGACTTGATTACAGTCTGTAAGTATCAACATGGGGAATATGTAATGGGCTCTTCAATCTAGAAGAGAAAGGTATAACACAATCCAATGGCTGAATGTTCAAGCTAAACAAATTCAGTATGGAAATAAATTACTTTTGGGGGGTGAAAGGGGACAGTCAGAGTAATTAACCATTGGAACAATCTGACAAGGGTTGTGGTGATTCTATCACAGACAATTTTAAAATCGAGATTGGATGTTTTTTTCTAAAAGATCTGCTCTAGGAATTGTTTTGGGGAAACTCTATGGCCTGTGCTACACAGGAGGTCAGACTAGACAATCATAATGTGCCTTTTGGGCTTGGAATCTAGGACTCTAGGGAAACACTTTGACCGATATCAGTCTCACAATAAAACCTACAGCTGAATGAAACAAAATGCAGAAAATTCAGCAAGGTCAGCCAAGCAGCTTTTCCACCACTGGGGAAGGGCTTTGTGAGCTCATGGAGGGTGTAAAGGACACAATGAAAATTTTAAAATAACTTAAGTGACTTAGGAGCGTGTTATGTGTTTTGTGTATACCATAGGTTGCAGGGCTTCTGTATCATATATGGACAGACTACAGAACTTCCTTCTCGCAGAGATACACCAGAGATGTGTCTTCCATAAGATTTAAATGACCTACCAGATATAAATGAGGTTAGCTTAAATAAGATATGTTATTCACATGCACCATAGAACTTCTTGAAGTTAATGTCTGTCAAGGTTGCTTTTTTTGTAGATGGTGTAGTCTTTTCTGACACTGTTCTGTATAGGTCCACAGCATTCGCGTATGACTATGTCATCTCTGAGCTCATGGATAGCGGAGTTTGATGCTGGGCTCCATCACAGAATGTTTGCTACTACCAGATTTTTCCCAGGAACATATTCAGCAATTGGTTTAAATCACATTAACCTCATCAATAGTGATTTTTAGTCTTCATGCTGTTTACAGCTTCTAAGGTAATTTCAGGTTTTTCCAAGTTGCCTTTTGTTCTGCTGCTTGATTAGTTCAGACTGCCTTGCATCTATATAGCTGTGGGTAGGGTTAGTCTGTTTTTAATTGCAGTTGCTGTGAAAGAATTTTATCTGTTAACCTGCCTGTTTCTGGTATTTTCATGTTTTGCAATTCCCCCAAAATCTCAATTTTTAGCTAATGCATCCAGAGCTCTTATAAAACACAACATTTTCTCCTGGTCCTTGAATTCTCTGGTGAAAACATGCTCTTTTATAAACCACATTTCTCTGTGTTATAAAATATACATCAAACATAGCTGGAACTTTTTCAAAGTCATATTTGTGACTATTTTCAGTAAAGTCAAATAATTTAATGATATGCTCTGCCTGCTTCCCCATAGCATAAATTAAAAAGCCTACCTGAATATCTTCAGTTTCCTTACAGAGTTTTGTAGCAATTTGAAATCTTTCAAAATACTGCTTCCAGTCTGTCCATTATGAAGCTGAAGTTTGTCAAAGCTGAAGTTCTCTGGGGCATTGAAGAGTGGCATGTTGATGACAACTTGCAACCTTTGTAGTTTGTTCCTTCTGTTTCTACTGTCTTCTGGCACTAGAATTATTCCTGACACCATGTCATGTATTTCGTGTATGGAGTAATAATACCACTGAAAAAAATCAAGCGTTTTCCAGCAGGACCACAAACTGAAAAAGCTGATTCTCCAGCAAAAACACCTGAAGAACTAGCTGTGACATGGTCTTCCTCTTCCTAAAATGTGTCCCATTCATGCAAGTGATGCATAGCTAAAGAGTTCTACTAGAGTCATTTCTAAGACTAGATGACCAGGTAGTGTCAGTGGTGAAAGGTGGCTTCCTTCAATGTCATCTTGCTAAGAAATGTTACCTGTTTCTCCTGGATGAGGATTTGGCCACAGCGATCCACTCCTTTGTCACCTCCAAACTAGATTACTGTAATTAAAGTGTAGCTGGGACTGAAAGTGACAGCAATGCAGACTCCAGCTTATACAGAATGCATCAGCCTGCCACCACAACACATCATCCTTGTACTCCAATACCTCCACTGGCTCCTGGTATGTTACATTTACCAGACAAGGTCTCTGTCCTGTTCCTCAATGCTATTAATTGGTTAGCACCCAGTTAAACTAGTGTCTGCATCTCCATCCAAGAAAACTAAGCAGATTATATGAACAGATTTAACACACACACTGAAAACCCAAAATGATCAGCAGAAGATTAAGCAGTGAGCAGATCTCATGACTCAGCACTGTCTCTAAGTCAAATAAGCTAATTAACTACTGTAATGAATTACTGGTAATATTTTTACAGATGTCTCCTCCTTTCTATTCACCTACACAAATATAAGGATAGTAGTTTGTACTGGTCATTTCTACCTCTATCACCTCTATATTCATTTCACTGGCCTCTAGAGAATTGGAGGCAAGAGCATCAGGTGTCATGCTTACAGCATGGGACAGGGAGACAAGGAATTTTGGTTCTGTCTCTAACAGTGCCGCTTTTAAACATTTAGCCTCAGCTTCTGCATCAGAAAAATGAATGCAATAAAAACTTCTTTCACAGTGGTAGCCATATTAGTCTGTATCAGCAAAAAAAGTACTCATAAAAACTTCTGTAGCTCTCAGGGGTTTGTGTCAATTAATTGACTGTAAAGCACTGAGATAATTCCATGAATGATGTAATGAAATATATTGAAATTTTATTATAATTAAGTTTTATAGCTAGGACTCACGCAATAGTAAGGATGTGAAAACAAGCATTCAGCCGAAGAAATTCCAAGAGTCATATTTACTCTGGCAACTTAAACTTGGTACCATCACATTTCCTTTATATTTTATGGAATTCTTTAACACATTATGAAATGATGTTATGAAATGAAAAAATACTACAAATATACAAAGTGGCACTGGCCCATTGAAAAATAGGTTTGTCCATGCTGCTCTTCTCCTCTAGTTGACCTGTATGTGTTGTGCTCAGCATTGCAAATAGGCTTTCATTTTTCTTTAACATGAGATCATTTTGTATACTAAAGAATGATAGATACATGATTAATTTTACCCACACACTGAAGCTTTTATTTATTTAATATATTTGTAACTTTATGGACACTGATCAAAAACTTAATCTAGTGTTTCATTCTGGCAATAAGGAAATAAATAAAACATCGGCTATATCTTTACAGACACTAGGGCCTGGTCTACACCACAGCTGCCGGTGGAGCTCAGCTATGCAATTTGAGTTACGTTAGTAGAGTAACTCCAGTCGATGTAGCTTAGCTCTATTTACCTCGGGGTCCACACTCTGCTATGTTGATGAGAGACACCCTCCTGCCGACATTGTGTCTGCCTCTCATTGAGATGGAGTACAGAAATCGATGGGACAACTCTCCCCCATCGATTGAATGTGTCTTCACTAGACCTGCTAAATCAATGCCTCCACATCCACTGCAGCAGTGCCAATTTAGCTCTGTAGCAAAGACAATCCCTGAGAATAACTATTGGTTCCTAAATACTTGACCTTTTGATTCATCCTTTTAAATCTCCACATTACGTCAGAGTTACTGTGCCTTTACATATTAAATATAATGCCGCTGTATTTATTCGACAACTTACCCGTTTTATCCAAAGTGATTAGAACTGGCCAATTTGTCAGAGCTGTTCGACTGCTTGGCAGAATTAAATGATTCCTCAAGATATTTTGCTGAAATAATGGAGGAAAAAAATAATGAAAAATAGCACCCAAGGAAGTTCTCTGGGGCATTGAAGAGTGGCATATTGTGGCAGGTCTGCAGGTGATTTATGTGTCTCTGCAAATAACAGTCCTTTGTGCTGATCAGCAATATCCCTGCTATTCTAAATAAATGGCTCACATGGAGTACTGGTTGCCAACCAATATTTCCCCTAATGATTTTTTCTGTGTAATTTTCTCCTCCTCTTTTTTTTAGCCATTAGATGTATTCAGGCCATATACTACCTTTGATTCATACATGCAACTCTCATTGCCATCAACATAATAGGCTTTCAGATCAAGAGCAGAAGATAGTTTGTGTGCTGTCAAAATTTCCCCCATATCACCTGCTTGTGACTAAAGGAGGAGCTTCTCTTTTTCTCTCTGGCTTCTCCTAAAGTGGAAGTGTGGGGGTGGGAGAAAAACCAGCTTAATCTCTGACCATCCCATGGGAAAGACCCAGTTCTTCTAAACCATTGGACCAATTTTTTTAGTACTGCCTGAGTTGCCTAATAGTGTCAAATACTCCAGTGTGCAGTGCTATGATGGATGGTTCTGCCTAAATCCATGCAGAGAAAATAAACAGCATTCCCCACTCAGTCAAGCACAGCAGGAAGTGTTTCTTTAAGTCTCCCCTTGAGCATGAATTTTGTCAAAAATGAGTGAACTAGTCAGGCATGCATTAACATGTGCAAGGAGGCATCTTTCACATTTAAAAAATGATCACCTTACCAACTGGAGCATCCTTAGTCTCAGTTTGATTGTGTTACTGCTGCTGGAGTGGAACCATAGAACAATTTTAATCCTCCCAATTTAAACCAAATGACAACTAAAACTTTTAGCGTCAACATTAAAAGATTAAAAGGGATACTTAATCTCAGACTGATGTAATCTAAATGAAAAATCCCTTTAGAGTTGGCACAAATAAAGCAATTAAGTACTGTTTCCATAGCTGCTGCTCTCATGCTAAATGTTTACTTTGTGACTCCATGTATGAGCACAGAAATTATCAATCATCTCTCTCATCCAGTATCCTATCTCTCAGAGTGGCCAGTTCCAGATGCTTCAGAGAAAGGTGCAAGAAACTGCACAGTAGACAGTTATGGAAGAACTGGCCCACAGTGGAAATTTAGATGTTGTCTTATGTCCAGAGCATGTGGGTTTACTTCGCTAATTCTTTGTTGAATCTTATCTCATGTACCTCTATGTTCTCATTAGTCACATAAATCATTTCTTGGGTCCTGCTATGCTCTTAACCTTGATATTTCATGCTAATCAGTTACACAGATTAATTATGTCCTATTTAAATAAAATATTTTATCAGTTTTAAATTGCTGCCTTTCAATTTCACTCAGTGTCCCCTCAATTTTGCATTATGAGAAAGGGTAAATAGGAGTGTATAATTTACCTTCTCTTCCCCATTGATTATTTTGTATAACTAATTTTTTGTAGTCTCCTTTGTAGATTAACAGTCCTAGGGTGAGATCTTGACCTTCGATCTGGCCTATTTATGGAGGATGAAAGGGCCAAAGCAGCATGCAGAAACCTAAAAGCCCATGTGCAGGCATTGTGGGAAATAGTCATGAGGCTGCCCTCTGAGTATACCCTTGGCAAGCCCAGGTGTAGGACCGTTCTGGGGCAGACCTGGGAATGGAAGGGACGTTCTGGGGGCAAGGCTACAACATACATCACTGGAGAATCCAAGCACTGCTACAGCCCATAAGGTAGCTTGGGGAGACGGCCATAACTTAGACAGGGCTTCAGGGTTGTCTTCCTTACAGCAGGTTCCATTCTAGCCCTCTGAGCAGCTCTGGATGAGGGGGCACAAAAGTGACTTAAAGCCTCTTAGAGACCCAGCATGCAATGTTACCCCAATGTTTTCAGTCTCTCCTCATATTTACACATTGATTCAGACATATATGGCAAAAAAAGTGCCTATCCTGGGTTCTAGAGAGACAAGGTGAAAGAGGTAATATCTTTTATTGGACCAAATGATATTACCTCATAATAAAAGATATTACCTCACCTACCTTGTGTCTCCTGGAATATCCTGGAATTGATACAGTGCATATCCTGGGTTGTAGGCATCTTTTATGTATTTATTATATAAACCCACCAATCTCCCCCAAACCAGAAAAACAACCAGAGTTGTCAAATCACACAGCATATTAGGAAATCATCAACACATTTTACATAAGCCACTAACAGTTAAAATATTTTTGGGTCACTTTTGATCTGGGCTACTTTCATAACGACGATGCAGAAATGAAAGTTTCTGTATAATCCCTTGAGGATCTTACTCCGTTCGAATGGGACAATTACATTTGTTTCTGTACGACAAAAGATCTGGACAGAGCGCAACAGCAGTAATATATAAACAAAAAGCTCACACACAGCACTTTAGGAAGCATCTGAATAAAGCTTCTTTCAATCATTTTATGCGGTTCTGTACCAAATGACTGACAACTTCCTCTTTTTTTATTGTAAAGGTGATTATAAACCACCTAATTTAGATTTTATAATAGAAAGTGACAACTTAATTTGCTGCATTGCTAGCAATTGAAAAGCAAATTGAAGTGGAAGTCGTAGCAATATCCAAAGGATGCACAGCAGCTTTGGCAAACTGAAAAAGATAAAACAAAACTATTGTTTAGAAGAGAACTTTCTTAGTATCGTTCAAATTTTCTTGTGCTATTTTTTTCTGAATTATTTATGTATGATTATTGTGCACATTTAAAAAAAAATAATCTAAGAGGCTGTGAGGGCATTTCGAACATGGCCAGAAGGGCTGCAGTCTCTCTGTTAGTTTGAGTTTTGATTTAGATTTTGCCTTACTGTTTTACTATATCGCACCTTTCTAAGTCATGGAAAGCCAAGCATCTTCCATGAGGTATTGATCAGCTGTGATTCATAATGGACTTCAAATGGGAAGATGTGGCCTTCCCTGGACTGGCTTCTATGCCCCTTCAGGTAATCTTTCAAAATATAACCAGGAATTCTCTTGCTTATTTTACTAGTCTCTTCACAGTGACCATCTCCAGTTTTGAGGTCCAATTTGTATGTATCGAACAGAAAAGGGAAGCAAAAAGAGATGCCAAATTAGCAGATGTGATATTATATGATCATTCAGAGCTTAAGATGCTTGCAAGAGCTCCGCTGTATTCTGTCTGGTTTCAACTGGCCAATCACAACAAGAGCTTCACAGAGCCTACCCAGATTCTGTTTGGGAAGCTTAGCCCTTAAAGGCACAGTCCACCATAACTCAGATGCACTAGAGTAGTTACAACATGGATAGCAGTCCCATACCATAATTGGGTTCCACTGCTCTACCCTGTTCCATCCAGCTCCTCCAAAAAAACAAAAGAATGTCTTATAGACTTGAGAAATGAAACAGGAATTACATGGTAAAAGAATGGAAAATTTGTCTACACTCTGGCAATTACCCAGCACAAGTTCCAAGTAACATCAAAGGAGAAACTAGAACAACCTTTGAGGTTCTGGAAAGTAATGGATACTAAGGGAGTTAGAAATCATATTAAGAGAAGGAGTACTTGTGATATCTGCATCCGATGAAGTGAGCTGTAGCTCACGAAAGCTTATGCTCAAAATTGGTTAGTCTCTAAGGTGCTACAAGTACTCCTTTTCCTTTTGCGAATACAGACTAACACAGCTGCTACTCTGAAACCAGAAATCATATTGAATTTCAGTAGAATTCAGATCTCTAACTCCTTTAGGGTACTTATGCTTGCATAAAAGGGAGATTTTCACAGTTGGGGGAAAAATGTACATTTCCTTTAATTATACTATACATCTGCCATATGCAACTACCTACATTTTTCACAGCTTTTCATGTCCTTTTTGTTTCCATCCTTTCCTGCTCATGTAATATGAAGCAAAGTTATAACGTAGAACATATGACTTTGCTGTCATTTGCTTGGCAAACAATTATAAATACAGGACTATAATTTCATTACAAGATCCATCAGAAGGAGATAGCTCCTGTTCAAACACAAACATCAACAATAGGCAAATAAAGAGAAAAATTCACAAAACACTCTGATTCCAAAAATCAACTCCATGGTAATTTATGTGTCTGCGGTCATAAGGAGCCAATGGGATTTTGCGTGTATGCAAGAGTCTAACCTTACAGATATCACAGGATTGGGGCCTAAATTGCTACAGTAGTTATATAAATATTGTTTTAAGAATTTTTCACTGTCTAGTTTCCTTTTTATAAACAGTTGGCCATTGCCATTGGTTTAATTGTTCAGATCTGAAGATAACCCTATTAATATTGGTCCAAATCCTTTACATAGTTATTTAGTTTTTACCTGGTCTTTTCACAAGCAAAATGCCAACTGGGAAAAAATTCTGATGGCAAGAACATTACTGTATTAGAATTAGACACACTCTTTGTAAAAACAATTTGTTCAATTCATTTAGCCCCTGAAGAATTCTTGATTAAATGACTTAGGTTTTTATTAATTTGTTCACTCTTCAAAATCCTTCAGTTAAAACAATGCTTCTCTGTCTTTCTTACAAACTATTCGGGGTAACTATTGCTTTGGATTTTTGGCTTTCGTAATTCCTTATTTGTACTAGGTGATTAGTGACGTGGAATTGTTTCTTTTCCTTGTTTGGAGAACTGTAAGGTTTAGCAACAGGGCATGGGCTTGAGTAAGCCATATCTGGCACGAACATTCTTGCACAAAGAAAACCTGCAATGCTTTCTGAAACATTTCTAATGCGTCACTGATCACATCTGCCTTTCGGTGGTAGCTAGTAGACCTTTCTGCACGCAAATGCATAATTGTTTATTCTAATTTGAATTTGTGTGTCTCTCTCTAAATGCAACGTCTTCCCTGATCACCAAATAAAATGCAGGCCCAGATTCTTTGGTCTGGTGGAGCTACACTTTGTGCCAGTTGGTTCACTTACACAAAATTATTCCTTTCTGGCCATCAATGCTATTGCCCAATACCATCTTTCCGAACTTTGATAGTATTACCATCGCTTTTCAAATATGTGGTATGAAGTTTTTACGAGAGATTTCCTTGAGTCTTGCTTTAATCACAGGTTTCCCTCCTCTACCTTAGAGATATTGGTGGCCTCTTGAGAGCTTTTAGCATCTGATATTAAGTGATACGTGCACTCATCCTCCAGACTTGACTGGAAATCTCTAATTCTTTATTGGCCTTCCTCATGCTCATATTCTGTAATTGTAACATGTACAAAATGCCATGACCTGACTACTGACAAGCTCAAACATATTGATCGGATCTTCCCAGCTCTCCACAAAACTCTATTTCTCGGACATTTAGCACTTCCGTGCAATTCGTTTTTGGGGCATTTAAGCATCTGATGCCATTACAGCACCTCATTTTTCTGATTGGTCAGAATCATTTATTGTCATATCTCCTATCAGATCATTTAAGTAACCCAGGTCTATGCCTCAGGATAAAAACCGTTGATAACTAAGAGTCCTCTTGCTATGCCCTAAATCTTTGAAACTTGGTAAAGTGCACAAGATATTAGATCAAAACTAACTTAGGTGACTGATAAATTCTGAAGTCCTACTCTACAGAAAGAGGTTTATTCTCATTTGGAATATAACGGTGGTGTTGTATCAAGTTTTACTAATTTGGGGCCCAATTCTTCCTGCACTTTGCCTAGGTGCAATGGGTCATATTTCTTTTAAATAAATTGTCTATTAGAATTATATTAATGTTGGTACTAGAATTACCTAGAAGTTGAGTGAGTTTATGTTTGTGAGTAATATGATCCTTCATTGTATGTAAGGACAAATGAGGACACTTGCAAGTGGGTATCAAATGAGCTATTGATGATATGTAGCATCAGGAATGACTTTGTACAGAAACACCAAAACAATGCCTGCATGTGTGATGAGCCTGCTACAACAATTAAACAAAACCATGTAAGTCTTTTTCTGGCAAGAAATGCTGGAAGTGATTTCATCAGTTATATAAAACAACTGGAGGCAACAGCATTCTTGAAGGCTCTTGGAGCCTGAGCTATATTTTGGAGTAATAGCAGGAGAGCAGCCTGAGTTGTGCTGGCTCATGTGGCATTATAGCTAAGGTTTTGCCTAGTCTCTGAAAAGTTTCAGAGTGGAGGAATGTGTCAGTACCTACCCACTCCCTTGCACCTCAATGCAAGGCCACCAAGAATCAATAGCAGGAGCATAATCCCTATGCTTTCTTATCACCCCATAAAAACTGGGTCTGTGCCCACAAGGGCTGGGAGGGAAGATACCAGTGAAAGGAGGACACTCAGGCCTAAGAATAGTAAACTATGCTTTATTGAAGGAAGGAAGAACTTACGCTCCAATCTGCGCGGGGAGCCCCTAGGACGCGCAGAGGGGCTGCAGGGGACTCTGGCCATTCGGAACAGCTGACCAGGCAGGACTCCGCTGTGGAGGGAGTCCTCTGCGGCGCTATATTCTCTACGCTTATCTTGGGGTTACATGGGATCAACAGCCGGTTACATTCTTACATGTATAATTTATGCTTATTACATAAACGGACTTGTTTACAGGCAAAAATATGCTGTGCTATGTGACAATATCTTTTGGCAGGGGATGTCAGACAAAGTTAATTGAAACTGCCTGCATCCTCCACTTACCTCCAGTCACATACTCAGTCCACCACTTAGCTCCTCGCCAATCTTCCGCAACCTTGCCCCTACAGGGTCCATTGGGGTCAGGGTGAAGTTGGGGCTATGACTTCCTCCTACTGCATCAGCCCCTGGTGATGACTAGGCCCAGAAAAAAGATATTTTGCAAAAATGGAGCAAAGAAAGCCATTTGAATCCCTCAGAAAGGAGAGCTAG
The DNA here is from genome assembly GCF_965140285.1 of Lepidochelys kempii. Lineage (NCBI taxonomy): Eukaryota > Metazoa > Chordata > Testudines > Cheloniidae > Lepidochelys > Lepidochelys kempii. Next base: position 64,586,833 of record NC_136383.1, read on the forward strand.
CAGAGAACTGGAGAAGATGATTGTAGCACTCCTCAATTTGCCATGATGTCAGTGATAATTCAGAGGAGTCAAAGAGGGTGAAATCTTCACCCTGCTGTGAGATGCCTAGAAGCACTGAAGAGGTACAATAAATTCCAGTGGGCAAAAGAAAGGAACTGCAAACTTTTGACAGTTATTCAAAAATTTCAGGAACACTGAAGCTAGACACTAGATGAGGCCATTGATTACAGACCTATATAAAAAATGTGCCATGTTATTTTGAAAAAAAAATCATTAACTGTCACCCCATGCCCTTCTCCTCTTCTCATCAAGGAGAGGGAACCATGCAGTGGTATTCAGCTTACATCAATGCTGCTATCAAGAACATTAACTCCCTTGGGACACTCCATACTCACTTTCTATGTCTGGGGGAGAATACTGCAGATCAGTCATTGCCAGTTTGCCACCACTCCAGATGGGCTGCTTTCCTTCCAGAAACTGGACAGTCCCAGTTGTGTGTCAGTCTGAGGAAGGGGTTTCTGCATCCTCAGTGGGAGGAAGATACTTCCTAAATGCTTCCTGGACCTATTTGGACATTATTTGTTATTGTCATCTCCTGTATGTCATCCAGTGGAGAAGATAATACAGGCCTTGGACTGTTATTATTTAGCCATGATATATAGGACCTGGTCAAATATGCCTAAAAAATTAATGCATATGCACTCAGTTAACACAATGGTATTATATGCCAGCAATGTTATGACTGACATTAAGCCAAGACTACTGTCAGGTTTATGAATGTTTTGTAGAGAACTACTTTTTAACTGATGCCTTTAAAAGCAATAGTCTACTTGTTGGGACTTCACTTACAAACTGAAAACAACTACTAAAGGCAAGCTTGTAATTATTAAGCAGCATTCTCTTCAGTAGCTAAGTGAATTGACATGGGTTTTTCAGGTAGTATTAGTTCTATTTATAATGAACAATTGTTCACAAGAGAAATGCTATACTTGATTGTATACAATATCAGTGTCGAGGGGGCAAAGCTGTGCTTACAGTTGAGGAATTTTCATTATAAGCCAGTTTCAGCTATATATCAACATAGAGATGGTACTCAAAATGTTTCCAAAGTGTCTTTATTAATGCAGTTTGGAAAGTTTAGAAGTATGCAACCTTTCTATGTATTTCAACTTTATATCAATATTCTGAGTCATACAAATGCAAGCATGCATGCGCTTCTTTATCTTTAGTATATATACATATGTAGGTAGAGTTCAACTCATTGAGATAAGCGCAGTACATTTTATGGTTTGTATAGCATTTATAAAAATACTAACTCCTACTGAAATGACACATTGGAAATACCAACAAAATGCTGTGGGTAAAAATGTGTACTGGCACTAGAAATTTGAAATAATTAAAATAAATTACATTTCCCTTTGTAGATGTACAAAGTTCCTTCTTTCCTTTTGATAATATATTGAAGTCTAGTTGAGTGGACCTTCTAAAAGGGAAAAAAGCATTTTTCTGATGTATTGTTGTGAAAAAAGTACTCTTGTTAACATTATTATAGTTCATAACAAAATGGTTGCTTTTCAAAAATATTCATTGAGTAGCTTCTTGAATTTTTTCATTGTGGTATTACATGAAATTCACAGGTTATTTACTCTTTAAATATTAATGTTGTCTAAACCATTTGTGTGTGTGCACACATTAAAAAAACAGTACCCATTCAATAAGACAGTTATTGAAGTCAATGGGATTTAAGTCCACATGAAATTGCTTTTCTGAATCAAATCTTACAAGCATACAGGATCTCATTAAGAGATGAGGGTTTTGTAGGAAGCAGTAAGCACCTTGAAAGGTTAGAGCTGTAATTTGGTTGAGATGAGGGAGAGACAGATTTTATGTTCAGCTAAAGGTGATTTCTCCCCTATGAAGATGTCTTCTCCAAGCGCCTGATCCAGAGCTCACTTAACTAGTCCATTGTCTTCACACTGGAAAGTATGCCATTTGCTTCAGTGACCTTAGGATCAGACCCCAGTGATTCAGTTGTTGGATATGGTCTTTTTTTCTGATAAGAAGGATGCTGTTGATAATTCTGACTAACATAAGATGTAAAGTTTCCTGTAATACCATCCAATCACTGTCTAATGGCAGAATTGTGGGGATGTAGGTAAAACACTGTCCTGAGAGATGATTATTCAGAGTAGAACTAATTCCATATGCATGTTTTTTTTGAGTGCCATACTCCATTATAAATCATGGAAACTGGTGCATGCCCAATGTTCCTAACAGTAGTTGAAATTATGTTTGCAATCAAATGATGCGACAGTAAAAATTTAATCCAACAAAGAGCGAGAAGACTGAATCCTGGAGTAGAATTCATAATTCTGCTCCTCCAAAAGAATGTTTCAGCTCCCAGAGGCCTAAAAACGACATTCTTTCGTCATCACCATTATCTTGCTGCTTGACCATAGAGAATCTGTGCATTATTGCCTGTGGATCTTACCATGTACATATCTGCCAAGAATCATTCATTTGGAACAAAAAGGTGGGTGAGGTAATATCTTTTACTGGACAAACTTCTGTCCCACCTGTATCTCTAATATCCTGGGACCCACATAGCTATACCACTACTGGCAGGAACACGCATCTGGAATCACAATCACATATTTGACTGCTGTTACTATTGGTCTCTCATGCCAGCTGAAGTGTTACATGTAAACTAGGCTGCCAGGATCATGAAAGGTTTCCTCTTCAGCTCAATGCTGACTACCAAACGCTATTTGTGGACTTTCTGAGCATATAGTTACGGCTTTCTCTTCTCAGTGCTCCCTGTGCTGGCTTCCTCACTCCACATCTTGTGTGTTTATTTATTATGGGTCAGACCTTGAGAAGTGCTTGTACACATTTGCATATGCCCAAAGTAGACATGCACAAATCCTGATGTGCATGCAAAAAGTCATTTTCCCACATACGTTGTGCATGTTTAAATGTATGTGCACACTTCTGAAAATTTCCTCCATTATCCCTATGTTTAGGGATATCCCAATCTAATTTATGCCATACAAAAATAAACCCTCTATTAAAATACATTATACTTGCAAAGAAAACCTCTTATGCTACAATTAAGGCTGCCTTTGCAATTTTTAATTCTACATTCTTGGGCATTTCAAACACCACAATATAAATCAAAAGCCAAGCTTGGACAGGACACTGAGATATCACCAGCATTTCCCTCCAGGACCTTCTCTGTCTTAGCTCCTTAGTGTGCTCTCTCTCTCACTTCTTCCACCCTCTCCCTCCCTCCCCCCCCCCCCCCCCCCCCGAGTGCCCCAGAAACAGCTAAAGATGGATATTGGAACAAATCTTGTCTTATCATAGAATGGACAAAAACTGATCAGTTTTTCTTCTGTGCCTACACAGAACTTAATTAACAAAACATATCTGTATTTATTACCTTTTTCATTCCAGGCCAGCCTAGCAAAAAACTTATTTTACCTAGAATGCACTTGTTTTTAACGATGTTTAACAAAACTTTAACATGAAGAACAAAGACATCTTTTTAATGCCGACAGACGTACATGTCTTTACTTTTGTTTATTCTCCTGTGAAAGAAATTGGAATGCTAACTTAATTAAAGAACCACATTTCATCATCTGTTTAGAAAGATAATAATGTCCAATTGCACATTATAATCCTTTCAAAGAAGAAATTTGAGTAATATATTTCAAACAGACAAAACCATTTTAAAAATTGTAGAACTTTTGCTCTTAATAAACAGGAAGCACTGAGTTGCCTAGCAGTCCTGAAGAATGCAGTTTGTCAGTCTTCAAAGTCCCGAGACAATGTGATTTGTTTGGTACAATCACTGATTTCTTAAATTCTAGCCGCTGACATCTTAAACATTTTCCATATGAAAGGAACTTATTATAGATCTCAGCATCACCAGCATGCATAAATCAATCTACAGTTTATATGCATTTGTTTTTCTACCGCTTTAGAAACTGATTGAGAATTCATAGAGTAGTACTCCATCTGTATTCTCAGATGCAATAATGAATGTCAGATTGTAATTTTCTTAGCAAATAACGTCAATTACAATTCTTGCTTGGGTCAGTTTGATGGTGACCAATTGCACACCTAAAATGTCTGTTTTAACATTTTATTCACAGTACTATTCTGAACTAGAACAGATTAAAACAAAGCTAAGCCAAACTAAAATACCTTATATAACATCCAAGCTGTAAAATCATTGCACTCTGACAGCTAAACATGGCTCAGAGGTTTTAAACTGGCACAAAGGACTATGGAGTAATTCACTGAAGCAGTGACAGTGGAAACAGTTCATCAGTCACAATTCCCAGACATTACACAACTCTATAACAGTAGAGGAGATAAATTATAATATATGCTAGGATGTTAGACACTTAGAGAAGTCTAATTTCATATGCAGCAAATGAAAGTCTAGTTTAATATGAAACCATTGTTCCACAAAATCTTCACAGATCTGTAGATGCTTGGAAAACTACTCTTGCTTTCCACATAACAGAAAGCTACAAGGAGCATTATTAATTAATATGACTTGATATTTTCCTCTATTTTTAGCTTATAGATCTTTTAGAATAAAATCCATCTAGTGAAATTTCTAAACACCTAAATAAAAATGTCAAGCTTGAGACAAAAGGTTCATTTTAGACCAAATTTGTATTTTGGATGAAGGCTTCAAGGGGAAGAATTGGTTGGAAAATATATTTTCTTTTCTTCAAAATAAATAAATAAATAAATAGAATAATCGTCAAATTTTTTAATGGAATATGTTGGGTTTCTCACCCAATGGAATTAATAGGCAGCAGGTTTAAAAAACAAAACGTAAGGAAAGACTTCCTCACACAATGCACAATCAACCTGCGGAATTTATTGCCAGGAGATGTTGAGAAGGTCAAGAGCATAACTGGGTTCAAAAAAGAATTTGATAAATTCAAGGAGGATAGGTCAATCAATGTCTTTTAGCCATGATGGTCAGGGCACAACCCCATATTCTGGGTGTTTATAAATCTCTGACTGCCAGAAGCTGGGACTGGATGATTATTGAATGATCCATCACCTATCGCCCTAGTCTGTTCATTCCCTCTGAACCATCTGGCACCACTGTCAAAAGACAGTGTACTGGGCTAGATGGACCATTGCTCTGACCCAGTATGGCCATTCTTATGTTCTTATGGTTATATATAGATCTTTTCAGTCTAAGTTTTATTAATTGGTTATTTAGATCTAACAACATCTTTCTGTTACTTCAAAGTTTATAACTTAAGTAAGCCAACATTTCTCATGGGGAGAGAAATTTCATGCACTTTGTGGTAAACAACAAATGTGTGTCTCAGTCTGTTAGTCAGTTTCCCACTCTGATTACAATTGGTTTCTCATATCTCATTTTCTTTTTTTTAAAAGATATGATGAATAAAGGTTATAGTTTATTAAAAGGGCTGAGTTTGTTTTACTCACAAAAGCATTCAACAGTTGGTTTGGGTTAGATAACCAATTTTTGTACTGATTGTCTGATTGTCCAGCTATGCACATTACTCTCTTAAGTGGAGTCCAAAGTAATTATCTGGTTCAATTTTCTAGAGGAACTGGTCACCCAACTTAGAAGAAATAAAAAACGAAGACTCCAAAGTGCCAGTGTGTTATGTGGTATTCAGTATAAAAGTGTGAAATTGGCACACAAGTTCCTTCTTTCAATGCTTGTTTAAGGACCAGCAGCACAAAGTGTGCTTTGAATAGAAGTGATGCTCAAGGACTTTTGAATCACTTATTTCTGTGAAGTAAGTGCTTTCTTGGCTCAGTCAGGCAGAGTCAATTTACAATATTACTAGAATATAAATCCTTAAGATGAACTAAGAAATGAAGATGAACTTAGTTAACTTACTGTTGATTTGGTGTGTGCACACATGTTGGGAGAATTAAAAGATTAATAAATTGTTAGTTGAACAGCACAACTAGTAAATACGGTCTTGGTGCATCTTTGAGCTGTTAACAGGAGCATTTCCACAGAGAACCCTTGTAAATTCAATAGTAATGAATGGTGAAGAATTCTTTGCCTTAATGAAAAGCAGGATGATGGGGTGGTAATTAAAATAATGGGTGAGAGACCAGCTGAGGACCTTAAAGATTAAAACTAGACCTCAAAGAGTTTCCAGAATCAAATATAGAATTCACAGACCATTCAGGGCACTGGGGTGATGTTCACTATATTATCTATGTGCAACAGGCTGGTGCTGCTATATTCAATATCAAAACATTTCAATTAGAAAACTTTCAATCAAAAAAACAAATTTTTCATGAATTTTTGTGGGGAAAAATATTCCCACTTTCTAACTATCTCTAGTTGCTGTGTGGCATACAGGATGGAGTTTCCATATCTTTATCCCTCGGTAGAGTGAGCTGCAGTACTTGGCTGAGACAAAAATACGATTCACGGTGGTTAATGAAGCTTCATCCAGGAGGAATAAGCATAATCTGCTGAAAGTGGAAATACACATTTCGAGTAAGTGTTGCTATCTGTGTCTACAAGCAGTGAGGAGTCCAGTAAAATCATAAAACTATACATTAGTAAGTAATAATCTGATGATCAGAGGTTAGACATCCTTGTTAGAGGAAGAGGTCAGTGTCTTCCTAGATACTTCCTTGGAGTGCTTCCCTCTTCCTAATACTATCATCTCTGTTTTACATGAATTGAGCTGGAACCAGCTATTTTTTAAATGCATGCGCTCATTTTTCACAAGCACTGTGGTTGATTCAATGAGTTATGTAGTTTAAAAGGAATTCCACTGCTATTCAAGCCTGGGTATCTTTTCCTGCTGTAAGAAAACCAAGTTGCACTTGATAAATATAGCCTTTCTGGCTTTTGTTTAAAAAACTGGAAGTTACCAGAATTCAGATCAGATTAACTTGCTAACTTAGGTTACAGTCATTTATATTTCTGTTATGCTCTCTTTGAGGCAACAGATCAGACTCTCCATAGCACTGTTGTGATTAAACAAAGACGGCAGACTTTGGCTCTAAATCCCCTGCTAGAATTGGAAACATTTTTTCTCTGTTTCTCTTTGCTATAGACAAAATGAAGTTTCCAAGAGTTGAGAGAGTGCTCTGATGGCCTCCTAGAGGAATGACAGGAACAGTCCTCTCAGATCCTGAAAGTTAAGTGCAGTGCAGGTTACTATGTATGCAAATCAGACTGCAAAGTTCTTACACAAAATACTGTTACATGGCTGTCAACTGTGGGCAAGAACTCCTTTAGATTCGACATTTTGAAAGAGTGGATTGTTTTGTATTTAATGCAGTGAATACTTCTATTCACTTAATTTCTGTGCCTGGCTTATTGTTTTTATACTCCTTTGTATCAGTTTGTGGACTTTTTCCTCAATTAGTTATAATGCATGTTTGCATTACTATAGGAACTCTTGGCTTCCAAAGCGGGGATGAATGTATGTATTTTTTCTCCCTCCTCAGGAACAATGGGGGCAGTGGTGCAGAAATCCTCTTTGGTATAAATTTAACTTGATTTGATCAGATATCAAAAACTAGAGATCTGAATTAGCTCTAAAAAGATGTGAAGATTTAATTGCACATGAACTTCACTTCATGCAGTTAAATTTGAACAATCAAGTGTGATTAAATGAAAATATATGTATTAGTGTTATTACTACATAGGGTTTAATGACAATAAAGGAGAGCTCACTGATAACATGGTGGCTGGTCTCATGATCTAACCTTAGTGCTCTATGCGAACATACAGACAATCAGATTTTAAGATTAAGATTGACCATTTGCTGGTGCAAACTCACGATGGTGTGGAGGCAACGAATTCAACCTTGCATGAGCAGTTTACATTGTTGTCCAGCATTAAGATGTTCTTGGATTAGCCATAGAAACAGTTGAATTATAGCCAAATCCAAACCTCCTCAGTCAGACAATAGTCACTGTAACATCTGGCCTTGAAATCACAGGGAGTGAAAAAAGAAGAGGGTCCACTAAGGCTCAAAATAAACCCAGTGAAGAAAACTGGACAAGTAAATTGTTCAATTTAAACAAAATGTACTTGGAATTTGTAGAGATCCTTCGAACAAAACCTGAGTCAAATTTCAGATCCATAGATTGTAAGGCGCGAAGGGACCACTGGAATCTTCTTGAGGGAGATGTAAAAGTCCAAACATGCTCTTAAATCTTCTGAGCTCTGCATTTCTTATGGTAGTGGCCTGTCTTCGGACCTAGTGGCATGCTTCCTCCCTCCAGATATCTTCAGGGTGGTCTGAGACTGTACGCCTCTGAGTGGCCCATGGTTCTTTGCTGGCACGGTGATACCCTGCAGGGTGTTCACTGCTCTAATTCTAGAACATTACCCTGACAACTGCATCCCAGACCACACAACTAGATTAGGAAATTCCTGAACTCAGACTTATCCCTCCCTCTTTTTCTTTCTGTGAGCTCAGCAGTTATCAAGGGAAACATACTCTTATCAATTTAGTTATATATAAACTATTTGAGAGTGTTTTATTTGGTTCCCTGGCATGGTTACATAGGTTAAAAACCTTGCCTTCTAATTTATAGGGTTTTTTTTACTCTCCACAGACAAAAACATAACATTCCCCATGTCCACAAATGTTCATTCTACCAGGGCAAAATATAATTCAGTAGTTTTTCCTTTTAAGTTTATACCAAGGCAGTCTGGGCACTTCCACATCCAGGGCTAGGATTATCTTCATATTATTGACTGACGTAACTGAATTTCCATAGTAGAACAGTGATGAGAGCATGATGTCTTTGTATTATTCCCAGGGATAAAACAGGTGGGGGGGGGAGTCTGCATGAAATACCTGATATCTGCATTCCCCCATCTAGGATCTCATGTATGGAAAGTGTGGTCCTTTTCAAAAGGATGTCCTTGCAGTGTATATATAGAAATCCCCTTAATGAATAAAGAATGAAGAGTCATAATTGCTTGACCTAACGTAGAATAATTCTGACTTCAAATGTTGGCAGATTGGGAGCCATCTATTAAGTGAAAAGTAGAATATGATTTTTATTATGCTACCAAAATACTGACTAGCATGCTTAATGATTAGAGGATTTTGACAGCTCTCCTAGAGGAAAAAAAGTCACACATAAAGGAGCTAAAGTACAACCTAAAGATAACAGAAATGTGATCATTAAAGCAACAGAATGATAGGAAAATTTATAGCCAAGGAAAAGCATATGACTCAGAAAAGGAGTTTTGATGTGAATCAAAACAATAGTGTAGAAAACTTCTAAGAACCAATGATAACAGGTCCTCACTTGGGGAATAATTGCCACTTTGTCCTAATATTTAAGTGACTATGGTCAACACTGAAATATCTGATCCATTCCAGATTACCAGAAAAAAAAGTTTTATACTGAATAATTTGCCAGGTCTGTATCACAAACCTCTAGACTTGCAGAATACAGAACTCCACATGCTTCAAAAGATCATAATTTTTATTGAATCTTTTCCTGTTATTGATTAGGCAAGTTAAAAGGATAGTCATGGCTGAATCTCTCCCTGAATCCTGTTTCTGTTATTTATCGGCTGCTTTGTTTGTGTGCCATGTATTTCCACAGAACTGAAAGAAAAAGAAAGCAAAATGCATAATTGGCTAAAAGGAAGGGGAATGATAACAGATGTGTCAGAAAAGGAGGAACAGCTTAGAACAGCTAGACAAGATAAGCAGAAATAGAAAATATGACAGCATTTGGAAGAGGAGTTTGTAATTGAAAGGAAGTTAGAAATAGGGCCAGGGAATGATTACAAATAACAAGAACATAAAAGAACAGCTGAAGTGAAGCAGATGAAATAGTTTCACAATCTAGATAATAACAGGAGGGGGTATCACTTTAAATGGCTCAACTAAGAATTTAATTTCACTATAATTAAATTTTACTTAGCTGTACAGATTAGAAGTCTAATAAAGCTTAAGTGTTCTTTTAAAAATATAACATTAAATATACATTTAGTATCTTATAAAATCAAAATTAAATGCTTATTTAAGGCAATTAAAGCATCTTCAATCCTTTTTTAAAATCTACAGGACTTATTCAATGTTTTTTAAATCTAATACCTTCCTTAATTCTCTAAGGGCTTCATATTTCCATTTTTCTTGTTCATTTTGGTGCATGGGCAGTTCTAAGAATACTTGGGCCTCCCTAAAATTGGGGAGGGCCTTAGTATTTCTCCTAGTGTTTTCATTTTAAAGTTTTACAAGGAGTTATGTCTTGGAGTTAGAACCTACAAGGACTCCAGGATTCGGTTCCCAGATTTATTGCTCATGCACAGTGTGGCAAAGGGCAAGATATTTGGGTACTGACTCCCACTTACACTAAGGCCTCTTCACACTGCTTCAGTACTGTAAATGAGACTAAGTGGATATAGTTTACATTTATACCCACTTCCAAGGGCAAAATATTCCATATATGCAAAATAGGTATAATTATGTTTTACTTCAAGAGTGTTGTGAAGTTCAGCTAATTAATACTTGTACATAGGTAGCAGATCCTCCAATATAAGGTGCTCTATAAATGATAACATTTTCACATATTACTTATATCTCTCGCTAGTTTACCTTTTTGCCCCCTTCTTGCAAGGCCCAATCCCATTAATTCAGTCAGCTTTGGATCAGGTCGATATTTTTCCTGGCCAAAATTTAAGCCTGGGTGCTTAAAATTCAGCTTCTAAATAAAGATTAAAATGTTTCTCTAAAACAGGCACCTAAATATAGATATAGGCACCTAGGTTCGTGTGATGGGGTGTTAACCCCATACTGAAGAAGAGGGGTTAATGGAGGCCTTGTGGGCCTGCACGCTGTCTCAGAAAGGAGCAGTGGAGGTGAGTCCTCCAAGCAGCCTAGAGAGGCTGAGCAGAAAGCAGCCAATTGGAGGAAGGCTGCAGGGAACAACCATTCAGAGCCCAGTGGGCTCACATAAAGGGAGCTGTAGGGAAGAGCCGAGGCAGCTGCTACAGGGAGCCCAAAAAGAGAGGACTGTGTTCCTTGCAGGCTGCAGGAAGGTAGCACCTTGGAGAGGGCAGTTGCTGGTAGGGACTGAGGGTATGTTTACCCTATGGAAATTAGGTCGAATTTATAGAAGTCAGTTTTGTAGAAAGCGTTTTTATACAGTTGATTGTGTGTGTCCCCACACAAATGCTCTAAGTGCATGTAGTCGGCGGAGTGTGTCCACAATACCGAGGCAACCGTCGACTTCCGGAGCGTTGCACTGTGGGTAGCTATCCCACAGTTCCCCCAGTCTCCACCACCCATTTGAACTCTGGGTAGAAATTCCAGTGCCTGATGGGGCTAAAACATTGTCGCAGGTGGTTCTGGGTACATATCATCAGGCCCCCATTCCCACCCTCCCTCCATGAAAGCAAGGGCAGACAATCGTTTTGTGCCTTTTTTCTTGAGTTACCTGTGCAGACACCATACTATGGCAAGCATGGAGCCCGCTCAGCTAACCATCACTGTATGTCTCCTAGGTGTTGGCAGACGTGGTACTGCATTGCTAGATAGCAGCAGTTTATTGCCTTTTGGCAGCAGACAGTGCAGTATGACTGGTAGCTGTCATCGATGTAGTCCTGGGTGCTCTTTTAATCAGGCACCTGGGCAAACATGGGAGCGACTCAGCCAGGTCATTTCCCTTGTTTCGTCTCATGGCGATTCAGTCCTACCGGCAGTGCACTGTCTTTTAATCTGCAGGTAGCAGAAGACGATGGCCAGTAGTCATACTGAACCGTCTTCTGCCGAGCACTCTGGAGATGACGATGGCTAGCAGTTGTACTGCACAGTCTGCTGCCAGCAAGATGTATAAAGATAGATGAAGTGGCTCAAAACAAGAAATAGACCAGATTTGTTTTGTATTAATTTTCTCCTTCCTCCCTCCCTCTGTGAAATCAACGGCCTGCTAAACCCAGTTTTGAGTTCTATCTTTGAGGGGGGCCATTCAGTTTGTTGCAAAACTTTGTTGATTTTAATTCCCTGTAAGCCAACCCTGTAAGCCATGTCGTCAGTCTCCCCTCCCTCTGTCAGGGCAATGGCAGACAATCGTTCCGCACCTTTTTTCTGTGCAGACGCCATACCACGGCAAGCATGGAGCCCCCTCAGATCACTTTGGCAATTAGGAGCACATTAAACACCACACGCATTATCCAGCAGTATATGCAGCACCAGAACCTGGCAAAGCGATACCGGGTGAGTAGGTGATGTCAGCGTGATAACGTGAGTGATGAGGACATGGACACAGACTTCTCTCAAAGCAGGGGCCCTGGAAATGTGGGCATCATGGTGCTAATGGGGCAGGTTCATGCAGTGGACCGCCGATTCTGGGCTCGGGAAACAAGCACAGACTGGTGGGACCACATAGTGTTGCAGGTCTGGGACAATTCCCAGTGGCTGCAAAACTTTCACATGCATAAAGGCACTTTCATGGAACTTTGTGACTTGCTTTCCCCTGCCCTGAGGCTCAAGAATACAAAGATGAGAGCAGCCCTCACAGTTGAGAAGCGAGTGGCGATAGCCCTGTGGAAGCTTGCAATGCCAGACAGCTACCGGTCAGTTGGGAATCAATTTGGAGTGGGCAAATCTACTGTGGGGGCTGCTGTGATGCAAGTAGCCAAAGCAATCAAAGATCTGCTGATATCAAGGGCAGTGACCCTGGGAAATGTGCAGGTCATAGTGGATGGCTTTGCTGCAATGGGATTCCCTAACTGTGGTGGGGCCATAGACGGAACCCATATCCCTATCTTGGCACCGGAGCACCAAGCCGGTGAGTACATAAACCTCAAGGGGTATTTTTCAATAGTGCTGCAAGCACTGGTGGATCACAAGGGACGTTTCACCAACATCAACGTGGGATGGCTGGGAAAGGTACATGACACTCGCATCTTCAGGAACTCTGGTCTGTTTCAAAAGCTGCAGAAAAGGACTTTATTCCCAGACTGGAAAATAACCATTGGGGATGTTGAAATGCCTATAGTTATCCTTGGGGACCCAGCCTATCCCTTGCTCCCAAGGATCATGAAGCCAAACACAGGCAGCCTGGACAGTAGTCAGGAGCTGTTCAACTACAGGCTGAGCAAGTGCAGAATGGTGGTAGAATGTGCATTTGGACGTTTAAAGGCGCGCTGGCGCAGTTTACTGACTCGGTTAGACCTCAGCGAAACCAATATTCCCACAGTTATTTCTCTTTGCTGTGCGCTCCACAATATCTGTGAGAGTAAGGGGGACACATTTATGGCAGGGTGGGAGGTTGAGGCAAATCGCCTGGCTGCTGGTTATGCACAGCCAGACACCAGGGCGGTTAGAAGAGCACAGGAGGGCACGGTGTGCATCAGAGAAGCTTTGAAAACCAGTTTCATGACTGGCCAGGCTACGGTGTGAAAGTTCTGTTTGTTTCTCCTTGATGAAACCCCCCGCCCCTTGGTTCACTCTACTTCCCGGTAAGCTAATCACTCTCCCCTCCTCCCTTCGATCACCGCTTGCAGATAAAGTCATTGTTGCTTCACATTCATGCATTCTTTATTAATTCATCACACAAATAGGGGGATAACTACCAAGGTAGCCCAGGATGGGTGGTGGAGGAGAGAAGCACCAGGAGGAGTGGTGGAGGAGGGAAGGACAAGGCCTCATAGCACTTTAAAAGTTTAAAACTTATTGAATGCCAGCCTTTTGTTGGTTGGGCAATCCTCTGGGGTGGAGTGGCTGCGTGGCTGGAGGCCCCCCCACCACGTTCTTGGGCGTCTGGGTGAGGAGGCTATGGAACTTGGGGAGGAAGGTGGTTGGTTACACAGGGGCTGTAGCGGCAGTCTGTGCTCCTCCTGCCTTTCCTGCAGCTCAACCATACACTGGAGCATACGAGTTTGATCCTCCAGCAGCCTCAGCATTGAATCCTGCCTCCTCTCATCATGCTGCCACCACCTTTCAGCTTCAGCCCTCTCTTCAGCCCGCCACTTACTCTCTTCAGCCCGCCACCTCTCCTCCCGGTCATTTTGTGCTTTCCTGCACTCTGACATTGTCTGCCTCCATGCGATCAGCAGGGTTATCTCAAGTGCCTATATACAAATGCACAAAGCCTTGGAAACAAGCAGGAGGGCTTTAAACTAGGTTCACCGGGGAAAGGAGACCAAAGCCCTGAGGTAAGTGGGAAAGCGGGATACCGGGAGGAAGGACAGGCAGGAACGTCTGTGAGGGAAGGGCTCCTACCTCATACTGAGAATGAGGGGCGATCAGCAGGTTATCTCAAGTGCTTATATACGAATGCACAAAGCCTTGGAAACAAGCAGGGAGAACTGGAGGTCCTGGTGATGTCAAGGAATTATGACGTGATTGGAATAACAGAGACTTGGTGGGATAACTCACATGACTGGAGTACTGTCATGAATGGTTATAAACTGTTCAGGAAGGACAGGCAGGGCAGAAAAGGTGGGGGAGTAGCACTGTATGTAAGGGAACAGTATGACTGTTCAGAGCTCCAGTATGAAACTGCAGAAAAACCTGAGTGTCTCTGGATTAAGTTTAGAAGTGTGAGCAACAAGAGTGATGTAGTGGTGGGAGTCTGCTATAGACCACCGGACCAGGGGAATGAGGTGGATGAGGCTTTCTTCCGGAAACTCACAGAAGCTACTAGATCGCACGCCCTAGTTCTCCTGGGCAACTTTAATCTTCCTGATATCTGCTGGGAGAGCACTACAGCGGTGCATAGACAATCCAGGAATTTTTTGAAAATGTAGGGGACAATTTCCTGGTGCAAGTGCTAGAGGAGCCAACTAGGGAAGGAGCTTTTCTTGACCTCCTGCTCACAAACCAGGAAGAATTAGTGGGGGAAGCAAAAGTGGATGGGAATCTGGGAGGCAGTGACCATGAGTTGGTTGAGTTCAGGATCCTGACACAGGGAAGAAAGGAGAGCAGCAGAATACGGACCCTGGACTTCAGGAAAGCAGACTTCGACTCCCTCAGGGAACGGATGGCCAGGATCCCCTGGGGGACTAACTTGAAGGGGAAAGGAGTCCAGGAGAGCTGGCTGTATTTCAAGGAATCCCTGTTGAGGTTACAGGGACAAACCATCCCAATGAGTAGAAAGAATAGTAAATATGGCAGGCGACCAGCTTGGCTTAACGGTGAAATCCTTACGGATCTTAAACATAAAAAAGAAGCTTACAAGAAGTGGAAGATTGGACAAATGACCAGGGAAGAGTATAAAAATATTGCTCGGGCATGTAGGAATGAAATCAGGAGGGCCAAATCGCACCTGGAGCTGCAGCTAGCAAGAGATGTCAAGAGTAACAAGAAGGGTTTCTTCAGGTATGTTGGCAACAAGAAGAAAGCCAAGGAAAGTGTGGGCCCCTTACTGAATGAGGGAGGCAACCTAGTGACAGAGGATGTGGAAAAAGCTAATGTACTCAATGCTTTTTTTGCCTCTGTCTTCACAAACAAGGTCAGCTCCCAGACTGCTGCACTGGGCATCACAGCATGGGGAGTAGGTGACCAGCCCTCTGTGAAGAAAAAGGTGGTTAGGGACTATTTAGAAAAGCTGGACGTGCACAAGTCCATGGGGCCGGACGCGTTGCATCCGAGAGTGCTAAAGGAATTGGCAGCTGTGATTGCAGAGCCATTGGCCATTATCTTTGAAAACTCGTGGCAAACGGGGGAAGTCCCAGATGACTGGAAAAAGGCTAATGTAGTGCAAATCTTTAAAAAAGGGAAGAAGGAGGATCCTGGGAACTACAGGCCAGTCAGCCTCACCTCAGTCCCCAGAAAAATCATGGAGCAAGTCCTCAAGGAATCAATCCTGAAGCACTTACACGAGAGGAAAGTGATCAGGAACAGTCAGCATGGATTCACCAAGGGAAGGTCATGCCTGACTAATCTAATCGCCTTCTATGATGAGATTACTGGTTCTGTGGATGAAGGGAAAGCAGTGGATGTATTGTTTCTTGACTTTAGCAAAGCTTTTGACACGGTCTCCCACAGTATTCTTGCCAGCAAGTTAAAGAAGTATGGGCTGGATGAATGCACTATAAGGTGGGTAGAAAGTTGGCTAGATTGTCGGGCTCAAAGGGTAGTGATCAATTGCTCCATGTCTAGTTGGCAGCCGGTATCAAGTGGAGTTCCCCAAGGGTCGGTCCTGGGGCCGGTTTTGTTCAATATCTTCAAAAATGATCTGGAGGATGGTGTGGATTGCACTCTCAGGAAATTTGCGGATGATACTAAACTAGAAGGAGTGGTAGATATGCTGGAGGGTAGGGATAGGATACAGAGGGCCCTAGACAAATTGGAGGATTGGGCCAAAAGAAATCTGATGAGGTTCAATAAGGATAAGTGCAGGGTCCTGCACTTAGGACAGAAGAACCCAATGCACCGCTACAGACTAGGGACGAATGCGGGAAAGGACCTAGGGGTGACAGTGGACAAGAAGCTGGATATGAGTTAACAGTGTGCCCTTGTTGCCAAGAAGGCCAATGGCACTTTGAGATGTATAAGTAGGGGCATAGCAAGCAGATCGAGGGACGTGATCGTTCCCCTCTATTCGACATTGGTGAGGCCTCATCTGGAGTACTGTGTCCAGTTTTGGGCCCCGCACTACAAGAAGGATGTGAATAAATTGGAGAGAGTCCAGCGAAGGGCAACAAAAATTATTAGGGGTCTGGAACACATGACTTATGAGGAGAGGCTGAGGGAACTGGGATTGTTTAGTCTGCAGAAGAGAAGAATGAGGGGGGATTTGATAGCTGCTTTCAACTACCTGAGAGGTGGTTCCAAAGAGGATGGTTCTAGACTATTCTCAGTGGTAGAAGAGGACAGAACAAGGAGTAATGGTCTCAAGTTGCAGTGGGGGAGGTTTAGGTTGGATATTAGGAAAAACGTTTTCACTAGGAGGGTGGTGAAACACTGGAATGCGTTACCTAGGGAGGTGGTAGAATCTCCTACCTTAGAAGTTTTTAAGGTCAGGCTTGACAAAGCCCTGGCTGGGATGATTTAATTGGGGATTGGTCCTGCTTTGAGCAGGGCGTTGGAGTAGATGACCTCCTGAGGTCCCTTCCAACCCTGATATTCTTTGATTCTATGATTCATTTGTCTGTGCTCTGTCAGTGTGGGAGGACAGCATGAGCTCAGAGAACATTTCATCACGAGTACGTTTTTTTCGCCTTCTAATCTTCGCTAGCCTCTGGGAAGGAGAAGATCCTGTGATCCTTGAAACACATGCAGTTGGTGGAGAAAAAAGCGACAGTGGTATTTAAAAAGACATTTTATAGAACAATGGGTACACTCTTTCACGGTAAACCTTGCTGTTAACATTACATACATAGCACGTGTGCTTTCATTCCAAGGTCGCATTTTGCCTCCCCCCAGCGCGTGGCTAGCCCCTCCCCCCTCCCCGTGGCTAACAGCGGGGAACATTTCTGTTCAGCCACAGGCAAACAGCCCAGCAGGAACGGGCACCTCTGAATGTCCCCTTAAGAAAAGCACCCTATTTCAATCAGATAACCATGAATGATATCACTCTCCTGAGAATAACACAAAGAGATAAAGAACGGATGTTGTTTGAATGCCAGCAAACATACACTGCAATGCTTTGTTCTACAATGATTCCCAAGTACATGCTACTGGCCTGGAGTGGTAAAGTGTCCTACCATGGTGGATGGAATAAGACTGCCCTCCCCAGAAACCTTTTGCAAAGGCTTTGGAAGTATATCCAGGAGAGCCACGAATGCCAAGGCAAATTAATCATTAAACATGCTTGCTTTTAAACCATGTATAGTATTTTAAAAGGTACACTCATCAGAGGTCCTTTCTCCGCCTGGCGAGTCCTGGAGGCAGCCTTGGGTGGGTTCGGGGGGTACTGGCTCCAGGTCCACGGTGAGAAACAGTTCCTGGCTGTCGGGAAAACCGGTTTCTCCGCTTGCTTGCTGTGAGCTATCTACAACCTCATCATCAATCATCATCTTCCTCGTCCACAAAACCTGCTTCCGTGTTGCCTCCATCTCCATTGAAGGAGTCAAACAACACGGCTGGGATAGTGGTGGCTGAACCCCCTAAAATGGCATGCAGCTCATCATAGAAGCAGCATGTTTGGGGCTCAGACCCAGAGCAGCCGTTCGCCTCTCTGGTTTTCTGGTAGGGTTGCCTCAGCTCCTTAAGTTTCACATGGCACTGCTTCGGGTCCCTGTTATGGCCTCTGTCCTTCATGTCCTGGGAGATTTTGACAAATGTTTTGGCATTTCGAAAACTGGAATGGAGTTCTGATAGCACGGATTCCTCTCCCCATACAGAGATCAGATCCCGTACCTCCTGTTCGGTCCATGCTGGAGCTCTTTTGCGATTCTGGGACTCCACCATGGTCACCTCTGCTGATGAGCTCTGCATGGTCACCTGCAGCTTGCCATGCTGGCCAAACAGGAAATTGAAATTCAAAAGTTTGTGGGCCTTTTCCTGTCTACCTGGCCAGTGCATGTGAGTTGAGAGTGCTGTCCAGAGCGGTCACAATAGAGCACTCTGGGATAGCTCCCAGAGGCCAATACCGTCTAATTGCGTCCACAGTACCCCAAATTCGACCCAGCAAAGCCGATTTCAGTGCTAATCTCCTTGTCGGAGGTGGAGTAAGGAAATAGATTTTAAGAGCCCTTTTTAGTCGGAAAAAAGGGCTTCGTCATGTGGACGGGTACAGGGTTAAATTGATTTAATGCTGCTGAATTCGACCTCAACTCCTAGTGTAGACCAGGGCTGGGGGAGCTCCTTCTCGGGATGTTCTGTCTGGAGGCCCAGAGAAGAGGGCAAAGAAGATACTGGGGCCTTGGGGAAGTGGCCCAGGGAACAGAAGAAGCAGAGATGAAAGTTAAGGAGGGTAGAAGACGACTGCTATCCACAGGGTCCCTGGGCTGGGACCTGAAGTCGTGGCCAGGCCTGGGTCCCCTCCACTCACCACTGAGGAAATGGCAGGATTCAGACAGAGACAGAAACACAGATGGTGGCACAGCTGGAGGGCCAAGTCATGCAAAAGATGCTGGAGTGCTTGGGCCGAGATGGGTCAGCAGCAGAGGTGCCACCAGAAGAGGCTGCTCTAGCTGAAAGAGCTAATCTCAAACTCCCAGCAGGAGGTGCCACTTTGGTGAGTAGGACCCCATCAGAGTTTGGAAACTCTGAATTATAGTTGAAATAAATCATATTGCCTTAAAAATTAAGTAAGCTTCTTCTACCACCCTTGAAAATCTGAATCACTTATTAAAGTTCACCTTCTGTTTTTTCCTCTTTAATGGCAGATTTGTCAAAGAGTTGTGTTTTATTTTAGAGCAAAGTGATGACGGTAAAAGAAAACACCCAAATTTTAAAAATGTATGGATGATGCAGTTACCAACGTACTACATACTTTGAGGATCTGATGTCATACGGCCATTCAGCTATATTTCTCACCCAAACCACTCACTAGATGACACTCTTGTACCGTAGGAGGTATTCCTACTAATGAGTGCTGGCTATGAGAGTCAACATTTAAAAGAAAAAAACATCAGCTTCAAATTATGTGATCATAATCTGTTGCAAAGAATAGCAAAGGTGTAATATTACTCAGTTGTAAAAAGTAAAAAATAAACTTATGTAATGTAAACCAAACCAGAACACACAATTTAACATCATGAATTGTATCTTTGTATGTATGTAGCAGAGATACCAATTTGTCATTTCATTCCTCACAAATATGGGCTGGCTCAGATTCCAGCAGTGGTGAAATATTACCCAGGAGTAATATATTAGTTTCTGAAATATAGTGGTATATTGCCTCAATATAGCTGAAGGGAAAGAGCAGTTTCAAGATAGAGAGACACAGACACACACACCCTGATTGGGCAGAGTTTGGGAGTTTTCTGTCTCCCTGCAGTGAGTTACGACCTCCTCTCAGCAGATGTGATCTTGGGGAACAGAGTGACCACCCTTCTCCTCTAACAAATTCTCTCCATTCCCTCACGCCCCCATTATTTTCACTCTCCCAAACCCCATTCAACTCATCCCCAGCTGTAAAGTCAGGGTAATGACAAGAATACAGCCAGCATGCTCTGTTCCTCCAGCCGAGGAAACCTCAGGAGAACTTAAGGCAAACTGAAAAGCTGGTTTTAAACGACCATTGTATGCGCTTTTTCTGCGGCATTTGTGTAAAACCGGTGATATGCAGTGGGCCACGAGTCTTATAACATGTAAATACTTTCTGTAGAGGTTTCAAATGACTAATCTATTCCAGTCATGGTATCCTGCTTAGAGCTAGTCTGGTAACCAATAGCTCAAATTATGAAATCATTGTACTGTAATATTTTATACATCTGGCATATCATGCTCTGATAAAGCAGCCAATGCAGTCTTGTACTTGCAAATCTGGTACATTTCTGTTAAGAATCGCTGATAGCTTGCAGTCTAGAAACTGTCAGATATGTAGCTAGATGTGTGCTGTTCTCAAGTTGTTCCTTATTGAGCAAATAAGGTTTATTCACAAAAAGTGATAAGCTAAACAAAGATACTTCAGGATTACTTATGGATGTATCGTACTGCTTTTTTTCTGAAATGTACTGGTTTTTTTCCTGAAATAGAACTTGTTATGGAAGAGGTGTTGTGTGTGGAGTTTGGAGCTTTGTTTTCTGTGGCCTGCATTTTTTTAAAAAATTAAGTACTATGCATTTGTGCCAAGATATATGCTCATTATGTTTTCAGTACATATGCAGTATGTGACAGAAGAGAAACTCTCAAGGAGACTTAGACCTGGTCTACATAAGAAAGGGTTGGTATGTATAGCTATACTGGCAATCCCTTCTAGGGGACATGATTTTATAGCAGCAAGTTAATGTTTGGCTGATATAGCTACACCAGTTCTCCAGATGAAGTGAGTTATACCATCACAAGCACTTTTTTGTGGTATAAGTGCATCTACACTAGGAAACTAGTTTTGCTGCTACAAGTGTCTGTAAAAAAAAATTAACATAACCCAAACTGCCATTACTATACTGGCAAAAGTTTCAAGCTATGCTGACACAAGACTTTTTTGCTACTATAACCTATGTCTACGCGGGTGACTCGCTGATATAAGGGGCCTACAGAGGGGGTTTTGCTCTCACAACTATGTTGGTTTGGGGGGAGATTTTTTCTCTTGGGCAAAAAACTGTTTTAGATTAAGTCAAAGTCCTTCACACTGAAAATATAGGATAGCTTTCAGTGCACAGTAACGAGAACGTTTGTTTTTAGGACCACATCTACTCTTATTCTGGTCTGGGGACTAGATGGTGGATATGTTCCAAATAAGATAGGGAACAATTCACCCAGATGCAGACTCAAATGGAGACCAGATTAGGAATGTCAAAGCTTTTCCCATCTGTTGCCTTGTTTGGAGTCATACAGGAAATAAATTTGGTAGTCTCACTCTGGTTCTTGGTAGGCATGTGTCCATGTCACAAAATCCACAATAAAGGAACTAATTAGCACTCTTAGTAACAGTCAGAAGCCAAAGACTAACTGTGTTGGAAAACAATGTAGGTTCCCAGCTTTCAGGTCAGGGTATAGGTATTCTAGAAGAGCACTGTAAGAAAGATTGCACTGCTGCTCCTTATGCTCAGTAGCTCAAATGAAGACTTCATGCTCTGGGACGGACTATCAATGAACATTACTATTTTGTGAGCATAAGTGTAATTGTAAATATATTTGAGATTTTTCAGTAAACTTGTCTGTTTTTTGTTCAGCCTCCATAATGCCACTAATACTCTTTTAAGCAAGGCAGAGGCAACCTTGTAACAGGTTGTGTGGCATATAAACCAAGTATTTAAGTTATTCATTGTCATGCAGATAATGAAATGAGCATTTTATTGAATTCTACTGTTTTGTTTGATCTAGTACATGTCTACACTACAAATATTTTTGTATTATAATGGTACTGGGGGCAAGACACTGAATTTTAACATAACTGTTCCCTAAACATGTTAATATATAAGTCTGGCCTATCTGTACAGAAATGATCAAATGAGAACTGGACTAAATGTTAAGGCTGTAGCATATTTCCCTTATGGTTTTACAGTTTTGCTTCATTTGCACAAAAGCAATCATGTTATAACAGCTCACAATTGTGCTAAAACTGGGTGTTCCAAAATATTTGGAATTGTATTATAGAAAGGACTGATTAGGCACTCTAGCAAACTCTTCTTCAGATCAGAATTCCTGAGTAGTGATCTCTTGTCTTAACAGGATTCCAAGAACCAGGAATATTAAAACTCAAGTAGTCAATTATTTCCATGTTAGGAGAGAATCTGAAATAAAAATAGAAATACAAGTGTAGTATCTTTCTGTTTTTACAACAAGGAGTCTAGTGGCACCATAAAGACCAACAGATTTATTTGGGCATAAGCTTTTGTGGGTAAAAAACCCACTTCAGATGCATGGAGTGAAAAATCACAGATACAGGCATAAATACATATACTGGCACATGAAGAGAAGGGAGGATTTGTGGATACAGAATAACACGGCTACTCCGCCGATACTTTATATTTTTATTGGTTACTGTTAACCTGTTGACTTCAAATCCGAGTGAAGTTAGGTATCAAGAGAAAAGGTAGAACACTTAGAAATATGTATTCATAAAGCTGCAGAAAGTCTTATATATGCCAAACTGTCTGTCCTTATATCAAGCAGATAAAAAAAACCTGTCTCTTTGAACAGTCAGAGCCTCATCCTGTTTCCTTTGAAAATAAATGGCCAAAGTCCAATTGACTTCAACATAAGCAGGATCAAGAGTTCAGGTTCAGAAATTAAAATGCAAAAGCTCTGTGCCCTAATCCACTCCTCCAGCGATCACAGGGAGTCTTTATTCTCCGAGGAGCGTGCTTTGACCATGTGGTTCAAGAGAGTAGACAAAGGTTATCCTTTGCTGGTCTCAGAGCCTGCTTCGCTCTCATATTTGCACTAAGAAAGAAAATAGCTTGAAACATTCAACTTTAGAGGGTGGGGAAAAAGTTACACTTAACTATGTAAAAAGACTATAAAAGCAGCACCAGATATTCTTAGCCTAGGATTTGATACCACATGGGGAAGAGAACCTGTGCCTGAACCGTATGATATCTTATACCTTTGGTATCCCTAGTACAGCTGCATCAATGCTGAAAAACACTTTAAGTTCTTTGTACTGAGGACCCACCTTTCTACACTTGGATTTGGGGGTGAGATTCCCAGCTCAAGTAGATCATATAATATCAGGGTTGGAAGGAACCTCAGGAGGTCATCTACTCCAACCCCTGCTCAAAGCAGGACCAATCCCCAATGTTTGCCCCATCCCTAAATGGCCCCCTCAAGGATTGAACTCACTACCCTGGGTTTAGCAGGCCAATGCTCAAACCACTGAGCTATCCCTCCCCCTCCGTGAGCTATCCCTCCCCCTTCCCCTCCAAGTAGACAAATACTAGCTCTGATTTTTTTTTAAATGCACTAGCTCAAACTAGTAATCTAACCCATGGTAGCAGCAAATGGCAACATAGACTAGGTGCCCTGAGTACATACCCAGAGGGTCCGGGTGGGTTTCTACTTGGTGTCTATCCCAAGCTGTTGCCACCACAGTTGCATTATTCTTAGCTAGTTATATGTCTTATATACTCACACACAAATAGGTATTATGTTCATGTACTAATTGTTTTTAACTCAAACTACTATATTATAAATATGACTGGTTTTGCATGCATATTTGGGAGCAAACCTGCCATGTAGGGCATGATAACCACTTCCCAGAAGGATAGATATTGTACTGTTGTCTTTAGACAATAAATTGGCTATTTGGTCTGCAACATTTTTAATATTGAACCACAAGTGTAGTCAAGTAATTGGCTATACTTTGGACAATAAGCTCAGAGCTAGTGCATGTCTACCCAACTCCAAGTGTAGACCTAGCCCTAGTTTAGTCACTATCTACATTAATTTTTCTATCACTGGTTTGATGCCAGTAGCGCTGCCTTTTAAATAAAAATGGTGTGTTAAAGGTCTGTTTACTTGCCTACTTAACACAACTTGTTTTCCTGATGAGTCTGTCTTTGGATGGATCACTTTCCTTTATAAAAGTGCTTTATCTAGTTGCTTTCATGTTTTATAGAAAAGATATTTTATTTGAATTCAAAGACTCATTTCTTCATAGTTTCAATATATTTAAACAAGGATAAAATCTGTCCAATATAAATATAGGGGATCTCCATATGTATTTAACAGCTTAAAGTGGGGGAAGGCACAGTTTAAAATAAACTAGTGATTTGTTAGTCTTCCCACAACTTTAAACTTGCTGTTCATATAAGCCTGAGCCATGCTGGGGCAAAGGAGGATACTGCCTTTGAACCACACACACTAACTCAGTAGTAGCCTGGAGAAGTATGGGGAATGGATTCCCTCCCTACACCTTTTACAGAGTTAGCTGCAGTGCTGTCATCTCAGACCATAGGCCCAAGTTCTTGTCCTGGCCTTGGCCAGAAATCTCCCATGTGGCCAGTAGGTTGTACCTGTCCTCCATACAAGTGCACCAAACAGGAATAAGACTCCTCGTGCCTTTGTACTCACTGCTACCAGAGAAGCATAACTTAGGCCATTAATTTTCAAAGTTAAATTAATATTATTTCTATCAAATATTTGTTTAAATAAATAGAGCAGGTTAGATGTCATGTTTTGGTAATTCAGTACAACATAGCACTATGGGGCAGAGTCACTTCAGACAATGTTGCTAAATCTGAGTCTGTGTATGTCCCCAGAGAATGGGGACCCACTCTTGCTACATGTTTACCATTCATTGAGCAGTAATTGTATATCGCTTTGTGCAAAGCGAGCTAGTAGGAATGATAACTTGAGTTTACTAAGGAAGCTGGAAGTGTCAGTCTCTCATGGATCTGGTTGAGTTAATCCTCCCCTCCTCTTGTTAATTGGAGAATTTGATCTCTTATTTCAAAAACACTGAACATTTACATCCATTTTAAGGCCCTTTTACACTGCCAGAGCAGTGTAAACAGGCTTTACTGAAAATGAGAATCGGGCCCTCCGTTTCTATATTTGTGTATGTAAGTTAACTACTTGTGCAGAATAGCTATTTAGGTGCCTAACACTCAGATTTCAAAACTGATGTATGCAATTTATGGTGCACTTGTTCATGCAGCTGCATGGCTAAATCCATGTATTGTGTGTGTACTAAAGTTTACACCTTTTAAAAATTTGGTCCTAAAAATCATGTTACAGGATTTTTGTGGAGGGTAACAGGTTAAAGGGCTTTTATGAATTAGGATTAGCATTGCATCTTGAATTTAAAAAGGTCTTGACTGGTTTAAGCAGGTGATCTTTCTTTAAGAAGGCTCTTAAATACTATTGAAAGTCCATGGACTTAATCATTTTCATCTTTAATCTCCCATTATCAAGAGATCAATGTGTGTTTTGGTATTTTTCCCCAGGAATACCCAACAGGTTGTGACCCATCTCCATCCAGATGTTAATAGTAAACATAACCAGATAGACACAAAACATGGCTTAGCAAAAGCATGAAGAATATTTGAAGTATATTTAAATTCTTGTTTACTTAACACATTAGAAATTGATGGTATGTCATTCTTTTTTCTTAATGTGTGATCATTTCAGCTACCCAAAGCTGTAAGAACACGCATCTATGATCAGACTCTGGTTATATTTAATTTATAAAAGGTTTTGATTTCTTCATTTATAGGATCTGGAGGGGGTAAAAGGAGACTGTTAAATTAACGTGACAAATGCTACACTGTGGGTAGCAAGTCGTCTTTGCATTTATTCTTTTTAATTTCTTCTGTCTCATTTTTATTGCCAAAGGGTTTATCTTGCCAGAGGGAACAAACATGTAATATGCTTGAATATGTCTGTGTGAACAATATTATGCTAAAGAAGAAATGTTATGCAATTTTAACTTTGCATTATGGCCTAATAAAAGTAAGTGTATATGAAGGTTCAAAGTCTGCTCAATTATATTAGTGCAAATCCACAGTAACTTGCCTTAAATCCTGGAGTTACTCCAGATTCATCTTGGAGTAAGAGTAAGGAATTCAGGCAAGATTTTTTTTTCTCCCTGTAACCTAAAACTACTTCTACCAGCACAAACATTTTAATATTCTAAGTAAACAGAGGCAAATAGTGTGGAGATAGTACTGTTCTGTTCAAGAACATATTAAAGGGGCAATGTCAAACCATCTAAGATCACTAGAAATGAAAAAAAAGCCCACTCCAAAAGTACCATTGTAGCATTCAGTGATTACCACTTTGAAATAAAGGTCTGTAGTACCAAGTGAAAAAGGAAAGCTGATGTATGCCTGCTTTCTTTCAAAATAAGGAAAGTTTGGAGAGCATATTCAGCATAATGGAAGCCATGAGAGGGGTATGGATCATGTCAGTTTCAAGAGGATGTACTTTCATTGAACCAGCAACAAGGTGTGGATGCTGTGAAAATGCCAGATTTATCTTTTGAATTGCAATTAAGCTATACTGACAGTTCTCAGGTTGAGATTGCTTGTTTTACATTACATTTTACTAAGGTGGTGGTTGATTAAGGAAAAAACTCAATTCTCCAATTACATTACGCCCACACAGAGTATACACAAACAGCAGGAGATGCAGTGAGCAAATGAACATATGTACATGACCAAACATTTTCTTGACAAAAATGTACATCAGTAACTTACTAAGTCTAAACAGTGAGAAGCCATCTATTTTAATTTTTTGTTTGCATTATTGTAGCTGTGTTGGCCCCAGCATGACACACACAAGGTGGGTGCAGTAATTTCTGAAGAGATTTGAAAACAAGAAATTCCTCTTTTCCCCAGTCTCCAAGCATTGCAACCCATCTCAGCTTCCTCAAACTCAACTGAAAGTTATCATGATATCCAGTCCTCAGCCCATCAGTGGGCAGAGGCATGTAAAATCCTGTATTGTTTTACCTCTTCCCATTGCTGTGCTGCTTTCTGCCTCTTCCTCTTCCTCCTCCCGCCCCCACACAGCTTTTCTTCTATCCTCTCATTCTCTCAGCTTTTCATCAACTCCTGAGATCAGCTGCACTGAATTCATCCAAGGCTGCCTTGTCTAAAAAGAAACAAACCAATCAAATGACATCCCTGACCAAAATGTGAACCAGAGTTGAAGCAGCAGGTGTTCTATTCAGCTCGCCAGCCAAAGCATCCACTTGTAACTAACCAGTGGTCCAATGTTCCAAAACCACCAACAAATGGTTTAAATACAGCTTTTTCTATCCTGTCTCTCTTCCACCTTATCTGTCAAAAACAGGATAAAATGAATGCCCTTCACATATCAAAACAGAGTAAAATGAATACTTTCCTTTTCATCAAAGAAAAGTTAACAAAAAAGTGACTGATATTTTAATCTCAAAAGGAGAGAGACTTTGAGAGGGTCTAATTAATTTTCTTTTTTATAATCACTCAACCAGTTTCAGGGGTTTTTTTTAAATAGGAAAAATATTTGCTTTGCATGCTTATTTTAAATAGTTTAATATAGTAAAGAATTTTAAAACAAGCTGCTAACTTTGAAAACAATTGCCTGTTTACTAAGGTGCTAGCTTCTGAGTATATATTACACATTGGGCACTATGTTGGGCTGCTAAAAAAAATGTTATATTAATTTAGACTGAATAAATGGGCCAAAGTCATTAATACAACATCTTGTTTAATGTTAAATAAGATTTGGTATTTAGCCTAGGTAGTATGACATTCTTTAACTTCTTATGAACAATACAAAAAAGGAAAAATGGTTGAAATGTAAAGTATTAAGTAATGCTTTTATTCCCCCTCCCCTTTATCTGGAGAGCGTTTCAGTAGGGGAAAAAACCTTGTATGAGCCTCTTAAATGGTACTAATGATGGTAATAAATGTCCTTCTGGTTAAAAAAACGTTGAGAGGAGCTGGAGCTGTTAAAGACTGATCCAGTTTCATTTCAGGTGGTATTTGGGATTCAACTGGAGCCAGTAGAGTTGTCAGTGTTAATTGGGTCCCTTTCTCTGGTCCAACCAGATCTGAGGATTAGGGAGATGAAGGCCCAAGGTGTCAGCCACTATGGTGAAGCTCACTCTAGTAGCCTCCATCCGTTCATCCTTCCTGTTCTCACCCCCTTCCAAAACTATCTTCCTTTAAGGACATAAAAAGGGAGTGGTGGGTGGAATAATTGATCCCATCATTCTGTAGGTCAGTTAGGGTTAATATTTGACACCAATTTTGGTTTACTAGTTTTCCATTCTATGTGTTTTTACTAAGCATTAGTTTAATGTTAGTACTTAAATTATATTAATAGGCTTGTTTAGACTAATTTAGTTTGTCTCCCTTTTGTACTTTTCTATTAACATTTGTTGTAGGTTTGTGACATTTTATGAACTTTTACACAATTTCTACAATTGAGCTTAAAATTAAGTTTTTAGGTCCCATAATGACAGCAGGTCCTCAATCCCACAAACATGTGTTTGTCTTCACCCATGTAAAGTTCTCACTGAAACAATCACTTCTGCTCAATGGAAAATCCCTATTATGCAGCTGCACTCTCAACTAAAGGAAAGCTGGTGGAAGTGGTATAGACATCTTGTGTGTTCGCTGCACCATCTTCTCCAATTTAGGAGTGAAAGTGTCAGGCAGGGGAGTGAGGCAGGACAGAGCAGCTTCTTGGCAGCTGTGATTTATGCCACAGGCTGAGTGGCAAAGGTTCAAGGCTCCCTGCAGCTTCTGCCTCCAATGGAGTTTGAATAGGGTGCTGAATCTCGGCCATCGTGTTAATACTACAGAATCTAGACCACATAACAATAGTCTATATGCAAGCATAGTTTGGTATATAATTTAAAGCCTGAAAAGTTTACTTTTAAAACTTTGAAAGGGAAGCTACACTGAAAAGAGGAAAATGAAAGAGTAGTGAATTAAAGCACCTCTAAGTCTGTGCAAGCTTTAATAAATGCATCTGGAGGAGGTAGATGGACACATGGTAAACTATAGACCGAGATAAACCATAGATACCAAGCAGCAGTTAGAAAAGTAGGATAAATTAAACTACTATAATGACTGATGCTGGCAGACTAGGTGCCAGCTCATTCCAAGGGCCCTAGGCCTCAGTGAATACTGACAAATGCATAGCTGGAAACCAGTCTGACTCATTTGTGTGTTAGTGTTGGTAAAATATGTATTAGACATAGAGATGGTTTTAGTATTTGAACTTTATAAAATGCTTGTGAGTTTCTGCATGCATTAATCTCACTTAATATCTGTATTCTGTATTATAAAAGTAAATATTTAAGTGTTTGCTCTGTCATTCCAGTAATGTTTTCTGTGAACTTGGAAGCCATCTTCTCCCACAATCAAAAGAAAAAAGTATTACCGAGTGTGAAATACTTGTTTACCACAGGAGGTGTTATCTCCTGCCCAACAAAAGATGACCTATGAACAGAAGACAAACCACTGTGGAACATCAGTAGACAGAAGAATTTGTTGATTATTTTCCCTGGACCCATGAAGAAGGGACATGCAAAAATGTTAGTTTATTCACAGCTTGAACTTTGGGAGAAGGGAATAAAAAATCCCCAAGAGGAAGAAACTAGATCTCTATGCAGAGTGGACTTTGGGAGGGCAGGATTTTTAAGCATAAGTTGGGATCCCCAACTGCTTAGCCTGGGATGCCCTAGAGGACATATAGAGTTTGAATAATATAGGAGCTTCTATTACCTTTTGGAACCTAAGACTAACTTGTTTATGTGTATGTTTACTTGTTTTAACCTTGTAAATAACATTTGTTAATAAATCTTTAGTTTATTATAGGTTTGACTCAAACATGGTCTTTGGTGTAGGACCTAAGGTGCAGTTGACCTGGGATAAGTGAGTGGTCCTTTGGGACTGGAAATAACCTGAATATTATTGTGATTTTTGGTGTAAGAGACCATCTATCACAAAGGCAAATTTGCCTGAGTGGCAAGATCAACTGGAGTGCCCAAGGAGACAGTCTGTGACTCCACATTAAGGATGTTAGTGTTTGAGGCTCATACTTGTTACATGGTTGGTGAATTCTAATTATAGAACCAACATCAGTTTGGAGTTTGTGCCCTGGTTTGTAACAGTCTGCCCTGAGGTTGGCACCTGCATTCGTGAGTCATGCCAGACAGATTGACACGGACTTACTTTGAACTGAAAGTAGCGAAGGATGATTAGTAAGACCTATTTATTGTTAGATCAGATGTTATGATCTTTGCATATAGTATTTCATAATTCCTTCCCCTCCTCCCCCCCCCCACCAACACACACATGCCCAAGTATAGGAAGTGAATGGGTGACATGGCCTAAAAAAAAGCTGAGGTACTTACAGGCCTTTTGTTATGTGGATGGCATTTGTTACCAAAAGGTTGGTTGTTTATTATTTTTATCATCTAAGATGCCATAAGTGTGTTATGGGACTGAAATAGTGAACATTAAGGTTGTTACCACAAGACAACTTCTAGAGCGCTGCTGTGCTTTTTGGGGGGTTGATAGTGTTTTTGCCAGAATTACTTTCCATACAAGACTTCCTATGCTGCGGTCTGAACAAATCCTGACCTTCTTTGTGAGCTTGCTTATTTATATTCAGAATTTAGGAGATGTGCTGGTGGTTCTGTATGTCACAATGAACATTTGATCCCCCAAACCCTTAAGGCAAGGTGTTCCATACAGTGAGTATAGATAACCCTACTGTACAGGTGTTTAATTAAGCTAGTCAGAGGAAATTTTCAAATTATCAGATTATTTTGTGTTGGATTCCCCCACCCCAGCCCACATTGAAATTGTCCTGTTTCCATGAAACATTTTGCTTTCTGTGAATTGGCATTTTTCAACCAAAAAACTAAAGATACCATTCCATCAGCTCACAGTCAAATATGAACACCTCAAAATATTATCCTATGCTTCTGTCACCTTACTGCTCTTTAGAGACTGGATGAAACAAATGGGCCTTGCAAGATACCCTGAAAGTTGACAAAATTTGGACCATGGTAGTAAGATGTTCCAGATTCCTGGGATACTTACAGAGAATGCCCTGCCAGACATTCCCTCTGTTATAACCAGGGGGAACTAGCAGCAACACCTACCCTGATCACATGCATGTCAGAGCATCATGGGGAGAGAGATGGGCTCAGAAATAAGACCTTATAAATGTGCTAATGAACAGATGTCATTAAACCTCACACTTCCTTACAAACCTCAAATCACACACAATCTTCCTTCAGGAGATATACTCTATCACTGACATGCAGCTTTCAGTTCCATGCTATGCTGCCATGGCTCATCACTATCACATGCAGTATAGAATAGCCTTTTACATTACAGAAGGACTGTCTGTCACTAAATCCACATCTGGTCTAAATGACATATAATGGCAGGCAGAGATAAGAGCTTGTGCTGATTAATATCTACAAGCCCCCATCAGTTAACTTTACCCACTCTATGGTGGCAACTTTAATTCTTGAAAAGTCAAGCTGTATCGACAACAATGCAGATGGAGAGGGTAATGGAATGGGCATCAGTTGCTAACATACAACTCTAGGACCCAAAACAAATGCCAAGCTCACAGTAGCAGATGGACAATTGATTTTTCACCCAACATAGCCTTTTCATTTTCCAAGCAACTGCTGTCAGTTGTCAGAGTAGCAGGAGCTTGAAGCTTTCCTGAAGTCTCAGCATTGGTTGTCTGTTTGATATGGACAGGCCCATGGTGGAAAGTTTGCAGAAGGCCAAGTGGAATTTTTGGAAAGCTTGATATGAGGGGTATGCAGAAGACAGACATCTGTCAGCAAGCTAGAATTTGACATGTCCAGGCAATGTAAACTCCTCCAACCAAACATTACATTAATTAGTTCAGGCAGCTTCAAATAAATTGATCTCCAGAGGCTATCGCCGACAGCATATCCCTGGGTAAAAGTCACAGGCAATTAAACTCTATTAGGAATTCAAATCTGCTGATAATAAACAGACCACCATTAAGAAGAGCAAGGACCTCATTCAACTGCTGGATCAAGCCAGGCACAATTGCTGGAGACAGTCACAAAGATGGACTTTCCATGGTCTGCCAGAATAAGTAAAAAAAATTCTGGAGTTTCCAGCGTCAGCAAAAATGATTTTCAGTCACCACAACTACTCTCTCATCCTACTTCGAGGCTAATGGCCATGCACAGAACTTGTATAAGTCCTTCATCCATGCAGTCAATATTGAAGTTAGAGAGGTGACAGGCCCTAGTGTGGATTCAGACTTGACAGGTCCTTTCTCAGAGAGCTGGACCAAGCCACAAAGCTTATGAAAAACAGAAAAGGCTCTTCAGGCCTGGATTATATCCAGATGGAATTTCATGTAAAACCAAAGCTGCCAGCTTTTGGGACATCAACTGAATCCCAAAAAACTGGTGCAGGGCAAAGCTCAGCCATTCCAAAACCAGGAATACTTCTGGAAGATCCCCAAGATCTATGGACAAGCTTATGGAGAGACTGATTCTGCTGCACATCAACAAGGCTATTGAACCAAAGCTGTCCTGTGTTCAGGCTGGCTTCAGTTGAGAACCGTGCACCCAAGATCAAATCATTTATCTAAGCATAAGACATTGAAGATGCCTTTGAGAAATTGGTGCCATTCTGGTGGTTCTGTCAGCTGCAGACGATACTGTCTGGCATGTGGAGCTGCCTCTGCCAAGTTGCTGAACACTATTCCCTGTAAGATCATGATGCAGTTTATCATGGAAATTATAACTAGGGCCCTACCAAATTCACAGTCCATTTGGGTCAATTTTACGGTTTTAGGATTTTAAAAATAGTAAATGTCATGATTTCAGCTATTTAAATCTGAGATTTTACGGAGTTGTAGCTGTAGGGGTCCTGACCCAAAAAGGAGCTGCGCTGCGGCTGGTGGTGGCGCTGCCTTCAGAGTTGGGCACCCAGTCAACACCACTACTCTCTGGCCACCCAGCTCTGAAGTCAGTGCAGAAGTAAGGGTGGCAAGACTGAGATACACATCCCTGCAAATACCTTTTGGGTCAGGACCCCCAATTTGAGAAATGCTGGTCTCCCCCATGAAATCTGTATAGTATAGGGTACAAAAACATAAGACCAGATTTTACGGTCCATGACTCATTTTTCATGGCCCTGAATTTGGTAGGGCCCCAATTATAACCAACTGGAGCTTTGTCTCAAGCAGGAGAGACAAAGTCAGCTAGCTGGCTTAGGCATCTCCATAATTCACTCCTGCAAGGATCCAATCTAGCTCCTTTCCTTTGCAAGATATATATTTAAGATCAACACGGAGACTGATAAGTATGTATATATGGATGACATCTGTCTTGTTGATGTGAATGGTGCTCTGCATTATATAGTGTGTCAGTCAGGACATGAATACTCTGGCCACTTATCTGATTCAGTGGATACTTACATTAAATGAGTCTAAGATGACGGTCACAATCTTTCATCTGATCACCTGGCCAATCAACCCTTACAGTCCCTGTTGAGGATTGCCCACTCCCTTTCCAGCCAGTTGTCACTTACTTAGGAGTCAAACTGGACTGCAGTCTAACATAGTGGTCCTGTCTAGAATGCTTAAACAAACAGATTATCTCCCACACTGCCTTGTTCTGGAAGCTAGCAGGAACTTCCAGGGAAGCAGAGGCAAAGTATTTGCTCCAGTGTAACATTTTTGTGTAGTAGTTTGGGGCAGAAGTCAGCATGCACATCGTGAACACAACCACAGAATTATTGTTCTTAGCCACATATGAACATCTAATTTAATCAGTGTTGGCTCTTATACCTCCTTCAAAATTTTGACAAGATGCCATTAGCCATAGAGTTGAGAGGAGGGCTATGATCAATGAAAGCAACCTGCTGCACACAAGGCTCACAATGTAGGAGCAGGATTTTATAACTGTACTATAAGAATAGAGGTACTAATGTATGTCTTGATTTCATTTTACCAGCCACCCTTTTTGAATAGCAGAAAGGAATGACCCTCTGGGACATTGGTAGAAATGCATCTGACGGACTGCCAGTGTCTGTACTGATAAGGCAGGGACAGACCAGAACAATCCTTATGACTAATTATGGTCACCCTTTTGTTTAGGATAAGTTATAATGTTTACTATGGTTTCCTATATGTATTACAAATTAGGCACTCTAGTTAAATATATATTTCTTTGTTTTAAAGTTTAGTAAGTAAAAGACAGGATCTTGTATTGTGTCTATGTGAAGGAGATACTGACACTGTTTGTATTCTCAAAGGTCTCTGTAAAAAAGACTGTTTGTGTGAATGAGGAATGTATGCATCAGGAAAAGATAAGGTGTGAAGGCCATTGTTATAGCCAGATGGTCAAGGAAGGAGGAGTAAAGAGACTTAAAGACACCAGAGAATCATCAACACGCATCCATAATGAAGGAACGACAAATTGACGACCCTGAGGTGAAGGCTAGCACCCCTAAAGAGAGGACAATTAATTAAATCGGAACCAGGACAGGATGACCCTCTCGGAGGTGTACTGGAATGTTTACATCAAAAGATGCACCAATTAATGGATCCGATGAAGTGGGCTCAAGTAGCCCATGAAAGCTTATGCTCTAATAAATGTGTTAGTCTCTAAGGTGCCACAAGTACTCCTGTTCTGTTTACCAATTAAGAAGTAACCAGTCACAAACTGACACAGCAAAATCCATAGACTTCAACAGAGTAAAAGACTAAGAACAGGGTGCTTGGCCATGGGACTTTGGGTTAGTCTTGCCACACTTCAGGGACATCAGATGGTGACTGACAGAGCTCTGCTCCTCTCTGCGACCAATCTGGCTGGCCACTAGATTGATCCGGACTCTGGACTGGTAACTATAAACATCAACTGGCAGGAGAGAGAGAGAGAGACTGAAAAGCTTATGCTAACTGTTGTATTCTCAATAAATGTGGCATGCTGCCTTCTTCCCTATAAAGATCCCGTGTGCTTCTTATAAGAACAGTGGTTCTAATGGGTGTAAATAAGCGCACACTTCCTATAAGATTTGCCTGCTTCAAGAACACACTTACCCCAGTAGTTCCTGCTGATTTGCCACTATTTACTTTGCAATATCCTTTTGTAGCCACTGTTCATGCTCTCATGTGCAGTGCTGCCAGCCCACTGCCAGTCTTGGCTGAACCACCACACATCAGGGCTGATAGCTATATCCTTGCAGAGTGGCAGCAACTCTGGCATAGAGAGAGAGGGCTTCTGAAATTTGTCAGCATGCATAACTTACATCCATCTCTTGGCAGTCTGGGATGCAGATCCTGAACTAGGCTTAACAGGCTGCTGATTGGAATGGCCAGAGTGGCTGCCACAATGCAGAAGTTTACTTATCCCTATCTTCAGTGTGACTGTGAGAAAATGATGCAAATGGCAAAACATGTGGTGGAGTCTCATTAAAAAACAACAAGGTGTTGCAGTACACCTTCCAACCCTCAATGATACACCAGTTTGATGGCTGAACATTCCAGATGTTGACTTTGATGCATACAAGAAGATTAAAACATACTACAAAGGCCAGGTCAGATGAAAAGACGGCCATTCCTGTGCAAAAGTGTGAGGACATGAATGAGGGAAGGGAAAGGAACTAACAATATAGATACATACCCTGTTAAAGTAAAATCTAAGGTTTAGACAGATCTATGAAACATAGCATGGACCCCAAAAAAAGGTCCTACCTTTTTGGAAGAAAAATAGTGCAATAAATGAGGCCAGAGTATCCGTGGCACAACTGAAGATCAAACATGCAATGAAGTCAGATATGTCTGATTTTTAAAAATCTGAAGAATGGTTTAGACAGCAGAAGTCAGTCACTTTAATGAAAGAATGATGCTCTAGAGCTTAAAACTTTAAAAAAAATTAAATAGTACTCCAACTTTTGTGAATTCACGGTTGAGGAAGACTTTATTCATGAGGTTAAAGTACATGAATTAAACATAGAGACAAATCTATGATGGAATACACAGCTAAGTTACCTCCATGTTATATTGCCTTTCATTGTAATAAGGCTAGGTATACTGTTACTCTTATGGAGTGGTAGAGACTCTACAGTAAAGTTGTGTTACAGATTTCAGTTTAGCCAGAGCTTTAAACCTTTATTTTGGGTGTTAAAGTCATTAAATGGTGAAAGCTAAGACCTAGATTGTAAGCAATTTGATTCTGCACCCCCATAATTGCTTGATGAAAAATGGTTTTAAACCGAAAGACTGACCAGTTCAAAAATCACCTCTATAAGGCAGTTGTTCACTGGATTGTCTTGCTTTTCTTTGCGTCCTTTTTGCAAGAAGTCTAAAATCCTGGAATCTGTTTTGTCCTTATTGGAGAGTTTCCAGAAGTTGTTTCGGCTAATTGTGTAACTCAAGAGTGCTCGTAGTTTAGGGAGTTTCACTGGGAAGCTATATTTTCCTTCTTAGTTACTCCTCTAAAGACTGCATGCCACTTGGCCTTACTCACTGTGGAAGACTAGACCTGACATCTTCTGAACATTCCATGCTCAAAATGGCTGCTTGTTTTTATTTATCACTGATGTTAAGTTCCATGTAGACTTACTGGACTATCAGGTTTGAAGAGAGGTGTATCTCAAAAGTGATTAAGGTACTCCCTACCCTTTAGGCCTTCCTCTTCAGTATACCCAAATCTGGGAACAAAAAAACCCCACCAAGCTCAAAACCTGAAGTCAGGCTCTGAAGGGTTAATGTCTAGCTATTCCACCTGGAAGCAGGCGGGGCACACCCTGACTGTCTCCTAGGAGCAATGCACACATTGCTCTATCCAAGGACAAGGGCTAGATATGAACCCTGAGAACTTGATTGTTTGGACAGCAACTGTGGGAGGTTTCTTTAGCCTGGGCTGAAGGCCTGAGAACCAGGATTGTAGTAGATAGAGGATGGTAACTAAGCATATGAATCAACGTCATACATTCCTTTGTGTAGCAGTGTGTAATGCATAGGGGGAGAAATATAATAAAAGGAGAAGGTGGAAGGCAGGGGGGGCAGAACAGCCCATCTCCGCTGACCAGCCTGTTTGCTTGCATAAAGCTGTGTTCTGTCTCATCACTGAACCGCAACAAGGCTCTTCTCTGGGGCCATGATCCAGGAAAGCACTTAAATATGTGCTTAGCTTAGAGCATGCATATAGGCTCATTGAATGTTTTGTTTGCTGCTTGAAGATAACAGAGAAAATAAGCATGTTTTTAAAATATCGGACTGCTCACAAGCTTAAAGGTAAGCATAGGCTAAGTGCTTTGTTCAATCAGGGCCTATGTACTTGATCCAATACCCAATAAAGTCAATGAGGTGGAAATGGAGCTTTCCTCTTAATCCGATATCAATGAATTATGCTCACAGTGCACTTGTTCACTGCATTGTTTCTGAATATTAAACAGATAAAAAATACATGAATAAGTTATTGAATGTTGTATCTTTCAGAATTTCTTATTTTGCTTAATGTTTTCAGATTTGCAGAAATAAAGGGTCACTGATTAGTTTCAGCTAGTGAGATGCCAGCTATAGTTAAAAGCAGTGATGAGCTGCCAAAATCTTAACGGGTTCCCTCCTCACCCCACGAGGAGGTCATTGCCTACCCCCACCCCCCAGGACTCCTGCCCCATCCAACCCCCCCACAAACCTTGAGCCCTCCCCACAGGACCCCTGCCCCACCACCCCCCTCCCCTGACTGCCCCCAGAACTGGGAAGGAGGGTCTCGTGGGCCACCGTAGTGGGTGCCCAACCCACCCCTAAGAGCCAGAGGCACCTGCTGGGGGGCAAGGTGGGGAGTCCCAGAGGTGCTTACCTGCGGCAACTCCCAGGAAGCATCCGGCAGGTCCCTCTGGCTCCTAGGGGCAAGGGAGCATAGCTGGGGGGGAGCAGGGGAGCGGCCGCTCCCCCCCACTGATCAAAAGTGGCTCCTTAGGTGCCGACTCCCTAGGTGCTCCAGGGCTGGAGCACGCACGGGGAAAAAACCCACCAGCAGCTCCCCACCCAGCCCCAGCTCACCTCACCTCCGCTCTGCCTCCTCCCCTGAATGCACCGCCCCGCTCTGCTTCTCCGCGCCCCCCCTCCCGCCGGCTTCACGCGAATCAGCTGTTCGGCAGGAAGCCTGGGAGGGCTGAGAAGCAGGTTGCAGCTTACCGCTCAGGGCGAGGGTGGTGCAGGTGAGCTGGGGCGGGGAGTGGTTCCCCTGTGCACCCCCTCCGGGTTACCTCCTGCGGCGTGGGTGGCCCTTTTTGCGCATTCCCCCAGCCCGAGCTCACCTCCGCTCTGCCTCCCTGGGCCTGAGCGGGAAGCCGCAGCTTGCTTCTCAGCCTGCCCCGGTTTCCCGTGCGAACAGCTGATTCGCAGGAAGCCTGGGGAGGGGTGGAGAAGCAGAGCGGGACGGTGTGTTCAGGGGAGGGGGAGGCGGCAGAACGGAGGTGAAGTGAGCTGGGGCAGGGGGTGGGGAGCTGCTGGTGGGTGCTCTGCACCCACCAAATTTTCCCCTTGGGTGCTCCAGGGCTGGAGCACCCGTGGAGTCGGCGCCTAAGGCACCACTTTTGGCCAGTTAAATTTAGAAGCCCTTTTAGAACTGGTTGTCCCTTACAGAACAACCGGTTCTAAAAGGGCTTCTAAATTTAACAACTGGTTCTAGCGAACCAGCTCCAGCTCACCACTGGTTAAAAGCAAAGGGAGTTCAAACACTTAAGTCTTGCCATATGGAGCTGCCTTATTTATCTGCTACTCTTGACTGAAAAAAAAAAAGCATTCTACAGAAAATATGAAAGAGAAGTGAATGATGGGGGGCGGGGGGGATTAAGACAGCTTGGATACTTGCAGCTGATGTTTCTGACTGTTGTGTGTGGAGTTGTCTTACCTTGTCAGAGGAAGAAAGAAGAAGAAAAAAACAAGCCTGTTGCTAAAAAAAAACAAAAAATCCACACACAAGAATGTTGTCCTTGAGAAAAGAAATTAAAAAGAACAATCCTGGCATATAGAAATTAACACAACTAGTCTGAAATCTGCATGCTCATGGAATCAAAAAGGGCTAATTCTGGCACTAAGTTAGTGCTGGTCCTGTGAGGTGTTTGATCCTGCAAGGTGTCCTTAACTTCTATTGACTTCAACGCAATGATTGATTTAAAAATTCACACTTTTGTTTGTAATGACTAATTTTCAGTCATACAAAAATAAATAAATAAAATGAAGACTGGAAAAGGGGTTTTTGCCAGAATGCTGAAAGATTTTTTTATAAGGAAAAGTTAATTTTCCGACTATGGGAGGACCCATAAGGTGCACACATCTGATGACAGAAAAGCGCTTCACACTCCTATTGTAATCTGGCATTTTCTTAGAATTGTGACAGGCTGGCAACCTCACAGCCACTGACTAGATTGAGCAATCTTGATAGGTGAAAGGAAACATCTCAGATGGTGATCTGTTATGTTTAAATTAATCTGTTCTGATCTGGATCTTTGCCATTTTTGTGAAAGATACAGAGAAGCCAGCAAAAAGAAAAGGAGTACCTGTGGCAGCCTTGGAGACTAACAAATTTATTTGAGCATAAGGTGCCACAAGTCCTCCTTTTTCTTTTTGTGGATACAGACTAACACGACTGCTACTCTGAAAGAAGCCAGCAAGATTCCAGTCTCCAAAAATGCAAGCTGTCACAGTTTCTGAAAAAAAACTGGGTGGCAGCGAGTTCTTCAGTGTTAAATTAAAATGGCATTAGCTCACGCTGTGCTTGCCAAGACACACTCATCTCATGTTGACTGACAGATAAATAATAACCCTCAGCTAAACACCAGTGACAAGATGCTACCCCCATAAATCTCTGAACATTCTCTGCATGTCAAAGAACATGGGTAACCGAGCTCTCTTAACTCTACACCATGAACAAAAAAAGCAGAATGCCCTATCTTTAAGTGAAAAGATCAATGTCCCTCCCCCATGAGCATGTCAGTGAATGACAAGGAGAAAGATTCAGACAAAAAAAAAAGTAGAGTTCACTTTTGATCACCTATACACAACAGTAATTACTATGAAATTAGATCATTTCAGAATTGCATTAATGGTGGTCATATTTTGGGGTGCAATACAGACCTATGAAGAGTTATCACCTCTTACCCTGTAACCCCGAGTGCCTCACAATGCATTGCTTCTGTAGCTTGCTGACTGGGATACCCACAGTCAGCAACAAGCGTGCTCTGTCTATATATTGGAAAGCCCAGGTCCAATGCTTTGGATCCTGGAGCCTGTCTGCAATACTACAGACTTCCAAACTAGCTCCACCACCCTTGGTTAACAACTGGTAAGATGACACCACACTCTACCCACCCCCATATTTCCCCCAAAATGTGGGTTCTGAAGTCTCCAGTCCTGTGTGGAACAATCAGAGGGATGTTAATGTTTGTTGCTTCTTTAAGGGACAGTTATTCAACAGTTCCTTACTTTAATTGGAGTTATTAAACAGTTAAGTTCAAATGAAGAACTGGATTGCTTTAAATTAAAAATAAAACCAGTGTATCTAATTACATAGATTTTAAGTAAGTACAAGTGTAAGGATTAAAGTCAAATGGTTTCTGGAAAAAAAAAAGCATGCTTTCTAGTAACTAAAATAAACAAGCTAGACTTGGTTCAAGGTAAAATCCCCACCACACGTTCCTAACAAGATGTGGGAACTATCCCCCAGCGTCAAATGGTTGATAAGAGGGGGGCCAAGAAACCGTAATTGTCCAATGAATCATTGAAATGGATTCTTCACAAGGAGACCCCCAGATAAAACTATTTCCAGCTGTGGACAACATGAGGCTCTTGAAGGAAGCTCCCTGCTGCTTCCCCCACTGCTGGAGTGGTGTCTGCTAAAATGCTAGTTATTTAATTCCTGCCCTCTCCAGTGTAACTGAACGAACATTGAACATGTTATTGTCAATATTCTCCTGCACCATGATAGTGTGAGGTTTTCCTCCAGATCTTCTTAGTTTGATTAATCTGTTTATGTAATATATAAATACATTCTCATTGTCTTTCAGAAGTACTTTTTTAGTAACTCCCTTGTGGAAAAGCTACATTTGTCTGGGTGAGGTTATTCCTGCTTGGATGGCAAACAGTTTAAGAATTCTAATTTTAGTTTATGTCCATAACTTTGCATCAGTTGCTTGCACCTACATTGTGCAATATTAATAGCCAATGAGTCATGAGCTTTTCATTAACACCTTACAAGGCATATTTTGTACAAATATTATTACAGTAGTGTGTAGTCAGAAGAGAGCACTGCTGCATGCTCACCTAGTTACTTTTGCTTTGAAAGATGGAAGAGAGGACAAATAGGACTCATAGGAGCTAACCATTTCAATTTCATGAGAAGAATTTTGCTAAATTTATGTCTCCTGCGACATCCATTCTCTGCCCTGCCCCACCTCACCCCCTTTTCATCTGATTTAAGCTGATTTCTAATTCAACTATTTTTGGTAAGAGCTACCACTAGAACAGATCTGCATTTTTTTAAAATGCAATACTGTCTTAGTAAATAATTGAAGAATTTAAAATGTTATCTCATGTTTGCTTCTCCATGGAGTTTGGTAGGTGGCAAGTCTCCTGTTCCCCACCACAATCTCCAAGTTTTGCTGCTTCTCTTTCGTTTCTGGAAATATTAAAATACTAGCTGTCATAAAAATAAAGGGAAGGGTAACCATCTTTCTGTATACAGTGCTATAAAATCCCTCCTGGCCAGAGGCAAAACCCTTTCACCTGTAAAGGGTTAAGAAGCTAAGACAACCTCGTGGCACCTGACCAAAATGACCAATGAGGAGACAAGATACTTTCAAAACTGGATGGGGGGGGGGGCAAAGGGTCTGTCTGTGTGTATGATGCCAGGAACAGATCAGGAATGCTCTTCAGATCTCCTGTAAAAGTTAGTAAGTAATCTAGCTAGAAATGCGTTCAATTTTCTTTTGTTTAATGGCTGGTAAAATAGCTGTACTGAATGGAATGTATATTTCTGTTTTTGTGTCTTTTTGTAACTTAAGGTTTTGCCTAGTGGGATTCTCTATGTTTTGAATCTGATTACCCTGTATTTACCATCCTGATTTTACAGAGGTGATTCTTTTACTTTTTCTTCTATTAAAATTCTTCTTTTAAGAACCTGATTGCTTTTTCATTGTTCTTAAGATCCAAGGGTTTGGGTCTGTGTTCACCTATGCAAATTGGTGAGGATTTTTATCAAGCCTTCCCCAGAAAAGGGGGTGTAGGGCTTGGGGGGATATTTTTTTGGGGGGAAGATGTCTCCAAGGGGGCTCTTTCCCTGTTCTTTGTTTAACACGCTTGGTGGTGGCAGCATAGAGTTCAAGGACAAGGCAAAGTTTGTACCTTGAGGAAGTTTTTAACCTAAACTGGTAAGAATAAGCTCTGGGGGTCTTTCATGCAGGTCCCCACATCTGTACCCTAGAGTTCAGAGTGGGGAAGGAACCTTGACACTAGCTAATTAGAAAAATAGAAGATTAGGGTTGGAAGAGACCTCAGGAAGTCATCTAGTCCAACCCCCTGCTCAAAGCAGGACCAACACCCACTAAATAATCCCAGCCAGGGGTGTCTCAAGATGGGCCTTAAAAACTTCTAAGGATTGAGATTCCACCAACTCCCTAGATAACCCATTCCAGTGCTTCACCACCCCCCTAGTGAAATAGTGTTTCCTAATATCTAACCTAGACCTTCCCCACTGCAAGTTGAGACCATTGCTCCTTGTTCAGTTATCTGCCACCACTGAGAACAGCTGAGAGCCATCCTCAATGGAACCCCCCTTCAGGTAGTTGAAGGCTGCTATCAAATCCCCCCTCACTCTTCTCTTCTGTAAACTAAATAACCCCAGTTCCCTCAGCCTCTCCTCGTAAGTCATGTACCCCAGCCCCCTAATCATTTTCGTTGCCCTTCGCTTGACTCTCTCTAATTTATCCACATCCATTCTACAGTGTGGGGACCAAAACTGGATGCAATAGTCCAGTGCCAAGTAGAGGGGAATAGTCACTTCCCTCGATCCGCTGGCAATGGTCCTACTAAAACAGCCCAATATGCTGTTGGCCTTCTTGGCAAGAAGGGTACACTGCTGATTCATATCCCATTTTTCATCCACTGTAATCCCCAGGTCCTTTTCTGCAGAACTGCTGCTTAGCCAGTTGGTCCCCAGCCTGTAGCAGTGCATGGGATTCTTCCTTCCTAAATGCAGGACTCTACACTTGTCCTTGTTGAACCTCATCAGATTTCTTTTGGCCCAGTCCTCCAATTTGTCTTGGTCACTCTGGACCCTATCCCTACCCTCCAGCATACCTACCTCTCACCCCATCTTCGTATCACCTGCGAACTTGCTGAGGGTGCAATTCATCCCATCATCCAGATCATTAATAAAGATGTTGAACAAAACCAGCCCCAGGACTGATCCCTAGAGCACTCTGCTTGATACCGTCTGCCAACTAGACATCGAGCCATTGATCACTACCCTTTGAGCCCGACAAAATAGCCAGCTTTCTATCCACCTTATGGACCATTCATCCAATCCATACTTTTTTAACTTGCTGGCAAGAATACTGTGGGAGACGGTATCAAAAGCTTTGCTAAAGTAAAGATATATCACACCCACCACTTTCCTCATATACACAGTGCCAGTTATCTCATCATAGAAGGCAATCAGGTTGGTCTGGCATGACTTGCCCTTGATGAATACATGTTGACTGCTCCTGATCACCTTCCTCTTCTCCAAGTGCTTCAAAATGGATTCCTTGAGGACCTGCTCCATGATTTTGCTGGGTCCTGAAGTGAGTCTGACCAGTTTGTCATTCCCCAAGTTCTCTTTCTTCCCTTTTTTAAATATGAGCACTATATTTGCCTTTTTCCAATCGTTCGGGACCTCTCCCGATCGCCATGAATTTTCAGGGATAATGGGCAATGGCTCTGCAATCACATCAGCCAACTCCCTCAGCACCCTTGGATGCATTAGATCTAGGGTGACCAGATAGCAACTGTGAAAAAAACGGGACAGGGGGTGGGGAGGGGGAAATAATAGGCTCTTATGTAAGAAAAAGTCCCAAAAAACAGGACTGTCCCTATAAAAACAGGACATCTGGTCACCCTAATTAGATCTGGACCCATGGACTTGTGCATGTCCAGCTTTTCTAAATAGTCCTTAACCTATTCTTTCACCACTAAAGGCTGCTCATCTCTTCCCCATACGGTGTTGCCCAGTGCAGCAGTCTGGGAGCTGACCTTATCTGTGAAGATAGAGGCAATTAAATGGTCTACATTCTGCACTTATACCCATACAAATTCACTGACTTCAAGATGACTGAATTGGTGTAACTAAACAGTTGGTTCAATGTTTCTAACATTATGACAGGGAACATGCATTATGACAGGGAACATAGTTACCCCAGTATTAGGCCTCCACATTTTTCCCAAATCTTTCTATCTTGTCTCTAATT
The DNA here is from genome assembly GCF_965140285.1 of Lepidochelys kempii. Taxonomy (NCBI): domain Eukaryota; kingdom Metazoa; phylum Chordata; order Testudines; family Cheloniidae; genus Lepidochelys; species Lepidochelys kempii. The sequence goes on from NC_136383.1 coordinate 64,631,336, forward strand.
GAAGATTTTTTAAAAAAAATATTCAAGTCTCATTTCACTTCCACTAATTATAGGCATGGGAATGCTATCATCACAAATGTACTGTTAGTTTCCTTAAACCTTGTAATATTTTGGATATTTGCATGATAATGAATGATTCCTGGTGCACAATGTTTTCACGTTACTGCATAGCCATTCATGTCTGCAAGAAGTGTAAATAACTAAAGAACCTGAAAAAAAAAGTTAGACTGGGACTAGTGTTACTATACTTCAGTTAGATTAGTTGCATTATCCTAACAATGTGGTGTTCTTCCTATAGCATAATCAGTCAATATTTATGCAACACAACATTGATCCACAAAGTCTTCACTGTTATAAAAGTCTGACAATGCAGAGTTCAGCTCCAGACTGAGTAGAAATGTAGGCTAGCCCTAGCATATCTATGTAATGTCTGAAGAAACTGTGTCCCTAGTGGTTGTCGTGTGCATATAAAATGAAGTGATTAGGAGACTTTCTTTGGTTATGTTAAGATAAACCAAAGCTCTTCTAGATGCTAACATGTGCAGCTTTGACTCACCTACAGACGATCTAGAGGAAAAAATACTGGCAAATTAATCATTTGATTAAAAGGTGAGAGTCAGCTACCCCTATGGAGGATTAGGATGAAGCACCTTATCTTTGTGAAAGATAGTGAATGGTGGTGTCCTGGGTTCGGTCACAGAGACCCCCTTGGAACCGTCACCTGATGTGCTGAGACTACCTCTGAGCCTGTTTGCTCTGCCAGTTTGGGCCTCCACCCTGTCTTGGTGAGCCAGATATGCTAATCTGCTGCAACACAGACCCAGGATCTGAACCATGCTCCCAAAGCTGCAGACTTAACTGAAAACGGCTTAGCAAGTGCTCCAGTCTCTAACGCCCAGACACCCAACTCCCAATGGGATCCAAACCCCAAATTAATCATTTTACTCTTTATAAAGCTTATACAGGGTAAACTCAGATTGTCTGCCCTCTATAACACAGAGAGAGATATGCACAGCTGTTTGCTGCCCCAAGTATTAATCACTTACTCTGGGTTAAAAAGCAAAAAAGTGATATTAAGTAACAGACAACAAAATAAGTTCCCAAGCAAAACAAAACAACACACACAAGTCTAAGCCTAATACATTAAGAAACTGATTACAGATAAAAATCTCACCCTCAGAGATGTTCCAATAAGCTTCTTTCACAGACTGGACTCCTTCCTAGTCTTGGCCCAATCCTTTCCCTGGTACAATTCTTGTTAACTCCAGTTCAGGTGGTAACTAGGGGATTTCTCATTACTGGAACCTCCTTTGTTCTGTTCCATCCCCTTATATAGCTTTGGCACAAGGCGGGGATCTTGTCTCTCTGGGTCCCCACCCCTCCTTCTAAATGGAAAAGCACCAGGTGTAAGATGGATTCCAGTACCAGGTGACATGGTCACATTTTGTGTGTGTCAGGCCAGGAAGAATGAAGGCTTGGGGTCTCACAGGATGGCTTGCAAGTAAATAGAGCCATTTATAACCAGTTGTCCTAATTGATGGGAGCCATCAAGATTCCAAACCATCATTAATGGCCCACACTTTGCATAATTACAATAGGACATCAGTTATATTTCATATTTCTAGTTTCAGATACAAGAATGATGCATTTATACAAATAGGATGACCACACTCAATAGATAAGCTTTGATGCCTTACAAGAGACCTTTTGCATGAAGCATATTCCAGTTACATTATATGCACATTCATGAGCATATTTGCATAAAATCACATGGAGTGCAATGTCATAGGCGACGTTCAGTCATTGGCCAAGCTGATGTTATAATTTGAGGAATGCCATTTTAATAGGTGTAACAGAGAATCTTCAGGAGACTTCCTTAACTGTGAAAAGACTAAGTTGAGATCCCGCTATAGTACTGGATCCTATATTGGTGGGTACATATGGGTTTTCATTGGTAAAGGCAGTAAACATTGATTCCACCATACACCCATAAACCAGAAAAAAAATATTTCCATTACAGATAAACAACGAAAGAGAAATGTTGCTTGAGAATTTGGAGTTTAAGGATATTTACTTTGTATATTTTGAAATGTCCTCTTCACCCCCCCCCCCCCCCGCAGGCCATTTTGCATATCCAATCATTTACTTTTGCCAAAATGTCCAAAATGAAATTGTGTCTGATCAAAACAAAAATACTTGACAAATCTCCTGATTCCCAAACCACACAGTTTTGTGAAGTTTTGGTTCAAAGAATTAACATTTGATGAAAAGTGGATAAAGCACTGGTATGGCACTCAGAGGACCTGGGTTCTAATCCCAGCTCAGCCACTGACCAGCTGGGCAACCCCTCCCCTCAGTTTCCCCATATGTACAAGGGATAATACTTGTGCTTTACAACAAAGGGAGACTTGAAGACCTGATGAAGAGGTAGGTATTAGTTGAAAAATTCCCAATGAGCTGTATTTAGGACTACTTTGAAATGATGAAGCACATTTCCTATGAAAAAACACATGGAGCCTAATCATCAACTGGCAGTTTCTAATCTATAGTGATTATATAATATCAAACATTGAGATACATGATTAACAAAAGGCAATCATTTTCCCTGAAGGGTACTGATAGAAATAGTAGAAGGCTGCTGGCCAATAACAAAAGCATCAAAAGTGGACCTGGCCATTACCAATTTGCCCTATTGTAAAAGTGTAGAAACAAGAGAAGTCATACAGGTAGATATGAGCCTGCTGGCTTTCAAAAACCCAGGGTCTAATTGGAGTACCAGAGGAGACCACTATTTAGGATTCTATCAAAGCATTTAAACGTGTTTCATTTTAAGCACATATGTAGTCCCACTGAAGTTGAAGTGTTTTCCTGGCTTGGGGCCTAGAAAAGTTCAGTTACCTGATGACACTGGGCATATGCCTGCTCGTGAGGAAAGTGGGTAATTTACTGCAGATGGGTTAGAGTTTGGAATATGTCTGGTACCATTACAGGAGAAGTCCATGGAGGATTCTTTGGAAATATATGCCAGATATTACTTTGTTGTTCTGTCTTTATTAGCACATAGCTGTAAGTCAAGGACAATCTCTTTGAGATATGGACAATGTGAGTCCGAGATTTCTTCAACACTGGGCTTTAAAATTATCAAATTAAATTCTCTTTTATCAGCCCATGGCAAGCTTTTTCATCCAGGTGTTGGTGTACATCTGATGCCTGATAATAAAAGCATGGTAAAGGCTACTGAAGTGTGATGATGCAAAGCAGGAAGAACTCTATTCTGCTGCTGTTTTCTGCTCTGTTGCCATTTAGCAGGTGGAGGATGAGATACATCCAGAAAAGCTAGCCGAATGGTGATTTGCATAATTACATTGAAGATGTCCTATTAAAGCTGTACTGCCCAAATCATCATCATCTCTTATGAAGATCAGACAGAGCACACACAAGGACATGGATCATGAGGGTTCTAATTAAAACTGGTACTGAACAAGTGATGAGTGGTTTCTTTGGGGAGAGCTCACTGGCCAAGCATGTGGTCTGATTGTAAAGAAGATGCTGCTGCTGTTCCTGGACAAAAGAATGAAACCAGGAATGAGTAAGAAAAAGAGGCGGTACTATGAGCATCAACTTCTGATAATTTGTACTTACTCTATACCTTTCCTCCAGCATAACACCAAAGCACATTACAGGTGGCCTACGCAGAGATCACCCCTTTGCTACTGAGCTACAGCTTCCTCCAGGATACAAAAGGGTAGCAAAATATACCAGCAAGCGCCAAACCACCCTGTGGTGACATGTCCATAATAATATTGTGTGTTTGCGTGCCACGTTCCTTAGTAGAGTCAGTGTGTAACCCCTCAGTGTCACTAGCCAGGCTCCAATATGTATCATCTGAAAAATATTTAGCCCGCGGCTTCAGAAGATTTTTTTTTAAATTTAATGTGTGAATAATACACATGAAAGTGAGGGATTGATAGTGTCATTACACTTTTTTGACCCAAGCAGTTAGCTATATTTGGGGTGTTGTGGGTTGTTCGAATTAGGAGAAACTGGTAAGAGAGAGTCAGGTATTTTTGTTGATGCAGTCCTGTTTATTTACAAAACTACACAAAGTCATTTTTTCCCCAAATACAGAAGGAACTAAAGAGTTTTTGCTTACAGCCCTGAGTCTTGCCAGTACCAGAAACCTCCTCTCAGTCTCTCACATTATGCCTGTCCAGCTTGTCTCTAACACAACCCTACACTTCAGTCACATACCGCAAACACTCTCCATCCAGGTCATGTAGTTCAAGTTTCTGGGCAGCCTCACATTTGCCTTCCTTTTTGGCATGTGTCTGAGTTTTGGGGTTGGAGCCTACTGTTATTTCAGTCACTTATTCAGTTCAGGATGATCTAAAGTCATTGGTTATGCCCAACCTATAACAAGGTTGTACTCCTCCTGTGCATGAAATTAAGCATGTGCCTAAGTCTTTGTGGGATCAGGGCTTAAGGGGTTTATTCTTCCCTAGCAAAAGGGTACATTTGCCACTGAAGAAAATGGGAGCTGCCCCCCCTGTAAATGATGCAGAATTTTCAGCATTAAACTCAATGGGACTTGATAGAGGTGTGAATCAGAGCAAGAATTGTCTTTAGGAACTTGCAGTTCTTTCCCAGGTAAAACTCCCAAATTATGTTAATAGTTGACAGGTTGGTCAAGCTTCAATCGTGTGCTCTACCCAGTACATAGAGGACCCAGTTAGTGAACTTGGCTAGAGGAAATTAGGCCTTATAGAGAACAGGTGGTTTGGAAAGAAAAGCTTGCAGATATAGAACAGACAAATAAGTACAAGCGGTGCTCTCTGCCATGGAAGTTGGCAACAAGGAGATAAGCATAGAAACAAGCTAAGGTAAATGTGGTACAAGAAGGGTTAACCCGATCTAGTTCAGAGGATAAGTCATTTTCTTTAGAAATATTATAGTATCTCCAGCAAAGATTTGGATACCTCCGGGTAAGGGATAAACAATAGACCCTACTAGCAGATATTTTGCGGCTTATGTTTTTCTTCCAATGTACAAGATTAAGAATGATACACGATGAATAAGTCAATGAGCCCTCCAATTTTTTACAAAAGGTTGTTTAAAATGGGATTAGTTTTACAAGCTACATTAAGAAAACATTGACATACAGTGAAGCAGTCAAAAGGAAGGAACTGGCAAGGTAAGACTATATGCACAATTTTAATTGTCCGTTTGTATACATGCTTTCTAATACAATCTTTAATTGCATCAGCTCATATTAAGAGAGTCTTTCCAGTGACATCAATGGACTTTGGATCAACCTCATTTATGGTTGCCTAATGGGTTTATCACAAGTAGAATCATGTGAGGAAAAAAAAACCACACAAAACTCTGAAGGAGGCATGGGTCATTACCTCCCTCTGAGAATGTTCACTTAGCTATCAATGAACACATCCTGGAAAGCTATAGTGAAATATACTGAAGACTAGGCCATCCATGCTGAAGTCCTGAGTCCTCCCCTCATCCCATCTGGTAGAAACCCCCATGTTCATTTAACTGGATGAAGGAAACCCCACCACTTGGAATGGTGGGAAATGTCTGAAAGCTGAAGTCATAGGGCCCTTCTATAGATGGATGCTTAACATTTCAATCTGACCCTTAACGTTCTAAAGTACATTGAGATACTCAGATTAGTTGCAGGATATACACACATGCTATTTTTTTCTGTCACTGAAATAACCATGCATATGCTGGAGCACAAATAAAGGCAATTGAAAAGTTTCCCATTGTTTAGAAATTCAGTGATTTTCAGCATAAATTGCATCCAGATATCAGCCTGCACTTGCACTTAGTTCTTTACTTTGATTGATCTAGGTTCTGGTTCAATCCTGCACCAGTGAATGTTTGGCCACAGACTTCCGTAAGGAGCAGCTCCTGTTCCTAACTACATGGAGCTGAACCAATGCAGGGAAATTTGTCAAAAGTGTCCCTAATATTGACAGGGCACATACAGGCCCTCACTTCCACCCAAAAAAGTAGGTGTACCATTCAGGATGTATTATGCCCAAAAAAAATTGTTAGTCTCCAAGGTGCCACAGGGATTCCTTGTTTTTTCTAACACTCCTGAATGGTAACATCAGATTGGGAAAATGTGATAGCAATTTTGACACTTTCTATATATTCTGCCTCCAAATAGTTGTGCTATCAATTTTAGTCATTTACCGCCATGGCTTCCAAACTGACACTAAGTGCCACTTATTGAAGAGATTCCGATCAAGACTATGTGACATAGAAGCTAAATTTCAATTTTGACCAACTTTTATATTTAGTGTGTTTGCAACTTTTGTTTCTCCTGAGAAATTATTTGTATAACTGCATCCAATAAGAGGATTAATAAAGCAAAGGGATCAACGATTATTTTTGTGTGGAATATTCTTGCACACCATGAAAATAAAAATTGAAAATGTATTTAGATTCAAATGATGCGAGTCTTTGCTCTGGCAATGGAAAAGTCTAAATTAAAATTAACTTGAAAATGCAACTTAATTCCTGTATTCTAATTTAGAGCGATAAAAGTATCTGTAATGGTAAGGGGAATTAAGATACAACTAGCATGGGAGTAGCTGTACTGATGTGTAAACAAGTAGAGATAGACTCTCCAGTCTAGTATGTCTGCTTTGTGCCACTTTGTCAGAACAAAATCAAAAAACAAACAAACATTAAAGTTGGCTCAGTTGGCCCAGGGAGGATCAGTTTAGGATAAGGTTTATCCTTCGGTGGCCTAGAACTGACAGAGGCTCTTATACCACTCCCTCACCTCTACTGGGAATGTAGGAGGAGAAAGAGGACATGGGTGGAAAAAACAGATTGACCAGCATGCCCCTAAGCCACACCAGTCTGCAGTTTCAGTCCATCCTACTGGCTGTTTGCAGGTTCCTCTTGCACAACCCTGGACTGAGCCTGCAGAAGAGTCAGGGGAGCATTAAGTTAAAGCTTTAACTTACTTTTGCATGCTTACCCCAGAATTATGTTTGGTGCAGATCAGCCTCATCTAACATGTGGACCAAAAGGTCAGTGTATGATAATTGTACTGAATAAAATATGTCCACAGATTACTGAGGAGGCAGGGGGAGAGTAGGGTTGGGTTGTTTATTTTTAAAACACTTTGTTTGTTGTCCTTTTATATTTTCCTATTTCCAGCATAGGTGATTTCTACTTTGATTAAATAAACCCAAGCAAAAGAAACTTACAGTACTATTAACATAGTTTATTTTAATTTAGTAATATTTTTGACATAGCACCAACACTGCACAGATGCTTTATACAGGAGACAGGGACCAGGGCTCAGAAGTGCTCACACACTCAGGGGCCTGTTGACATCAATGGCAAGACTCATTGACTTCAATAGGAGTAGGCCTTTAATGGTAAATAAGGATTAAGTTCTGTCCCTGAGCATACATGAATGGCTCCTATGAAGAGCTAGAAATAAATACTTTCGCAGAAGAATGGACAAAAGCACTAATAGTACTACATTCAGAGCTAAATCCTACAAATCGTACTCCAGCAAATCTTCATCACCTGATGTCAATAAGTCAATTGATAAGTTTTCTAGAGTAAAGACTGAAACGAGACCTGTTCCTGCCCTTGCTGAACTCAGTGGCTTGATTACCATTGATTTTAGTGGGAATAGGATTGGATCAAGAAAGCAGGCAGAGCTTTGGCTCCAAATATAAGAGCATTTGTGCACTCAGGGTCTAATCTTGGACCAGTGAAGCTAATGAGAGATTTCTCCACTGATTTCAAGGGAAGAGGATCAGGCCTCCATATGTCTTAAAATACATGCAGTAGACTATTCCCACAAATGTCTTCTATCAGTTTATATATTTAAAAAAAATCACACTTGAAATTGTGTTTTGAAGGACATACTTTAAAAGACCCTATTTGCATTTCTACTACAGCCAACCATTTCCTTTGTGCCACTCAGACTTGAGTGACACACTCTTTAAAATAAAAAAAAAAAGTAGTAATTGGAATAGTCCCTTGGGCATTTGAAGCTGATTGCTTTTACATTTTTAATGTTACAGTATGAAATGAGATAATGAAAAAACTTTATCCAGAATTACTGTGAATTTATGATGTACCTTTTGGGACTTTTTCCCATTTAAATTAGATGCTGGAAGACATGATAGCTTGCTATCTAAACTATGTACTTGAAATCATGCTTCTGATATTTTTTCAAATATGAAGACAATAGTATCAGATGTCCTTTTAGAGAGAAAGCATCTTAATGTACGACTAAAATACCCAAGAATCATGGTAACACTTAAGGTTAGACACATCAAAATAAATGTTCACTTTTGAGAGAGGAGTGCAGGTATGGGCTGGGAACTGCTTGAAAAACTGTGAGAAGAACTTCACAAAATTATATAAGAGTTATTGCTTCATCTGGTCCTGTTGTACCAGATCCTCAGCTAAAACAGTGTAGCTTCATTGACTTTGATGGAGTTACATCTAATTGATGTAACTGATGAGTTACAGATCTGTCTCAATGACATGTTTAAAAGCTGTTCCAAAAGTCTACAGTTGGAATTAGAACAAGTCAGTCAAAATCCCTCAGTGAATCCTCAAGTAATCCTGGAGAGAATTTTCTTAAATAAAAAAAAAATAAATTATTTCAGTCTTACATTTAGACCAACCCTAGCTATCTGCCAAAAACCTGCACTGTTGTCATAGCCAGTTAAGTGTCCAAAACAAGAGCCACCCTTTTGTCACAGGGTGACAACATGCTATGATAAGCTCTTTATGGTTCATCTTAGCAAGATCAAACTCGGTCATGGACTGTTTTTGTTCAGCACCTAGAGCCAGAGTGTCTGTACCTGGGGATTCTGCACACTACCGTAATACAAAGAACTAATTAATAGCATTAAGTGAGGTAATTGATTATAGCCAGATAATGGCGTTTGGCTACTAATCAGTTTATGTGGCAGTCATGCCTCTATTTTTGCTAACTATGCCATCTTTGTTAATGGTTCATATTCTATCACATTAGGTAGTTCCATTCAGATGGAATTTTGTCATGCTTCCTGCCAGTCTGCATCATTTGTGGCGCTAGTCAAAAAAATTTAAGATGGAATGTTCTCTTCCCCCCACCAGAAAATAGGGTTTCAGCAAAATTGAAGTTCCCATTGGGAAAACTGACAGAAATGAGTAATTTCATCACCTGTTTTTGAAGGAATAATCTAAGTGATGTAATATCTTAATCTTATTACCTAGGATAAGACAGGCATTACCTATTTCTCCAGAATCAACATTTTCTTTTCCCAATTGTATTGATTTTCAGCCATGGAGATGCATAGTGGGCAACTAGAAAATTACTAAAACATTGAAACCTATTCTTCATATTGTCTTAAATAACAAATGAAATCTATTTAGTCCCTTTGTTTTGTTATTGCTCATCCTATGGAAATAGCTGACAGTGATCTTCAGAGAAGAGCCACACATAATTTCTGCATCTAGATATCTCTATAGCTATGAGAGCTGCCTTGAACCCAATTAAAATGAAGCTATGCTTCCTATTCCACTGCTTTTTAATATTGTCTCTCTGGTCACTTGTTTATAGATTAATTAAAGGCATCATAACTGTCTCAATATATGTCAAGGTAGCCATGTTAGTCTGGATCTGGAATTGTCAATATATGTCAAATCTCTATTCCAAATACAATTTAAATACATCACCTGAGTCTGCCAAAGGGGATAAAGAGTAAAGAAATATCAGTTATTCTGAAGTACAAAGTTTAAAAAAATTGTTAGCAATAGGATAAATCAACTAATGTTAAGGTTTGAATTCATACACTGTCAAGTTGTTCCTAAAGATAACTGGAAAAAATCATTAAAATTTTCTTGATTCTGTACTCTACTTATAAGTCATTATGATAGCATGGTTATTTACTTTGATACATGATATTTATAATAAGAAAGAAGATGCAATTTCATGAATGAAGAGGAAAATGAAGATGCAATTTGGTAGACATAATATACCAGGACTTCAGCAAGGCTTTGACAGAGTCCCACATGACATTCTGATAAGAAAGCTGGAGAAATGCAGTCTGGACAGAACTACCATTAATGATTATATAATTGGTTAAAACATCCGCAAACAAAAAGAGTAACTATTAATTGAATGACATCAGATTGGAGGGAGGCCTCAAGTGGGGTTCCACAGGGATCTGTTCTGGGTCTGGTGTTGTTCAATATCTTTATTAAATGATGTGGATGTGGATATAGAACACATACTGATTAAGTTTGCAGATGACACAAAAGTGTGGGAGGTTGCTAACACTTTGGAGGATAGAGCTAAAATTCAGAGGGATCTTGATATTCTGGAGAACTGGGCTATGGACAACAAAATGAAATTCAAAGACAATGTAAGGTGCTTCACTTAAAGAATAACCAAATGCACAAATGAGGAATGGGAGGTGAGGGGAATTGGCTTGGCAACAGCACTACTGAGATGTATCTGGGTGTTGTGGTGGATCACAACCTCAACATGAGTCAGCAATACCACTTTTGCAAAAATTGCAAATGCAGTTTTTGGTTTCATTAACAGATCTAGTATTCAAGTCACAGGAGGTGATAGTACCACTCTACTTGGCACTGGTTAAGCCTCAGCTAGAGTACTGGGTCAAGTTTTGTTCACCAATTTTGCTTGCCTCCAGTGATCCCTGCACCCCAACAATCACTGTAGCACACACCCTGTTGCTCAGTACCTGGCAGTGCAGCCTTCGCCTCCAGCGATCCCTGCAGCCCAACAATCTTGGCTACAAACACTCCCGTTCAGTTCTCTTGCCTGTGCATCCTATTGTGGTTTGCATTAAAAAGGGGGTGTCTCAGGGAGTCCCAAACCAAGGTGTGCACTAGAGGTGGTTAGTAAAAAGGTACTTACTTCTGGTTGTGAGAAACTCTGAGGATTCCCGATCACATCCTGCTCAAGTCCATGGGACTGGAAGCACTGCATCCGAAGGTGCTAAAGGAGTAGATGGATGTGATTGCAGAACCCTCGGCCATTATCTTTGAAAACTCATGGTGATTGGGGTAGGTCCCAGAAGACAGGAAAAGGGCTAATGTAGTGCCCATCTTTAAAAAAGGGAAAGAGGAGGATCTGGGGAACTACAGGCCAGTCAGCCTCACCTCAGTCCCTGGAAAAATCATGGAGCAGGTCCTCAAGGAATCAATTCTGAAGCATTTCGAGGAGAGGAAAGTGATCAGGAACAGTCAGCATGGATTCACCAAGGGAGAATTTCTAAATAGTCCCGAACCACTTCTTTCTCCACAAAGGGCTGGTCACCTCCTTCACATGTTGTACTGTCTAGTGCAGCAGTCTGGGAGCTGACCTTGTTTGTGAAGACAGAGGCAAAAAAAGCATTGAGTACATTAGCTTTTTCCACATCCTCTGTCACTAGGTTGCCTCCCTCGTTCAGTAAGGGGCCCACACTTTCTTTGACTTTCTTCTTGTTGATAACATACCTGAAGAAACCCTTCTTGTTACTCTTAACATCTCTTGCTAGCTGCAACTCCAGGTGTGATTTGGCCTTCCTGATTTCACTCGTGCATGTCTGAGCAATATTTTTATACTCCTCCCTGGTCATTTGTCCAGTCTTCCACTTCTTGTAAGCTTCTTTTTTGTGTTTAAGATCAGCAAGGATTTCACTGTTAAGCCAAGCTGGTCGCCTGCCATATTTACTATTCTTTCTACACATTGGGATGGTTTGTCCCTGTAACCACAATAAGGATTCTTTAAAATACAGCCACCACTCCTGAACTCCTTTCCCCCTCATGTTATTCTCCCAGGGGATCCTGCCCATCAGTTCCCTGAGGGAGTCAAAGTCTGCTTTTCTGAAGTCCAGGGTCCATATTCTGCTGCTCTCCTTTCTTCCTTGTGTCAGGATCCTGAACTCGACCATCTCATGGTCACTGCCTCCCAGGTTCCCATCCACTTTTGCTTCACCTACTAATTCTTCTCGGTTTGTGAGCAGCAGGTCAAGAAGAGCTTTGCCCCCAGTTGGCTTCTCCAGCACTTGCATCAGGAAATTGTCCCCTATGCTTTCCAAAAGCTTCCTGGATTGTCTATGCACTGCTGTATTGCTCTCCCAGCAGATATCAGGGATTGAAGTAACTATCTAGTAACTTCTTTTAGTTGCCGGAAGAAAGCCTCATCCACCTCATCCCATACTCATTAATGGAGTATGTGTAGCTACATGCTCCATCCACAGTATGATGCATGGCTCTCCACAGTGGGGAAAGGCTGTGGCAGCTCCCAGCAGGAGGACACCACACTAGTAAAAATAGTGTAGATGGGAGAGTTTGGGTGCAGAGAGCGCTGTGTAGGGTATGTACCATAAGCATTCAAGTGGGTCTCCACTCTACTTGCCTAAGTAGTGCTTCACCATCTAACCATCAGTGTATACCCATTTTGGGGTGTGTGCTGTGTAAGTACTCAACACACCATCATAAGGAGCATGAAGTGTAGAATACCCTTAGAACCTCACCTTTTTCATCCCTTGGCATCACAACACAAGGAGATGTTTCCTGATGTCAGTCAGCTAGGAAATAGAAAATATTACCTCCCTCATTCCAAAATTATATTTCTAGCCAGTGACTCTGTGGTGAAGAACCTGAACTGAGACATCTGTACCCTAAATAAAGGAATTCTTTAACTAATTAAAGATTTTGTCTTGGTGGCAGATGTAATATTACAATAAAAGCATCACATTTGGATGAGGGCCCAGTTTTCAAAGAGGAAATGCAATATACAATATTGAAGTTGTCCTACTTCCTACTCTCTTAGGTGACCAAACCAAACCAGTGACCAAACCAAAGTGTCCATTGTAGCACAGACCACCATATTCTCAAATCTCCACCCCAGACCCTTAGGATTCTAACCCCCTCCTCACATTCCCCCACGTCTCTGGTGGCGTTACCCTTCTGTTACTCCTGCAAACTTTGTCTTTTGTCCTTTCCCTTTAGTATTTCTAGATACTGCCAACTACAAATTTGTAGCACTGTTTGACTTCATAGTATATATTCCATAAATTCTGTAATTAAGGGGCCATACTGAGACTGTGGAATGAATTAAGGACCTTCGCACATCTCACCACCTTCTCTAAGCACGAGGCCTATTTTTGACTTTGGCCTTTCTAACAAATACAATGCAACAGGTTTATTTAAAAAACTCTATACAACCAAGATGCTCCACTGTACACATTTCTACTCTCTGAAGGGAGGATCAGAGAACCACCACCTCATAACAGATATTAATCACGCTGCTTCACGCACTACTGGAAGATGCTCAATACTATGGTGATGAGTGTGATATAAGAACCTATCTAGAATACAATGAAGCTTTAATAGGGAGAAGTGAGGAGGCCTCCACTACAGTCATCACCACTACTCTTTTCTTTAACGGCCTGGAATATGAGTGAGAATTTTCCCGTATTTATATTATTTTACCAGTACAAATTACTATATGAATGACTGAAATTAAAAGAGAAGATGGCACTCAGAAATGTCACTGTAAAATAAAGACATTGAATAGATGAAAAGTTGAACCAAAGTTATTTCTGCTGATTAATAAGTCTGGAATAGTGAACAACTGATACCTGTTTGTATTTCCTTAAAATATTTTTTCTAGGTTTAATTTGTGGAAGTTTTGGATGATTATAATTTGACTTCCAGAATAAGATGAGAAACTTCTAGCCTACATTTCGGAAGGAAACATACAGTTTTCCTGGTCACTTACTGATAAACCTGTACCTGGAGACAAACAGTTCATGAAAGAGGAAAGAATTGGAATTCTCTATTTAAAAAAAAACCAATTGTTCAAAAACATAGCTGTTACAACCTTCTCGGTATCTCAGTATCAAATCTTAATTGATTTCAGTTACATTTGTTTAATTTTCAGCTGTCTTAGTCTTAAGTGAAAATTCGGCTTAAGCCCTGCAGTTCTTTGTTTTCATGTGGATAATAAATTACTAATCAGGTTTCAAAATTTGTACTACATGCCAGTAAGTTTTATTTCATATCCAAAGGGCTAAGTATCTTTGACAACACTAATCTCATGCCTCTAACTTTCCTTGTGTATTATTCAGCTACACTAAGCACATTTGGACTATTTACATTCTAATGTGATTGTTTTGTTACAATCCTATTTGTTTAAAGCATCAGTACTCAAAGAAACAGTCTAGTACTCTGTTATATGATTAAGGCCAATATTTCGGCTTCAGTAAATGAGCTATTCAAAAGCTAATAGGAAGGGATATGTTTTCATGAATTAAAAGATAATATACAACTAATCAACATGTGTTGGACAACAATCCCTGCAGTTTTGCTAATGTGCATGAGAATCTGAAAAAGAAATTGCCAATTGATCTATAAGGAGCCAGATTCTCTCCCCAATTCCCTTCTCTAAATGTAGAGTCTGACAATACTACCACTTAGAGTTTCCTGTTGGGCCCAGTCTTGAAATCACTACTCCATCCTTATTCAGGAAGTCAGACATTGGCCTCCATAAGGCCAAAATTTTCAAATGCAGTACCTAAAGTTAGGCACCTAAACAGGTGGCCTCCTTTTCAAGGGTATTGGGCACCCACATCTCTTTATGTAGAACTGAAGGTCAATAAGTCATTCTGTGGATTTATGTACCTAAGTTTGTGAGTTTTAGCCTCAGCCTGTGTCAAGGTTCCTTCCCCACTCTGAACTCTAGGGTACAGATATGGGGACCTGCATGAAAACCTCCCAAGCTTACTTTTACCAGCTTAGATTAAAACTTCCCCAAGGTACAAACTGTTTTACCCTTTGCCCTTGGACTTCCACTGACACCACCAAACTTTATCTGGGTTCCTGAAAAAACGTAGTTTGGAAACGTCTTTCCCCCCAAAATCCTCCCAACCCTTGCACCCCACTTCCTGGGGAAGGTTTGGTAAAAATCCTCACCAATTTGCATAGGTGACCACAGACCCAAACCCTTGGATCTTAGAACAATGAAAAAGCTTTCAGTTTCCTTACAAGAAGACTTTTAATAGAGGTAAAAAAAGAATCACCTCTGTAAAATCAGGATGGTAGATACCTTACAGAGTAATTAGATTCAAAACATAGAGAATCCCTCTAGGCAAAACCTTAAGTTACAAAAAAGACACACAGACAGGAATATTTATTCTATTCAGCACAGCTATTTTCTCAGCCATTTAAAGAAATCATAATCTAACACATACCTAGCTAGATTACTTACTAAGTTCTAAGACTCCATTCCTGTTCTGTCCCCAGCAAAAGCATCATACAGACACAGACCCTTTGTTTTTCTCCCTCCTCCCAGCTTTTGAAGTATCTTGTCTTCTCATTGGTCATTTTGGTCAGGTGCCAACGAGGTTACCTTTAGCTTCTTAACCCTTTACAGGTGAGAGGATTTTTCCTCTGGCCAGGAGGGATTTTAAAGGGGTTTACACTTCCCTTTATATTTATGACAGCCCGTTCTTCAAAAGAAGACTACTTAAAATTGATATGCGTGCCATAAAGGAAGGACTGAAATGCCAATCTTATAGGTAGACTTGGTAGAATTTATATTTATTCAATTTTGACAGATTTTAGTTTTTATTGATTTAAATTTTCAGTTGTGCAAAATTATGGGGGAATCAGACAGTTTAATGACAGACAGATTCAAAAGTTAAAGCTTTATAACTGTTAAAACAAATTGTCATCACATGTCAAAATATGCAGAGTAAATATCCTTATGTCAAACTCTAATAAGTTCTCAAGCAGTATTTTTCTTACTTTATTTCCATTGATAATCAAAATATACAAATAGGCATTTTTGTCAGTTTGTGCATGCACAGTGATATTGACATTTACTGATAAAAATCTAATCCTTCCAAGCTAATTTGTAGGCCATCCAGTAGAATTTTGTCCTAACTTTGACCCTGAAGTTCAGCCAAGGCCTAGCTGACTTCAGATGTGTTTACAATTTTAAGAAAGAAAAAAAATGTGAAAAGGTGGGAGCAGTTAGACTAATATAGCAGCCTAACCTTGCGGCCAGGTATAAAAAGTGGATACTTGTCATCACTGAGACAACAATTAAAAACAAAGTTTCTACCTATCTGGGGATATTCTCTCTTTTTGACCTACCTTTCTAGCATTCATGACCAACAGGGAAAATGACCATCTTTTCTTTGAAAGCAGAAGTGAAGCAGAAACACCAAATAATCATTTCACTCTGTGGCTGATGAGGCAAATCACCTGATATAATGAGACTTCAACAACTGTTTTTGTATTCCATAGCTGTGAATTCAGCTGCTGCATGCCTAGATCACATAGCAATCGGCATGTTTTTCAGTGTATCCTACAATCTGGTCTGGCTACATGCTTGTCATTGACCTCTCAACCAGTTTGCTTTTACAGATATTTCAGTATAGTGCCAATTCTCAGAAAAGTATACCTGAACATGGTCCATTTTCAGTTTTTTTGCAAATGTCTTTGCTTCCTGGGAAGTCAGTTTTTAACAAAGCCTTTTCCTTTAGAGTTATCTACCATAACTAAGAGCCAATATTGCAAATGGCTAAGATTTTATTCAAAGCCTTTGCATGGAAAATTAGTTTTCCTGTCTTAACCTGCTGTGTGGATTTACAACTCAATGTATCAAATTGCTTCTTCCTAGTACTTACAAATAAACATATATTTAGCATCATGCAATAAATCTTCCCTTCTCAGGACTGATATTTCACATACCTATGAAAAAGCTGTTGCGGTCAATTAAGAGGTTTGGATTCTGAACTTTAATATAGCTTTTCAGACTAATTAACTGACATTTCAAAAATTGTCTTTTGAACCAGAAAACTGGATTGGGGGTGGGGGGTGGTCAAAAGCATCAAAAGCATTAAGTCTTTTGAGTCTGGAAATTATTCAAACCAGACCCTGTGTTGCAAACTTTTGTTTTGTTTTGTCTCCATTGGTAAAAACAAAACGCACTGTAGTCAAAGAATTCCTAACCAAAGTCTATTTTAAACACACTATTTAGATCTACTACCTATGGCTAAACTTCCAGGAATTGCAGAAGCCCCAAGGAATTTTTGATTTTAAGGCACCATATTTGGGGTTGGTGCTTTTGGAAATGAGGACAATAAAGATGGTAGCATGAGTGATGAGCCATGGTAGAACTGTTAACAAGGCTTCCATTGCAAGTGTCTTGCTTTCTGTAGCTTTAGACTTAGATATAGTTCATTATAACAGATAAGAACACCCTTAGGAGGTTCAGATAAAAAAAGTCTCTTTTTAACATATGGTCCTAGTAGAGACCCTGAACATTGTGACAGACTAACAATTTAACTTAAACCTTATTGAATTAGTTTTAACATCTTGGGGGTTTGTTGTTTTCAAAATGCAAATGTTTATGTATTATTGTGAGACTGTATGGAATTTCTTTAGCAGGAAGAAAAGACTAATGCAATCCCTGGAATGGATTGTGAAGATTGTTTCACAAGATCCTATGACAGTGTGAAATTTTAAGATTAACTGGGTTCCCATAGGAGGAGGGTGTATGTGTTGACATAATTGCTCTGGTTTTACCTTTGAAGCCACCCCGCCCTAAAATGTTTGAATATACTAGTTCAAACTAGATTCTCCAAGGACTGACGAAGAAAGGATTTTTGGATGAATAGCCTGGTTTTGAACTGACTCAGGGCCTTCTTCCTGATTTAGCAAACTGACAAGACCTCCGGTACATGGAGGTCCCCGGTCCTTTGGGAAGAATTGGAAGGACTGGGCCTATTAAGGCCCCATAAGTCTGGGTGCTTGCTTTCAGCTGAACTATGATGAACTTGAAACCACAAGAACTCCCTGGCATGGGGGGTTGGCTTGTTCTTACCAGAATCCATATTAGGGTTAGTGTTAACTCAGGTAAGTTATTAGCATGTGCTTAGATTCTTGTGTTCTTTTAAGTAGGTTTTCTGTAATTCTTTTACCTTAAGAGTGAGATCTTTCACCTCAGAGACTGCAAGCAGATGTCATCATTTGTACTGGGAACAACAGTGTAAGCAGGGAAACTACGCAACCTGGGAATACCCCAGTAAAAAGGAAGAGAAATGTGGGTGTCCACCCATGAAAGGCAACAGTTGAGGAACTAGAAGCCTGAGAGTGGGTGCCCTTCCTGGACCATTAAGAAGGAATACAAATGCTGTTGCCCTGAACTGTGACATAAGAAAAGGAAGATTTGCCTGGACCTCCGCCTATGACCCTAGTGTGGGCTCTGAACAGAATTTAGGAAGTTATATACACGAACAGACATAGGACAGTATTTGAAAATATTCAAAAAATTATGTTTAGAAACATTTAAGAAAAGTAGCCGAGAGCTCAGGACCAGATTGTGTGATACTCCCTGTGAATAAAGGTAATGTCTCCACTTTGTAAGTAAGGGGCTCTGCCTGATGTGAGATACTATTCAAAGTAATTAGTTCCACATATTGGCCTTTACACTATTAGTAATGGGAAGTGTATCTCATACCTTCTACAAACTGGTAGAATGTAGAGAGAAGCCTCCAGCTAGGCACAAACAATTTGAAGATTCTTAGGAGGATTGAATCTACAGGGGGCAGGGGGAGAATCAGCAATTTAGATCTGACATTGCAGGCTTTACAATGCATAGCAGCAAACTATTTTTGGTCGTCTCACTGGGAGTGAGCAGAATGAAAACCTTTTCAAGCTGCGCTTACCAAGCTGTTTGATAAAGCTTATGGTGCTTGGCTAAGAGATTCATATCTCTGGATGGCAGAGCTGTTTTGTGCCAATAGCCATGACGTTTGTCCAGCCCTGTAGCTAGGCAAACATAGCAGGGATGCTGCAGAGAGCTATGGGGAGAGAAAAAGAATTTTAGTTTGGGGTGGGAGTGGTGAGGAGGGTCTGCCTATTTCCCTGCAAATAGGATCTCTGCATACCAGCCTCCCCACTCAGTTATCTCCAGGGCTCTGTGCATGCCTTTGTGAGGTTCCTAGTGGCTCCTTCTCTCTTCTTTATAACTGCATTCCTTAACTCTGGTATGTGAGAGGTAGGAAGGGAGCTATCCTGTACTTAGCACTTACCTTCCTTGGCTCAGATGAAGGCAGGTGAGCACCCATCTTGCTTCCCCTACAGCCTTAGGATCTCTCTGGTGTCTGGCAAACAGACCTGGGACCTTCCAGAGTGCCTCTCTTTCTAACCCTCCCAACTTTACCAATTGTGGGACAGCGGGTGACTGCTGGAGGCACTTGCCGCACAGCTGAAGGGGAAACAGAGCAGCTGTAGCTCAGTGCCTTGAGCCATTTCCCTGAAGCAATGGGCTTTGTCATATTGCTGAGGGAAATTATGTAAATACTGTAACATGTAAGTACTGTAAGATGTGGAGCTGCTATGTAACAATTCTGTGAATAGTGTATATGGACTTGATCAGTAAGGTAAAGTTACTATATAGTTATATAGACTTCCCTGTGTCATTGTGTTGATCTAGCTTGACAGGGGCCTGCTTAAAACAAAAAAACCAAAGCATGAAAAGCAATGCAATGGGTTTAGGTAGAGAACTATTAATGCTATGGAACTTACTGTGCTTAATTACTACATTTTAGAAGCAGATTGTAACCATTCTAAAGCTTACTTTGTTTCGTATTGTATATAGAAGCGAGTGCCTGGGAGGGGTAACCGTCTGTTCAATCTTTGGGGTTTTTGGGGAGATGGGGGGGGCAAAAAGAGGCATGCCATTATATGGGTGTCACAATGAACAATGAAAATCTAAATTTCTCTTGTAAGCAATTGTCCTTGAAACAGGTCAGATTGAGTCTGTCTTCATGCTCAATGACATGAAAAAATTATACTTTATGAAATGATATGTTCCAAAATATTGGTATTAGATGTTGTGCTCACAACATGTACCTGTATCTTGACGTACTTACAGTACTTGAAAGTATCTTTTTTCTCCTTCTAGACAGATGTGTGAACACTAAACCTTAATTAGTGAAATATTAACAAATAGGCAAGCAAGGAATGATGGCAGGCTATTTTTAATCCCATAAAGATAACCCTAATTATTGTTTCTTCATAGTAATTACTCTCAAACCTCCACAGGACTGTATGGACAATTTATTTAAATTACATATTCAGGGCTTAGGATGTTGTGGCAAAAGGCACTGTAGAAAAGCTTCAGCTAGACAGATAGAGATGGTCCCAAGACATAGCTATTTTTTGGGAGATTGAGGAGACCAGCATAGAAGAAATATGCAGTGCCATTCTCTGTGCTTTATCAGTTCTGTAGATAGCTAGAGATCTTCACTCTCCAGCTCGGTGCCTGTCTGAGCACTAAAATCCACTTAATATAAATGCACACTAGACTAACTTGTTTCCTTTTACTGAAGCACTTTCAAAGGTTAACAGTTATTATTCCTGTCAGAATAGCCTTTGTTGAGGGAAAACAAGCTTTGTAATATCATTTGAGAGACTGAGCTGAGCTGAAGGCTACTCCTTGTACAGAAACAGACAAATCACTCTGCGGATAATAGGCCAGCTTCAGACCTCCGTTACATCAGACTGCCCAGGTTTCTATCCCTCTACAGAAAGCCTGTTCAGGGCAGTTAGAATCTGAAATCATGTTGTTTCTGCTCAGTAGTCATATCTGAATTTGAATAGGTGTGAACCAGCATTTTATCCAGGACTAATAGTGAAAGCAAACATTGACTACCAGCGGCATGTACCAGGAAAAGACAATATTTCAGCTACATTTAAACTAAGTTATCTCAGTCTAGTGATGCTTATGGTGAGTTACATTGAAATACAATTCCTCCCACCCCCTCTTCTTTTGATCAAGAGGACCTTTTACCACATAGGGGAGTAGTAGCCAGAGCACTCTTAAGTTTAGGTCAAGTCACTACCAAGACCAATGGTTAGGTGTAAAACAACAAGAAAGGGTTTTATTTAGCTGTCATCACCTTCAAGCAAGACACCAACTGCAGTCTTACCTAGCCACAAGCAAGGCACAGATAGCAAACCATAGTTTCATATCTGGCCTACCTTCCTTCAGGGACGCTCTATCAGACAGCAAGTCTGAGGTAGATGCTAACTGTAATTCCACATCAGGTCTACCTTCCCTCAGCAAGGCTGACAGAAAATAGCCACAAAGGGAGGGGTTCCCAGACAAGCTTCTCTCACCAAGCTAATCATCTGCTATCTTTTCCAATCATCCCTGAAACCACCTGTGCTCTTCCCTCTTCAACTTCTCCCTCCAAGCCTGACCCCTACTGCAGGTGTAGCACAGCAGGGCAGATTAAACCCACAGCAGATCATTAACCCTATCCCAGCAAAGTGCGATTTGTAGATCCTATCACAAGGAGTTAAAAGATAAAGTTTTATTTAAATCAGAAAGTTTGTGTATTCTCAGATCTTTCACATTCATGAGTTGTTGACTCAATTAGACCTTTAAGGCACAACTCTGCACCAGGATTGATGCCAAAGCATGCTGCTGTAGTGAGAGCTGCAGAGTAATAATCCAGCCCGTGAAATTGCTAAATTTCATATAGAGGAGCATACAGCTATACAGCAATCAAGCTTCCTGTATAGCCAAAATAGTATAGGAGTAGACAGTAATGTGTCTTTTCTCAACATGTACATATTAGATGTCTTCCACCTGTTTTTAAAGGGCATTTTTATGATTCATTTGTTAAGCTTGTATTAGTTCATGGTGATTTGCCAATACTAAATATTCATAACCAAATTGCCTTCAAAGTAAGCTTGTTTTGCAGATCTACTTTAAAATTTAAAATCTAACCACATTGGAAGAAAAATGATTTGGTAGTATTAAAACTGTAACTGCTTAAATTCAGTATGTCCTTTACAAATGTGTGATGAATTGGGATGTCCCTTAGAAATAAATCATGAAAATTCATAGAAAAATAACAGATAACTCAATAGTTGTGAATTATTCACTCGACTCTAGTTTTATGCATTTAAAATACATATTTTTGATAACTACCTTTTCCACCTTTTTCTCATTCTAGATGTACCAATCAAAGAGTAAAAATAATACCATGTATCTTATCAATTATATACTTTTTATTCTTTCATTGGCACTTCTGGCATAAACACTCATGCATGACAATTTAAAATTCATTCCCTGTGTACATTTAATCTTTCATCCAACCATGAACCTCCCTTTCTGCAAATGTTTCTGCCATTACAACTCAACTGCATGAATGTATGCAGAAATAAAGACAAGTGAATGCAATCATCGTTGAAGTGAAATTAAAAATTCAAATGAATATTTTGCAGTATTGTCACCAAGTTCTCAGCCACTAATTGGAATTATTTAAATATGGTTTAAAAGTTAGGTCTTAATTAGATCTACCAAACAAATGAAGTTTGATATTTCTAGTTTCAGACAGTTTTGAATTACTAGAGCACAAAAGTTTCCTGGTGGAAGTGAAATCTAAACAATTATGCTCAAAGGTATCTTTGCATAAAGTGATGACATTATTAATCTCTGATTGTTAGACCCAGCCAATTATATTAGTTACAAGCACTGTAACTAAGATTTTTCACCATGAGGGAGATTCAATGACTAATTTTGGATAAAAAACAGATATTAACCATTAAATTATTATTTGGTAACTTCCAGAAGACAGCATTACAAAAAAGTGCTTTTTAGTAAATCATGGTTGTTGTATATTTGCAAATTCACTGACTAAATATGGGATGCACATTACATGACTAATTATGCTGAAAATACAATTAAATACTTGAACAGAATATCCTGCCTCAGTGTTCCTGCTCACTTATATAGACACAAAATTGTTTCTTTGCCTTGATTCAACAAAGCACTTCATTTAGATTTAAACATATGTATAAGTGCTTTTCTGAATAAGAGAGAAGTTCAAGAACATGTTTCGCTGAATGAGTGCCTTAAGCATCACCTAAAAGCCCATGTAATTGAAAGTGCATAGAAGAACAATTGCACACCTGTTCAGACAGGCAGTTGCCATATTGTACATCTGTTTAATATGTTATTTAGAGAGAGCAGTTTGCTTCCCAGAATGATTAAGGGGTTGAAAGGACCTTTTTTGTAAGTGGCAGGCTGGTAGAGGTCCTTTCAAAATGATTATTTTAATGCTGCTGCGGGTTTGTTAGACTGTTCAGGTAATAGACCCTTGTACAGGCATATTTTTATTAATATTTCAAATTAATGTAAATAAATAAATTTTATTGAGCTAGTGAAAATGTTTTGATGGAACTGTATTTAGTCAAAAAATGCTGATCTGATGAAATTGAGATACTGTGGGAATTTCTTGGAAATTTTGACTTTTCATTCCAGTCTGGGATGACAGGAAATTTCAAATATTCAGAATTTTCCAAAGAAAAGAAATCATTCCAAGTACTGACCATCTGTAACATGGTACAGAAATCTCTTCATGTACATTTCTTCCCCCCTCCAACCCCGAAGATGGAGGACAGGCATGAAACTGACAGCTTCTGTGAAGGGATATATTAAAGCACTACAACACAGAGTTAACATAATTAAAATTAGTGTTTTAACAACTGTTGTAAAAACATCTATTCAACTGATTTCCTCTTTGGAATATAATGCATTGATTTAGGTTTCTTTGTAGACTTTTTAAACATAAAAGAATGATATTGCATACATGTTGCTTGTTTATCTTTGTTTATCCATCTTGTCTAATTAGATTGTAAACTCACTGGGGCAGCCGCTGTCTTTCATTTTGTCTATATACTGCCTAGCACAATGTGACCCTGATCCTGAATGGGGTCTTGAGGCAGTACCAGAAAATAAATAAATAAATAAATAAATAGCCCTTGTGAATTTGTAGTCTTCCTACACTCTGCCTTTTACTAATGATTATAGTCAGGACTAATTTCAAACTTACTGAGTAAATTGAACACAGTACATCACCAGATGTAAACACCATTTACATCTGAGACCACTGGGTTTTAATTTCATGGCCCTTTGACATGCTAGTAGTTGGCCCTTCTATTCTTCTTGTTTCCAGTTTTAGCTAATTCTGGATATCATGACTTTCATTTCCCCCTGGACAATTTCTGTCCCAATGGTATGCATCTGTAATACGTTGTTTGCCCTGTGTCATAAATATAAAGGGAAGGGTAACCACCTTTCTGTATACAGTGATATAAAATCCCTCCTGGCCAGAGGCAACATCCTGTTACCTGTAAAGGATTAAGAAGCTCAGCTAACCTGGCTGGCACCTGACCCAAAGGACCAATAAGGGAGCAAGATACTTTCAAATCTTGGGGGGTGGGAAAGGCTTTTGTTGTGCTCTTTGTTTTGCATGGTGGTTCTCTCTTGGGAGTGAGAGAGGCCAGACAGAAATCCATCTTCTCCCACCCATCCTTAATCCAAGTCTCCAATATTGCAACCAGTATAGGTAAACCAGGCAAGGTGTATTAGTTTATCTTTTGTTTTATGTGAATTTTCCCTGTGTTAAGAGGGAGGTTTATTCCTGTTTTCTGTAACTTTAAGGTTTTGCCCAGAGGGGGATCCTCTGTGTTTTGAATCTGAATACCCTGTAAAGTATTTTCCATTCTGATTTTGCAGAGGTGATTCTTTTACCTTTTCTTTAATTAAAATTCTTCTTTTAATAACCTGATTGGATCTTAAGAACAATGAAAAATCAAGGGTTTGGGTCTGTGGGCACCTGTACAAATTGGTAAGGATTATTATCAAGCCTTCCCAAGGAAAGGGGGTGTAGAGCTTGGAAGGATATTATGGGGAAAGACGTCTCCAAGTGGTCTCTTTCCCTGTTCTTTGTTTAAAACACTTGGTGGTGGCAGAATACTGTTCAAGGACAAGGCAAAGTTTGTACCTTGGGGAAGTTTTTAACCTAAGCTGGTAAGAATAAGCTTAGGGGGTCTTTCATGCGGGTCCCCACAGCTGTACCCTAGAGTTCAGAGTGGGGAAGGAACCCTGACACCCTGTAACACTCTCTTTACATAATGTAATGCTGCATGCCTATCCCCAACTCCATATTCTGCTGCAGAACAATTCCACTGAATGCTGCACCTGAGCCTAATGATGTGTTCATTTATTATTCTGTATAATCCTGTCTCATCTTTCCTGGTGTGACTTCATTAAATCTTGATTAGCATTGTTTTGACAATCTGGACTGTGTCCCAGGTAGTTTATGCCTAGTTCTCTGGATTACCATGAGGTAAGAGGCAGTGTTGGGGTAGTTTTCTTTTTTCCCCCATTTGATAGATACACATTTCACTTGTGACTTGGCTGTGGCATTTAATTCCATGATTGTTAGTTCCAGCCCTGATTTTGCAAGCAGTTACTTGTTCCAGCCTGCACATTTGAACTTTCCTATTTTATCATTCTTCAGCAAGTGCCTCCTTCACCCTTAATACCTTCTTTATTGTTTTATTCCCCCTTCCTGATTGTCTCATTTCCTTCTTTTCCTGATTTCCTAGAGCACCTTCAGGGTTTTTTGCATTTGTTTATTTTTGTTTTTTTTTACTTTCTATCAAACCCCTAGGCTGTCTCATACTTTTGTCTGCTTAACAACCTTCATCTGCAATTGAGAGGCATTTGGTCTGGGCTTTTCAAAGGGGCCTAAAGTATTTAGGAACCCAACTCTCATAGAAAGTCCAAGACTTGGGCTCCTAACTGCCTTAGCTCCCTTTGAAAGTCTCCGCCTAAGTGACAACGCTTCCCCCACATTATAAGATCATTTATTTTCTGTTCAAGGTGATGCATGCTCATAATGCAAGACACTGCATGTCTGCAATGTCCAGTGAAAATGAAACTGCTTAGCCAACATTGTCTATCCTTTTTTAGGAATTAGTCCTGTCTACACTGAAAAAAATGTACAACAGAGTAACTATATTGATTTAGTTACCCCCACAGTAAAACCCAAAGTTGAAACCCTGGCTCCATTAAAGTCAATGGCAAAACTTCTATTGATTTCAGTGGGGTCAGGCTTTCATCACTCACATAAACAGATTGCACCAACAAAAATGTGGTCTTATAGCCTACTCTACCATTAGAAGCCCCACTTTGCACCACTGTAACCCATTTTCATTAGTGCAGTGGTTCTCAAACTTTTTTTTTCACGGACCACTTGAAAATTGCTGCGGGTCTCAGCAGACCACTTAATGATCATTCCAAATGTTGTTTGTACCGTTAGCTAACTATCGTAAAGCACTTTGGATAAAAGCGCTATATAAAAAAACCCCTAATAATAATAATCATTTTTTGTTCTACAAATAAAAGCACACAACTCATATTTTAATATCAGTAGTCTTACGTTTCTAATGAGATAGATGTGCCCTCTCTCCCCCACCATAGTAGCCCTCGAGCTGGGGCTGGGAAGGATGGGGGTTTCTCCCCCACCGCAGCAGCTGCCGAGCTGGGGAAAGTTGCCTCTTTCTCTGGCTGCTGTAGTCCTGCACGTCCCAAATTCCTCCCATTCCCTCTTCTCACTGCCCCTTCCCATGTACCCCTTATTCCCCCCCAAGACCACCCTCTCACCATACATGTGCACCACGGTCCAGGCACCTAATTAGTGGAGCCACACCTGCACAGCTCCACTAATTAAGTGGATGATCCTTCATTCTCTCCTGTGTGGCCATCCAGGTGTGCACCTTAGAGGGAACTATCTGCAGACCACCTGAATGGAGCTTGCAAACCACTGGTGGTCCGTGGGGGCACAGTTTGAGAACCTCTGCATTAGTGGATTGTGCAGTTTAACTAAATTGATATATTTCAGAGTAGCAGCCATGTTAGTCTGTATTCTCAAAAAGAAAAGGAGTACTTGTGGCAGCTTAGAGACTAACACATTTATTTGTGCATAAGCGCTCCGATGAAGTGAACTGTAGCTCACGAAAGCTTATGCTCAAATAAATGTGTTAGTATCTAAGGTGCCACAAGTACTCCTTTTCTTAAATTGATATAATTCTACTGATGTGAATGTTCTTAATGTAAAGAAGGTTTATTCAGTCTTATTCACATTTAATCTCCTCCTTCTTGGAATAACAAGTTGGTCTCCAAAGACAAGTATGAAAATAGTCTTATATAGCAGTAGGTCCAAGATTAAAAAATCCTGCTATTTATACAGTAATACCAAGTATAATTGTTTGTTAACACAATGCTCATTTCAAAATATTTTATGACTACAAATTTAATTTTCAAGCTTTAAAAGCTCATATGCAAATGCATTATTTTATTATTGATACCCTGAATGAAAAATTGTACTGTAACTTGATGGCAAAGATCCGTATATGATATATTACCCAAGAATGTGGATAGGAGACACAGCTGTGTTTTCTGAGTATGCTTAGCAGCTTTAGCTGATTGCATATACAATAAAGGTCATTAATACTTAGCTTACTTGATATTTGCAGGCAAGCAACATGAAGAAAGAATAAGATAGATTCACAAGTTCATAAACTTTATGGCCAGAGGGGACCATTTGATCATCCAGTCTGATCTCTTGTATATCAGAGGCCACTACTTTTCACACAATTACCTCTGTATTGAGGCCAATAACTTGTATTTGGCTAAAGCATAGCTTCCAGAAAGATCCAGTCTTGATCTGAAGATATCAAGAGATGGAGAATTCATTGCAGCCTGTGATAGATTGTTCCACTGGTTAATCACCTCATTGTTAAGCATTTGTGCCTAATTTCTAATTTAAATTTGTCTGGCTTCATCTTCAAGCCATTAGTTCTTGTTATGCCCTTCACCACTCGATTAAAGAGTCTTTTAGTTCTCAGTATTTTCTCCCTGTGATGGTACTTATAAATTGTAATCCAGTACTTTAGATAAAGAGCTCAATCTGTTTAGTTTAAGTCTCACTGTTAAAGGCATTTTCTCCAGCCCTCAAATTATTCTTGTGGTTCTTTTCTTCACCCTCTCCAAATTTTTCACATCCCTTTTAAATGTGGACACCCAAGCTGTACACAATATTCCAGTATCAGTCTCACCTATACTGTATACAGAGGTAAAATCACCTCCTTACCCCTAATCACTACACTCCTGTTCATGTACCCAAAGATCACATTAGCCCTTTTGCACAGCATCACACTGGGTTTGGCTGTGTTTTATGCCAAAACTCTGCTCTGAGCACAGGAAAAAGATAATCAAAGCTGTGATGGGTTGAGAAAGAAGTTTGCAAATTCTGCAAGGTGACAGCAGTTTGGTCATTTACAGAGACACATTATCATTGCTCAGGGAAAGCCATGCACAGCAAAGGAAATGGGTCACTGGGATGGTGTTGAGATCACTTTTGCGCAGATTGGCAGTTACTGGAAACATATATAGTGGATACTTAACCCACACCACCTTAACCATCAACCCAACCCTTTGCTGTGGAAGAAACTCAACAACGAAACAACAGCGGTGGAGTATCTGTCTGCAAAATATACTATTGGTGTATATTAGAGTATGCACATCGCAGTATCGGCAGGAAAAGCACATACTGAATCAGATCGCTGTCTGTTTCACAAAGACATTTTATGTGCAAACTCTGATTTCTGGTTCAAGCTTAGGAGAAGGAGAAAATACAGCCCCCACTGCTCTTGATAATAGTGCAGAACAGGCTCTCTTACTTTGCAGGAACAGAATGAATGACATTAATATCTCTAGCTTTGTGTTGATATGAAACAAAGAGAGGGGGTCAGAAAGCTCACGCATGAGTTTTGGATATTGTCTGCTACATAGGACCATGAAAACCGCTTTCTGGTATGAGCCTGTAAATGAGCTTTACAATGCCCTAGACAGAGTTAGAAAGAGTGCATACTAGACAGCCACCGGTGAGCTTACTGGAACATTAGAGATCTGGCATGGTATGCTGGAAGTTAATGAATTAGACCAATAATGCTAACTAATACTTCCTTATCTGATACTGTTACTAAAAATATGTACATTTAACTGGACTTACAAATGGACACTAATGTATCAGCTTTTTTGTTTTAACCCAAACCATGTTTAAAGTGTGTTGCTTATCTATTTCCAATTTAAAAACACACCATTAGAAAATCTAAATATTTTTCAGTACTGCACTTTGATACTGTGACACATCCCAGGGTTTGAGGCACCTCACAACCACCTGCCCTTAGCGTGAGAAAGCTTTGGCTGTGCCTGCTGTGGGTCAGTTCCCCAGCTCCACCAGCCATGGACAATACAAGCACTGCTTTTTCAGCCTACGCAGGTTAGCAATAAGCATGCTCCAATACCCGAGCCTGCCATGCATCCCTCTGGACTGTCTAGCCCCTGATCCACTGCACACCCATTATCTTTACAGATTAGCTGCTCCCAAAGAAGCAGTACACACCAGATTGCCAGTTTCCCTTTAGATTACTGCTGCATTTAACACACAGCACTTAGATAGGTTTATAGTGAAAACAAGCAAACGTTTATTTAACAAAGTATAGCTATTTAAGAAGTAGCAAGTCAGAGTACTGGAAACAAATGGTTACATATAAAATAATATCATAATGTGCATTCTGAAGCCTAGATTTAATTACTAAGATGCTCTTCTAACAAAGTTTTGCTCACCCAAAATCTTTGCAGTGTTTGCCAGCCAGATTGGCTGTGACCCTCCTTACATAAGGCAGAACACACTGAGCATTTGTGTCTTCAGTGAAGAATTCCAGGTGTACTTTAATACCCCAAGTTATTCCCCCCCAAATCCATTGACCTTAGTCATAAACCGAACAGACCCTGATGTTTTTTTTTTTTTTGGGGGGGGGGGGTTTCTGCAGATCTTCTCTCATGTGAATTTACAATCTCTTCATTAGCTTCAGGCACAGTAATGCAACTAGACTTACACTTTGTAACACACAGTACAGCCAGAGAGATAAGTGTCTGTTCCCTCCTGCCTGAATAGAACCTTATCACCACCTTTGGTGACCTGTCTTAAATCACATACCTTAAGAACACAGTTTTCAGTATAAATGCATAACTCCTTTAATATTATCCATATATACATCTCGCAACGATTAGGATGACAAGGGCATTACTGGCTGTTGGTAGTATCTCATGCTACCCTCTTGTACATGGTTATGTAGACATCTGATCAGGGAATCCATCATGCATACTTTATGCCCTCTGCCAGTTGACACCAAGGGGTCCCTAAGTCACATATATATCAATTTTCACTTAACAGTGTCTCCCACTAAAGCAATAAACACTCAACCCAATCATACCATAAAATTCCACCATAAATCAGTCATCCTCCAATCTCTACCTCTAGGAAATACCAGCCTACCTAAATGCCTATCGGAAAGTGTGGTCTTTACAGCATACTGAATCTTCAACATATTCAGACTCTGGTGAACCCAGGAGCAAAGCAAATCTTTTAGTCTTGGATTCTTCATATCCTGAACAGTGTCCAGCTGACAGTCTCATTTGTAGAGAGAGCTCCTACTGCCATGTTTCCACTGAACTCTACTATAGCAATATGACACTGGAAAGAAGGGGGCTCTTAGGTAACTGGGTCCCAGAGCATTTGCAGCTTTATAGCATAACACCAATTCACTGACCTCCTCACAGAAACTTATATAAAGGCAGTATCATTCACAGAATATTGGCCTTTTATGTTCTCTGCATGACACGTTGTTTAACAAATGGGCAGCTTGTTATAAAAATCTAGGCTTAGGCTCGAAAGCGTAAGGCTCCAAAGTCCACATTTAGCCTTCATTGGGAGCTGCTGAGCAATCAGTACTTCTAAAAGTGGGCCACTAATTTAGATACTTAAATATGAAGTTGTAAATCTGACTTTAGGCACTCAGTTTCAGTCTAGTCTTAAGGAAAGGCAGGAATGATTGTAGCAAGATGTGCATCAAATAGGAAAAGTCACAGACTTCTGACCAATAAAAGATTAATAATGCCTTTTTGGAAACAATTACAATTTGATCTTTGAAAAGCAGTGCTGGCTTTCATGTTAATTATTTCCCTGAAAAATAACTGAAGTGGCTTTGGCTGCTGCAAAATATATTGAGGCTTTCTTGATGACTCATTTCAGTTATTTCACACAATGCCTGCCTTTTTTCCTTTCTTTTTTTTTTCAATCAACCCAGCCAGAAAATGCTTTTCGCATCCTCATGATTTTTTTTGTTTGCTTAGTTTCTTTTTAAGCATAACTTAAACTCTTTATTCTTCCTCAGATAATAGTAAATTGCCTCCAGCTGAAAATTTCTGAAAGCTGCTGGCATATAGATGAAGAACAAAACAGATGGGAGTTAAATGTGAGCGTATGGATACAAATAAATAAATGCAACCGTAGGATGGAATCAGTACTCTGCCATAGAGTAATATAATTTTTAAAATTAAAACTCTTTGGCTTACAAGGATCATGCTAGACCAGTGATACTCAGATCTCAGTGGTTCAGGAGCCAAATTAGCAATCATTACCTAAAAGAGTCACAGAAGTGTTTCACTGTTTCATTTACTATAGTACTATATGTTCATATTGAAACAGTATGACAGGGGAAATATATAGTATTCTCACAGCAAAATGACCAAATATTATTATTTTATCAACTACAATTGGTTAATAACATAGTAAAAGC
This sequence comes from Lepidochelys kempii, assembly GCF_965140285.1. NCBI lineage: Eukaryota > Metazoa > Chordata > Testudines > Cheloniidae > Lepidochelys > Lepidochelys kempii. The sequence goes on from NC_136383.1 coordinate 64,662,926, forward strand.
ATCCTGATTGGTTAATAATTAAATCACATTGTTTTTTTAATATCACGTGCTGCAAAGAGCTGCAGGAAACACATTAAAGAGACACTTGTGGCTGACGAGCCTCAGTCTGAGTATCACTGTGCTGGAGACTTAGTGGTTGCTGCTTCCTGCATTTTGAGAGACAAAGTAACAGAGGTCAATAGGCATAATAGGCCAAGAAGCAGAAATAGTGCATCTATTGTTAAGACTGCTCAGTGGATAGCCGTTCCATTAACTTCACATAGTAAATATTTCTTCTTCAGCTTGAGAAGTAGGAGATAACATTTAGGACAAGGTAAATAGACATTCCAAGGAAGAAATGGCAATTGGATCCACCAAAAATAATGGAATTCAGTCATTTTCAAAGAAAAATGTTTTAATTTCATTTCACTTTTTTTCCCAATCCATTCCTACAATACCAAATCCAATTTAAAAGTATTATCCCAGCAGACTTGCATAGGACTTTTTAAAAATATTCCTAATGATGGATTTTATGATGGCATAAAAATTACAGCCAAACCCAGCGTGATGTTGTGGCAAAAGGGTTAATGTTCGTCTGTCTGTGAACAGGTGAGTAGCAGTTAGGGATGATTTTAAGGGAAAGAACTACAAAATATAATTGTGCTATCAGGAGACCTCTACATTCACAATACAATAAAAGCCGTAATCGGACAGCAGGGAATCCAATCTATGTGATACACAATCAGGGTCACCTTTCACCCAATTAGGGAGAATGTTATATTAGTGATGACTAAAACTAGTAAAATATCATCATGTCTTATCTAAAATTAAAACTCAAAATCCATGTGAAACAAAATCCATACACTCCAGGCATACAATTAACAGTTGAAGGATTATAGGCTTATTCTATTTATTGTCATAAAACACCTATTTGAATTTGTTTGATTATATGCACAGCTCTACCTATTTCACACTTCAGGGGACGACCTTTAATAAATAAATAAATGAATAATTTTGGATCAACCTAATATAATTTTTTCTAATCTTTTGACAAAATGAAAAAGCTAAAAAAAATTAGGTTAAATTAAATGTTTTGTTTCACACAATCGAAAAAACATATTTAATTTTGAAAATGTCAAAACAACCCCAAAATAATTAAAACACTTTTTTCTTCCAGCCAAAATCCTCAGGCAAATTTGACATGAATTTGCAAAACATTGCAGTCTACCTGAATATGTATTTTTGGTGAAAAAATGTTTCATCTAAAAAATTTCACCCGTTTCTATTGTCAGGTCCACCAACAAAGCACCATCTAGGTAGTAATTTGAATTCCTTGGATTTAATAATATAAAAAGATGAAATATCATTAAGGGAATCCAATTTTACCATAAATATTAACGTATTGTTTGATGGATCAAGTTCTCCTTTATTTTCTGATAAAAATACCTAAAAGATGAAAAATAGCTGCTATGTGATGCACAAGAAGGCTACCAGCTTGCCTGCTGATCAGCTTGCCTGCTGCCTGGCTCCTGGGTTGCCTGGACAGATGCCTGGATGGTGTGGGTGGACTGGCCAGCTGCCTGTCTCCCCAGCTGGCAGGCAAGCTATCCAATTTCCCCGTTGTCGGGCTCCTGGCTGCTTGGCCAACTTTCCAGCTGCTCTGCTTGCTTCTAGCCAGTTGCCTGGCTTTCCAGCTGCTTGGCTTCGTAGGTGATCAGCTTCCTGGCTGGTTGGCAATGGCAGTGTCGTTTTCCAGAGGAAAGGAGGAGCACATTTAAAATCTAATGATCAACATTAAATAAATATTTATTCTTAGCTCCATTATTAAATCATTTGAGATCCCAGAATAAAACTGTTATACAGATGAATGACAAAGCTGAGCAAAACTTTCATGTGGAACCCAAAAATCACAAAAAGCTGTCACCTGAACTACTGTTGTATCACAAACATGTAATTCAGCCCAGTTTCACAAAAAGGCTTGCAGACTACTTAAGGGAACCTTGGCCCAGTTGCAGGTGATCCAAGTTCCTGAAAATCTTGGGTGAGGTATGCTTTCATGCTGAAATCTTGTCATCATTAAATCAGGTGGACATGGAAGTTTCAGCTGAGGTTTGATTTGATTTGAGGAGTTTGCTTGAACCAATAAATCCGAGTGAAATTCCAGAGACCAGTTACTGTAGGGCTTTAAATCCCATGCAACCCCATTGACTTTAAAGGAGAGCAAAAGGTACAATACAGAATTTGGCCCATAGAGGAAGATACCAATAAACCCCAAAAGATCAAAAACCTGTGCACTGAAACCAAGTTTCACAGAGATCTGATAATTCGTTCATAAAACATTACATCTTGGCCTGGGAATCTTTCATATTTTTAGACTCCATTGGCCCCGTGAGGCTCTTAGAGTCCAGGTTCCTGCCTGAGTCTGAACGTCTACACCACAATTTAACAGCCCTGGAGCCTGAGACCAGTAAGCCTGAGTCAGCTGATATGGACAGTGATGGGTATTTGTCACAGAGTCACCAGGCGATGCTCTGGAACTACTCCATACGAAGCCAGTCAGGACTCTGGAGGAGTCTCCTCTCTGTGAGCATACTGTCTCCAGGGCAAGAAGCTTAGACAGCTTCGACCTTCCTGAATCTGACCTCGGAGCATTCAGCATCCCCTTCCACACAGTGTGCTTCCCACAGCAAGTCCACCCGGGCGGGGCTCCTGGGGAAGCCAGAGGGCCCTGCACCCCAATTCCGCAGTCAGACGTGACTCTCAGCCAGCCAGTAAAACGGAAGGTTTATTAGACAACAGGAACATAAAACAGAGCTTGTATGTACTGAGAATAGGACCCCTCAGTCAGGTCCATCTTGGAAGGCAGGGAGGCCAGAGCCCCATCTGGGCCTCCCTCCATTTCCCCAGCCAGCTCCAAACTGGAACTCTCCCGCCCCTCCTCTTGCCTTTGTCTCTTTCCCAGGCCAGGAGGCCACCTGATCTCTTTGTTCTCCAACCCCTTCAGTTGGCACCCTTCCAGAGGAAGGGCCCAGGCCATCAGTTGCCAGGAGACAAGGTGTCAGCCATTCTCTGTGTAGACACCATCACACTGGCTCTCTAGGGCTCTGCAACAATCACACACCCTTATCCCGCTACCTAGATACTTAAGAACTGCATTGGGGAAACTGAGGTACCCACACAGTATTCAGAGAAAACATTAAGAACATTCCCACTTTGTCACAGTGTTTAACTGCAATGAACCCTCAGTGACCTCAACCAAGGTTTGTACAGTACATCTTTAGACACAGTGCTGCTATTAGCCCCGGTCTCTTTTGAGGGGGGGAAATGTTTTGTGCATTGTCTAGTGGCTGAAATACGTACTCTGAGTAGTTTGTATTATGCTTGGGTGGAAGGTGACAGCTTTATATTGTTTTATTGAAGAGCCTTTTTGTGTTTGTTCAAAAAACTACAGTTTCCAAATATGTCAGTGAAGAAAGATGCCCTTTTTGATGGCTGTGTAAAGCAGATGCATAGTGTAGGAATTATTGAATTTACACCATATGACATTTTAGCCTGGAACATGGAGAAAAATAGAAGTGGAAATCTCAAAAGATTCTAAAATGTATCGAAAGGAGGACTAAACAAAAGGTCATTCAAACGTGTATTCTCCCATCCAAAGAGATCAAAGCTGAATAGGGATGGAGGATTAAAGAGACTTGTGAAGGATTTTTTTTTTAATTTCAGTTTGTGCCATTTTTGCTATTTTACGATACATAAACAAGACCTGAAATTTGTGGTGGTGTTTTTAGTAACTATTTTTTCTGCTTTTCTCTTTCATCAATAATGTGAAGTCTGGCTTTATCTGGATTTCTAGAAGGACATCTTAAGGTCTCCTAAATATTTAGCTTGAACTCCCACAACGTAACTGAAAAGGACAAAGGGCTCCCTTCTTCCAAATGTTCGTTAGCCATTGGAATCAAATAAATATTAACAAAAACAAAGAAAAAAATCAAACAGTTTGGTTACAAGTTTCTTCTGATGCCATTATTTTATTGGTTCTGCAGTCACCAGAGTCTTCCCTTACAGACAAGACCTGAATTTATAATTTAAAAAGAAGCAAGTTTGATAAACAGTTTTCAGACTTTGTCCATCGTAAATAAGCAAAAAATTGCACAAAGTTTTTTTTTCCCCTCCTTTGCCGATCAGCTTTAAAAGGCGTCCTAGAAGAAACAAACACAGCTCAAAGGATATATGGTATTGTGACAGCTCAGTGCACAGAATACACTAAGATTTTTAAATGAGCCATTTTTTCTTGCACTTCTTAAGATGTTAACTAGCTCACTCACCACAGGCACAACCCACTGGTCAGGCAGGGCATAGCAGATCCTCTTCTTTCCTGGTCTCCCTGTTGAAGGCGCTTTGAGTCAGCAGGGTCTGTTTCTTCCGTGACTTGGCCCTCCAGCCAGATCATGTGTTTTCTGTCTGCCCCTTTCCGAGTATATAAAAAGTCCAGCAAGGGATAGTTCTTTGGGTTAGTCAAAGGCCTCTGGGTCTCCCCCGACTGAGGTCTCGGAGTCTTGACCCCTCAGTCCTCAGGGCCTTCTCTCCCCTAGCTTTGCCATAAGTCCATTTGATTGCATTGTGCAAGTAAAAGGTGATATTTTCTCTCTACAACTCTAGAAGGCGTATTATCAGAGTCCTGCACTGTATACACAGATCGGGCTATATCCTATGTGAAACAGTCAAGGACAGTATTCGAAACAAACTCACATATTATATTGTGAAACTTTAGCAGGAGCTCTACCTAACTCAGGAGATCACACATGCAGCAGCTTGGCATCTGGGCTTCCCTTTGAATTCAGCCTGCTTCTGTCAGTCTAATTAAAATTGGTATGGCAGTCTGTTCCTCAGTTTCCTCATCTTCAAAATGGACATAAAACCTATGATACAGGGAACTGGAATGGAGTGATTCATAAATCTTGTAAAGCAAATTGAGATCCTTGGAGGCTGCTAGATTATTTTTACTATATGCATTTTAATTTTCAATCTTATAGTAACACAGGAACATAAGAATGGCCATATCGGGTCATAGCAATGGTCCATCTAGCCCAGTATCCTGTCTTCTGACAGGGGCTACTGCCAGATGCTTCAGTGGGAATGAACAGAACAGATCAATTATTGAGTGATCCATCCCCTGTCTTCCAGGCCGAGCCACGATGGACCTATCCGCTATGAAATTATCTCATTCCTTTTTGAACCCAGTTATACTTTTGGCCTTCACCTCATCCCTTGGCAATGAGTTCCCCAGGTTGACTGTGTGTTGTGTGCAGTTCTCCTTTATGCTTGTTTAAAGCTTCTGCCTCTTAAAATATGTATCTGCAAATTTGTTTTTCAACTTTTATAAAGCCAGATTATTACTTTAAGCCATTGGTTGAAGTGAAGCATAAATGTGCCATCCTCTCAGGAGCTCCTACAAGCATTGTGCCTCAGGCAGACAGACACAATACTTCCAAAAGCCCTGCTGCAGAAACACAATTTATTGTGCCATTGTCAACAGTAGCTCTGAGCAGTCCTTACATTCAAGTTCTCATGCACTGCAATAAGGCATGAAGTCTTCTTGCCCTTCCAGCTCAGATTTGAGCACCTCTACCAAGCTACTAGTCTTCAAGCATATGGTGTGAGTGGGCATCTCGAGACTTAAATGCCTAATGAGTCCTGCGATTCTTGCAATTTTAGAATAAAGACCAAACTATTAATGTTTATATAGTATGTATTTTAACCATCTCACTCTTGGCTGTTCTTAATAACTGTTTTTCACTAAATAAGGCAAAAATAGATAAACACTGGGAATGATCCTCATTCTCTGTGGGAGAATGTCTGTAGCTGAACAAGACTGAGCATTTCATTTTTTTTTTTAAGGACTTGAAATATATTGTAAACACATGTCCACTTCATCTTTATTAACTTACCCCACTCTATGTGGCCTGACTTAAATAGCAGTGCTGTGAATCAAAGCAGCACTCAATCTAAACTTGTCACAGCACATTATCAGTAAGGTAAAAATATTTATTGCCACTATGACTTTGAACACCAGACTACAGATAAAATGTTTCATTCGCCAAATTATACATGGCTTTTTAAATAAACTTTAAAGTGTTCTAAAGGAATAGTTTATGCAAAGAGCCTCCAGTTGATTCATTTTTGCCAGCAGATAGTTATTGTAATAAGAACTGTAGAGTTATCCAAAGACACCTATATAATGTTGCTATAGAAGCTAAGATAGAAGTGCTCACATGCCTAGGGTTTAATGCTTATATTATTGTAATTGCAATTCAGGTTTTAATAGTGTGACATTGAATCATTGGGTAATAACATTATAACCTACATAATATAAAATCAGTTTAGAAATACTTTGTGAAAAAATATATTGCTGATTATAAATAATTCTGATTACTCTATTTAATCATAAAACCTACAATATGATACCTCTCAAGAGTTTCTGAGCCCATGGAGTGATTTTAATGAAAATGTGGGAGAAATGCTTTGTAAGCTCCTCTAATATATCCATTTGTGTTTTAATCACATGCCTTGGAAGAGCGGTAGTAAGATAAATGTTTGTAAAGTCACAAAGGGGCAACTGAATACCTCAAAATGACATTTAAGCAGACCTGAGTGAAATTTTTTTACTAAAACTTTTTAAATAAAAGAGCAAATTCAGTGACACCAAAACATTTGCAAATTTGTGTCAGTGTTGCCCTATTATTTTGGCTGACAAACAGCTAAAAATAATCAAAACATTGTTTCAACATTATCTGAGCTTTTAGTTTTATTTATTTTTAAATTTTAAAAAAAATTAAAAATACTTGAAATCAAAACATAATTAATTTTTTCTTCAACCTCTTTTGATTCACTAAAAAATTCAAAAAGATTCATTTTTGTTTGATTTAACCAATTTAAAAAAAATTCCCCACTTTCGGGGGGGAATTGAGAGAGAACTAAAAAAACCCTCGTTATTCATCGAAGTCTAGGCATAACAAAATCCAATGGCTGGAAACTGAAGTTAGACAAATTCAGACTGGAAATAAGATGTACATTTTTGTAGTGGGGTTGGGGGATAAGAATAAATTGGTTGGAATAAGTTAATTAAGGACATGGTGGTTTCCCTTTTCAAGCTGTCTCGAGTGGCTCAGGAGTACAAGTACCATCCTCAGGGCAGACTGTTAAGAAGCTGGGCACAAACCCCAAACTTCCTGTGAATTCTGTGCTTGGATTTCACTAACCAAGCATCAAGCGTGAACTTTTCAGGCACTGCAACAGCATTAACATGGCATCACAGACAATCCCCCTGGGTACTCCAAGCTATTTTACCACACCAGTAAGCTTGCCTTTGTGGTAAATGGTTCCTTACAGCAAAACTCACAACAATATTCAGGTTTCTCCTAAACTGGGAGTCCCAGTCCCAAAGGACAAGTCACTTACCCACATCAGTTGCACCTTAATTCCTGTAGCCTATCCTACAGTAAATAAATATTTAGTTAATTTATTAAGAAAAAGAAATGAGAGTTATTTACAAGGTTAAAGCAAGTAAACCTACACACAAATGAGTTACAGTCTTAGGTTCTATAAGGTAATAGAAGCTGCTGCAATATACAAGCTCTACATGTCCTCTAGGACTAACCCAGGCTAAGCAGCTTGCTAGTGCTTAGAAATCTCCCCCTCCCAAAGTCCAAGAAGCATAGAGATCCAAGTTCTTCCTGTCACAGATTTTTATTCCCTTCCCCCAGAGTTCAAGCTGATGGGACAAGCCTTTGTGCACATCTCCTCTTCAGGGGTGTGGAGGGGAATAATCAATAGAGTCTTTGTCCTTTGAAATTTCACAAAGGCTCATTTGGTTTCAATGGGTCTTCTTGTGTGCAGAATCTAACACCTTATATAGGAAGCTAGCCTTTACATTAGTTAGTGCTTCTGTCCGGTTTGGCGAGTTACACAGTTAGAGAGGTTGACATGGCAAACATTTAATATAACCTTATATCACAGGGTACAGATGTTAAATGAGATTAATACATGCAGCATCCTACAAGCATTTCATAAAGTCGAAACAGTAAACATATATTTTTTTCAGATCTAATACCTATTCTAATACTAACATACAGGTGAGCTAAACTGGTTCTCAGCTATGCATTCATCAGTGTTCACTTGGGGCCTAAGAACCTTGGCATGAGCTGGCCATCATTATATCCCTGTCATTTGAAGGGACTGGATGTCTTTCTAAAAGATAAATTCCAGCTCAACCAAAAATTATAGGTTTGATGCAGGAATCAATTGCAGTGTATGGGACCAGGACAGTCTGGCCTAGCAATCACAGCTGGGCTGTGGTCCACACATCAAGGAGTAGTCAGTGAGCAGGGGACTGAGAAATTGCTAGTGCCAGACTCTATATGCAGGAGTTAGGGTCAAAGTCAGGCCAGAGTCCAGAGATAGTATCAGGCTTGAATCAAGATCAGAATGAAACCAGAGTCAGAGACCAGAAGTAGCAAAAGGCTAGAATCAGGAGGCACAGGGTCAGACTGGGATTGGAGATCAGGAGACAAGATGAGATCTTCCAGGGTTAATTAGGGGGCTTGGCCAATTAGAGAGCCTCAGAGTACTGTCACTCTGGATATCTCAGCTGGTACTTCCTGTGGCGCCCACACTTCACGCTGCTTCCTGGCTGCAGTACTGTAGAGGCTCCTGCTGGCCTTGTGAGAACCTCAGCTACCTCTGGCTTTACAGACCCTGGTTCTAGTCTACAGATCCTTACATGCAGGAGGTCAGAGAAGATAATCTTTGTAGCCTTAAAATCTATGAAACTTCCTAAGAACACACAGGTAGAACTGGAAAATGAACTGTAGTACATAAAACTATCCTTTCCAACTCTTGCAAATGGAATTGGCTACAAACTGGGGTGAGGAAGCAAATTGGGGTATTGACTCTTCCCCCTCACAATAAATTATATTGAAAAGTAGAAAATTAACATGTGCAGGGAAGAAGAAATCAGTTTCAGGAATCATCATGAGAAAATAAGTAAGGAAAGAAACAGGAGTCCTGTGGAAAAACTACTGTTTACTGACTATCATAATGATTATTCACAAAGGAGCAAAGTTACATGGGCAGCTTTAATACTGGAGTTTCCTTTTTTTGAGTGCTTGACTTTACAACTTCAGTACTGTTCTTTAATGTACAGAGTTCTTTTGGATATGGAATATTTTATACTTCATCATGGATAGTGCACTTGAGAATATTTTGTTTATCCTTAGGACCAAGCAGAAGGATTTGACATCCAGTTTGTAAATTGTTTCCACTACACTGGTATGTTTTGGAATTGGAATTCTTTAACAAGAAATATTCACTAGCTTGGCTGCTTTTTGGCTCTTCTTTGACGAAGACTAATTTGACAGACTTGCTTCTTTTGTCTTCCTGAAACATATACCAGTAAATGAATATATACTAGAATGTTATGAGTAGCTCGATGCTCTCCTTTGTATTTTTCTCCTTTTTAACCACATTATAGCACATCTCTGGGTGGCATAATTGCTCAATTTCACTACTTCCTTGAAACATAGATTTTCTGCTATTTTTTCCATGAGGACTATTGACTCCTTGTAGCTATCAGAATCTTGTTAACATCAAAACATAAACAGGAAACAATAATCAAGCAGTGGAATCCATGTCTACATTGGCACTTACTGTAAAGATAGCTCTACTTGGCTCCTATCCAATATCCACTGAGGTCAATTGAAAAACTGTTTTTGACTACAGTGGTAATTGGCTCCAAATTCTTTGTGGGTGAAAGCTAGCTTCTTAGTGATTCAGATCTGGATAATTTGAGGAGGGTGCCATCTCAAATTTTTGTAGCCCACCCTGACAACAGCCACTACCTCCATTAGCACAGTTTATATGGACAGGCTCTAATGTATTCACAACCAGAGTCCAAAAATAAAAGGGACTCAGGAAATAATAGCCACAGCTAGTCACACAGCAGCAATAGTAATAACAAAAATGATTGCTGCCCTTACTCTAAAATCAATTTGACCTTGATGATGATAACTTTGTCCTTTAGTCAGTAACCAGAATGGGACAGCTCTATTCAGGCAAATTCATTTCTGCTTTTCTATCTGCAGAAGAATATTTCCATAACAAAATTAATGGCTCAATACAGGTGCAGGAAACTGTTCTTCACACAGCTGAGCTCAAGGGAACCCACTTAAATAGCGGTTTTGAAACTCTTGCTTGAAAGCATTTCAACAATCTGACTGTTGTTCAGCTTCAAGTCTCAGCTAATGACTTTTTAATTCAACATGGTTCTTTAAAGTTTTTAATATATTCTTTAAGTGTTTCTCTGTAGCACACTCTGGGTCCCTATGTCATGTAACCTGCAAATTAAAAGGACTGAACTGGCAGTGCTAACAGATTAATTTAACAAAATCTATTTGTAAATCTTTATCCTAATAAAGAGTAAGATAACATTTACATTAACTTGAGTGAGACTAGGATTTAGTCTTGATACTTCCAATTTCTGGGGGGTTTCCCATCTATGTCTGATGTAAAATCCAATCCTGTGTGAGAACAGCCATGGTGCATGGGCAACACATTATTTTAAATAATAGTATGTACATTAGAGAGACAAGCTGGGTGAGGTAATATATTTTCCTGGACCAACTTCAGTTGGTGAAATGTACAAGCTTTTGAGCTTCACGGAGATTTTCTTCAGCTCTGAGGAAGGAAACCAGAGTACCTAAGCTAAACACGCGTTGGGACAGATTGTTAAGTATAAGGGGTTTGCATATGCTGTAGGAGACAACTTAAAATGAACTGGGCAATTAAGGGTTAGAAAGCAGTAGGATGTTACAAATTGTTGTCCATAAAGCCAGTGTGTCTGTTGAGTCCATGGTTTTTAGTGTCTAGCAGCCTTCTGAATTTAAGTTCCCAGGCTTGTCTTTTGAAGGGGTTGTGCTCGTTTCCTTTCAGGACGAGTACTGAGAAAAGTGAAAAGTGTTCAAACACAGGTGATATAGTGTTTTTGTCTTATCATTTCGCTGCATGAGTCCATTCGAGAGCATCTGGTTTCAGCCAAATAGTTGTTGGGAATTTGATGCACTGTGTGAGGTACATCATGTATTGTGGTAAGCTGGTGTAGGACCAATGGATCTTGAATGGTGAATGGTGCTGATCATCGTAGCAGTGGAGATATGTCTGGAAATTTTGCATATGTTGATCTGGCAGGGTTTGGTGCTGCTTTGATTTGGTGTGTCTAGTCTATGAGGAGCTTGCTTCTAATGTGTTTGGCCAGGTGAGGGGAGGGGCTTGTTTCAAGGCCAGAAGAGGAGTTCAGGATGTGGTCTCCATCAGATATAGCTTGTAATTCTTTGATGACACTTTGTATGCTAACCCTTAATTACTGCCAACTTCAGACCCACATAGAGTGAATTACAATAATCCAATGTGGAGACGGTGGAGAACTGGGACGTATCTGTATTATTTTTTATGGCTGTGGTGCATACCACTGGTTATTTATACTAAGGAGCATGATCAAAACGGGAAAGCCTGGGGCACAAAGCAGGAAAGGCAACACAATGGGCTACAAAAGGAGCATCCCAACAAACCCTCTACACAATAACCAGCTGTGAAGAAGCGACACCTCAGCCACAACCCTAGTCACATAGCTGTTTTGCCAAGGCTGAAAATCTGGAAATCAAAAGAACTGATCATTCAGAAGATCTGCCCCGTAGAAAGTGAAGGGTTAAGTTGTCAGCTGCAGCAAGCTGATTGAGAGTCAGGGTCCACACTAGAAATCCTATAACTTGGTCCCCAAGAGAACAGAGGCACCAAGGATAAGTCAGGTCTATCTAGGGGATGGAGCAGAAAGCCAAACCTAGGTAAAACAGTATGGCTACAGGGCTCTAGTTTTAAATCCATTTCTCTGATTGCTGTTTATCTTTTGGCAAATAAATCACACTTTGTTTTGAAGCAGGTTTTTCTGGAACATTGCATGCTGTTACTGTCCACAGGGTCTTGAAGGCACACTCTTGCAGGCACCAAGCTCACTGAACCTGCTCTGTATCACAGTTGGAAACCAGGAATCACAGTTGTAACCCAGAAATCCATTCAGAATGGTTAGAAAGCAGGGTGCCCCCCAAAGAGAAGTGGAGGCATGGGCTTCCACTTAACAGAGATGCACCTGAGAAACTGTAAAAGGTTCTCAGAAGGGGCAGCCTATACAGGGATCATAACAGAGATGGTGAGAGCATAGATCACTGTGAGCATACCCTCCTGCGAGAGGAAAAGGCAATGTCTCCAAGCAAGTTGTAGGTGGAAGACGACATTTTTATCATGGATACTAACGAGTGTCTATGCTAAGATCTGAGATTTTGCACCACTTTGACAAATTCTGTTTATCCTATTCTATTGTATATATTCTTACATCCCACTTAGCACTTCCAGTAGTGCATTAAGCAACATGACTACACATCTGTCACTTGCTGTTTGTTCCCTCATCCTCTTCCCAGGGAGAAAAATGTATGCAGTGAAGTATCTTTGGTAGGGGTTTTTTGTTTGTTTGTTTGTTTGTTTTAACTCAGTATGCCTGTTACTAGGTGTTTGAAACGGCAGGTCAAAGAAATGCAACTTGCACTTTTTATGGAATGTGATGAGTTTTATGATGGTCCCTAGATCTTGGGAAAGTTCATTCCACAGTCTTGGACTGCTCCTAAGAAAGTTTTGTCTCCTGCACAGACAAGCTTTACTTTTATTGTTGAGAGTTCCATTGTGCCAAAGAAGCATAACTGTTGACCACACTCTTTCCCTTAGAAATTTAGGCAGTCTTTTAGGTATCTTGAATCCGGGTCTTTGGAGATAAGGACTGAGATCTAGAACATGAATTAAAATGCCATAGGAAGCTAGTAGATAGCAGAGGAGTTTTGATGTGCCCTTGCTAGCTTGTATTGCAGACACCTTCGATCAAAGGGAGGACAGTGATCAGTGATCCATTTAGTTCATTTGAGTATTTTCTCCTTCTCACCAGCATCACTTTAGTCATGCTGGGATGAGCTTGAGACAGCTTTTCACAGGCATTTTGTCTTGTTACTGTGAAAAAATTGCACTTGCACTTTTGTGTGAAAAAATTCAGAAATACAAGAGTGTAATCAGTTTATTGTGACAGCAGATACTGTGGTGTACCTCTCCAGGTGGTCTTATGTAAATATGGAAGAGGAGTGGGAACAGAATAGATTCCTGGGGGACTCTGCAGAAGAGGAATTTGGGGGAAGATGAGCAGTTACCCCTTACTTTGTTCATTGTGGCAGACCATGCCAAAAGCTGGAGAAAAGCTCAAGTATTCTTAGCAGTGAGATGTGGCTTTCACCCATTGCTACTAAGATGTCATCCATTATTGCTACTGTGGTGGTTTCCATGTGGTGTTTGAAGCATGATTGTGAAACATCCAGATTAACACAAATTGTAAAAATTTCCTCTCAGATCTACTCAAAAGATCTCAAATCTGCTCTTCTAGCGTGCTTATAATTCCTATTAACCTCAGTACATCTGTGCATTTGAAGGGAGCAGAATATTGGAGTTAAGCACTGTCCCATGGATCTGAGAGAAGAATGTTGCCCTCTATAAGCCCTGTACAGTATATGAGTGCTGTACTGTATTAGTATTTAATCTGGATATAATGGCTTTTTTGTGTTTCAAATCTTGTAAGAAATTTGAACACTGTCATGATTGTCAAATTTCCTACCTGCTACTGGTAAATTAAAGGAGAATGTGTTCTGAAAAATTAAAGAGTAGAAATATTGGCCCTGATTTTCCTCTCATTTACTGTGGTGCAAATCAGGAGTATATCAATTGATAATGAAATTACACCAGTATAAAACTGTCCACATCACAAAGAGAATCAGACCCATTATTTATTTAACTTGCTTTCTTTACCCTCATTTCCCTGGTCTCTATTCTCTGACAGGTTTTATCAGCCTCATGGTACAGCATCTTTTGTTTGGAGAACAGCTTGCATATTCTAAAACTATCAAAGCTTCAAGTCTCAGCTCTTTTCTCTGCACCTGTTTATATACTAAGGACATTGTGCTGTTGTTAGTTTCTAATGAAAGAGTTCTTTCATCCTTTTCAAAAACTTACGAGCTGTGACTTGCCTAAAAGGTGCAGCTCTTATTTAATATAGATTGACTGTACCTTTGGTATTAAGCCTCCTTTGAGGCCAGCTGATTATTGACTGGTTATAATGCCACAGAGAAAATATTGGACATGAAGTGATGCCACCTAGTTTGCCTTCTTAAAAGGAGGCATTTATCCCAAACACAGAGACTGCTACAGCCAAACATATAATCCTGCCTAAATAGAATTACAACATATTGAGTGGGCACACTTAAAATATTGTTCCATTTGTTCGTTTGCAAATTGAGACTTGCAGTAATTGCAGTTATTATTTTCAGTGACTCACTATCTTCTAATCTAATTGATCCAGCCAATGGTAATCACAGCCCCTCTGCTTGCTACAGGCCCTCTAAGAGAGGTATTAGCCGTTCTGCAGATAGATACTTCAGCTGAACTATGCCATGGTCTCTAAGGCAACGAGTTGTGTACAGCAGGGAGCAGCCACATTTGTTTACCTTATCATATGAATGCTGGCAGAGCAACCATTTAATATTTTGTAGCTCAAAAATTACCTTTCTATTCACCAAGAGTCTAGAGAATTATCAGCTATGAGTTTTTACAAACACTTGTGTTGCTTGCTCCACATGCAGAAAAGTCTCATGGCAGCCATGAGTGAGGCATAACACAATGTAAATAAAAAATACTCAAAGTTGGTTGACAGGACACTCAATGAGTCTGCAATAGGTACAGAAATGACACCAGCAGAGTGCCAGCTGTCTCACTGAGGCAGCCAGCAGTACAATTATGTGTCCTCTGGATGCATAAACTCTCTTTTGTCCCACCATTGGATCATTAAATGACACTGTTTTATAGATCTCCATAACATTCATTGGCTCCCACTGATTAATTGTCCCTGGGTGCTCTTTTGCTGTGTAGGCGCATTATGCTAATCAGGCCCCACCCACAGTTGGATGCACCAATACTGCATCCATCTTATTTTACATTATGGAATCAGTGCATACACTCAAACTTTGCATACTGTTTAATTCACATGTAAAGTTGCATTTCTTTAGTTATAGCATGTATGCCAGGAACTGAATCAAACCTACTTTGTGAGCTATCTCACTGGTACACCCTAAGAGAAAAGATATGGACAGGGTCAAAATAAATCAAACATATGTATTTTAGATAAAATGTTCTCTTCAAGAGATTAAGGCAATGATCTAAATCTACTGGTTAGCATATAAACAGTTAAAGAGGCTATCATTAAAGATGTAAAAGCCATGTACCCAGTGTATTGTATGACACCATAAGACAGTCTGACTTTTTACTCTGCAGGGTTACTGAGCAGCTATATTGAAACCTGCAATTTTGATGAAAATATTTCACTGTTTAGCTTAAATTAAATATTTAAGTCACTTTATACTCTATTATTCATTTTTACACTGTTGCTTAGGGTTTCATATATTCAATCTTGCAGACAGAATTATTTTAATAGCTTAATGCTACTGAAAATATAAAAGATTCAAAATATCTTTTCCAGTGATTCAAAGGCAATGGAATGAAATCATCATGAAGTTGACTGACATGAAATCAAATGCATGTCCCTTAGCAATAATTCTTGTCCAATTCATTAATTCATTACAACACAAGATTTGAACATGAAAATGAATTATATATATGTGTGTGTGTGTGTGTTTCAAAATGTAAATCAACTAGACGCTAGTGAAGAGGAAATCAACCTCTCAGGTAAGGACAGGTGAATAAAGGCTGAACTGGTCAAAATATTAATCTGGTAGAAATGATCAAATTACAGATTGACGACTCAGACACTGTGTCTTGAACAGCCAGCCACATTGTGGAACACAGTATTTGGAAGGTCACAGAGCACAGATTGAATGAAAGGACACACCTTGATACAGCAAATGGGGAAGCTTCTCCAGTTTGACTGAGTTGCCTAGTAAGCCAGTCTCTAGCATGGGCTGCTCCTGTGATCAGCTGGATGCTGTCTAAGAAGATCTGAACTGGGCTCCTGTTTGTTCTGCATGTCCTCACACCAGACACTTATTACACATAAAGACCTGGTCATATTATAGCTACCACCAGTATAGCTATTACTGTATTTTTTCTTTTTGCCCCAGTGCCTTACCAATCTGCTCAAAGATAAAGAAATGAATAGTTGGTGGACTGAATGTATGTGGAGTGTATGTGTGAGAAAGACAGTTCTTGGGGTATCCAGGACTGGATTCACTTTGTTACCCCCTATCTCCAGTGAGAGGGAGTCTTGCTTGTGTTTAGCTGGGGTCAGCTCTCTGACACCACCAGCCTGTCAGTCACTCAAGCACTCTTCCCTGGGCAATACCAGCCCTATCTTCATCTTGCAGACTAACAAGAGATGAATCCCAGTCCACACGTCCCTTTGAAGCATTCCTCTGTGCTATCCAGCTCCTGACACTGGCCACTCACAGAAATACCATGTCTGCTAATGGAACAGTGTACGTACCAGCTCAGGCCGAGCACTTTGCTTAACACCTCAGCCCTGAGACATATTTATAAAAAAAACTTATTCTTCTTTTCACTAATCAAAGACTAGAGATTCAGGAGATACTAAGGCTACTGGAAGCGTAAGGTTACATATAAAATAAAAATCATAATATGCCTTCTAGAGACTCAACTAACAGGTTAACCTCCTATCTAAACAAGTTTCTCTCACCCAAAGCCTTCTGCAGTGTTTTCAACCAAGGTTGGTTGAGATCCCATTTTCATGAAGGTAAACATGCTGTCTATTTACTTCATAGGTGCTGTATGAGGGGATGTCCTCTTTGCTTTCTATGTATACCTCCAAAGTTCATTGCCTGTACGTAGAGACAGGATAAACACCTGTGGCTTGTTTTTCCTGTGTGCTACTGTCCTGTTGACTTCATATCTCCTTGTTAACATTATACTTTGTATATAAATGGGCATCCATTGTGTTAACTTACAATGAATACTTTACATCCCTGACAGAGAGATATACATTTCTTACTTCCTGTCTGGAGGCAAACCCGGTTTTCACTTTTGCTGGTGACTTAATATGTTGATACAGATTTAAAAAAAAAAAACACACATTTTCAGTATATATACAAAATTCAATACATACTATCTGTACATACATTTAACATTTATATTAATGACCAGCATGAGCATGGCTTACGTTTAAGACTTCACATGACATTCTTTAGTGAACCAGAATCTACATACCAGAATCTAGATATTCCTGTAGCCTCTTGCCAGTTGACATCACAGGGTTCTTGGGTCATAGAGTATGCATGTGTGTGGTGTGCACGCATGTGTGTATGTTATGGGGGAGTTTTGAGTGGCAGGCATGGAGTGCAGAGCTGGGAGATCAACAATGGAGCAGAAAAAGATAACATGGCTTTTATGATAATACTGTTTCCTTATTCTAATGAAGTTCCTTGTTCAGATAAAAGAAAGCAACTTTTTCTGTGATTTTTTTACCCAGTCACAAGACAGAAATTGACAAGGAAAAGAGACACCTTGATCACAACGTAAGAAAATAGAAATCTATTCTTTTTAAGATGTATAAATGCTAAAGATTGGGATGGGGAGATCCCACTTTCTCTCTCTCTGTGCTGCTTTGGTGGCACACAGGGACTGTAAACAGCCAGCTGAAGAATCCTACAACTTGGAAAAACTCTGCTGTGACATACAGCTTCATACACCAGGTCTATATCACTTCTCACCTGCTTCAACCCCAGCTTCTGGTGAGTGAGCAGGTGAGTACCCATGCAAAGGTTACCGTCTCTGGCAGAAGCCCCTGCCCAGCAATAAGGGATAGGGGTACCAGGGCCCTTCCACTCCACCAGGTTTCAACTCAAGGGCCCTCTGGAGCACCGTAAATACAGCATCTGCTACCTGCAGTCCAGCTGACACCCTCCCCATGGGCTCTGTCCCTCCGTGGGGTGCACTGTGGCTTGTAGTAGTCTCTTGCATCCCAACCCACGGACCTCTTCAGGCTAGGAGTCCTAGCTTTGGGCAGCAGTACTCCTCCTTGGGGATACCCCTCTGGCATAGTCCCTCTGTAGCAGTGAGTGCAGATCTGTCTCTCTCTGACCACCGCCTTACTTGCTAAAGAGGCACCCTTTCAAGTCCCTACTCAAACTGGAGCATGCTCAGCAGGCTTGCCGGGGCAGGGACTCCCCAGCCCAGAGTTCCTCCTGTGCCCTGTCTCTTAATTGAAGCATTTATCCATCCTATCACAGGAAGCATATTGAAGTTGTGGCTGGGAGCAACTCCTGGCTGCCACATCAGCCCTTTGAGAATTGCTGCAGTCAGTCAGTTGTAACTCTGAGTTGTACCCGAGCCCAGACTATCTTCAGGATCAGAGAAGCTCAGTGACGGTGTAAAACCAACTTTGCCCCAAACACATTTTGTCCTGTGGCAGATAGAATTCAGCTAGACTTGAGACCCAGGGACCAATTATTCAAGCTATGTGTTTTTGTTGAGAATTATGTGTGATTATTGTTGAGAACAAAAGAAATCCTTTTTTATATGAGCATGCTAAAACATCATATAAGGAGCACTTTTGGGGGTGGGGAAGGAGTTATTGATGTGTGAGATGTTAATCTAAATGGTTCAGATGCTGAAGCTATTTTTGACCGTATATTCCTACTTGAGTAATATTATCATGGATCAATTTAAATGATCACCAAAATAAATTAAAACCCTGAAATAAAAGAGAACTCTTATGAAACTAATGTGTTTTTTTGGGGTGGGCGGGGGAGGAGGGTGTTATTCTTTGCGTGCTAGAGCTGGTATTTTAAAAACTATTATATTGCTTGTAAAAGTGTTATACAATATTTTATTATCGGATTTTGTGCTGCACTGTTTATCTCCCCTCTAAGACCTCCTTTGCTCAGCTATTTATCACCCCATGGTGTTCTCTTAATCACAATGGCCTAGAATGGCCCTAATAGTAATGCAGCCACATGGTGAAATAGGGACCATTCACTCAGTTGTGTTAAGGCTGTCTGGATTGCAGCTGCAAGCAATGGAGGAGATAGGGGCTGCATGCCCAATACCATCACTCCATGCTTATAAGCAAGAGGGTGGGAAAGGTGGAGAGTGGGTGGGGAGAGGTACAGCCATGGCACCATCACTCCTGTGATGACTGCAAGTATGTTTCAACCCTGTAAAGGGCTATAAAATAACCCTCCACCACCGCAAAAGAGCAAGAGGGAAGCATGGCAAGGGTGTGTGAGAGGTAAAATTTCTTGCAGGGAGGTCCTCCTGCAACAGTGCAGTTTATACATTGTCTGGTGCTCAAGGTGCTGCCTAAGGGCACACTAACCCTCCCCCCCCACCCCCACCCCCCACAGTACTTTTAGAAGTTGCATAGAGTGCTCATTACTAAGATGAAATTATTTTGTATGTGTACACATATAGAACTGTGAGTAATTCTGAGGTTAACACAAGAGAACAAAAAAAAATTGTAGCCTCCATCATTGTCAGCATGTACCCGGGTGCTTTTTATTGATGAAACTTGTGCAATTTTAACAGATTGTTTTCGCTACCCTGGTTTGTCAGGATCAATCAATATATTTACTGACGTAATACTGTTAAAATATAATAAAAAGGTCTGGTTTGTTATTGGTTATAGAAGGTTGTACTGTATGTCATTGTCTTCTTTAGAGACCTGATTAGTCAGTGTCAACATGCAGTCCAAAGGAGTGTTTTAGCTGGTTTCATTATGCCTGCACTTATGCTTAATTTGTAGTGAAAGGTGTTGGGGCTTAAACAATTGTTTTTTTACATTCATAACTGATTCAGCAAGGCTAGAGGTGCCAGGGCTATGAACTGTCAAGCCTCAGCGCTGTCAAGCCTTGAAACAATGTGCTTAATATGTGCCATGCTTTGTTTTACCATTTTGTGCTCATGTTCCTTTTGTTTTTGTTACAAAAAAGAGGAGAAGGTTACCTCCAGAACAATGTAAATCAACTCGGTGGGCAACAGAGATTAAACTATGAAACGCTGTCTAAATTAATTCCACAGTGTGGGTGCTGTGAATGGCTTGGGCAAAATAAGAACCAGCTCAAATATTCTTCCAGCCAAAGCCAAACCTTTACTGAGGTTCAGGATCAATTACTGTAACTTCCAAAGCTGTGTAGGAGAGAAGTATCTTGTTGGATGCTGCTAGTGCTCTTACCTGAGGGGTTTCCCCATTTGTGATGCCCCAGTTTCCATAATGGCTCTGAAATCTCAAATCAAACCCTATGTACTTTGTAGCCTCCAAAGCATGCTATATGCAATGGAGCACAAGTAGTATTGACAGTGCAGTGTGGTAAGTTTCACTTAAACAGCAGTGGAGTTGGTAAAGGGAATACTGGACTCTACCAGTGGGTTATAGTACAGATTGGTGTCTCATGCTGCTCACAGGTATCCTCTTCCTGGGGGAAAAAAACAAAAAAAACAAAACAAACAAACTACAAATGCTTCTTTATAGTTCTGTTGCTGGGAAGACCATTGAGTTCAAATCCTCTCTACGCTTCCTACTGAACCTCCTCTTGAAGACATTTCTTGCTGCTGCAGGGAATTAGAGGAGCATCTCCTGAAGTTTGTTCCTTCTGTGTGGCAGAGGCCAACTGAATGACCTACTTAATGGCATTAGACTTTTTCCTCCACTTTAAGGAAGCAACATGGCCCCACAAAGGCCTCAGATATTTAAACTATTAAATGCAGAGGCCTGGATAAGAACAATCACAGAAATCCCATTTTACAAAGCTAATGAACCTGCTATAAAGTCTATAAAATCTATTAAAAATTAGACAGTGGGACTGCTGTTACTCTGAAATATAAGATATTGGAGGAAGGATGCATTTTGCCAAAAGTAAGAGTCATTGTCCTGTCTCCAGTTAAAGTTGCCAAAACAGCACTATATAGTAGAGTCTTGTTCCATGCGTGAAGGAAGAGAGAAGGTCAAAGCTTTTGGAAGTGAAATACTGGCTAGGTAAGTGGTATATGGAAGGGGGTTTTGGTTGTGGTGCATCGGGGTCGAATTCTTAGGGGGAAATTAGGTATATTGTTTGGATGGCCTCCACTTCATTGGAAGGAGGACCAAACTCCTCAGGGACAGGCTGCTTCAAGTAGTCAGGAGGGAGTTAAACTACTAGCAAAAGTGCAGGATAAAAAGAGGGAAGATATTAGCACTAAGTACAAAATTGAAATATTGAGAACAAAATTAATCAGGGAGTCAAAAGACATGAAAAGAAGAAATTCTTGAATTGCCTATTTACTAGTGCTCAGAGCCTGGGTAACAAA
Source organism: Lepidochelys kempii (assembly GCF_965140285.1). Classification (NCBI taxonomy): domain Eukaryota; kingdom Metazoa; phylum Chordata; order Testudines; family Cheloniidae; genus Lepidochelys; species Lepidochelys kempii. Next base: position 64,684,346 of record NC_136383.1, read on the forward strand.
ACAAGAGGAATTGAAATTGCTCATTTATAAGCAAAAATATGATCTGGGGGTATTACTGAAACATGGTGAGATGATTCAGCCAATTGTTATAACCTACTTAGGAAAGATTGAATTGGCAAAAGGGGATGGGGCATGGCACTAAGTCAAAAAAGGCATTTTCCTGGGAGGAAGAATTTAATTGGAAATATGCAAATAATAACTGGGAATCAGTTAAGAACACCTTACTAAATGCCCTGTGAAAGGTTCCCCTGAAGGTGCCACCTGGAACCGGGGTATCTGAGGCCCCCGACCCACCAGCCTGGGTTCCCTTAACATTATTTTAGCGTGACAAGCTCTCGCCAGGCTCCAGCCTGCACCTTCACCAGCACCCATACAGGCATTTTCTAATTTGAGTGCTTGACTATGCAACATTAACATTCTTTTAATGTAATTTATGTGACAGAAGAACAATGGAAATGAATTATTTCAAACTTGTGGCATTATAGAAACTAATGATTGCACAGTCTAGATAAAATACAGATAAGGTGATCTACTGTATGTTTGCCTGGCTATTGGAATATCAACTGTGATCTGTTTAGAATTCCCTGGAATATTTAATTTGCATAATATTAATACCCTAATCTGAAACCTTGAAGCATCCACAGATTTCATTGTTTTCATATCCTCTCATAAGCTTTAAATGTTAGAGTGTAATCCTTTTCTCTGTACAGTTCTAGAAATGTTTTGCAGTTGGATTCAGTCTCCAGTGTCTCTAGAGACAAGAGACTACACTTTGTGATTAATGAGAATCTGTTAAAGAAAGGGAATTGTTACTGAATTGTTAGTTGAAAGTTCTTAATGCTAGTCACCTTGAGAAACTGGCACATCATGACATATTTTGTGCACTCTGGTTTGCCTTGTCTTTAGTATGTGCCTTTGCTTTATTGAAGATTCTAACTCATTTTTGATGGAAAAATATCTTTTGGAAGCACGATAGCTTTTGGAGACTTGTACAATAGAAAGTAGTGTGAAAGTCAATTTGTGACAGGCTTTATTTTATGGATCTGGAATGATTAAGTATGGACAAGTATTATGATATGAATAAAACAGAACCACAATAAAAATGCTGGCCTATATTCTGAAACCCTTACTCAGATTTAATATTACTTTATTGCACAAGTGTTCCCACAAAAAAAAAATCAATGGAATCACTTGTGGAGTTAGGTACTGCTTAGTATGAATAAACGAAATCAGAATTTGAACCCAACAGACTGATTCCGATTTCACTTAGGTCACAGTTTCATTCCTGTGTAGCTGTTTACTTCAGAGACATTGCTCCCAATTTATACCACTGTAAGTGAGATCAGAACAAAGCCTTAGACCCATCACGCAAAGTGCACTGCTATGTTTCTCCAATAAAGTAAGTGTGTATGAGCCCCCTTAGCTATTGTGGAGGTATCTGGCTTTGAGAATACAGAATTATGAAACCACAGTAGTGATGACTATAAAGTTGTGAGATATAACAATAAACTAAGTCTAATTTTGATACCACACATCTCTGAAACATTTACTTTTTTTCCTGAAGTGTTTCTTGCCTACTCTTAGGAGAGGAGAGAAGCTGGGGGTGGGGGATGGAGGGGTGTCATAAATATAAAGGGAAGGGTAAACCCCTTTGAAATCCCTCCTGGCCAGGGGAAAGCTCCTCTCACCTGTAAAGGGTTAAGAAGCTAAAGGTAACCTCGCTGGCACCTGACCAAAATGACCAATGAGGAGACAAGATACTTTCAAAAGCTGGGAGGAGGGAGAGAAACAAAGGGTCTGCGTCTGTCTGTAGTCGTCTTGGCCGGGGATAGACCAGGAATGGAGTCTTAGAACTTTTAGTAAGTAATCTAGCTAGGTATGTGTTAGATTATGATTTCTTTAAATGGCTGAGAAAAGAATTGTGCTGAATAGAATAACTATTTCTGTCTGTGTATCTTTTTTGTAACTTAAGGTTTTGCCTAGAGGGGTTCTCTATGTTTTTGAATCTAATTACCCTGTAAGATATCTACCATCCTGATTTTACAGGGGGGGATTTCTTTATTTCTATTTACTTCTATTTTTTATTAAAAGTCTTCTTGTAAAACACTGAATGCTTTTTCATTGTTCTCAGATCCAAGGGTTTGGGTCTGTGGTCACCTATGCAAATTGGTGAGGCTTTTTATCCAACATTTCCCAGGAAAAGGGGGGGTGCAAGTGTTGGGAGGATTGTTCATTGTTCTTAAGATCCAAGGGTCTGGGTCTGTAGTCACCTAGGCAAATTGGTGAGGCTTTTTATCCAACATTTCCCAGGAAAAGGGGGGGTGCAAGTGTTGGGAGGATTGTTCATTGTTCTTAAGATCCAAGGGTCTGGGTCTGTAGTCACCTAGGCAAATTGGTGAGGCTTTTTACCAAACCTTGTCCAGGAAGTGGGGTGCAAGGTTTTGGGAAGTATTTTGGGGGGGAAGGACGCGTCCAAACAGCTCTTCCCCAGTAACCAGTATTAGTTTGGTGGTGGTAGCGGCCAGTCCAAGGATAACGGGTGTAATATTTTGTACCTTGGGGAAGTTTTGACCTAAGCTGGTAAAGATAAGCTTAGGAGGTTTTTCATGCAGGTCCCCACATCTGTACCCTAGAGTTCAGAGTGGGGGAGGAACCTTGACATGGTGGCACAGTGGTGGGATTAACCTGAAATCATTTTGAGATCCAGTTGAGATTTTTTGAACTAGAAATACAGATTTTAAAAAGGAATTTTTAGGAAGTCCAGAAAGCAGCTTTGAAACTGAAAGCAGCTTGGTTTCTCTCTGCTTTGTGGCCAAGCAGAGACAAAAGGGGATTATCTTGTGAATTGCAGGTTTTCTTTGCCTGGAGGCAGGGTACTTAACTCCTGCAGGGAAATTCACAGTCTTCCAACCCAGAGGTTTTTTTTTCTTTTCTTCCTAAAAGTAAATAGGGGGTGTGTGTTCTACCCATTTGCTTTTTCTTTGGGCTGGTTAAGCAGGTTTCCAAGTAGTTGGAGGTTTTTTGCTTTAATTTGGGCCCAGAGCAGAGACAAGGGAATTGTCTTTTTCTGTAGGCTGACAGTCACTATCAGAGAATAGGTATTCTATTCCAGCACAGCAAAATTTTACAGCCACGTTTTGTTTGTTTATTTCTAAACCTCGGGTGTAAAGTTAGTTAAAAACAGAGAGGTTAGAATGACCAAATCCTCAGCTCGACTACAGCTGGAATTAGCCAAATTTCAGGCTGAGGAAAAACAAAGGGAACATGAAAGACAGATAGAACTCATGCGGCTGGAGAAGGAGGTACAGGAGGCTGCCCACAAGAGGGAAATGGAGGCAAGGAAGCATGTGGAGGAGGTGGAGAGGATAAAGGCCCAGCAGAATATACCAACAAACCCTAGCAATCCTTCTCCAGGTACCACTTCCCATCCCAGAAAGTTCCCCACCTACAAGGCAGGTGATGATACTGAGGCCTTCTTAGAAAACTTCGAAAGGGCCTGCCTTGGGTACAACATCTCTACTGACCAATACATGGTAGAGCTGAGGCCGCAGCTCAGTGGACCCTTAGCTGAGGTGGCAGCTGAAATGCCTAAAGAACACATGAACAAGTATGAACTGTTTAAATCCAAGGCGAGAGTCAGAATGGGGATAACACCCGAGCAGTCTCGGAGGTTCAGAGCCCTAAGGTGGAAACCAGACATGTCATTTACCCGACATGCCTACCACATTGTGAAACATTGGGATGCCTGGATATCAGGAGCAAGTGTTGAATCTCCAGTAAATTTGCCCTTCCTAATGCAAATGGAACAATTCTTAGAGGGTGTTCCTGAGGAAATAAAAAGATACATCCTAGATGGGAAACCCAAAACTGTAATCGAGGCAGGAGAGATTGGAGCCAGATGGGTGGAGGTGGCAGAGAAGAAGAAAACTGGTCGCAGTTGGAGCGGAGACCAGAAGGGACCACCCCAGACCACACCCTATTCCCGGGGGCCACCCAAAGCCCCACCTACCTCCCAAAGAACCCTCCAGACCCTTATCGTCCCACCACCCCGTTCTCCAGCAACCCTCCTCGCCCCAGTGACCTGTCAGCTGGACGATGTTTTAAATGTAACGAGCTGGGGCATGTAAAGGCCAACTGCCCCAAGAACCCCAACAGATTACAGTTCATTGCACTGGAATCACACCAGAGGTCCACAGGCCCAGATACCTCCCAGATACCCTTGGAGCAGAGGGAAACTGTGAGTGTGGGCGGGAAGAAGGTCACCGCGTGGAGGGACACCGGAGCACACGTGTCAGCTATCCATGCTTCCTTAGTGGACCCCAATTTAATCAACCCAGAGATCCAAGTGACGATTCAACCCTTCAAGTCCAACTCTTTCAATTTGCCTACAGCCAAGTTGCCTGTCCAGTACAAGGGCTGGTCAGGAATGTGGACTTTTGCAGTCTATGATGATTATCCCATCCCCATGCTGTTGGGGGAAGACTTGGCCAATCATGTGAAGCAGGCCAAGAGGGTGGGAATGGTCACCCGCAGCCAGGCTAAACAAGCCGTGAGGCCTAGCTCTGTTCCGGAAACTTCTATCAGGACCCAGTCAGAGGTGATGGACCTGGACCCCAGGCCAATGTCTGCAACAGCAGTAGTGGATCCAGTCCGAGAGACCCAGACGGAACCAGTCCCAGAACCGGAACCAGCCGAACAACCAACACCAGACCCCGTGTCAGCACTGAATCCAGTACTTGCAACCTCAACACCAGAGGGCCCCACCGAACCTGAACTGGCAGCAGCCGATAACCCTACACAAGAGGCTCAGCCGGAGCCTGAATCCCAACATAGTGCACCAGCGGAGAGCGGTTCACAGTCAACAGAAACAGCTCCATCCCCTACATCGCTTCCAGAGGGACCAAGCCTAGGTCCACAATCCCATGAGGAACTGATGTCTCCAGCATCAAGGGAACAGTTCCAGACCGAACAGGAAGCAGATGAAAGCCTCCAGAGAGCTTGGACGGCGGCACGGAGCAACCCACCGCCTCTCAGCTCTTCTAATCGATCCAGGTTTGTTGTAGAAAGAGGACTTTTATACAAGGAAACTCTTTCTGGTGGACACCAGGAAGACTGGCATCCTCAGAGACAGTTGGTAGTTCCAACTAAATACCGGGCCAAGCTCTTGAGCTTAGCCCATGATCACCCTAGTGGCCATGCTGGGGTGAACAGGACCAAAGACCGTTTGGGGGGATCATTCCACTGGGAGGGAATGGGCAAGGATGTTTCTACCTATGTCCAGTCTTGTGAGGTGTGCCAAAGAGTGGGAAAACCCCAAGACCAGGTCAAAGCCCCTCTCCAGCCACTCCCCATCATTGAAGTTCCATTTCAGCGAGTAGCTGTGGATATTCTGGGTCCTTTTCCGAAAAAGACACCCAGAGGAAAGCAGTATATACTGACTTTCATGGATTTTGCCACCCGATGGCCGGAAGCAGTAGCTCTAAGCAACACCAGGGCTAAAAGTGTGTGTCAGGCACTAGCAGACATTTTTGCCAGGGTAGGTTGGCCCTCCGACATCCTCACAGATGCAGGGACTAATTTCCTGGCAGGAACTATGAAAAACCTTTGGGAAGCTCATGGGGTAAATCACTTGGTTGCCACTCCTTACCACCATCAAACAAATGGCATGGTGGAGAAGTTTCATGGAACTTTGGGGGCCATGATACGTAAATTCGTAAATGAGCACTCCAATGATTGGGACCTAGTATTGCAGCAGTTGCTCTTTGCCTACAGAGCTGTACCACATCCCAGTTTAGGGTTTTCCCCATTTGAACTTGTATATGGCCGTGAGGTTAAGGGGCCATTGCAGTTGGTGAAGCAGCAATGGGAGGGATTTACACCTTCTCCAGGAACTAACATTCTGGACTTTGTAACCAACCTACAAAACACCCTCCGAACCTCTTTAGCCCTTGCTAGAGAAAACTTACAGGATGCTCAAAAAGAGCAAAAAGCCTGGTATGATAAACATGCCAGAGAGCGTTCCTTCAAAGTAGGAGACCAGGTCATGGTCTTAAAGGCGCTCCAGGCCCATAAAATGGAAGCATCGTGGGAAGGGCCATTCGTGGTCCAGGAGCGCCTGGGAGCTGTTAATTATCTCATAGCATTCCCCACCTCCAACCGAAAGCCTAAGGTGTACCATATTAATTCTCTAAAGCCCTTTTATTCCAGAGAATTAAAGGTTTGTCAGTTTACAGCCCAGGGAGGAGACGACGCTGAGTGGCCTGAAGGTGTTTACTACGAAGTGAAATGTGCTGGTGGTGTGGAAGAGGTGAACCTCTCCATGACCCTTGGGCGTATGCAGCGACAGCAGATCCAGGAGCTGTGCACCAGCTACGCGCCAACGTTCTCAGCCACCCCAGGACTGACTGAACGGGCATACCACTCCATTGACACAGGTAATGCTCACCCAATTAGGGTCCAACCTTACCGGGTGTCTCCTCAAGCTAAAACTGCTATAGAACGGGAGATCCAGGATATGTTACAGATGGGTGTAATCCGCCCCTCTGAAAGTGCATGGGCATCTCCAGTGGTTCTAGTTCCCAAACCAGATGGGGAGATATGTTTTTGCGTGGACTATCGTAAGCTAAATGCTGTAACTCGCCCCGACAACTATCCAATGCCAGGCACAGATGAACTATTAGAGAAACTGGGACGGGCCCAGTTCATCTCTACCTTGGACTTAACCAAGGGGTACTGGCAGGTACCGCTAGATGAATCTGCCAAGGAAAGGTCAGCCTCCATCACACATCTCGGGCTGTATGAATTTAATGTACTCCCTTTCGGGCTGCGAAATGCACCCGCCACTTTCCAAAGACTTGTAGATGGTCTCCTAGCGGGATTAGGAGAATATGCAGTCGCCTACCTTGACGATGTGGCCATATTTTCGGATTCCTGGGCAGACCACCTGGAACATCTACAAAAAGTCCTTGAGCGCATAAGGGAGGCAGGACTAACTGTTAAGGCTGAGAAGTGTCAAATAGGCCTAAACAGAGTGACTTACCTTGGACACCAGGTGGGTCAAGGAACTATCAGCCCCCTACAGGCCAAAGTGGATGCTATCCAAAAGTGGCCTGTCCCAAAGTCAAAGAAACAGGTTCAATCCTTCTTAGGCTTGGCCGGTTATTACAGACGATTTGTACCGCACTACAGCCAAATCGCTGCCCCACTGACAGACCTAACCAAAAAGAAACAGCCAAATGCTGTTCAGTGGACCGGAAAGTGTCAGAAGGCTTTTAACAAGCTTAAAGCGACACTCATGTCTGACCCTGTACTAAGGGCCCCAGACTTTGACAAACCGTTCCTAGTAACCACAGATGCATCCGAGCGTGGTGTGGGAGCAGTTTTAATGCAGAAAGGACCTGATCAAGAATTCCACCCTGTAGTGTTTCTCAGCAAAAAACTGTCTGAGAGGGAAAGCAACTGGTCAGTCACTGAAAAAGAATGTTATGCCATTGTCTACGCTCTGGAAAAGCTACGCCCATATGTTTGGGGACGGCGTTTCCACCTGCAAACCGACCATGCTGCACTAAAGTGGCTTCACACCGTCAAAGAAACTAACAAAAAACTTCTTCGGTGGAGTTTAGCTCTCCAAGATTTTGATTTCGACATCCAACACATCTCAGGAGCTTCTAACAAAGTGGCTGATGCACTCTCCCGTGAAAGTTTCCCAGAATCAACTGGTTAAAATCGTCCTTGAGATGTGGAAAATATTGTTAGTCTTTATGTACTTGGTAGTATATTTAGAGATGCATGTGTCTTATTAACTCTGTTTTCCTAGAGCTCCAGGAAGAAATCCCAGCCAGTGTTTCACCCTAGCTGAGATTTGGGGGGCGTGTCATAAATATAAAGGGAAGGGTAAACCCCTTTGAAATCCCTCCTGGCCAGGGGAAAGCTCCTCTCACCTGTAAAGGGTTAAGAAGCTAAAGGTAACCTCGCTGTCTCCTCATTGGTCATTTTGGTCAGGTGCCAAGATACTTTCAAAAGCTGGGAGGAGGGAGAGAAACAAAAGGGTCTGCGTCTGTCTGTAGTCGTCTTGGCCGGGGATAGACCAGGAATGGAGTCTTAGAACTTTTAGTAAGTAATCTAGCTAGGTATGTGTTAGATTATGATTTCTTTAAATGGCTGAGAAAAGAATTGTGCTGAATAGAATAACTATTTCTGTCTGTGTATCTTTTTTGTAACTTAAGGTTTTGCCTAGAGGGGTTCTCTATGTTTTTGAATCTAATTACCCTGTAAGATATCTACCACCCTGATTTTACAGGGGGGATTTCTTTATTTCTATTTACTTCTATTTTTTTATTAAAAGTCTTCTTGTAAAACACTGAATGCTTTTTCATTGTTCTCAGATCCAAGGGTTTGGGTCTGTGGTCACCTATGCAAATTGGTGAGGCTTTTTATCCAACATTTCTCAGGAAAGGGGGGGTGCAAGTGTTGGGAGGATTGTTCATTGTTCTTAAGATCCAAAGGTCTGGGTCTGTAGTCACCTAGGCAAATTGGTGAGGCTTTTTTACCAAACCTTGTCCAGGAAGTGGGGTGCAAGGTTTTGGGAAGTATTTTGGAGGGAAGGACGCGTCCAAACAGCTCTTCCCCAGTAACCAGTATTAGTTTGGTGGTGGTAGCGGCCAGTCCAAGGATAACGGGTGTAATATTTTGTACCTTGGGGAAGTTTTGACCTAAGCTGGTAAAGATAAGCTTAGGAGGTTTTTCATGCAGGTCCCCACATCTGTACCCTAGAGTTCAGAGTGGGGGAGGAACCTTGACAAGGGGAAAGAGTGAGAATTTGAATGTAATCAGGCAAATTGTTTTTCAGTTATGGGACTGAAAAAAAAAATCTCATTTTGAAACTTCTGATGTTTTCTTGCCATAGAATCTCAAACACAAAACTTTGAAAAATTTTAGGTCAATTTTTTATTTCAAAAGTTTGGTTTTCATTCAGGACCTGATACAGCTCCCTTTGTGGTCAATGGGAATCTTTTCTTTGATTTCTAAGGGAGTTCAATTAGGGCCCAATTTAGGAGCATTTGGGCCCTTTTTATTAGAGTTCTAAAAAGTATTTCAGACTTGTTAGATGTCAACATTATGCAAGACAAAGCTTCCTGAAAGTTTGTGACCATCACTATCTCCATGAGAAGTTTAATGGATGTTATTAAGTAATATTACAGTGCCATAAGAACTTGCAGGGACATTTCAACAGGGAAAGGCAGAGTTTCTATCCAAAGCCTAGTTTTTAGATCTCTGAAAATCTGCAGATATCCCCTTTATATCTGTGGATATCCAATATCCATGGACCATGTTTGAGGAACCCAGATGGGTGTGGATCCAAATTTTATATCTAGAGCCTTGCAAATCCACAGATATCCATGGACCATGTTTGCGGTTTGCAGATCGGATGTGGATTCTAATTTTGTATCCATGTAGGGCTCTAATTTTACTTTATTAAATTTACTACAAATAAAAATAAAAATGTCCTCTAGAAATAAAATTACCTATGACACCTTTCCAGAGATAATCTGTAGTGGGAGGAGGGGAGAGTTTGATATTATAGGGACAAGTACTTTAAGGATGTAAAAAATATTCAATCCAGAAAGACAGATTTGTGTTATTCTGTGAAGAGCATGATCTGTGGATTTTGTTTAATCTTCCTTTTTGCCTTTGTGTTAAACGTTCACCCACACAGCAATCCAGAGCAGATAACTCTAAATAGAAAGAAGGCAAAAAATACTGCATCTCAGATTATTATACTTCAGACTTTTTGGTACTGTAGTGAATGTGTCTAAATGACTTACACTGTTTCCACACACAACCTATTCAATCTACATTGCCTAGCAACCACTGTTTTCATCTCACTTCAACTGGTTGAGCTATGCTAAGAAAATGTAAGTGCTATTTATTGTGCTTTGCTATCTAGGAAATCTGAATTTTACCAGCACTCTGAACTAGGAGTCTGAATCTTCTCTATTGCTCCAGACTTCCACTGGTGTAACAGTAATGCAAAAGTAGTGGAAAGTAAGAGGAGAATCAGGCTTTAGAAGAGCATTTTATATTACCAAGTATTTTGGGGGGGGACCCACAAATTCATAACCAAAGGATGCTTTAGAGAGAAAAAATCAAACCCATGCAAATTATAACTTTGTAGGATGGATCCTACCTAAATCAGGGGAAATACTGTCCAAATATTTCCATCAATTGTGACTTTTTAAAAATCTGCTTTGATTGTGCCCACAACCCTTACCTTTTTATGAAAACTCTATTGAAGGAGTTTGCTGACAGTAAAAGCAAGTTTTAACCAAATAGAGCAGAATATTTGCAGAAATTTGTAATCATAAGTTTTCATGCTGGAAATATGATTTTAAATATTACTTCTGTCCACACTGGAAATATATATTACCTATGCATACAATAAAAAACACTTGCATTTTGAACATGTGCGATGAATTTATTGTGAAAATAATGCAGATTGAGAATTATTCAGCAATCTAGATAAACATGTGCTCAAAGCTCTGAATAAGGGCACTGCATGGCTGCTATACCCCAGGAAAAGCTCCAAAAAGGGATTGTGATGTAGTCATTTGCAATTTCTTTTCTGCTTCTCATTTGCTCCTGAGGAGAAGCAACTTGCTCAAGCCCTTTCCCAGGTACAGGTGTCTTTACCTCTGACACCAGTTTAGCTCCACTGTCTGGAGCCTTGGATAGATGGATGGAGCCAGGCTTCCCCATTCCTCATCCCCTGTTTTGGGGAAAGAGAAATACAGGGTATACAAGACCTGTGTTCCCCCACATACTCCATGAAATGTAGGGAACACTAATGCAGACTGTTAAGGAGTTCTCTTACCACAAGAGCACCTCCTTGTGGCAAGGTGGGTGGCTCTCTCCCTGTATGGTGGCCCCTGCCAAAAGTCACAATATTGCTATGGTGGTCTCTCTTCCTGTAACTTGGCCCTCTGGCCAGGTCATGCTTTTGTCCTGCCCTTCCAAGGTAATAGAGTCCAACCAAGCTGTAGTCCAATGACCTTACAGAAGGTCTTCTGTCTCTGAGCTCCATGATCCTTACACCCCCTACCTCGGGACTTTCTCTCCACCTTTCTCAGTGTCTGGTAGGGGCCCTAGGCTCTTCCTCTACTCTCAGCTCCAGCCAGTGTCCCTGTAACTGGCAGCGGGTAGTCTAGTCTACTCCCTCAGGCTCCTTGCTGCCTCTCTGGACCACTTCCTACCTCTTATCCATCAGAGAGTGACTGCAGCCTCTCTTCCTGCAGCCTCTTCTTTCCACAAAATTCCTTGCTTTATAATCACCAACCAGTGCCACCCCAGCTGGGCTTCTTCATCATTGAAGCCTGGCTGTCACTTTGGAAAGTGCTGCCAAGTATGTCAATTGGCAGCCCACATTAACTCCTTCAGGGCCTGTGAAGTCCACTCACCCCATCACATACCCACTCTCCAACAAGACTATACCCAATATGAATGCAAAGGCCTTCTGCTGTGGAGTTGCTGTAGCTGAGCCTGCAGGTTCTCACTTTTTCAAGCTCACCCACCACAATAAAGGTCCATGGACCATCCAAAAAGAAAAATAGTTAATAGAACAATGATTTGCAATGGACTGATTCCAAGTTGAAGGTAATTTCATAACAGGCCCTCTTAAGTAAATAATGTAACTTTTACACAGAGCTTTACAAACATTAAGTTTCACACAGTGAGTATCTGTACATATTTATTTTTTGCTGGGGACAGCAAGATTTCTCAGCTGGGATAAATGAAACCTAAGATCAATGTGTCTCCATCCCTCCTGAAGCAGAAGTTACTTGGGGCAAGTCTACACTACAAAATTAAGTTACATCAACTTACAGCCACTGGAGTAATTGAATCCATTTTCCATGTTCACACTACCCTCCTTTCGCTGGCGCTGTGTATCCTTACCAAGAGCGCCTGGACCAATTAAACTGCCAATGTGGGGCACTGAGGGACAGCTTCTAAAAGGCAACAGTCAATGTAAGCAATGCTGTGTCTACACTGACACTATCAACCCAACTACATCAATTTAAGTGCTACACCTCCATGCTACACCTAAGTCAGTGTACAGGGCTAGTTACATCGGTGGGAGCTACATTTTAGTGTAGCCACTTACAGAGTTAAGTCGACATAAGTGGCTTTATGCCAACTTAACTCTGTAGTGTAGACCAAGCTTCAGTACTAGAAGACTATCTCTGGATATCAGGTAGTGTTGGGAAAGTAGGTGGAGAAGAGATCAACCACTGATCATGTCAGGTCAAGAGTTTTTGGAGGTGTCTAGGTCCTGAGACAAAGTGCTAAGGATTATGCTGTGGTGTCACATTCACTTCTCTACTAGACTGATTCAATTCCCATTAAAGTCAAGAGACTTTCCTATAATAGCCACACTGGCCTGATTCTCCTCTCTCACCTATGAGAGAGAACAGCAGTTCCCTGAAGTTACACCACTGTAAAACTCATACAAGAGAAAAGAGACCCAGACCCACTATCTCCTCAACGTTTACATCGATAGGGTATTTGAGAAGAAAAAAAGACAATATCTTGACAATAGTCTAGATTCCAAACCCGAAACAAAATAGTATTTCGGCTTCATTTCAATACTCTGTACTCTGACTACTAACATCAGACCCACCGACAGGGGGATGGGGTGGCAAAGGTGGCAATTGCCCAGGGGCCTGGGCAATTTAAAAGGGCCTGGGGACAGCCAGCTGCTGCTGCGATAGTGGTGATGGCCAGGAGCCTATGGCCCTTTTAAATTGCCTGAGTGGTGCACAGGATGCCTAGGCGTGTGAGACTACTCCAGGCCCTATACTGTGGGGGGTCCCTGCACAAGCCAGCATGGGTGGTCCTGACATGACAGATTTGTCACTTCCACCTCGCCTCCCCGCCCCCCCGGGATGGCCCTGGCCCTGGTGCCCGGAATTTCTGTTGGCGGGCCTGACTAAAATCCTCCATATTCTAGAGCTTCTTCTCACCATTGTCATCTTTCAGTCTGAATTCTTAGCAATTGTTCATGGGATTCTAGAATTTAAGTGCTAATGTGGCTATTGACAGGGGTCTTATGGAAGGGACAAGTTCACTAGGCTCAGATTAACCAATGTGCACTCAATGCACTTGCAACCTTCTCAGGAGTGCCCCTGACCACTGAGAAAAAAACAAAACTGAGTGGCACAGTCACATTGCGCCTGTTCTGTTCTACCCTGTATGTAGCTATGGTACTGAATACCTTTCCCAGACCTGAAGAAGAACTCTGTAAACTCAAAAGCTTGTCTCTTTCACCAACAGAAGTTGGTCCAGTGAAAGGTATTACCTCTCCCGCCTTGTGTCTCAAGTTCTAACAAAGAGCTCTCTTCCTATTGCCTCCTCCAACTGATCAATATAATCTCAACTAGTTAGCTCTCACCCATTCCACAATCTCATTCAGATAATTAGTAAAGACATTGACTATTCAGTTTGGGTCAGATGAGATGGAAATATTGATGTCAGATATATTGACTACTAAATCTATGTCTCATTACTAACCATCGTAATGGCTCCACACCCACATGAAACAAGAACAAAAAATAATCTCCCTTAAAACTCTTGGGGGGGGTGGAGAAGTGATTGCCCATTTCCTTCCTTTGAGTGCAGTCAGAAAGACTCCCACCCAAGAGCAGCACCTGTGAACCACAGATTAGTCAACACCACCTCATGAAGAAAAGTACTACCAGAAGTTGATGGATCGGACTATCAACATAATCATCTGGTCTCCAGCCAATTATTAGGAGAAAAAAAATCAACTGCTGGGGCATGGAATGCAGTCTCCATGCCAAACTCAGGCTAGCACCCAAACTGCCAACAGACAAATAGATCTGTTCTCACCATGACTTGTTCAATAAAACTTAACCATAACTGGAAGACTAGTTACATGGCAAGAATTATCTAGATCAATGTCTCTCAACTGTGGTCCACCGCTTGTTCAGGGAAAGCCCCTGGCTCACTGGGCTGGTTTGTTTACCTGCCTCGTCCACAGGTTTGGCTGATTGCGGCTCCCACTGGCCATGGTTTGCTGTTCCAGGCCAATGGGGGCTTTGGGAAGCAGTGACCAGCACATACCTCAGTCCATGCTGCTTGCCGCAGCCTCCTTTGGCCTGGAGCGGTGAACCGCACCCAGTGGGAGCCGCGATAGGCTGAACCTGCAGACCCGGCAGGTAAACAAAACCTGCCTGGTGCGCCAGGGGCTTTTCCTGAACAAGCAGTGGATCACAGTTGAGAACCACTGATCTAGATTGTCAGCATGCAGATGTAGTTTTTGAGCAGCAGTTGCACACATGTGCTAAGAGAAGCCAACAACATGCCATCCATCAATAAGGCATTCACAGTCTCCAGTTCTTTGCGACTTGCCTTCACCAGCCAGGAAAGACATTGGTCCCTAGACCACTTTGTCAAAAGACATGTTCCCAAAAACTTCATCACTGTAGAGGGTGACACTTCAGACACACCTTGGTGCTAACATTCACTATCAAATCAGAATAATGTTGTTATTAAACAGATTTTATTAGCATACTCCCACTTTTTGTGCCAAGGTCAGTAATAAAAATGTTAAGATTGGTCCCAAGACTGATCCCTGAGGGACTTCACTAGCAACCTCCCTCCAGCCTGACAGTTCATCTTTCAGCATGACCTGTTGCAGTCTCCCCTTCAATCAGTTCCTTATCCAACTTTCAATTACAAATTAAAAAAAGGAATGCAGACACTGTATCCACCTCTCTGCATCATAGCTTCAAAGGAACTCCAATAAGGCCTCCAACATTGTGCCTGCATTTTTAATGGCACAATAATTTGTGCATGCGCTAATTGAACACACACAGAGAATAGAATTTGCATATGCACACAGGAGAACTGTGCCCACAAATCTGAATAAGCTGCTAGAGTGGCAAACAGTTCCATATAAATAGGATTCAATTTTGGACACAATCCACATAACTAGAAGCTGCATTCTGAATATTTGTCTTTCCAGTCTGTCCTCCCCCAGCCTTCTTGAGTCCACTGTTGTATTTTTAAATGCTTTCTATGATAAATTTGCCTTTGACTGAGAGATGGCATGTGCTTTTTGAAGGACAAGTACAGTTGTGGGAGCATACTATGTGCATGTTTATGTCTGTGCTATTTGTGACAGGTTTTTCAAAATTGTTTTTGCAGAAAATTCTTAAGAGTTGCTTCTCTTTCATTGTTTCCCTAAAACAGCTCGAAGAACATTCAGACCAAGTATTTATCTTCCTTCCTCCACATGGACTTGAAATTCAGCTGGATAATACACAATGGCACATATGTGCCTCTGAAAATCATGCCAATGCCACCCAATAAGTGCCCGGCATTCCATAGTCTACTGAAAAGAAATGAGTAGCTTTGTTTCACTGAACATGGATTTGTGATTTTCAGTCCTAGATATATTTCTAGTATGGCATGCAGCTAATTAGATACAAAATCTAATTCTGATTAGCAGTTTGTACAGTTCTCTGTATTGGCAATGAAAATACTCCCCATTAAGGTCACTAGAATTTTAAACATTCTTCTATTAAACAAGCAAATTTGCCATTCTGCATCATCTTTCTGAGGCAGGTGCTAAGTTTGATTTCCTTGTACATAATCGTGTTTTACATTTTGATGCAATTTTTTTTCAGAAGTTGCCACTGTTGTCATCACTGCTCCTCCTATACTTAAATTACAACAAGGCAGCCACCCTGTACTGGCAGTTCTGCTAGTTTGCTCTGACTAGCTGTGAGTCGACTACACAACGTTTACCATCAAAATGCTCCTTCTCCCTTTCTCTGTTATTTACCCAATAACAGGAGAGCTGCGAGCAAGATTTAAAAAAAAATTAAACTAGATTTTAATAAAATAGTGACTACTGTACATGGCACAAGATTAACCAACGTAAAATTATTCATCCTAAAAGCCTGATGAAAACATACAGAACACCAATTAATGTTACCTGCCTGTAGATCAGGTATTTAGAATCACCTTGCCTTGTATATATTTAAGATAATCTCTTTCTCTCCTAACCTGTAGGAAGAAGAGCTTGATAGGGTTATTCTTCTTTGCTAGTGTGTGTGTGTGTGTGTGTGTGTGTGTGTGTGTGTGTGTGTGTGTGGACCTTATTGAGGGAGTTCAGGTTTACACTTAGCTCTGAATTTGGTTAGGTTAGTGGTTGTTCTTTCTCTCTTCTGTTATTGGTACTATAGTCCAGATCTAGCTCCCATAAGAGTTCTGCCTTCTGCAGTCTGGCCTAGCATACAGATCATTTAATTTTTTTTCAGTGTTTTAATTGTCATGGGCAGTGATGGTTTTCAAAAATGAAGACATAAAAAGGGACTCTGAATTTCCAGTTCAAAGATCAGACCACTAGAGTGATATGTTCACAGTGACATGTAATGGTAGGCATAAAGACATAAGAATGGCCATACTGAGTCAGGTCCATCAAGCCCAAAGATCCATCAAGCCCAGTATCCTGTCCTCTGCCAGTGGCCAATGGCAGGTGCCCCAAAGGGAATGGACAGACAGATTATCAAGTGATCCATGCCCTGTCACCCAATCCCAGCTTCTAGCAAACAGAGGCTAGGGACACCATTCCTGCCCATCCTGGCTAATAGCCATTGATGGACCTATCTTCCAAGAATTTATCTAGCTCCCTTTTGAACCCCGTTCTGTGTTTTGTACTAGTTTGAGGCATGAAGTGTCTTTCCTACATAAAATTAGTTGCAGTAAGCAAGCTTAGAGGCCTAAATACATGAATCATAGTAGCTAGGTCACCCTGATAGGTGGAGCATAATATTCTGGCCAGACACACTTTGAAGTGGATGGTTTGTTGCTGCCATTTTTGTTTGGGCATCCAGTAGTATGGAGGAGTCAGAAGAGACCCTAAGGCAGAGTCCAACTTATCCATCTGTAGGTAGGTGTCCTTGATAGTGGGGATTGTTATAGAAGAGATGTTCTTCAAAACACTTCACTCTTCTTTTCAATGTTGTCTTGACTTACTTGGGTTAAGCTTAAGCCAATTGCTCTTCACTGAGCATTGAGAAAGCAGTGAGATATAAACATGAACTCATATTATTCATAAACCCTACAGCAATTCTGTATCTTATAGCTGTTTGCAGAGATATCGTACTGGTCACAGAGTTCTCTCATCCCTGGGTTTGA
The DNA here is from genome assembly GCF_965140285.1 of Lepidochelys kempii. Lineage (NCBI taxonomy): Eukaryota > Metazoa > Chordata > Testudines > Cheloniidae > Lepidochelys > Lepidochelys kempii. The sequence continues at coordinate 64,701,566 of NC_136383.1, forward strand.
TGTCAGCTAGCTGCTATGTTGGATATCCTCCCTCTTCTCTATTTCCTTTGTTAGAGTTGTGTATATAGTTTTCCCCAGCACTGTAGCAAATAAATGATATTGGCCTATTCCAATTCCCTGGTTGTCCATGGGAAATTGTCTCCATCCCTCTTGGCTGGGATATTAAGTAGAGTGGTAAGTTGCACTCACTTCTTTAAGCTCCCCCTCTGCTAGCAGTAGGTAGCTCCTTTTATTTTGGCCTGTTGGGCTTTGATTGGCTATTGGTGGTTCCCAGCCCTTCTAGCTACTTAAGGGCCAGATCTCAGTCGTTCCCAAAATGGCTGCTTCAAACACTTCTCTAAGTAAGTCTGGAGGTCTACTACTTGATGCTCTTTTCTTCTCAAAGAGCTTTTTCCTGGGGCAGGGTGTATCAGAGTAGTAGGAACTCCAGCAGGGAATGGCAAAAGCCAGGTATACTCCATCACAAGTAGGCACTGCTTATGTAACAGTAGGGGAAATCTGCTCAATATTTTAGATGTCTAGACACAAATGTTAGAAGTATGGGAAATAAACAGGAAGAACTGGAAGTATTAGTACATAAACTAAAGTATGACCTAATTAGCATCACATACATTTAGTGGGATAAATCTCATGCCTGGAATATTGATATAGAGGTGTATAGCTTGTTCAGGAAGATAAGTGGGGAGCAATAGGAGGTGTTACATTATACATCAAGAATATACACAGTTGTTCTGAGATCCAGGGGGAGCAAGAGGCAGACCAGTTGAAATTCTCTAGATAAAGATAAAAAGGGGAAAAATACAGGTGACATCATGGTAGGGGGTCTACTATAGACCATTAAATCTCCAATTCTGGACTGCACACTTTAGGAAAGAGGTGACCAAATTGGAGTCAGTCTAGAAGAATCCCATAAAAGTAAAAATGTTTAGAAAACCTGACCTACAGGTTAAAGGTTAAAAAAAGGTTTGAAAAACTGGACATGTTTAGTCTTAATAAAAAATGGATCAGGGACATGATAACAGTCTTAAAATATGTTAAGTGCTGTTCTAAAGAGAATGGTGAGCAATTGTTTTCCATTTCTGCTGAAGGTAGGACAAGTAGTAATGAGCTTAATCTGTACCAAGGGAGGTTTAGATTAGATATTTGAAAAAACTTTCCAATATAAGGATAGTTAAGCTCCGGAATAGACTTCCCAGGGAAATTGCAGAATCCCCATTATTGGTGATTTTTAATAACAGGTTAGATAACATCAGTCAGGGATGGTCTAGGTTTACTTGGTCCTGCCACAGTATAGGGGTCTGGGCTTGATGACCTCACAAGGCACCTTCCAGTCCTATTTTTCTATGATTCTCTATACAACCTTATATAGCAGTCAGGGCAGGGCAGGAACAAACAATAGGCATTATGACAGGTTTCAGAGTAACAGCCGTGTTAGTCTGTATTCACAAAAAGAAAAGGAGTACTTGTGGCACCTTAGAGACTGCATCTGACAAAGTGAGCTGTAGCTCACGAAAGCTTATGCTCAAATAAATTGGTTAGTCTCTAAGGTGCCACAAGTACTCCTTTTCAATAGGCATGATATACCTGTGCTGAGGAAACCTACTCCTGGAGTCAAGATTATGCCAGAATGTATGTTTTCATTAAAACTAGAGTGTAAATTCTTAACCTTCATGGGTGAGACAAAAAGCTTGAAAATGTGATCCAAGCATAACCAATCCTGTGATATCTGCCTGAGTCTGCAGAGACCGACTGAAAACAATAGGTTTGAAAGGGGTGATGCTATCCATCTCAAAGGTTAGCTCAGACCCCAACCTCTGCTGTATGGAGGTTGTGTTAGTGGAGGACCACTGTGTGTGTGTGTGAAGAGAAGATTTTCAGCTCCCCACCAAGCACCCAAGCAGTTGTTCTCTGGCTGTTGAGGTAAGTAGGGCAGGACCCTTCTAGTTGCCACCAGTTCTCCTCTGTGGGGGAAAGGAAACCTTTGCTGCCACCCCTCCAACTCCCAGTGGGAAGAGGCAACTGCTTACATTTCTGAAAAGAGGAAGGAGTCCCATGAACTGCTCCTGCCTCTCAGGGATGGGGGGGACCCCCTGACACCAACACTCCATGTGGAGGTTGGGGCCAAATTGGGAGAGCCACAGGGGGACAACAACCTATGTTCTGGTGCACTTAGGGCACATGATTTTTTTTAAAAAATTAACATGCATTATCAGTGTTGCTGGATACTGGGCAGGATTGGCTCATATTATAGGTGCTATGCAGTCACCATGGAGGAACAAGATTCCCTTTGAATCTGAGGTCATTGCTGTAGCCAGGGAGACCAAGTCATCTGTGGAGGTGTTAACAAAAGCATGTGAATTTAGAGGTGTTAGTTTGTTACATACTGTATGGACAGCACCATATATATTTATTAAATTATAACCAATTCACTGTGAAAGTTCTGGAAGTGTGACTAATTGGTGCTTCTCAACATCACTACACGGTGATGCAAAGTTGTTTGCTTGGTTTAATGAAAATGTAACTTTTGTAATGGCTTATGGTTATCTTACTAGCTAACCTAAAGTGATTTGGATATGTTAATACTCAGACAAGTCTTCATATTAACCTCGTGCTTAAATAGATTTCAGTATGCTTAGTGAATCTTCTGATTAGTAACGCTTGAACGCCAGATGTGTACTGGGATAAATTAGAGTAAGAGTGAGAGTGTGTGCACGCGCATGCCCGGTGTGCAACCTGGACTGCGGGACCACTGAGCCCTCCAAACCTGCCAACCTGGGCTGCCTCTCACACTGTAATGTGGATGTCAAGCTACAAGTCTGACAGCCATTACACTTACACAGCCTCCACAGGCAGGAACACACCCAACTGAGTTACATGAATTCTCTCAGTCACTCATGAGCCGTCAATAGGGAGGCTTCAGCCAATTTTCCCCAGCTCCCCAGTCTTGCACCTCAGAACTGTACTGACTTGCACTGGTCAGAAGCCTGGCCAGTGCAACCTCATTACCTAGTTCACCACTTCAAAGGAAAGGGGGCATGCAGCAGCCTTTGAAACTTGAGTTGACATTCTCTTCCCCCCCTCCCCTCCCCACACCAAGCACTTCAACCAAAATACACTGTTTCAGGTAAAAGATAGATTTTTAAGTGATTATAAGTAGCAGGCATAGGGATCAAAGTTCCTTAAGAAAAAAATAAATTAAGTCTAAATTCTGCAAATGAAGCAGGATTTGAATCAAGCAGAGTGTTACCCTGACAGGTGGTACAAGCAGGTTACAGTTCCTCAGTACACAGGCTGAGACTACCTTCCAGCCTGGGACTAAACTTCCCCAGTTAAAAAAAAAAAAATATTGTAAACCTTCTTCCAGGTGTTGAAATGGGGGTAGGGAGGGTGAAGGGGGAAGAGGGGTTCAGTGATTATCTTACTCTCTAGCAGCTGGAAGAAAGTTATAAAAGAGGGAAAGATCCTTGCTGTGATGTTGGGGTTAGGCAGTCCCCATTGCATACATGCCTTCTCTAAGGAGTCTCCGGGATAGTGGAATCTTTTCTATATGGGCTATCAATGCTCTCTGGGCCCTCCTTTGTTTCAACTGAAAGGCTGGCTGTGGGTGTTCCCTAGAACATAAGAATGGCCATACTGGTTCAGACCAAAGGTCCGTCCAGCCCAGTATGCTGTCTACCGACAGTGGCCAATGCCAGGTACCCCAGAGGGAGTGAACCTAACAGGTAATGATCAAGTGATCTCTCCTGCCATCAGTCTTCACCATCTGACAAACAGACTAGGGACACCATTCCTTACCCATCCTGGCTAATAACCATTAATGGACTTAACCTCCATGAATTTATCCAGTTCCCTTTTAAACCGTGTTATAGTCCTAGCTTTCACAACCTCCTCAGGCAAAGAGTTCCATAGGTTGACTGTGCACTGAGTGAAGAAAAACTTCCTTTTATTGGTTTTAAACCTGCTGCCCATTAAATTTCATTTGGTGGCCCCTAGTTCCTATATTATGGGAACAAGTAAATAACTTTTCCTTATTCACTTTCTCCACCAATCATGATTTTATATACCTCTATCATATCCCCCTTAGTCTCCTCTTTTCCAAGCTGAAGAGTCCTAGCCTCTTTAATCTCTCCACATATGGGACACATTCCAAACCCCTTTTAGTTGCCCTTTTCTGAACCTTTTCTAATGCCACTGTATCTTTTTTGATATGAGGAGACCTCACAACATATGAAGTACTGCTATGATAGTATGTACAATCCAACCAGATATTAATGTTCAACAGATCACAACTTTTAGAATGATACATCACAAGGCATACTTTGTTCAAAACATCTCAGCCATATCAGTGGTAAATATGGGGTTCCAGGGTGCTACTTTGAAGTACAGAGTGTCAGAATATATGCATCTAGAAAACTAAAGGATTATTAAAATGTAGTAGTAGGAAAAATAGCACTAACATTAGGTAGACGCCTGAGGCAGACTTTTGGCAGGAAAGACTGAGATCTGGAATCTTTCAATATTTTATGAAGCCAGAAATATATCTTATACAATACAGAGTTATTTTTAAACAACCTGATTACATGCAGAGTTTCCAAAGACAGTTTCAGCATCAGATTATTTGACCTTTAAAGGACTTGTTCCTTCTTTCATTATGTGGCCAGTAAAAGAAGAATGCTAATTGACATTTATAAGACTCATTGTCTTTCTGCCTTAATCCTTATGAGGGCATTTGCTTGAACTATAATACCCTCTTGATCTGCATGAAACTGAATAGTCAAATGCCAGTACTTATAACATTTGCAAGAGGTAGAGTTAGATTAACGTGAAAGATATGCTAATATAGCCTGAGGTGTTTATTAATTCTTAGTACAATGAGTTTAAGGAAGCATTCATATAGCAATTTCCCTAGGAGATAAGAGAAAACTTCTCCTAACACCTATTCCCTCATCCATTGTTATATGGCTTTTTATTGAGACATACTTCAAAAGTTAGTATATTGTAGTTTATGGCTTTGTGAGGACAGGGATTACTTATTTATTAATAGCATACAACATAGTTGTGACAAGGGAACCAGTAGGCTCACATGAGTGCTAAAGTTTTGTTGTGCAATAGCTTTCTTTGAAAGTTAAATACACATTTTGTTATAGAAAGGCAGATAATTGGATTCTCTCTTTTCTTCAAAACTTTAAAAAGAAAAATAAATCTTGTGATATAGGAGGGCCAGGGAGCATTGGGAGAGTGGTCCTTTTGAGCAGTGGGAGGCCCGCGAGCACTGGGCTAATTAAGGAGTGGTTCCCTGTAGACTAGGGAGGGTTGCTACAGGTTAATTGGAGCACCTGTAGTCAATTAAGGCCCTGCCAGGAACCTAATAAAACCCCCTGCTTCAGGCAGTCAGGGAAGAGGAGGAAGAAGAGAGGACTGGAGCTTGGAGGTGTGTTGTGAGATTTGAAAGACCAGAGAACTGAAGTAAGGGAGACCATGCTCCAGCACGGGAGGGATACTTCCCCTGCCCCCTCAGTGTCTAAGGACTGAAGGTACCCACCCCAGGGGAAGAACCAGCAAGGGTTGAGAGGGGCTGGGGCTCAGAGTGAGGCGCAAACCCAGACCCCTCCCCTGCTTCCCTCCTCTACCACCTTCCTGGGCCACTAGTGAGGACCTTGGTGCCCCAAGAGCAGGGGCAAGGGTTGGTGTCTTAGCCCCCCACCAAGAAAAGTGCAGGACCCACCATACTATCAGCGATCTTGCCACAATCTATATACATTGATGATTGCATTAAACTGAAGAAGCACCTGCTGGGTAGGCTTGGGATCTTAGAAATTGAAAAAATGTAGAGATTACATCTTTTTCTGTTTCCTTTATTACAATATGTTCACTGTGAGACTCCATTATGATTACATTCTTGAAGGAGTTGACTGTTCTCTTTGGTCATTTCTTTATTTTTTGCTTATCTGATCATTATGTAAAAATAAAAAGTATAACTGATTCTTCCTAGAAAACATCCTACAGTATTTAGAAGCGATGCTGCTAATATTAGATACAGGCCTGAAGCCAGTTTTCAGGTCTGAAGCCCTCTTTGTATCTAAAATGCTATATCCAGATCAATCCTTTGGATTCAATCTAGCCAAAAAAAACTAGCAGGAATTTAGTTTTGTTTCTCCACATTCTTCCTCTGCCTTTTCCAGGATCTACTGCAGTGAGTTGCAACAAATGATTAATTTAAGAAGGGACTTCTGCAATGTGGCAGTAGGCCTCAGATTAAAAAAATTGGGGGGCCTATGCATTATGCAAATTGGACCCTCATACCTTATATAAGGTGCCCACATCCCAGATACAGACCCCAGAATGCCCCTCCAGCCCCAACTTATCCTGACAGCACCCCTACACATCCCAGTACTCTGAACTTACATCCCACTCACCACAGCCTCAATACCTCAGCCCACTAACCACAACCCTCAACACCCCCATTCACCCCAACCCTGCAGCTCCCCCCCCCCCGCCCCAACACTCACTCACTTTATAGTCCACCAACAACCTGCCCCCAGTTCCTCACCCATTGGCTCCAGGATCTTCCTGGCCATTCAACACAACCCCCCCACCCCAATCTGCCAGCTCAGGGGTCTGCTCTTGTCCCAATCCCAGCTCTGCTCACTCCCATCACCCACCCCACTCCACTCAGGTTTGGCTCAGCTGCCCCAGTTCCATGACCTTATGCATCAGGTTGCAATCCCACTCACTCAGCTGCCTTCACCAAACAAGGACACTCCACCAGAGAAATAAGTTGCATCATGAAACCTGCTTCAATACAGGAAAAATATACCTTCTGACTGCATACCCATAGTTGTCCCCTACCACTCCACACTGTGACCCATATGGGGTATCATTAAACATCTACAACCCATATATCATGGGCACCACATCCTGAAATCTTTTCCAACCCTCCAATTCTGGCCTTCAGATAGTCTCCCAACCTTGCTAAACTTTTCATCAGAAGCAAGCTCCCACAGATCAGGGCATATGAACTCAAAATGGCACTAGACCCTGCCAGAACAGATGCAAAACCTATAGACATATCTTCACTGCTACAATGATCAATACCCCCCACAACTCACCTGTCAAGATCCATGGGTCTTTGTAATGGGCTCTCTCATGAGCACTCCTTCACTGAGTGCATGCCTTCAGTCTCTCAGTTTGTGGTGACCTCTCTTGGTAGTTCCACAAATGTGTTTTCAATGATTCAGCCCTCCAGCCAAGTCATACACATGTTTCTTCACATACAGACAATAACCCCTTTCTGTGGTATACAATCTTTAATGTATCCTGTCCCTGGAATGAGGCCATACCACCAGGGCTTCCTCCCTGGAGACACTGTCTTCCTGCAGCCCTTCCTGAGCTCACTCCTTTCTCTGTCCCATCAGCCACCCAGGAAATCTGTCTCTCTTGCTCCCTCAGACCCTGCCAGCACTGAGCTGTCCATGGTCCTGCTGATCTTTCATCCACCCAGGAACACAAAACTCTCTCCTCCAGCTCCAGGCATCAACTGACTGACTTTCATCTGCAGCTCCTTTTATATGAGTCTGCTATGCCCTGATTGGCTGCTCCCTCCAGCCTCCCCCATTGGCTGCTTCCCCACAGCCTCCCTCATTGGCAGCAACTACTCTAGGCTGTTTTGAGGACTTCTCTTCTGTTCCTGTCTGGGATGGAGTGTGGTAGTACTCTGAAGCCTCCAGCAAGGGGCTTCTGGGCCTAGTCCACACAGTCACAGGCTTGAGCATGCCTATCACAGCATATGGTATAAATGCCCCCCTAACAACTATATGGGTGAAACCAAACAATCACCATGCTCTCAAATGAATTTACACAGAAAAAAATGATAAAGGACAGAAAATACCCTATCATTTGTGGGCAAAACTGTTCCACAAAACAATAACTCCCTGATCTCTGAATCTTCATCCCCAAAGGAAATGTATAATACCTTCAAAACACAAGCCTGGGAATTTAAATTCATAACTTTCCTAGACACTGAAAATCATGGACTTAATAAAGACACTGTCTTATTATGTAAGCTTAAACAGGAAAAGGAAGCTTACAAGAAGTGGAAACTTGGACAGATGACCAGGGAGGAGTATAAAAATATTGCTTGAGCATGCTAGGATGTAATCAGGAAGGCCAAAGCACAATTGGAATTGCAGCTAGCAAGGGATATGAAGGGTAACAAGAAGGGTTTCTACAGGTTTGTTAGCAACAAGAAGAAGGTCAGGGAAAGTGTGGGATCCTTACTGAATGGGGGAGGCAACCAATGACAGATGATGTGGAAAAAGCTGAAGTACTCAATGCTTTTTTTGCCTCGGTCTTCACAGACCAGGTCAGCTCCCAGACTTCTGCACTGGACAGTACAGTATGGGGAGGAGGTGAGCAGCTCTCAGTGGTGAAAGAACAGGTTAAGGACTATTTAGAAAACCTGGACATGCACAAGTCCGTGGGGCTGGATGCAATGTATCCGAGGTGGCTGAGGCAGTTGGCTGATGTGAATGAAAAGCCATTAGCCATTATCTTTGAAAACTCATGGCGATTGGGGGAGGTCCTGGATGATTAGAAAAAGGCAAATATAGTGTCCATATTTTTAAAAAGGGAAGAAGGAGAATCTGGGAAACTATAGACCAGGCAGCCTCACCTCAGTCCCCTGAAAAATCATGGAGCAGATCCTCAAGGAATCCATTTTGAAGAGGAGAGGAAGGTGATCAGGAACAGGCAACATGGATTCACCAAGGGCAAATCATGCCTGACCACCCTGATTCCCTTCTATGATGAGATAATTGGCTCTGTGGATATGGGGAAAGTGGTGGACGTGATATATCTTGACTTTAGCAAAGCTTTTGATACGGTCTCCCACAATATTCTTGCCATCAAGTTAAAAAAGTATGGATTGGATGAGTGGACTATAAAGTGGATAGAAATCTGGCTAGATTGTCAGGCTCAATAGGTATTGATCAGTGGCTCAGTATTTAGTTGGAAGTTGGTATCAAGCGGAGTGCCCGAGGCATCGGTCCTGGGGTCGGTTTTGTTCAACATCTTCATTAATGATCTCGATGATGGGATGGATTGCTTGCTCAGCAAGTTTGTGAATGACACTAAGCTGGGGGGAGAGGTAGATATACTGGAGCATAGGGATAGGGTCCAGCGTGACCTAGACAAATTGGAGGATTGGGCCAAAAGAAATCTGATGAGATTCAGCAAGGACAAGTGTAGAGTACTGCACTTAGGATGGAAGAATCCCATGCACTGCTATAGGGTGGGGATTCATTGGCTAAGCGGCAGTTCTGCAGAAAAGGACCTGGGGATTACAGTGGACAAGAAGTTGGATAAGAGTCATCAGTGTGCCCTTTTTGCCAAGAAAGCTAATGGTATATTGGGCTGCATTAGTAGGAGCATTGCCAGCAGATCGAGGGAAGTGATTATTCCCCTCTATTCGGCACTGGTGAGGCCACATCCCATCCCAGACTCCTTGTCCAAATAGTCACTTCCTCTCTTCCCCCTCAAGTGCTACTTTCCCTCTACTCATCCACAAGCCTCCAGTTTGAGTTCCCTTTACCCAGACTCCTTTACCCAGTTTCTCTTCCAGTCCAGCTCTTGTTCCCTCTGTGTTGGAATCAGGCAGCTTCCTCCTCAAGCCCAGCAGAGTGGTAATTGAGAATACATGAGAAACAGTCTTCTGCTTTCAGTTCCAGTAGTCAGACCTGGCATAATCTGCAGCAGTCCAAGGCAGTAATTGCAGGGAAAGCCCTGATCAGACCTGTATTTTAGCATGTCCACTGTGTACAGAGTTTAGGTTTCAAAAAAGGGATGGCGTCCCTAGCCTCTGTTTGCCAGAAGCTGGGAATGGGTGACAGGGGATGGATCACTTGATGATTAGCTGTTCTGTTCATTTCCTCTGGGGCACCTGGCATTGGCCACTGTCAGAAGACAGGATAGCGGACCCGATGGACCTTTGGTCTGACCCAGTAAGATCGTTCTTATGACAGAGTCTTCAGAGATTTTAGCTTTAAAGGTCTATCAAGCTTCTTCAGACCATGTGCAAATTGTGATTTTTCAAAGGCTATAACCAGTCTCCACTGCTTCCTGCAGCTCCCATTGGCTGGGAACAGCAAACTGCTGCCACTGAGAGCTGCAGGCAGCCATGCCTGCAGACAGTCAATATAAACAAATTGTCTTGCAGCTCGCCAGTGGATTAACCTGGCAGGCCGCTGATCAGGACTGTTTTGGCTGAATTTTTCCAACAATATTCAGCCTCTGACAAACACCTGGCATGGAAAATTTCATCCCTAATAGTTAAAGTTTTGCAAAGTTATAAGCACTGCAAACAAAGTTTTATAATGGGAATTGCTACCAGTCTACATCAGTGTTTCTCAGCCTTCTCATGTTGGTAACCTCTTGTTCAAAATAAAAAATTTTAGCAAATCTATTACATTTACTATAAAATTAAGAGAAAAAAGTATCATTATAACAATAAGTCTATATTATTTGTGTGTGTTTCAAAAGGCTGACAGAATATTTAACCTTGAAGGGAAGGATGGGCGGAGAGAGAGATTTTCTTTGATTTAGCTTGTAGTAAAGTATTTGAATCCCTGTGGATCCCTGATTACCTTTTATGCCCCTTCTCTCCCCCTACCTGACCCCCAGAGGTTGCAGCTCACTGGTCTCCTTCATTAATGCACTTTTTAAAATGATCAGTGGGAGCAGCCATCTTTATTATTGTGTTCTTTGGAGGAACATAATAAAAAGGAGTTTGTTTCTGACCTGCAGTTCTTCTTTCAAAGGTGAGTTACCCACCTTTGTAGATGTCTCCTTGAACCTAGCTATCTCAATTTGTGTCTCTGCTCCCATGGATCCTACCATATACAATGCACAGAATCTATTCTATCTGTTCGGCCTTATTCTTTTTACGCATACCCTTCTAATAAAGTTTGGATACATTTATAAGAAGTGTACAGACTTAAGAGTAAAATATTGTTTGGGGTACTGAATTCTGTTTCATTTCAATAGTACATCACCTTATTGTCACAGGATCTTACTGTTTGAGAATTTTTTTAATGATGAGTAATGTACTGGGTGAAGAGGTTCACACTAAACATGTTGGTTTCTGGAACTTTTATAGATGCATTCATCTTTTATTTTGTAACTTGTTCTCTAAGCTACAGTAGAATGAAAAAAAATATATAGTTAGACACTGAGATAAAAGTCAGCCCCCTACAACCCCCCTATTACTTCACATATCAATCTGAGATTTTCACAGAACGAAAATGTAAAGCTTGACTGAGTCACTCACTCTTACAAGGATGCCAGAAAAATAATACACTCCTCTTTCTTTGTATGGGTCTTTGTTTCCCCCTCCGTCTCTTCAGCATACAATACAGTTAACAAGAGCTGTTTCTGTACATCTCCACACACTACATATGCCACTTAACCCAAGAATATCATATTTACAATCTGATAGTGCTAAACTATGTCCTCCAAACCTTTTCCTGGGTAATATCTAAAGGCCTGAAAGAAATCTCGGCATATTCTCAGCTGCATAGGCAGTGATTAGGACCCTTATGGTCAAATATTCAAATATGACCTTTAGTAGAAGATTCCAGTATTTCTCAAGTAAATCTTGTGTGCAGATATACAAGGCTACAAACTGTGGCACTGATACAGGAAGTGCTTACCCACTTGGTTAACTTTGTGTATTTGAATAAGGGCTAATACAATCCTGGCATGCATAAACAGGGGAAACTTGAATAGGAGTAGAGAGGTTATTTTACTTCTATATTTGGAACTGGTGCAACTGCTGCTTAAGTACTGTGTCCAGTTCTCATGCCTACAATTCAGAATGATGCTGATAAATTGGAGAGGGCTTAGAGAAGAGACAAGTATAATTAAAGGATTAGAAAACATGCTTTACAGTAATTGTGATCCTTGAGTCTATCTAACTTAATAAAGAGAAAGTTAAGGAGTGGCATGGCCACAGTCTATCAGTACTATTTGGGGAACAAATATTTGATATTGACTCTTCAATCTAGCAGACAAAGATATAAGTTCCAGTGGCTAGAAGTTGAAGATAGACAAATTCAGAATGGAAATAAGGTGTAAATTTTTAACGGTGAGTGTAACTAACCATGGAAACAATTTACCAAGGTTTGTTGTGGATTTCCCATAACTGACAATTTAAAATCAAGATTGGATTTTTTTCTAAGACATATAGATCTATTTCAAAAGGAATTATTTTAGGAAAGTTCTATGGTTTGTATTATACAGAAGGTGACCACATTCTAAAGACTATGTGACCACAATGGTCCCTTCTGGCCTCTGAATCTATAAGAAGTTTCACTGAAGTCAGTGTGATTTTTCATATGTATAAATATATTGGTTTTGATGAAAATTTAATTGGGAATGTTTCCTGGAGTGGGGGCTGGGAGATGCGTGTGCACGCTCACACACACACACACCATCTTGGAACAGCCAATGACTGCTGTTCAGGGCATTGATCTGAAATGTGAGAAACTCAGGGTCAGCTCCCTACTCTGAATCAGTGTTTCTGAATCAGGTACTGAATGTCCTAATCACTGGACTATTCCTAATCACTGGACTATTAACTATTATGGAGAGTGTCTCATATTTTTTTGCCTAAATTTTGAAAGTCTCATTTTTGTTCTAATCAAGAACTAAACAAAGTTCAAAACCTCTTATTTTTTGTGAAACAGAATTATTTTCCATCCAATCTTAATTCATAACAGTTGCAGGTTCAGGGACTATGTTATTAACCATTTACTGATTATAAAATATTAAAGATGGAAAGAGGAAGTGGTAGAAAACATGCCTTAGAGTGATAAGCTCAATAGATTGAACACCTTGAGTCTAACAAAGAAAAGGATGTGTCTAAGTATCTACATAGGGAACAAATATTTAATAATGGACTCTTCAGTCTAGCAGAGAAAGATATAACAGTGGCTGGAAATTGAGGCTAGACAAATTCAGATTGGAAATGAGAAGTAAACTTATAATGGTGAGTGTAATTAACCACTGAAACAATTTACAAAGAGAAATGGTGGATTCTCCATCAGTGACAATTTTAAATCAAGATTGGTGTTTTTCTAAATCTAAATGATATTCTAGGAATTATTGGGGAAGTTCTATGGCCTGTGTTATACAGGAAATCATATTATTAGTGGCTTGGGGTGGTTCCTCTCTGTTTGCATCAGAGGGAGGCCTTAGTACACCACCTAATCACTGAAAGCTGATCAACAAGGAATTAGAACAGTCAGGCTCAGCCCTCTGGGCAGGGCAGAGCAAAAGAAATCTGTGGCCCAGCTCCCTGGCTGGAGCAGACAGCAAACAAACGCAGGCCGTGTGGACCACGGTGAGTAGGCTGCCACCCCAGGGGTGGGGTTGGCAGCAGGGGGAAGGGGGACCCGTGCCCACCCTACTCCACCAGTCCATCTGCCCACCAGGGGATTGGGAGTGGGTCCTCCCTGTCTACATCAGAGGGAAGACACTCCACCTCGCTACAAGACTACATGATCACAATGGTTCCTTCAGGCTTGCAATCTATGAATCTATAAATATTAAGACTGGTATTTCATGATATTCCCTGTAATCTATTTTGAGAAGTCTCAGGTAAATAGTTAAAACACATGTTATACCTGATTCCCCACTGCACTGCACTATATCCATTATATACCAGTGTGACTCTCTGATTTCAGTGGAACTACACCAGTGTAAGAATTCACTGGTACCAGCGACAAAACTAAGTGGAAAATCAGAACCTTTATGTGTGTATGGGTGTATATATCACTTGAAGTATTCTACCATGCTTTTGGTCTCTACTCCATTATTTGAGAAACAGAAAGAGTGAAAATCCGAAAGGATGGAAGACAGGAAAGGGAAATCACTAACACAACACACACTGAATGTGTGATTCATAGTTTTGTTTCTTTCTTTTAAGTAAAGCTTCAGCAGGTGCACAGAAACAAATATTGGATGATGTCTATACAAAATAACTCCCCTCTTCCTCCACCAATATCTCCATTCCCTTACTGAAGCCCTGATTCATCAGCCCATACCGACTAAAGAAAGAACTTAGGCACATGATTAAATTCCATTGTCTATATTGGAGCCAATATAAACTGAATCAATGATGCAGCACGAGAGAGTTATGTAGAAAATGTATGTCTGTTTTCTTACCCCAGTGTCCCTTGAAGATGCCAGTCACATCACAAAGCAGCAGATGGAACTTAATCACTTTCTGCTCCAGTAATTCTGACTACTGGGAGGTGAGATTGATTTTCCTCACTTTGGCTTCTGAAGATCCAGGAGCCTGCTGTGAGACAGTATGAAGTGGCACCAACCACAGAGGTATCTGAAGTACCCTAGCAGCTGCTCTAAGCAGGAGAGCTGGCAGCATCAGAAGCAATGGCATGAATTCATTGTTCAGGTACAGTACGTCGTCTTCCTCTACTCTCTAAAACTGAACAGTTCCCATATAGGTCAGCAGCCTATGTGTAATGATTACTTTATTTGCTATTTTGTCTTGATGTTTGAACTTTTGCTGGTCTGATGTGGTATGGGTTTGCCTATGCTTTTGTGGGTTTCAATATATGTACAGACAAATACATAAACAAAAGAGAAAGAATACTGAATATTGTTGGTCTTATATTTTCAGTTTGTCTGCAGGACAGCTGTGGGAGGGGCACGGTAATTCTGCACCACTGAGTCAATAACAGCTTCTCAGAACCAAACCAAGCAGTTCATTTGCCACTGCAACAAAAGAAAGTATCTTAATTTACTCATTGTGGCTCTTTTGTGTCAGTGAAAATTCTGAAGATAACACAGAATATAATTCATTATTTAGTGGCTTCATGTGTTAAGGCTGTTTGAATTGGCAGATAGAATGCACTCAAATTGTTTTCCATCAACAAGCTTTCAAAAACGTTGACATCACTGAAGAGCAGGACTGAGTGTTGTATGGCCTTTAAGTGATGCTAAATTTGACAAATTCTGGAAAGTTACCTAAAATTCTGAGAGAAGTGAGACAGCATGTTCCTAATTCTGATCTGACAGTGGTATAAATCAGGAGGAATGCCACTGAAGTCAATGCAATAAAACCAGGGTTCTGTTCTAGGTCCCCATATCATGCCAGCACCATAATATTAAGCTCCTTTCAGTAGTGCTTTAAGCACAGGGCCGGCTCTACAGTTTTTGCCACCCCAAGCAGTGAAAAAAAACTGCCACCGCGGACAGCAAAAGGGAGAAGCTGCTGCCGATTTGCTGCTGCAGCCGGTGGAACAGAGGACCTGCCGCCAAATTGCCACCGCCGCGGAAACACTGCTGCCCCTTTCTAACTGCAGCCCCAAGCACCTGCTTGGAACGCTGGTGCCTGGAACCGGCCCTCTTTAAGCAACATGACTACACATCTGGCATGTGTTGTTCGTTCTTTAATCCTCTCTCCAAAAGGAGACGCATGTGCAGTGGAGTGTCTTGTTTGGATAGTTTAGTTTTGGGTTTTTCCCATTCCATATAAATATACCTGATGCTGTATGTTAAAGATAGAGAAGACAAGGGCAAAGAAATATGCCTTGCACTTGGAGCAGAAAGTTGGAAGATTTGTGATGCTCCTGAGGGTGTTCTTTCCACCATCTCAGACTCCCTTTGGGGAAAGTTCTGTCTCCTGCAGACTAGCTTTATTCTTATTGCTGAGTGTGAGATCAGAAAAAGCTCATAAGGCCTGATTCTATCTGAACTTCTGAGAAAGAAGGAAGATTTGAAGACAGTTTAACAGAGGCAGGATTGAGATGCAGAACACATACTAATTAATACATGATTTAATGAAAACACTTGAATTCTTAACTGTATATCAAGCTGGTGAAACCCGCTAGTTTCATTCAGATCTGAAGAGGATCTCCAGAAGAGTGTTAGGTCTTTAAAATGCAAACACAAACATGGATTACACAAGCTATTGTACACAGCCTAGAGTAAGTGCAGCATGCAGTCAGCTGGAATTTCACCTACAAATAAGTGTCTCACATTTTTTCATCTCCCCTTTCATAACTCAAATTAAATGCATTTGAAGGTCTTTTTGTGAAACTTGATTATCTGAATTTGCTTTGTTTTTTTTTCATTAGTAAAAATGAAGACAAATGTAGGAAAACTGAAAGCTATTGTATTACATTTAAAGACTGACAACTGTTCACTCCACAAAAGAAAACATCATCTTTCTGATTTGTTATAAACTCTTCATTATTAGGTCAAGAAATATACTAAGAAAAAAATCTGTTGCTAACCTGTATCCTCCCTTTAACAGAAGAATAGATAATGATTAATTAAGTCCTTTATTTTAAATTTACATTTCACTAAGTTAGCCTGGCATTTTTAAATTTTTGGAAACTGTGCCAGATACATTACGTTACGGGAGTTGCTCAACTGTGGCAGGTATCCTAAAAAAACATTCTGGCAACATGCAGGCAGGAAAAATGCATATGAGCATCTGCTTATGCCAAAATGTGAAGTCTCATTTAATTATATAAAACAAATGAAGAACAAGAATCAGTGTTTTTCTGATTGGGAAATAAGGAATCTCAAAAACATCAAGTACTAGTTTTAAACTACAGCCCATGAACTTATCAACAGCATATATCAGTAGTCCTACACACCCAAGCTAGATCATTTTTAGTTTTCATTAAAGAGATACATCAGCTAAACGAATGCTTTTGTGGCAATCGGGTTGTTGTTCCCAGATGGCTTTCTCAGACTAAACAGCAGTGTTATCTAAAAGTTAGACAAAATAAATCAAGTAGAAAATATTTAGAGAAGAGATAATAGGTAGATGTTTACATCAAATTAATAAATATGCTACAAAATATACTATTCCCCCATATCCAATTAACTTTTACAGATATGCTGACTTGTTCAGTAGTGTGTTACAAGACAATATAATTATTACATCCATATCTCATGATGGTCATTTTCAAACAACATAAGTTTATGAAGAAATTTTATGAGCAAATTGAAAAGAATATACTTCTACTGGTGGGAGAGCTGCCACATGTGGAATGCACTGAGGGGCTGGCATTTCAATGGAGAGAAAGGAGATAATTTAATTTCCACTCTCACAAACTAGCACACCAAAATACTGTGTGTTGAATTACAGATTACTACCCACTAGTTAACAGAGGAAGTCAAATTTGAATCTATCCATTTAGTTCAGAAATGAAAAGCCAGACCCTGATTATAAACTAAGCTATCAGCAGCGCTTGCTAGCCTCTTCTATAAAATAAAACAAATTATTTGTACTCATGCGTTACTGATGGCTGATAGCACATGAGATATTGTGTAAATCCTAATTAAAATGAATGGGCCCATAACACATTTAAACTTGGGGCTAGGCTCACTGTTGCAGCATTTAATGTTTAGGTTTCAGAGTAACAGCCGTGTTAGTCTGTATTCGCAAAAAGAAAAGGAGGACTTGTGGCACCTTAGAGACTAACCAATTTATTTGAGCGTAAGCTTTGGTGAGCTACAGCTCACTTCATCGGATGCTTACTTTGGAAACTGCAGACGACATTATATACACAGAGACCATGAAACAATACCTCCTCCCACCCCACTCTCCTGCTGGTAATAGCTTATCTAAAGTGATCACTCTCCTTACAATGTGTATGATAATCAAGTTGGGCCATTTCCAGCACAAATCCAGGTTTTCTCACCCTGTGCCCCCGCACACACAAACTCACTCTCCTGCTGGTAATAGCCCATCCAAAGTGACCACTCTCTTTACAATGTGTATGACAATGTTTAGACACCCTGCCACCTAGTGGAATCCAAAGACCTGAGTTCGTAGGTCCAAGGCCAGAAGAGACTACTGTGATCATCTAGCTAGGCACCCAGGCTCCCTGTGCAAAACATGGAGACAGTTAGTGCTTCAGAATAGCATACACTAAAGCCAGCAAGTTCAACAGGGAGTCACCTAAACTAGGAAGTGCCAAAGACAGAGGTGCCCTAGTTTCCACCCCTTTACGGGTGGGGTGGACCTCCCTCTGCTCAGGATTTACAGCCAAGACCCTTTCCTGGAATTAGGCACTAAAGCCTAATCTTGGGAAAAATGGAGGGAGAAGTGCCCTCCCCCTGTTATGCAGGATCCCAAAGGCTAGAGCACTCACAAAGGATAGAGGAAGCTCAGATTCAAATCTCCCCTCTGCCTGATGTGGAGGAGGGATTAGAAAACTTGTCTCTTACCTTTCAGGTGAGTGTCCTAACCACTGGGTTATTGGCTATTTGTTAGTCTCTAAGGAGCCACAAGTACTCCTTTTCTTTTTAGCTATTCTGAGTGGCTTGTTCTCAATCTCTCCTACTGAAGTTGTTCCACTTGGTAAAACTAAATAGCCATTGGAACAGGGACTTGAACTTGGTTTCTCACAGTTCAGGTGAGAAACCATAATTGGGCTGTTGATTCATCCTTTCTGTTTCTCTGGCCCAATGACTATTAAGTACATCATCTGAAAAACCTTCCATAATAAACATAATATCACCAAAATATGTATAGATATGGGAGAATTGACACAGTAAATATTGTTAGACCAGGTCACTAGTTGGATGGGAAACCTCCAAGAAACACCTGAGTGGTGTAGGAAGCAGCTTTAGTGTTTCAGTCGGCAGCACTCTCTCTTCTTTGTCAGTATTAAATCAGTGCTCCAGCACTGGGTTTTTGTGGAATATCACACTGGAGATATCATATTTGGGATGCAGTATAAAGCTGAGGCCAGGATTGTGACAGAGCCACACAGGAATTAAAGGAGGTTAAAGGGCAGCTGGGTCCAATTTTATAATGGATCTTGCAGTGCCTAACTGGGGCTGATGTAACAGGATGGCTTAGAATCATAGAATCATAGAATATCAGGGTTGGAAGGGACCTCAGGATGTCATCTAGTCCAACCCCCTGCTCAAAGCAGGACCAATCCCCAACTAAATCATCCCAGCCAGGGCTTTGTCAAGCCTTAAAAATATCTAAGGGAGGAGATTCCAGCACCTCCCTAGGTAACGCATTCCAGTGTTTCACCACCCTCCTAGTGAAAACGTTTTTCCTAATATCCAACCTAAACCCCCCCACTGCAACTTGAAACCATTACTCCTTGTTCTGTCATCAGCTACTACTGAGAACAGTCTAGATCCATCCTCTTTGGAACCCCCTTTCAGGTAGTTGAAAGCAGCTATCAAATCCCCCCTCATTCTTCTCTTCTGCAGACTAAACAATCCCAGTTCCCTCAGCCTCTCCTCATTAAGTCATGTGTTCCAGTCCCCTAAACATTTTTGTTGCCCTCCGCTGGACGCTTTCCAATTTTTCCACATCCTTCTTGTAGTGTGGGGCCCAAAACTGGACACAGTACTCCAGATGAGGCCTCACCAATGTCGAATAGAGGGGAACGATCACATCCCTCAATCTGCTGGCAATGCCCCTACATATACATCCCAAAATGCCATTGGCCTTCTTGGCAACAAGGGCACACTGTTGACTCATATCCAGCTTCTCGTCCACTGTAACCCCTAGGTCCTTTTCTGCAGAACTGCTGCTGAGCCATTTGGTCCTTAGTCTGTAGCGGTGCATGGGATCCTTCCGTCCTAAGTGCAGGACTCTGCACTTGTCCTTGTTGAACCTCATCAGATTTCTTTTGGCCCAATCCTCTAATTTGTCTAGGGCCCTCTGTATCCTATCCCTACCCCCCAGCGTATCTACTTCTCCTCCCAGTTTAGTGTCATCTGCAAACTTGCTGAGGGTGCAATCCACACCATCCTCCAGATCATTTATGAAGATATTGAACAAAACCGGCCCCAGGACTGACCCTTGGGGCACTCCACTTGACACCGGCTGCCAACTAGACATGGAGCCATTGATCACTACCCATTGAGCCCGACAACCTAGCCAACTTTCTATCCACCTTATAGTCCATTCATCTAGCCCATACTTCTTTAACTTGCTGGCAAGAATACTGCGGGAGACCGTGTCAAAAGCTTTGCTAAAGTCAAGGAACAACACGTCCACCGCTTTCCTCTCATCCACAGAGCCAGTTATCTCATCATAGAAGGCAATTAGATTAGTGAGGCATAACTTGCCCTTGGTGAATCCATGCTGACTGTTCCTGATCACTTTCCTCTCCTCTAAGTGCTTCAGAATTGATTCCTTGAGGACCTGCTCCATGATTTTTCCAGGGACCCAGGTGAGGCTGACTGGCCTGTAGTTCCCAGGATCCTCCTCCTTCCCTTTTTTAAAGATGGGCACTACATTAGCCTTTTTCCAGTCGTCCAGGACTTCCCCTGATTGCCATGAGTTTTCAAAGATAATGGCCAATGGCTCAGCAATCACATCCGCCAACTCCTTTAGCACTCTTGGATGCAGCTCATCTGGCCCCATGGACTTGTGCTCATCCAGCTTTTCAAAATAGTCCCTAACCACTTCTTTCTCCACAGAGGGCTGGTCACCTCCTCCCCATGCTGTGCTGCACAGTGCAGTAGTCTGGGAGCTGACCTAGTTCGTGAAGACAGAGGCAAAAAAAGCATTGAGTACATTAGCTTTTTCCACATCCTCAGTTTAGTTCTCCACATCCTCAGGCTTAGTTCACCTCTGGGCTATATTGGTTCTGCTTGCAATTGTAAAGGCTCCACAATAGATAGAGCCTGAATTTCCCAGGAGCATGATTTCCCCTGTAGGGTTTTTGTCAGGAAAGGCATTCTTTTTTTCCCTGGCAAAGGGACTTATTGATGGTATAATATTTTTGAGGAGTTTAAAATGCATATTCTATATAAGATTTGGGACTTTCATCCACACCCACAAAAGTACAGCATAGCTATAGTTTTGAGACTCCCTGATTTGTACCATAACACAGTGACAGTTTATATTCATTAAACCCCT
Organism: Lepidochelys kempii; assembly: GCF_965140285.1. NCBI lineage: Eukaryota > Metazoa > Chordata > Testudines > Cheloniidae > Lepidochelys > Lepidochelys kempii. Next base: position 64,722,501 of record NC_136383.1, read on the forward strand.
TTTCAGTACATTTTGTAAGAGTAGGTACATTACTGTCCTAGCCAAATTCCAAGCTGAGCACTTACACTGTAGAGATAGCACAACATATTTTATTAATTCTGTAAAGTGCTTAGTGACCCTTCATGATGAACAGCTCTGCATTCAGCATATTATAAATAGGGCTGTCGATTAATTGCAGTTAACTCACACCATTAACTCAAAAAAATTAATTGCAATAAATCGCACTGTTAAACAATACAATATCAGTTAAAATGTATTAAATATTTTAGATGTATTCTACATTTTCAAATATATTGATTTCTATTACAACACAGAATACAACATGTACAGTGCTGACTTTATATTATTATTATTGATTACAAATATTTTCACTGTAAAAATGATAAAAGAAGTATTTTTCAATTCACCTCAAAAGCAATCTCTTTATTGTGAAAGTGTAACTTACAAATGTAGATTTTTTGTTACATAGCTGCACACAAAAACAAAACAAATGTAAAACTTTAGCACCTACAAGTCCACTCAGTCCTACTTCTTGTTTAGCCAATCACTAAGACAAACAAGTTTGTTTACATTTACGGGAGATAATGCTGCCTGCTTCTTATTTACAATGCCATCTGAAAGTGAGAACAGGTATTTGCATGGCACTTTTGTAGCCAGCGTTGCAAGGTATTTACATACCAGATATGTTAAACATTTGTATGCCCCTTCATGCTTTGGCACCATTCCAGAGGACATGCTTCCATGCTGATGTGCTGGTTTAAAAAAAAATGTGTTAATTAAATTTGTGACTTAACTCCTTGGGACAGAATTCTATGTCTCCTGTTCTGTTTTACCCACATTCTGCCATATATTATTTGTTATAGGTCATCATCCAAGACTGCACCACATGTTGTTCATTTTAAGAATACTTTCACAGAAGATTTGACAAAATGCAAAGAAGGTACCAATGTGAGATTTCTAAAAATAGCTACAGCACTCGACTCAAGGTTTAAGAATCTGAAGTGCTGTCCAAAATCTGAGAGGGACGGGGAGTGGAGCACACTTTCAGAAGTCTTAAAAGAGCAATACTCAATGTGGAAACTACAAAACCCAAACCACCAAAAAATAAAATCAACCTTCTGCTGGTGGCATCTGACTCAAATGATGAAAATGAGCATGTGTCAGTCCACTCTGCTTTGGATCATTATTGAGCAGAACCCGTCATCAGCATTGACGCATGTCCTCTGGAATGGTGGTTGAACCATAAAAGGGACATATGAATCTTTAGCGCATCTGGCACGTAAATATCTTGTGACGTCAGCTGCAACAGTGCCATTCAAATGCCTGTTCTCATTTTCAGGTGATGTAAACAAGAAGCAGCCAGCATTATCTCCTGCAAATTGTAACCCAACTTGTATGTCTGAGTGATTCGGTGAAGTAGGATTGAGCAGATGTGTAGGCTCTAACGTTTTACATTGTTTTATTTTTGAATAAAGCAATTATTTTTGTACATAATTCTATATTTGTAATTTTAACTTTCATGATAAAGAGATTGCACTATAGTTCTTGTATTAAGTGAATTGAAAAATACTATTTTGGTTTTTTACAGTAAATATTTGTCATAAAAAATAAATAGAAAGTGAGCCCTGTACACTTTTTATTCTGTGTTGTAATTTAAATCAAGTTGAAAAAGTAGAAAACCTCAAAAATATTTAAATAAATGGTATTCTATTATTATTTAACGGTGTGATTAATTGCGCAATTAAAAAAATTAATTGTGCGATTAATCGCAATTAATTTTTTTATCCCTTGACAGCCCTAATTATAAATATAAATATAAATATATTGGAGGAAATAATAAGTCTATGGTGTCACTGAAAATCTCCTTGCAAAGTTTGCATGTATCATTTTAATTCTTCAAACCTAACAACCAGCAGACTCATAGTTTCGTAAACAAGCCAAACCAAACCAAACACATGTATACACTAAATACTTCAGCAAACTGCAAAAATAAATTTCCTTTTAAACAATAGTGTGTGATGAAAAAAGGAATAAAAAGTAACAGAGTGGAACATTTACAATTCAACTGCAGGACATTTAAGTGTCTTATTCCTACAGTTCATAGCATCACTTTTTGCCCTTGTTTATAGCCCATAATAGCCTAGGCCAACAATGTCAACACACGTGTTATAAAAGTTCGGCACATTGAAGGGAAAGAATGTGTTGCCTCACATACAGGTGAGTTAATTAAAAGATGCCTCCTCCACTTCAAGACAAGGAAAATTCAATGGAGTGCCTTTGGGAGCAAAGGAGGAAGAATACTGAAAAGAATAATGAGGTTATACTTGGTGCTTCCGGGGGATCTCAGAGCACTCCTTTGGGTATGGAGTGAGGTATGTACTGTATGTTGTTCTCTGGACTTCAATGAGCACAGCAAATGACACATGTAAACAGATTTTTACATATTATGATCATATACTTTTACAACTCTGACAAAGCAGTGGCTGAAAAATGCCATACAGATCCTCTGCAATAAGTTGTGTGGTGTTTAATGATCGAACTATTCCATCCTTTGTACTCAGCAACATCTTTTTAAAACAATAAATACCAGGCTAAAACAGAAGGGTTGTATATTTGATGGGCACATAATGCCTATAATGTACCTTCTGCTGGAACTGTTAATAAAGTAAATTCTCAACAGCAAGAATAAAAATCTAACTTCAGAAGAGAAAAAAATATATCCCATTTATAATTCATTATGGAATCTCAGTGCTTTGTTATGCATTCAGAAATTGTGGTGCCTGCAGCTATATTAATTACTTTTGCATTCATTATTAGAGTGCATAACAATTAGAAAAGCCTGCAGGCTTCATGAAGATGGCTTTCTTTCCTTCCATACCCCCACTGTTTAATTTTTTAAAATTTATTTTCATGTAGAAGCATGCAAAATACTAGTCCTGAAAAGCAAGATATTCTACTGCATCAACAGTTCTGCTCCTCTTAGAGCTAAAATTACTTATTTGGCATTCAGTGCAAAAGTTTTCTCTCCTAATGGCAGTCAGACTAATGGGCTTAAAGTACCAAAGGCAACTGATTTTTTAACAGACATTATTTTCAAAAGTCAGCTTTCTGTTGTATCTTGCTGGTTGATGCTTTGGATGTTTAACCTTCAACTGGACTATAACACACATTCGTGTATAAGATAAGGGCTTTATTGTAGTACAGAATTATAATTTTGTTTGTTTTTGTACAGATGAAAAAATCATAACTACAGAAATGAAACAACCAAACTGCAATCAAATGTTTACGAGAACAAACTTCCTGTGATTGGAGTAAACAACACTTGACTTAATCATGAAATTGATGAAGATTAAATTTCCAGGATCTAAAACTGTCTGGCTGCATCTGTAATCAGAGTTATTAGTTCCTGTTGTTGACATATGACTCCAGACCTTGCTGCTCACCACCTCTGGAAGTCATTCTGGGAAGTTCTGCCCATGAAGGCTCACCTCATTTCCCAAAAGTTGTCTACTCCGGGATCCCTGGACCCACAAACTCAGTGCCTGCGGGAACCCCTCGCCTAAACCAGTTCTTCCTCTTGTCTGCCAATCTGACCCTTTTTCTCCTCATGCACAACTGGTTCCCGCTCCTGTGTCCCCCCAACAAATAGCTTCAGGAAGGACTATCCCATGCTCTCGGACTCTCTTGCAACCTGACATTATTTGTAGCCAGTCTTTGATACTCTAGCCTCTGAAATGTTTTATATACATAGAAATCTGTGTAAGTGCTTTATATTCAAATAATCTATAGTTTCAGACAAACATGAGAATTGTTTCTAAAGGTTGAGATGAGTGATAATGCATGGCATGTTCATTTTACTGTTATGACATCCTCTTCCTCTTCTATTACAGATGCTAGCACAATGGGGCCCTGGTCCTTGTTTGGAGGGAAGGATCTGGGCCGCTGTTGTTGTTTACAATAGCACAAGATTTTAAAGTAGTGATTTTGTATGTCCCAGTTATTGGGTGCCCAACTAACAACAATTGAAAGGGGCCTGATTTTCAATGCCTTTTAAAATTGCCTCAATTTGGGCACGCAGCTGAAGCAGCAAAATCACTACTTATGGTACTTCTGAAAGTCTTGTCTGCCAAGTCTACCATTTCAAGTTCTATCAAACCAATGGTGAAAAGGAATATTGAGCTATCTCAGAAATAGGAGTTAAAAATAATACCTGTTACACTGTTACTATAACTCAGTAAAAGCAGAAAATATGAGTACCAGATTAGGAGGCTTCCATGGAAAAGAACATTGCTGGATTATTATTAACAAATTCACATGTATGTAACCAAAGATACATTTCTGTAACCCTTAAAAAAAATCAATAGAAAATCCTCTGAATAATAAACTGATATTTAATCAATGTGTTGCTCTTCTTGCAATGATAATAGCAGAAAACCAAGTATCATACAAATACTTTAGATGACATGGAACAAGCATGGCAGAGCATGGGATTTTCATACTGAAAAAAACAACCTAGAAAAGGCCTCTTCATGTGCTTAATTTAGACCTGCTTAGTAGTGACCTCATTGTTTATCAGGGGATGATTTCAGTAAAGCAGCAGGCTAAAGCTTCTGGTAATCCAAGCCTAAATCTTCCAATTAAAATACTTGGCATTTGGAATATAAACAGAGACAGTGGGATGCCATCACTGTTTTGATCTATGCTATTCCCTTTTTTACCAGTATAATTTTATGCTCATGTCATAAATATAAAGGGAAGGGTAAAGACCTTTAAAATCCCTCCTGGCCAGAGGAAAAACCCTTTCACCTGTAAAGGGTTAAGAAGCTAGGATAACCTCGCTGGCACCTGACCAAAATGACCAATGAGGAAACAAGATACTTTAAAAGCTGGAGCGGGGGGAGAAACAAGGTTTTCTCTGTCTGTGTGAGGCTTTTGCCGGGAACAGAAAAGGAATAGAGTCTTAGAATTTAGTAAGTAATCTAGCTAGATATGCGTTAGATTCTGTTTTGTTTAAATGGCTGATAAAATAAACTGTGCTGAAGGGAATGTATATTCCTGTTTTTGTGTCCTTTTTGTAACTTAAGGTTTTGCCTAGAGGGATTCTCTATGTTTTGAATCTGATTACCTTGTAAGGTATTTACCATCCTGATTTTACAGAGGTGATTCTTTTACTTTTTCTTCAATTAAAATTCTTCTTTTAAGAACCTGATTGCTTTTTCCTTGTTCTTACGATCCAAGGGTTTGGGTCTGTGTTCATCTATGCAAATTGGTGAGGATTTTTATCAAGCCTTCCCCAGGAAAGGGGGTGTAGGGTTTGGGAGGATTTTGGGAGGAAAGACTTTTCCAAGTGGGCTCTTTCCCTGTTATATATTTGTTAGAGGCTTGGTGGTGGCAGCAATAAAGTCCAAGGGCAAAAGATAACATAGTTTGTACCTTGGGGAAGTTTTAACCTAAACTGGTAAAAATAAGCTTAGGGGGTTTTCATGCAGGTCCCCACATCTGTACCCTAGAGTTCAGAGTGGGGAAAGAACCTTGATAGTTCATATCAAATGTTTGTTTTCCCCACACATAATGTTAACCCTAAGCTATAGGAACTAAATCCATACCTTCTGTTTATTATAAATGAATGTGTTAAACTCATCGCTAAGCAGTTGGCTCTCTTGGTTTTAACAAACCTGCCATTTCTAATCTTGCAATGGCAGGGGAGGCTTTCAAGGGTGCAACTAAGGGCATATTATAAAGAGACAGTGGAGTCTCCATAGTAAGACTGACTATTTTTGGTTATAATCCTATTTGGACATTTCTACCCACCCCTTCTAATTTCTCAAAAATTTAACCAATCAACTTTAAGTCTGTTAAACCTGAATCCCTGCTGGTAAATAGATTTGCACCCTTTCCCCCTTAAAACTTGAAGATGATTGGGCAGAGACATTAATCAAATATGAATATTTAAAACATTAGAGGTAGTTCTTATGCAAACATTTCCTGATTTTTCTTTTTAGGAACATTATAACTCATATCTTTTCCTAGAAACTCTTAAAATTAGTTTATTCTGTCCTTCTAAATGATGAGTGGTGCTTTTGACTGATTTTTTGAAAGTGTGATATCATAGATTAATTCTGAAATTATTCAATATGTTGTGTTTTCCCTGACATTAAAATTTTGAGGAGTCTATAAAGACTATTCTGGAAGACGGCCCTCACAGAGTTTATGAACACCACAGTGTCTCTATCTGCATGTCATATACGGAGAGAAATTCTGTAGGGACACAGATCTTCACTTCATGGATTTGGGAGATAATCAACATGTTTTTCTGGCCAAAACCCCAAAGTCCAATTTCAAGGTTGGGCCTCACTTGTCAACCTGTGAAGCTCATAAATTCCTTAAGACCATACAGAGATACCAAGGCTAATAGTATCTCAGATCTGCAGAGCTGATAAACTCTTCAGGCTCATGAGACTTGGTAAACCTCTTTAGGTCTGCAGAATTTATCATATGGATTACATAATGGAAAGAAACTGCAAGTGAAAGGAAATTTGTAAATATAAAGATCAGTGTGATTATTTTTTCCTTATGTGATGAGGAATCCTTGTAGTCAGTCATTCCTGCTAGAGCTAAGAAATGCTGCCTTTGTGAATGTGCTCTGATATGTCAGTCGTATCTTTAAAATAAATAAATAAAAATGTATAAATTGATGTAGTTAAGCAAAATAATCAAAGTACTATATTTATTTTTCTGTTAGATTTTTAGGATGACTGAGCCAGAAACAAAATTGAACATATTTGTTCTCTTTATTCAATAATCTGAGAGTTAGTCTTCCAAAATTGGAACCCAGGAGCCTGGTGAACTATGTACTGAATTTTATGAACAGTTTGAAGAATAATTGTGGGAACCACTTATTAAGATGCAGTCTTTCCGTCACTCATTTCTTTATTCTTTGTTTCATATTCTAGCTCCAGATGATAGTAAGAGGCTCTTATTAAAGCAAATATGAATGCAAAGCGAGAAATATATTATCACTGCTGTGAAGACCCAAGCAGAATTATATAAAGGATTTGCTAGAGTGCAGCTGTTATTGACCTATTTTTACCTTCAGTTTATACATTTACACACACACCCTTCATAAATTTAATAGAGAGAACCATGTGGTTGTGTCCTGTAAATTCTTTGAAAAATTTGGAGAATTTTATTGTCAAGAGATCAGAAACAACTGACTGGGAAAAAAAATAAAACATTTAGGCAGTATACCTGCCCTGGAGATTAACAGTATTTAACAGAGAAAAGTTACTTACTCATTTGTATGATCACAATATGATACAGAAAATACATCTGACTCAGACAGGGATTATAGGGATAGATTTTGCCCTAAAATATGTATGCCCACACCCTTGAAGTAAATAGGAGTTGTAAATCTGAGGCCAGAATTTTGTCCATAAAATTCAACTATAATGAGTATCTTTGTCGGATAGCTTAAATACCATTAAATAGGGTGGGTAGCTACCTTAGCTACCTAAGGAAATTAGGTACCTAACTCCCACTGCGGGTCACTTGGAGTGGTGCATCTAATTCCCTTATGTGCCTTTCATAGAATCATAGAATATCAGGGTTGGAAGGGACCTCAGGAAGTCATCTAGCCCAACCCCTTGCTCAAAGCAGGACCGATGCCCAATTAAATCATCCCAGCCAGGGCTTTGTCAAGCCTGACCTTAAAAACTTCTAAGGAAGGAGATTCCACCACCTCCCTAGGTAACGCATTCTAGTGTTTCACCACCCTCCTAGTGAAAAAGTTTTTCCTAATATCCAACCTAAATCTCCCCCACTGCAACTTGAGACCATTACTCCTTGTCCTGTCATCTGCTACCACTGAGAATAGTCTAGATCCATCCTCTTTGGAACCACCTTTCAGGTAGTTGATTATTGTTTCATTTATTTCTATTGCTTTAGTGCCTAAGGACCCCAAACATGAATCAGATATCCTACAGCACTAGGCACTGTACAACAAATAAGAGTAGCAATTCTTTCTCTACAATATAAAGAAATGTGACAAGTGAACAAACAGGATAGAGGAGATTCAGGAAGCCAACGTTATAAAAGAAATAAGCACATATATGTAAGTTGCTATAAAGATGAATCTAGTAGACTGCTCAGGAAGATGCTCAGCAAGGCTATACTTATAGTGCTGGTCAAGTAAAGCAAGTCTACACAAGCCTTGAAAAACTGATGAATAGACCAGTGTTTCCTTAGTTTGGCTTCCACTGGCAGATTTTAATTGAAAATAATTGAATACTACATTTATTGTTATTATTAATTTGATTTATTATGTGTATTACCATAGTGCCTAGGAACCCTAGTCTTGGATCAGAGTGTTATTGTGCTATATGAACAGAACAAAAAGTCTATGCCCCAGAGGCTTACAATCTCAGCCTTTAGATTTGAGAGTAAATGTTGCCAGGATTGGGAAACAATGTCAAAATTAAGTTGTTGTCCTTTTCTTGTATGAATTATTGTAAACATGAGTGACTGGAGCATATTGCCTTACTATTTATTTGGAAGAATGACTCATTAAACTGTCAGTATTATCCAAATCAAAACACCTATTACAAAGTGTGCATGGTTTCAGAGTAGCAGCCGTGTTAGTCTGTATTCACAAAAAGAAAAGGAGTACTTGCGGCACCTTAGAGACTAACAAAAGCTTATGCTCAAATAAATTTGTTAGTCTCTAAGGTACCACAAGTACTCCTTTTCTTTTTACAATGCATGGTAGTTTAAAATGCATGTGGCAGTATCTAGATTTGCTGGCCTTGTAGGGTAGCCCAAAATAACAGAGAAAAAAACGTAAGTATATAAAATCAGAAAGGCTAATTTATATTAGATTAATGAGTGTCACTAATCCAGTATATTACATAGTTGATTGGATTACATGTATGGATATTTCCTTAGTTATCGTAAGAGGACTGATCAGCAGTCTGTTGGTTTAGTAATGCAGAATTAATATTTCATTTGCTTAAAGACATTTTAATATGGCAAGTATAAAATGACTGTTACTTTTCTATTTATGTGATAGTGGACATTCTCTTTTACTGGGCATGGCTGTTAGGAAAAGTCTATGCTTGCTCACAACCAATATGCATCAGAGGAATTCCCCTTTGGGCATCCAAAGCAACACAAAGGGACGAACGCAAGCTAGAGAATCTGATCTATTCTTTTCAAAAAGAACTGAAGAACTTTAAAGTTGTGTGACTCTTTTCTTAAATTATATGGCAGAACATCCTCTAGCACTGCTGCAGACATTTGTTTATACATAACTTTATATCTTATTCTGTAACAAAAATGTAAGAGAGTAAATAATGACAATGGTAAAGCTGTAAATAGTCATCATCAGGTGCTGGTAGTAGCTGCAGGGAGAGAAGAAGAAATGAAATACTAAAAATGCATAAAAAAGAGTATCCTGGTGGAGAATAAAAAAGCAAGAGAGTGCCCTGTTGATGCACCTCATGGAGGCCAATGAACTGTGAAGGAGACTGGGATTTAGGATACCTGGGTTGTATTCTTGGATCTGCCAGTGGCCAGCTGTGTGGCCTAGGCTAAGTCATTCAACCTCTCTTGTCTTAATTTCTCCATCTTGTTAGGATATAGATATTCAGGCCTGTCTGTAAAGGCCTGTACTTTAAGAATTTAGGTGTATTCTTATCACTTGACTAGTTAGAGGTATAAAAGAAAGAATCAAAATCACTGTCTGCCAGTGTAAGGTCTTTCTCTTACTGTGACAGTCTGAGGCCCTGTTCTTAGGCTAAGGCCTTTGGCTAAGCAACAGAGGCAGCCATAAGTTGGGAAGCGACCGGTCACATCCTCACATTCCAAACTAGTCACATTGAAAGAAGGTGCTATTGGGCTGTTAGGAATACAATCCTGTCCTGATAGTGCCCATCACCTCCAGAGAAAGGGAAGTGCCTAGAAGATGTAAAAGGAATTTGAGGTTGATAGTTTTCTGTCTGGTAAGAACTCACTTATCAATAGACACAGCTGGGAAACTCTTATGTCTTTATAGATGTAGTTGTGAAATCCTCACTTCTGTATTGTTTTGTCATTATAGTTCCCACTTTGCTATTGTTTATTGGCATGGTCTCTGTCTGGTTCTGTGATTGTTTCTGTCTGCTGTATAATTAATTTTGCTGGGTGTAAACTAATTAAGGTGGTGGGATATAATTGGTTAGCTAATCATGTTACAATATGTTAGGATTGGTTAGTTAAATTTCAGTAGAATGATTGGTTAAGGTATAGCTCAGAATATTACTATATAAATTAGGGGCAAACAGGAAGTAAGCTGGGATTCGAAAATAAGGAAAAAGGAACTTGTATTTAAGCTTGCTGGAAGTTCACCCCAATAAACATTGAATTGTTTGCACCTTCGGACTTCGGGTATTGTTGCTCTCTGTTCATACGAGAAGGACCAGGGAAGTGGGAGAGTGAAGGAATAAGCTCTCTAACACATCTGTCTCAATATTTATCCTCAATTGTAAAGTGCTTTGAGATATAGGGATGGAGAGTGTTCTATAAAAGCAAAATGTTGTTAAATAGTGAAAGCTGAATGTAAGTCCAGGAAAAAAGCTTTGCCGATCATAAATACAAACTTGAACTCCATGAAGAATCTGTGGTATTGAAACACTGGAATGTCATTCTTTGGAGTTTATTATCTAAGATAACACAAAGGATCAAACCTTTACTCGCATGAGCAGTCCTTCCTCACATGGGTATTCTTCAGTGAGAAGAACTCACATGACTACCAAGTTGTAAATAAGTACCTGTAAAAAGGATGGGGGTGAGACTTCTGCTTAGTCTTACAATACATAAAGAACAATTAATTGCTGGTTAACAAAAATGTGTAGATGTTTTTAATGTGTGTGTGTGTGTATAAGAATAAGAATATAATTTTGTATTGTGTATAAACTCTTGGATGCTAACCAGTTGTGTTCCATATCCCATCGTTTCAGTAAAACTTATGAGTAAACTTGTTTCCTATTTGCTAGAGAATTGAAAAGCATTATAAATACTTTAAATGGGCATTCCACTGAAATGAAAGGAGCACCAGTATCTGCCAAAGTTGTTCAGCAGCATGAGAGATACAGGGCCATTGGGTGCACCTTATATATTTGGCATCTGTAAAGCAATTAATTAACCTTTTAGCCAATGGCAACACATTTCTATCACATCTTAGAAGCTTTTACATTTATGTGAGCTCCCTCTAGTGTCTTCTTTACAGGAAAGCATTTGGATTTGTTCTATTAGATGGATCTCTGTGGCTGAGTTGGGGATGTTCCTGACTTTGACGGAGAAACATGAGGGTTCAAAGTATATTTACTCTGTGTTTTCATTAATCACCACACCACCCCAAAAAATTTACAAATATCTTTGTTTTGTGTGTGTGTGTGTGAGAGAGAGAGAGAGAGAGAGGGATGAGTGCAGCCCTAATCAATCATTTTTCTTATACAAACAAGGGAACAAATAATTTAACTGAACACACCCACATTAATTAAAGAAAGAGTCAGCTGCCTACAGATGTGGTATCTTCAAAACCAGCAGAAAGTTAATCTGAGTTAGCTCTTTAAATCACTGCACTATGGGGCTATATCGCTTCTCTTGTAGGTTTCCAGTGGCCACACAGAGCAGCACCGGGGACAGTGTTAACCAGTTTGCTTCTTGACAGAATTTACTGTTTAAGGGCTAATCCCATTGATATTTATGTGAGTAGTCCCTTTGACTCTGATTCAGGGTTGGGAGGTCAGGCCCTGTATGATTAATTCACTTCTAACCTGTTGTGGGTTTTTTTAAGAGTTGGCACATTTCCTCTATATCTTGCTAGAAACATAAGATTGACTGTTATAGAACTTGGCTGTTTCTGGAATATATTTACGTTTTATCAGAAGTTTCTTGATATAGTACTACTGGGCATTAATATATAATCTTAACAGAATTTTTGTATGTCTAACATAATAGTTTATCCAGTCTTTATTATCAGCAAACCAGAGTATGAGGTACCACAAACACAGATAAGATAGATTTCACATGAAAGCTTCCCTACAAAATATGGAGTACGGTTTGTGTCAGGGAGAATTGGATGTGGCAGAAGCAACTTTGTGCTTCAGTTATTATATGCTGCTGCAGTGGCCTCCTGTTGGCCATCACTACCAAGGATAAATCAGGTTGTTCTAATTTACACTGGAAGCTGGATCAGTTCCAAACTGGCAGCCCTCTGGCACTTTTGAACTTGTGGTTCTTGGTAGTGTTTCTTTATTCTCTGTTTCTCTTTTTGTCAGAGGCACAGACCCACAACATATCCTCATGAGGAAATTGCCATCCACAGTTTTCACCATCTTGCCAGAAAAGCTCTTTATTTGAAAAATAAAAGTCAAATTTTCCTTTTTGGATAGCTTCTTCCTCTCACTCTGTTGACTTTTTGTTATCCCTTCAACCATTCCTCAAATCATATCTACCCCTCTCACTTTAAGATGGCCCTTTCTGTTACACCTATTTTGAAACTGTCTTTAGAATTCTGCTAGAACTTCCCTCTATGAACAGACCAAGTACAATGGGATCAACCAAGTAGGATAATTTACATGATGCCTGTATGTAGTTCCTCATAACAAATCCTAGGCCAGGGAATGCTAAGGATTTTTGAAGGGCCGGAAGGAGGGGAACAAAGGCTTTTAATCACTAAAGATTAAAAAAAAAACAAATTTAGCAATGTACAATAAGGGTTTATTCTCCAGGTTACTTTTTCTGCATAATGTAGCAAGGCAGGTCCTCTTGGAGCAACCCCTCTTGTCTTGAGGTGGTCCTGCAGGCACCCTGTTCTCATTTTCCTATCATAAACTTAATCTTTGCTCTTTAGAAATTCTAGCAGTGCTCTCTGGCACTATCTTCCACTCAATCTCAGCTGCCCCTTCCTTTCTCCAGCTCCCTACTGCTGTCTGAAGTGGTTCTTCTCTCCTGTCCCATTAGAAGGATGGTGCAGGTAAACTGGGCCCACTCCCTCTTGGAAGGTCCAATCCCCTCGTGACACGTAACTGAGTTTTAGTCTGTTACGAGCACACTAAATGCTACTACCCTTATTTGCTACATCTTCAATATACATATACTATTGTATCAGACTTTTGAGCTTCAGATCACCTTCCTCTGTCTTTCTGATACCGTGGCAGTGCTTTAAACATCAAAACAAGTCACCACACTGTTTTAGAGCTTGTAAAAGCACAAAGTGTTTTCAATCGGTTTTCTCTGCTTTCCCAGATGTACTGCTCCAGCTTTAGCCTAGCCAAGAGTGCTAGCTGGAATGAAATCAGCTTTGTGGAATGTCTCTATTTTAAAATGTTTCTTTGATACTGTACTTCATTAAGGGGTCCTGAGAGGAGTTAGTGACCTGGCAAATTGCAATTATTTTGGAGAGATGGACGAAAGTACTTGTTATATTAAAATACATATAAAACAGTTACTTTCCCATCATTTTAAAATGCTTGGAGATTTACTAGGAAGAGATGATTTAAACAAGTCATTTGTCAATCCTTTTTTCCTACCAGTGACAGATTTCAATAAAATTATATTGTGGTTATTTAAAAAGTCTTGGGAACGATTAATGTTGTTGGATTCTAGTCCAGAATCCTCTAAATAAAAAATAAATTATTCCTCACTTATTATGTGTTGCGTCGGCTAAACTTTTTTGTTTATAAAAATGTTTAACTAATATATATATATAACATCAAGAGTTTAAAAATATGCATCACAAGTGCCAGTTATTTTAGTGAGAATAATTACTCATTATTCAGATGTGATTTTATATTTAGAAATCTGAGTCACTTTGAATCAGTAACACATGTAGCAGAAATGTTGTTGAGCTTATGACACTGCTTATTTTGCAGCCTTTTAGGTACAACTCAGCCCTGTTTCCAGTGATTTCAATCAATCAGACATAGACCTGTCTTCAAAGCAAGGAATATAAACATTTGCCAAAGCATGAACTTAGACACAGAATTGCATGTCAAACTTTGGACAGTTGTGCACACTGGCGGCCCTAGCACCTATGCATTTAAGGATCCAGCTCTAACAGTCCAGGTTGTGCAGTGGCCCTGTAGCTATTGTGCGTATACTAGCATCAGAGCTATCATTATTCTGCCTGTGCATGACAGAAAACTTCAACCTATAGAACTGTAGACCCCCAGTTCCTTTTTCTGAACACTTAAGTAAAAATAATCAATGTTTCTTGTGACAGCTTTTACCACATGAAAAAGGAGGCAATCCTGAGTCCCACTATTCTAACTCTGTTTCTCAGCTGTTCTGGTACTAAACCCAAAGTACTTATGGTAATCTGGCAACTGGTCTGAACACAGCAATTAACTATCAGATTAGGGTTATTGTGTTTGTTTCTGGAATAATGTTTTTGAAGAAAATGTATTGGTGTTCTGGTATTATGGGGACCTCTTTTTGTGTATGGCAAATGAGCTCCGGGATCAAGTACAGTTTACCAGGAATTACCCATTCCACTATTAATAGCAGAATAGCTGCATGAGATTTGTGTTCAAAGTAAGATTTCTTCCTCATGCACCACACTTATATAGGAGAATAAATTAAGCTATTTTAAAAAGCAGATGGTGGATGTGGCTGTAATTGAAGAGACCTTCTGAGTGGATAAAGGGTTCCATAAATTCTAAAAAGATAGTTTAGTCAAATTAGTTCTGCCTCATCTCACCATGAGAGGAAGGGTTATGATCCTTTAATCAATAAAAATCAACCATTCAATATTGATAACCATTCTCATCCGAGATGGTTTTATATTTAGCTTCCTCACCAGGGAAAGAGCTAGTCTTTGTAAAATATTGTCCACCAGCTAAAGCTAGTCTGTATTCTGAGGATCGCAGAACAGTATTAATTTTATGAAGTCTGTGTTGATCTTTGGAATACAAATCAGGAAATATCATCAGAGTCACATAATCTCAAGAAACCAAACCAATATTGCAAGAAAGAGAGAAAGAAAGACCTTTCCTTGAAGGAGAAACTGGTTCTGTGAAGACCTAGACCCCAAAGAGATCTTAAGTAAATATCACCTACCTAAATATAGCTCTGACAACTTAGCCACTACTAATGAATACATACATATATAATTAGAAGGCTATGTTAGAGGTCTTTATTCTAACAATTTGTGTAGTTTTTCTTTAGTAAAACAGTTAAAATAGTGTATTAGTGTGTGCATCTATAGACTATAGAATATCTTAAGTGGTAGACTTAAAGGAAATGAGACATGTTCAGTGTCCACAGCTGCAGACTCTAGTTAAACACCAGGTTGATCAGCTTCATTTCTGATTCTTCATCTATAACAGCTACCATCTGGTATAAAAAGGCATAGTTCTCAAGTGTGGTCATTTCTTGCTGCTGACAGCTCTTCACTGTGTCTCTTTAATTAGGCAGAGGAACACAGCACATCCGACACGTATTTTTGTGGACCACTCATTGTACATATTGACAAAGCAGCAATTATTTTGGTGCCCACAAGTAGTTCAGAATATTCATTATTTCACATCTAGTGGTATCACTCTGATTATATCATCATCATCAATGGAAGTTTTAGTGTCCTGAACGCTCCATGCATAAACTGCATGTAGTCTATATGTTCAAATATATACAAAAAAACTGTCTTGAGTAAGAAAGGATGTAAGGCTAAAATACCTAGGCTAACAGCTATTGGGCCTTTTTTTTTAATCTCCCAAAGGCCAATTAAAACACACGTTATAACACAGATGCTCCTAACCATAGCAGAGGGTTGTGAAAAGAGGCACTGCAAGAGATGTGAGAACTGCTACAACAAAATACACTGTAGTTGGAAAGAAAATAAAATAGAAGACAATAGAAGCAAGGAAGATAAAAATGCAGTTTATTGCAATGTATGTTAAATGATGCAAAATTATTTTTGCAGATCCTCGGCCAGTGTAAATCACAGTGATTTCAATGGAGCTGCATTGATTTATGCCAGGTGAGTTTCTCATCCATTATGTTGTTTGGTTTATATAACATGTTAAGATGCACACAGATTTGGGGCTTGATCCTTGGTCTTTAGGCTGAGCCTGTGGTCCAATCCTGTCTGCTCTGAGTGTTACAACAACAGCAAAAAGGGGGGGTAGAAAGGGTGGGACAGACCTGGAGGGAGACCTCCTGGCTAATCAGTGCCAGCATTGACAGCCACAGAGCAGGAGGTTTGGGGGGGGGGGTTAACTCTTTTGTGGCAGGCAGACCTTTTCTCTAGATAGTTTTTCTATAGTGCCAGCATCTCCAGCTCTGTAATGCTTGTGCGCCACAAGAGCACTTTTACTGCACTGCTATTATTCTTCAAAGTATGCTAGTCAGATTAAAATGTTTTCAATGATCCTTAATAAAAAGGGAAATCACCATGATTTAGCATATACATATCACTTTACAGTACACATTCAAAGTGCTGTACTATGGAAAAATGTTTGTGCAATACCGGGGCACAGTGTAGTACTTGGATTGAGAAATCTTCTGTATAATTAATGTTTGTATTTAACATCTAAAATCATCAGGGTGTTTGCTTATTTCGGTTTGCTATCCCAGGAGTTTCTCTCCCTTCTTCCCATAGCACATGAAATGAATATCAGGGCTAAGGAGAATAAACCCTGTTAGAAGCTATTAGAAATCTGCTGGTATAATACAGTAGCTACACACAGTTTAAAAAAAAAAAAAAAAAAAGATGGTGGCGACCAATAATTGGGTTACATCTATGCAGCATTTCAGCAGATAGTTACCCAGATAGCATGCAAATCAAATCGACCCGTTGCCATAGCACCCTAGAGCCGTGTTAGCAGTTTAATTTAACAGAGGTCACTGGATGGTAACGTCAAGGAACAAATACTGAAAATTTTAACTGGTAAGAAGTGTTAGTACTTTGTAACTCATTGTGAGCTTTTTATTTTATAGAAGTTTTAGTCAGGGATTCAGTAAACCTGTTTTGGAAAAGGATGTATCTTTTAAAAAATCTGATTTTTTGGACCAAATCAAAGCTTCCATTGGGGTAATCATACTAAAACAGGAGAGTAGAAGGAGGTGTAAACCCAAAGTAGACTCCTATAGACATGATTGTGCCTGTGAAAGATAGGCACGATTTAGGGCTAGATTTTTAAGGGTATTTAGGCAACTGAAGATACAGATAGACACTAGGTGCCTTTGAAACTCCTGCTAGGCACCTATCTTCCATTGGATTCAATGGCTGTGTTGCCCAATGGTGAGAGTCCATAGTCATCTAGCCCAGTAGCAAGAGAGTAAGTGGCTGGGGTAGGGGAACCCAGACATACTCCACCAGGTTTCAGCCAAGGGCTCAAAAACAATTCAAAATATGTGGGTGAGGGGGCAGGTGCCCCTACATCTGTTCCCTGGGCCACTTCCTACCCCAGCTTTGGTTCCTCTGTTGGTGCCACTAGTCTGTCTTAGGGTCCCTCTTGGAGTTCTCTCTGGTTACTTTGTAGAGGGTCTCCCTCTATCTGTGGTGACTTGTGTCATAAATGTAAAGGGAAGGGTAAACCCCTTTAAAATCCCTCCTGGCCAGAGGAAAAATCCTCTCACCTGTAAAGGGTTAAGAAGCTAAAGGTAACCTCGCTGGCACCTGACCAAAATGACCAATGAGGAGACAAGATACTTTCAAAAGCTGGGAGGAGGGAGAGAAACAAAGGGTCTGTGTCTGTTGGTATGCTATTTTGCCGGGGATAGAACAGGAATAGAGTCTTAGAACTTTTAGTAAGTAATCTAGCTAGGTATGCGTTAGATTATGAGTTCTTTAAATGGCTGAGAAAAGAATTGTGCTGAATAGAATGATTATTTCTGTCTGTGTGTCTTTTTTGTAACTTAAGGTTTTGCCTAGAGGGATTCTCTATGTTTTGAATCTAATTACTCTGTAAGGTATCGACCATCCTGATTTTACTGCTATTAAAAGTCTTCTTGTAAGAAAACTGAATGCTTTTTCATTGTTCTCAGATCCAAGGGTTTGGGTCTGTGGTAACCTATGCAAATTGGTGAGGATTTTTACCAAACCTTTCCCAGGAAGTGGGGTGCAAGGGGGGGGAGGATTTTTGGGGGAAAGACATGTCCAAACTACGTTTTCCAGTAAACCCAGTTAGAGTTTGGTGGTGGCAGTGGTTATTCCAAGGACAAAGGATAAAATTAATTTGTACCTTGGGGATGTTTTAACCTAAGCTGGTAAAGATAAACTTAGGAGTTTTTCATGCAGGTCCCCACATCTGTACCCTAGAGTTCAGAGTGGGGGAGGAACCTTGACAACTTGTCATTCTCGGGCCCCACGGCTGAAGGGTCTGCAGCAGCTTGACCGTAAGGGCCTGGTGCTGGCCTGCTGGAGCCTCAGCAGCTCCTCTGCAGGAGGCTGCAACACCCAACTGCTCTCCTCCTCTATCTGCCCAGACTGAACTGAGCTGCTCCCTTTTGGACTCTGCCTCCAGCGCGTGTACCCAGTGAGGTGAGGCTTCCTGGGTCCAGAGCAACTTCTTAACTCTCACTTCACCACCGTGGGGTTCATACACCCCGTCATAGACCCCTAGATAAGAGTACTATTGCAGAATATGGAGCTGTGAAGACTGCTCTTTTTGGATAGATTGGGCGGGGGGGAGAGTTGAAGGGAAAGGAACCAGCCTAGGGAATCCTGTTCCTCCAGGGAGCAAGCCATACATCTTCACTAGTACTTGACAGACTGGTGATGCAAGTCCAGGACCAGTAGAGATTAATAGACATAGCAGCAGAACAATATTTGGAAAGTCTGCCTGGGAGGACACAGTTGAGAGTGCTGGCACCACGCTGACGGAAGCTGTACAGTAAAGGGAAGTCAAAAGTTGCTGCATGTATGCAAATGAATTAGTTCTGAAAATGTTTTTTACTGCCTCATGACTGCAGACAGCTGGGTAGTATTGTGTGATATGATATGAGAGCATCAAACAAGAGAACAAAGTCTAAAAAGGATTGAGAGTTTGTATGAAATTTTGTCACTTGCCTCATCAAGGGGGAGAAAAGGATTGTTTTAAAAATAGGGCAACATGGGGCGGGAGTCAAACATGTAAGTTGAGCAGTTAGATGTTATCCAGGCTGCTAGCAGCCCTTTTTTTCCCCATACCTGACGTACAGCAGAACTTATGACTCATAGGTCTTATTTTTCATCATCCCTGAAAGAACAGACTCCACAGCACTTCCAAAATCGCATTACAAAAGGGAGTTGACATTAGCTCATGCTGCAATTTGCTGCGATTTGCGATTTCTTCAGAGTACAACTAAAGAAGGAGATGTTTTTGAATGAGATATAGTCCCTCTCTTGCCCATAAAGTTCAGCAAGCCCAAGGTAAGGTGTATGGGAAATATACACAGGCATTCACACATCCTGAATATTTTTATTATCCCCTTTTAAAAATTAAAAGCAATTAGTTTAAGGAATTGGATATGTTCTTAGTACTTTAAAGATAGAGTGGTTTCAGAGTAAGAGCCGTGTTAGTCTGTATTCGCAAAAAGAAGAGGAATACTTGTGGCACCTTAGAGACTAACCAATTTATTTGAGCATAAGCTTTTGTGAGCTACAGCTCACTTCATCGGATGCATACTGTGGAAAATACAAAAGATGTTTTTATACACACAAACCATGAAAAAATGGGTGATTATCACTACAAAAGGTTTTCTCTCCCCCCACCCCACTCTCCTGCTGGTAATAGCTTATGTAAAGTGATCACTCTCCTTACACTGTGTATGATAATCAAGGTGGGCCATTTCCAGCACAAATCCAGGGTTTAACAAGAATGTCTGAGGAAGGGGGGGGGGGATTAGGAAAAAACAAGGGGAAATAGGCTTGAATAGAGACTGGGAGTGACTAAGTCATTATGTAAGGTAACCTAAGTTAATTGTATCCAATTTGCAAATGAATTCCAATTCAGCAGTCTCTCGCTGGAGTCTGGTTTTGAAGTTTTTTTGTTGTAATATCGCAACTTTCATGTCTGTAATCGCGTGGCCAGAGAGATTGAAGTGTTCTCCGACTGGTTTATGAATGTTATAATTCTTGACATCTGATTTGTGTCCATTTATTCTTTTACGTATAGACTGTCCAGTTTGACCAATGTACATGGCAGAGGGGCATTGCTGGCACATGATGGCATATATCATATTGGAAGATGTGCAGGTGAACGAGCCTCTGATAGCGTGCCTGATGTTATTAGGCCCTGTGATGGTGTCCCCTGAATAGATATGTGGGCACAGTTGGCAACGGGCTTTGTTGCAAGGATAGGTTCCTGGGTTAGTGGTTCTGTTGTGTGGTATGTGGTTGCTGGTGAGTATTCGCTTCAGGTTGCGGGGCTGTCTGTAGGCAAGGACTGGCCTGTCTCCCAAGATTTGTGAGAGTGTTGGGTCATCCTTCAGGATAGGTTGTAGATCCTTGATAATGCGTTGGAGGGGTTTTAGTTGGGGGCTGAAGGTGAAGGCTAGTGGCGTTCTGTTATTTAATTTGTTAGGCCTGTCCTGTAGTAGGTGACTTCTGGGAACTCTTCTGGCTCTATCAATCTGTTTCTTCACTTCTGCAGGTGGGTATTGTAGTTGTAAGAATGCTTGATAGGGATCTTGTAGGTGTTTGTCTCTGTCTGAGGGGTTGGAGCAAATGCGGTTGTATCGCAGACCTTGGCTGTAGACAATGGATCGTGTGGTGTGGTCAGGGAGAAAGCTGGAGGCATGTAGGTAGGAATAGCGGTCAGTAGGTTTCCGGTAGAGAGTGGTGTTTATGTGACCATCGTTCACTAGCACTGTAGTGTCCAGGAAGTGGATCTCTTGTGTGGACTGGACCAGGCTGAGGTTGATGGTGGGATGGAAATTGTTGAAATCATGGTGGAATTCCTCAAGGGCTTCTTTTCCATGGGTCCAGATGATGAAGATGTCATCAATATAGCGCAAGTAGAGTACGGGCATTAGGGGATGAGAGCTGAGGAAGCATTGTTCTAAGTCAGCCATAAAAATGTTGGCATACTGTGGGGCCATGCGGGTACCCATAGCAGTGCTGCTGATTTGAAGGTATACGTTGTCCCCAAATGTGAAATAGTTATGGGTGAGGACAAAGTCACAAAGTTCAGCCACCAGGTTAGCTGTGACATTATCGGGGATAGTGTTCTTGACGGCTTGTAGTCCATCTTTGTGTGGAATGTTGGTGTAGAGGGCTTCTACATCCATAGTGGCCAGGATGGTGTTATCAGGAAGATCACCGATGGATTGTAGTTTCCTCAGGAAGTCAGTGGTGTCTCGAAGGTAGCTGGGAGTGCTGGTATCATAGGGCCTGAGGAGGGAGTCTACATAGCCAGACAATCCTGCTGTCAGGGTGCCAATGCCTGAGATGATGGGGCACCCAGGATTTCCAGGTTTATGGATCTTGGGTAGTAGATAGAATATCCCAGGTCAGGGTTCCAGGGGTGTGTCTGCGGATTTGATCTTGTGCTTTTTCAGGGAGTTTCTTGAGCAAATGCTGTAGTTTCTTTTGGTAACTCTCAGTGGGACTGGGAGTGGCTAAGTCATTATGCAAGGTAACCTATTTCCCCTTGTTTTTTCCTACCCCTCCCCCCTTCCTCAGACGTTCTTGTTAAACCCTGGATTTGTGCTGGAAATGGCCCACCTTGATTATCATACACATTGTAAGGAGAGTGATCACTTTACATAAGCTATTACCAGCAGGAGAGTGGGGTGGAGAGAGAGAAAACCTTTTGTAGTGATAATCACCCATTTTTTCATGGTTTGTGTGTATAAAAACATCTTTTGTATTTTCCACAGTATGCATCCGATGAAGTGAGCTGTAGCTCATGAAAGCTTATGCTCAAATAAATTGGTTAGTCTCTAAGGTGCCACAAGTACTCCTTTTCTTTTTTTAAAGATAGATTATTATTTCTTCCACATTAGCTCCACATAAGAAAAGCAAACAGTTTGGCCAGAATAAAGACTGTCCCCAGCTTTTACTCAATCCTTCAACTAAGATTGAAACACAATCATTTTCAAAAGACCATTTTATTTTATGCTTGAAGAAAATCCATGCACAAAAAGATACAACATAAAGAAACATTTTCATTTTGACTGTTCAATGTGATCTCAAAGAAAGATCTAATAAATGCAACACATTCAACATGCTTAAAAATACATCTGTAATCTTCAGTATGTAGTGAGAACTTCTGATTTTCTTATACAGAGAAACCTTTTATTCTCTGGTTACATTTGAATGATCTTTTCATCAAATTCTGGAAGGGGCAGCCACACTTGATTAAAAGGTACCAACTCTCTCTTTGAAGTCATCTATCAATTTTTTCCATTGAGAATATGTCACAGATTTTCTATACCACCCAGTACAATCACGGGGCTCTTGTCTTTTCCAGAAGTGTTCAAACTGCATATCTAGCTGCCACCAGTAAACATGTTGTTTGGTCAGCTTCATAGTGAGTATATCCCCAAGTGATAACCCCAGTAAAGTCTTCAAGGGATCACAGAAATGTAGGACTGGAAGGAACTCGATAGGCCATCTAGTCCAGTGCCCTGCACTGAGGCAGGACTAAGTATTATCTAGCCCACCCCGACACTGTTTGTCAACCTGTTTTTAAAAACCTTCAAATGACAGAGATTCTACAGCCTCCCTAGGTAATTAGTTCCAGTGCTTAACTATCCCCTCTGTCCTCCCCCCAACATGTCTAACCTAAATCTCCCTTGCTGTAATTTAAGCCCATTACCATTTGTCCTGTCCTCAGTGATTAAGGAGAACAATTTTTCACACTCTTCTCTATAGCAATTTTTATGTATTTGAAGACTTACATCCTCCCTCAGGCTTCTCTTCTTCAGAACAACCAACTCAATTTTTTAAAATCTTTCCTCAGAGGTCATGTTTTCATCACTTTTGTTTCTCCTCTGGAATTTCTCCAATTTGTCCACATCTTCTCCAAAGTGTGATGCCCAGAACTGGACACAATAATCCAGCTGAGGCCTTATCAGGGCTGAGTGGAGTGGAAGAATTACTTCTCATGTCTTGCTTACAACACTTCTGGTAACACTTCCCAGAATGATTTTAGCTTTTTTCGCAATAGTATTACATTGTTGAATCATATTCAATTTCGTCTATAATTCCCTAGGTTGTCCTTAGATACTATATCCCTATATCCTTTTCTAGTCCTCTAGGATCTTTCCCACCCTCCATGAGTTCTCAAAGATACTTGCTAATGGCCCAGAGATCTCTTCAGATAGTTCCTTAAGTATTCTGGGAACTATTTCATCAGGCTGTGCAGTCTTTAAGACATCTAATCTAAATAATTCTTAATATGTTCTTTTCCTATTTTAGCATCAGATCCTACCCCATGAGACATGAGTTGTCATGAGGCAGCTTGACTCCTTCTGTTTTCAAAGGGTACTGTTATAACTGTGGTCCACTATTCTTGAACTTTAAGGCAGTCCCTCAAAATGTGGGGAATGGTGCCAATCATTTGGTCACTTCCTCCAGCAAAGATAAGGTGTCCTTATGAAGTTTTATAAGGCTGAAGACGGGCAAGATACCACTTGAACAATGGAATTATTTTATGGTGATGTACAGAGTCCTTTGCCATATCACTGAGCACTGTTCAAGAAATATCCTGACCTATAACCTACTATTACCATATAATTAAAGTTTATATTTCCCATCATTTTTGAGATTGAAAGAAGTTTATAAATCTTTTCAAAACTTTCTTGTGACAGAGTCTGTCTTGGTGGAGCCCCCATGTAACCAAATGGGGCACTGCTCATCCTGTGACAGGATCTTTGACAATTAGTTATTGCCTCTCATGGGGTTCAGTACAGAGGGCTTTAGCCCTCTGGCTAAGACACACTTGAGACCCACCCCTTCTGGGGTATTAAAGCACCAAAATAAGAAGAATGCTAAGAACTCAAAACAGGGCCACCCAAGAAGTCCTCAGCCGGACCCCGTCCTACTCAGGGCTTGTCTTCATGAAGTCAATCCTTTGGTCAGTCTCCATGGGTCCAGACCGTCTCATCCACCAGCAGGCTACTCCAGGCAGCAAGCTATCCCTGACTCTTGGCCAAAACCAAACTTCCCTCACAAGGGAGAAGCCAAGCTCTGCTTTCCACCCACCCTAGTCAGTCCCAAACTTAGCGAGGCCTTCTTTTAACTTCCATCTCCACACTTGAGATCTGCTGTAGGCATAGCAGTGGTGCCAGTCGTGTCTGCAGGCCCTCATTACATTTCTCCCTTTGCCAATGTGGGTGCCATCACTATTTATTCATATTTTTGCTCATTTCTAGACTTCTGAGTTTCATTTGGCATGAGAAGTAGAAATAATGAACTATTACACTTAGCTCTTGTATATTATTTTAATCTACCAGATATTGCACTCAAATAATGGACAAATGCAATTTTACCCAATACCATTCAAGCCTTTAGGCTCAGAGACCCAAAGACAATGGAAGTCAATGCAGTCTCTCTATTGACTTCACTCTGAGTTGGATCAGACCATAAGTGGGTTTTAATAATAGGAACTAGGTCTCTAGCAATGTTAATCATATAAGAATTCTCAGGACTTCCCTTCCCTTATTTATCTGATGAAGACAAATGGTGATTTATATTACTTAGAAAGTAGAAACTGGAATTAAATATCTTATCTGATTATGTGGTGCTATATAAACAGTGTTTAAGTGAATGTGAATTTCTCAAACTCATTCTGAGTTTAGAAAGTTCTCAGGTATTGCTCAGTGAAAAAAGAACATTTTCAGTTGTCACCTTACCTAGAATCATGCAATTCTCCAGATTATGTGGTGCTCCATAAATGATAGAAATCATACTTTTTGACAAACTATGTCACAATGCCAGAAAGAAACATGATTTAACAGTTTGTCTGAAGGATCCTCTAGAAGCTCAGGTAACATTACTACCCTTGTCCCCACCTTGTGTTTGTTTTTTTTAAATATCAGCTTAGAAGAATCATAAAAGTTAGAAACGTTTGAGGTCATTTACTCTATTCTTCTGTCAATAAACAACTGTTCCCTTTTATACATTTGCTAGTGTCTTGTCCACACTGATTTTAAGTGTTCCAAAAAGTGGGACCCCCACCACTTTTATTGGGAGACTATGCCACAGTCAAATATATTTGACTCTAAGGATGTATCTTTGCTATTCTTTCCAATTTTTTTCCATTCTTAATTTCGTCCCTTTGGTGTTAGTTGTACCCCCTTGTAAATAGTCCCTCTCCATCTTCAGTGTTCATATGCTTCAGTATTCATATCAAAGATTTGTAAAATACTATCATGTCTCCCCCAGTATTTTCCTCTTAGTAATATGATATTTTATTAATGTGGTTTCCAGAGTTTCTGAGCAATAGCAACCCCTTTTGACTTCGGTGGGAGCTCTGGACGTTAACACGTTTGAAAGTCAAGCAATACATGCCTTTTCTTTTTAAGTCAGTCTCTGAAGCAATGATTTGATTTGATTTTTTTTCTCTTCTCTGAGCACCTTTCCACTTATTAATATCTTTCCAGTGGTGAGGTGCCCAGAGCTAAATGCAGTATTTCAAGGTTTTTCTTCTAGAGCTATAGAGAGAGAGGCTATTACTTAGCTATATGACATTACTTCAATGTATACTGCCCTAAACTGCAGTGGAGTTCTGTATTTCCATCAAATTCATAATGATTACATTTGATTGCAGCTCCATATTGTTTATGCATGCAATATCCTATACAATCTGTAAGGCCTTCATTCATTTAGATTCTTACGAATGTGTCTAACCTAAGTACTATACATGTCCTTAAGCACCTTTGTGAGGCAAAGGGAGGCCTGTAAGTGAAAACAGAGTGCCAGAATTGGGATTTTTAAGACAGACTTTAAGTCTAACCTTTCACCCAAATATTGTGTGTCAAATGTTGTTCAGAGTTCAGCCACAATGCCAAAATATAAAAAGGGAAGTTAAGCATCTGTCTGCGGAATAAAGGACTGCTCCTGTGTGTGCATGAATGATAGAGTGGGATTGGTGTTTTCCTATTATTTCAGTTTCAATTATTTGCTAGTCTGGCATTTTAAAAAAAAATTTGTTTCTGGATTCTTGTAGGATGAATGGACTGACTGACTCATGATCAAGAAAACACTTACAGACCTGCTGACTGACTGGATGTCTTTTTGAATCCACAGATTTCATAGAATCATAGAATATCAGGGTTGGAAGGGACCTCAGGAGGTCATCTAGTCCAACCCCCTGCTCAAAGCAGGACCAATCCCCAATTTTTGCCCCAGATCCCTAAATGGCCCCCTCAAGGATTGAACTCACAACCCTGGGTTTAGCAGGCCAATGCTCAAACCACTGAGCTTCCCTCCCCCCATTTACTGGATTTACGGATCCAGAAGTTCCTGGAATGGAGTGACTTTTTGTTTGCATAAGGTTTTGTATAATATAACCCCAATTCGCATAATCCTATTTGCATAACAGGAGCCCATTTGTTGCTTCTGAAGTTACTGGTGAGTTTCCCATTCTTTTTTGCCAAGGAACTCCTCAGGAGTCACAAGAGTGGGGGGAGAGGAAACCCTGCCAGGCCACAATTTTCAAGAGCTGAAGATAAAGAACACACTGCTTTGGCTATGTCTCCCATTGCCATGGCTGCTTGCTGGTCCTATTGGTCACTAGCCTCTACCCCTGCAAACCTACCATGCCTGACAAAGAGTCCTGTGTTTTCACTCTCCCGGCTGGCTACCAAGGGATAGGAGTTCAACAGTGTGCAATATCACAGTGGTTCTCAACCAGGAGTCTGGGGGCCCCTTGAGGGGCCATGAGCAGGTTTCAGGGGGGCCTCCAAGCAGGGCCAGCATTATACTCTCTGGGGCCCGAGGTAGAAAGCCAAAGCCCCACTGCATGGGGCTGAAGCCAAGGGCCCTGAGCCCCACCACCTGGGGCTGAAGCTGAAGCCTGACTAATGTAGCTTTGCAGAGTCCCCTGTGGCATTGGGCCACAGGCAACTGCCCAACTTGCTACCCCCTTACGCTAACCCTGGCTTTTCTATGCAGAAAACCAGTTGTTGTAGCACAGGTGGGCCATGGAGTTTTAAGAGCATGTTGTGGGGGGGCCTCAGAAAGAAAAAGGTTGAGAACCTCTACAATATCAAACATTTGGCACCTGCAAGCAAGCCAGCAAATCCATTGACAAACCAGATGAGCTGAGAAAACCATCAGCTAATCTTTTCAATCACTTACCTGAGTCTCCTTCCCTTCCATTTGATACACACCCTTGTTGTATCTTGTGTTAAATTCATTGTAATCTTTTAGGGCTTATCTCATACTAATAGGATGCTACCAAGGGCATCTACATCAGTGGTTCCCAAACTAGGGGCACCGCTTGTTCAAGGAAAGCCCCTGGTGGGCCGGGCTGGTTTGTTTACCTGCCCGTTTCCACAGATTTGGCCGATCGCAGCTCCCAGTGGCCATGGTTCCCTGCTCTTGACCAATGGGAGCTGCAGGAAGCGGTGCGGGCCAAGGGACGTGCTGGCCACCGCTTTCCACAGCCCTCATTGGCCTGGAGTGGCAAACCGCGGCCACTGGGAGCTGCGATCGGTCAAACCTGTGGATGCAGCAGGTAAACAAACCAGCCCAGCCCGGCCCGCCAGGGGCTCTCTCTGAACAAGCAGCACCGCTAGTTTGGGAACCACTGCTCTACATGATACTCTTACAAATCATAAAAATTAGTAAAACATAGACCTTAAACTAGAACAAAGAACTGATGGCCCTTGGAATAGGGCAATGTAAGAGATAAAACTATTACCAGTACATTGATACCTGAAAAATAACTTTGTAAAAGGAGTCCAGAAAAAACGTTAACTACAAACTTTGTCCAATGCAGCATATGCAACAATGGACTGTTATGGGAACTATAAACAGTCATTTCATAAAAGTCTGTTATATATTCCTCAGAAGAGAGACATCTGTGGAAGAGAGAGTGATCCCAGGGGGCTGTTCAACATGATCTCAAATGTATAACTGGGGAAGACTCCAAGGAGGCAGAGAAGGGAGATAACAAGGCACTTTATACGAGAGGAGAAGGACTCCTATTTGGAGACAAAAGTCTGGGTTTCTGAGAAGGTGTCTCCAAAGGGTGAGGGAGAAAGAGAAACAGAACAGTGAAGATGTGCTCTTAATGTAGGTATATCTCATCCACTGCTTTCCCTGCAACTAATTTTGTTAGTGTATCAAAAAAATCTAGTTTGGCAAGATTTATTCTTTATCAGCAGCAGCAGCAGCTGCTGCTTATTACCCATGGTTTTGTTACCCTGGTTTTCCCTCACAGATGTTTTGAGGCCCTTCACTTAGGGGTCACAATAAGGTCACATTTATCCTTAACATCTTTATACTGTTAACAAATTGCATTTCTCATTAAATTCAGTTCGTGCTCCATTGACCACCTCAGCAACACGCATGTTCGCAACCAGCAAGCCAAATTCCTTTCACAAGGTAAATCACTACAGTTTTAAAACCAAGAACATCATTTAATACTATTTATTATTCTCAATACATTCTTTACCATGAAAAGTATTAACAGAAATCTTCGGCTAATACAAACAGCTGTGCTTTTTAATGGTCAGTGTTAATGTCCATTACACTCATGCAGGACCAGATGCATCCAAAGAATTCTAAAGAATCTGTAAAAGGTCATGATATAAAGTAAATTCTTGCTTTCTTCTGCACAGCCCTTTATGCATGAAATAAACTCTTAGAGCTAGTCTGTAAGGTTTCTAAACTGTCCTCTCTCCAATCCTTCCAGATTTTGCAATGATGCCCTCAATAATTACCAGTTGACAGTGCCAAGGTGGAGAGCCAGCAGGGATTATGGATGTTTATATTAATCAAATAAACTAATTCAGGACCATCAAGTTAGGCTAGGTAAGTGCATATGTACACATGTGATCTTATTACTATTAGCCTCATCTTCTTGCCCCTTTGTTACTTTCACTTGTTGCATCTTGTATTATATTAGGTTCCAATGCTGTGCTGAGAACTATGCAAGTGGACGCCTGCACATGAATGGAGCCCTATGACTTCAGTGGGGGTGAGCTGTAGCTCACGAAAGCTCATGCTCAAATAAATAGGTTAGTCTCTAAGGTGCCACAAGTACTCCTTTTCTTTTTGCGAATACAGACTAACACGGCTGTTACTCTGAAACAGATCCAACCATGAGGTTCTCAGTGCAGGACTGAGCCCTTAGATAGTAAGCACTTTCAGGGCTGGATTTCCACCTTACACACTCCTAGGCACAGCATCTTCAGCCCTCCCCACCCCCACAACTGGCCTTTGTGTTGCACACAGTTTTAGAGGTGTAAGGCACCCCTAAAATGCCGGTGCCCCTAGACACGTGTCTACTCTGCCTAATTGGAAATCTGGCCCTGAGCACTTTGGGTAACTCAATGTCTTCCTTTATTTTTTTGTAGAGCCAGCAGAATGAGGATGTCAGAATCCCAACAAGGGCAGTCATAGCCAAGGGTCAGAGCAGGGGCAAACCTGAGGCCGGGAATAGCCAAGAAGTTCGTCATCAGATCTAGGCCAGGGTCGATACCAAGGGTCAGAGTCCAAGTCAGGTTTCAGGTTCTGAGTCAGGAGTCAAAATCAAGCCAAGGTCAAGCAAGGAATTCAAGAGCAAGGCACAGAAACAGTCATAGTAGCTACAGAAGAGCTATACTGTTATCCATCTACTTCTTGGGTTTATATAGGGCATGGAGCCAATCAGGAGCCATAGGGCTTCTATCTGTCAAACCCTTGAGGTGGAATTTTCCATGGTCTATGTTCATAGAGGGTCATGGAAAGTGGAGCACAAACTAGTTACAACAGCTGCTGTTTAGCAGCCTGGAGATATTAGTTTCCTGGTAGCTCTGAAGGCCTGGGTTCTAGACATGTGGGGCCTTACAGTGGGGCTGATCCTTAGTGTGGCCTTTTAGCACTACTGCAATACAATAATAGCAGCACAAAGAAATAGTAGTTCTTTATTTAATAACCTGCCTCTTATTATTGTTCCCCCTTTTATAATTTATATTTCAGCGTTTTTAATCCTAACCCTCTTCTCTACCTTGGATAATTATTACGTGACCCAGATAACAAGTGATGTGAGATCTTTCCCTGACAGTAGCACTTTTGCCAAAGGACTTTATGCTAGTAAATTTGAGCTGCTTTTCAGCAGCTAATCCTCAGAGGGACACCTTCTGTCTTAGTTGTCATATCAAACATTATCGCTGTCATGTCTGTTTATAAGCATCTGTACTTTTATTGTCAACAATCTGTTGGGTTTTTTTAAAATCCCTGCACATTGTTTGGACATGTGGGGACATATGAATTATGATAGATGAACTGTGGCCTGATTTCTTTTGCTGCTGTAATTAGTCCACAAAACTTGTACCTGCAAATGAATTACAGATGCAAATCTGAGCACTTACAGATGAAACTACTTAGTGCACAACTACTTACACCTTAAAATTGTGGATGTAAGTTTTGTGGAACCACATTGCATGTCACTAACTGAAAATGTGGTCCACAGTGTGTAGTCATCATAACAGCCACCATAGGACACTAAGCTTATACAGCAAACAATACCTCTGCAAATACCATACAATTGTGCAATCCTTTGTATGTACACAAAGTTATCTTGCATAACTTTTAATAAGACTGAAAATAACATAGATTCAGTTTTGGTGAGTAGCAGTAATATAATATTGATGAGTATATTTGACACCAAAACAAATGAAGGAAAAAAAATAATTTTTTCCTTTTGTATATATCAAGGAAAGAATCTATTCTCCGTTAGAAAGAGAACTTATTTGCCATCTCCTGCCAAAGCAGAATTATGTTCTCTTTTGATTAAATTGTCTGAGGAAAAGTAAATATCATGTCCTTGAAAAGCCACATAATCTGAAGACTACAACTATTCATCACTTAACATGGAATGATAATGCTATTCAGTTCTTACAGTGTGAGTGCACCAAATATTTGTTTTCTGTTTATGAAGAAACTAATGAGCAAATAATAACATTTTCCACTAAGACATTCAAACATTTGTAACAGAATTTTTTCAAGACTTCTTAAGATTGTATGAATATTTTCTTTAAGATTGAACCATAGAGAGTGATAATTTTCTTCATAACAGCCTCACATAGAGACAATCTCAGGGCACTTCTGCTTAAACAGGAGATAAGGAGAAAAATGGGAACAGAATGGGACCCAAGTTTATTGTAGTCAACAGAAAGATACTTATTGATTTCAGTGGGTTTGGGATCGGTATCTACCAAAATTCCTTTAAACTGCATAGTTTAATCTCCCATTGCTGCTAAAGATATTTACATAGATAAATCCCAATAATACTAAAAGAATTTACATGTAGTATTGAAATTGATGCAGGAGGTAAGTTATGTACAACACAATTTCACTTCCCTTTCCTGCACTTCAGCCCATCTCTTTGAGAAGTATAGACCAGAGTCTATCCTATTAGGGCTTTTCACAAATCATTATACAGAGTCACACCCTATCACTATTGTATTCAAAGCCCTGAATATATGTGTAAGTAACAGTCAGTTTCAGAGACAATAGCTGTTTTAATAAT
Source organism: Lepidochelys kempii (assembly GCF_965140285.1). Classification (NCBI taxonomy): domain Eukaryota; kingdom Metazoa; phylum Chordata; order Testudines; family Cheloniidae; genus Lepidochelys; species Lepidochelys kempii. The sequence continues at coordinate 64,754,150 of NC_136383.1, forward strand.
TGAGGCATAGCAGGCCTACTTAAAATTGTTAGCCTGACTGGTGAAAAGTGGGTAAAGGTTCATGAATTGTCACAATAATCTGCTATAACAATATATAACATTGGTTAAGGGGCACATGATTTATGAGGAGACGCAGACGGAACTGGGGTTATTTAGTCTGCAGAAGAGAAGAGTGAGGGAGAATTTGATAGCAGCCTTCAACTACCTGAAGGGGGGTTCCAAAGAGGATGGAGCTAGGCTGTTCTCAGTAGTGACGGATGACAGAACAAGAAGCAATGGTCTCAAGTTGCAGTGAGGGAGGTCTAGGTTGGATATTAGGAAACACTATTTCACTAGGAGGGTGGTGAAGCACTGGAATGGGTTACTTAGGGAGGTAGTGGAATCTCCATCCTTAGAGGTTTTTAAGGTTTGACAAAGCCCTGGCTTGGATGATTTAATTGGTATTGGTCTGCTTTGAGCAGGGGGTTGGACTAGATGACCTCCTGAGGTCTCTTCCAACCCTAATATTCTATGATTCTATGAAATCTTTAAAGATTATGTAAAATAAAATTTCCAAACATAATTGTGTCTTAGTTTTAAGGGCTAATATCCCATGGTCTACCAGTACCACAATCAAAAGATTCGTTTTAATTGGAAAGGAGTATTGGGGAAGTCCTCACTTTGTTTGCATGTACTGCTTCATAAAAGCAAACTGTGTACACAGTCTGGTTACTGGTGGTATAAAAATCTTCTCCTCTACAACTTCTGCTATCTGAAATGGTATTGCTGTAGCTCACTGATTCTATGTTCATGTTCAGATTTCATCTAAATATATATCATGTATCCCTTGCCTGCTCCATTTAACTTTTCAATTCTTGTGATATTTATTTTAATTGTGTTACTTACAGTTAAGTGTAATTATATTAACTCTAAGAGACTGAAGGATACACTGTCAGCTAATGTAATTTTCCACCAAAGTCAATGGGTGTCTCCAGTTGATTTCAATGGGCTCTGGGTAAATCCTTTAGTTTATATGAAAGACAAAATCCACTATGTTTAGGGAAATTATCATTTCTTCCTGTCTATAACTGATTTGATTTGATTTAATTTAATAATAGTGAAATTGAAGACTTTACCTCTAGCCAAGTATAAGCAACAGACTGATAGTATCTGCCACAGAGCTTTGCCAAAACATCACGATATGCAACCCCCACACCTGCTATTGCTCTCCTTGTGTTGTCTAGACTGAAGAATACCAACCCTGTGAAATGGTGCAAAATTTTCTGGTGTTTTTTTATAATTAGGATGACAGACCACAAAAGGTATATTTAATGGATACCTCAGTGAATCCATTTAACTTAATGAGAATAGGATCAGGCCCAGAACAGAAAATAAACTAAGGTAGACAAGGTGTAAATAGGAAATTCAGAGATGTCACATGTCATGTAACAGCTAAATATTTTGTTGAGTCCTATTTGCAGCTCCCTTCTCCCCACCATGCTTTGTGCTAATTGGCAGACTCAGCAGAGAGGCCAAGAACTGCATGGGTCATTAAGACTGTTTCTCCTAGCCCAAAATCCCCATTCAGAGTTGAAGCAAGTTGGCAGGACAGCTGTAAGCGGGAAATTTGCTCACTACTGCCCTGGAAGACTTAATTTACTAGGGCTGCCAATCCTATCCCTTTCACCAACCGTTAATTTTTAAGATTAAGTTTATGGTTATATGCAAATTATTTGCAAACATGAAATTATCATATTAAATAATGTGCATAAAATATCACATATGGAGCTGCACACATTTGGTGGCTATAGAAATAAAGAGACTAACCAGAGATATTAAGTGAGAGAGGTCTCTCTGGAAGAGAGGTACGTGCAAATTCAGAAACTTCATAACAGTAAACCCTGAAAGCCAGATGAAATTTATCAAAATTCCAAAATAAGTAAAATATGAAACTACTGAATTCCAAACATAGAATATATCCTTCAAACGTCACCTTTCTCTGAGACTTGGTAAGTGGTCAACATGGGATTTATCTTTTAAAGAGTAGCAGTGGTTGAAATTGTAATTAAGTTCAGTATAGGGGAAAGTGGTTAAAAGCAATATTACAAGCAGATGAAAATACCACTTGCATGAAACTCAACTGGTAGGAATAAATTAGCATGATTTCTGCAAAGATATGTCATTCCTGTCAAACATGCCACAATTGTGGGAAAAGGTTAATAAAATAATGGGCAAAAGGGAACAAATATATATAATTTATTGGGACCTCCACAGATCTTTTGGCATGGTCCTTTGCAAAAGATTTTAAAATAAATTTAATAGGCATTGGATGAGAAACAAGATGTAAGGTTGTACCATGGATCAAACACTAGTAAGGAAACAAGAAATTATAAGTGACAGTGTGGAGAAAAAAATTAGTGGGGTGCCCAAGAGATTAAGTCATGTAGTAATATGGTTCAAGATATTTAGTAATGATATAGAAGATGTGCATAAAAGATGCTAAATCTGCCAATAACACACAATTATTCAGATAGAAAAACCATCACAGAATTATGAGAAACTCCAGAAGTATCTAATTCAATTAAATGAAAACTAGGCAACATGTTCACAAATTTAATTAAGATATGGGAAACATACTGCCCATTGGAAAAAATATTTTTCCTTTTCAAAGACACAGTGAGGGGTCTGAACGACCTATAACCTTTAATGAAAAAGATCAAGGAAGCATTGTGGAGAGATCAAGGAAGATGCATGATGCATAGCAATGGTCTAAACTGGATCATTAAGAAGAGAATAATATGGGCTTAAATAATGCTCTCCTGCAGGAAAACTCTTTGGAGGAAGCCAGGAGGAAAAAGATCTTTGAGGTCCACAGTTGTGAGAGAAACTGAGAGTCCAGCCTCTAAGCCCTATTTATTCTCTGAACTGATCTCCTCAACCTTTAAGTATCCAGTAAAAAGCAGGGTCATGAAAGCCGAGGCCCTGTGTGTCCTTACCGAGTCCATAGCTCTTTGCTCCCTGGTATCCCAGCTGCATTGGAGTTGTGATGCCAGGGATTCTCACATGTGGCAGCACCTGCAATGTCTCCCCTCAACACACAGACTTCAGTGGGGTTCTCCAGCAAGGAGGAAGCACCACAGAAATGTTAATACAACTCTATGCTGCATTAGTTGACAGGCTATTGAAAGGTATGTTTCCAGTCCTCTTCACATAGGCATCCCTGAAACCCAGTGATTGTGCTAAGTGGATCCACAGTTCTGTAGAGATGACTGATACCCCATCTATGTAGCCATGGGCAGAGGCTGATGTGGAGGGTGCACATATCAATGGTGCACATATCTATCCCATGGAACAAATCACAATGGCATTATATAACACATCTTGTCAAATCCTTCCACTCCCCCCATCAGCCTTCCTAGACTCCTTTGCCCCTCTTCCACCACAGAATCTATCTCATTAATCCCCAACCTTGGAACACCACCAGTATGTGCCTCAGAGTTTCATGATGATATTGACTTCCTCCATTATGTATTCAATCTCTCCTCCCTCAGTTCTGATGTATCCTTCCAAACACCACAACAGGCTAGATCCTCATGTATGTCTGATCTCCAATCATTGCATGTCATAAATATAAAGGGAAGGGTAAAGCCCTTTAAAATCCCTCCTGGCCAGAGGAAAAATCCTCTCACCTGTAAAGGGTTAAGAAGCTAAAGGTAACCTCGCTGGCACCTGACCAAAATGACCAATAAGGAGACAAGATACTTTCAAAAGCTGGGAGGAGGGAGAGAAACAAAGGGTCTGTGTGTCTGACTGTATGCTGGTTTCTGCAGGGGATAGACCAGGAATGGAGTCTTAGAACTTTTAGTAAGTAATCTAGCTAGGTATGTGTTAGATTATGATTTCTTTAAATGGCTGAGAAAATAGCTGTGCTGAATAGAATGAATATTCCTGTCTGTGTGTCTTTTTTGTAACTTAAGGTTTTGCCTAGAGGGATTCTCTATGTTTTGAATCTAATTACTCTGTAAGGTATCTACCATCCTGATTTTACAGAGGTGATTCTTTTCTTTTTACTGCTATTAAAAGTCTTCTTGTAAGGAAACTGAATGCTTTTTCATTGTTCTAAGATCCAAGGGTTTGGGTCTGTGGTCACCTATGCAAATTGGTGAGGATTTTTACCAAACCTTCCCCAGGAAGTGGGGTGCAAGGGTTGGGAGGATTTTTGGGGGAAAGACGTGTCCAAACTCCATTTTTTCAGGAGCCCAGATAAAGTTTGGCGGTGGCAGTGGAAATCCAAGGGCAAAGGGTAAAATTAATTTGTACCTTGGGGAAGTTTTAACCTAAGCTGGTAAAAGTAAGTTTAGGAGGTTTTCATGCAGTCCCCACATCTGTACCTCTAGAGTTCAGAGTGGGAAAGGAACCTTGACAGTGCATTTGAAGAACAAGGTGAGAAATAAGTGATTTTCTGCCAGCTTTCTGCTGGGACCAGTTTGGATGAATGAATATGGAGAACACCCTTAGATATAATCTACCTACAAGAGGGTTGTGCCAAGTGCAACACCTTCTCTAGTGAGGTGCCCTGAGCTAATCAGTATAGTCTAAGAAGTCGGTGGCACTGGCTCCAGGGGGAGTATGACCAGGACACCTTGCAGATAGATCGAATCATGGCATCTTCCCAGGCAGCCTTAACTATGCTGAAAAGGAAGCTCTCCACTCAACCGATCTCTTGGGGGTTCTCCCACCTCAGGAACAGCTACTCACACTAGGGCTACCACACTGAAACCTGTCACACTGGGGTGGGTGTGCAAATTACATCCCTTTTTGCCAGCATAAATTCCTCAGATTTATTCTACCAATTGCTTCAGGTGAGATGTACAGAGGCTTGGAACACAGATATCACAGACCATCCTGGAAGTAACAAGCCTAGATTAAAATGAGAGCCAGGATGCTCAATAATGTATTGAAACATTTCTCACTTTTTAGTCTTATTTTTATTCTATCATAAAAAAAACTGATGGAAATGTAATGACATCTTAATTAAAAATATAATAAGGTTCAGGAATGACAGATGGCAACTCAAGGTATGCCTACACTGCAAATAACAGGTGTGTTCTTAACTCAAGTCGAATCAGCAGCGAAGACATGGCAATTCGGCTTTTTGTCTGACCCTTCAGTGACTCTACATTATGCATCACTGAATCATTTATCTTTAGATTTGCTCACTATGTCTGTTACTGAAGGTCACAACCACAAAAAATAAAAATGATTCAGATGTTGAGCTCTTTCAATCTGACACGAGCACAGTGGGTACCTAAAATTGGTTAAACTCAAAGTATAGCTGAATAAATCAGGCTCCATATCTGCTAAAAAAAGTGATAGATCCAGATATAACAGAAGAAAACGGCTAATGGAAACATTTCAGTGTCTACCACTTATTTGTATTTTTTAAATTCACAGTGTAAAATGGATATCCCCCCTGCCATTACTCATAATGGAGGGAGGAAAACCTGAAGCTGAAGTAATCTATGACATTTGAGAGGTGATTAAACCATACAGATACGTAGTTTACTAAACAAGGACTTCAAAACCTGAGGAGCAAAGGGCAATGTACAAAAGCGTACACAATTGTACAACTAGTTTGTGCTGACAGTTTCCACAGTTGTACATGCAGCTTGGATACTAGCACACACAGTGTGAAGCCCTGTCCCTTTAAATGTTTGAGCACTCCCTCCTCCACAGTGCAAAGCCTCATTTTTTAGGTTAGTTTCAGTTTTGCTACCAGAAGAACAATAAAGCCAGCACAGCAGAGGGATGTATTTCTATCAACAATCTCTGTGTGTCTCCTTCTCTGCTGGGTCCAAATAGAATACACACATGCCCGTTAGGCCAATAATCTACACTAAATATGCTAATTACTCAGTGTTTGTGCACACAGCTATCTGATTGTCACATATTTGCAGGAACTGTGCATGCAAATTGAGCTCAAAATTGCACATGAAGTTTCACGCATGGCTCAAGGCTTCTGCTCTTTAGAAACTTCTCCTGAAAACCGAAACTGTTTGACTCTAAGTACACAATGTATTCTGAATAAATTTATGAAACAGCGAACACCAGACCACATCTTCAGTTAGCATCAGTCAGTATGTTCAACAGAACTACTCTGAATTACACCAGCTCAGGATCTGGACTACTATTTGAATGAAGCATTACATGAAAAGTTTTCCAAACCATGAAAGGAAGCTATGCAAAACTCTGGATAATGTTTTCTGAAATTTTCCACAATTTCAGTTTTCCTGTAGGGCCCTGATTCAGCAGGATACTTGAGCACACGCACGTAACTTTGCTGAAAACATTTCTTGTCAAACTTTGCTTACACTGGAGCTATTTAGAATGTCCAACAATATGCAAAAATGTCTACCTTCTGACCATTCTGAGATTTGGTACAGACATTTCACATCTCTATTCAGTGGTGGATTAATGCAGGGGCCCATGGGCCCTGGCCAATTTGGGGGCCCTCGCAGAAGTCCTGGAACCTCGGTAGAAGTGGGGGGCCACCAGTGCTGGAACTCTGGCCCCAACCCCTGCTCCTCCTCTTTCCCCAGGGCCCCACCCTCTGGCCAGGCCAGAAGCTGGAGCCAGGCCATAGTAAGAGCTGCCCTGGGAGCTCAGGTCACTGTATGGATCCCCAGACCTTCCTCCTGCCCAGGGCAGGGGCAGGGGCTGGGCTGGGGGAGCCTGAGAGCAGCCCCACTGGAGGAAGGCAGAGGGGCTCTGGGGGAGTGGGGAGACCTGAGGGGCCACAGATGATGTTGAGCCCATGGAGGCCAGTGGCACCAAAATACAAGTTTGCCCAGGGCATCATTTTTCCTAAGTCTGGCCCTGGGTGGTTCTTAACATGGCCCAGCTCTGGCTTCTAGCCTGGCCAGGGGGCAGAGCATCACAGGGAAGAGGAGGAGCAGGGCCCTATGGTGAGGGCAGTATGGGGGTCCCTAAAGTTCTTTGTGGCCAGGGCCCCAATAAATCATAATCCGCCTCTGTCTCTATTGAACATAAACCTAATTCTTTCTGATATTCAAAAATGTTCTATTCACTTTGTTTATTTAAAACATACTTGTATGCCTCTTTGCTTCCTGAATTTAGATGAACTATGAATCAGAGGTATCAAAGAAGGCTTATTTTTGTAGTATATCTGACTAGATTGGAAAAAAACTCGTAAGACCATGGTGGCCAACTGCACTTGTCTGGCACAGTGGAACTTTAAGAGTAAAGGTCATCTGTGCAGGAGAGAGAGCTTTTTCAGGAGCCAGTCTGAAACTGAAATGAACTCCATAGGGACGAAGGGCCATCACAAACCTCACTACCTTCTGCTCCAAGTCCAAAGTGCAGTTCTTTGACCTGCTTATCTAACATAAATGCACAGCAACAGGTACAGAAACCCTGTGCCTCTTCACCCCAAATAGCTGAGAAAAAAAGCTACCAGAACACCACAGTCCACTGGACATACAGCTCTCCTTCTGGGAAGAGAATGAGAGAAAAAAATATGTTGGTCACATCACTTAAGGTAGTGGTTCTCAAAGCCGGTCCGCTGCTTGTGCAGGGAAAGCCCCTGGCGGGCCAGGCCGGTTTGTTTACCTGTCGCATCAGCAGGTTCGGCCAATTGCGGCTCCCAGTGGCTGCGGTTCGCTGCTCCAGGCCCATGGGAGCTGCTGGAAGCAGCGGCCAGTATGTCCCTCAGCCCGCGCCACTTCCAGCAGCTCCCACTGGCCTGGAGCAGCGAACCGCGGCCACTGGGAGCCGCAATCGGCCGAACCTGCTGATGCGGCAGGTAATCAAACCGACCTGGCCCGCCAGGGGCTTTCCCTGCACAAACGGTGGAACAAGTTTGGGAACCACTGATGTAGAGGATGGAAACAAAAGCTAAAACATCTGATTCAAAAACTAACATGAGCAGATGGTATTGCTCATTCAAATGCCCTTACAACAGAGTAAACAGTTTTGAAAAGAATGAGGATCAAAGAGAATTCCCAACTGGGCAAAAATGATATTAAAAACATACTGCATTATTTAATGATGAAAACACACACCACCATAAGGCATTCCTCACATAAAGAACTTGTTGATTTCAGGTCAGACTTGAGAGGGAAATTTACATTTGTACTGCAACTATTTCAAAATACCACAAGTGACTGTATGACATGGTTTGCACTAATTGCTTGCCTGCTTTCAGTCTTTTTAGTGCTTTTAATTTAGACAGTGTCAAGAAGGTCCAGAAACTATAAACACCCCTTTTTTTATGCTTGTAGAATTTTAAATACACAGTACTGTTGTTGACAGTTTGAATTTAAAAAAAAAGTGATTTTTTTTTCCTTAGGGCCATCTACAGCAACTTTCATCTACATTATGCAGAGCCGAGGGACGTTTATAAGCATCAGCCATTTAAAATGCAGGCGACCAATGTCTTCATCAGGCTGAGTATTGGGAAAAGGGGGCTACTTTGTCTGGTTTCTATAAAGATGAGAGTGATAAAACCAAGGGAAAAATTTCCGAAGCGACTAGTAATTCTGAGTATTTTGGATTTGGCTACCTACCCTGAGACATTTTAAAGGGATCTGGTTTTTAGAAGGCGAGTGGTCAGCACTTCCCTGGAGACAGAAATTCCATTTCCTGACCAGCTCTGTTTACAACCAGGTTTTAAACTAGCACTGACCTTAAGAAGAGTGGGAGTGGGCCCTAAAGTAGCTTAACTTTCATTTTAGAATACCATTTGTAGCTACCACTGTGGACAGTGTTGGCTGAGTCAATCGTTGCTTTAGCTGATTAGTCAGAATGGTGAGGCAGCTTAGAAAACTCTAGTTTGGATAGTCTGTACAACGTACATATTGTTGTCAACCATGATCTTCAATTCCCTTACACTTCTGGTATGGGTGCACTATAGAATATAGACTTTTTTAAACAGATGTCACAGATTCAGATTTAAAAAAAAAATAAAGAAAGAAAGAAAAGAAAACAATACTCCAGCCATGATCACAGTAAATTTATCATTGACAGAATGCTCTCAGTCTCATAATGGTAACCATAGAAACAGAGTTTTGTGGTCACTGGTTTTTAATACATGTTCCATTTAAATAATGAAATAGATGCCTGAAGTTATTTAATTAGTGATATTTACATAGGTAAGAGCTAATCGTCAGCAATTCCTATAGGCAAACTGACCTAAAAAGGTGAAGATATATTTTAAGGATTTCAGCATTCTGATTTGATTTTTAATCCCATAAAAAAGTTTTGATTTTTAGATTTGTTTTTAACTGTAATCTGAAAATGTGCTGCCAGCAAATTAGATAATACCTATTTCTACATAAAGATAACTGAAAAACACTCACTTACTGGGGAGGAATATGAATCTCTGAAAATGACTAAGACTTTTGATGAAACATAATGGGTCAGCTGCACTAAATAAAGTTGCATTCTTTACTAAAAACTACCCCTAGTGAAATCAGTGTAATTTACCGATTGATTTTAGTGGGAGCAGAATTAGTCTCTAGTTCATGGTTCTATATCCAAGATATGTGAAATGTGAAGAGATATTGTCTCCTGACAAGATAGATCCATTAGCTGCAGGAATGTTCCCATTGCACGCAGGTGCAGAGGTACTTTGTCTTCTCCAGGTGTCAAGCACAAGCAAGTCGGTCCTTCATTTTGCCAAATTGCTATTGATTGATAGAAACAAATTTAGAATTACTTTAGAATCAAAGTAATTCTTAAAGTTATGTGAAAGTGTAACTGACTCATAAATGGGAGAATCTAGAATTTTGCCAAAAAAAGTAACATACAGAGATAAAGTACACATTTTACTTCTTTTTGAATACAAGTGTTCTAGGTGTGTGAAGGAATTCACTCACCCCTAGACCACCTCCTTGTGACCAAACATAGTAACTCTCCTCCCAACTGGCAACTCTGTGCCAATGGCTGCTCCATCTCTGTGAACATTTCCTAGTATGAATGTAAACATTTCCTAGTATGAATTATTTAAATTGCTATTTCCCTGGTCCACTAATTATACAATCCATATGTACTTTTAATATTAATCTTTTTTATTCATATTCTCAAACAGCTGTATTATGTACTAAAACTCTCTTTTGATGGCAATCTTATAAAATGCTGGGAAGAAAAGATTATATGCTGCATTCATGTAAAGTTTTATTATTCTTCCCATTTGTCAGGAATCACAGCAAGTCGTTATTCTTTTAATATATTTGAATCATGAAATAAGCCTCCTAGGATCAAAGACGTATCTGTGTAAGCTTTTTCCTTTAAGTTTTGAAAGATATTTTCTTTCATATGCCGTAGATGTGGACAGCAGTAAGTGACTCTGATTTCCATATTTCTTAACTCATCACTTGTATTCATCGGAACAGTTTTAAAAGCTAACGATCCACATTGCAGCAGTGGAAAATTGCTATTTCCCTGGTCCACTAATTATACAATCCATATGTACTTTTAATATTAATCTTTTTTTATTCATATTCTCAAACAGCTGTATTATGTACTAAAACTCTCTTTTGATGGCAATCTTATAAAATGCTGGGAAGAAAAGATTATATGCTGCATTCATGTAAAGTTTTATTATTCTTCCCATTTGTCAGGAATCACAGCAAGTCGTTATTCTTTTAATATATTTGAATCGTGAAATAAGCCTCCTAGGATCAAAGACGTATCTGTGTAAGCTTTTTCCTTTAAGTTTTGAAAGATATTTTCTTTCATGTGCCGTAGATGTGGACAGCAGTAAGTGACTCTGATTTCCATATTTCTTAACTCATCACTTGTATTCATCGGAACAGTTTTAAAAGCTAACGATCCACATTGCAGCAGTGGAAAATTTCATATATTTGTGTATGTTAAGGAAAAAAGCATTACCATTATTTCACCCATACTAATAGCTAAATCTATGGAACATTAGTGTTAGCGTAGATAAATAGATCATTTTACTTTTATATTTACAATAATTTAAACTGCCATTATGCATTGTTTGTAGAAATATACAGGGAACTTAAATATTAAGTCCCTGATTCTTCCTGTACAATTAAATTTGGAGAGCATAATAAAACACTTAAACAAGGTCTCCTGAATGAGGAGTGACACTCTTTGTATGGAATCATGGGATTCATTTTCTGTGAGTTTTTCCATCCTTTGAGCATTTTAGTTTCAAGTTCAAAGCAACCTGAAAAACTATTTGATTACCTACCTCATGTAGTGCTGTGAAGTTAACTTATGTAAAGTGTTTGACGGATGAAAAAATCTCTACAGCTAGTGCTAATTGTTACAAATGTTATTTTAAAATAAGTTTTTAAATGACATTTTGCTGAGAAATGTTAAGAATCAGTGGTGAGATGCACTAAGACAGGAATAAATAGGAGCACTGACCCAGTACACATAAATTACTTGCCCAGGTAGCCACCAGCATATCTTGGGTGTTTTGTTTGTTTTTATTGTGCAGTCCCATTTTTCTCCAGTGTGCAACTCTCCCCTCTCTTCTGCTCTCAGAAGGAAGCAGGACAGATCAGTGTGCCAGATGGCCTTTCAGTTATGCTGGGGCCCTTACCTGCTCCAGAGAGCAAGGCAACAATCCCTCCAGCAGACCTCTTCTCCCCTCTCTATCAGAGTGCCTGCTGCTCCAGAAAACCAAGCCCCGCAAGTGGAAAGAGGAAGAGGCTATATAGATGGCTGGGCTCCATTAGTAGGGGTGTCTCTTCCTTCCCTCACCTCCCATAGTGCTCCTATTGTTGGTGGCAGAAGAGGTTGTTTTCTCCAAACTCAAGCCTACAGAGGCAGCCACTTTGGATGGTACAAGGGAAATGAGTCTCTGGATATTATCTGGAGTCTGGGAGGAGGATGAGGGGCTGCTCAGCAGAGGTTACGTGGCTTCATGAGAACCCCAATTTATTCAGCAAATCTGGACCTACACTACATGCCTCCCAGCAATCTAGAACACTGGATCATTAGCAATAGGGCATTTTTTGATACCACTGCCTATCTGCTGTAGGCACATGAATTTAGATTTTTAAATATTACATTTTTGGTGGCGGTAGAGATGAAAAAGAACTGAGTGCACTGCATTTGCAGAGCAGGTATAGGCACAGATCACCAGATTTTTAAATGTAGACCGATAGGTGCCTAGGCACCTTTGAAAATCCCACCTGGTGCCTAACCCCTATTGATTTTAAAGTCCCAAGGAATTTGAAGTCAGTGGGAGGTAGACACACAAGGGGGATTTTCAAAAGTGCCTCAACATCTCTCTCTATTTTTAGGCATCTGTTAAAAATGTGGCCCTGACTGACTGCATGAGTGCTGTGGGCAACTCAGACAGACAATTTTGGAGGGAAACCATGCAGCAGTATACATTATCATTCATAACTACTGTTGTGTTGTGGACAACCCATCTTCATGTATTGCTTGCTATTTTTGTCCTCTTTACTATTCACAATTCAAACAGACAACAAATGCTATCTAAAGGCGTTCTTCAAAACATCATTTTAATAGTAATAAACCTATTCAAAATATAGTGAATGTGCAAATGTCAAAGATATCAATATGTTCAAGATGACATAAAACATTGGATTACTTTATGTACAAAGTGATTCCAGTGAAGGGCTGAACAATACACATTTCTCTTCAGTAACTCTAATACATTTCAGGCCACCAATACTTCTGGTGTTGTAAGAGGACTAATCACTGCTGTTATGCCTGTAACATTTCGGGCGCCATCTCTCATAGTGAGGAGTCCCTCATAACTAAAATGACCGAGAGCATCAAATTAGTTCTTCAAAAGAGATATTACTATTAGGATAATGGATGGACCATCTCTGCCTTTGCTCTCTGTATACCTGCAGATTTTTGAATAGCATAAAATGCTATTCCATGACACCTAATGGGTTGAAATGCAAATAGCCTACTGGTTTTAATTACTGCTTTGTTCTGCATTAATACATGGGATAGTATAATTTATACTACTGGGTATCTTATTGAGCTTCAAAGTATCATTTCCAGTTACTCACTGCTCTGCTGAATCCTAAAATTAAACATGCAATGAAGCTCGAGAGAACACACATATATAAGCATAAACCCATCTTTTATTTTACTTTGCCATTTATCTGTAGTAAAGTTCTCAGAGATCTGAATTATGTTAAGATCTTATACTTATGTTTCAATTGAATATGGTTCAACAATGGTAGTGCCTCATATCATCATAGTATTAGATGAGCAGTGGTAGGAGATCAGATGGCCTATTTAGTCCACCCTACTAATAATTAAAATTAACTTTCTATTTTATAAGTTTAGCAGTAACAATTTCTTTCTTAAAACATGACAACATTAACAGCATTCAAGGCAAAACTGACTCTGTGATCAGCACAGCAGATCTCCTGGAGTTCTGAACATGGAACAAGTGTAGAATATGTAATAGGAACCTGCACTGCAGATAAGTAGTATAAAGTGCAGTTCAGAGGAGAAATTTGCCTTGGGGAAATAATGGAAGACTGGCGATAACATCTGTTTTCATTTCCTCAAGGCTCACTATTAGTTCTAATCGAAACAATAATAAATTGCTGTGATAAAGGCAAATAATTATCTTACACTTTGTAAGTCTTTATTTTTAAAATATTTTCAGATTAATATCATCATATTCTAACATTATAAACTATTCCCATATTGTGAGGAAGCTCCAGAATATATATAACTAAAATTACCTTTCCGATTTTCAGTTATCCAAATTAATTTCTGATTGAAACAAAAAATCAATTTAAATATTTTGTTGCCTGCTTAAATAGAAGCATTAATGCAATGCCCAATTAACATGAAACCCTTAGAGTTCACTAGCCACTGTAAACATGTCAACACATGGTTTTGTGCCAACCATACCCAGATGCTCAACAATATCTGGGCAAAATACTCCACGATTTCAGCCAGAGCAGAAGAAATATTCACTTTTTATGGTGCAAATTCATAAATTCATTTGGTGTGTCTGTTTGTTGGGACATTCCTCATTGAAACAGTGGCACTGTCCCACCACATCCCCTTACCAAACACCAAGTCCGTCCCACTCCCCCCGGCCATTCTCCATCTGCTGAAATGTTGCTCAAGAGAAATGTTGTATGGAGTGTTGTACCCTGTTGGTCCCAGGATATTAGAAAGACAATATGGGGGAGGCAATATCTTTTATTGGACCAACTTCTTTTAGCTGTGACATTCTGCATAAGTTTCCCAGACCTGAAGAAGAGCTCTGTGTAAGCTTGAAAGCTTCTCTCTCTCTCACACTAGCAGATCTTGGTCCAATAAGATATTACCTCACCCACCTTATCATTCAAGAAATACAGTTATAAATCAATCACTGAACCACAAGCACAGGGTCTGCATTTCTGCTTCAAAAGCAAGATTTTGTGAACACTTTGAAAATTAGAAATAAATTGTGCCCCTGGGCCTGTCATGGCTGAGCCTTTTTCTGCTGTCTTCCCCTGCCAGACCCTGTCTCTGTGGCAGGGAAGGGCTCAAACAGCAGTTTAGATGGGAGGGCACTGCTTGAGTGAGTAAAGAGACATGTATGGTATGTATTTGAATACATATTCACACCCTTCAGGTGTGTCTTTACTCACCTGAGCCTTACCTCACCGTCTGCACTGCTATTTATACCTGTGCAAGGTGAGGAAGGAGAGAGGGAAGCTACACAGGTATGTACACTACATGGATGCCACCCAAAGAAGCGTACACTGTAGATTAATCCAATACCTTTGTTAATGTGTTCGTTGAGCATGTAGACAAAAAACCAAACAGACAATCCCACAATATAATGGTAATCACAAGGTGTCTACCAGTTCTATGTTACAAAACCCATTCCCCCACCTCAAGCGATGTAACTAACAAATTAAGGGAGTCCCAACAGGTATTAATTGCACCTTGCAAGGGCTACATTTCCACATTACCACTGACCATAGTGATTAAGTTATTCCCCTCCAACCTCCCTCATAAGCACTTTGCAAATGTTCAAGCACTCCCATGAGCAATGGTCTCTAATGATGGGGCACCTCAGAAATAAAGAAAAGAAATGCAGGCACACAAATAAAGTGTATTGCAGTCCCAGGATCAATTCCACAGGTAGCACATTTATGAAGAAAGGGTTTTAATTAAGCATTGAAATGTGTTATTTTGTAAAGTACTTCAGACCACTAAATGTGGCAAAGTAAGTGCTAATGCATCCTTCACCAGTGTAAAGAGAAACCTGAAATCATTGCATTAAAGAGGGGTTACCACTATACTCGTAAATGGAGTTTCATGTGTTCCCGGCCTGCAAAAAAACACAAGTAACAATGGCCAAGAGTATTTCCATCAGCACTCCTACCTCATTAATGATTCTAATAAGAATGTAAATTGATGAATTGCCTTACATACAGATGTCAATAATGACAACAGCAGCAGCAGTGAGCGCATAACAATACGACCACCACCATCAACAGCAGTTAACCAACATCAAGCCAATAGCACACTGTGGTTTCCCTGCAATAACTGCCTTACCTAATGTGCGCACTGACACCTGAGAACAGATAACAGAGCATCATTAATAGCAATTCAAAATGAAACAGAGTTACAAAGCTATGTGGGTCCTTAAGTATCTATTTATTTTCCATCATTTACATGTACAGCTGGTAAAAGAAAAGGATGTTCTCTTCCTGCTTTGCTGTGGTGTGTGCACATATAACATCCCCCATTTCCTTAGCCCACTAGGACCTGTGTGCATGTAGGTTGGATCCAGCTGCCTGTAAACAGTTCTCAAACCAGATCCGGCCTTAGCCCACTCAGGATGGAAATGTTCTCCTTACGCTCAAAAATGTTGTGGAGTGTAAAGCACAACAATATTCTAACAGCACTTTTCACATGGTATAGAGACATGTGTCAATATCTCCAATAAGCGTTCAGCCTACCAAACACACATTCCATAACAATTCTGCAGCTACTGCATTTCAAATTGAAATCCTAACACTAAAGGTTCATTAGCCAAGTCATGAGTGGATATGCAGTGTTCCCCAAAACAGTTGTTAGAAATATACCATATAGAACAATTTTATACCTGGGGAATAAAGTCTCTGCTTCCACCATTGTATACAACCCTAATCTCCTCAGCAACCTGACATCATGAACCTTTCCAGTGCACTCCACATTAATGTCCATGAATATGCCCCAGTGGTCCACAAGGCCTTGCTGAATGGTAGACTAGTATCCTCTTCCATTCATATACTCACTGTCCCCTTGTGGTGAGCAAACTATTGGGGTATGAGTTCAATGATTGCCCCAGCGAAGTTTGGAAATCCCTTCCAAAACCAGCCATTTTTTCTGTTATAGTTCTTATGCCAACCACCCATGGGTAAACCCCACAGCGCCAATTGCCTCACAAACCTCCATAACCACAAACCTTACGGTGAACTTCCTAACCCCAAATTGGGTTGCCACAGACCTATAGCTGTCTGGGGTACCCAGCTTACACAAGCAATAGAAACCCACTTCTCCACAGATATGGCTTTCCTAAATTGATTATCCTGGTGCTTGATTGTTAGTACAAGCACTACACACAGTTTCAGGAAGGTCTTGTTCATGCTCAATAGCTTCTTTTTTTTTTTCCTCATTGTCTGCCAATTTGTTGTCAGTTATTCCTACATGTGCTGAGACCCATGCTATTGCTACGGTCACATCCAATTGCACCAATTCAGTTAGCAGTAATATTTCCTTAAGCACATCATTATGTTGTCAGACTTGCCATTGTATAGTGCCTGCAGCATTATAAGGAATCAGACAGGATGGCCATGGCTTCCTTACTCTCTGGCTTCCTTCCTTCTACTGCTTCCTTACTCTCTGGAGCCATCACTATTTGACACTAGTGTCCCCACTTATCACAGATCTATTGATTTGCTATATCTTGTATATTTATCATGATCCTGCTGTTTATTTTATTATATAGTACCATGTCTTTCAATGGCGATGGTTTTCCAGTGTTAGAGTATTTTCCCATAGCTATAGATTTTGGCCTCTTTTAAGGTGCTTTTGTCAATGAGATTCTTTATCCTACATACATGAGGAATTTTTGAGTTTTTGTCCTACCCAGTCTCCACTTAATTCCCAATAATCAGTATATATTAGCTTAGTCTTATCTTCACTATTACCTAGTACTTTGGCTGAAAAGGTTAAGTACAGGAGCTTCATTCTAAGAGTGATAGGCATTTCTCCATCTGCTATTGGCATCACACACAGAGAGACATAGTAATGAAGGAACCACATGCTATATGCAATCCCTCTGCCTGGATACAGTCTAGTTTTTTCAGAGTTGTTTTTGATGCTGACCTAAAGCCATACTCAATAGGTCTGATTAGTGCTCTGTACAGCATTAGCACCATTTTCTTGTCCACTCCGCAGGAGGGTCCAGATATACTTTTAAGTACGTTGATTCTGCCCTTGCACTTACAATATTTTCAGTGTGATCTCCCCAGGTGAGCTTGTTATCAAATATCAGACCTAAGAATTTGTACTTTTTCCACTATGCTTATTTGCTGGTCTTTTATATAAAATTTTACCTCTTTTTGAATTGTCTGTGTTGTGAAGGTCCTCACTTCCATTGTTTTGTCAATGGACAACTTGAAGCCTCTCCTGTTTCCTCATTCTATATTCCTCTGTAGTGCATCATTGCCACCATATGGAATCACTTTCAAGGTTTCTGTATTTGGTCCCTATGGCACAGTCATCAGCAAATAATGTGATGCTTATTCCTTATTCCTGCATTCATAAGCACTGACTCCGTGGGTGCGCCGGGGCTGAAGCACCCACGGGGAAAAATTGGTGGGTGCTCTGCACCCACCAGCAACTCCCCGCCCTGTCCCAGCTCACCTCCACCTCCTCCCCTGAGCTGTGGGGGGGGAGGAGGCACGTGGCGTACTCAGGGAAGAGGCGAGGCTGGGGCGGGGATTTGGGGAGGGGTCCAATAGGGGCAGGGAGGGGGCAGAGTAGGGTAGGGCCAGGGGCGGGGCTGAGGGCAGGAGGCATGAGCACCCACCGGCACCAAGGAAAGTTGGTGA
This sequence comes from Lepidochelys kempii, assembly GCF_965140285.1. NCBI lineage: Eukaryota > Metazoa > Chordata > Testudines > Cheloniidae > Lepidochelys > Lepidochelys kempii. Next base: position 64,772,233 of record NC_136383.1, read on the forward strand.
CTGCGCCTGTACTCATCTATTTTGAAAGGTCATTTATCGTGATCTGAAAAAAAGTGGGGCTAATGACACTCTCTGTCGAGTTCCTTCTGTAACATAATATATGATGAAAAAAGGCTTTCCCTATGTAGCGTTGTATGGTTCTTTTGCTTAGGAAATCCCTTATCCATCTGTACATTCTGCCTTTAATACCTATGGTTGACAATTTTATATAATAGTTTTTCTCTCTATAACACATTATCGGTTTTTTTTATGCCCATGAAAGATACTATCAAGATTTTTTGGTTCTCAAGCTTTTTTGTGCTTGTCTGACCACATTGTACATATAATCAGACTCCTACCTCTTCTGATCCCACTTTGTGATCCATCTATGAGCCTATTTTTAAGCGTTCTACTAATCTTTCTGTCACCAGTTTTTCCATAGTTTTACCTAAACACATTGTAAGGGCAGTTAGTGTATATTTTCTCAGGCCTAGAGCACATCTTGCCTCATTTCCTAACTCATTTCCTCAAATACTTGCATATTTCTCCTCCCTAGATATTTCCCCTTTTTCCCATAAGGTGTTGTATAATTTCAATATTACCCTCAGGCCTTCATCACCTAGGTATGTGGGCATTTCAAAGCTTATTTTGTGCTTCTCTGGTGTGGTGTTTTTGTTCCTTATAATGCCTTTTTTGGACTTCCCTCATACTGAAGTTTTCATTTAAAATAAGATCTACATCCTCTTCCTACCTCCTCATCTCATAATCATTACTAAGGAACATTCTTTTCCTTTCCCTAATTTCTATCCTCTGATCCTCATTATTAGTGACTTTTTGAAACCTGGCTGCCAGAATTTCCACTTTTCCTTTGTTGGAGCTTATTACTCCATGGCCCTCAACTAGAAGGCCAGGTATTGTATTGCTCTTACTCTTTAGTCCATTAATTTTCTGACAGTCCTTGTATTCCTCTGATGTACTGAGATCTTTATTTACTCTCTCACAGTATTTCCTCCAGCTTCTTTTTTTATTTTTGCCCTTTTTATAGACCTTTGTCCAACTGTCTTAGTTTTTTTATATGTCATGCAGTCCTCACAGTTTAGTGTGGATTTTGCTTTCTTGTCTGCCTTGTTCTTTTCCTTACTTACCATGGTACACTTTTCGTATTTTAATTATGGTTGATTCCTTGGAATAGTTAGGCAGGCTGTCTTTATAGTAACATTACTAAAAAATTGCTTAATATCCTCACTTATACACTGCTCACAAACATAGTCCTCACTTTTGTGTCTAAAGAGTTTCCAGTTTACTTTTTCTAGATTCCAAGGGGGGATATTATTCTTGTCTTCAATATTTCTTTTTCCTTGATAAGTAATTAACATCGGGAAGGGTTCACTACCCATTCCCTCCTCTCTGTAAATTTCTCAGCTGTATTTGCTTGCTATGTTACTAAAAGCTATTGCCAGGTCTAGCCAAGAAAGGCTTCTATCTGCTGTATTGGACTTGTAGGTATTCCATCATCTAATATTATTAAAATATTATCTTCAAAAATTGCTCAATATTTTCCATTATCATTTGTCCTATTTCCCCAAAATCGGTTGTGACTGATCAGATCACTGCAAATAATTTATGGACATATGACATCTACAATTCTTTCAGCATCTAGTTTCCTGCAGGGGTTATAAACATTATACAGTTTGAGAGACAGGAGGATTTTTTTGTATTGGTATCTCAATAGCATTATACTCAATATTGAGCTTTTTAAACAATACTTCAAGGTAGTTTGAATTCTTCCCACTCTTTTCTATTAATCTATCATGTCTAAATATACCATATCATGGGATTTTATAGTCTAGTTTTTCTGTTAGCCAAGTCTCTTGTATGCATAGTATATCAGGCTTTCTTTTCAATATCAATAACGTTTCTTTAATCCCTGCCCATGGGCTATACAACTGTGTGCTTTCTAGCTAAAAATAACCACCCCATTCTCTTAACCTTCAATTCTTTCTTCACTTAGGTTGCTCACTCATAGGTACTTTTCAGCAGCTATATCTATAATTCTTATTGTTTTTGTTTTCTCTCCTGTCTGAGAACAACAAATTTATGACAAATCATAAATGCAATGAATTTTGTTCTATAACTGGCATCTCATCTCCTTTTACTCAGATATCACTCATTACTTCCTTCCCAGTATTTTGTTGCTTGCTAATCCCTGTTCCCCTATTGATCTACTTTTTTTCTCTCCTCCTTTTAGATGTCTCCAAGCAGCTTCTGCATATGAGATGCTAATTATTTTGTTTTTTGTATTTCTTTAGCTTCCTTTGCCTCAGCACAGCCTCCATATGTTGACCTGTGTTTTTCTCCACAGCTACAGAAGTTTTGTTCTTTCCCTTCCTCACATTTGTTCTATGAATGGTCAACTCCACAGTTGCTGTACCATAATTTACCCTTGCAATTATTTGCTGTGACACCAAATCTTGACCCTGTAGCATCTCAATGAAGGGGGTATATATGGCTGAGTCCAGAATATCTGATGTACTAAAGTTACTTTATCTTGAAGTATCCTTCCCTTAAATGTGACTAGCACAGCTATTGAGGGCTATCATATTCCTTTCTGCTAATTAGCCTCTTATCATGTATCACCTTTTCTTCATCTGTTCCTTGTTTTATTTTCTCTTCTAGCACTTCAAGTAGCACATCATACACTACCCCTCTTTTTTCACTTAGGAATCGGGGTAGCTGACAATTTATTTTAGCTTTCTAGTATCTTTATCTTGAGGAGCTTCTTTACTTGTTCTTTGCTTTTGCATTCCACTAACAAGTCTCCAGAAGGTAGTTTCCTAGCTCTTACTGTGTCTTAAACACTTTTTTTGAAACACTCTGCAATCCTCAGGGAGTTAAAGTCTCCTATCTTTTTGTTCTTAGCTAGGGATTTTACTATTAAGTAATTTTCGCCTATGTCCCATTCCTACCTTCGCACTTCTTGTACCTGCTGCTGATTCTAAAGAATCTACTCTTTTCTTTTTCTTCGTTTGCATCTAGTCTTCCTCAATCTTTTTCCTATCCACATTTTCTAGTCTGGTTTTAGTATAATGTATTATCACTTCCATCTGCCCCTGACCAGCCAGTTTAGCACAGCCAGCCTGAGCAAACAGCCAAACCCTTCCCTCTAGTCCCTCACAGCCAACCCAATCCCCTTCTGCTCCAGATGTCCTTCCTTCATAGTCACAACTCAGTTCCTTTCCCAGCTGGTCTTCATATTTAATTAAGCCTGGACCACCCTCCTGGTGCAGCCAGATAACATAATTAGACTATCAGGCATACATTAACTTTTTTGTTGCATGTGTAGGGTCACACACCATCACCATGACTTAATAGATGTTCTGGTCTTGTGACTCTTTCTCAGTGATAAATCTCGATAGCAGTTATGGTTAGAAAGTAGAATAAGTGGTATGGAATATGTACTTGTATTAATAGCTTTTTTCATCTTTGTCAAGTATAAACAGCAATGTGATACAGGAATTATGCAACAATAAAGAATGTTTTATAGTAAAATATAGCAATTGATATAAAACAATCTGATAAAGAGAGAAGAAATCCCTTTTTATTTAACACTATTTCTGACTAAATAAGTTCAGAGAAGCCACACACATGCTGACTAGAACTGCATAAAAGTAAGATACCCATTCTCAGGGGATTTAACCTTGTTCTTGGTCATTTGTTTGATTCAGTTTGTGTGGACACAACCCCTGCATCTTGCTTTGATTTCTAGATTTGATTCAAGTGAAATCTGCTGAGTTTCGTGTGGTTTTGAACAAAACTTTTAATCCCTCCCCAAGACCAGTAGGGAGTGAGTGGGTCCACACCAAACCTGGCTGCTAATTGCACAAAGATTGGCAAACCTTTAAAAGAAGCTGGCATGCATTGACATCCTAATGAAAGGTTTAGGAGCTAAAATACTGGATCGGGGCGGGAGGGGGATAACAAAAGGTTAATGTATAACAAAGGGTCTATTGCTAAGCAAAGATCTATTAAGTGAAGCAAACCCCTAGAAAACTTTCAGAATAATTTGTAATAATATAGAATGAAGAAATTAAGATGTTTGGCTTTTATTGATAGTAGTCAGAATGGAAAGTTTAGTTTCTTAATGTAATATCTTGTTTATCAAAGCAAGTGTTTTTAACTATAAAATGTACTAATAGCAGTATGGAAAGTCTGGATATTGCAAATATGTGCTTGGAAATTTGCAACAACCAAAAGTAATAAGTAACTGTCACATGTAAAACGGGAAGTTGTAAGTGATAAGCAGCTAATCTATAAGTAGTCTTGTTTGGGGAATTGATCTTGAAACTGTTCGTGTCATCAGCTGCAAGCTCTGCTTTCTACAAAGACTAGCTATCATATGCAAATATTTATCTTTGTGTGCTGTTTCTATAAAGGTAGTTATGCTTGGATATGCCATCATCTGCCTTGTCAACTGAACACTGATACATTGCCTCTTAAGGAGTGTAGGGTAAATAAGCTTGGGGAAAATACAGTTGTTTTATAACATATATTTCCAGACGTAAATTTTCACAAATATTTCTAGGTGGATGTCTTCTGCACCTGATGGAGTGAGCCAGGAAGATCCAAGGTTTTTTCCACTCTCATATTTACCAGTGAATGGTGAGGCTTCAGAAGGTCATCACTAGAAATGGAGGCCTCAGCACAATCCTTTGCTAGTCCACCACCAAGACTCAACCTAGAACTGGCTGAGATTTTTCTCAGGCACCTCTTTTCTCTACTGCGTTGGTGACCTGTGAAGACAAGGAAGACTGGAATATTCAGAGAAACTGGAATTCTTTGTAGAGTTGGACTGTGGATGTAACCCAACCATTTTGGTTTTGGTTTTTTTTTTGTTTGTTTTTTTTGCCCCTTAACTTTTATTCTATCCAATTAAGAGGTGTGGCAAACCAGTTAAAGCTCACTTCTATCCACACAAATGCACAGAATCAGTGGGAGTAATTGTCCAGGGGTCCACAATTCTAGTTCTGGAAATATCTCTTTGGGGGATTGTGGGTATCCCTTTTATTCTCCTAATGCTGGGGCACACAAAGGGGCCAGAGTTTAGTCATATGATGCTATAATCTGGATTTGTGAAGGAACTTCCTATTACCCAAGAAGTGAAAAGTCAATGAAGTATTCTACTTCAACTTTTTAACTACAGTCTTGGCAAAGATTATCTTTCACAATTTATTTCTTTTTACATTAAAGGATTTTATTTTGAATTTTGTGAGAGAATATGTACTATTGACATTTGCATTCAGCCAGATAACTTCTTTTCACTATTCCTTCTTGTACCATCCTCAAATGGGGAAATTTATTTTGTGTTAACTCTAAAGTAAAAATGAAACTAATATGAACCAGCTGGAACAAATCAGTATTAGTACTAAATTTCCCCTTCTATCACGCAGATGGAACAATATGTTAGCCTCTCTGGTGATCCCGGCCTTTCCCATACATTATTATTGGAATGAGAGACTAATTATAGGTTTTGGACTATAGAGCATATTGTTTCCGAATGATATTCTCACTCCTTGCTGGGGATTATGGAGGTGAATGTGGCATATATGGGGAAGGAGGAAACTAGGAAAAGTGGAAAAAGCATTGCTAGTGTTGATTAGAACAGAGGGATCACAGACAGATAACATTTTAAAAAGTGTACTTATAACCTTGATCTCCTTGCTTATTTGTTATTGCCTTTGTCCCCAATTGCTAATCTGTATAATTGTCATGTTTTGGAGTTCAAACCAGACCAGTCAGAGGTTGTATCACCACTTGTCCTATAACCCCAAGTGCCTTAAAATGCTTTGTTGCTGTAGCTCCCTGTCTAGTTTCTCCTAGCCAGCATACAAGCATGCAATGAGTGTTTGTGTATTAAGCAGCCCTGGTTCACCAGTTGGGACTCCAGCAGATTACTTGTTATACCACAGCCACATTCTGGTCTACACCAGCCTGGGTTACTACTAGCCAAGTGACCCCAACACACCCCCAGTTTCACATTGACCCAAAACTGTCCACCCTGAAATGTCCAGCCCTCTCCTGGAACATTCAGAGAAGTAATAAGGTCCATTACTCCTTTAAAGAGACAAAAACACAGCAGCTTGTTGTGTTAGCTGGTGTTAATAACCACTTCAAGTCAAACACAGTACTGGGTTGATTTAGAATAAAAAGTAAAATTAACTTATTTAGCCAAAAAGAGAGAGGTTTCCAGTGAGTTCAAGTTTAGGTCAGAAATAGTTACAAACAAAAGTGAGAACACATATCTAAAAGTCTAAAACTTAATCTAGCATGAAACAGTCTTTGTGCAAGATATTTTTTCTCTGACCCACAGTTTTCCCAGCTTTCTACTGGTTGGCCAGGCAATAACTCATCACTGAGATCAAATCCCTTGGTTTCTGTGTCTCCTTAAGGTGAAGGATAACTTAGGCATTTGTTCTCCCTCTCTATGTAGTTCAGTGTACCTTTGAAATATATTCTTCTCAAGTCTCAAATAATGTTCCTGCTGAATATAGAAGCAATGAGATCTGGAAGATAAGGCTCCATGCTGGTTCTCTACCCACTGGTGATTACTACTATGCAAACTCTCTTCCTGCTGCAACTTCTGATACAAATGAATAGTCCATTGAATTTGGGCCACATCTGATCAGAGGTGTCGGCCTCTTTTCTTTGTCAGGAGAAAACCTGTTTATCAACTCTTCCTGACATGCCTGGTTTACGCACATTTTAGTGACATCACAGACTTTAAAGCATATTAGTGGGTATCCATAATTCCACAGAGGAATATTACACATATTTTTATAATGATATTAACCAGTGTGTTATTAATTTTCAAATGACACCCCACAATGAGTATTTTGTACAAAAATTATTACATTAGTATGTAGGGTATGAATACAGAGTGCCCCACGGTCACAATGATATCTATTTAGTTAGCAAGCACAGACGCTTAGGGACTGTTTCTTTCAAAGTGTCAGTGAGGCACCTAGCACATGGGGAACACTAGACAAATAAAAAAACCCTCAGAATCTTCTTTCATCTCTCTAAAATCATCGCTCTCTTTTAGCTTTCTTTCCCTTTACTGTCAATAATGGAGTGCTGTTGGGAGACCAAGTAAAAATTTATTAAGCCCTATCCCATATAAGTTATCTTGCAACTTTGCTATCACTGCAGTCTTTCTGATCTCCTGATGGTAGGCTCAAACACACACAGTGGATAAGAGGATATTTTCATGTTCTGAGGAGATTAGCAGATAGATTCTGCAGGCACTCAACAGAAATGGCACAGAATCAAGATTAGCTGCCAAAACACATTCACTATTGTTCTTGAGACTGGCACAGGAGTGTCTCACATTTCTAAAAGCTCTAGGCTTAATCCTTACTTGCTTTTTTTCCTGTTGAGGAGACCTGTCCTTATTGTCAGATTCTCAGTTGCTATACAATGGATATAGGGGAAGATGAAAAGAGGGAACAAATAAGCCTTCATCTAACATAAAATCAAGATGCTGAGAACAAAATTAATCAAGGAACCAAAGGACATGAAGAGAAGAAATTCATTAATCACCTATACACCAATGCTAGGAGCCTGGGTAACAAACAAAAGGAATTGGAATTGCTCTTTAATGAGCATAAATTCAACCTAGTCATTATTTCTTAAAGCTGGTGGGAAGATTAGCATGTTTGGAAAGTTAAAACTACTGGTTATGACCCATTTAGAAAAGAATGAGTGGGCAAAAAGGGAGAGGGAGTGGTACTGTGTCAAAAATGGCCTTACTTTTTGAATCACTGACAACTCAAAAGTAAATGATCTTGAATGTTAGGGATAATGTCCTAATAGATAAAGCACAAGATGAGATACTAATTTGGTATCTGCTATACCAAATCATAGATAATAGGTGCTTAAGGAGCTAGTCATCCTATCTATAATGTGAAAAAGAAGCTATGTAATTGGTGGGGGGGGAGCTTTGATTTGAGTGACATATGCAGGAGGTCTCATGCTGACAATACTAAAACATCAATGGTATTTCTAAATATTATATTATAGAAGATAATTTCCTAATGAAAAAAGTTTTGCATCCAATATGAAGAAATTCTATATTAAACCTCATCTTGACAGATAAAGAACTGATCACAGCGTATAGGGAGATTTTGGCAAACCAGTAAAGTGCCTGAAACCACTATTGCTTATTGCTAAAAGCAGCCAAGTCAGCAGTCTGTAAATTGGCCATGCCGCAGCCTTAGCTTAACCAAGGCAGGAGGGGAGGGGGTTTAGGGTGCCACAGAAAGGGCAGCTTGACTCCATGTCCTTCCTAATAAGAATTTTGTTGAACGTGCTGATGCATGCATTTTAATGGCCTCAAGGCATGCAAACTCTGAAAAAAAAAAACACCTGGCTAATCGATGACCAGAAGGAAATCTCTTGCTTGATGTTTGAAACTGCTTAACAAGTTTTCTTTAAGTGATATGTCATTATATTACTAATGTATAAATAAGGGGAAAAAGTTTGAGGTAGTTGGATGGGACTCTCCCTCTGGATGCATCTTGTGTTCCCCACCAACAGATGGGCTGCTGCTGTGCCACTCGAGAGCCACACTCAGCTTTGGTAATTATCGAGGGTTGAGGGTGTTTTACTAACCTGTTGTGGACATATGTAAGTGCTTGAGACTAAGTAAAGTTTAGCTTTAAGTGAAAGCACTCTGGTGCTGTCCTGTTTGTGCCAACCATCTATCAGTCGGACGACCGTGTCTCCCCTGATTTATTTCCGGACACCACCTTGCACAGAGTAAAAGTTACCAAGAGCTTTGGGTTGAAAGAACCCCAGGTAACAACAGATCTAAAAATTTGTGGTAGCTTAGCTACAAAAGATCGTGACTTGATTACATTTGCTATGTGCAAATAGAAAAGTCTAAACCTGTAATTTATATACTTAGGCCCAGATCCTCTGGTATTTAGGTAACTGACTCGTATTGATTTCAAGGGGAGTTAGGCACCTAAAAGGCTTTGAGGATCTCATCCCTAGTACTTTAAAGGGGCCAGTTTCACAAAGCTGAATGAAATAGAATCATATCAGTTGGGAGAGAAGTTAAATAGATGGCTAAAAAGCCATAATTCAGAAAGAACGCCGCATTGGTTAAAAACCCAACCTGGTTTAGAAGGAAAGGGAAAGCAGTTCTTTAAAAAGAGAGGAGGTGGAAAAAGGAAGTTGATAGTAACAAACATAAATCAGAAGCTAGGAATTCTAGAAAATTGATCAGGAACAGAAAAGGAGAAATCTATAGTCAACAAAATTAAGACAATAAAACGGTATTTTTCAAATATATTGAGAACAAAAAGGTATCCTTACAATGGTATTGGTCCATTAATAATTGAAAATTGTATAACTGTCAATAATAATGCAGAAAAGGTAGAAGTGTTCAATAAATGTTTCTGTTCTGTATTTTGGAAATAGACGGTGTTGTAATATCGTATGATATAATATCCATTCTAACAGTAAATAAGGAGCATATACTAAATATTATCTACTAAAATTAGACATTATTAAAACTACAGGTCCGGATAACTTCCATCCAAGAGTTTTAAAAGAGCTGGCTGAGAAGTTCTCTGGACTGTTGGTTTTTAATAAGTCTTAGAACACTGGGGAAGTTCAAAGGACTGGGAGGAAGTTAATGTTGTGCCAATATTTAAGAAGCATAAAAGGGATGACCCAGGCAATTATAGGCTTATTAGCCTGACATTGATCTTGGATTGTCTGATATGGGAATTGATTGATAAAAATGAAAGGGTGGTAATTCAATTAATGCCAAGCAACAGGATTTATGGAAAATAGATCTTTTCAAACTAACTTAATATCTGTTTGATGACAAAAATTTGATTAATAAACGTAATAAGGTTGATGTAATATTCTGTAATTTTGTATAGAGAAAAAACCCAACACGGCACATATATTTAAGGCTAAAATTGCATCATGGATATTTTTAGCAAGTCATGGACAGGTCATGGGCAATAAGGAAAAATTCAGGGAAGCCCATGGCCTGTCCTTGACTTTTACTAAAAATACCCATGACAAAATGGGGAGCTCCGCTGCAGGGTTTCCATACTACCTGAAGTGGCTAGGCAGCTGCGGGGGCCTGCTCTGAGCTCCAGAGGCCCCACCGCCAGTGGAGACTCAGAGCTGCAGGGTCCCCCCACTGTGCACGGCAGCAAGGAGTGGCGGAGAGACTCTGCAGCTCCCAGCCACTGTGGGCTGAAGTCACGGAGGTCACAGATTCCGTGACTTCCGTGACCTTCATGAAAAACATCATAGCCAGTTTTTGATTAATATAATTAAGGCTAACTGAAAAGTCTCAACATGTATCCGTATATGGGAATCATCATCAAGTCAGTACGTTTCTAATGGGGCACCATGAGAATCAGTTTTGGCCCTATGCTATTTAACATGTTTATGTTCTTTTCCATTATTGATTATCGTTACCAGTAAAATATACAGACACAAAGAATGGGGGAATAGTAAATAATGAAGAGGACATGTCACAGATACACTGTGATCTGGATAGCTTGGTAAGATGAGGATAAGCAAACAAAATGTGTTTTAACACAGCTAAATGTAAGTCTTACATATAGGAATAGAGAATGTAGGCCATACTTACAGGTTGGGGAATCTGTCCCGGGAAGCAATGACTCTGAAAAGGACTTGGGGGTAGTGGTGGTTAATCGGTTGAACATGAGCTCCCAGTGCAATGCTATGATCAAAAGGACAAATATTGTCCTTAGAGGTATAAACAGGAGAATATCGTGTAGGAGTCGGGAGGGTATATTGTCTCTGTATTTGGCACGGTGTGTGACCGCTAATGGAATACTGTGTCTTTCAATTCAAAAAGGATGTTCAAAAATTGGAAAGGGTTCAGAGAAGAGCCATTAGAAGGATTAAAGGACTGGAGAATCTGCTTTATAAACAAAAGACTCAAGAAGCTCAATCTTCTTAGTTAAACAAAGATCAGGTTAAGGAGTGACTTGATCACAGTCTATATGTATTAACATGGGGGACAGAAATTTGGTAATAGAGGGCTTTTCAAACTAGCAAAGATATAAAAAGATCCAATAGTTGGAAGTTAAAGCTAGATAAATTCAGATTAAAAATAAGGTGCAAAATTTTAACAGTGTAGGTAATTTACCACTGAAATAACTTACCAAGGGTTGTGGTGCAGATGCTTCCTACAGCAACAGAAGTGGCTTTTCCATTGCTGTAAATAATCCACCTTCCCGAGCGGCAGAAACCAGGTGGAGGAAGCATTCTTCCATCAACCTAGCCATGTCTACACTGAAGGTTAGGTCTTCTTAACTATGCCTCTCTTGGGGTCTGGGTTTTCACACTCCTGAGTGACGTGGTTACTTCGATCTAAATATTAAATGCAAACCTGGCTTAAAGGATAACAGTGGTCCCTCTTGGCATTAAAATCTATGAATCTGCATCCTTATTGGACACAGGGGAAAGAATAATGTTTATAACTTTGTTAGTAGCTCCGGCTTCAGTTTAATATCTGTGTCTTACCTTTTTAAACATAGGAACCTATTATAGTTTATCATGATTTTTTTAAATTTATTTTTATTATAGTAGCATCAAGAGCAGGGGTGGGCAAACTTTTTGGCCCGAGGGCCACATTGGGGTTGCCAAACTGTATGGAGGGCTGGGTAGGGAAGGCTGTGCCTCCCCAAACAGCCTGGCCCCACCCCCTATCCGCCCCCTGCCACTTTTCACACCCTGACTGCCCCCCTCAGAATCCCCGACCCATCCAACCCCCCCTGCTCCCTGTCCCCTGACTGCGCCAACCCCTATTCATGCCCCGCCAGGCCCCCCGGGATTTCCAGGCCTATCCAACCTCCCATGCTCCCTGTCCCCTAACTGCTGCCCCAGGACCCCTCTGCCTCTTATCCAACCCCACCGCCTCCTTACCATGCCGCTCACAGCAGCAAGACCATGCAGCTCCACTGCCTGGACGGAGCTAGCCATGCTGCCTGCACGGCAGCATAGCTGCAGGGGAGGGGCCAGGGGCTAGCCTCCCCAGCTAGGAGCTCAAGGGCCAGGAAGGACAGTCCTGCAGGCCGTAGTTTGCCCACCTCTAATCAAGAGGCTCGGATCAAGATCAATGACGACTGTGACCATGCTAACCACCATACATACTCAGAGCATGAAACAGTTCTTGCCTTGAAAAGGTCATCATTTAAATAGGCGAGACAGACCATGTGTGGATAAAAAGAAGTATCGTTCCTGTTTTATAAGTGGAAACTGAGGCACAGAGAGATTGGGTAATTTACCCAGGAAATCTGTGCAAGAGGCATTAATCAAACCCAGTTCTCCTATGTCCCAGTGCTGTAATCACAGGACCATCTGACTCTAAGCTACATGGATCAAAACTAGGCCCAACGCATGATGTGGTCAGAGGTGACTTATACAGTCCTATAAACTCATAGGAAGAAGAATGCTACTGATGTGCCTTCAGTCACTTTTTCTGTAGTGTTCGATTTAGGCATATATAATAATAGATAAAACTGATGAAGTGCCTCACATTTGTCTTTTGCTATTTTCCAAATTTAAAGATCCTTTTTTCGAAAAAAAAAAAAATATTTCCATCCATCAGTCCTCTTCATATTTGTTCCTCTTACTCCCAGCAAACCATAAATGTCCCTTTCAAACACTTTCTAATATGGAAAATCTCAGTTTTTAACCAAGATTTCACGTCAATTTCCTGTTTTGTAGCAGTAGATGTTAGTGCCTCCCTATAAAACCCAGTGCCAGAGGTTTTTTAAAAATATATGTTTTCCAGACTTCATGAAATTGCATTTTCTAAGCCCCTACTTAATGCCACTGATGGAATCAGGTCACCCAAGCACCCTTTGTAGGATATCAGAAAGGTCCTTTCTTTTCTTATGGTGCAGTTTTCTTGGGCAGAAATGTAACACATTTCCCTGTAAAAGGATCCCATTGTATTTTTAAATGTATGATACACAGATTAAAATGCCTCACAGGATTGTTTTCCTATGCTCTTTTTAAATCCTGGCTATGACAACCTAATGTCATTAAGACAAAAAAGTTTGCTTTTCTATTTTGAATACCTACAAAAAAGAAGAGAGCATCCCAGAGGGCATCATTACTGAATGTGCCTAGTTCTGTAACAGCAAACACAACAACAAAAACAAGAAATCAGGAGCAGAAAGAGTCTTTTTGGTATGGAAGAATATTTACATATGAGAAAAAGATTAGTCCTCTGGGTGATTTCTCTGTCCCATTTCAGGAGCAGATTATAAAACAGACGGAGATATTCAATGGAGAAAAGATTACACTTTAAAGAAAGGTAAAAGAAAGGCTATTCAGATTGACAACTATCTGCCTCTTGCATTTACTGAAGTTCCTTATAAGCAATATGTTGTGTTATCTCACTGTCATATTTAACGACAATAACAACAACCCATCTTGTACTCATCTGCCCCAATCCTTTTATTTTTTTAATATATGGATTTTACAGTCCTAGTCCTCTTCTCGCTTACCCTAATTTTACACCAGTGTAACTCCAATGACTTTCATTTTACACCATTGAAAGTGACAGCAGAATCAGGCCTATGCCTTATGCACTAATCATTCTGCAATTACAACTTCAATACATATGCATTTGGTTGTAGCCCCTTTATACTTGGCTATTGAACAACCTTCTCTAAAGGTTATTCACTTGGTGTGCTATGTCTGCAAAAATAGTATTAGAATTGTTTCCTTATAAACAATTTAGGAATTGGCGATTGAAATGAAATAATGTTGTATATGAAACATATATATCATTTATCAAATGAATTGGGCTATACCAGTCATATGATGGTCTTCTAGTCAAGCAATTAATAGAGTACAATAGCACAGAGCTAAACTTGTGTGCCTGCTTTGCCACATCAAGGCCATCAGCATGGCTTATGAGGTGGCACAAATTCATCCAAGGCTGACTACTATTTCAGTATAATTCATGTCCTGTCTTATGTTATTGCTACCCAGAGGAATCCTGAGTGCAATGTCATTGGCGATTAAATTCATTATACAAACTGTGGGATGACAATAAGTATATTAAATGTAGGGTTACATAACCTTTTGAAGTTCAAAATGTATCTTTTGACGCACATGAACATTAAAGACCATCTCCCGGATGGTTGAAGAGTATGAGAACTCCCCATAGCTGGATCATGACAGTCCATCCTATATTCAAGAAACCTAGACTCATTGCCATTAAGACTGTCTAAGTATTCAGTATATGCATGCCATCACTTTTCAATTTGTCCTGGAAGATTTGTTTGTTTATTCTGCTACATGAATTTCTCTTCTATCTGGGCTTTGTCTTTGCAAGTGAGGATCTCTGGGCAAACTATGCAATCCTCAGACAAAAGCTAAACTGAGCAGATTTTAAAAAATGAATATATTCTTAGAATTACAAATCATTTCAATGTCAAACAATGTTGCACTGGTGCCTGCAATCACTCCCTAGTGCACAAATACCTTGCTATGGTTATCTAAACCAAAGAATTTAGATATTTTGTGAACGCTAAAGAGAAAAAAATCATTTTAGTTAGGCTATCAGGTCAACTATAAAGTTTGTACTGAAAGTATTATCTGTATACACTGTAGAAGCTGTTTACCTTTTCATGCATTCTACTGCACGATGATCTGATAAATGTACATGAATGCTAATGTCACAGTTACATCAGCAAAAATTAAACTGAATTGTATTATACAGACCATGGACATGAAGATAAGCAGACTTTATTAAAGTGAATCAGTTCTTATGAACTCTCACTAACATCTACTACTGAGAAATATTCTGAATATAAGAATATGCTACAGGTTTAAAGCTATAAGACAATTTCCTGGAGGCAGCATACTGATAAAATATACAGACTTATCCATTTTACATCCTTGGCTAGAACTTTTATGCCATTACACTGTTTTACAGATATTAATTCTTATCACTACTTCAATAAGAACGGATGAAAGAACTTGAATAAAATAAGTCTGAAACTTGAATCAGAATCAAGCCTGAAACACTCAGTTTTGAAATATTTTGAATCAATTTTGTTTTGTTTTTTTGTTTAAAAAAAAAAGAGTGGTTTTGTTTTCAAAATCTTCCTAGTTTTAGCTAGGAACCAGAGTGATGATTCTCATATTTTATGGCTTGTTTGAAATCAACAATAGAAAAATCTCAGAAGAAAGCCTGAACTCACAGTGTTTGTGTGTATAAATTGAGATAAACATACAAAAACACAGAGGTCATCAAGTAGTTGCTGAACCAACTAGAGGGAATGCCATTTTAGATTTGGTTTTGGTGAGTAGTGAGGACCTCATAGAAGATATGGTTCTGGGGGACAATCTTGGTTCAAGTGATCATGAACTAATTCAGTTCAAACTGAACAGAAGGATTAACAAAAATAAATCTGCAACTAGGGTTTTTGATTTCAAAAGGGCTGACTTTCAAAAATTAAGAAAATTAGTTAGGGAAGAGGATTGGACTGAAGAACTTATGGATCTAAAGGCAGAGGAGGCCTGGGATTACTTTAAATCAAAGCTGCAGAAGCTATCGGAAGCCTGCATCCCAAGAAAGGGGAAAAAATGTATAGGCAGCAGTTGTAGACCAAGCTGGATGAGCAAGCATCTCAGAGAGGTGATTAAGAAAAAGCAGAAAGCATACAGGGAGTGGAAGATGGGAGGGATTAGCAAGGAATGCTACCTTATTGAGGTCAGAATATGTAGGGATAAAGTAAGACAGGCTAAAAGTCAAGTAGAGTTGGACCTTGCAAAGGGAATTAAAACCAATAGTAAAAGGTTCTATAGCCATATAAATAAGAAGAAAACAAAAAATGAAGAAGTGGGACTGCTAAACACTGAGGATGGAATGGAGGTCAAGGATAATCTAGGCATGGCCCAATATCTAAACAAATACTTTGCCTCAGTCTTTAATAAGGTTAATGAGGATCTTAGGGATAATGGTAGCATGACAAATGGGAATGAGTATATGGAGGTAGATATTACCATATCTGAGGTAGAAGCCAAACTCAAACATCTTAATGGGACTAAATCGGGGAACCCAGATAATCTTCATCCAAGAATATTAAAGGAATCGGCACATGAAATTGCAAGCCTATTAGCAAGAATTTTTAAATGAATCTGTAAACTCAGGGGTTGTACCGTATGATTGGAAAATTGCTAACATAGTTCCTATTTTTAAGAAAGGGGAAAAAAGTGATCCACATAACTACAGGCCTGTTAGTTTGACAACTGTAGTATGCAAGGTCTTGGGAAAAAATTTGAAGGAGAAAGTAGTTAAGGACGTTGAGGTCAATGATAATTGGGACAAAATACAACATGGTTTTACAAAAGTGTAAGGTAGATCGTGCCAAACCAACCTGATCTCCTTCTTTGAGAAAGTAACATTTTTTAGACAAAGGAAACGCAGTGGATCCAATTTACCTAGATTTCAGTAAGGTGTTTGATATCGTGCCACATGGGGAATTATTAGTTAAATTGGAAAAGATGGGAATCAATATGAAAATTGAAAGGTGGATAAAGAATTGGTTAACAGGAAGACTACAGCGAGTCCTACTGAAAGGTGAACTATCAGGCTGGAGGGAGGTTACCAGTGGAGTTCCTCAGGGATCAGTTTTATTTAATCTTTTTATTACTGGCCTCCACACAAAAAGTGGGAGTGTCCTAATAAAGTTTGCGGATGATACAAAGCTGGGAGGTATTGCCAATTTAGAGAGAGACCGGGATATCATACAGGAAGATTTGGATGACCTTGTAAACTGGAGTAATAGTATGAAATTTAAAAGTGAGAAGTGTAAGGTTATGCATTTAGGGATTAATAACAAGAATTTTAGTTATAAACTGGGGCCGCATGAATAAGAAGTAACGGAGAAGGACCTTGGAGTATTGGTTGATCATAGGATGACTATGAGCCGCTAATGTGATAGGGCCGTGAAAAAAGCTAATGCAGTCTTGGGATACATCAGGAGAGGTATTTCCAGTAGAGATAAGGAGGTTTTATACAAGGCACTGGTGAGACCTCACCTGGAACAGTGTATGCAGTTCTGGTCTCCCATGTTTAAGAAGGATGAATTCAAACTGGAACAGGTACAGAGAAGGGCTACTAGGATGAGCCGAGGAATGGAAAACCGGTCTTATGAAAGGAGACTCAAGGAGCTTGGCTTGTTTAGCCTAACCAAAAGAAGGTTGAGGGGAGATATGATTGCTCTCTATAAATATATCAGAGGGATAAATACCAGAGAGGGAGAGGAATTATTTAAGTTCAGTACCAATGTGGACACAAGAACAAATGGATATAAACTGGTCATTGGGAAGTTTAGTCTTGAAATTAGACCAAGGTTTCTAACCATCAGAGGAGTGAACTTTTGGAATAGCCTTCCAAGGGAAGCAGTGGGGCCAAAAGACCTATCTGGCTTTAAGATTAAACTCGATAAGTTTATGGAGGAGATGGTATGATGGGATACATGATTTTGGTAACTAATTGATCTTTAAATATTCATGGTAAATAGGCCCAATGGCCTGCGATGAGATGTCAGATGGGGTGGGATCTGAGTTACTACAGAAAATTCTTTTCTGGGTATCTGGCTGGTGAATCTTGCCCATATGCTCAGGGTTTAGCTGATTGCCATATTTGGGGTTGGGAAGGAATTTTCCTCCAGGGCAGATTGGAAGAGGCTCTGGAGGTTTTTCACCTTCCTCTGTATCATGGGGCACAGGTCACTTGCTGGAGGATTCTCTGCTCCTTGAAGTCTTTAAACCATGATTTGAGGACTTCAATAGCTCAGACATAGGTGAGAGGTTTTTTGTAGGAGTGGGTGGGTGAGATTCTGTGGCCTGTGTTGTGCAGGAGGTCGGACTAGATTATCATAATGGTCCCTTCTGACCTTAATATCTATGAATCTATGTGAACCAATGCTTTTGAAGTCTACCCATCCATCGCTGGTTTCTAATACCTTAGTCATCCTATAGTACAGTAATCTTTATAAGAACCATTAGCATTACAAGTTTTTAAAATATGAGGGCAATTAAAAATATACCACGTTATCTTATTTATCACAGATCCACACAAAAAGAAGTGCACAAATGACTGCAACATTTCCAATTTCATAATAGCTAGAGCCCACAGTGAACTGGCCATGGCTATTGGATAGAACCTCTGTTGCATTTCTGGTTTTTCCTAGACTTTTGTAGGACCCATTCTTCCCAAATGCTCATGATGTGCTGGTACAGCAATTGGATACAGCATGGATTTGTTTAGTACAGCTGTGTCATAAATATAAAGGGAAGGGTAAACCCCTTTGAAATCCCTCCTGGCCAGGGGAAAGCTCCTCTCACCTGTAAAGGGTTAAGAAGCTAAAGGTAACCTCGCTGGCACCTGACCAAAATGACCAATGAGGAGACAAGATACTTTCAAAAGCTGGGAGGAGGGAGAGAAACAAAGGGTCTGTGTGTCTGTCTATATGCTGTTTCTCCCGGGGATAGACCAGGAATGGAGTCTTAGAACTTTTAGTAAATAATCTAACACATACCTAGCTAGATTACGATTTCTTTAAATGGCTGAGAAAAGAATTGTGCTGAATAGAATAACTATTTCTGTCTGTGTATCTTTTTTGTAACTTAAGGTTTTGCCTAGAGGGGTTCTCTATGTTTTGAATCTAATTACCCTGTAAGGTATCTATCATCCTGATTTTCCAGAGGTGATTTCTATTTACTTCTATTTCTATTAAAAGAATTCTTGTATGAAAACTGAATGCTTTTTCATTGTTCTCAGATCCAAGGGTTTGGGTCTGTAGTCACCTAGGCAAATTGGTGAGGCTTTTTGCCAAACCTTGTCCAGAAAGTGGGATGCAAGGTTTTGGGAAGTATTTTGGGGGGAAAGACGTGTCCAAACAGCTCTTCCCCAGTAACCAGTATTAGTTTGGTGGTGGTAGCGGCCAGTCCAAGGACAACGGGTGGAATATTTTGTACCTTGGGGAAGTTTTGACCTAAGCTGGTAAAGAGAAGCTTAGGAGGTTTTTCATGCAGGTCCCCACATCTGTATCCTAGAGTTCAGAGTGGGGGAGGAACCTTGACAAGCGGTCATAAATATAAAGGGAAGGGTAAACACCTTTAAATGCCTCCTGGCCAGAGGAAAAACCCTTTCACCTGTAAAGGGTTAAGAAGCTAAAGGTAACCTCGCTGGCACCTGACCAAAATGACCAATGAGGAGACAAGATACTTTCAAAGCTGGGGGGGGGGAACAAAGGGTTCTCTCTGTCTGTGTGTTCTTTTTTGCGGGGACCAGAGCAGGAATGCAGGTCAGAACTCCTGTAAAGGGCTAATAAGCAACCTAGTTAGATATGCGTTAGATTCTGTTTTGTTTAAATGGCTGAGAAAATAAGCTGTGCTGAATGGAATGTATATTCCTGTTTGTGTCTTTTTGTAACTTAAGGTTTTGCCTAGAGGGATTCTCTATGTTTTGAAGCTGATTACCCTGTAAGGTATTTACCATCCTGATTTTACAGAGGTGATTCTTTACTTTTTCTTCAATTAAAATTCTTCTTTTAAGAACCTGATTGGTTTTTTCATTGTTCTTAAGATCCAAGGGTTTGGGTCGGTGTTCACCTATGCAAATTGGTGAGGATTTTTATCAAGCCTTCCCCAGGAAAGGGGGTGTAGGGTTTGGGAGGATTTTGGGGGGAAAAGACGTTTCCAAGCGGGCTCTTTCCCTGTTATATATTTGTTAGACACTTGGTGGTAGCAGCAATAAAGTCCAAGGGCAAAAGGTAAAATAGTTTGTACCTTGGGAAAGTTTTAACCTAAGCTGGTAAAAATAAGCTTAAGGGGTTTTTCATGCAGGTCCCGACATCTGTACCCTAGAGTTCAGAGTGGGGAGGGAACCTTGACAACAGCATTACCTGATTTTAATTTTGACATTTCCACAATCTTACTTTGTTTAATTATGCTGCTCAGGTTTTAATATGACTGCTGCTTTATCAGAGATGGATGCAGTATTGCTGTTGCCATTTTGGTCTCGGGATACCATAGAGACAAGATGAGTGTGGTAATATCTTTTACTGAACCAACTTCTGTTGGCTCTCTCACCAACAGAAGTTGGTCCAATAAAAGATATTACCTCACCCACCTTGTCTCTCTGTTATCAAAGATGGATGAGAAACAAAATCCCAGCTACAACTCCATTGTCTCAAATTCTGGGGGACATTCAGCACTTGATCTGAGCTTTGTGGATGGTACTCCATCTGTAAAAAATAGGCCATATCACAACCCAGAATCCAAATGCTCAAGCTCCTGCAGTTTACATAATAGGGATCTAGCCATAAGACTCCTAATGGCTGTTAGGGGGGTCTCTGATGAGCCTCCTAAGGCTCATAGGCATGTGTGTGTGTTAAGAAGGTCTGTAACTACTTAATGAGCCTCTTTAGTTAGAAGCCACTAAATCCACACTGTAGTTAACCAACAATAATAATTACAGAAGGTAGGAAATTCAGAGTTAGGGTTAAATTAGCAAGAAACCCATTTTAAGATTATGGAAATTCCCAATTAAGGCACTCTGCCTGTAGTGATGGCTTGAGAAACTCAGGAAGGATATAAGTCCAGAACAAGTATTTTCATTTTATATTGAACACAAAAATTAGAATGCTTTATTTTTAATCATACAGGGGTTGTGCCAACTCTAACCTTCTTTACCATCATACACAATTGGGGGGGCGGGGGGGAGGGTGGGAAGACTACTTTACATATTTCTAATTAGACAAATAGCACTCTGAAGTCAATTATTCCCCACTCCTCATTAGGGCTGCAATCATGAGTGTGTGATTGGCACTTCAGAGGATCAGGTCCTGTAATTTCATATGCTAACCAATTATTCAAGTTTCCCTAAACACAGAGCTAGCCTGTCCTACAGTGGAAACAGGAGAGAAATTATACAGCATTCCATTGTGGTGCACACTTTCAATATTTCATTTCAAGCAGTACAAATACAGTAGCTTGTAAAAATTTAAGCCATAGACTTTGAATTTCAAGTCCTTAGAAAAAGTCCTTGCTCCAAAAGCAAAGCATCTTACGAAGCAACTATAAAAGAAATTTAGAAGTAGGGATGGAGCATCCAAGAAAATTACTTTGCATAACCTGTGTCAGGGTTCCCTCCCAACTCGGAACTCTAGGGTACAGACATGGGGACCCACATGAAAGACCCCCTAAGCTTATTTCTAGCAGCTTAGGTTAAAAACTTCCCCAGGCACAAATCTTTATTTGTCTTGGACTGAGGTATGCTGCCACCACCAAGTGATTTAGACAAATCAGGGAAAGGACCACTTGGAGTTCCTATTCCCACAAAATATTCCCCCAAGTCTACAGCCCCTTTCCTGGGGAGGCTTGAAAAATAAACAAGGTGAGCATAAACCAGACCCTTGGGTTTGTAGGATACTAAAAACCCAATCAGATTCTTACAAAACAGAACTTTATTATAAAGGGAAAAAAGGAAAAGAAGCATCTCTGTAAAATCAAAATGGAAGGTAATTTTACAGGACAATCAGATTCAAAACAGAGGATTTCCCTCTCAGCCAAGCTTTAAAGTTACAAAAAGAAAACCAGGAACACACCTTCTTCTCAGCACAGAGAAAATCACAAGCCAAAACAAAAATAAGCTAACGCATTCCCTTGCTAGTACTTACTAATTCTAATGGAGTTGGATTGCTTGCTTCCTTGATCTGTGCCTGACAAGCACACAGGACAGACAGACCAAAACCTCCCCTCCCCTCACCCCCAGATTTGAAAGTATCTTGTCCCCTTATTGGTCCTTTTGGTCAGGTGCCCGCCAGGTTACCTGAGCTTCTTTACCTGTAAAGGGTTAAAGGATTTTGTGCCTTTGGCCAGGAGGGATTTTATAGTACTGTATACAGGAAGGTTGTTACCCTTCCCTTTATATTTATGACAACCTGCAAGCTTGGCAGTGCTTGAAGTCCTAAAAAGAGAAGTGCCAGAACTCACTACTCTATTAGAGCCCTGGTGACACAAGTCTGGGTTGACTTGCTTATAGGCAGCAAAATCAGTGGGGGTCACTATACTCCTGACAGGAACCTTTGGTCTATGTGGCAGTAAAGGAGTCCTCTCCCTCCCCACTGGGTGCTAGTGGCACTAACCATAGGGAAGGCAGGGACAAGGGTAAATGAAAGGAGGACTGCCTGCACCCCTGGCCAGCTCTGAGCAGAGACTGCTGCTGCCTGCCCTCCCACCCATGCGCAAGAAAGTAGTACAGGGTGGCCCCATGGCTGGGGACCTTCTGATCACACAGGAGGTAACTGGATAAGGCACCTGCATCCCCACCCAATGCAGGACCTCCTGCCAGAGTCCCAGGCTCGGAAGAGAGGCCCCAGCACTTCACCAAGCACCCTGCCCCAGGCAGGGCAGCAGCAGGGAGTGGAACTGCAGACTTAAATTCCAGGGCTTTCCACAAGGAGCAGGAGTGCTGGTGGCCTGACAGAGATGCCTGGTACCATCCCCTGTACTCTCCAGGCTGTGCCCTGCCTGGCACTGGGGGACTAGGCTCTGCACCAGCGCTTCCTTGAGGAAGAAAGTGCATGTCTGTGATGGGCCTGGTCCTTGTTGCCAGATTGCTACTGCAGCTGCTCCTCAGAAAACATTTCAAATGCATCTCCATAGCACTGAGTATTGCCAGTGTTCAGAGACTTCACCCTTCATCCAAATGAAGTTAAATAACTTTAAAAGACCAACACTTCAGGCAATGTCATCTGGAGCAGGTGCCTTGTTGTTTTTCAGGGACCTGACTGAGGCTTCAATTTCTACTTCCAATATGTGTTCTTTGTTGTTGTCATCACAGTTGCTACCCTCAAGGACAACTGGGTGAACTTGAGTATTCATGTTCAATAACTGATGCAAATATTCTTTCCATCTTTTAAGCTTTTGATTTTTATCTAGTTCTTCTGAGCATCACATAGCTGACTTGTCACAGGTGTTAATTTATTTGATAGTAATCGGACTTTGTCAAAAACATAATATGAGAGGGCTTTTTCAGAGTGTTGTTCCTTCTCTCTGAAGCCAGTATTTCTTAACCTTTTTAACCACTCTTTTTAATTCCTTGCCATGCAGTCTGTATTTGTTTTTCCACTCAGAGCAACTTTCAGCTCTGAGAAGTACATGAGATGGTTTCTTTTTTCTTCTTGATAGGTTCTCTTTCCTTTTTGGATGCAAACTCATTTCTAAAACCTCTTTGCTCAGAGCATGAGTGATGACTTTCACTTCTGCCCAAAGTAGTTCTAGTGTTGCATCATCTAGGTCTAAGATAGGGGTAAAGGGCCACTGATGGTGTTCTGAAAGGTCACCATAGTGCCTGTATTTGTCAGGATTCAACACTATGACACTTTTGTCTTTTTCCCTAAAAAAAAATTTTTTTTAGAGTATTAAGTCTGATCCTGACTGCAGCACTCCCCAATAGTCTGAATCTGCTTTTACATTTTTATAGACCCTACAATTTAGGACACTTGTTTTTCAGCAATTATCTTAGTAAGATGAAGTTGATCATGATTTTTCTAGTACCATTTTTCTTTATGGGCTTGCAGTATTTGCTAGAAACAAGTTGTTTAATAGCACAAAAATAAAGCAATCTATTGCCTTGCTCATATTCCTTCCTTTCCCATGTTATTCTCCTAGTTGTTGTCACTCCCAATCATGGCATTAACTTCCCCCATTACAATTAAAAAAAAATCTAGATGGGGTCTTTTTGAAGTTCTTTGTACAACTGGTTTATGACACTGTCCTCTGCATCTGTGTGGCTGAGTAGACGTCCATTAGAGTCAGAGGGCCATGTTTCTCTTGTAGCTTAATGCTCATTATGCATGATGAGATTCTCCTACGTCTTTCCAAAGAAGTGTAAGCTTTTTCTGATATTATGAAGGCAAATCCTTCTCTGTGGGCATTGACAGTCCTTCCAGAGCAAATGATTTTGCAGCACTTCATGCAGAGTTCGCCACTGCCAGCCCAGTGTGTTTCACAAATACTGAGAATGTCTGTGGGAAAGGACGTAGCTCTGGCTTTGAGTTTCATCAATTAACATCCTGGCTTTGCCACACTCATATATAGTGTTCTTACATCCCATGTTCCAATATGCACTCTTGTTTTGGTACTGACCAATCTGTTTTTTCCTAGCCATTTTTTTTTTTTGGTAGCAGCTGACGTTTCCAAATTGTTGGTACAGACCTTTTTAGGCTGTGTCATAAATATAAAGGGAAGGGTAAACACCTTTAAATCCCTCCTGGCCAGAGGAAAAACCCTTTCACCTGTAAAGGGTTAAGAAGCTAGGATAACCTCGCTGGCACCTGACCAAAATGACCAATGAGGAGATAAGATACTTTCAAAGCTGGGGTGGGGGGAACAAAGGTTCTCTCTGTCTGTGTGATGCTTTTGCCAGGAACAGAACAGGAATGGAGTCTTAGAACTTAGCAAGTAATCTAGCTAGATATGCATTAGATTCAGTTTTGTTTAAATGGCTGAGAAAATAAATTGTGCTGAATGGAATGTATATTCCTGTTTTTGTGTCTTTTTGTAACTTAAGGTTTTGCCTAGAGGGATTCTCTGTTTTGAATCTGATTACCCTGTAAGGTATTTACCATCCTGATTTTACAGAGGTGATTCTTTTACTTTTTCTTCAATTAAAATTCTTCTTTTAAGAACCTGATTGGTTTTTTCATTGTTCTTAAGATCCAAGGGTTTGGGTAGGTGTTCACCTATGCAAATTGGTGAGGATTTTTATCAAGCCTTCCCCAGGAAAGGGGGTGTAGGGTTTGGGAGGATTTTGGGGGGAAAAGACATTTCCAAGCGGGCTCTTTCCCTGTTATATATTTGTTAGACGCTTGGTGGTGGCAGCAATAAAGTCCAAGGGCAAAAGGTAAAATAGTTTGTACCTTGGGGAAGTTTTAACCTAAGCTGGTAAAAATAAGCTTAGGGGATTTTTCATGCAGGTCCCCACATCTGTACCCTAGAGTTCAGAGTGGGGAAGGAAACTGGACAGGCTGGGTGATGTCTGACCAGCATGGTCATCATTTTGATTCTTGCTCCTTTTGTCTGTTTCTTGGTTTAAGTAAGTACCTAGAGTGCCAGCCACCTCAAATCTAGGCAACCCCTCCTCCATTCACTGCCCATTAGGAGAACCTGGATTGCACCACAAGGAGTTTGGAGTTGCATATTGTGTTTGTGGTCTGGTCACCTTTCTACTCTTATTTAAGGTACCATGGGGTTGGACCTGCCAATGTTTGACCCATCAACAAGATAATTTTGTAGAAAATTAACTTGCCCTTTAGAAACCTGTAATATAAGAGGGAGAAAAGGTGAAGAAAAAGGAGACAACAAGGAGTTGTCAATATTTATGTCTAGCAGTGAGTTTTCCATGTCCATGGTGACTAGGGACAGTACCAAAAATGACCATTCCCTAATCTCCCAAGGAAAACTGTGCGATCTGGTTTGCCTCCCTATGCAGCAACAAGGTGGATTCAGCACTGCAGATCTTTCTAAGAGAATGGAGGTGATGAGAAACTGGAAATTTTCATTCTGCAGGAAATTGTGACTTTAAAAAAATTAATTTCAAATAAAATCAAAGTTGAAATTTCCAAATTTCCTGTAAAAAGGAAAATTCTGGAATCTATTATTTCAATATGGTAAAAACAGGTCATTTTGACTTTGTTTCAATTCATTGTTTTTACTCTTTCATTAAAATAAATACAATACATATTTTATTACATTTAATATTTTACTATTAAAATAAAAACAAAATGAATTGAAACTGACTCCCCACCACAGAACATTCTGATTTTGACAAAACTGCATTTTTTGGCAGAAATGTTCCATTGAAGTTTTTTGACCAGCTCTATAAGAGAACTATTTATTTAACAGAGAGAACTCCATGCATTCCCAGAGTGTCTATCACTTTGTTTTTAACATTAACAAAATTCCATGAAGCATAAGTTTCAGTTACTGAGTTTGACTCTTAATCTCTACTTATGCTCTCCTATAGCAATCTGCATGGACTGCAGGAGGGAAGAGGTTGGGTGGGTCACCAGAAAGTCAGTCTGTTTGCACATGGATTGAATGCTAGCTGCAGTTGCAGCATCTCTGTAAATAAAGAACCAATTTAGTTTTAGAAACATGGAGTCTTTTCGTGTCATTACCCAGCACACAATGCGTGAAACATCTTCCATATCTCACACAGATTTGTATGTGGGAGTGAAGGGTGGGGTTATCATTTTGTATTTCCTTGTTGATATAAAAAAAAATTAATTAGCTTCTCAAAATTTGGCCTTGAGAGGTTAAATTAGTTCTGCTGTCTACAGTTCAAGAAGGATGTTGATAAATTGGAGCCATATGAATCATTAAGGGATTGAAAAACCCTGTAATGCCCTGTAATGACACACTCAA
Source organism: Lepidochelys kempii (assembly GCF_965140285.1). NCBI lineage: Eukaryota > Metazoa > Chordata > Testudines > Cheloniidae > Lepidochelys > Lepidochelys kempii. Next base: position 64,798,738 of record NC_136383.1, read on the forward strand.
GGAGCTCTATCTATTCAGTTTAACAAAGAGAAGGCTAAAGGGTGATTTGTTCATCTATAAGTACATACATGGGGAATAAAAATTTGGTAAAGGGTATAATAAGATCTAATGGCTGGAAGTTGAAGCAAGATAAGTTCAGAATGGAAATAAGGCACACATTTTTAACAGTCAGTAATTAACCATTAGAGGAATTTATCAAGAATTTGGCAGAGTCTCCATCACTGGCAATTTTTAAATTGAGATTGGATGCTTTTCTAAAATATAATCAGGAATCAATTCAGGGAATTTCCATGGCTTGGGATTATAAAGGTAAGACTAGATGATCACAATGGTCCCTTCTGACCTTATAATCTATTAATAAATGGCTCATCTCATTAACTTTTGTGGGAGATGGTATCTTGTTTCTCTCAAAATACAGCCAAAAAGACAACAAAAATGCTCTTATGTCTGATATTGTAATCTAGTTTGCACAAAATGCTAGGTTTAAATATAAAATTCTGAGCAAGATTTTTCCTTCACACAAATGTTTTATTAATGTATTCACGTGTGTCCACAGTTGCTTAGGATTTACACCGATAAAAGGAAAAAAAATAGATCCAGCCTATTAGCAAGAGCATCTAAAGCCAGTAGCATGAATTATCCCTTTGATGACAGAATGGAAATAGCTCAATTTACCTGGCAAATGGAACAATGGGTGCAGTTTAGAAGTTTGGGGGTTAAAATCTTTTTACTGATAATATATTGTCTGTATTAGTGGTATTACTATTCTAAGTACAGGGACTACCTGCTCAAACTAGGAAGGGAGACTCAGAGAACACTACTGTGTTGCCTAAATCTGAGGAAAAAAGGAATGATACAGCAAAGAGAGCATCTGAACTCTGCACTATGATGTCATCGTGTCATCCCAAAAGCCCAGTACTCTGAAATCAACATTGAGGTCAGCACAGCACCTGGTGTAGGAGATGAAGGCTGGCCTGCCTTTCACTGGGTCTAGTTGCTATGTTGAATCCTGAGAGCAGGGTTCAACTTCTGGCAACTGTTCAATCTGTGCCAACAGGTTGACTGTAAGAGGAGGAAGAAGGCATACTCCCTCAGGGCGGAGACACAGTAGTGCCCAGTCACTCAGAGCAAGCAGTGGAGGAGAGAGAAAAGGCACTCTGTGTATTATGCAGGACCGAGCCCTGGGATTTCCAGGTCATAGAAGAGGAACAAATGTTAGTTCTGAGTCTCTAAAGGAGCATTACCTTAATGCACCGATTTGAAGAGGCATGAAGTGGGAGAGAGAGTCAAAGAAACAATTCCAGAGAAATTCCATCTCCAAGAGGGAAATGAATGGTAAACTTTCATAAAGGTTTCTATGCTCAGTTGTCCCAAAGTGGGGGCGGGGGTGAGTTGCCCAGTAGCTTTCTGGGACAGAAGCAGAGTTTCCTGATCTTGCAGGACATACTGGTTTCTCTTTTGGGGAGAAAAAAAGATGGGAAATGACACCAGTGTGGCAGACCTTGAAGTTATGCAGATTTGGCAGTACCAAGAATGTAGGTGATACTGTGTTACCATATAAGGTTAGTGTATGTAACCAGTCCTGATTGCATGAAAGTATAAATTAATTTGACAAATACTTTAAAATGAGATAAAGCAAGGGTCAGAGTTAAAGCTGAGCTTCCAATCTGAATTTTAACCTGCAGGCTTCTCGTTGATGGATTTTCCAACCTTCACTTTAATATTAGTGTTGTGTATGGAATAGAAAATGCACTGTATGCAGTATTGCCAACTCCATGTCTTCAAAATTTATGAATCAACTTTCTCATCCCCAAAGATCTTGAGGTTGGTTTAGAAATCCTTAGATTAAAAAAAATGACTTATTTATCTACCTTTTAATTTTTCAGATGAGTCAGGGGAGTGCGTTTCTGTCTTTGGCTTTCTCATTTGAGCAGCTGGTAGAGCTCTTGAGGGGGTTCTGTGCTGGTTAAGATCCCAGGCAACTGGGGACTAAAAGTTTCAAAGTCCCGAAGAGGGCAATTTGAAGATCCATGCTGATCTCGTGGCCCCCTGGATTGGCCCAGCCAGACTGATGAGGCAGGAGGAAGAAAGTTGGAAATGCCAGGCAGCTGGGGAACATTAGAGATCCAAGATCAGTGGCAGATTAGCCACTGGGCCAATGGGGCCTGTGCCCAGGGGTCCCAGCCAATTCAGGGCCCCCTGCAAAAGACACCCCAGTGCTCCAATCTGTTCCACCCACCCGGCACTCCTGCTGGGGAGCAAGATCAGGGCACAGGGGTTTGACCTGCCCGGCGCTTCTGCCAGGGAGCGGGGGAAGCCCCTGCACCATGACCCAACTTCCTGGCAGAAGCGCCGGGGGAGGGGGGACAAGAGGAATGCAGTTGGAAGGGGTGGGAAGGGGCCCCCCACTTGCTCCAGCCCAGGTCCCCACAAATCTGTCTCTGTCCAAGGGACTGTGGGGTGTGTGGAGATCAGAACCAATCTCATCTGGGACTGGGAGGATGGTGCATGACAAGGCTACTCTGTACATCTTGGGGCAATATAATCTCAAGGACTCTGCAGGGTAGGTGGAGGCTAGGACCAAACTTCCTTTGGTCCTAGGCAAATGGTGCATGAAAAAGCAAGGCTTCTTTGGGCATCCAGAATTCTTTCATAAACCCTTTGCTTAGGACCAAAGGAAACTGGTTCTAGCCTCCACATCTCCCGGGGACCAGTGTATGTGTAAGGGACAGGGGTCCTCATCCTGGAAAAATGAGGCGTGAAAGGCAAATCCACCTGAGATATTCAGGAGCCATTACTTCTCCAGGATGCTGCAGGATGTGGAGAGGATGGGAGCAATCTCCTTTAGTTTTAGGCAGGTGGTGTATGAAAGGCAAGGCTACTCTGCAAATCCAGGGGCCAATAGCAAAGTGTCAGCGGGGGCAATTTAAAGTTCTATATCAATCTTGTAGTTCTCATAACCCAAAGAACCATAGCTCTCTCCTGTAGTGACCCAATGAGGAGGAGAATATGTCAAAAAATGTCTTTAAAATTCAGTTTCATCCTATCAGAGACCATAAACTCTAAAATGTGTTAATCAAATTAAAAGGATATTGCATGGTGGCACTACAGGGTAGAGTTAGGGCTGTTTGAGGGCCTTAACTGTGCATTTCCATATGTACACATGTTTGGATTCCTTTTATGTTTAATATTAACTGGGAATGCCCTGGCTTAATCATGCTTAGTTTTGGTATAATTGCAATTATAAAGTATTTTATCTTAACTTACTGATGTGTTCTCAGCCTTAATTCCATCTTTATTCCTCTCTCCTTAATTGTCAGACAAAAACTATGTAGATACTTCAATATGTTACTCACTCTTTGCCTCTAGTAAGCTTTTGTTTGTAAAGGTCCATAAAAATAGTTCCAAAAAAACACGGGAAATATCAAAAAATAAGATTATCCTTACGGATTCCATAGAGGAAGCTAAAGATTCTGATCTAGTCCCTATTAACATTAAAAGACAAATATCTTTCCCAGAGCCCACTCAGTTTCAAAGTAAATAGAGATGATGAGTTTCCTATTAAAAAACAAAACAAACTTTAAATTCTAAATTCCTTTAGGGAATTTTCCACTTTTATTCAAACTGAGTAATATCTTTCTCTTCAAGTAATCCCACTGAAATCAGTGGGACTTACTGAGTACCATTAAATGTGAATTTGAGTGGAAAAATCTGTCCCTTTGATTTTAAGTAAGGTCAAAGACAAAGAGATTATTCTTCCACTAAAAGAAAAGGAGTACTTGTGGCACCTTAGAGACTAACCAATTTATTTGAGCATAAGCTTTCGTGAGCTACAGCTCACTTCATCGGATGCATACTGTGGAAAGTACAGAAGACGTTTTTATACACACAAACCATGAAAAAATGGGTGATTATCATACACATTGTAAGGAGAGTGAGCACTTTACATAAGCTATTACCAGCAGGAGAGTGGGGGGAGAGAAAACCTTTTGTAGTGATAATCATCCATTTTTTTCACGGTTTGTGTGTATAAAAACGTAAAACGTCTTCTGTACTTTCCACAGTATGCATCCGAAGAAGTGAGCTGTAGCTCACGAAAGCTTATGCTCAAATAAATTGGTTAGTCTCTAAGGTGCCACAAGTATTCCTTTTCTTTTTGTGAATACAGACTAAACACGGCTGTTACTCTGAAACCTGTTCTTCCACTGACAGTTCATCTTTCCCAGAGTGGGGACAACTCAGACTTTGAACAAAAAAGAGTCAGAGGAAAAGGGCCAGGATAGATTATTCCTAATGGAGTGTATTGCAACTGCGCTGAAGGCATTGATTAATGCTCTTTGACTTTCAGCCTGAAGAGGAAGAAAGCAAGAAGAAAAAAAGACAGATAAGAGAACTAAAAATGACAAAGCCAGCCATAAATAACAATTCCCTTCAGACCCAGCTAATCAGGTCTGTGCTCCACTGCATTCAGAAAATTTTAAAACAGAGAAGGAATATCCCAACAAAACCAGGTATCTAAACAGGCAAAAATCGAAAGTTTTGTTAATCCAAAAGGACTTAATCATTCTTATCTAAGCATCCCTAATTAAAGTCACAGTAATGCCTTCTTCCAAAGAACTCACTAACAAGAGAATGGAGTCCTCTCTGAGAAGGAATTATGAGGGTTTGTGTTCAAGGTGCTTCTACAGCTTTCACTTACTTTGCCAGAGCTACTTTTGTTAAAATGGGTAATTTGCCAGTCTCTGATCTTCCAAGCTAAAGGTTAGTGCCTTTGAAGTTAATGGAAAGATTCCCACTGACTTCAGTGCATGCTGGATCAGGCCCTATGAATATAATCATACAAATAAACAAAGCCAGAGTACAAGGTCCTTGCTCACCTGAGTTGAGGGCAAGGTCCATGCAGGATATAAAAAAAATAAAAAATAAGCAAAAGCAATATTTGGATCACTGCACTATGCTGATCCAATACTAACTGTTAGCTTAAATGGTGAGAAGAGCTGCAAAGGAAGTATTATTTTGGAGAGCAGTGGCAGAGCTTTTCAATTATTCTCAAGCTCTTACCAGATCTGCAAATTCCCTTATTGATTGAGAGGAGCATACATTAGTAAAGAGCTACAAAAATGAGATTTTTATCTTGTCAGTTTTGATCTAATGCCTTTATCAAATGTATTTTGGCAGTTTAAAACTACAGTACATTTCATCTGACTTACAGCTGTGCCATGCAAACTTTCTACCATGAAAGAGAGAATCTAATCCAAACCACATCTGAGATCTGTACTACCACTGGCCTTTGAAAAGATATGGCTATATCAGTGACCTACATTCACATGTCACAGGAGAAAAAGAAAAAATATAACAGACTGAACTATTACATCAGAATAAAATGTGAGGCAGTTGAACGGATTATGAATCTGAGGTACATAAGTGAGGGCAATACTAGCGATGGGCAGAAAGCATACATTTGAAATAGATAATGCTCATGTTTGGTGGTTGGAAAGGGAGTACATTAAGAAATATCCTGAAATCTGAGAAATTCTGACAAAGAAAAATTGAGAAGGAAATGTTTGACAAAAAGATCTCCTAGTAATTTTTTATTTTCAATTGTTTTTAACGGATGGAGCTTTGAAATATTAGCACGTCAGCCAACACACCACTTTATTCCTGCAATTTCAATAGAACCAGTTTGGAAACTTCTCATCACTGAGAAATAATTATTTTAATTAGTCTCCTATAGAAAACACTTACTTAGGTATTTCTAAATAAGAGTTGGGAAGAGAAGGTTCCACATGAATCATTCACTTTAGTACCAAACTCAATATTGTTTTCTGACGGACATGCCAGATACATCAATGAACATGCTACCACCAGTGATTAGTAGATATTCCTCATAAGTTTTGTGTCTGTCGATTTTGCCTCTTGTGAAGTTAGATTATAGTTTTCTCTAGAATAGGAAGGCATGATTCCTGAGTCCTGATATGATGCACAAAAAGGTTCATCATTTGAAGTACCCTGTTGGGAGACCACAGCTTCTTCAACACCCTGATTGCTCCCCCATTCCTATATATTGGAGCAGTTGGTTGGTGCTGCACATTATCAGCGCCCACAATAGCTTTCATACTATTACTGGCCACCTCACTTCACAAAATGGTTCCCTCAAGCACTTCCTGTTTACCACAGGAAGCACTAGAAGGAGATTTACTATACTGCAGAGAAGCCAGTGGTGAGAAATGCAATTGGAAGAAAAGAAAAATATTTTAAGGCTGAATGGCCCAATTGCTAGTGGCCCCCCTTCATAGTAAGAATGGGAATGTTGACAATTTAGAAAAAGGTGAACTCAAGAGAGAGACTAGGAGGAAAGACCTCAACAGAAGGGTGAGCATTCACAAAAAGAGGAACTGGCAAGAGCTGAGGAGGGATGGGATAGCTCAGTGGTTTGAGCATTGGCCTGCTAAACCCAGGGTTGTGAGTTCAATCCTTGAGGGGGCTATTTAGGGATCTGGGGCAAAAAAAATTGGGGATTAGTCCTGCTTTGAGCAGGTGGTTGGACTAGATGACCTCTTGAGGTCCCTTCCAACCCTGATAGTCTATGAAGTGGATGGAAGGAAACCTGTGGTTGAGAAGAATCTGTCCACAGGCTGGTTATTTTGGTGGATAGGGAAGGTTATGGTGGAAAGCTAGATGAAGAAAATGATAGAATTGGGGGAAGAGACAATGTGAGAGGAAAGAGAGAATATGGGGAAATGAGAGAGAGAGAGAAGACAAGACAGAAAATTCTAAAACATTGGTGCCCAAACTTTTTATCTTGCATCCCCCCTTACCAGTAATGAATGTGTCCACACTCCCCTCCCCACTCCATCCCCATTACTGCTTGGGCTGAAGGCAGAGCTGGGGGCAGAACTGTGGATGGGGGAGGAGTTGTGGCTAGAGGCAGAGCTGGCGTGGGGGCGGAAATGGAATCAGGGCAGGGCTGGGCTGGAGCCGGAGTTGTGGGTGGGGCCAGAGCCGGGTTGCAGGCAGAACAGGGCTGGGTGTCCCTGTCCCTCGTGGGGGCTGTGCTAGGTCCTACTGAACCACCGAACATTCCTCCACCCCCACCCCCAGGTGAGTGCGTCGCACAGTTTGAGGACTACTCTTCAGCTTATTTTACCCATCTAATGTTCCTCTCAGAAGTGAAAAATCAGAAAATTGTTTTGAAGAGAAAAGAGAAGATACAAGAACAGTTGGATGAAAAAATATTTTTTTCAAAAGGGAACAGCAAAATTATACCAAGGAAATTGATTAGATTGTCCATTGAAAGTTTTCAGTGTGTGATAAAAGGCAAATAAATAACATTTGTGTATGTGATATAAGCACATGCACGAACACACTTTCATTGTAAATGTAAATCTGTGCTTTGGCTCCACTGTCCAAAATTCCCCATGAACAATAACCTTCACTCTTGCTGATCTTGTGATGGCCCTGCACATAAGTTGAGAAAAGTAGGAAAATTCACAAGAATGATACTGATATCATCAGTAAGCAACAGCTCATTTAGGATTTAATAGTGAGCTCTTTGAAGCTATTGGCAAAACTCCCACTGTTTTTAGTGGTACAGGAGCAGGCTTTTAATTTTTATGCTGGTTTGGATTAAGCAATTAGTTAGTTTCCTATGTAATTATACATTGAAGGGTATCCTGAAGTTAAGTTTAAGAAGCACTAAGTTGGAAGTAAATGGTTTCATTTCTTGTATTCCAGATTTTTTAGACTATTGAAAATGTCTTTAAAAATCCTTATTTCCTGTCCAACTTAATGGACATTTTCCTCCAATTGTCTACTTCTCCCATTCTGTGCCAATGTATAGATGTAATAAATAATAAATCTTCACAGGAAATAATTAAATTTTTTACCCTACAGAGCATATAATGGGGAAATAATATTAGGAGAAATTTTAAGTGTTATTATTACAAAGGAAGGATGCAGAGATTTTGGATTTATAACAAGGGTTCAATCTGGCATCCCTTGCCCATCCAAATTTCACACTTACCAAACAGGATGTATACAAAATATGTAGCTTCCACCTTCAGGAGTTATATGTGAAAGTAGGACCTTGGCAGACAAACATTTATGCTGCCAGTGCCAACTGACCTTATAATGAATCCCTGACCTCATCAATGAATGTGGTTTGAGAAAAAGCTGACTGACTCATTCATTTTTATTGTTCCGGTTTCAAAGAAAACTTGGGATAATTTGAGATTTAGGAATTAAGTGCAATAAGCAATAAATCTTTATTTGCACTCTTGGAAAATGTATAGATGTCACAAGGTAACTATTTGGGAGGTGGATGGGGGTGGTTATGTTTTAGTATACATACCATCATTACAGATGGAATAAGTGGGCAGGGGTTACAATCAACTAGGAAATGTAAATGTATCTCATGCCATCTTTCCTGCTTATATGATGTGTAAAATATATTCAAAAATCCAGCTCACTCTCTTTTCTTTGGAAAGATGCTATTTTCAGCACCACAAATATTTTTGATGCCACATAGAAATGTATGTAAGTAAATACTAACATTGAAAAGGAGCATAGCTATTAGGGACTGAATACAACAATCCTCAAACCAGATAATTGTTGCAGCACAAGGTGGTAGCAAATGCTCTCAGTCAAGGGGTTCCAGGTAAACTTTACCTGAAACAAATGAAAAGCCATATAAAGAAGCTGGATAAGCCACACATCTAATTAATGTTAGTTGGTGCTATCCACTGATGTTGTGGAGTGCTGTAGGATCTATCAGATGGGTCAGTGGTTTTGATTAATTATGTATTCCTCCTGGAATATTTGCATTCTGATCAAACATTTCAGCTTCACTATATTTTATGCAGCAATCAGCTTCACTCGATCATCTTTCACAGAATTAATAGACATGTTCAGTATGGAAAGTTACTAGTTTCAGAAAATAAAACCTCAACAAAATTTTGGTCTCAACTCAACAGTCCATCTTTAGTCAATAAAACATAGAAGCACATTTTTATATTTTTTGCTAAATTGTATTTTAAAAAGGTACCTAAAATTACCATTGCTGAAAATCAAGTAATCTCATTTAAAAACTTTTTAACTGCTCTAAAACCTTCTACAGAATTTTTCCAATACTACATGTGAGCATGAATTTGGAGCCATATGTATTCATGGTAAATATGAAGCAGTCTTCAGCTGGTATCCAACAGGATGTTGGAATGTTTAAATGCAAATGACTATCCCCTCTACCCATCCTAAAAATAGGATTGTCCTGAATAGAATGAATATTTTTAATAGAATCAGCATCTGTGTGCACATTTACAATACAAATACAAAACAACCTTAACTCTACCCCTTAAAATAAAATGACTCAGTCTACAAATCTAAACCACTTTTATCGATCCTTCATTTAACTTTCAAAACTGTTCATTTGTGCATAAAAATGATACCTTAATTCTTACTCATACAAAGAATGTACAAAGTCTGGTCATATATATCTATACAAAATCCACAACAGTAAGGGTATTCTAATAAATCTGAATGAATCTTGCACATACAACAATCTTATCCAACTGAGCAATATAATTCTTCAAATACATAATTAAACAAATACTAAAAAGGAGCAATATAAAATAACTATTTAGGCCCAGATCCTGAGCTGGTGTAAATTGATGTAAGTCCTCCATTGGCATTAATTGAAGCATGCCAATTTTACCCAATTGTGTATCTGGTCCCTAATTTAAGTGCAAAAGGTGAGATGAGTGGGATGCAAAATATAGTTCTTAAAGAAAAATTAATGAGATGATTTCCATTTACCTGCAACACTTAGAATTAAATCAACAATAAGGAAAAGGGACATTTAAAAAAAGGGGGGGGACATTAAAAAGAAGAGAGAACAGTACCAAATCTGCAAAGAAAGAAGGGTTTATTAAGTACATACCCATTTCCATCTGATTTCATTTTAAATTCTGGAATTCTTGAACTGATTTTGGTTTGGTTGTGGGGTCATTGTCAAGATAAAAATAAGCTTCCTATGTTTCTATTAACACTTAAAAATTTATAAAATCTAAATTTACTTTTTGCCATTTGTGTGTTTTGTTTCATCACGGTAGATAATGAAACTTGACTGGTTAATTACATTTGCTGATTCTAATGAAATAGCACAATGCTCTAATATTTGGATTCCAGTACTTCAGGGCTATAGTTAGATTCCCTAAAACCATGTATATATATTTAAATTACGATGCTTTTATTCATATTAGTTTCACTAACCTTTTTACCTGCAAGCCTCAAATTCTGAGGATAATTACAGTCTATTTCTATTATCAATTTTGAACATCTTGTTAATAACAAAGCAGTGGTTTTACATATTTACAGCTATTTTACCTTAACATTTCATATTGATTTTGATCACATACCATCTGTGCTGTTATTTGTATAATATTTTGAAAGATACCATTTAAGATCTTTTCTTAGTTATATTTTGTTATAAAATATACTGCAGATAAGCTTGTGGCTTTAGAAATTACTCTGTTCAGATGCATTGTTAATTGCTCATTAATACTTTTCTGTATTGCATCAAGTATTAGTATGTCTGTCTCTTTCTCTATTGAGCTGAACATGACACACAGGGAACATTAAGTGGGAAATCCGAGATGGGCCTGATTACTCAAATTTGACTAGTATATTCTTCAGCTTTTGATGGATATTAGAAGTGATGGGTAGGATTCAAAGGGGGCTGTGGTGATTGGGGAAAAATCTGTACAATTCATTAATTCTGTGTGAGATTACAAAATCTGTATGTATCATTACCAAGCTGCAAACTCAATCTTGAATATGCAGCACTCTGCCTTTTCTATTGTCCATTTGCCTCTCTGCTGTACTGGAATTCCAAAAGGCTGGTGGCAGAGGGCTACCAAAAGAGGGTTGTTCATTTACATGGTCAACCATTGAAATTTTGTTGCTCTTCTAAACAAAAGCCTGACCCTGCCCAGAGGAACTGGTTTAGCAAGGGAGGTTGTCTAGCAATGAAGTCGCCTGGTAGGAGTTTATGATCACCTGCAGAAGCAGACCATGGAGTTACTTGGAAGGTTATAAAATGAAAGCAGCAGCTCTATTTGGGTGTTGTCTTTAGCCATTTTTCACCAGTTTAACATTATGGTATTATTTAATATTATGCTGTAGAAGCTGAATGAGATGGAGGTAACCCCTGAGCAACTTATGTTCTGCTGACATAGGCTGTAGTGTAGACAGCCTTAGACATATCAGACCATCCCCTGAAAGTGAGATGGGTGGGGGGAAACACATAGCTTGTGAATCCCATCTCTGATTTTCACCTTCGACCTTTGATAAAAAGGAAAGGGTTAATTTTACTTTCAGTCCTGCTGTGTGAAGGGTATTCACCTCTCCTGTTTTAAAGAGTAGGCAGACACACTCAAGGTGACAGAGAGACAGGATAGGAAAGGTGGGGGAAATATGGCTTTTGTTTATGTTCTTGGAACATTCGGTGGCTGGTCAGTTATGAACAGATGTTTTTGGGCTGGCTTGCCAGGCAGAATACCTATTGGTTGGACCTTGACTTACATTTTGGTTAGGGAAGTGACCTGATTGGGCCCTTTCCCCTTAGATAGGGCAGGGCTGGCTCATATAGCTGTGTTGAAGAAAGCAATACAACTGATTTCAGGATCCAATGACATGCAGAGAGAGATTGGAAGAAGACTAGTAAGGCAAAAAGTAACACAAAAAGGGAAGGGAGACAGAACAGGATCTTATATGCCCAACAGCAGGCTCTACGTTGCTGACAAGTAGGTATCCCCACTCATGGGCTGAGGATATCATGAGCTAATGACTTTCAGGACTCACAGGTGAAAAACAAAATCCCTTAAAGAAGAGCAAGGCTTTACTGCCTTCCTCTCAGGAAGAAAGTCCTTTAGTCAGTTCTGCCACTTCTGTCTTAGAGTCAGGGAAGATGAGATGACAAGACAGAGTCCAGCTGAGATGCCCTGAGCCGAGATGCCATGATGATTTTTTTAAAGTCTCATTTTAAGGACCCCCCACAAAGGAGGGTGGCATGTGGGCAGCACAGTTTATTGCCTCATTGTTTTGTTCACCAATTAGGTCCAATATCCACCACACCAATCTTGGTTGATTAAATTCCAGACCCATATCTTGTTTACCAGGCACGATCTTAGCAGAGTCCTTGAGTTTTATCAGTAGGCCTTTCTGTTTGGACTAATTTAATCTCTGTCTGGTTTTTTTGCACCTGTTTAGAACATTCTTAATTGAAAATAACTTGACTTTTGGCCCACAACAACATTTTACCCAGTGTTATGAAGGCAGCAGCGTGAGGGAAAAGGAAGAGCACCTTTCCAAAGAGAAGAAGGATTATAAATACCTACCCTTAACCAGGTATTACATCAGTATTCCTGTATTGGTAGAGAAGACACATTCTGCTCTGGCAAGTCTCACAGAATCTTTATAGCTGTTTCTTTTCAGTAATGCTTTTGTCGATTAGTCTGTTTTACTGGTTAGTGTAAAAATGCATCTGCAGACATTACAACATTTATTTTGTGGAGCACCCAAATGATTTTATTAGAAGAGCAACTTATAAAAATGTTGCTCGTCATACTTAGTCAAAGTCAATTCCTGCTCTCTCATTAGTTTTTCCCTTAGAGCATTTTCAGGGATTTTATAAATAATTCAGTCCCTTTTTAAAGATTCTGTTAAATCTCAATCCTATATTTTGGTTGGTATTAGAAGCTCTTTCTTTTAGTGAGCTATAAATTCTTTCTTTCTCACAAGAGAAGAATGTATGGCACTATCAGAATATTTTTTCTGCAAAATATAGTATTCACCTGGACTATTTTAACATTGCTCTCTATAAATACATCAGAGGGATAAATACCAGGGAGGGTGAAGAATTATTTAAGTTAAGTGCCAATGTAGACACAAGAACAAATGGATATAAATTGGCCATCAGGAAGTTTAGACTTGAAATTAGACAAAGGTTTCTAATAGTCAGGAGTGAAGTTCTGGAACAGCCTTCCAAGGGGAACAGTGGGAGCAAAAAAAAACCAAAAAAACAACAACACAAAAAAGCCACAACCAGCCACAAACACACACCAAACTGGCTTCAAGACAGAGCTTGATACGTTTATGGAGGGGCTGGTATAATGAAACAGCCTACAATGGCATGTGTGGCCCTCCCTCTCTGTCAATCTCTGAGGGAGGCCACACTTATTTGCCGTACATGCCCCTGTATGGATAGTCTAAGATAATGGGGAAGTTGTTAGTCTCAGTGCTGGATCCCTTAGTGAGGTAGAGCAGTGAGTGGTTCAGGGGCCCAAACCCTCAGGCAGGGCTGGGCACCAAACAGTCTAAAGCCCAACCCCTCAAGCAGAGTATAGTCAGGTACAGTTTGGCAACCCAGGCCCTCAGCTGGGGTACCAAACAGTCTTGGGTTCCAGCCCTCGGGCCAGGCGTCAGGCACCCAGCACACAGTCCAGGGGGCTCCAGCCAGGCGTCAGGCACCCAGCACACAGTCCAGGGGGCTCCAGCCAGGCGTCAGGCACAATCTGTCATCCTGGCTCTGGTGGGAGACAAGCACAGGCCTTTTGGCCTGCAGAAGGGAAGTACTTCTACCCCAGGGGTAGAGTGGCAGGGGTAGGCAGACGCAGGCCCACCTGACTCTACTGCGTCCCAGCCCAGGGCCCTAACAGTGGTAGAGTGGTCTACCACTGCATCAGCGGGGAATCCTACCGAAACATGCTGACCATGTTTCAGATGCCTCTGCAGCCAGACCAGTCAGCTTGTAACAGTGTGGGACTCATCCCTGCAGTGCCTCCTACTGGTCTCTCAGGGAAATTAGCTTTTCCAGCCTCCAGCACACCCTCTGCAGGCTACTGTCCCGCTTGCCGCTGACCCCACCCCCCATGTCCCTCCCAAACCCCAGTGCCCCTTTCCCTGAGGTGCTGCCCCCTGGCAATACCCCCACAGTGTCTGGGTCTCCCCTCCCTGGGGAACCCCCACCCACTATCCCCACCTCACCCCAGCCTTTGGCTACTGCCAGTCACCACTGCACCCCTGCACACTGGGGCAGACTGCAGCATCTAAGCCAATCATCACAGGCAAGGGGGGTTTGGACCTGCTGCCTCTGTCTACCCATGCACCACCCCCTGCAACCTCAGTACCCTTTCTGGCCTTACACTAGGCCTGCAGCCAGGGGGTTTCCAGGCCAGAGCTCCCCAGCTCCTCTGGCATTCCCCCAGCCCTGCTCCACTCCAGGTGTACCTTCTCAAGCTCCCCAGCAGTAGGCCTATCTCCCTCCACTGCTAGAGGAGACTCTCTCTGCTCCTGGCCCACTGCCCTCTTATAAGGGCCAGCTGAGCCCTGATTGGGGCAGCCACAGCTGAGCCTACTTCCCCCAGTCAGCCTGGGAACTGCTTCCTCCCAGCCACAGCCCTCTTCCAGGGCTGATTTCAAGCCCTTCAGGGCAGGAGCAGGTGGCCACCCCACTACACAGGTATTCCTGGGCTCCCCTCCCCTCAGGGTGTACTTGAACCCCGGGCTCATCCTCCATCTCCTAAGGGTATACTGCCAGTGACAATCCCAGCAGCTCTTCAGTATTGGTCAGTTCTGGTAGTTGGGGCAAGTCCTCAGGGTAACTGAAGCCTTCTGCATCAGCAGTAGAGAGAACATATCCATCTCCTTTGGCAGTTGACTCCCAACTGAGGCAACAGGGCCCGCCTTTTATACTTCCTGTTCCTGTCCCACCACTCTGCTTCTGGCGCAGTGAGCATGGCCTTCCTGGTTTTGCCCACCAGCGGGTGTCTGCCCCTCCCTTGCTGTCAATCTCTGTGGGAGGCCACGCCTCTTTTCTACAGGCATGTAGTCAATCTGCAATGACTAGCAGCAAATATCACCAAAGGCTGGTGACGGAACTTAGATGGGGAGGGTTCTGAGTTACTACAGAGAATTCTTTCCCAGGTGTCTGACTGGTGGATCTTTCCCACATGCTCAGGATCTAACTGATCGCCATATTTGGGGCTGGGAAGGAATTTTCCCCAAATCAGATTGACAGAGACCCTGGGATTTTTGCTTTCCTCTGGAGCATGGGGCAGAGGTCACTTGCATGTTTAAACTAGTGTAAATTACAGATTCTCTGTAACTTGAAGTTCTTAAATCATGATTTGAGGACTTCAGAAACTTAGCCAGAGGACTATTACAGGAATGGGTGGGTGAGGTTCTGCGGTCTGCAATGTGCAGGAGATGAGACTAGATGATCATGATGGTCTCTTCTGGCCTTAAAGTCTATAAGTCCAATATTGAATAGCATATTTTCATTTCTCTGAGTCTGGAAGTTGTTATAGAGATGCAGCATATAATACTTTCTCCAGTTGCACGGAGGAAAATCATTTTTTCTTGGCTTTTCTGTATAAACAAAAATTGTGCACTCAATAGAAGGTGTGTCAAGGTAATAGTTTGTACTTATGTACAGTACTTGGAATTTATATAGCTCTTTTCACCTAAGGATCCCCATCCAATGACAATGTCTTACTTGAATAGTCTTCATAACAAATAAACCTGCTGATGGTATGCTGAGCATGCCCTAATGAAGCAAAATAAGTGTTGTGTGCAACACAAGCCAGGGACCACCCTCTATACCAACTGCCTGTGTATATTCTGAATTATCATGCCTCACTGAAGAAGGTGGTGTGACACACTCTCTCTACCCTTTGTTTTCCTCTTTGCAGTTAGAGACAGCAGTGGCATCACTTTTCCAGTCTCTACTGCAATCACTGTTAGAAGAAAAGGGGTGTAGGAATGCAAGGAGAAACCAGGAGTAATAGCAGCTATTAGAGCCTATTACTTGTCCTAGCGGGTATTTTTTTTTTCATGCCAAAATCCAAGACCGTTCTTCTTACACTACTTCACAGGTTTATGGTGAAAATATGACTCTAGATCAGCTGTCTTTTTCCAAGAGTGGAGGATCCTGACAGAAGCCAGAGATATTTTTGCCCTGTTGCTGCTGAATGAGAGGTAAGCAGGGTACCCTCTCTACTGACTTTGTTTGTCATGGGAATTTGGAGTGAGCCTCCTTCAAACCCTCAGGAGATGGCATCTGGAGAAGGATGAGAGGTGGAAGACCTTGAAAAACGTGGCTAGGTGGAGAGACTGGAAAAGAAAATGTGGTGAAGGTTTCTGGATTCAATGAGTAAAATTCAAAACTAAAAGGCTGTGAATCCATTTGAACCAAATTCAGTGGTATAGATTCTCAAAATCGTTATGAGCTGAAACCAGCATATTTTGCAAAGTCCTAATCACACCTATATAAAGAGGAGAAAACAAAGCAAATAAACACCACCCCAAGAATTATTTCAAGTGGACATATCTAGAGTCATCATTCCATGTGACTTGTAGGGTAAAAAAAAAAAAAAAATCACATAACCCAATTAAAGACCAAGAGTGAAATCCTGGCTCTATTGAAGTTAATGGCAAAACTCCCATTGGTTTAATCAGTCAAGATTTTACCCCAAGTGTTCCTACTGTTGATAAGCAATTGTTTATACAATTTGAGTCACTTTATATTCAAGAGACCAAATAATCAACGTCAGTCAGGTTTATTGCTATAAGAAAAAGGTTCTATATGATACCAGTGTCTGGTGGAAGCCATCAGGTGCAGAATTGTTACATTCACCAGATGCAAAAGGTGTGCTCCCAAATTACACCCCTAAAGCCATCTTTTTATACCCTACCTGTTTACAAGTAAAAGGTGGTGTATATGTAATCTGAAAAAAAGATTTAACCAATCAGTTTTCTACCTTGTTTCTCTGGTACTCTCTCTCTTTTTGCTCGGAACACATGCATTCCAACTACCAAGGGGCATGAAAGCACCTCCCAGCTTTGTACTGGGGTAGAACAACATATTCTGTCCTCTTCCTTTGGGATATTCCAGTACTAACCTGTGAGATTAACTCCCTACCTGTTGCTTCGGTAAAAGAATCATATGCCCTGATCCTGACAACTGTCCTATCTACTTAAGCCAAATGGTGCTTCAGCTAAAGCAAGGTGCTAGCATATGAGGGGCTAGAATGGAAACTCCTCCACAGTGCACAGATAGTCCTCCCTCTAGCTAGTACTCTCTCATCCTCAGCTCCAGTGTGGGGGATGTTGCATGTGTGTTCCACACCTATGTGCATTTCAGCCTCAGGGAATAAATGGCATTCGGCATTTATTTAATTCTTGTTAACATATGATTCCAGTGGTGTTTACTTAATTTCCTTATTTAGGGATAAGCAACTCTTTATAAAGACATTCTGTTCTCTAGATATGCAGCTGTTCCTATAAATACAGAACTGTTTGTACAGAAGTTTCAGTGATAGTCTGAAAATAGATTATTGCAGGCCTAGGTGAAAACCTGTCATGGGGGTAATTCGTAAAGTTTTTTTTAAAAAAGGCTGAAAATGTAAAAAGTGGCCAGTAACAGACCATGAATCCCAGTGATGCTTCAACTTGGTAATATTCTAAACAAAAAGAGCCCTCTGCCATGCTTGTAAACTGCTGCAATCCATTCACATTGACTCAGATATTCTAGGCTCCAAAGTGACATACAGAGAGTAATAATCCTGGAATTTTATTATATACATAGTAATAACATTTATTTGGTAGTATTCAGAAATGAAATAGATTAACCTGTTATTCCTTTGATCAATCCAGCCCAGTGTTGTTGACTAAGCCCTATGAAAATTAAACCAAATATATTAATGAAGCCCCTTTAAGTTTTTCTTTAAAGAAACGTATTCCTTTTTTAAAACTACATCAGTGGTTTATTAAGGGCAAAATTGTGATATTTTTACTCTGAGTAGTCCCTGACTCCTTGAGTAGTCTCATTAATTTCATGGTTCCTTGTGATTTCAAAGGGATTTCTTGGGAGCAACGTACGACTCAATGTAAAGACACCAGAGTCTAGCCTCATGTGAGCACAGGGAAATGCGGAGTACGTTATCAATACTCAAGTACCTAATAAGTTACAATAAATGAATAATAATAATAGGAAGGCAACATAAAAAATGAATATAGAAAATCACTAGTAAGCCTCTTTTCTTAGGGAAGTGTGCAGAATGAGCTCTGTGCAGCCAGGATACTTAATCCAATTTAATGATCCTAAAAGACAGAGAAATCCATATTGAAGAACAGAATATGAGGCTGCCTATTTCTGCTGCTTCACTACAAATCACAGGTCTATAACATACGGACCTAGAGCTGTTTGCAATTCATGAATTAAAATTATTAATTAAAACATAGGTTGAAGAAGCTGACTTTTCCCCTAATTTCCTGGGTAGTCTTTATGACCCATTGTCAGACCATTCAGCATTGGCATAAGGTCCAGGCACAATTATTAAGAGAAAGATTTAGGTCCATCAAAAGATAACCAAGTCAAAACACTTCCTCAGCTATATATTTTAGTTAAGGTTAATTTTAAAACGATGATTCATTTTTTATTACTATTTATTTTCTCTCTCAGCCTAATTCTCTGTGTTTAGTGGTGGTATCACATGGCTTTCTGCATTGTCTCAGCTTTCGACAGCTCTGCTCTTATCTGGATTTTGTAAACAGTTTGTTCTTCCTTTGCTGATTAATTTTATTTTTGTTTATTCTGTCTGCAATATACCAAAGGCCACACAGCCTTTGTGTACTTTGTGTGACATTCAGTGACATCCAACCAATTCATCCTTCAACGGTTGAGTCTAAAACTATGCTTGTGGACAAAATAAGTGTTGTAACTATATTGAAATGCAGTACATTTTAAACATATGGCCACTGAATAATTTATTTCTGTAAGCAATATATTTATATGATTATTATTATAAAAATGTTAGTCATGAAAATGTGTTGTTTGCATAGATATCTGTAGTACTCATGAGTATATTAGAATTTTTTTTCTTAATAGGGTAGATGATATATTAAACTATTTTTACATATGACAAGATGAAATCATAATTAAGATTTCATCTTTCACAATTTATAAAGCACTGGTTTTTATTTTTTTTAGTAATATCTTCGTTCAGAGGGCCAAATTCTCTACTGAAATCAATGGCATTATGGCAGTAGAAATTTTTGCCTAGTGTTTTTTGTTTTTTCTTAAGCTGTATCCTTTGTTAAGAGATAGTCAAGCCTGGAAGACTGAAAATAACCTACTGGCCGTGTTTCAGGTTGCAAGCAGGTGTATGCTGAAGGAGCTTTTCTCCCTGTTGTGCAGGTCTACTTCATTCTTTTGTTATCAGGCAGCGATTGAAATGTTTAAGAATCTTCACAGAGGCATTTCTTATACATTTAAATATCCTGCCTGATCAAAAGTTCAGAGCATACAGAGACATGAAGGAAAACAGTCTGTTCCAGTGTTGTTGTGGTGGCTTTTATTTATTTTGTGTTTATATAGAGTGCATCGTGGTAATTTATCAGAGGGGGAGGGGACACTGTTTTTGGTGTCAGAAGGATAAAACAGATTTCCCACCTATTAGCTTTGAAAATATTCCTTCAAAATGCATATTCTTTTCAAAAACAATTACAACAGTGATCCATATGGATCGGACTGAGCTGCCCGAGATCCACACAGATTATCCCTTTTCGATGAGGAAGGGAGACCAGCCGCCTACACAGTACGTTTCTCCTGGAGATGCATAAGTAGGGAGGTAAAAGGCAAAGGCAAGGCTTGGGGATATGAATTGTATCCTTACAACCACTGTGCAGAATAATTGGGATAAGTCCCTACCGTTCTGTATCATGGAGTCCTCCCCTGCAGGAAGGTCCCAGGGTTAACTCATGGGGTGGAAACTCATGGGGAGCCCCTGTGTGCCTCCAGGGAGGCAGGAAAGGAAGCAGAGTGCTCTGGAGTAACCATAAGAGTACAGAGCTGCCCCATGATTGGCCTGTGCCTAGAGTGGCTCCGAGGAACCCACAGAGGTTAAGGCTTGACCCTGCTCCTTCCATGTGAGCATGAGGGGAAAAGGGACATACCCTGCTTTACCCACTGGAAGAATTTGGAAGAAGTTTGCAGAAAATTCTGCAGCCGTCCCTTAGGTCTTTTTCCACAGAAGAGCACAATCTCCCTTCCCCCATGTTTTAGAAGTGTAAAACATGCAATGACGATCAAAGCCTCAAACATGAAAGGTGCCGAGTGCCCTCAGCTCCCACTGACTTCTGGCTTCACACCCCCTTTTTCACAGTCAGGGCCTAGAAATGTTTTGCTGAAGTTCTGCTGCAGCTGTTACAGAGTGCACTGCGGTAGTCTGGAATCCGTTCTCCCATGGAAAGACAAGGATTTGAGAATACTGCAGCAAATTCTACTACATCTGAACATCAAAGTGTCTTACAGAAAGTATATTTCTTTATGGCCTTTTCTCTACCATTTATCGCTATTGTATCTGGGCCGCTCCAAACATTAATTTATCTTCACTGTATTTCTGTGAAATATTATCCTCATTTTACAGCTGAGGGACTGAGGCACCGAGGGATTAGATAGATTGGCCAAAGTTACACAGGTAGTCTGACACTGAGCCAGGAACAGAACTCCCCTCTCCTGAGTCCCCGAAAGCCATTCATCCTCTAATGTGTCAGTATGCCATTGCTGTGCAATTGAACCTTGTGGAGCATTTCTGGATCCCACTGCTGAAAAACAGGGGGAAAGTGTGCTGCTACACAGAAGCTTATGGACGGTGACTTCCAGCCATGCCCTGTGAACACTAAGCAGGCCCTCTGTTCAGCTCCTGAAAGCTGGGAGAATAAGGTGGCCGCTGGACTCCTCCCAAGAAGGCCTACCAGCCAGGTAGAGATGGTTGGACATTCCTAATTTCATTATCTGAACTTCCAACACTTTCACCAAAAAGTGTTCAGTTTGAGATCAAGTTTAATGATGAATGAAAATTTGGTGGAGATGTTCTTATGTTTTCCAAATCAGTTTGTTCCATGAAATTAGTAACATTTAAACATAGATATTTTATTTCTGCCTGTATCTATGTATCTTCCTATGGTACACCAGAGGGAGAAAATGCAGGGAGTTCACTTTGAGAAGATATTGTAATGATAATATAATGCTTTTTTGGTGTCATTTAAATATAGGAGGTAATTACGGAACAAAGGCCCTCTGAGACAAATTTTAAAGAGAATTTTCCAATCCCTTTCACCTGTCCTCACCTCCAGTAATAGTGCCTTGGCTTTTAGGTGGTACTGGTAGACAAATGATTGAGTCACTATGCATTACTTCTGGGCAACTCATATCAGCCTGAGGGGACTTTGAAGCCCAGCCGTAGGTTTAAATTGTTGTCCGTTTTCCATGCAGAAAAAAAACCCACATAATTATTCTAGGCCATGTTATCCTACTATTCTCCTCCCCTTCATTTTAGGTCATTGTGCTGACTTACCACTTGTGTTCATATCTGTGGACATACAGAATGCTATATAGTCAAGAGATCTGATAGAAGGCAGTGCTCGATCATGGCTTTCTAACAGCTTTATTTCATATATAACTAGAGGCAGCATCTAGCTGTTTTAGGAGGGGGCCATGGAGACATGTCAAATAGAATTTGTGAAACTGCTGCTTTACTATCCATTATCATTAACAAAGCAATTATATGAGCAAGGAATTTTGAAAGGGTGCTTTGGAATATTACATCCTGTCTGGAGACTAGTATTGAACCCAGGCTCACTGACATCATCCTTAACAGCTGTGCAACTCACTAAGCAATGTACTTAGCACTAAAGCTGTTGGTCAGGGAGCTAGCTAACGGCCTACAGCAGCCACATCTCTCATCCCTGATTGAGTGGACAGGCAGGTACCTTGGGTACCTGGATTTGATAAAGACCCCAACAGGAAAAGGAATGCCTGAGCAACAGACTAGTTAGTGCCTGCTGGTTACATCCCTATCTCATTGCCTCATTACATCCCTATCTTATTACCTCGCCTCACCCTGCCTTGTTGACTGTCTGCCTCACCTGACCCTATCTAGCCGCCTCATCCAACCTTGCCTCCCTGACCCACTGATCTGGCTTTTTGGATTAGCTCCAGGCTCCTGACGCCTGCAAGAATTCCAACTATTGCCCTGGACTGCCTCCGATACAGACTGACCTGCCAGCTACCTGACTACCTGCATATAGTGTTCTAGACTGACCTAGAGCCTGCCTCAGCCACCAGGCATTACACATCCACTATTAGGGAATTCTGCCGATATGCCATTACAGCCAAGCACATGGCATCCCTGCAGAAGAAGTATAGTCCTATGCAATGCTTCTTACCAAATGAAAATTGCCCTGAAGTGCTTCTGAATTTCAGATGCCCTAATTAAGTGCCAACAGTCACGTAAGTAAAATATAAGAAACTCCCTGAGGAGAACTTTAGCTATGTCTGAGCTATTATAGTGACTCTCTACTTAGGCAATATAGTACAGAGAGGCAAGAGAAATACAGAATCCCTATCCCATGCTGGTACTCTGGTAAGTGAAACAGAAATTACCTAGCAAAAGCAAGAGAGACTTCCATGTTTACTGAAAGATTTGTGAGTTATTTTGGACACTTGTGCTTATTCTGCAATTGGACGGTTGATTTATGACATTTTTCCAGTAAAGGTATAAAGTACGAGATTGCAAACTGTGCTGTTCGTTGGTAACTTTAACCTTTAGCATATCAGCTAATAACCAGCTTTATGTCAACTCAATGTATTGTATGCAGTTATTTAACTATAAGGAGATGTTATGAGTCTATCATTTGTGCACTACAATTTTGCATTCACTAAGTGGCCTGTGGCTCTAATAATCCATTTTGGGGCCTGTTTTCTGTGTTATGTTTTCTACATGCAAAGAGCCAGCAAATATTCCTACTCTAAATAACTTATTTTAGATATTAGAAAAACTGCCAAGAATAAAGAGGCTGCGCTAAGTATATCCCTCACTCTGTAAAATCCTCCGTTGTGATGATACATTCCACTGTCCCCTACCGGAAGGCAAGAAGATTCCTTACATTTAAAGGTGCCATACAAAGAAAACTATCAGAACAAGGGGGAGCAGGGAAAGTTGGGACTATGGCAAAGAAAAAGTCCTAACCCAATCACCCACTGCCAGGAACTTTCTTCTCCAAGGGCCAGATTAAGAAATAAGAGCTATAGTGATTTAAGTCAGCTCTGCATCCTCCCATAAAGCTTGTCCTTCCAAAGTGACCTACCTCCCCCTTGCAGTAATGTATTAGGAATTAATTCAAGGAAGTCCTATAGCTGGTATTATACAGGAGATCAGACTGGATGATCACAGTGACCCCTTCTGATTTCATAATCTGTGAAAGTCTCCCACTCCTGCCCCAGGAGGAAGAAGGTGGGTCACTTTACACTATTAGGTTGGAGACATTAGACAGAACTGGTATGGAAGCCAGCTGCATGGATGACCATGTAATAGAATCACAGAATCATAGAAGTGTAGGGCTGGAAGGAACCTTGAGAGGTCACTGAGTCTGCCCTGAGGTAGGACCAAGTAGACCTAGACCATCCCTGAAAGGTTTTTATCTACCTTACTCTTAAAAACCTCCAGTAAAAGGAATTTCTGAACCTCCCTTAAAAGCCTATTCCAATACTTAACTATCCTTAGAGTTAGAAAGCTTTTCCTAATATCTAACCTAAATCTCCCTTGCTGCAGATTAAACTGATTTCTCCTTGTCCAGTCTTCACTGGAGATCAATCAATCAATGTCTCCTTTATAACAGCCCTTAACATATTTGAAGGCTGCTATCAGATCTACCTCCACACACATACACACAGTCATCTTTTCTCAAGATTAAGCATGCCCAGTTTTTTTTAAACCTTTCTTCACAGATCAGGTTTTCTAAACCTTTTATCACTTTTGTTATTCTCTGGATTCTCTCCAGTGTGGCCATATGTGATGCTCAGAACTCGACATAGTACTCCAGCTGAGACCTCACCAGTGCCAACTCATGACATGTCTTACATAAAAGATTTCTGTTAATATACCCTAGAATGATATTAGCCTTTTTTGCATCTAGATCAGGGGTTCTCAAACTGGAGGTTGTGACCCCTGACGGGGTAGCAAGGTTATTACATAGGAGAGTCATGAGTGGTCAGCTTCCATCCCAAACCCTGCTTCATCTCCAGCATTTATAATAGTGTTAAATATAAAAAAAGTGTTTTTAATTTGGGGGGGGGGAGGGTGTCGCACTCAGAAGCTTGCTGTGTGAAAGGGATCACCACTACAAAAGTTTGAGAACACTGAACTAGATCACCTTGTTGACTAATTATGAAACTAGGTACTTCAGGAAAAAAAAAAAAAAAAGACAGGTGCTACTTATAATATACACCACCTGCCTAGCCTGGATAAGAAATCCTGGTTCTGCAGTTCCAAAACTGTTTCAAAAGGGATGTGTGGAGTGAGAGGAGAGGAGTAGGAAGTGTAAGGCCATTTGCCCATTGTAGGATGGCATGATGTGTTAATGAGGGGCAAAGGAAGGACTAGGAAAAAATGGGTGTTGTGTTAGGGGATGTCTGGTAAGATCCAGCCCTCCTGTTGTCAAGGAAGCGAGAGGAGATGTGTTGTCTTTTGCTCTTTACACAAGAAATGGAATATGAGAAACAATATAAGCACAGCAGAGTCCAAATAACCATTATTTACCACATGAAAGGACAAGCTACATATACACACTGCTGGTTCAAAGAGGGTTTGGGTGGCTTTGAAAACCAAATACTGAGAGGCCACTAAAGCGCCCACAAAACTATTTAAAGGGGTACTATCCAATTCCTATAAACTACAAGAGGTACTGAAGACTAATATATAACCTTCAACAGTCTCTGAGGACCACAAAATATGAAGATACTTCTTATTAGCACGCTAACAGTTGGTACACATACTCCAGAATTACAACAGCAGTATCCCAACCACACTGACTCAAACTGATTAGAAACCATGGTTCATACCACTTGATGTGGTAGTGGATCTAAATCAATGGACCATGGTCAACAGAGAATTTAGTGTTGTTGTCCAGAAGTGAACTATTTGAGAATTAAATATTAGGGGTGGGAGCTGATTCAAGAAATGACCAATCTTACCAAATGAAAAAGTTGGATAACCAATGTCATGACATACTAGAAAGACAGAACGCTAATACTACTGAACAAACCTAAGGGATCATCGATACAAGCCGTTAGTCTAGAATAGCTGTTATGCTTTAAATTAAACCGCCTGCTAACCACCAGCACCACTCTCCTTAGTGTTCCTTCACTTCTAAACAAAGTAGTGAAAGACATTGCTTTAGGATCTCTAGTTGAGAAAACAAAGAAAATATTGGTATTATGCTTACAAATTCTATGGATTACAGTGCCTGAACTCATTCAATTCCAGCTAGCATGGTTTCTTATCCAGTTGCTGCAAATAGCAAAGAACTCAAATCCCTGGGAAAGTGTAAGTCAATGGTACTAATATTTCTGGCTACAGCCAGGAGATGTACAAGTTTTCAGATGCTGCAGTTCTGCTACTGCATTCTGATCAATTTTACAAACACCCACTCTTATTTCACGCGCAGCCGCTTCCTGAATAGGACATGCCAGTCATGCATCATTATGTGGTGCAGACAAATAGAATACCAGAATGAGAACACCAAACTCAATTCACTTCTCATCCAATCAGGATTTGAATGCACCATGGAGGTGAAAGGTAAGTATGATAACCCACTGAGCTACTTAGCCTCCCAGGAATACTCTGGCTTTATAATGGAAATTCTGACAGACATGTAAGGGTGCAATTTAAAGTGGGAGTATGGGGATTTAGCAGACTCCAATTAGCAGGGTTAGCAGATGCTGCTGTTGTATAACCTAACATTCCTCTTAAATTTTATTTTCTCTACTCTGTATTTTAGGACTAGCATAAAAGAAGTTCTTCCAGAACCTTAACAATTGTTCTTCAATTCTTGGGTGGTGTGGGAGGAAGGGTAGAGAGAAAATGTCATATGGCAGAAGACCTTATTACTTAATTGATCTTTTCCAGTTCTATTTTCATAGTTGATACCAATTTACATTTGCAGCAACTAGAGGAGCATGTTAGAGGTAATTCTGCATTCTCAGGACATGACTAGTAATCAAGTTTTATTTTATTGAATCAATACTAACAGAGCTTTGGTTCTGTTAAAATCTGTCATCTAGCGTCAAGAACACTGCAGATAACAAACAACCATTTGACTTCTTCAAGAGCATGTCCTTTATAGCATGGTGCAGTATGAGGTGACCACACATAGCAATGGCAAAAGGTGAAACCTAATCATTCTGTTGCTGTTTAACTTGATGATAGTGGGCAAGCTGTCCACGCTCCTAAAAGTCAGGATTGAGGAGAGGGATATGAAACTTCCTTGCCAACTTCTACATCCCACAAAGAAAGGGGAACAGGACCGGAGGATCATACTTTGCAGTTCACAAGAGAGACAGCCAGTTACCCTTGTCAAGGTTCCTCCCCAACTCTGAACTCTAGGGTACAGATGTGGGGAC
This sequence comes from Lepidochelys kempii, assembly GCF_965140285.1. Classification (NCBI taxonomy): domain Eukaryota; kingdom Metazoa; phylum Chordata; order Testudines; family Cheloniidae; genus Lepidochelys; species Lepidochelys kempii. Next base: position 64,825,256 of record NC_136383.1, read on the forward strand.
CTGCATGAAAAACCTCCTAAGCTTATCTTTACCAGCTTAGGTCAAAACTTCCCCAAGGTACAAAATATTCCACCCGTTGTCCTTGGACTGGCCGCTACCACCACCAAACTAATACTGGTTACTGGGAAAGAGCTGTTTGGATGCGTCCTTCCCCCCAAAATACTTCCTAAAACCTTGCACCCCACTTCCTGGACAAGGTTTGATAAAAAGCCTCACCAATTTGCCTAGGTGACTACAGACCCAGACCCTTGGATCTTAAGAACAATGAACAATCCTCCCAACACTTGCACTCCCCCTTTCCTGGGAAATGTTGGATAAAAAGCCTCACCAATTTGCATAGGTGACCACCGACCCAAACCCTTGGATCTGAGAACAATGAAAAAGCATTCAGTGTTCTTACAAGAAGACTTTTAATAAAAAATAGAAGTAAATAGAAATAAAGAAATCCCCCCTGTAAAATCAGGATGGTAGATATCTTACAGGGTAATTAGATTCAAAAACATAGAGAACCCCTCTAGGCAAAACCTTAAGTTACAAAAAAGATACACAGACAGAAATAGTTATTCTATTCAGCACAATTCTTTTCTCAGCCATTTAAAGAAATCATAATCTAACACATACCTAGCTAGATTACTTACTAAAAGTTCTAAGACTCTATTCCTGGTCTATCCCCTGCAGAAACCAGCATACAGACAGACAGACACACAGACCCTTTGTTTCTCTCCCTCCTCCCAGCTTTTGAAAGTATCTTGTCTCCTCATTGGTCATTTTGGTCAGGTGCCAGCGAGGTTACCTTTAGCTTCTTAACCCTTTACAGGTGAGAGGAGCTTTCCCCTGGCCAAGAGGGATTTCAAAGGAGTTTACCCTTCCCTTTATATTTATGACAACCCTACAAAGACATCAGTCAATGTGCTGTGGGATGGTTACTACATTCCATTCCACATACTGACTATCCAAATACAGGGGTCCTGATTCTTCTCTCACTTACACTGATTTAACACCCTCGTAATTCCATTTGCTTCAATGGAGTTGCTCCAAATTTACACTGATGTAAGTAAGAAGAGGTTTCAGAGCAACAGCTGTGTTAGTCTGTATTCGCAAAAAGAAAAGGAGTACTTGTGGCACCTTAGAGACTAACCGATTTATTTGAGCATAAGCTTTCGTGAGCTATAGCTCACTTCATTGGATCTGATGAAATGAGCTATAGCTCACGAAAGCTTATGCTCAAATAGATCGGTTAGTCTCTAAGGTGCCACAAGTACTCCTTTTCTTTTTGTAAGTAAGAAGAGAATCTGTCAAAGAGGCTTTTCAAATTTCAGTTGCCTTAAAGACTTAAAATTCATTCAGAACACAGAATCATGGAAATTAAAGGGTGGTTTATTTCCTTTATTTTTAAATACAATCTAGGGGGGAGAGGAAATTGGTATTCATATCTGAGCAATGTTAATATTACTTTGCAAATCTTAATGTATTTGAATATGTTCTTTTTTCATCTTATTTTTACATGACACTTGGTTTTGAATGATCAGATTAATTTTCATTTGTTTTTTAAAGAATACTACATTTTATTCCTTTTCCCTCCATTGAAGAGAGATTTTTTTCATTCCAAACCCTTCTGTTACAAATTTTTTCCCTGGATATTTGTCTTAAAACCCCAACCCACAAATATGTATTTGCACACCATTAGTAACGCTTAGGACAACTGAAATCAATGGGACTACTGAAGGAATAAGGGACTACTCAACATGAATAAGCTGACTCTGGCTCTTAGTTAACAACCAGTTTCCCAATACATACCTACACAATTACAGAAGTTCACATTTTCCTGAAGGAGAAGAAACACAATTTGATTGTATTAAAAATGTGTGGTAAATCAGTTGCCAGAAGGAAAGGTACAGCACCTTTTAAAATATAACTATAATAAATCTCACTGACAGAGCCAAAAGACATTCAAATATCATTTACATTTGCTAAAATGCAGACTGCTACGAAGTAATAAAAAAATTCGTTTGAAAGAACTTTATTATATATGGTTAAGAGGGTGAATGCTAGATGTATAAACAGCAGAGTATCATGTATGATTAAGTATTAGTTAGATCATTACTGAAATACGGTGTCCAGGTCTAGTGTCCACATTTAAATAAGGATGTTAAAAAACTGGAAATGGTTCAGAAGAGAGCTACAAAAATTATTCAAGGTCTGGAAAACATGTTACAAGGAGAGACTTAAGCTCAGTTTATTTAGTATATCAAAGAGAAGATAAAGAGGTGACTTGGTCATGATCCATAAGTACCTATGTGAAAACAAGATTTCTGATAGATAGAGCTCTTTAACGAAGCAGACAAAAGCACAACAAAATCCAATGGCTGGAAAATGAAGCTAGACAGAAGCAAACTGAAAATAAGATGCACATTTTAAATGAGGTAATTAGGTACTTGAACAATTTACTGAGGAAAGTAGTGGATTCTCCATCACTTGAAGTCTTTAAATCAATACTGGATTGCTTTCGAAAAGATATATCATACTGCAACTAGACATTAGGGACTTGATATAGGAATCACTTGGTGAAATTCTATGGCCTGTGGCATACAAGTCAAAGTAGATGATCATAAAGGTCCCTTCGGACTTTAAAATCCATGAATATAGTTAGTGAGCTTAGTTAATGCATTTTTACTAGATGGATATTCCCACCTTCATAATATCAATCACAAATATTGTACATTGTATCATAGTTAAGAAGAGCTGAGAATTTTTCAAGGAATTTTAGGACCTAGAATATCCTACAGTTTTTGTCCTCATGTTTCTTCTGTGCACAGAGAATCTTTGCACTTAAAAAGAGGCCTATCAAGAATTTGCAGAAGAACACAGTTTTAGAATTGTGTAGCGCACAGAGGTATTATAATTAATGTAAAACAAGTAACATGACATCAAAAAAGTAAAAATTTTTACAAAAGGTGAAATCCTGGCACTATTGAAGTTTATGGCAAAACTTCCATTGATTTTCAATGGGGCCAGGATTTTGCAATGTTCAGCTACCATTATAAACTCAACATTTATCAACTGTTATCAGACATACAGTAGAACCTCAAAGATACGAACACCAGAGTTACGGACTGACTGATCAGCCAGACACCAAGTGAAACCAGAAGTAACCAATCAGGCACCAGCCGAGACCCAAAAAATAAAAAAGCAAATACTGTACTGTATCTGTATTGCATCTTAAAGGTAGGCAAATCTAGGGTGCCTGTCCCCACCCCCACACTCAGGGCAGCCACTTACAGCAAGAGACTGGGGCTGCCAACCCAAAGCAGCCAGAGTCAGCCAGTAGAGCAGGAGCAGGGCTGGGGTCTGCACCACTTTCATCCCTCTCTCCGCCAGGAGAGGGACATGCTGTTTTTCCACCCCCTCCCTGGGACACCCTGTTTTCACACACACACACACACACACACACACACACCCTGCAGGGAGGGGGACAAGCTTGTATAGGGAGTTCAGCTGCTGCTGGATCTGAAGCCCGAACTGCACTTTGTTTAGAGTTATGAACATTTCAGTGTTATGAACAACCTCCATTCCCAAGGTATCCGTAACTCTAAGGTTCTACTGTACTGCAATATCTGAGTGTCTCACAATCTTTAATGTGTTTATCCTCACAACAAACGCTCTTGTGAGCTATGGAAGTGCTAGAATTCTCATTTTACCCACACGGCTTTTGTCCAGTGTCACGCAGGAAGTCTATGACAGAGCAAAGCCTTGAACCCAAGACTTAGGATAGAGAACACCTGTGGAATCCCAGAGGTTGTGCTGAGGTGATTGCGAGTGAATATTGATTTTCCAATGGCACCAACCGTATACTGTTATATCCCTTATTTAAAGTGTCATTAACATTATGTGATAGGTGAAAATACATAAAATGTACTTAAACGACGTTTTATCTTTGAATTGCAAACTTACCCTCGCCTCACTTGCCACATAGTGTGGTTGTCTGCCTAAGCTGCATGCTTCCTCCCGCACCCCCCTAGATGTGGGTATTATGGTTCTGTTCAGTATGTTTATACATGGTTGGTAAAGAATAATGAGTCCAGTTTAGCTAAGCTGAATACAAATGTTAACCTCAGAATTTGTAGAATCCCATTTTGTTTATTATAGTAAATACTTTGGTTACTAGAAATACTGAGGTTAGCTGTCTGCAAATCTTGTTTAGTTATCCAAGCCAATTGACAAATTTTAAAGGAATGCCCTGTGATTTCATTTGGGATCCTTTGAGTAAAAGGTTTCATATAAATATTGTTCAACTGCATATAATAAATGAGGAAAAATTACGTAACTTTTACCTTCACTTTTTACTTTAACATTTAAATGAGTTTATTATTTCAGGTTTCTGGTGTTTGGGGAGAAGATAGATTGTAGATATGAGATCTATATAATCTTAAAGCACTGGTGTGCCAAAGGCTCCTGATTTATTTTTGGAGCTGCAAATGGACCTGTTTCAGATTATATATCAAACACAGTAAGAATCTGATCCAAAGCCCATTGAAGTCAATAAAAAGACTTCCTTTGACTTTAACTTTGGATCAGACTCTAAGCTCTTAATACAAAGCCTAGTGTCTAGTCCCCTACGCTCATGGCAGGGCCGAAGTTTTAACTAGACCATCCCTGACAGGTGTTTGTCTAACCTACTCTTAAAAATCTCCAGTGATGGAGATTCCACAACCTCTCTAGGCAATTTATTCCAGTGCTTAACCACTATGACAGTTAGGAAATTTTCCTAATGTCCAACCTAAGCTACCCGTGCTGCAATTTAAGCTCATTGCTTCTTGTCCTATCATCAGAGGTTAAGGAGACAATTTTTCTCCTTCCTCCTTCTATGGACTTGAAAACTGTTATGTCCCTTCTCAGTCTTCTCTTCTCCAAACTAAACAAGACCATTTTTTTTTTTCAGTCTTCCCTCCTAGGTCATGTTTTCTAACACTAGTAATTTTTGTTGCTCTTCTCAGGACTTTCTCCAATTTGTCCAATTTCCTGAAATGTGGCGCCCAGCACTGGACACAATACACCAATTGAGGCCTAGTCAGTGTGGAGCAGAGTTGAAGAATTATTTCTCATGTCTTGCTTACAACACTCTGGTAATACATCCAAGAATGAGGTTTGCTTTTTTTCTTTTTTGCACTAGTGTTACACTGTTGACTCATATTTAGCTTGTGATCCACTAGGACTCACAGATCCCTTTCTGCAGTACTGCTTCCTAGGAAGTCTGTGTCTGTGTGTAACTGATTGTTCCTTCCTAAGCTGAGTTCTTTACATTTTTCCTTTTTGATTATCCCTCTACGTCTGAGGGAGGCCATGCCTCTTTGCAATATGGGTCTGCTAAAGCCTTCTCTAAGCAGAAAAAGAGTGGGGGAATGAGCAATTCCCAAGGGGTCCCATCCTTCAAGTGGGGCGGGCTGTACACTGGCTGGGCTCTGGCTGGGCGAGCTGCAGCTGTTTACTCCCCCAGCTGTTAAGCAGAGTGGAGCGGTCAACACTGAAGGCTCTGGCCTGCAGTCAGGCAGAGCTTTCGTACCATATCAGTGTAGGGGCTCAGGTTTGGGGGTTGAGTACCACATGCAGTCTCTGGGGCACAGGTTTGGAGGTTGAGTGCCACACAGTGTCTCTGAGGATCAGGTTTGGGGTTGAGTTGAAGAACACGGGCCTCCTGGCCTACCATGGGGGAATAATGCCACCCCAGGGGTGCCGGGGCGGGGGGGGGGTGTCACAGGCCTGCCCAACTCCACAGCATCCCAAACCAGGGCCCTAACAGTGGCAGAGTAGTCCACCACTGGGTCAGCAGGGATCTGCCAGCAACACGCTGACCTGGTTTCAGGCTCGCTTGCCACCAGATTACTGCCTGGTTCCCCTGGGTTGCTTCCTTCTTTCCCCCTCGGGCGTACCTGGATCCAGGGGTTGTCCTCAGTTTCCCCTGGGTACACTGCCAAAAGTAGCAGTAGCAGCTCCTCCATGTCGAGAGCACCAGGGCTTCCCAGAAGCTCACACTGGGCCCTGGGGCAGCAGCGGTTCTCCTTGGTGCGCACCTCCAGCAGTGGGGAAGAAGCATCTATTTCCTCCAGCGGCTTCCTCCCAACTGAGCAGCTGGGCTGGCCTTTTATATTTCCCCTTCCTGTCCTGCCCCTCTGCTTCCAGCATGCGGGGAGTGGCCCTCGTGGCCCTTCCTACCAGGTGGCTTGATGTGTTCCCTCTGTGTCTGAGGGAGGCCACGCCTCCTCACTACACATCCTATTTACTTCAGACCATTTCTCCAGTTTGTCCAGATCATTTTGAATTTTAATCCCATCTTCCAAAGCACTTGCAACTCCTCCCAGCTTGGTATCATCCGTAAACTTTATAAGTGTACTCTCTATGCCATTATCTAAATCATTGATAAAGATATTGAACAGAACCAGACCCAGAACGGATCCCTACCACACCCCACTCGATATGCCCTTCCAGCTTAACTTTGAACCACAGATAACTACTCTCTAGGAACAGTTTTCCAACCAGTTGTGTACCCACCTTATAGTAGTTCCATCTAGGTTGTATTTCTCTAGTTTGTTTATTAGAAGGTCATGCAAGACAGTATCAAAAGCCTTACTAAAGTCAAGATATACCACAGATATCGCTTCCCCCCTATCCACAAGGCTTGTTACCCTGTCAAAGAAAGCTATTAGTTTTGACAGGATTTGTTTTTGACAAATCCATGCTTAACAACATAAGTAACGGTATCTTCTCAGTGTTTGCAAATTGATTGCTTATTAATTTGTTGCTCCATTATCTTTCCAGGTATTGAAGTTAAGCTGACTGGTCTATCCTTATTCCCCACATTGTCCTTATTCCCATTTTTACAGATGGGCACTATATTTGCCCTTTTCCAGTCCTCTGGAATGTCTCCTGTCTTCCATGACTTTTCAAAGATAATCACTAATGGCTCAGATATCTCCTCAGTCTGCTCCTTGAGTATTCTAGGATGTATTTCATGAGGCCCTGGTGACTTGAAGACATCTAACTTGTCTACGTAATTTTTAATTTATTCTTTCCCTATTTTGGCCTCTGATGCGACCTCATTTTCACTGTCATTCACCATGTTAGTTGTCCAAACATTACTAACCCTTTTGGCAAAAACTGAAACAAAAAGTTATTGAGCACTTCTGCCATTTCCACAATTATTGTTTTCTCCCCTCATTGAGTAATGGGACAGTCCTGTCCTTGGTCTTCCTCTTGCTTCTAATGTATTTGTAGAATGTTTCGTTACCTTTATGTCTCTAGCTAGTTTAATTTCATTTTGTGCCTTGGCTTTTCTAATTTTGTCGCTACATACTTGTGTTATTTTGTATTCATCCTTAGTAATTTGACTTAGTTTCCGCTTTTTATAGGACTCTTTTGAGTTAGAGGTCATTGAAGATCTCCTGGTTAAGCCATATGGGCTCTTGCCATACTTCTTATCTTTCCTATGCAGTGGGATAGTTTGCTCTTGTGCTCTTAATAATGTCTCTTTGAAAAAATGCCTGTCTCGTTTGAACTGTTTTTCCCCTTAGACTTACTTCCCATGAGATCTTACCAACTGACTCCCTGAGTTTTCTAAAATCTGTCTTCTTTAAATCCACCATCATTATTGTACTGTTTAGAATTATGAACTCTACCATTTCATGATCACTTTTACTTAGGATGCCTGCCTTCCAGTTTCAAATTCTCAGCCAGTTCCTCCCTATTTGTCAAAATCAAATCAAGAACAGCCTCTCGCCTAGTAGCTTTCTCCACCTTCTGAAATAAAAAATTGTCTCCAATACATTGCAAGAACTTGTTGGATAATCTGAGCCCTGCTGTGTTATTTTCCCAACAGATGTTTGGGTAGTTGAAGTTCCCTATCGCCACCAAGTCCCATGCTTTGAATGATGTTGTTAGTTGTTTAAAAAAAGCCTCATCCACCTCTTCTTCCTGGCTAGGTGGTCTGTAGTAGACTCCTACCATGACACCACCCTTGGGGGTTTTTTACCCCTTTTATCCCTACCCTGAGACTTTCAACAAGTCTGTCTCCTATTTCCATCTCAACCTCAGTCCAAGTGAATACATTTTTAATATACACTTTATTCAGGAAGGACAGGAAGGGAAGAAATTAACCTGTACCCTTCTATACCAATATTCCAGTCATGTGTATTATCCCACCAAGTCTCTGTGAAGCCAACTATGTCATAGTTGTGTTTATTAACTAGCATTTCAAGTTCTTCCTGTTTATTCCCCATACTTCTCACATTAGTATACAGACATCTAAGATACAGATTTAATTCCCCACCCCCAGGTTCTCTCTTATCTCTCCCTTATCCTGCTATAACAGCCTATGCACTCCCCAGATTCCAACCCTTCTCTTAGGTGTCCATTTTTTTGACTTACCTGTGGTGCTTCTAGTGTGCCCTTCAATGATCCAGCTCAATTTTTATTTATTTTGTTACATCTGCAACTCCTCACGACCCTGCCCACCTTAAGCACTGTGTGCTGGCCACTGAAGTCATTTGGTGTTGTTTCTGATCCCTCACTGGTTGACAAACTTTTTGAGCAGGAAAACAATGAGCAGCAAATACTACATTTCTGGAATGAATTTTCATACAAATAATCATTTGCCCTAAAATACAGGATTCTTAGGAATTCTGCATATTTTCACAAAGAGCTGTTAGTTTTCAAAATACTCAAACAATATATAATATGATCTCCAAAAAGGCTCATCATTTTCATTCACTAAACTATCCAGTAATCAGATTCAACCAGACCTACTCAGCAGCAAGTGTGACATAATTCTTCTAATATTCTTTTCCATTCTAAATATTTTGACTCAGTACAAGCTTGGGCTTTGAAGCCGAGGGACAGGGTTGGGCTTCAGAGCCTGAACTCCAGCGCAAACCTGAAATGTATACACAGAAATTTTTAGGGCTGTAACACAAGCCCTGTGACTTGAGTCTGCAGACCTGGGGTTTGAGACTTGCACCCATGGGATAATGCTTGCTGTGTAGATGTATCCAGAGAAACCACAAAAGAGACAGCAAAGCAGCTGTGCAGCCTGCAACTGTGACAAAATCTTCAAGAGGAATGATATATAATGAGGAAACTAAGAATCATTAACTTGGACAAATGGGCTGCATTGAGGACTTTACACCAATTCTCTCTAGAAGGATAGCTTTTCTTCGATACGTGCACGTTATTCATACTTTCAGCTCATCCTCATATTTTTGCTACCAGACACCTGACATGTTATAGTGTTGCCCATGACTCAGAATACAAATGAATTTTCAGAAGAAGATACTCTGCTTGTTTTATGAGGTCAAAAATCTTGCTCAGAACTTTCACCATGGAAACTGTTCTACTATCTATATTCTTGCTCAGATTGTTCCATAAATTGTATAGAATTTAATTATTACTTCTCAAAAAAATAGAAGTACTCCCTTTGACTGAAGAAATGAGGACTACAGCAAAGCAAAATTCAGAATTTCTGTACTGTGGGAAATTCCAACATTTGTTTTCCCTTCAAATTAGGGTAAATCAAATTTTATAGATTGGAAATTCTGAAAAAAATTAAATTTGGAAATAAAGATTTCAACATTCCTGGAATGAAAATGTTTTATTTCAATTTATTGAGTTGGTCTAAAATGCTTTCTTTAGATTCAGTTCATTATTAAACTGCATTTTCCTTTAGTGGTGCATTGCCATATGGGAGTGTAGGGTCATAGTGCCTTTGTTCTCCCCTCTGGACTAAGCTCCCTGGCTAGACTACATCTCCCAAGGTGCATCAGAGAGCTTGGTTGGAGGGCAATCCACATTGCATTATGGGAGATGTAATCCTTCAGGAAGCTCAGCTCAGAGAAACTGGATGCCTAACTAAAACTTCCATAAGGCAATATGCCAATAGAGAAATACAGTTTAATGAACTGATTCAAAATGAAATGTTTCAGGTCAGTTCATCTAAATTAAATATTTCAGTTCAGATCAAACTGACCCAAAATTACATTTAACTTTTCCCAGTGGAAAAAATATCAAAAGTTTGAGCGAGAAATTAAGATTTTCGTGTGGAAAATTTAATTTCTGGAGAAACTGAATTATCTGTTGGAAAATCATTCCAACAGAAAATTCCAACCAGCTCTACTGAGCACCTGATGTTGTAAAATCTGACCCTGTATGCACGGTGCAGATAATTTAAACAAGTGACTCAAACTAGACTCAAGTCAAATCTCAAATGCTTTCTAGTGGGGAAAATAATAATAATAATAATAATAAATTGTATTGTAATGCAACATTTATAATACGGAAGCACTTAGTGGCCTTGACCAAGTTGGGCCCACAGTTGTAGGCACTGTACAAGTATGTAATAAGTGACAGTTTCTGCCCCACGAGCTTACAATCTACAAGACAGGATGTAAGAAATGGATGAGAAAAAGCAGCAGATCAGGATAGCATTGGAACAGGCATTGTAACAAATAAATCTAATGGGATGTGTCCATTTCTTAGTCAGTCAGTAGTAGCGATCACATGTTCTTTATGAGAGAAAACAGGGCAACGTATTGTAACAAATGTACAACTCAAGGGAACTCAATCATTGCTGATTAAAGAGAAGCTTGAGTCTAATATGGAAAGGTAAAGAACTCACCCCCTGTACCCTCTTCTCTTTTAGTGCTTGTAGAAAGTTAGGTGAACTGTTCAGAAGAATCCCAGTCCTGCCTGAACTTCTGGTTTATGCTATTTTCTCTGAGCCATTAATCCCTAATTGTGCTTAATAAACACTTCCAGACATGGCACTAAAAGGGAGAATGCAGTTTCCAGAGGTTCCAGTCAACAAAGTGGAATCAGGTAGCCTGGCAACAGTGGAAGTAGCCTTTAAAAACTATATCAATTTAACAATGCTGGGGGCGGAGGAGTCATACTGAGCTGAGGTTGCTTGAGAAATGATAGTCCAGTATCTGTAGTCACTACTTGATATAAAATAAAACACATTTACAATGGTGGAAAATGGAATTACTAGTACATTAATTTCTGGAAAACTTCCATGTAGAGTTTTTTAGATTACTTAGATTTTCAGTTTAGGAGTGACTAGCTATGTTCCCCAGTGTCCTGCAGCATCCCTGGAGCAATTAATTTCTAGAGTATTGTGTCCTCAAAGGATAATCATACCTCAGCTCAGCTACTTATTCTTTACCTATTTCCTTGCAACAGAGCAATCTCAGTAGATTTATGGGAATAAAAAAATGCAATGTTTTGTCAACACACACTGCATGAAAACTCAGATTGGATTTTATATCCCATTTAAATCCAATATCCCATCATAACAGGCTGCTAAAGGGAATCATGATGCTGACTGATAACTACAATAACTCTAACACAGCCTGTAAATGCGAAGATGGGCTCTAGCAATTTCGCACAATATGCAATGATAAAAGAGACAATTGCTTATACATTCATTGTCAGGTCTCATTTGAGCTTTATAAATGGTTAGGAGAATGCAGATACTCTGAAGGCAGCCACACTAACCAGAAAATGTTAAAAATAATGGCACTGCAAAGTAGAGATTTTACCAAATGCTGAATTTTGATACTAATACTATCTTGCAAAACATAGTTATACAATTACATGCAGAAAGATGCTATGTGCAATAGATCTTAACTCTAGCTTTAGCATTACAACTATCACTTGTACTCACTTTCATTATACCTGCTCCAATAATAATGCCTTTTAAATCTAAGGAGTGCTCATAGTAACACTTTGTATACCTAAGTCATTTGTAGGAGAGGAGAAAAATCCAAATTAAGACCCATGCCTTAATTATTTATAGCTTCTGAAATGTTCCAACTTGTCAGCCCTGGTGACTGAATTCCCTAGCCAAGAAAGAAATAGAGCATAAGTAGTGGCTGTGTAGCTTTCTGACAACATAAAGCTAAAATCCCAGTGAATCAGCTGTGCAAGAAATCTACATATTACAGTGATGAGTACTCTACAACTACTGCATATAGTGTATTTTGTAAGCATAATGGGTGAAATTCTGGCCCTTCTGAAGTTAATGGAAGGCCATTGACTTCAATAGGGTCAGGATTTCACCTAGTCACTCAAAACACAGAATATAGCATACGCCTCTTGGGAAGCAGTGCATCCTAGAGCTTGTCTTCATGTTCACCTCAGAATTAACTGGAGCTCTTACACTCGTGTTGTCCATAACCCCACTCCCATCTACACACAAAATTTCTAACACTTGGGCTAGCTGGCCTGTCCCTACTAAAATCTGAGTACTGCTTACACGCAGACTAGAGAATCACTCACTTTATATTGTGGATGCTGTTTAACCACTAGAGTGGCCTTAGTCTTCCATTCCCTTCTCCTAATTCTCCGTATGTGCCCAAGACAATTTCTCCCACTATTGACTGGAAAAGACTCATACAGCTGCTCAGCTAACTGTAGTATTAAGAGTAATGTGAGGTGCTATAACTTCTGAAGGAACCTTGAATGAGCAAGTACAGCTGAGTGGCCACATAAGTATGGCTTTGCAGTGTGGCTGCTCACACCTAAGCTATGACGATCTGGGCACTTACACCTGAGTGCTAATCACCCAAATTGATTTTCAATTTAAATTTCCCCTAGTGGAAAGGGCACTGGGATGAGATTTAGGAGAGCATGATTCTATTCCTGGCTCTTCCACTGAGCTACTTCATATTCTTGGGTAAGTCACTTTGCCCCCTTTCCACTCCCAACCTTAGTCTTCTCTATTTAGATGATGTGTGCTTTGCACACTGGCTATCACTTACTGTGTGTTGGTAAAAGGTACCCCAATGTCACTTGGGACCCATATTTGCTGCTTTAATACATATAACAATAATTGTAACTTTGTTGTATCTATTTGTTTATCTGTGAAAAGTTGTTTTCTTGATGCAGATATGTAAAATGTTAGTTTTACCTCCCACTTACTTCTCCAAGTGATGTGAAAAATGAAGTTGTCTAACAGAAGACAAGCAACTAAAGGCCCCACAAATTTACCCCTTACAGAAAGACATTGCTGTAAAATATGCATTATTTCATTTAAAAATATACTGAATTGCAAGATAAAAGCAGAAAATAAAAAAAATCTGAGGCTTGCTGCTAAAAGCTGTTAAATTATCACAGTCTGCAGGTAGGTAACAAATTGACCTCTAAAAAACTCTCATTATCAAATATTGTCAATTTGAGCCCACGGCTCTGAAAGCACAGTCTGGGTTCTCCAAGAATAGTACAGTACTTATGTCAGCAACCAATCAATGACATGCTAACAAATGTGTTGCTAATATCTCAAGCTATTCAGCTGATGCTAAGTAACACGCTTGCCAATTATTTGGGGAAATCTATTGGAACACACCAACAATGGCACTTACAGGTGGCATAGTAAGATCTCCTATAGCTTTAGGTTTTGATGGTCTTGCTACAGCTTACGTGGTTGTATCACCTTTTATTTGACTCAATTCTCTTGACTGTATATAGAAAGTAGTTGGATCTATCCTAATTAGAATTAAATGGACCGATATCAGGAACTTAATCAAGTCATTGATACTTCTGTCAGCCTTCCTGATTAGGGACTTGTAGACAATGGAAGCAATCCCACTGATTTCAATTTACAGTGGACTGGGCCCTAACCCTGAATTAACAGTCCTTTAGATGTCTAAGGTTTTCATCACAATTTGAGTAAATTCTCAATAGGTTGGTATGTAAATTCACCAGTACAACAAATGTAGAGCAGATCCTTCATTTATCAAGTCTTTTTGTTGCCCATACAATCGCTACTGACTATTTCCCTTGTCCAATTTAATGTTTTCTGAATGGGATGGCATTAGCAGCAGAAATATCAGTACTCACAGACATTCTGATGGAATACAAAGACAAAACATTAGGGGGCAGAATCAGCAAAAAAAAAAAAGGGTGGGGGGCACAGAAGCAACCATATAGCTGGCCAGCTAACGATTCACATTATGAAAAGGAGTACTTGTGGCACCTTAGAGACTAACCAATTTATTTGAGCATGAGCTTTCGTGAGCTACAGCTCACTTCATCAGATGCATACCGCATTATGTCTTCCAGTGATTCCCCACTGCTGCAACAGTCTTTTGGGAGCCATTGCAATTGTCCATATATTACAAATAGTCTCTGAATTTAAATTTCAGTTTCTCTTCCTTGCTTTGAATTTAGGGTGATGGGGTGGTTGTTTCTGCCCTCTCCACTCCTCCCCATTGACAGTCCCCCAGGGACCTCAGCAACATCTATTACTTAAAGCTGCCTGTATTTAGTGTTTTTATTTGTTTTGGGAGAGTGGGTATTTTTATAAAACATTTTTCCTGAAATACTTACTGGACAACAACCTCTTGGCTATTTCTGCTAGTGGAAAATGTGGTGTTGAAATAAGCAAAAAGTGCTTCATATCATCCTTAAATCTTCAGACAAACTAATTATAACTCATGATTCTTCTTATTGGTTATGGTAGGTGCTTTCCAGAGAAAAAAGAGGGCATTGTCCTTGCCTGAGGAGCTCACAATCCAAGGACAGACAAGTGTCAGTGGAACAGTCTCCCACATATAAATAGAATGGTTGAGATGGTGGTTGGCCCCATCTTGGCAAAACATGTCTGTGTAAAACAACTAGCTTCCTTGTAGGGAGCATGGCAGAAAAGTGTGCTCTAAAGGGATTTAAGTGTGGAGAGGGTAGGGGGCCAAGAAAATGAGCTCAGCAAGGATGCTCCATGCAGAGAGGGCAGCCTGGTGTGAGAAGTGGAAATGGATAGTGAATGCTGGCATCATTGGCAGAGCACAGGGAATTGATTTATCAGGATTAAACCTGGTTTTCACAATATACTGTATCAATTTTGGCTAGATATAAAGGATTTGGAGGAGATTTATCTTTCATGCCCTTTGTAGTCCAAGTCTTCCAGTGTTGTTTTTTTCTCAGCAGCTCAGTGCAAACCCTTTCTAAATGTCCTGCAACTACTTCTGGCAAAGTTTCAACACTGCTTTTTACCTGTGGAGCTGCTGTCAGTTTATGTGACTCATTTTATGGTTATCCTTGCAACTAGTCTTTTGTAAAGTCTCTCTCATACCTTCTCAGAGTTTCATTAAGATCCTCTACACAATAGCTGCGATCATACAAAGATTAAATTCAGCTGTTGATTGGAACAGTTTCGTAGGTGGGGTTTCTCTGGTCTCTCTTTCACAGAAACCACAGGAGCAGCTTATCTACCCTCTGCATGCTCCTCTTTAAGTGTTTTAATCTCAGCATCTCTTTCAATGTAGCACCTTAGTAGCACATTCTTCAGACTCTTTTCCAGACTGTTGATTAAAATCTCTGTACATCTGCAACACTTTTTTGTAACTCAGATGTATGCTCATTTTCCTCAGTTTGAGCCTCTAATTTTTCTTCAAGCTCAATAGCTTTCTGTCAGCTTTATCTCTTTGTTCTCTTTTCTTGTGTGGCTTCTGCCAATACCTTTTTATATACATTTCTATGCTTATGAGATACTATTTTACAGTTTTGTCTCTAGTTTAGCTCTTGCTTGACAAATTTCTCTCAGATCCTAATTCTTTAATTTGTATTCCTTAATGTTGTCCAGTTGGTGCTAAAGCAACTTCCAAAGTAATTCACTTTTATCTGGCAAGATTTTATTTTTACTCCCTCCCTTCTTTTCCAGTGGTCTAACATATCTGTTTCAAATGCTCACTTGTCAAATCAGTTTCAGTAGTTAAATCTCCTTCCCATTCTTTAAATGAATGATCTACTGCTTCAAAACCTCGTCTACCCAGGAAATATTCTGTCTATACTAAAACGACAAGGACTCCTTGTGGCACCTTAGAGGCTAACAAATTTATTTGGGCATAAGCTTTCAGGGGCTAAAACCCACTTCATCAGATGCATGGAGTGAAAAAATAGTAAGCAGAATATATGTTATGGGGGTCAGTGCTAACAAGCCAATTCAGTTAAGGTGGAAATAGCCTATTCTCAACAGTTGACAAGAAGGAGTGAATACCAAGGGAGGGAAAATTACTTTTGAAGAAGGAGCCATGTTAGTCTGTATCCACAAAAAGAAAAGGAGTACTTGTGGCATCTTAGAGGCTAACAAATTTATTTGAGCATAAGCTTTCATGAGCTACAGCTCACTTCATTGGATGCATGCCTTTTATATACGTTTCTATGCTTATGAGATACCATCTTATAGTTTTTTGTCTCTAGTTTAGCTCTTGCTTGACAAAGTTCTCTCAGATCCTAATTCTTTAACTTGTATTCCTTAATGTGATAAAGTGAGCTGTAGCTCATGAAAGCTTATACTCAAATAAATTTGTTAGTCTCTAAGGTGCCACAAGTATTCCTTTTCTTTTACTTTTGTAGTGCTGATGAGGCCAATGCAATCAAGGTGGCCCATTTCCAACAACTGATAAGAAGGTGTAAGTATCAGCAGAGGGAAAACTACTTTTTGTAGTGATGGGTACTACAGTTTTTCTGGCTAACTTCTTTCTCATTCTTAAATATGATATGCTCTCCTTTCCTTTCCTGAGCTTCTCTCTCAGCTGCTTCTTTTTCCTCCTCTCCTCAACTAGAACATTTGTGAGACACAAATATGGGAAGGAGTATCTCATTCAATGTATACATTAACTACATCCAAAAAATTGTTAAAAGAAAATTAAGGTTGCAAAGTCAAACACTTAGAAGTTAGGAAATGCCAGAATTAAGGTTACTAGGGCTTCTTTGTCCCAGTCCCAGTCTCCTTGCCTAGCCAATCCAAGTCTTCAGGCCTCCTCATCTCTGTCCCAATAGCAGGGAAAGTCCTATTCAGTCTCTGCACCACTGGGCTGGAGTAAGCTAAATACTGGCAGAATCTTCAGAGAATTTATCTGTGCAACTCTAACAAGTCTCTACTGATCACATTCAAACAGTTTGCAAAGGCTTATAACTTGACTAAATTTGGGCATCTTTTTACAGGAAGAGAAAAGGTCACATCACTGACCGTGGGAGACTCCCAGCCAAATCTGAAGGCCTTGCACCAAAACCTGGAGGGATTAGAGCTTTTCAGTGAATGGTATTATGCATTTTTTTAACATGGACACAGCAACATATTTTCCCTAATATTGGACATGAACCACTGAACCACTTTAGCTGAAGTTTCCAAAAGAAAAGAAAAAAATCAGCCAGAGCCAGACACCCAGTATGGAAAGTTTCAGCCCAAATGGTTAAAGTTTGGTAACATTATAAACAACTGAAAATAGGGTATTATGGAAATGTCTGGAAAATTTCACCATAGATGGAGCTACCAGTTCCATCTATAATGGCAAAACCTATAAGAGTAAAATCTTCAAAAACACCTAAAGGTATGTCTACACTGCGGTGAAACACCTGCAGCTGGCCCACGTCAGTTGACTTGGGCTCATGGGGCTCTGGCTGTAGGGCTACAAAACTTCAGTGCAGACATTCAGGCTCAGGCTGGAGCCTGGGTTCTGGGACTCCGAAAGTGGGGAAGGTACCAAAGGTGTTTTATTGCTGTGTAGACATACCCTGAATAACCTAGACACCTAGATCCCATTTATTTTCAAAAGGGTCTTAAGCACTTAGGCTCTTAAGTCTTTTAAAAAAATCAATAGAACTTTGTCACTAAATGTCCAGGAGTACATTTACCCTGCAAAAATAGATTAGATAGATAGATAAAACAGCAAAAATCATACACCACTGCAGTGAATCTCAGAGCCCATGTCAACTGACTAGGGCTTATGGGGCTCTCACGAAAGGGCTAAAAATAGCAGTGTAAATGTTTGGGCTTTGGTTGGAGCCAGGGCTCAGACTCTCCCCACTTGCTGGGTTTCAGAGACTGGGCTCCAGCCTAAATGTCTATATTTCTATTTTTAGCCCTGTACCATGAACCCTGTAAATCCTTATCAGTTGATCCAGGCTCTGAGGTTCACTGCCACATATCTTTCTCTGCAGTGTTAACATATGTAAAGCACTTTTGAAAATAAGATTTAGAATCCTTAGTCAGCCAGGTACTTCTGTGGGATGTTTAACCAATTAAATGGTCATATCTAGGAGTATTCAGTTCAATATACCCTTGTTCTTATAGGAATAGACTCACTTTCCCTACTAAGGGTAAGGACAAACTGATTTCAGTTAACAGCTAAATTCATGTTAACCCTTATTTTTAAGCAAGTGATGCTACACCATCAATTTTTGTTTCAAATTAAGAGAGACCCAACAAGCATTTCCTCTTTTATATTCACATGCACATTTAGACATCCCTGCAATCACAAGTGTCTTTGTTGAATGACTAACAAAAGTCTAAGTTGAAGTTTTCAGAGAAAAGTCAGTCCATTAGTATTAATAAGTGACCATTTTTTTCACTAAGAAGGTGACACAGTCTTTGAATATAAAAAGTAACTTATGTCTTGAGTAAAAGAGGGAACAAAGGTGAAATGAGGCAAGAAAAGTGTTAATTTATACCAAATGCTTCTTTGTTGCCATTTCCCCATTCAACGTAGGCATGTTCACATGAGCATATCTATTGGATAAACTTTATAGTCTAGTTGTCCAAGCCTGACACCCTTGGTTTGAAATTTGAGTTTCTCTTTTACTGTGTGAACTGCCTACCGACACTACCAAATCCCACATGCCCTGGCAAGACTTATTTTAAGGAGGAGGTCTTTATTCTCTTTGGCATCCTAGTCATAGGCCCTATGTGGCACTTTATAGGGGTAGCTGTGCCACCAGCTGCCCCAGCATGCCCTGCTGAGAGACGCCGCTGCCAGTTGGTCCAATAGGGTATTTGCAGATGTCTGGCATCTGCAGGATGTTCCCCTATCTGCTACCTAGGGACATGCCTAATGAAAAACATGGCTAAGTAACCTAGAAGCCTAATGGTCACCCCTTGAAGGGCAATTTGTACCAAACATCAGTTATAATATTGATGCAAGTGAAAGCTATCCAGATGAAGATGACATTATCCTGGCCACTTGCCGAGTCAAAACTTGAATCCCCATGTAAATATCAAACACAGATTCAACTGAAGACTCCTGCAAAGTTTTATGCACATGTTTAACATTAAGCTCAAGAGTAGTCCCACTGAATTTATTAGGACTACTTCTAAGTGTGAAGTTAAACACATGCATAAGTCTTTGCAGAGCTGAGGCCTTAGTGCCCAGTTCTGCATCTTTGATGTTAATTCCCACTGATGTCAATAGGTGGAGGACTGGATTCCTACCGCCTCTTATGGCTGAGTAGATTATTCAAAAAAATCTTGGTATGGAACTTCTCTGTAGTTTCTACTTGACAGATGGTTGATTACTGGAAAGCAGTATGTTCTTGAGCAGTAAGCAACAGTTGTAACATTTCACTGAACTTCTGTTATAATTGAGTTGCTTACAGCCCTTTTGGCTCAGGATTACATCAGTCTGGATGGGCTATTATGAGTTTAGCTATTCCATCAATTTTCCTTTCTACTGTGAACGGAACATCTAAAACTAATTATTCTGCCTATTAAATAGCAAATGATGGAGGTATGCCAAGAGAGCTTGTTAACCATACATACCTTGGGAGAGCAGAAGGAATTAAGTGCTTATTTTTCATGGGTGACAAACCATTTATTTTCTGCATAGTATTTGAATTCAAGCACAATTTTGAAGCATTTATCTTTGGGTGTCTTCAATTTACAAAGCCCTTTTTCCCAAAATTCTATTTCTGTGGTATAACCACATACCACATGCTTCCCACTAATCTAACAAAAAGATTGTTATATCTTAAAGGCCATTTATGAAGTGTGAATCCAAACTGTAGGGATATTCAAATCTCGCATGTTGTTTCGTGACCATTTTTACTTAATGACAGGTAAAAATATGCAAATGTAAGCTTGACTACTTTAGAATAAAGGTTAATGATATAATTTCAAGGCAGCAAGACTGTTAAATAACAACTGGGCTTTGATTTTCATAACAATTTATATCTGGCTCATCCACCATGTAACACTTTACAACACCTGCATATTTAGAGCTAATCTTATACTTAGTACTAATCAGGCCAATAAAGTAATCTAAAATTATGATACCTAACCATGAGCCAGATGCTGAAAATATCCAGTGAAGTGAAGTTCCAGAAATTGTGCACTGTGGAAAACTAAATATCTTTTCTTTAGATCGGTATAACAAGCAGATCAATAAACAGTACCTGTATTTGACTACCTTCAGCCAAATTCTATTTTCAATCAGTCATGTAAATGAAATAAAAGGTGCTAGAATGTTCCCCATCTTGCAGATGAATGAAGTAGAGGATAAAGAATGTCTCTTCTTTGCATAACCTGCAGCAGACCTGAATGTACAAAAGCCACCATTATATCTGTACTCTGCCAAAGCTTTGAACACGCTCCCTTTATGGAGCTTCATGAAACAATGTGCTCATAAAGCAAAAGTGTCAAATTTAGTCTTTTCTGGAGTGGTCAGAAAAGGGGTAAAAGATTCATGTTCAACCAAGGTGGAGTCTCTCTAACTTGAAGTCTTTAAATCATGATTTGAGAACTTCAGTAACTCAGCCAGAAGTTATGGGCCTATTACAGCGGTTCTCAAACTTTTAATAGAGTTACCAGGGCTGGCTTAGACTTGCTGGGGCCTGGGCCGAAGCTGAAGCCCGAGCCCCACAGCCCAGGGCCAAGGCTGAAGCCTGAGCCCCACCACCCAGAGCCAAAGCCAAAGTCTGAGGGCTTCAATCCTGGGTAGCGGGGTCAGATTACAGGCCTCCCACCTGAGGATGAAGCCCTGGGGCTTCGCGTTTGCCCCCTCTCGCCTGGGGCAGCGGGGCTCTGGCGGGCTCAAGCTGCGGTCCCCCCTCCTGGGTTCATGTAGTAATTTTTGTTGTCAGAAGGGAGTTGCAGTTCAATGAAGTTTGAGAACCTCTGGTCTATTACAAGAGTGGATGGGTGGGTGAGGTTCCACAATGTGGCAAGAAGTCAGACTAGATGATCATGATAGTCCCTTCTAGCCTTAAAGTCTATGAGCTTAAGTAACATTTATTACACTGAGTTTTTGGGGTTTTTTTTTTTGTTTAGGGCAACAAAAAATATCACAGTAGAACAAGGAAGAACAATAGGACCAACCACCTCCCAAGTGCACCCTTGTGAACTGTTCAAGTAAAATTTTATCCAGGCTTTTTGAGGTCTGTTAAGGCTGAATCTCCACTCTAGCACCTCAAGTGCAGGAAGTGGGGGCCCGCAAGGATTTTAAAAATTAATACTTGCCACTCCAGGCTTGTATTACACTCTCAAGATTACAGCTTCTCTCAGACCTAGGCTTGGCAAACACTGCCACCACCCAACTGGAAAAATCCCCCTTTGAACCCAGGAAGGAGCACTTGGAAATTCCTCCCTGTGGGGTATCATCAAGCCCTTTCACCTCCCTTCCAGGGAAGGGCTGAAAAAGAAAACAAAGGAAATCAGCTGTGGCTACCAGCTAATCAAACAACATGCACAAACCTCTTAGGACACCAAAAATCCAAATCCTTCTTAGTAAAAAGTAAATTTTTTTTAAAACAAAAAGGAAGAAAATACATCTGGAACTTAAGCATTTGCTAGATTTAAAAAGAGCAATTCCAAAAATTTAGCACCCAAACTAGCTTTCTTGGGGGTTCAGCTTAAAGGTTACAAGCAAACAAAGGCATCTGGGGTTAGCACAGAGGAGATCCACAAGCCAAAATAAACCTGATAGCATCTGTCTAAACATTCTGTATCCAAATTATTTCTTCTAGGTATGGAAGTTACTTTTTCATACCTAGTTCAAGCCTTACACAGCATTTCAGCTTATAGCATTGGTGCTCTTTTCTAGGCTGCAGGGACACAGACCAAGGGAAAGTTTCTTTCCTCATTTTAAAAAGTTCTAGCCTTCCCATTGGTTCCTTTGGTCAGGTGCCCACTGTTTTTTTCCTTCTTCTTTGGGGGGGAGGGGGAGACACATGGACTTTTTAACCCTTTACAGGTAATGCAAATAAAGAATAGCTACCAAGAGGGATTTTACAGCTAACTGGCTGGCTGGGTGTCCATCAAAGGGAGCTACCCCACCACTTTATATATCACAAGGTCAAAAATAGCCTCCTTGAGGATTGGGTTTATTAATATAAATAACCTCCTAACAAAACTCAAAATCCCAAAACAAAGTCCAACCAAAAATCTGCAAAAAACAAAGGGTTCTCTCCCTTCTCCCAGGCCTTCCTTCCTAGGGCCTTCCCTGATTTGGAGGGCCACTCCCAGGCCCTACCTAGCTCGAGTTCCAGTCCTGACACTCTGCTTGAGCCTGCTCATGCCTAGCAATCTCAGGTCCTTGAGCATTTCCCTCTTTTACAGGCTCCTGCTGCTTTTTTTAATTTTATTTTTTTTAAATAATAGGAAAATCACCTGATTCCTCCCAGGTGTGGCTTTTTCAGTAATCAGGGTTGATTGGTCCCCAGCCCTCCAGCCCTTAAGGGCGAGCCCCGTTACAGGAAGTAGGAAATTAAAGTTAGTATGCTATTTTCTGCATTGCTAGTTATTGAAATTAAACTAGTGTTCACTGAGAACCATGGGGGGAGTTTGCAGAATATTTGCAGGGTCACATGGAAAAGAGTTGAAGACAGTAGTGACTAAACTTCACTTAAAACTGGTTTCTATGATTTACGAGTTTAGAATCACATTTTAAAAATTTCTCATTTTCTTCTGCAAACATTTGAGCCAAGAAGAAACACAAACATGTTTGTTTTGCATTATTAATAGGGAGAGACGGGAGGCACAGAAAATGATGAGACAGTAAAAGAGGAATAGATTAAAAAAAAATAAAAATTAAAATAAATGCCAGAAAACAGTTTGACCACACAGCAAATTCCCAGCACCAGCACAACCGACGCTTTTGTTTCCAGCCTCAGCAGAAAGTCCAAGGATTGAATGAGCACAGACTATAAATCCTTGAGGTAGTTCTCCAAATCAGACTTGAGATACAAAGACACAACAGGGCAGGGACTGTTGTATTGTACCTGTGCTGGTGAAAACTAGAACTACCTTGTCCAATCATATCAATGGGAGCATTTTAGGAATAATTCTTTAATAGAAGGCATTGTATTCATCTCTCTAAATAAACTTAAAGTTATAAGAATTTGTGAAATGCAAGAGGTGATCTAACATTTTCTTCATATAATTGAATCCAAGAGATCATTATCCAAATAGCTAAAGACTCAGTCTCTGTTGAAATGGTCTAATGTACAGTGAAGCAGGATGAGAGATTCAGTATGAGAGCTCAATACTCAGACTATTAACTGAAAAGCTGTTACAATGAGATCCCTGAATCAGAAAACTTTACTTTAATGTAAAGTAGAAACAGTCCGAAAACAGCATGGAATGGAATGAAGTCAAAATAGTAATGACTTTTTTAAGTGTATGAGATGAAAAAGCTACAGTTTTGGAATAGTAAGAAACATAGAAAAAGAATATAGGAGTCAATAGCAAAACTTCCACTGACTTCAATGAGCCAGGATTTCACCCCGTATCTTCTGATCAGAGCCCTATCATGTCTACATCACTGATTTTAATTGAGCACACTTTGGTAGTGATTGATAGTTATTATCATTTAATAGTAATTTACTGTCCAATGTGAAATGGCATTTTAATTCAGTTAAAATTGTATTAGCATCCACATTACAAAAACCATCATCACAACTTTGCTGTCAGTAGGTACCAGATACGGAATGGACCTGGAGATTGAACTAATCCTTAGCCATAAAGGCGGCTCTCAAAGTCCTGAGTGTTTATTAGAGAGAGAAGCTTTCAGTGTATGAACTGTACATGGATCAGGAATAGAAAGATGACAATCTCCAGGGATATCAGTGCAGCAGCTTTTAGAAGAACTAAATTCACCTAATAATTATGGAAAAAGATAATTCTTCCTTAGTATTTGTTTGATTAATTTTAATCCCACGAGTTTAAGCAAACATTGATTACCATTCTTGCCACTGATGGAAAGACGACATCTTGGTTAAAAAGAGATATGGAAGTCGATATATAAAGGATGGAAGTCAAAATAGAAAGAGGGGGGACAAAAGGCAATGAATATAAGTTACAAGTTTTAAAATGTCAGTGACTGATAGGGGAAGCTAAAGGAATCAACGAAATGCCAATAGTCAACAGGGCTAAAGACAATAAGAAGGCATTTTTACAACAAAACAAAAAATACTAGATCATGTATATGGCCATTGCTAGATGCAGATGGTAAAATATTCAATAGTGATGCAGAAAAGGCAGAACTGGTCAATAGATAATTCTATTCTGAATTTGAAATGAAGCATTTCAATTTCTATTTCATATGATGTTGTGAATGGAATAGAAAGTTTATCATTTGTACCAAAAGAGTATGTGAGGCAGCATTTGCTAAAATTAAACATTTTCAAATCAATATGGCCCTGTAGCGGGGCAGTTACCCCGCTCCTGAGAGAAAAGGCTAGGCTGACTGGGGAAGCGGCCACAGCTAGGGCCGTGCCCCAATCAGGCCACAGATGGCCCTATAAAAGGGCTATGAGCCAAGAGATAAGTCAGTCTCTCTAGCTCTTGAGAGAGAAGGACCTGGGTGCCTGGGAAAGCAGGGTACTTGGGACAGAGCAGTGCTCGGGAGCTCCAGCCTGGCAACTCTACAGGCCTTGGTAAAGGCCTAAAGCAGATACTAGGGTTGCAGAGATGCGGCCTAGGGTTAGGCAGAGGCAGAAGGTCCCTTGCCAATGATGAGTGGTTTACAGACTGCAGTCTACCCCAGTGAGCAGGGGCTGGATGATGACTGGCAGTAGCCACTGATGCAAGGTGGGCTTAGAGGGTGGGGGTTCCCCTGGATGGGGAGACCCAGATTGTGGATTACTGCTGGGGACAGAACCCTGAGGTAGAGGGGCACTGGGGTCTGGGAGGGACATGTGGGGGCCTGAGGCAGGTGAGCCGCCGGCCTGCAGAGGCCGCTCGGGACTGAAATCAAGCTAATTCCCAAACTAAACAAGTCCTGTTCTCACAAACAGTAGCCCGCCACTCTTTAAGGTGGTATGGTCATCTGCTCTGAATGTCTACGATCTTCCCTGTGAGAATCATCTTAGGCTTTGACCCAATGAAACCATGTAAGAAAGGGCCCCCCAAAAAACCTAAACCTCGATGGCTAGAGGGTGTCAACAGATACCTGTACCTCACAGGCATCCTACCCCATACTATGCCAGATATGGCTCGGGACAGAACATCATGAAGGCACATAGTGCACTGGTGTCCTCTATGCTGTCCAAGCAACAGCGTGAGAACTAACCTAATCTGTTATACAGGAGGACAAACACGATAATCTAATGGTCTGTGATGAGGGGTGTACCCCAGATAGGCCCACATTAACCAGTTATGGTACCTGACTGCACCTGGAGGCGGCATAGGCGCCAACTTTTCCTGGTGCCAGTGGGTGCTTGCCTCTGGCCCTGCCTGCCCCGCCCTGCCCCGCCCCCATTCCAACCCCTTCCCCAAAGTCTCCACCCTCTCCCTGCCCCTATTGGACTCCTTCCCCAAATCCCCACCCCAGCCCCGCCTCTTCCCTGAGCGCACTGTGTTCCCCCTCCTCCCCACTGCCTCCAAGTACTTGCCGTGGCGAAACAGTGATGGAAGGGAGTGCTAGACTGGACAAGAGCTGATCTCCAGTCCCAGCCACAAGGGGGTACCCCAGCAGTGAGTGAAGCCTGTTACATGGTCGCTTCTGGCTTCAGACTATCTGTGTGGTGGTTCAATGAGAAGCCTCAGGGAGACTGGGAAGTATTCACTAAAAATCTCAGAATAATCCAAAATGCGTAGCCCCCCTTCTCCCCCCCCAAACAACCTCCACTATGTGATTGTTACATTAAATTCATAACTTTGCTAGACACTAAAAATCATGGTTTTGATAAAGACACTGGATTTATAGCTTATTACAAAACTCTGTAACCTACTAACCCCCATTTTTGTCCTATGATCACAAGGGTGTTAATGGGCCACTTCACCTTGAATGGTGCCTTAGAATATGTGCTGACTATTTATGCTAAACTATTTGTTGGACCTTGTATTTAGCTGTGACACTCTGAGTACATTCCCCAAACCCAAGGAAGAGCTCTGTGTAAGTATGAAAGCTTGTCTCTTTCATCAAAGAAGTTGGTCCAGTAAAAGATATTACCTCACCCACATTGTCTCTCTAATATCCTGGGACAGACATGGCTACAACAACACTGTATGCAATATGAAGTCAATCAACATCTTTTGCACTCTAGTCTCTTCTATATAAGGCATTTATGGTGCAGCACTGCCGATTAACCCATAATTGAGGATGTCTGAAACATCACTAGGTACACGAGAACTTATGTAAATGTCAACATATTCACATCTGCAATTCTCCCGTCTCCTTTTGCAATTACCAGATTCTTCTTGAAATTATACATATCCCATATTAAACTCAGTGATTCATTCAACTATAGTGCTTCATAGGTATTATAATAATAATAATGGTGGGGGTAAGAAATCACAATTTCTACCTCCATTAACCACCAGCCTTTACTAATCAAGTGTGATATAACTCTTATGTCCTGGAGGAATCCATTATGTGGTTTTGTGTTTTTCCTAACAAGAAATATGAGGGGTTTTTTTCAGGTAATGGATGAAGCACCGAAGTGAAGCAAGGGATTTTTTTATTTTAATCTCTTGATGAACCTGTGTGTTGCTTCTGAATAAATCATAATGACTCTTATGGCTTTTAGAGCTTGGAACCTAAGTCAGAATAAAATGAAAGGCATGTATCAAGTAGGCAAGTATGTGTTTGTTTTTGTCCTGTCTGTAAACTTCACACATTTTTGCCTCCATTACTAAGTTTTATGACTACCATCATAATAGTTATAATATTTACAAACACTATTTTATTTTTTGTAATGTTACACAAAGAAAGAAAGAAAAAGTAAACAACCACCCACTACCACACCTTGCACAGCACAACAGCAATGAAAACAAGATCTGTCCATTCTGATTTACAGTAATAGACTAGTTGCATACAGTACCGCCTCAAAACTGTAATTACATGTGAAGAGTAAAAACATGTTTTAACTGGATTTAGCATTTTATTCTCATTCTAGTAACACCTTGTCTATTACCATATTTTATTATCCTCTCTATTTCCAGACATAAATTTGAAATATTGAATTTTTCCTACCTTTCCATATTTTCAATCATGCAGCATTACTAAGAAGAGAGTAGACATTTGTACACCAGTCTAATGTGGCTGGAAATAAGCAGGCAGATCCTCAGCTGGAGGAAATTGCCATTGTGCTATTGAAGTCAGTGTCACAATAACAATTTACAGCCTTTGAGGAGCTGTCCCTTAGAAACCATTACTGTGTCTTTTGTTCTTTACACAACAAACATAAAATGAAGGAACACAGGCACACTGGAGTCCAAATATCCGTGTTTACTAACTAACTATACACACACACACACTCTCTCTCTCGCTCTCTCTCTCTCTCTGCTGCTCTGACAGGTTTCTGGTGACTTCTGAAACACAGAAGTCAGAAGAGGGCCAGTAAAGGGCTCAGGGATACTGCTCAATTCCGATACGCTACACGTATGCCCTTGGATTGAGCATTTAATTGGCAGAATTTATTAAATGCTGGGGGAGGGGGGTCAAAAGACTGACAAATTCTCATCTTTGGAGAGTTTGAAGTTAGACACACCCCTGAATCTGAAACATGGTAAAAAATCCTAAACTTGTCAAAAAAAGAAAAAAAAGAAAAATGTT
The DNA here is from genome assembly GCF_965140285.1 of Lepidochelys kempii. Taxonomy (NCBI): domain Eukaryota; kingdom Metazoa; phylum Chordata; order Testudines; family Cheloniidae; genus Lepidochelys; species Lepidochelys kempii. Next base: position 64,853,065 of record NC_136383.1, read on the forward strand.
GAGCTTGATCCAAAGCTCATTAAAGTAAATGGACTTCAATGGGCTTTGGAGCAGGACCTTTCTCAGCTAAAACACAATGTGACCTATATACAGAAAAAGAGATGTGTAAAAAGATTCAAAGTATAGGCAAATAGGATGCTTCAGGCAGTTTTAGGCCTCTCATTCAGGCAAAATACTATCCTTGTTTAAAATTTAACAAACTTGCATAGCTAGAAAACAATGCAAATATTCATTTGTTGAATTTTTTTTTTCATTTATACTTTGTTGGGTATCTACATATTGTTGGAAAAATTTCACAGGTGTCAAAGTGACATTAACAATAAGAGTAAGAAATGCACTTTGAATATATTGGAAAGGGAGGCTGGCTATACCTGTGTCCTAGGGCAGCTTTGTCTGTATCTAATAGGTGTATTTGGAAATAACTGCTTCGAGACCTGGTCAGAAAGCATGTGTAGAAATCCAGGTTTTTTGTAAATGTTGCAGAAGGAGAACTTTGACTTTCTTGTGTTTTTATCTGATCTTTTATTTTTGTTTTGACCAAGAGTTTTTTGACACAAGTGGGAGGATGAAAGGAGAGGGAAGGAGAATCTGAAAAAATATTTAGAGACTTTAAAAATAATATAAATAATCACGCTCTTCTTAAGCATAAACAATTCTTACTTATTACAGACTAACAGTTTGATCCTGCTCCCATTGAGTTCTATGGCAAAATTCTTATAGATGTCAATGGAAGCAGGACAGTGACCTAAGTCGCCAACTGAATTTAGCAAAATGTGGATTTTCTTCATTTTGTTAGACAAAAAGACCCCACTTTTGAAGCTGAACTTTCTGAATATGTGCTTTCATAATATTATGTGCTGATTTTCCTTGAAGTGCCTTTGGTCTCTGCTTGATTTTATGAGTGGAAACAAGAAAATACCTGCCAAGTGTGTTGTGAATCATCATGCACTGTAATTACATCTAGAGGATGCCAAAATTCCTTCTGGAGTGAAAAATTGCCTTCTTTTATAATCACAACACTAATGGAATAAAATGCAGTAATATATTCCATCAGAATGAGTCTAGGAATCCAAAGATGTGCTATAAATATTCAATTAATCCTCCTGAAACAGTGGCAATAAGGCTGAAGATTAATCATCTTATCATTTCTTGATTGTTGTTGACAGTTTGACATGTGTTAATAATCTGGAAAGATTGCATTTATCAAAAGCAGTTTCACATTTGACATCCAGGCATTTTCATGGTCTCCCATACAATACTACTGTGTAAAATACCAGAAGCTCTGCCCCGCTTGTGAGATAAAATGGTAGGCTTTACTGTTTATTCTGGAGAATTCTTTGCACCATGCTTTTCTCTCTAATTAGCATTTATGCTCTTTGGGCAGAGACTACAGGTGGGATCCACAAAGGGACTTAGGTGTTCCAAAGCTGAGCATCACAGCATCTAACTTTTAGGTTGCTAGAAAAATCACAAGAACAACATTGCATTGCACAAAGCTGAGTTAGGTACTTAGTCTCTCCATACAATGAATGGGGAAAGATAGATCCCGAAGAATGTGATCCACAAAAACTAGCATGCTAGGTGGGGAGTCACCTAAACCAGCCAATGAAAGAGGTCAACTGGAGAGGGGTATGCTAATCCCCACCCTTCTTGCAGAGCTAGGCACCAAGAGGTGCCTAGCCATCCATGAATGGTTGGAGGGTACCTACCTTTAAATTTCTGTACTGTGCTGAAAATTCTTTTTTATTCCAGTGGACTGAGCTATGGGATATTCTGATGTGGGGCCCATTGAAGCTGTTCCAAAGTTGATAAATAATGGAAGAGTGATCGGAGAAAGGGGAGTGGACCCAGGGTCTCCCATCTCCCAGGTAGGAGACATAACCATGGGATTACAGAGTCATTCCCTCTCTTGCTCTCTGGCCCAATGTCCATTTAATTATTTACAGTGGAACAACTTCAATGGGAGAGACTGAGGGAGTGCTACAGAATATCCTCAGTCTTTAGAGAACTCTCCTAAAAAATTGGAAGCCCCAGTTCAAGCTCCCCCCAACAGAGGCGGGACATGAGCCTGCATAGTCCACAGCCCAGGCAAGTGCTCTAACCATTAGGCTATAAATGAGGCACCACTCCCACCTCTTCCTCCTCCAACCAGATTTTAAATGGAACCCAGTCCAGAGGCAGGCCTCTGAGCATGCTTACCAAATCAGGCATACTGTGATTTAGGTGGCTAGATGCCCTATTTTGTGAATCACTCTGGGGCTTAGACACGTGGTCTACTTTTAGGGGCTACCCCAATTCTCAGCAGCACTGGGGGGCTGTGATTTGCAGCCCCACTCCACTTCTCCCTGCATGGCCAGCAGTAGGGACAGGAGCTGTAGGGACAGCAGCAGGTTCTGCTGCCCTCTGGTTGGGGGAAGCCAGGGTGTAGCAAGTGGATAGACTGCTGAGAGAGGGGAGATTGCCAGAGCAATCAGGAGACCTGGCACCACCACTTCATCGGGGGAGGGGTCCCCCGACCATAGTAGGACCCACTGCTCAGCCTTGGCACTTCCCTGGTGGAGTCCAGGCTCTGATGCCCTGCTCTAGAACCCATTCATCCAAGAAGGAAAAAAAGGCACACCTGGTGCCCAGTCCAGCTGCTCAGCAGCAATCATTTCGTGCCTGCTGCCTCTTGTACCAACCACTCATCCAGTGATGGGCAGAGGAGAGAGATGGGAAAGGGGATCAGGGATCTGGGGAACCATGTGAGAGGAATTGGAGATCGGATGAGCTGAGGGATCAGTGATCAAGGCAGCTGGAAGAGAGGGAGGTCAGGAATCAGTGGTCAGAGGCTTTAGTGAGCCAGGGGTGAAAGAGAGGAACAGGAGACCTATGCGGGAAAAGAGGGAAGGGAACAGCAGCTGTCACCACAGGGGACCCAGGGAATGAGGAGCTCCCCAATGGGGAGAGGGCATCTCTGGGATGGGTGGAAAGTCAGAGTGAAAAGGGAGACAGAGACGGGGAAGGCCTGGGGGGAAGCAGAGTGAGTGTTTGTCATGTACTTCTGTCTTGCTTATAGACACCAGTTGTGTTCACCATAAGATCCTTAACTGCTCTTTCAGGTATGGCTGAGGTTAGCTTAAATAATGTCTTTTACACAAAGTGCGACCTAGTGGCTGAACAGAATAATACAGTTTATCATTCTATTACATCTCCCCTTTTAAGATCTACATTCCTACCATTTACAATATTTACATTATCACACTGTCTTTGAAGTTCAGTACAGCCCAGTTTGTTAAGTGTGTCTGAGTCATACTGGTTTTCTAATGAAACATGTAACAATTTGGTCATCTAGTGGTCCATTAGTTACAATGACTGATTGTAGTCTGTCCAGAATCCTTGAGTTGTCTTCTGGTTATGCATCTGCCACCTGTAGAGGTTGCTCTGTTGATTGTTCTCTCTGAGAAACAAACTGTAGATGTCAAGAGTTTAGGTTGAACTTTCCACTGTTGGTCTTGATCACATATGATCTGAGTGCTGATTTTTTTTTTTCTTTAGGACAGCTGAAATTGACCTTTTTCTCAATCCACTTTGATATGAACACCGTCATCCAGTTCTAGACCCAGCAGTTCTCTGAATGACATCTGCTGTAAAAGTGTTTGTCAGCTCTTTTCACCAATTTTGAGTCATCTTCCCATCAGGAGCTGTGCTGGACTATATCCAGTGACTGCTATTGATCTGTAACTCAGAAGAGCAAGGAATGGATCTCCTTGGATAGGATTTTCTTGGCTGTCTGTGCAGCTCTCTCAGCCTCTCAATTTGCTTATGGGTAATGTGAACTGCTACTAATATGATCACAATTATGTTTCATTCAGAATGATTTAAATTCTGCTTCAGTGAATTATGGCCCATTATCCATCACTAGTTGTTCTGAAATATTGAAGTGAGCAAAACTACACTTCAGTTTCTCAATAACACTGCCACATGTTATGTCTTTCAAAGACATTCGTTCTATATACCTGGAAAAATAGCCCATGACAAGTAGGTAATGATGTCCTCTGAATTTTCATAACTCTGCAGCTAGTAGTTTCTAAGGTCTCTCTGGTCAAGGTTTTTGTACACTGCATATTTCAGCATTGTCTCTTAAGTTGATTTGTACTGTATCTCCTTTCATCATATCATATCATCATATCCTCCATCGAGTTCTTCCATCTTTCTGACAAGGCCCATCATGGCTGCCACTCTGTGAGACAATTGTTGCTATTTGATCCTTTGATCACATGCACTCTAAATGCATGCTTTTGTCTTTGTAAGTTGTTTTTGTGGTGAACTGACCCATGTACCAGCTACTCAGAGCTGTGGCAGGTGAGTTCAGCTCTGGGAGAGGTTGAAGGAGACTGTAAATCCCTTCTGAGATGACTGTGATGTCAGCTCCTGAGTCCATTTTAAAGTCAATAGTCTTGCCATGAAAACAACGAGTCCTGTGGCACCTTAAAGACTAACAGATTTATTAAGGCATAAGCTTTTGTGAGTAAAAACCCACTTCTTCAGATGCTGAAGAAGTGGGTTTGGGTAAAAACCCCTCATTGTTTTTGTGGATACAGACTAACGTGGCTAGCCCTCTGAGTCTTGCCATGGATATTCAGTTTCCCTCTCCGAGCAACCTCTGTGTCATCACAAGTGACAGATCCCAGAAACAATGGCTCTTGATTGTCTGTATTATGAGTCAATTCCCTGATTCCTTTGGTGTGGCTAACAGTTTCAAAATGTCCAGGAGTGAAGCAGGAGAGCCAAAGGGTGTTGTGTGTGCAGAAGGCTGGAAGGAGGCAGTGGTAGGAAGGCAGGTTAGACACAGGGGCAAAAGGCAGACAGGGATTTAAGGCAGTCAGGCAGAAGGGATGCTGTGGTGGGGGCAGAATGGGGAGTTATGAGTGAGGGAGTAGGCATGTGGGGAAGGTGGGGTAACAGGGGAAAGCCAGCCAGTCTTAGAGCAGCTGGGCTTGGCAGCAGACATGCCAAACCCATGAAAAATGCAGAAATTGGGCTTGTTTTTGGCTTAATTGGCTTGTGAATTGCTTGTTGGCTAATTTTTGGCTTGTAGCTTGTTGCTTTTTTTTTTTTAATCAGCTCAAGGAGCAAACTGGGGCAAGTGAGGAGAGAGTTAGGGGTGCACAGTGGGCCCACCACAGTCCCAGACTGCATGCTAGCGAGGTCTAGTCAGAGAGTGTTGGGGTTCCTAGGGATTGGCTTGTTTGGGCCTTGTTTTGAAATGGGATTAGCTTGATTTTTGGCTTATTTTGAAAGTCGGGGTGCTTATTTACTGCGTGAAAGTTAGCAACTGTGTTCAGCAGCATAGAAGAGCCAGCACAGGAAACAGCCAAGGGATACCCTAGCACCTTGCTCTGCACTGTCTCCAGGACCAGCTGTATTCATTCAGGGTGCCCCCTATTTTTTTCCCATAAATTAAGCACTGTGGGCATGCTCAGAGACTGAAATGTAGGCAGCTAGGGAACTTCAACTTTGAAAACTCAGGCTCTGAGCAAGTTTAGGTGCCTGCTGGGTCAGTGGGAGTTTTGTGGATTGCAATAGAGATGTTGTACTGTGAGAGTATTTTCCCAAAGAATCCTTGGGAAACTGAGGTAAGACTTGATCTGCTTTCCTACAAAAGAAGATCAGCTACCTATCCTGGTTGAAGGAATCTGCAAGGGACAAGTGAAGTTATCTGCCTTCAAAGGGGAACCAGAGATGGGATCAAGTGGGACTTGAGGGATGCTCCTGGGCTGGAAGTCTTGACATGGAGGAAGCCCTAATGCTGCCAAGGAGGTAATCTCCTCCTCCCTTCCTGTATTTGGCTTATTTCAGTTAGGGGCAGTGTCCTCTTCTGGATTACTAGGTATTTTGTAATAAACAATCACTGCCTAAATAGCTTTGTCCAGTTTACATTGTATGTCCTGGACTCACATCCCACAAGTACCCAACAGTTTTGGGTGCTGTTATGTAATTAATAATAAACAAGCGGGATATTTACAAGTATCTTGACGTTGTTGTTCTCCTCCTCCCAGATCTTTTACATATGCCGACCTACCTACCATCATTCCATAACACTATACATATGCTGCTCCCTTCCCACCCCTGTGATGGGCTATCCACTCCACAGAAGGCCTGAAGGGGTTAAGGTGGCTAAGTGGGCCAATTAACTGCCTATGCTGCACCTGGAGGAGGAGCCAGAGAGTAATGAGTGTTAATTAGCGATGAGGCTCAGCTGGACAAGAACGGTATAAAGCCCAGTACCCAAGAGTAGAAGGGGGTTCCAGATTGAGGCAGGCTGCAGTCACTGTTGGGGTGAGAGACGGCATGGGAGGCAGCACCCCAGAGATACAGCAGTAAGGTTTAGGATTGTGCAGACCTTGACTTTTTCTTGTAGGATCCATAGGCTAAAACCTAGCGTGGAAGATGGGCCTGGGTTCCTGCCTTACTGCCTTCTCACTTACATAAGCATAGTCACTTCATCACCATTATCAGTCACCTGCACCAGCTTCCTGTTCGTCCTAAAACTGACATCCTTGGGTGTGTTCCAGCATATCTCATGCACGCTGATTCTCTTTACTCTCATCCCAGATTCATCTGTTTGTCTACTTCCTCTGTCTACCACCGTGCTATTGTTTATGCAACAGCCTTTTCCCTCTGTAATACTTGCCCTCTGGAGCTGGCTTCCTGATCTTTCCATCTCCCTCTTTTTCCTGAGCTGCCTGTGTCACTCTGCACATTACTTGCAGTGGAACATGCACATTTACACAATTGACTTTTGTCATTTGTACCATACACTTACTGTATTATAATGTAAAGAATGATGGGAAACAGTTCGTATGAGACACACCTAACAGTATAAATGTGGAGATCTCCCCACCTTTTTTTAATTGAGTTGGCTTTATCTATTTAGATGAGCTGTTTAAAATATATGGACAGGGGGCAGGGAATGATACCTTCCATTAATACTGACAGAAGATAAATGTGTCTTGAATTTAAATTCCTTATGTGGATCCATATGGCATTTAAACTGGTGCTTAGAGCATTAGCCAACACAAAATTATGAGCAGGTAACCCTAGAGGAATGGCCACAGCATAGGCCAGCTAACCAGAGATCCAGAGAATACCCAGAAAAACAAAGTTATCTAAAGTTACCCAGGAAATTTGGCAGATGGTACTCTGGTTTTAATTTCTATTATGTCCATAGGCATACTTCTAATGCAACATGTGGAATGGCAGCAACACTATTACTATGATAAAATCCACACCTTGCTAAGAAAAAGCTTAGAAAAGCTGGACGTGCACAAGTCCATGGGGCCGGACGAGTTGCATCCGAGAGTGCTGAAGGAATTGGCGGCTGTGATTGCAGAGCCATTGGCCATTATCTTTGAAAACTCGTGGCGAACCGGGGAAGTCCCGGATGACTGGGAAAAGGCTAATGTAGTGCCAATCTTTAAAAAAGGGAAGAAGGAGGATCCTGGGAACTACAGGCCAGTCAGCCTCACCTCAGTCCCTGGAAAAATCATGGAGCAGGTCCTCAAAGAATCAATCCTGAAGCACTTGCATGAGAGGAAAGTGATCAGGAACAGCCAGCATGGATTCACCAAGGGAAGGTCATGCCTGACTAATCTAATCTCCTTTTATGATGAGCTTACTGGTTCTGTGGATGAAGGTAAAGCAGTGGATGTATTGTTTCTAGACTTTAGCAAAGCTTTTGACACGGTCTCCCACAGTATTCTTGTCAGCAAGTTAAGGAAGTATGGGCTGGATGAATGCACTATAAGGTGGGTAGAAAGCTGGCTAGATTGTCGGGCTCAATGGGTAGTGATCAATGGCTCCATGTCTAGTTGGCAGCCGGTATCAAGTGGAGTGCCCCAAGGGTCGGTCCTGGGGCCGGTTTTGTTCAATATCTTCATAAATGATCAGGAGGATGGTGTGGATTGCACTCTCAGCAAATTTGCGGATGATACTAAACTGGGAGGAGTGGTAGATATGCTGGAGGGGAGGGATAGGATACAGAAGGACCTAGACAAATTGGAGGATTGGGCCAAAAGAAATCTGATGAGGTTCAATAAGGATAAGTGCAGGGTCCTGCACTTAGGATGGAAGAATCCAATGCACCGCTACAGACTAGGGACCGAATGGCTAGGCAGCAGTTCTGCGGAAAAGGACCTAGGGGTGACAGTGGACGAGAAGCTGGATATGAGTCAGCAGTGTGCCCTTGTTGCCAAGAAGGCCAATGGCATTTTGGGATGTATAAGTAGGGGCATAGCGAGCAGATCGAGGGACGTGATCGTTCCCCTCTATTCGACATTGGTGAGGCCTCATCTGGAGTACTGTGTCCAGTTTTGGGCCCCACACTACAAGAAGGATGTGGATAAATTGGAGAGAGTCCAGCGAAGGTCAACAAAAATGATTAGGGGTCTTGAACACGTGACTTATGAGGAGAGGCTGAGGGAGCTGGGATTGTTTAGCCTGCAGAAGAGAAGAATGAGGGGGGATTTGATAGCTGCTTTCAACTACCTGAAAGGGGGTTCCAAAGAGGATGGCTCTAGACTGTTCTCAATGGTAGCAGATGACAGAACGAGGAGTAATAGTCTCAAGTTGCAGTGGGGGAGGTTTAGATTGGATATTAGGAAAAACTTTTTCACTAAGAGGGTGGTGAAACACTGGAATGCGTTACCTAGGGAGGTGGTAGAATCTCCTTCCTTAGAGGTTTTTAAGGTCAGGTGTCAAGGTTCCTCCCCGACTCTGAACTCTAGGGTACAGATGTGGGGACCTGCATGAAAAACCTCCTAAGCTTATCTTTACCAGCTTAGGTCAAAATTCCCCAAGGTACAAAATATTACACCTGTTATCCTTGGACTGGCCGCTACCACCACCAAACTAATACTGGTTACTGGGGAAGAGCTGTTTGGACGCGTCCTTCCCCCAAAAATACTTCCCAAAACCTTGCACCCCACTTCCTGGACAAGGTTTGGTAAAAAGCCTCACCAATTTGCCTAGGTGACTACAGACCCAGACCCTTGGATCTTAAGAACAATGAACAATCCTCCCAACACTTGCACCCCCCCTTTCCTGGGAAATGTTGGATAAAAAGCCTCACCAATTTGCATAGGTGACCACAGACCCAAACCCTTGGATCTGAGAACAATGAAAAAGCATTCAGTGTTTTACAAGAAGACTTTTAGTAAAAAATAGAAGTAAATAGAAATAAAGAAATCCCCCCTGTAAAATCAGGATGGTATATATCTTACAGGGTAATTAGAGTAAAAAAACATAGAGAACCCCTCTAGGCAAAACCTTAAGTTACAAAAAAGATACACAGACAGAAATAGTTATTCTATTCAGCACAATTCTTTTCTCAGCCATTTAAAGAAATCGTAATGTAACACATACCTAGCTAGATTACTTACTAAAAGTTCTAAGGCTCCATTCCTGGTCTATCCCTGGCAGAAACCAGCATACAGACAGACACAGACCCTTTGTTTCTCTCCCTCCTCCCAGCTTTTGAAAGTATCTTGTCTCCTCATTGGTCATTTTGGTCAGGTGCCAGCGAGGTTACCTTTAGCTTCTTAACCCTTTACAGGTGAGAGGAGCTTTCCCCTGGCCAGGAGGGATTTCAAAGGGGTTTACCCTTCCCTTTATTATTTATGACACTTACAATCTAGGTAGATGAAAAGCAGTGTCTTTTTTCTGTGCCAGACTTCTAAGCACATCTCAGTTTTATCCCTCTGCCTCTTCCCTGTAAAGTTAAAATACATAAATAGGGTAGGTATCTATAAGTGATTAATTATTTATCCAAGTAAACTATAATATTCTGTTTCAAACCACATAAAAAAGTAATCATAATTTCTTAATAATTGACTCTGAACCAGACATAATGAAATAAAAAAGGAGGTGTGTGGGTGGTAGAGGAGGGAAGGAACCAGTGCGGCTGATCTTTTAAGCCTTATCTAGTTTATCATTTTCAGAAGCAACCTAATGAGTGCAATCCCACCTTGCCATACAGAGTGAGACAAAAAATAGATTTTTTAATTCTATGTGTTGGGATGGGGGCAGGAAGGTGATATCAACTGGTGAGTAATCTCCATTCTGGGTAAACAGTAATCTTATGTCTCAATATGAATGTATGCATGATTTTAATAAATAGAATAATCAATTCTTTTTAGTTATTAATTCTGAACCAAGAATAGAATAATAAAGCAGACAACTAAGACTCATTGTTTTTTATTAGGCAATCTCCTCTTTCCAGTATTATCTTCAGCAGTAGCCTCGTAAAGATCACCGTTGCTTCTTTCAAGTGTGGGGGAATGGTTGTTCCCTCACTATTTTATTAATGACCTTGAACACTACTCTTTGTTCTCGTCTCTTCCATTTTTATTTCTTCTGTGTAGGTTTTTTCATTTCACCCATCTCTTTTATTCTCCCTTTCTTTTTCAGTCCTTAATTCAACCAAATTGCTGGGGGAATATACTTATTGGCTAATTTTGTTAACATTTTGTTCTTCTCACTTAGCCAGCTCATTTATTTCAGTTCTGCACCAGGGATCTGTGTCCCTGAGACATTTTTGGGCTTCAGATTAGTAGTAACAGTACCTAGAAGAGTTACAATACCCTGTCAGTTCCTGGGCCTAAGCAGAAATCTTTGTTGTAAAGAATCAGCTATGGTAATAAAGCAAACCATGAAACAGGACAACCAGATAAATAGCCAGAGACACTAGTAGTTAGCTAATGTAGTCTATTACTAGTAATCTATGGGTCCTTCAGGTAATTTTCTACCTTAGCCATTAAGGGAAAACTCTTAATGCTGGTCATCTTTTCCTGCTCAAAAAACAGTTAGCTAGAAATTAAAATGCAACAGGTAAAGACCTCCAGTTAATTCCTTAGCTGTTCAGAACATGGAGCCTTGTCCTATAGATTTTATATAGACGTTTAATATGACTTTTGCAGGGCATAAGATACCCTACTACAATGTTTGTAGCTCCTTGGCCTTCCCTCCAAAAAGAAGTTCCTAAGGGACTTGGTGTCATATACAGAATGTGCACATTGATTTGTAAATTAAGGTTATCAATGGGTTGTAATAAGTCTCATAAAAAGAAAAAAATCTGCCTAAGTTCTATGGGTTTACCTTTTATCACCTATTCTGGAAAGACAAACAGGCAGAACTTGGAGTGCTCATATAGATTTTCCAAGTCTGAAATGTTATTCTGAAAAGAATTTAATATGTTGTTCTGTGTGAAATTAGCATTCTGGGTGTCTAGTCATATATTTCAAAGGAAGAGCTCTGTTTCTTTGCATTTTGAGAAGTTCATCTCTGCAAAGCACCTTGCAGTGATTCTGGTTTCAATTTTGATTGTGTCTGTAGACAGCCTCTTAGAATCATAGAATCATAGAATATCAGGGTTGGAAGGGACCCCAGAAGGTCATCTAGTCCAACCCCCTGCTCGAAGCAGGACCAATTCCCAGTTAAATCATCCCAGCCAGGGCTTTGTCAAGCCTGATGTCATAAATATAAAGGGAAGGGTAAACCCCTTTGAAATCCCTCCTGGCCAGGGGAAAGCTCCTCTCACCTGTAAAGGGTTAAGAAGCTAAAGGTAACCTCGCTGGCACCTGACCAAAATGACCAATGAGGAGACAAGATACTTTCAAAAGCTGGGAGGAGGGAGAGAAACAAAGGGTCTGTGTCTGTCTGTATGCTGGTTTCTGCCAGGGATAGACCAGGAATGGAGCCTTAGAACTTTTAGTAAGTAATCTAGCTAGGTATGTGTTACATTACGATTTCTTTAAATGGCTGAGAAAAGAATTGTGCTGAATAGAATAACTATTTCTGTCTGTGTATCTTTTTTGTAACTTAAGGTTTTGCCTAGAGGGGTTCTCTATGTTTTTTTACTCTAATTACCCTGTAAGATATATACCATCCTGATTTTACAGGGGGGATTTCTTTATTTCTATTTACTTCTATTTTTTACTAAAAGTCTTCTTGTAAAACACTGAATGCTTTTTCATTGTTCTCAGATCCAAGGGTTTGGGTCTGTGGTCACCTATGCAAATTGGTGAGGCTTTTTATCCAACATTTCCCAGGAAAGGGGGGGTGCAAGTGTTGGGAGGATTGTTCATTGTTCTTAAGATCCAAGGGTCTGGGTCTGTAGTCACCTAGGCAAATTGGTGAGGCTTTTTACCAAACCTTGTCCAGGAAGTGGGGTGCAAGGTTTTGGGAAGTATTTTTGGGGGAAGGACGCGTCCAAACAGCTCTTCCCCAGTAACCAGTATTAGTTTGGTGGTGGTAGCGGCCAGTCCAAGGATAACGGGTGTAATATTTTGTACCTTGGGGAAGTTTTGACCTAAGCTGGTAAAGATAAGCTTAGGAGGTTTTTCATGCAGGTCCCCACATCTGTACCCTAGAGTTCAGAGTGGGGGAGGAAGCTTGACAGTAAGCATCATAGCTAAAGGTGAAGATTATGTCCTGATTGATTTCTTCCCACCTTACACATTTCTTTGGGTCTTTATTCCTCTTTCTTATTGGTATGCAAACTGATTCTCAATGAGAAGGACCCCAGTCCAGCAAACAGGTAAAAATGCATGTAACTTATGCACCTAGTTAGATCCATTGACTTTAGAGGGACTATTTGCATGAGTAAAGATCTTGTTGGCAGGACCAGGGTTTAATACAATAAAGACACAGAGTTACATTCACAAGGGGGACTTAGATACCTAACTATTTGTCATTTTAGGTGATACTGGCATTCACAAAACCCCTGTTCAGTGCCACCTAAGCCTGTAGGTGCCCAAAGTCACTAGATGCCTAAATTTCCACTGTTAAAGTCCTTGAGGTGCCCAAGTTTCAGCATCTGGAGATGTGCACAACCACTTATCTCGTAACATCCCTCAGCAGCTTGCCATCTAATGCCAAAGATTCAGAGGGCTTCCCTCACCTATCTTGAGTGTGGGGCCCAATCCAGTAGGCATGTGCAGAGCATACCTAAACCTGCACAAAAGACAGTGGAGTGTTCAACACTAACAAACTTACTTTCACTTTTACCTGTTGTTGTGTGTATTGTAATATGAAATTCAAAAGTTAGGAAATGCCAGGATTAAGATTGCCACATAACCTTGATTCTGCCCTTGTGTGCATATACATTAAGATAATCTATAACTATAGGATATCATACTTTTTTCCCCTACAGGATGTACAGAAATGAGATAGGGTTATATAATGAATGAGGCTGGGGTTTCAGAAAGGCAAACAATGGCCTTCTGATTAAAGCACTGGGCTGTGAGACCCAGCAGTCAGAAGCCTGCACCAGTATATATAACAATAATGTGCACCATCCAAAGGTAAACTAGAATTGCCAATGGTCAATAGAATTTCAAAAAGAAAATACTTAACTAAACATTGAAAGAATGTTATGGATGCTAATAAAATCCTGTATTCTCATTTGCACCAATATTCAAGAAAATAATACTCAGCACTTGCATTGCATTTTTATTTTCAAAATGATTTACATATATTTAATCCTTACACCATTTCTCAGAGACATTGTAGATAAATAATATTATCCCTCAAAGCAGATTTAGATGCAAGTCTTCCTGGAAGGCTAATAGAAGATATCTAAATCCCCTAGACTGACTTATCTTTCATTAGCCTTCCAGGAAGATGTGCATCTAAATTCCTTAGACTGCTTTAGAAATCTCAGCCTAAATTACTTTTCTCAGGCCGCAGAAACAGTTGGTATTAGTGAAAGTATTGGAATCAGGTTTCAAGCTGCTGGTCCTATGCTCAAACCACATCTCTCTTCCATACATCATAGCCTTCTCAAGATGAAAGAATAAAAATAAAAGACAAGGAAAGCTCAGATCAGAATGATGAGTTAGCCTGGTCATATTAAAACAAGGCAGAAATGGAGAGATATTGATTTCAGAACATTATCCATCTTTTGCTCCTCCCAGGTGGTTAGAGAAGTGGTGAAGTTCTGTCTTTTTTGGCATCAATTGCAATATATAACATCACTATTTTATAGTATTTAACATTCAGATATAACTGCTTTGCTTTGGGGGTTTTTTTGCAAAAAGTTACTGTTTCTTATATGTTTCAGAGTAGTAGCCGTGTTAGTCTGTATCCGTGAAAAGAAAAGGAATACTTGTGGCACCTTAGAGACTAACAAATTTATTAGAGCATAAGCTTTCGTGAGCTACAGCTCACTTCATCAGATGCATACAGTGGATGCATCCGATGAAGTGAGCTGTAGCTCATGAAAGCTTATGCTCTAATAAATTGGTTAGTCTCTAAGGTGCCACAAGTATTCCTTTTGTTTCTTTTATGTAGCATTTAACATATTATCTCTCTGTTTTGCAAAGGGATTTTATCTCCTGTCACTGTTCCCCCCATATACGGTCTCTAATGTTTGTTCTGATTTTAAAATATCCTACTCTTTTTGTCTGCTTTGTCCCTCCTCTGTTCTGCCTGAGTATCCCATCCCTGGAATGGCAAGACTGCACGCAATACAGGATCAAAAATCTTGTAAAAGAGTAGCTATCTCAAGATTTCCAGTGTCTGAGACAGAAGAAAGTCCTTTCTGATGGCAGAAGGTAAGTAGCATTTTGAACCAGGAAATATAACAAGATTGACAAGCCCAGAAGTTGCCTAAGAACATATATTACTGATAGGAGATTGTGGTCCATTTGTGCTGGGTGGGAGAAAAAGGCAGAAGTTTTCGTCTTGCAACTAATGCCAGTCCCCCACAAAGTGAAGATGGAGTGCGGGGGAGGGTTGCAGGGAACTGGTCATCACAAGGTAACACTTTGGGGAGCAATGGGTAAAGGCAACACCGACGATCAGATAACTGATATGATGGGAAAGAGATTAGGCCTATTAAGTGGTATTGAGTGCCATGGCTTGGGAGTGGGGGAATTAACCCTCTTTCTCCCTCCAAAGTTGTTCTCCCCAGGAAATCTCCAATCCTTTTCCCATGCCTGGAGGTTAGGCTCCCAAGGTAGGGAATGTGTCCTCTCCATTCCTAGAAATATTGTGTGTGCGCAGTGTGGCATCCCTCTTCACAACTTACATGGGGAACTCCCTGGATAAAGGGTTCTCTCCATCTTTCACCTGGAGATTGCTGGGAAAGAAGTAAGGATTCTTCTTCACCCTCCTTCTCTTTCAGCAGCATGAGGGAAGGTCTACAGGGAAAGGATGAAGTGTGAGGGGGCCTATTCACCAGGAACAAAATCAGTCTCCAACCCTCTTATGTACCGATGTTATAGAACTGTCATGAGCCACCGTTCTCACTATAACTATCCTCCCTATCTGGGAAGAGAGTTTTGTTTTTCTCATGAGAGCACAACACACTCCAGCTGCTCTGGATAATTTTTATCCAAAATCCTAAAGTTTCAGGGATTGGATAAAAGGCTTTGGTCTTGGCCCCTATAGGCTATTATTTCGAGGTTGTGCTGTGTGCCAGTTTACTTGGGTGAATGTTCAGTAAAGATGAGCCAATGTGAAACTGGTGGGGTTTGTAAATACTCCACTGGCTGGAACAGTAAAGCTTTGAGACAGACTGCAGGGTTGTTTTGCTACTAGTGTGATGCATGTCTGTCTGGCCTGTGCATCTGCAAAGGTGATCAAATTAGCAAAATTAGAAGGGAAAAGTTAAAAAAAATCCTCTTCAGGTTTAACTGGTAATGCAAAAGCTGAATGCTGAGTGAGCCGTGCTGAGACAACTGGTTATAAAAGAGCCTATTACTTCTACTCCCACTCGTGTTTTCTGTGCTTTATTAGAGGTGGTCCCATATGTCATACACCTCAATAGCTCATATAAAGTACTAGTGAAAGGACTCAAATCATCCTATTTATCTTGCTCATTTCTCCACTGGAAGCACATTCAATGGGAGGTAGGGGTGGTTGTGTGTGTAAAATCACAACCTGAGGTCGATCTGGGTCCTTTTCAACTCAATACAAATACCAAAACCTCCTTTTATTTATCTATATCTATATGGCATTTGCTGGGTGGATCTAGGAATATGACACTGCTCACACTGACAACCCAGTAAGGTATATTCTAAATACAGCTAGCTGTAGGGCTTGATTTTTCAGTAATTCCTTGAGCAAGCTATGAATTTCCATGGTTGCTCTGGCTGATGCAGGCTGGCTTGTCAGCATTACAAGTGCCCAGTGCTTCAGTAAGACGTGCCAGCTGTAAGATCCACCTCCATTATGTAGCAGGTGCTGTAAGATAATTTAATTTAACCCAAAGCCACACACTTTGTTTGGTAAGTACTGATTCACAATGACCACATTTTTCAGTCCCATTAAGGACCTGACTCTGGATCATAACCTGTGGAATACAAACAGCCAAATTCAGCAGTGACAGATCAGGGTCCTGCTTTGAGCAGGGGGTTGGACTAGATGACCTCCTGTGGTCCCTTCCAACCCTGATATTCTATGATTCTATGGCATAAATTAGACATTGGTATGACTCTCAGGTAGAAGTGTAAGGTTTTGATCAAGAAAAGGAAACAGGAATGGCTTCTTAACTTAAACCTTTCATAGACATTCCTATGTCCTTTTTCTGTTAAAACCCTGCTCTTCTGCCACATCAGTATCTAGGTAACACACACTACCATTTACATTATCCCTGGATTTTTAGTCAAATGCTTATCATCATGAGCCAAGTACTGAATGGATTTTACATCTGGCTTCTCCAAATGAAAATCATCATTCAGGTGGTCAGGAAATATGAATTATATTAATGAAGTAACTGAGCAAGAGGAGCCTGACATAGGTCGCTCTGCAGTCAGAGCTTCTTTTCAGTATTACCAGCCTCATGAGATCAAAAATTAAGATCATGAGTTTGATTTTTTTTCCCCTTAAAAAAGTTATGCTGTGTTTTTGGCCTGTCTCTTGCTTTGTGAACTCCCCCTGGAGTTCACCTATGCTACAGGAGCTCTAACTTATACCTCTGCCTGGGCCTCTGCTATTAATTCTGCTCTCATTCTCAAAACCAATCCTTGCCCCCCGTTCCCATACCAGTTCAACCCCCCAGCCTCACCTCTGTTCCTTCTGAGTTTCTTCACCCCCCTCTGCCTCTTCCCAGGCCAGCTGTTGCAAGGGAGATGGAGGAGGAGCAGAGGCACCATTCTCTCCCCATTGCACAGGGGAGGGCTGTGGGGAGGAGGGAAAAGAGCTGCCTTAAGCTCCTAGGCTATTTAGCTCCATCCTCCTTCGAGAATGGTATTGGATCGCAGAGGGGCAGGGGAGAGAATTCAACCTATGACAGCTCTGATTGACTGCTCTGGCCCAGGAGGTGGGCAAGTGGGGCAGACAGCCAATCAGAAGGGGGTCCCTACACCCAGGCAGGGCTCAGATTTGCTAGAAAAGGAGCTTGTCCTGGCAGAGCCCAGCCTCAGCTGAAATCCCATCACTCGTAAAAATGTCACAAGAGTTGTGAACACTATTTCATGCCCCATATAAATAGAGTACAATAGAGTAAGTCCTCCAGGAAACCTAGAGATGCCACACATCCTGTCTCGCTGCAGTTGCCTCATTTTCCTATGAGGTGCTGTATGCTGGGCAATAGAAACAAAGGAGCACAGTGCAGTTGCAGGCTGCAACAAGAGAGTAGTAGGACATTTTGTTAACTTATTTCTGTACAGAATTTTCTTCCTAATAAAGGAATGGTCCGCTGGTCAATAAGATACCATACCCCTCTTTACAGCAGTAGCTACATTTATGCAGGGAAGCACTGATCCTAGGTACAGTTAGATATAATGTACAGTAGGTTTCTCTATGCCACAGTATGAAAAGGAAAAATGAAAATATTCAATCTGTACATGCATGCAATTTTAAGGTCAAAAGCAGAACTAGGTGCATACTAAAAAATTAGTAAAACCCATTTAAATAGAAACAAAAATTCACATTGCTGGTATCCATTGTCCCTTTTGCTTTCTCTGAATGTTAGTCTGAGCAAGTATTTGCTTCCACAAGTTTTCATAAAATATTGGACAATTTTCCTGTATGGAAAGTGTGCTGTTTGTCTGTTTAAATCTCATGTTCATTTAGACATTTATCATTTCCATGGTACAGAAATAAACTTTATGTATTTGTAATTATCAGAATTATGGGTACCTCCAGTCACTCTTTTAAAGATGGGCACTGCAAATGATTCTAATGAGACTCCAGATCAGCCACATCATTCTTAAGTTCCTTCACAATTCCTGGATATATACCTTCTGGTCCTAGGGACTTGTTGCTCTTCAGTTTACCAGTTTTTTCCAGCATCTTTAATTCTGGCAGATGAATCTGACATCATCTCAATTTTAATCACATGAAAGGAGTGGGTCTGGCCCTCTTTATTACATGAAGATAATAGGTGTCTCCCCAATATTTTTTGCAGTTAAGACAGATGCAAATAAATCACTGAGGGCCAGTGATTTAGGCACCTTAAGGCCCAGGTAGGCACCTAGTGTGATATTTCTAAAGCACTTAGGTACCTAATGAGAGGTGCTTAGGTGCTTTTGAGAATTCCACTAGGCATCTAACCTGCATCTTTAGGCGCCTAAATGCCTTGAAAAGTCTGGCCCTTAATGTCTCCATAACATTTATCCTCCCTCTAATTACTTCCTTTATTTATTGGTAATCAAATGAATCCAATGAGTTCCTTTTTGCTCTTTAATCGGCATTAGGTAGCTAAGAAGCAATATCTTACATTTTATCTTTCTAATGACTTCATTTGAGCTTAATTTTCACTTTTTGACAGACATTTATTTAGCTTCCATAGCCTCTTGTGCCTTTGCTATATAACCATATTATTTCTTTCTTTTCTGGGATTTTTTTAAAGGGATATGCATATTTCCTGTGAATATTATGGTAAATTTAGGTACTCTCAAGTCTGTCTAAGGATTTTAATTACCTAACTTTTTTTTAGTTCAGAAAGGTGGGGTTTTGTTGTTTTTGTCTTTTTAATGAGAAAGCTAATTAAAGAGCAGGTGTTTCTCTTTTGTATTTTACTGCTAACTTATCCAAGTACAATTTCTTTAAAGTTTATCCCAAAATTTGGGCAGTTTAACAGTAGGTGAAATAACCAGGTAATCCAGTTTCAGTAGACTTGTAGCCTTATCATATGCCTGATGTGTTGGCCAATAAAATAACCCTACTAATATATTTGTGTCTTTCTGACTTGAGACTTGTATCCTTTCAAATTCTACCATACGGTCCTCTCTATTCAAATGTAATCTCTACTTCCCATACATCTTTGACCTAATTTGTCCTTCCAGTATAGTTTACATCTAGATAATACAATATTCCTTTGATTTATCATTCTGCTGTTTTTTAAAAACAAACAAACAAAAAAACTTGTCAATATCCTCAACTAGGGCCAAGCATTCCAGTTCATGTCTTTTTGCCTTTAAGTTTCTTACACTGGTATACTGTTTTTATCGCAGTTAAAATAAAATTGGTCATTTTCCTCTTTTCCACTTCATAGTTTCCATCTCCACATAATTCCTCACAAGAGAGAGATGAAATTCTACCCATTTCACACAGTTTCAACAGATGATAATCTTCCTAACCTTTATACGCTCATGACATTTTTCTCCTTTTTAGAGAAAATATACATCTCCTGAATCAGTCTTGCACACACAAATCTCCAAGGAACCTAGTCTGTGTTTAACTGGCATTTTATTTTTAAAGTTTGAGAAGTTCCTAGATTTGCTTTAGCTTTGTAATGAGACCCATAGGCTGACTACATATGCACATTCAGAGAACACAAACCAAACAGCCTTTGCAGAGACTTACTATAAGCAAATGTGGATACTTAATATTTGAGCTTTTTCAGCTATGCTCCTTCAGCCAGCATAATCTCACTGCTAGATTTAGGATTCAGCATCTAGTGGAACAAATTATCTGTTGTTCATTAAAGATGGATATTCACTGCAACTGCATAGGAGCCTGACTATTTGCACTCTATGTAGCTGGAGTATGAAACAATTGGGAAGATTAATTCCATCTCTCCAACTCAGAAGCAGGGGGAGGCTCTGCTGTGCAGTGCCCCATCACCACCCATGTGGGATAGTGGGGCCTCTGGTTTTGTGTGAATGTGAATCTTCAGCCACTCTGATGAATTGTCACCTGTTTTACACACCCACAATTGCACAGAAAGTGCCAATGCGCAGTTCTACATCTATGTACACATATTCGAAATAAAGAACTGGAACAATTTTAGATTAACAATAAAATCATAGGTTTCAGAGTAGCAGCTGTGTTAGTTTGTATCCGCAAAAAGAACAGGAGTATTTGTGGCACCTTAGAGACTAACAAATTTATTTGAGCATAAGCTTTCGTGAGCTACAGCTGACTTCATCGGATGCATTCAGTGGAAAATACAGTGGGGAGATTTATATACACAGAGAAAATGAAACGATGGGTGTTACCATACACACTGTAACGAGAGTGATCAGGTAAGGTGAGCTATTACCAGCAGGAGAGGGGGTGGGGGGGAGGGACTTTTGTAGTGATAATCAAGGTGGGCCATTTCCAGCAGTTGACAAGAACGTCTGAAGAACAGCGGGGGGGGGGGGGGGTCAGAATAAACATGGGCAAATAGTTTTACTATGTCAACATTTTTATGGCTGACTTAGAACAACGTTTCCTCAGCTTTCGTCCCCTAATGTCCCTACTCTACTTGCGCTACATTGATGATATCTTCATCATCGGACCCATGGAAAAGAAGCCCTTCAGGAATTCCACCATGATTTCAACAATTTCCATCCCACCATCAACCTCAGCCTGGACCAGTCCACACAAGAGATCCACTTCCTGACACTACAGTGCTAATAAGCGATGGTCACATAAACACCACCCTATACCGGAAACCTACTGACCGCTATGCCTACCTACATGCCTCCAGCTTTCATCCAGACCACACCACACGATCCATTGTCTATAGCCAAGCTCTACGATACAACCGCATTTGCTCCAAACCCTCAGACAGAGACAGACACCTACAAGATCTCTATCAAGCGTTCTTACAACTACAATACCCATGGGCTGAAGTGAAGAAACAGATTGACAGAGCCAGAAGAGTACCCAGGAGTTACCTACTACAGGACAGGCACAACAAAGAAAACAGAACGCCACTAGCCATCACCTTCAGCCCCCAGCTAAAACCTCTCCAACACATCATCAAGGATCTACAACCTACCCTGAAGGATGACCCATCACTCTCATAGATCTTGGGAGACAGGCCAGTCCTTGTTTACAGACAGCCCCCCAACCTGAAGCAAATACTCACCAGCAACCACACACCACACAACAGAACCACTAACCCAGGAACCTATCCTTGCAACGAAACCCGTTGCGAACTGTGTCCACATATCTATTCAGGGGACACCATCATAGGGCCTAATCACATCAGCCACACTATCAGAGGCTCGTTCACCTGCACATCTACCAATGTGATATATGCATCATGTGCCAGCAATGCCTCTCTGCCATGTACGTTGGCCAAACTGGACAGTATCTATGTAAACGAATAAATGGACACAAATCAGATGTCAAGAATTATAACATTCAAAAACCAGTTGGAGAACACTTCAGTCTCTTTGATCACTTGATTACAGACCTAAAAGTGGCAATTCTTCAAAAACAGACTCCAACGAGAGACTGCTGAATTGGAATTAATTTGCAAACTGGATGCAATTAACTTAGGCTTGAATAAAGACTGGGAGTGGATGGGTCATTACACAGAGTAAAACTATTTCCCCAGTTTATTCCCCCCGACACACTGTTCCTCAGATGTTCTTGTCAACTGCTGGAAATGGCCCACCTTGATTATCACTACAAAAGGTACCCCCCGACCCCCCGCTCTCCTGCTGGTAATAGCTCACCTTACCTGATCACTCTCGTTACAGTGTGTATGGTAACACCATTGTTTCGTGTTCTCTGTGTATATAAATCTCCCCACTGTATTTTCCACTGAATGCATCTGATGAAGTGAGCTGTAGCTCACGAAAGCTTATGCTCAAATAAATTTGGTAGTCTCTAAGGTGCCACAAGTCCTCCTTTTTTTAATAAAATCATAAATAACCTTCCATGGTTGCCAAAGGTTACATGTTCACCAAGCCAAAACTATGCTGCATTGATATGTAGATGAGCATAAACCTCCAGAAATTTCAAATAACTCTGGCATAGGAGAAAACATTAATTCTGCTATCTGAAATGTATATTTATTATGAAAGATTATCACCTGAAGTTTTAGTGTCTTGCAGTATGTCCATACAACATTTTCCACTGAGTCTTCCCTTAGTGCAAAAGTGAACACCTTTACTAACTGCTCTTTGCAGAGATGTAGTTTCTTTGTTACTTAAGTCAGGTAGTATTAAAGTTAACAGACCACAACAAACAACATCCTTGATGCACACTCAGAGCTGGGAGAGAACCTGTAAATCACTAATTATAGCTAGACTTAAAAAAACTGCCAGACTTGTTATTTCCAGCTGTGTGACACCAACATTTCTATTAGCATGCATGCACAGCTTGATCCAAAAGGTTCCCCTTTAGGAAAAAAAATCTCCATGGGGAGCTAAATTACAGATGTTGAAAGTAAATCTCAAAGTTACATTTTTAGCTTGTATTTAATCTTATTGACTTTTTTGGGTGCTCTTTTACTATTCTTTAAATTATTTTCAAAGTAAAGTTGTACAACACAAAATGTTTTACCCCCATGGAAGAAAATTACAGCAACTGAGACTTCAATTAGCCTTAATTCTCAAATAAGTAATAGAAGAACAAGCCTTTAAATCAGTGAATGAATCAGAAATTGAATGAAAATAGAATTAGTCATTAGCTTCCACAGCAAACCCAACTTTTAACACAGTATGGAGATTTCAGCTATCCATACCACTAGACTTATGAAACTTCACAATAGTAGCAAATTAAAAGCTATGTTTATTTAAGCCTTTAGAACTAGGCTTAATTCAGTCATTCAGACTAGGCTATTCCCACCTTCTCTAATGTAGAAACAGAAGCCTCTCTAGTTTGAATAGCAGAAGACTGGAAGAGTGTGCCAATATTCAAAAAAGCCAAATGGGATGAGATAACAATAGGCCAGTTAGCCTGCCATCAATCCTAGGCAAAATAATTTCATTATTGGTACTGACTCAGTTTATAAAAAATTAAAGGATAGGAACATAAATGATGCCAATCAACATGGTTTTATGGAAAATAGGGTTTCTCAAACAAACCTGATTTAATTCTTTGAAATAATGTTGGTTGATGATCGTAACAGGATAGGTGTAATATACTTAGACTTTTGTAAGGCATTTGATTCAGTACCACACAACATTATGATGAAAAGTTAGCACCATGTAATATCAGTAAAGCACATGTTAAATGGATTAAAAAGTGACTGACAGATCTCAAATAGTAGTTGTGAAAGGAGAATCATTGAATGGGGGTGTTTCTATGGAGGTTCTGCAGGGATCGGGAGCAGAACGGATTCTATTCAACATTTTCATCAGTGGGCTGGAAATAATTATACAATCACTGGAGATAAAACTTACAGATGACACAGCAGACGTAGAATGATCTGGATGACTTGGTAAACTGGGCCCATTCAAACAAAATGCATTTTAATAAAACCAAAGGTAAAGTTTACATATAGAAACAAAGGAACATAGGCCATATTTACACAATGGGAAATTGTATCCTGGAAAGCAGTAAGTCGGAAAAAAAGATTTAGGGATCACAGTGGACAAGCAATTCAACATGAGCTCCTACTAAAATACTGTGGCAAAAAAAGGTTAATGCAATCCTTGGTTGTATAAACAGGGGAGAAGTGAGCATACTGGGACATGTAGCAGTATACATGATAACATGCTGTCATAAATATAAAGGGAAAGGTAACCACCTTTCTGTATACAGTGCTATAAAATCCCTCCTGGCCAGAAGCAAAATCCTTTCACCTGTAAAGTGTTAAGAAGCTAAGGTAACCTTGCTGGCACCTGACCCAAAATGACGAATGAGGGGACAAGATACTTTCAAATCTGGAGGGGGGGACAAGGGTTTTGTCTGTGTGTGTGATGCTTTTGCTGGGAACAGATCAGGAATGCAAGCCTTACGACTCCTGTAAAGTTAGTAAGTAATCTAGCTAGAAAATGCTTTAGATTTCCTTTTGTTTAATGACTGGTAAAATAAGCTGTGCTGGAGGGAATGTATATTCCTGTTTTTGTGTCTTTTTGTAACTTAAGGTTTTGCCTAGAGGGATTCTCTATGTTTTGAATCTGATTACCCTGTAAAGTATTTACCATCCTGATTTTACAGAAGGGATTCTTTTACCTTTTCTTTAAATAAAATTCTTCTTTTAAGAACCTGATTGATTTTTCCTTGTTCTTAAGATCCAAGGATTTGGGTCTGTGTTCACCTGTACCAATTGTTGAGGATTTTATCAAGCCTTCCCCAGGAAAGGGGGTGTAGGGCTTGGGGGCGGGGGGGGGGGGATATTTTGGGGGAAGATGTCTCCAAGTGGTCTCTTTCCCTGTTCTTTGTTTAAAACACTTGGTGGTGGCAGCATATGGTTCAAGGACAAGGCAAAGTTTGTACCTTGGGGAAGTTTGTAACCTAAGCTGGTAAGAATAAGTTTAGGGGGTCTTTCATGCAGGTCCCCAAATCTGTACCCTAGAGTTCAGAGTGGGGAAAGAACCTTGACACACGCTATAGGCCATTGAGGCCTAGTGTGAATGGAGTATGCTTGACATGAGTACATGAGTTGCATGCTGGCAATTGAAGTGAGGATTTAAGGTTTTGAGCATTCAAGAACTGTTCATGCAAAACTACTATTTTGTGTCCATGGGACGAATCAGCAGATAAGGGAATAACACCAGCTGTATTGTTATGATAATATATCTGTTATAGCTGTGGACAAAAATTGCGGGAAATGGAATGCCTCAGATTATGGCAGCCTGCCTGGGACTGTTTTCTTGGAGTTGTGGGTGAAAGGTCCAGTGAACAGAGACAGAGAGCTGAGGAAGCAATGGACTGGTCTATAAATGGTTTCCTGACATATCTGAAATTTGGAGTCATCCATCGATCCGGGGCCCTGTTTGTGAAAAGGTGTGCAACACCAGCTCTCCACACCTTGTGATCAGACTAAATCTCAACTGGCCCTTGGGACCTTGTTCTGATCTTCGGACTCTGGTGCAGTATGATTGGGATATGAATGTGGAGTGAGTGAGACCTATATTGTGATTAATAAAGAGCATTTAGAGTATTAAATACCAGCACTGTGGTATATACAGGTATCTGTCTGCTCCCCCATCCCATAGAGAGGCCTCTACTATGAGCCTAACAAGTAGGGTGACCATTTTATCTCTCGTGAGACTGAAATTGGAACACTGCATCTAGTTCTGGTGTCTCTATTTTAAAAGGGACATTGAAAACTGGAGAGGGTGAAAAAAGAGCCATAAAAATTATTCAAGGACTAAAGACAAGGCCTTACAGTGAAAGACTTAAAGGACTCAACCTGTTTAGTTTATCAAAATGAAGATTGAGATGTAACTTGATTACAGTGTGTAAGCATCTACACAGAGAGGAAATACTGGGTACTAAAGCAGGGATGGGCAAACTTTTTGGCCCGAGGGCCACATCTGGGTGGGGAAATTGCATGCAGGGCCATGAATTTAGGGCTGGGGCAGGGGGTTGGGGTGTGGGAGGGAGTGTGCAGGAAGGGGCTCAGGCGGAGGAGGGGTGTGAGGTGTATGAGGGGGCTCGGGGCAAGGGGTTGGGGCGCAGGAGGGTGTGGCAGGGTGTTGGTGCGGGGCTGCAGGAGGGGGCTCAGAGCAGGGGGTTGGAGTGGAGAAGGGGTGCTGGCTGTGGCCCAGCACAGCTTACCTTGAGCAGCTCCAGGGTGGCAGCAGCACATAGTGGGGCTCAGGCAGGCTCTGAAAATTCCGATTTCCCGGCCAATGGGAGCTGCAGGGGGAGGTACCCGCAGGCGAGGGCAGCACACAGAGCCCTCTCCCCCACCTCCAGGGGCCACAGGGACATGGTGCCGGCCCCTTCTGGGAGTGGTGCGGGAGAGATTGAGAGGGATCCCCCACAACAGAACATCCCATAGCCTAGTGGCTGGAACAGCTTGTGCAATGTGAAAGCCCCAGGTTTGTATCTCTTTTCAGATCAGGCAGAGGGGGGAACTGAAACTGGATTTCCCTACATCCCAGGAAAGTAACCTAACCACTAGGCTGTTGGTTATAAGGGAGGGCCTCCTCTTCCCCCACAACACTTTATGAATCTAGTCCTTTGCTTTTGTAAAAATGCCTGCAATGGAAACACATTTTTTATGTCAGGACAAAATGCAATGTTTAATTTCTACCAAACTGAAGATTTTTCTGACTTTGATTTGCTGAGGAAAATTGTTTTTGGTTCAATCTGAATTTATTATATTATTATTATTATTACTATTATAATTTTGGTATTGCCAGAAAACTGAAAAATCCATGATTCACTCAGCTCTACTCAGAAGTAGCCTTTCAAAACGGTGTGAAGAATGGACCTGGGAGCATACTGTAACTACTACTTACACTTCATCACCTAAAAAAGGAATGTTTAGGCTATTTTAGAAAATGATTGCCTTCACACGGAAGAGTTGGTCTGAGCTGCTACACAAATCTGTTTTTTTTTCCTTCTAACCTGATGCTAATTTTTCACATGTATAAACATCAAAAAAACATTTTTAAGATTCTTTTCTAAGATGTGAAAAACACTTCATCTTTCTCTGAAGATCTGCCTCTTTACTTCCTAAAAGATTTAACCCATGGTTTTATGTTCTTTTCATGACACATCATGGTTTCCCCAATGGCTTTATACATAACAATGCATTTTCACCACGTCTTTCTTCTTTTGATGTAGCAGTACTGATCAAGCCACCTCCTAGGATAATGACACAGATCAGTGGTAGCTCCTATTCACAACAAATAAATGCCTGATGGTGTTAGCATCTAACACCCTTTTCTGCAACCTAGTACTGAAGAAGTCAGAAAGCTTATGAACCTTTCTGATAAGGACACAGGAAATGAGGCACCGTATTTCTGAGTGGCTTAAGTTACTATTCATTGTGTTTATTAGGGCAATGCCTCATGGACCAGCAAAGAATGGGACTCTATTATGCCAGGTACTCTACAGATAGTTCCTGCCCCAAAGAGCTTACAACCAAGGCCCTGTCGAACACTGCAGTTGTACCTACAGAGCTGCAGCGCTGAAGCGCATATGTTGAAGACACTCTATGCCAACGGGCGACATAGCACTGTGCTCCTCAGCGCTTATGCCGGCATAATTTATGTCATGGTGGTTTATTGACGCTCCTGAATGACAAATTATGCCAGCATAAACTGTAGTGTAGCGGGGCCAGCTCGAGGCTCCAGCTAAGGAAGCTGGTGCCTGGGGCAGCAAAGCCGAAGGGGCGGCACTTTGGCCGTTCTTGCAGCAGCACTCGTCCCTCGGCAGCACTTCGACGGCAGCTTTTTTCATTTTCCCTTCCTCGGCGGCGGCACTTCGGTTTATTTTTTCTTCTTCGGCGGTAGCTTTTTTATTTTTCTTCTTTGGCGGCCGCTTTTTTTTCCGCGCTTCGCTGCTTGGGGCGGCAAAAAAGGTAGAGCCGGTCCTGTAGCATAGGCAGAGTGCTAAATAGAGAGGGCAGGGTAGGGGAAAGGATGGAATGCACAAGCAGAGCAAACTATGTGAGCACAGCAAACACACTCGAATCATAGGACTGGAAGGAACCTCGAGAGGTCATCTAGTCCAGTCCCTGCACCCTAGGCAATTTATTCCGGTGCTTAGCCACTCTGACAGGAAGTTTTTTCCTAATGTCCAACCTAAGCTGCCCTTGCTGCAATTTAAGCCCATTGCTTCTTGTCCCTATCCTCAGAGGCTGAGAGTATTTTTTCCTCCCTCCTCCTTGTAACAACCTTTTATGTACTTGAAAACTGTTATGTTCCCTCTCAGTCTTCTCTTCTCCAGACTAAACAAACCCAGTTTTTTCAATCTTCCCTCATAAGTCATATTTTCTAGACCTTTAATACTATTAGAAATGCTGACCTTCACTGAAGTTAGTGCTGACAGGCAGAGGCGGAGTTTCATGGTCAGTACGAATTAATTAGAGTTAGAGGTCATACAGGCACTCTATTCCTTTAATTTGTGTACGTTATTCGCTTTATCTGTATGTTTTTGATACAGAAGTGTCTCCTCATTCTTTAAGCTTTCCACTAGCCTTAGGCTCTACTTTACAAGTGCCATGGTGTGCTCATACATTATATGGTGGACAGCACTGAAGTAATCAAAAACTTCTTGCTTCTCCTTCTGTTCAGGGGCAATAGTTACTCTAATTCTGCCCCTCCTGGAAATCACTGGTTTTAGGTGCATTTGGTCTACTTGCCCTTTGCCTTGAAAGGAGAATGTGGCTGCACGTTCATTTATAGTTGGCATCTTGGTTTAACAAAAGATGTGATTGCAAGACCATAAGTACCTTTTTGTGTACTCTAGCATGCCTGCACAGTACAAAGACAGTTCTAAGGTAATAATAGTAGTTCGAGAAATCAGGAGAGAGGAATCAGCCAGAGACTCCAACTAGTAGAAGCACCCAAAGCAGGTACTGCTGCACTGTGGCCTTGCTGGTGCCATTTCCTCAGTATCCCAAACCCTAGAACTGCATAGAGGAACTCCCCTGAACACTCTGGGGTTACTAGGACCCAGGTGTTGCCTACCCTCCTCCTGTAATATGCAGTCTTGAGGGGAAAATCTGCAGGAAGGAACCAGCTAGTCGGAGCAGCTGCAAATGTTCAATTTCTACCAACTGCTCACAGAAAAGAGGAGGAAAGGAAAATAAGTAGATCTTAAGCATCTAATTTGCCATAGGTCATGGCACTGACCTATCACAAACGAATTCAGCATCCCAGATATGAAAAATTGGTAAGTTCTGCTCCTCCAGTAGGTGTCATTAAAGGTGGGACACAATGTCTTAAGAAAGGCATAACCAAAAACATTATGAAACAAAGATGAACCAGTGCCACAAACTTATTTTTGCTTGAAAGTCTAGTTCTATAACCAGATAGGGAATTAATGCACCCCACCCCCCCAAAAAAGAAACTAGCAATATTTTGTCCTGCTACTATTTTAAAACCTATTTATTGAAATCTTCTGGCACATTAGTGACAGAAGATAAAACATGTAACTCTAGTTCGGTCATGTTCTGTAGTTCAGTCACTGCAATGTCTTTTTTACAGTAATCATGATTGTTAATTAACAAACTTGAAAATGTTAAACTAACCATGGGGGTGTGCTTTAAACTTCCAAAACCAAAGACATTCAAGACTTCTATATACCTACTTATTCTGTAGCGCCTAAATATTATGGAAGGGCCTCCAAATACTTGATGATCTTACCTGTTACTGTGCAGTGTAAGTTCATTAGTAACTGAAACCACAACAACATAAGGCTAGAGGAAGTATTATTTCTGAAGAGAGAAAAATGGAAACCTGGGGCTGAAAAGTCCTTCCTACAACTGATTCGACCAGATCAGCAAGCCAGGGCATATTTTGCAAAGACAGTTGAAGAAGGTATTTGTAAGTTGTAAGAAGGTATTTGCCTTTCAGGTACAGATTTTGTTTTCTTTGTGGAGCAGGAGAAAGGGAAGAAAATGGGGAGACCAAAAGGCTGAGGAGCTGTTACCTTCTGAAGTAACTAGAGTTCTTCATGGTGTGTGCCCCTGTGGGTGCACCACATACCTTTCATCAGGTTTTCCATAGCAGTGCCCATTTGGCCTACATTCAAGCTCTACACCTCCTTGCGCATGGTACCTAGGATATATACAGTTGCTTTGATGAACTACCCTTGGTTCTTTCTGCACTGTGAAATAATACAGATAAGAGACTGAAGTGGAGGGCCAGTAGTGGAGCACCCATAGGAAGACATCTGGAAGAACAAGGCAAGTAACCTCTCTTTCAAGTTGTGTCCCTATGAGCTCCAGTTCAGTTGGCTCCCAAGCAGTATCTGTAGGAGAGAGCTTTGGAACCAGATGTCAGACTGATGATCTGGCCTATAGCCTGTACATGGCCATAGCGCTTTGAGAAAGTGTGAACAGATGCCCAGCTTTGCATATCTGGCATATCTTTCACCCATGCCATGGAGGTGGATTGGTATCTAGTGAAATGAGCTGTCACATTCTTAAAGGACGCTTAATGTTAGTAGCCTCTTAACAAGTGAGGATATAGCCAGAAATCCATTTTGAAAGCCTTTAGATGGAAATTGTAAGCTTTTGATCTCACTGCAAATGAAACTAAACAGTCTCAGAGACACTCTAAGCCATATGGTTCTGTTCAAATAGAAGGCTAACTCCCTTCTAGCATCCAGAGTATAGAGGGTAGATTCCAGCCTAGAGTGTTGAGGCTTTGGAAGAAACACAAGAACATAATTGATGTGGAAATTAGAAGATATTTTGGGTTAAAAATTTAAGATGTGGCCATAAGGAAACCTTTTTCTAAAAGAAAACTGTAAAAGTGTATCTGCCATTCATGCCCCTAGTTCTCCCACTCTGTGGAAGTTATGGTAGCCAAAAAATTTGTTTTCTTAAATAAGTGTAGCACAGAGCAATTAGCTAGTGGCTCAAATGGAGAGTTCATGAGGCAATTAAGGACTAAGTTCAAATCCAATGCAGGAGTGGGTTGTGACACTACGCCCCATATTCTTCATAGAGATATTGTTATATGAATATGGCATAACTGTGTTTTATGCAAGATGGGTCATGTGAGGTATCATTGGAAAGGTTATGATTTACTGAATGTGATTATCCTGTTTGTATGCATGTATTATTTCTGTATCTGAAGTTAGGAATATTTACTATATAACAATTACAAGCGGATTTACACCTGGGGAACACACACTTGACAGAATGCAATCAGCCTGGATAGGCCATTATGGAGCACAATAGGACTTTGAAGATGCTAATCTCTCACCTTCATGAGAAGCTTCCTGGGATGCTGTGAACAACCTTTGACTCATGACTGCTTTGACATTGCAGGATCATGTCATCTGGTACTCGACTCCATCTTGGACTACTAGTATTTTTCCACTAATAGGGAGTGGGGATCAAACTGGGAAACAAAAAATTTCTGCCATAGGTAAACCCTATTTAAGACAGAGAAGTGAGTTAATCGGGGTTCATTCTTCACTGAATCCCCACCCAGGATGAAACAGACAAAAGGGGGCAGGGAGAGGGAAGAGCTGAGCCCAGGCTGGAAAAGGTGTCTGGTCTGTGAAAGAAATGCTGAAAACTTTTAAGGGGAGAAATTACTACTTGTAACAAGTTTCTTTAATGTATTAAGCTTAGTTTGCATGTTTATTTTATTTGTTCCATAATTTGCTTTGATCTGTTTGCTATCTCTTATGATCACTTAAGATCTATCTTTTGTAGTTAATAAACTTGTTTTTGTTTTCTCTAAATCCGTTTGTGGCATTCATAACTGAGGGGGGCAAAAAGCTGTGCATATCTTCCTCCACATTGAGGGAGAGTGCGAATTTAATGAGCTTAGGCTGTAGTGTTTTCTGTGCAGCACAAGACAATAAATTTTTGTGTTTATACTCCAGAGAGGGAGTGCACTGGAGTTCTTGGCAATTCCCTAACTGAGTCTTCCCACGAAGAGCTGATTTCAGTGTCTGCATCTTTCTGCAGCTGGGTGTGCCCCTACTTGTGTGAGCGTGCTGGAGGAGGCTTGAAGGCCTGGCTCAGCAGGACAGTGTAAGGGAGCCCAGGGTGGTGGAACAGGTGGGCTCAGAGGTACCCCAGTACATCAGGTGGCACCCCGGAATGGGGGCTAACCAGTCACATGGGTTTCCTTATTTCTGGGAATAGGTTAATCAATGTGTCGGGCTCAAGGCAACAGCAGCTGTATTTCTCTTTGTGGTCCAGCAAGGTCACCCACTCTCAGGCTTCCGCTCAAAAGAAGCGCATTCGGAACATATTTAGTCCACCCTTTATACTGTTCAGAGGTCTTCACGAGCTCCTGGAAACTCCAAATCAATTAGTAGACAATGGATTTTCCTCACTGGGGCATAGCTTGAAAAGGGTGGATTCAAAGTGGATAATTTGCATTCCCCTCACACCACCCAGGAAATCCTAGTAAAGCCACTTTACATGTATTGTTCCAAAAGGCCCTTTGAAGTTCCTAATATCTTCCAGTGATTGAATTAGTCAATCTCTTATAGAAGTTACATGCAATTCCACAATAACTCATACACAATTGCATTTTAATACAATGGACTCCAAAGGTATTAAAGCTAATTCAATAAGAAAACAAGGCAGGAGCAAGAGCTATCACAGCCGTTGGTGACTGCATTGAGCAGCAGCTAAACTGCTGCTGGGCTTAAAAACTCATCTGCTGACTTCCAACCGATCAGGCAGTGTAGCCACTTAGGCAGTCCACTACAAGCCGGATGCACTCTTTAGTTTGTCCTGAGACTGGCTCTGATGCAGGCTCTGTTTCCTGATAATATGGTTCCCTCAAGTTTCTAGCCTAACAGATTTACTTCCTAACATACCTGAGTAAAGTTTATTTTAAATTCCTAAATTACACCTTTGTTCTTGTACATTTCTTTTTTATATTAATTTCATACTTCAATAACCTAGTGAGTTCAACTCAGTCCCCAGAGTAGCTAGTTTCCTGATTATCCAGAGTGGCTCACTCAGCAAGTTACTCAAGATTTACAGTTATTTCAGACATGAGGAGAAAAAATTGGCTCAATATGTTTACAAGACGGTTCACTTGCAAGTTGGTTCAAAAAGAGAATACAAAAAACCTTGTTTTAGCAGTGATTAACCTGTCACAGTTTCAGGGTTAACCGAATCTTTGCCCCCTACCCACCCTGATCTTCCTGGAGGACACCCACTTAAGATTTCAGGCTCTTGGGCAGAGACCCAAACCTCTCCCTCTAGACCAGGGATTTAGGCTTGCAGTCCCTCTGCACCTCACTGATTTCTCTGGTAAGTCTGATTGTGGTCTATCGCCTGTGGTTAACCTTTCCCCAGGGGCTACAATAGTGTATACCAGTTACCAACCAGCTTTCACAAAGCCACGTACATTTATTCTCAGGATAAAAGCATTACAGAGAAAACATGTAAAAACAATAAAAATTCCTACACACATGCTAGAAGCTTATCAGAAGTCATTCGTCTTATTGGTCCCTAGTAAGTAAGTCTCTCCAACCCTTCCACAAGGGTTGGGGTCCCATTTGCACAGAAGTCCTGTCCATTTGCTGGATCAGAAAGAGGGCCCATTGTCATTATAAACTCTATTTTATACCAAAAGCCCTTTTTGCTCTCTGGTAAAAACTTCTTCAGGGGCTGATAATTCTCTAGAAGTGGTTACAACCTGAGTGATTTGCCTTAATCACCTCCCTACTCTTTTTTATTTCCTGGAGGAGCTGTGGTAACACTCCCGCAATGGAGCTACATACAATCCCTGGTCCACTGTGATACATAAACCATTCATGAAACTTAACAATGTGGTCCCTCGAGATACTGCATGGAGTTGTAATATCTGTCACAGTACCCTCTTAGAAAGGGTATATAATATTGGTCTTTAGAATGTGATGAAAGTAGACTGAATTATGTCATTTTTTTCAACAAGTTGTACAGAAGCAACATTTTCAGTTAAGATACGACAAACTACAATATTTACTTTTTTCCTAAAATATTTTTCTGGACCAATCATCATGCTATCTATGTCAATATACCCTTATTTTCATCTCAAGAGCAAATATTTTCTCTCATACCTCTATCAGATTGATACTTTATATCAGGGGTAGGGCAACCTATGGCATGAATGCCAAAGGCAGCACATGAGCTGATTTTTAGTGGCACTCACACTGCCCGGGTCCTGGCCACCAGTCCGGGGGGCTCTGCATTTTCATTTAATTTTAAATGAAGCTTCTTAAACATTTTAAAAACCTTATTTACTTTACATACAACAATAGTTTAGTTATATATTCTAGACTTATAGAAAGAGAGGGTCTAAAAATATTAAAATGTATTACTGGCACGCAAAACCTTAAATTAGAGTGAATAAATGAAGACTCAGCACACCACTTCTGAAAGGTTGCTGACCCCTGCTTTATATAAATGCTAGTTCAAAAGTTGCTACAAAAACACATCTAGACAGTTACAATGTAAAAATAACGTTTATTAATTCTTGGAATACTTCAAACTTACCACATATTATCAAAGTTAACTCATTATTCAATATATTTCATTTTTTTAAAAGATAGGCTATCAAAAGAAACACCAGTCTTTGCATGTCTGATATCGCTGCATAAGGCTGTATCTATTTAGCATTAGAACTTTGGATTTGTTCTGTTCTTACACATAATTTAAGCGCCCTCATATAAAATGTAAATAGCAATCACAAATCATAAGGGGGTTTGTGAGTGGGAAAGCCATAGTTTTCCAAGATCTGCCGCTCATTGTACACTCAGTCATGAAAATACTCATCTAACTGGGAGATCCAAACTGAGATGGATGACCATTTGGAGAAGCAGGTGGTGGGGGTGGAGGTGGGGGCGGGGGAAATGGGAATGGTGGACTATAAATGTTAGAGTACATGTTGGGCCCTGTCCACATCATGTTTGGATTTGGGGGTGGAAAGTGATGCATCTCATTACCAACAGGTCCAAATCCTGGAGGAGGAAAAGGATACTGCAGCATCATGGGATTTTTTTGTCTGTGAGGCTGTGGAAACATTGCAGATTCTTGATGTAGCCTGTGATCTGAAGAGTACAAGTGAGGAGGTCTTAGTTGTGGTCTTGAGAAGCTTGGATTAACAGATGGATGAGGAAACCTATCCCTTGAGAAGCCAGGATTAAATTCTCTGCCACGATAGCCTCTTGAATAATTTGAAGTAGGCAGTTGTACAGACTGATGCTGAACTTCTTTTTTCTCACCTTAAAAAATAGCCACAGAATTACATTTTTTTAGTATTTATATTCAAATTTTGGAACTTGGACTATATTTAAAACAGCTTAGTCTAAAAGTCTGACAAAACAGGTGGTCTTCTCTTTATCTTTAAAATCTAATACTTAAACAGTATACGAATAAAAATATGCAACTCGCGTTTAAACAAACTCAAAACAAGGACTAGATTATGCTTAGCGTTTATCAGCTGACCTATTTGTGTTTTAAAAATGATGAAAAAAACAAACATATGAACTGTAAGGTATCTTTTAAACATCTGAAATTAGTAAATGTTGTGTGATTAGTGTGGTCAATGTGGTCAATAAATTTCCATTTGTAAACAAAATGTTAAATGAACTCCATTAGGGTGGGAGGGTTTAAAACAATGCTGAAACAACAGTGATATTTAGTGGGTTTTTCTTGTAAGATTTGAAGGCTTGAAATTTAGTAGTAAAAAGAAGAAACATCAGCTTTTTCCCTCCTCCAGCATACATGGTTTATTTACCATAGAGATACTCAAATTATGAATAGCACACTCTAAAGTTTTCTTTACAATAAAATTTAAAGAGTTCGTTTTGAATAGAAAAAATATAAAGCTGAAGATGTAAAATTTGTGTTCTGATTTGGTGCAGGAGTTTTCAGATTTTAACTCCACTGAACATGCTAAGATTACTGGTACTGGATTTACCTAACAACCAACCAAATGTTTATTGGGTAAATCCAATAAACCCAATACGTTGCCTGTAGCCATCAAAAAAACCCACCACATTTTGGTCAGATAAGAAGCCAAGAGATCATATTTATGCACAGAGTTGACCAATATATGCAAGGCTAATTATAATTATATCACATTATCAACGTGAATTATTGATTCCACATATATTAATATGCCTTAAGCATACAGTATCAATATAACTTTATACTGTATATCTATTTCTAGCAGTTACAGGGCCTGTTTTGACCTATGTCTTTTTACAAGCCTGTTCACTTATGCTAAGTATCACTTTACAAAGCTGAAGTCAGCTTTGACATTAGAACACAAGAAATGTACCAAAGGCAAAATACATTAATGTTCTGACCCAGTACAAGCAGAGGAGGTATCTTCATGAACCACTATCTCGAATACTAGTATCCAAAATAAGAATAAGGACGGAACAGAACAACAAGTTAAAGAACTGGGTCAAACTGGTGGATTTTAGTGATATGTACAAAGTTTTGTAACTTGCAATATCATTTATAGGATGATAAACACGCCTAGTTAAAATATGTAACTTTGGGAGGATCCCTTGTGTGTATGTTGAATTTACCACCACCTGCACAAGACAGAGATTCCTTGAAACTAACATCCTTTAGCAATAAACCTGACTGACAATGGTTATTTGGTCTCTTGAATACATTTCATACCAAATCAAAGTGTGGTCAAGCAATTGACTATACAATTTATCAGCAGTATGCAGAATCTTGATTTCACCATTTAAATTTTACACATGTCATGCAAGGTAGTGTCAAAGGATATCCCCTATATTAACTCTAATTATTTAGTTTATCAGAGTAAGCACATAAGAGGCTTAATCAGGATTTTGATTTTTATGGTAACAAAAAGCAAGTCATGGAGCCCTTAATTAAAAGGTATTTTGACTCACTTGGGAAGATCATTTTAAAAGCATGTACATTTAAAAAACTGAGCTTATTATTCCACTGAAAGGAAAATTATCAGGATATCTTTGGTCATAAAAAATTCACAAGGTTCAGCATTAGTCATCTAGGGAATTTACATTTTTATTGACATCCCTACTGTTGTAAGAACTGAGCCAACAGGTTAATTATGAGCTCATCTGTAAAAAAAAAAAAAAAAAAGTAAGCAAGTTCATAAGAGTTCACAATCTATAACAACAAATGTCAATGGGAAAAGAAGCAAAACAGAAAAACTCAATTAGCCCCAATAAAAAGGCCTAGTGATATAACTGAAGGACTATGTTAAAATCATGCTTGGTAAACAAGAAAAGTGTGGAACTGAAAATCCATAGGCCAAAATTGGTTTTTCAAAAACTAGGCCTAACAATTGGTGAACAAAAATAATGAAAGAATGGACTATTCCATCCAAACTTCCCTTTCGGGGTCCTTAAAAGACAAGACTTTAAAAAAAAAATTAGCAAAAGCAGCAGCTGTTTGCCAGCAGCTACTGAAACAAGCTTCCCATCATGGCTGCCATCCCCAAGGTCTCCTGGAACTCCAGAACTTCTTTATCCTGAACTTGAAAGATGTCTTAAGCAAACTGGGTGAGTGAGAGAGCGAGCACGCTAGATGACATCACCAGCTCAAGTTGAATCCTGCATACTTTCAGGGATGTTAGACTTTGCCAACTACTTGACACTCTGTGTGTCCTTTTCTTTCCCCATCTTACTTCTTCCCTTTCCTTTTCCATTCTGTCTAATAAAAGCTAAGACTGCATATTTTGTAACACTGCTATAAGCCTGTGGCCAGAAAGAGGCACCTTACAGCAGTGCCCTGAACAGCCCAAGGCTGTTGCCAAGTCTTGGAATGGCTGATAAGACTGTGTATTTCCAGAAGAGAGGATGCAAGGGAAAGACAACCCCAGGTATAGAAGCTGCATTTTCTCTCTCTCTCATTCTTCTCTCCCCTTTTGTGTTTTTGTCTTATATCTTCTTAGGAAACAAGATCAGACTTTAACAGCAGCAGCAGCAACAGCTCCAGCCTATCACAACTAATTACCTCTCTTTTTCCCAAAAAGGACTGCTATTATTATCTTTGATATCATCAAAAAGACTGTCAAACAAGGGTTTTTGTCCTTCTAAAAATTCTTTTCAGCTCAGGGGAAAGGGAACAAGGGATGTTGTAAGGCTTTCATTTTAACTTAATACTTTACGTTTTAAATGCTTAACTGTTTTTCCTTTTTTCTGTACCTTTAATAAAAGGTTAGTAGGATTTTTAATGGCATTTACCATAGCACTAAGCAGGCTGAGGTTTTTGTATACCAAACACTGAACCCAGTTTAAAATGTTTAATGTTGAACACTAACTGGGTTAAATAACACCTTTGACTCGTTGGGCCCATTTATTCAATCTAAACTAGCACACCATTATATTGTGTTTGCACACACATGCAAATTTAATATTAAGTATATACATAATCTTCCATACAACATAATAATTAAGCAAAGTAGTATTTTTAGTTCACAATAAAGTTCTCATTTAATCTGTAAATATTTAAGCTCATCTGATAGCAATTCTTTGTTCCAATTTAGTGAGATATGTTTGTATTTGGCTTTCAGACTCAAAACCAAAAGAGAAAAACAATGGTGAACTCTTGCAAATTCCAGGTCACCACAAAACTAGTGTATCAAGGACAACTCTTGCCAGTGGTTTAAGGGTTAGACTAGTCTAAAAAACTTTGGTGCGTTTGTGAAATTTCTACAGATAAATCAACATATAACAGATACTTTATTTTTCCAGTAAAGAAATGAGATTATTTAAATGTCAGGTACACCAGAATCCTTGCCAGACTATGTACTCTTTAATTGGTTAATGTAAATGCGGGGGGGTGTGGTTAGGTTCCAGGGAAATTTTTTTCACCAGATAAAAGACATTATATACATATACAGTATAAGTTTTAAATAATTCTATACTAACATTTTAATACTGTACTCACCAATGAGGATTGTGAAGCTTGGTTGAGGCAGGGGCGCAGCAGGATTGGGGCTTGCCCCATTCCACCCACCTGGGGCTCTTGTCAGGGAGTGGGATGGGTGCGTGGCGGCTTATCCCGTTGTGCCAGCCCAGTGATGCTGCTGGGGAGTGGGGTCAAGGCATGGGGTCTTGCCCCAGTCCACCTGCCCAGCGCTCCTGCCGGGGAGCAGGGTGGGGACACAGGGGCTTGCCCACTCCCTGGCTGGAATGCCAAGCGGGAGGAACGGGGCAAACCCCTGCGCCCCCACCCCGCTATCCGGCAGGAGCGCTGGGCGAGCAGAATGGGAGGAGACACACAACGTAATCAGGGAACATTGCAGGACTTTAAAGGAGTATGTTCTCTAATAGGTCAGCGACCTAACAACATTAACTGGGACAACATTAAGTGAGGGGTTACTGTAAATGATGAACTGAGTGCTTCATCAAGATTAAATGTTTTCATTTAGTGGGTAGCGTCTTCTCTCTCTATTCAATGCCTCTGCACGGAGGCAACTGTGTCCTTCCAGCCAAGGTGACTGTGATGCAGCTCCCAGGAAGTCTGTCAGTTTTGATATATGTTGTCTAGAGAGGGACACTAATGAGTCATTTCTCCTTTTGTGAGAGTTTGTGACAGCTGCCCCCACTGTGTTCTCAGCTGCTGTCAGTTACGGAGTAAAAAACTGAATTCCATTCCTAACCATGTTTCAACAATCACACTAGATCAGCAGATTTACTTTTCATTTTTGGATAGTACGTAAATTCACAATTTAGAATATTCATTATATGTACCACAGATACTTAATAAATTATGTATATTTACATAAAAAAGTGATCATTTAGTAAAACAAAAACACACTAATAAGTTTTATGAGGAGATTAATCTGTATCAAATAGTGCAAGTTTAAGGGATATGCCCTCATGTGTTTTTAATTACAATTTTTAAAAGAACTGAAAGATTTCATGATGAAATGTACCAAAGCTCCAATATTAAACCAGTATGAAATTTAAAGAAACATCTATCACTATGCTTTTCAGACTTGGTTTGAGGGACTGAGGTTAAACCATTTATTTTCTCTATGGTATTTACTCACTTGAGTCATTCATTTCTGATTTGGGTTTCTTTCTTTCTTGATTCCGAGATTTCTTTTTCTTTGTTATTCCCTGCCTCTCCATTTCATCATCACTGAAATCTAAGGCCTTAGAGAAGTACAAAAAGATGATATTTAGAAAAATTGTCATACATTTAAAAGTCAACATTTTAACTTTTAGAATACCTTACAGAGGTCCTTTGGAAAATAGGCTGATCAAGTAATTACAGACTGTATCATAATGCATATGCACAAGGGATTTAAATTAAGATTTCACAGACAACTTTAATTCTATCATTTCCTAACTTCTGAATGCTTAATTTAGTTGTTTGGATGTAATAACTAACTATATATGTGTATATAAACATACATGCAGTATTGTTAGTAGTTACTGGATGCTGCCTACAATGTATTTTTACTCATTAGAAGTTATCAAAAAACAGGGTCAACCAGTTATTACACAGCTAATAATTCCTCATTCAAAAATTTGAACTGGCCAGAAAAACCCTCTGCAGTATGTTGGCAGCAAAGGCATATTTAGGCCTGATAGAAGTGTGTTGTGAATTTTAAGAGTTTGTCTGATAACATTTAACAGCGTAAGCATAAGCAGAACTGCGCATGTGTAAGAAATTGCACGTTAATCATGTTTATGAGTAAAAGACCAGATAAAGTAACTAAAAAGAGCTAGAAAAGATCCACTTGAACAAACACAAAACTTGTAATGGAGGATGAAAGTTAACATAGAAATGAGAGACTAATGCATATAAAAAAAGAAAGTTATAAATAAGTAAGTTTGTGTAACAAAGGGAGGTTGACGTATTGTCCAGTGTTGGAGGCGATTATGATGGGATCGGTCTGATGAGCTTCCTACTTGTAAGTAACTGATCACCACTTGCTAAGCACTTTGCCGTAATAAAGATTTCTTAGACACATGTACAGATTAAGTGAATCTCAATCCAACACAGCACATTCTATAAATCCTCATATGGGGGGATGGAGAAATAACATTAATTTTTCTTCTTTTCTTCCCTCAGTCCAACAAATTCCCAGCTACTAAACAAAAATATTGATGAAAAGTAAAAGGCACTTTGGCCCAAATTTTAAAGGTATTTAGGCAACTAACTCATGGAAATCAGTGGGCGCCTAAATGCCTTTAAAAATCTGATCCTTCTAATTATTCAATTGCCTAGAAGCTGCAGTGAGAAATTAACCATTTACACAGAGGACAGGGTGCTTGTTAAGCACTCATTATGACAAATCAAGCTTGAAAAATAATCCAATACATAAAGTATTTTTTGTGAATAGTGCTAATCAACAGCAAAAAAAAAAAAAAAAAAAAGTTACTCACTTTCTCGTAACGGTTGTTCTTCGAGATGTGTTGTTCACATCCATTCCAGGCAAGTGTGCGCGCGCCGCGTGCACGCCAGCCGGAAGATTTTTCCCCTAGCAGCATCTGTAGGGTCGGCCTGGGCGCCCCCTGGAGTGGCACCTTCATGGTGCCCAATATCGGGCCCCGCTGGCCCCCACCTCCTCAGTTCCTTCTTGCCTACTATTCCAACAGAGGGGTAGGAGGGTGGGTATTGGAATGGACATGAACACCACATCTCGAAGAACAGTTATGAGAAAGTGAGTAATCATTTTTTCTTCTTCGAGTGATTGTTCATGTCCGTTCCAGGCAGGTGATTCACAAGCTAGAGCTCAGGAGGTGGGGTCGGAGTTATCCACAGAAAAGAGCACGGCTCGCCCAAGAGCCGCATCGTCTGAACTGCTGTGTAATTGCATAGTGCAACGTAAATGTATGCATCGAGGACCACGTAGCTGCCCTGCAAATTTCCTGAATAGGGACTTGTGCCAGGAATGCCACAGAGGAGGCCTGGGCCCTGATAGAATGAACGGTTATCTGCGGAGCGGGTTCCTTTGCCAGGGTATAGCACTCCCTAATGCAGGACGTTATCCATGATGATATGCGTTGAGAAGATCCTGGGAAGCCCTTCATTCTGTCTGCCACGGTTACAAAGAGTTGGACGGACTTCCGGAATGACTTAGTTCTCTCTCTATAAAAGGCTAAGGCCCTACACACGTCCAGTGAGTGCAGCCTACGCTCCCTATCAGAGGAGTGTGGCTTGGGATAAAACACTGGGAGGAAGATGTCCTGGGTCATGTGAAAATGGGCGACAACCTTCAGGAGAAAAGCCGGATGAGGCCTGAGCTGGACCTTATCCTTATGAAAAACTGTGTAAGAGGGCTCAGACATGAGGGCCCTGAGCTCCGAAACCTGTCGAGCCAAGGTAATTGCCACAAGGAACGCGACCTTGAATGAGAGATATAACAGGGAGCAGGTGGCCAGAGTTTCAAATGGTGAGCCTGTAAGCCTGAAGAAGAGTAAATTGAGGTCCCAGATAGGGACCGGCCGATGCGTGTGTGGGAAAAGCCTGTCCAAACCCTTGAGAAAATGACTGACCATAGGGTTTGCAAAGACCGAGAGACCATCTGAGCCTGGATGGAAGGCGGAGATAGCGGCCAAGTGGACCCTTATTGATGATCGGGACAAGTCTTGATGCTTTAGGTGAAGGAGGTAGTCCAGTATAAATGATATGGAGGCAAGGAGCGGCGACTGACTACGTTGCTCCGCCCAGATGGAAAACCTTTTCCACTCGGCCAGGTAAGTAGCCCTGGTGGAGAGCTTTCTACTACCCAG
Source organism: Lepidochelys kempii (assembly GCF_965140285.1). Lineage (NCBI taxonomy): Eukaryota > Metazoa > Chordata > Testudines > Cheloniidae > Lepidochelys > Lepidochelys kempii. The sequence goes on from NC_136383.1 coordinate 64,895,524, forward strand.
GAGGACTTGTCTAACCTGGTCCGAATAAGACAGCTCTGCGGCACTTAGCCATGGAGCATCCAGGCTGTAAGGTGGAGCGACTCCAGATTCAGGTGCCGGCCTTGGTCCAGCGTGATCAGGTCAGGGACCAGCGGTAAGATGAGTGGGACCACTATGGACATTTCCAAAAGTGAGATGAACCAGTGCTGACGCGGCCATGCCGGCGCTATTAGTATGACTCGGTCCCGGTCCCTGCAGATCTTGAGGAGCACCCTGTGGACTAGGGGGATAGGTGGGAAAGCATATAGCAGGCAGCCCTCCCATGAGAGAAGAAAGGCGTCCCCGATGGACCCCAGGCCATGGCTCCCAAGGGAACAAAATGTCTGACATTTCCTGTTGCCCAGAGTGGCGAACAGGTCTATCTGGGGAGACCCCCAGAACCGGAAGATTGAGCTCACATCTGGCTGAAGGGACCACTCATGGTCATTGAAGATCCGGCTAAGACTGTCCACCAGTGTGTTTCACACCCCTGGGAGGTATGAAGCTGCAGGTGGATCGAGTGCTCTGTGCAGAAATCCCACAGTGCAAGGGCCTCTCGGCACAGGGGAGAGGTGCATGCACCCCCGTTTGTTGATATAAAACATCGCCGAGGTGTTGGTCCATGAGGATTGAAACACATCTGCCCATTATGTGCGTTTTGAAAGCGTAGCATGCCAGACGCACTACACTCGTCTCTTTGACATTGATGTTAAGAGCGAGGTCCACCGGAGACCAGAGGCCTTGGGTCTTGAGGTCCCCTAGGTGAGCCCCCCAACCCAGATCCGAGGCGTCTAACACCAAGGTGAGCAAGGGCTGAGGGCTCAGAAAAAGGCACCTCTGCGCAAACCATTCGAGGGTCGAGCCACCATAGGAGGGAGTCCAGTACCAGGCGGGGCACGGTTACGACCCTGTCCAACGCATTGGGATGGTCTGTACACCGCCAGCCAAGACTGAAGTGGGCGCAGCCTGAGCCTGGCATGCTGCACCACGTATGTGCAGGAGGCCATGTGTCCCAGTAGCTTTAGACAGTTTCTTGCCAACGTTGTGGGGAACCGTCTGAAGCTCTGTATGATGTCCTGAAGTGACTGAAACCTGGCCTCCGGGAGGTTCGCCCTGGCTTGGGTAGTGTCCAGGACCGCACCTATGAACTCCATCCTCTGCACCGGGGACAGGTTAGATTTCTCCTCGTTCAGAAGGAGACCTAAGTCGAGGAAGGTCCTCCTTCAAAACTCGACCTGAGCCTCCACCTGGGCTCTCGAGCGACCTTTGATCAGCCCAGTCGTCGAGGTATGGAAAAACCTGTATCTGGCACTTGCGCAGGAACGCCGTGACGACTGCCATGCATTTTTTGAATACTTGGGGGGCAGTCGACAGTCCAGACAGGAGAATGGTAAACTGGTAGTGGCCTCCGTTCACCACGAATCTGAGATAGCATTTGTGATATGGGACTACTGCGATATGAAAATACACGTCCTTCAAGTCGAGGGTGGTGTACCAGTCTCCTGTCTGGAGGTTAGTGAGACCATGCGGAACTTGAGTTTCTTTACGTACTTGTTCAGCTGTCGCAGGTCCAGTATGGGTCTGAGGAAATACCGGGAGTAGAAACCCTTGCCCCTAAGCTACTGAAGAACCTCCTCCACTGCCCCTACCAAGAAGAGGGACTGCTTCTCTTGAATTAGAAGTTGCTCGTGAGAGGAGTCCCTGAAGAGGGACAGGGCAGAGGGTTAGGAGGGGGCGGGTGGTACAGAATTAGATGGAATATCCCTTCTCAACCATGTGGATCACCCATCGGTCTGAAGTAATTCGAGACCAGGCACAGTAGAAAGGGGATAGACAGGACGAGAAAGTAAGATGGGAAGGATCCAATGGTCGTACTGGCAAGCCGTCCTCGACCGTATCCTCAAAAGGGTGATCTAGACCCCAGTGGGGCCCTGGGCTGGCCCCAGCTTTGTCCAGAGGGAGCTTTGCCTCCTCTGAGTGCTCCTGTTCTGCCTATGCGGAGTGTCCTGGCGGTTTTCGGGTTGGTAAGGACAAGCGGCAGGTTGAGGCCTAAAATGTTTGCGCTGGAGAGCAGGCATGTGAAGCCCCAGTGAGCGAAGGGTAGCCCTCAAGTCCTTCAAGCTGTGAAGTCTCTTATGGTTGGCTTACCCCTGGAGTAGAACAGGGGGCATGCGGTCACCAGAGATTTGTCCCTCCTTTGGGGGGAGGATGGCACCAGGAGGCGCATCATAGAATCATAGAATATCAGGGTTGGAAGGGACCCCAGAAGGTCATCTAGTCCAACCCCCTGCTCGAAACAGGACCAATTCCCAGTTAAATCATCCCAGCCAGGGCTTTGTCAAGCCTGACCTTAAAAACCTCTAAAGGAAGGAGATTCTACCACCTCCCTAGGTAACACATTCCAGTGTTTCACCACCCTCTTAGTGAAAAAGTTTTTCCTAATATCCAATCTAAACCTCCCCCACTGCAACTTGAGACCATTACTCCTCGTTCTGTCATTTGCTACCATTGAGAACAGTCTAGAGCCATCCTCTTTGGAACCCCCTTTCAGGTAGTTGAAAGCAGCTATCAAATCCCCCCTCATTCTTCTCTTCTGCAGGCTAAACAATCCCAGCTCCCTCAGCCTCTCCTCATAACTCATGTGTTCCAGTCCCCTAATCATTTTTGTTGCCCTTCGCTGGACTCTCTCCAATTTATCCACATCCTTCTTGAAGTGGGGGACCCAAAACTGGACACAGTACTCCAGATGAGGCCTCACCAATGTCGAATAGAGGGGAACGATCACGTCCCTCGATCTGCTCGCTATGCCCCTACTTATACATCCCAAAATGCCACTGGCCTTCTTGGCAACAAGGGCACACTGCTGACTCATATCCAGCTTCTCGTCCACTGTCACCCCTAGGTCCTTTTCCGCAGAACTGCTGCCTAGCCATTCGGTCCCTAGTCTGTAGCTGTGCATTGGGTTCTTCCGTCCTAAGTGCAGGACCCTGCACTTATCCGTATTGAACCTCATCAGATTTCTTTTGGCCCAATCCTCCAATTTGTCTAGGTCCTTCTGTATCCTATCCCTCCCCTCCAGCGTATCTACCACTCCTCCCAGTTTAGTATCATCCGCAAATTTGCTGAGAGTGCAATCCACACCATCCTCCTGATCATTTATGAAGATATTGAACAAAACCGGCCCCAGGACCGACCCTTGGGGCACTCCACTTGATACCGGCTGCCAACTAGACATGGAGCCATTGATCACTACCCATTGAGCCAGACAATCTAGCCAGCTTTCTACCCACCTTATAGTGCATTCATCCAGCCCATACTTCCTTAAATTGCTGACAAGAATACTGTGGGAGACCGTGTCAAAAGCTTTGCTAAAGTCTAGAAACAATACATCCACTGTTTTCCCTTCATCCACAGAACCAGTAATCTCATCATAAAAGGCGATTAGATTAGTCAGGCATGACCTTCCCTTGGTGAATCCATGCTGGCTGTTCCTGATCACTTTCCTCTCATGCAAGTGCTTCAGGATTGATTCTTCGAGGACCTGCTCCATGATTTTTCCAGGGACTGAGGTGAGGCTGACTGGCCTGTAGTTCCCAGGATCCTCCTTCTTCCCTTTTTTAAAGATTGGCACTACATTAGCCTTTTTCCAGTCATCCGGGACTTCCCCGGTTCGCCACGAGTTTTCAAAGATAATGGCCAATGGCTCTGCAATCACAGCCGCCAATTCCTTCAGCACTCTCAGATGCAACTCGTCCGGCCCCATGGACTTGTGCACGTCCAGCTTTTCTAAATAGTCCCTAACCAGCTCTTTCTCCACAGAGGGCTGGCCATCTCTTCCCCATTTTGTGATGCCCAGCGCAGAAGTCTGGGAGCTGACCTTGTTAGTGAAAACAGAGGCAAAAAAAGCATTGAGTACATTAGCTTTTTCCACATCCTCTGTCACTAGGTTGCCTCCCTCATTCAGTAAGGGGCCCACACATTCCTTGGCTTTCTTCTTGTTGCCAACATACCTGAAGAAACCCTTCTTGTTACTCTTGACATCTCTGGCTAGCTGCAGCTCCAGGTGCGATTTGGCCCTCCTGATATCATTCCTACATGCCCGAGCAATATTTTTATACTCTTCCCTGGTCATAAGTCCAACCTTCCACTTCTTGTAAGCTTCTTTTTTATGTTTAAGATCCGCTAGGATTTCACCATTAAGCCAAGCTGGTCACCTGCCATATTTACTATTCTTTCGACTCATTGGGATGGTTTGTCCCTGTAACCTCAACAGGGATTCCTTGAAATACAGCCAGCTCTCCTGGACTCCTTTCCCCTTCAAGTTAGTCCCCCAGGGGATCCTGGCCATCCGTTCCCCGAGGGAGTCGAAGTCTGCTTTCCTGAAGTCCAGGGTCCGTATCCTGCTGCTTACCTTTCTTCCCTGCGTCAGGATCCTGAACTCAACCAACTCATGGTCACTGCCTCCCAGATTCCCATCCACTTTTGCTTCCCCCACTAATTCTACCCGGTTTGTGAGCAGCAGGTCAAGAAAAGCACCCCCCCCAGTTGGCTCCTCTAGCACTTGCGCCAGGAAATTGTCCCCTACGCTTTCCAAAAACTTCCTGGATTGTCTATGCACCGCTGTATTGCTCTCCCAGCAGATAGCAGGGAAATTAAAGTCACCCATGAGAATCAGGGCATGCGATCTAGTAGCTTTCATGAGCTGCTGGAAGAAAGCCTCATCTACCTCATCCCCCTGGTCCAGTGGTCTATAGCAGACTCCTACCACTACATCACTCTTGTTGCACACACTTCTAAACTTAATCCAGAGACACTCAGGTTTTTCTGCAGTTTCGTACCGGAGCTCTGAGCAGTCATACTGCTCCCTTACATACAGTGCTACTCCCCGACCTTTTCTGCCCTGCCTGTCCTTCCTGAACAGTTTATAACCATCCATGACAGTACTCCAGTCATGTGAGTTATCCCACCAAGTCTCTGTTATTCCGATCACGTCATAGTTCCTTGACATCACCAGGACCTCCAGTTCTCCCTGCTTGTTTCCAAGGCTTTGTGCATTTGTATATATCAGGTCCGTTGCCGCCTCAAACACTTCCGGCGTCGATGGTGGTTGTATGTCCACCAGATGGTTCAGGGATCGAGGAGGGTTCAGACTCGACTGGACCCCGGCCGGGGCAGGAACTGACGAAACCCTGGCCGGAAGCGAGGCAGAGGCGGTCTGTCCCAAGCCACTCGTGGACAGCGCCGGCCCCTTAGGCTTCAAGGGGGGTGATCGGTCCCTCACCAGCCTCTTCTTTACTGGCACGGGAGATGGTGAACGGTGCCGAACTGAGGCTGACGCCCTATGGCCCGAGTAGTGGCAGTGCCACTGGGCTTTAGAATCCTTAGCCCGGCCCATTTCGAGCACTGCACAGCGAAGAGGACATGCTCAGTGCCGGGCCGTTGGGTCTCGGGTCGGATTGCGGTCTCAGAGCCACCTCCATGAGCAGGCGTTTTAGTCTCTGCTCTCTGTCCTTACGGGTTCTTGGGTGGAAACCCTTGCAAATGCGGCACTTGTCCTTTTGATGAGTCTCACCAAGGCACTGCAGGCAAGATGAGTGAGGATCACTCTTGGGCATAAACTTTCCACAGGACTCACAGAGTTTAAACCCCGGAGACCTGGGCATACCCCCAAAGGGGAAACGAACTATCTAACAAACCACTGCTAACTATATGAAAAGTACAACTATAGAGAATAACTGTTTACACTCAGAACAAAGACACTGCTAAGGCGCTTGCTCTAAGAGCGAGCAAAGTTCCAGCTAGCCGTCACGGGCGGTAAGAAGGAACTGAGGGGGTGGGGGGTCGGCAGGGCCCGATATTGGGTGCCATGAAGGCGCCACTCCAAGGGGCGCCCAGGCCAACCCTATGAACGCTGCTAGGAGAAAAATCTTCCGGCTGGCATGCACACCTGCCTGGAATGGACATGAATAATCACTCGAAGAAGAAAACACCAATACATTTTAACTTAATGTCTCTTACTTTAATTCATTATCCACACGTACAGAATATAAAATATACACATTTTATACAATAGAAGTTTCACAACTAAAGTAAATTTTAAACCTGCATGGTGGTGGTAAGAACACTGCTTGCTGAAAGCTGGAGTAACAAGAGGAAAATACTTCTTTATTTTAAAGAATATTGATCTTTAAAGACCATTTGCCACTATTATAATGCATTCAATACTTCTGCAACATTTGTATTCTGATTTAGCTTGGCTATGCAGCATTTGGAAATCTGGCTAACACAATTCATTTAAGATTAATATTACTCATTAAAATGTCACAGCATCCACCCACACACTATGAAGAAGTCTTGTGGTGTGATTAGTTCTTTGAGAATTTGCTCCTTTGTTCTGGACTTAAAAAAATGAAATAAAACAAAACCATAACTAAAGCCAAAATTATTTTGCTACTATACTAAGAACCCATATTAGTAAGTGCAGAAAAACAAAATGGGCACCTGTTTCTATTAAAGGTAGTGAGCTAACACACTGCTGAAATGCTTGGATTTAAACAAAAATCATTAAAAAGGTAACACAGACCAGCACATTGCTATATTCAGACTTCTTGTATTACATTCATAAGCGAACCATAAAAGTCATGAAGTATATGCCAATATAATGTTTATGATTGAAAAAACCTTTCAGCAACTTTTTCCAGTCATGATTCTTAAAAGACCTTGCATAATCTTTGCTCCCGCCCTAGAACAACTAATGTACCTCCTGCAGCTAACTTTTTTGTTTCACTTAATGCACTGTAAGAATCACCTTATGGAAGAGCTGCAACGACTTCCCCTGAGCATTGTAGCAAATGGACCAATCTCAGAGTTTGCTAGAAAAAGCTGTGTGGCTTAACTGCCCAGATATCATCATGTGACCCCAAAGATGGGGGCCCAAGGCATGGGACAACTGAGTTCATGGTTAATCCAGACCTACTTGAAAATTACAAACTTGCCAGTAAAAAGTGTTAAGGCAGAGAGTTATATGGGTCCCTGGTGCCTGTGCTCCACTAATATTTAAGAATGTGGGCCTGACTCCACCAATGTTTGGGCTTACTGCACTTTAGGGGGCCCCACACTTCAGTGGGATGAGGGGTCCAGGGCGACCTGGGGGGTTAGTGGCGGTCCTGGCGCTGGCAGCAGGGAGCGACCTGGCCCCAGTTCGCCCCTGTTCCACCCCCATTCCACCCCTTCCCCCAAGCCCCTGCCTCTTTCAGGCTTCTGCCCCATCCCCCAATGCCGGGAGTCAGCGGGGTGGGGCAGAGTGGGGTGGGCTGGGGCTGGGTCACTTGCTGCTGCCTGCATCAGGCCCCCCACTAGCCTCCCAGACCACCCTGAAGCATGGGCCCCCCCAAAGTTTGGTAAGCCCAAACACTGGTGGAGCTGGGTCCACGTTCTTTAAATATTGGTGGAGCATGGACACCACAGACCCACCAAAAGTTATATAAACCTGGCGCCATGGCGTTAAGCCCATATGTTAAAGAGAGAACAAGGAAAAGAGGCCTGAAATGGTTTGACCTAAGTGTGAGAGAATAGGAGTTAGGTGCTTCAGTGCTTTTGAAAATCCTACTAGGCACACCTCTGAATATTTAGGCACCTAAATACCTGAAGAAATCAGACCCTAGCTAACTAGAATATGGTTTAATACTAGAAATTAAAGGAGTATTGGATCATAATTACAGAAAAGTGACTGGGCGAAAAAGAAGGTCCTTCATCCATGTAAGATTGCTAGGGACCCTTTTGTAGCCTGTACTGGAGAGAGCTCTTGTATAGCACCAGTAAACCCTGGTTTTTGAAGGCTGTTCCAAAGCTCAAGTGATGCTGAGAAAAGTGGAATGAGCCCCATTCCACAAATAGGAATGTAATGGCAATGCTCTCAGAGAAGAACTACTGCTGGATAGCTCCACAACTTGTTTCTGGAAACAGTCTCCAGAAAGAAAGGTTTCTTACTTGTAAACTGGAGTTCTTCGAGATGGCTCTGCATATTCACACATATGGGTTTTGCACTGCCTAGTGGTGCCTAATGATAGAACCTTCTCCAAGCAGCATCCATTAAGAGCGCTCTCACGCCCCCTGCCACATCTTCCTTCAGCATCTCCAAACGTTCTGAGGGCAAGGCTATATAAGGGGATGCAGTGCCCTCTACCACCTGTGTTCCTTCCACCACCACCACAGAGACACAGAACAAAAGGGCTGAGAAAGAGGGGAAGGCAGGTGGGAAGAAAATAACCTTCATTTCTTCTTTGAGTGGGTCTGCATATTATTACATAAGAACAGCCTCCTGGGTCAGACCAAAGGTCCATCTAGCCCAGTATCCTGTCTTCTGGCTGTATTTCAAGGAATCCCTGTTGAGGTTACAGGGACAAACCATCCCAATGAGTCGAAAGAATAGTAAATATGGCAGGCGACCAACTTGGCTTAATGGTGAAATCCTAGCGGATCTTAAACATAAAAAAGAAGCTTACAAGAAGTGGAAGGTTGGACATATGACCAGGGAAGAGTATAAAAATATTGCTCGGGCATGTAGGAATGTTATCAGGAGGGCCAAATCGCACCTGGAGCTGCAGCTAGCCAGAGATGTCAAGAGTAACAAGAAGGGTTTCTTCAGGTATGTTGGCAACAAGAAGAAAGCCAAGGAATGTGTGGGCCCCTTACTGAATGAGGGAGGCAACCTAGTGACAGAGGATGTGGAAAAAGCTAATGTACTCAATGCTTTTTTTGCCTCTGTTTTCACTAACAAGGTCAGCTCCCAGACTGCTGCGCTGGGCATCACAAAATGCGGAAGAGATGGCCAGCCCTCTGTGGAGATAGAGGCGGTTAGGGACTATTTAGAAAAGCTGGACGTGCACAAGTCCATGGGGCCGGACGAGTTGCATCCGAGAGTGCTGAAGGAATTGGCGGCTGTGATTGCAGAGCCACTGGCCATTATCTTTGAAAACTCGTGGCGAACCGGGGAAGTCCCGGATGACTGGAAAAAGGCTAATGTAGTGCCAATCTTTAAAAAAGGGAAGAAGGAAGATCCTGGGAACTACAGGCCAGTCAGCCTCACCTCAGTCCCTGGAAAAATCATGGAGCAGGTCCTCAAAGAATCAATCCTGAAGCACTTGCATGAGAGGAAAGTGATCAGGAACAGCCAGCATGGATTCACCAAGGGAAGGTCATGCCTGACTAATCTAATCGCCTTTTATGATGAGATTACTGGTTCTGTGGATGAAGGGAAAGCAGTGGATGTATTGTTTCTTGACTTTAGCAAAGCTTTTGACACGGTCTCCCATAGTATTCTTGTCAGCAAGTTAAGGAAGTATGGGCTGGATGAATGCACTATAAGGTGGGTAGAAAGCTGGCTAAATTGTCGGGCTCAACGGGTAGTGATCAATGGCTCCATGTCTAGTTGGCAGCCGGTATCAAGTGGAGTGCCCCAAGGGTCGGTCCTGGGGCCGGTTTTATTCAATATCTTCATAAATGATCTGGAGGATGGTGTGGATTGCACTCTCAGCAAATTTGCGGATGATACTAAACTGGGAGGAGTGGTAGATACGCTGGAGGGGAGGGATAGGATACAGAAGGACCTAGACCAATTGGAAGATTGGGCCAAAAGGAATCTGATGAGGTTCAATAAGGATAAGTGCAGGGTCCTGCACTTAGGACGGAAGAACCCAATGCACAGCTACAGACTAGGGACCGAATGGCTAGGCAGCAGTTCTGCAGAAAAGGACCTAGGGGTGACAGTGGACGAGAAGCTGGATATGAGTCAGCAGTGTGCCCTTGTTGCCAAGAAGGCCAATGGCATTTTGGGATGTATAAGTAGGGGCATAGCGAGCAGATCGAGGGACGTGATCGTTCCCCTCTATTCGACATTGGTGAGGCCTCATCTGGAGTACTGTGTCCAGTTTTGGGCCCCACACTTCAAGAAGGATGTGGATAAATTGGAGAGAGTCCAGCGAAGGGCAACAAAAATGATTAGGGGACTGGAACACATGAGTTATGAGGAGAGGCTGAGGGAGCTGGGATTGTTTAGCCTGCAGAAGAGAAGAATGAGGGGGGATTTGATAGCTGCTTTCAACTACCTAAAAGGGGGTTCCAAAGAGGATGGCTCTAGACTGTTCTCAATGGTAGCAGATGACAGAACGAGGAGTAATGGTCTCAAGTTGCAGTGGGGGAGGTTTAGATTGGATATTAGGAAAAACTTTTTCACTAAGAGGGTGGTGAAACACTGGAATGCGTTACCTAGGGAGGTGGTAGAATCTCCTTCCTTAGAGGTTTTTAAGGTCAGGCTTGACAAAGCCCTGGCTGGGATGATTTAACTGGGAATTGGTCCTGCTTTGAGCAGGGGGTTGGACTAGATGACCTTCTGGGGTCCCTTCCAACCCTGATATTCTATGATTCTATGACAGTGGCCAAAGCCAGAAGCCCCAGAGGAAATGAACAGAACAGGCAATCATCCATCCTGTCACCCATTCCCAGCTTCTGGCAAACAGAGGGTAGAGACACCATCCCTGCCCATCCTGGCTAATAGCCATTGATGGACCTATCCTCCATGAACTTATCTAGTTCTTTTTTGAACCCTGTTATAGTCTTGGCCTTCACAATGTCCTCTGGCAATGAGTTCCACAGGTTGACTGGGCGTTATGTGAAGAAATACTTCCTTTTGTTTGTTGTAAACCTACTGCCTATTAAACATATAGCACAACCTCACTAATTGACAACTGTGACAGAGCCATCCATCACACATTACCGATGTTGTAAGCCAGTCCCCAATTCAAGAAAGCATTTAAGCACATGCTTAACTCTTATCATGACACATGGGTCTCGAACGCAGGGTTCCTAGTCACGGCCATGCCCCAACCCGCCACCTCGCAGTCTCCATTTATAGGCAGTTTGATAAGCGGTGCTGAAAATAACCTGGAGGAGAGAACACAGTCCTAACTGAACAGAAACTGAAACACCATTCTACCCAATCTAGCTTCAGACCGTGAGGCCAAATCGAGAGTATAATACTTAGCAAAAGTGTGTACAGAACTTCTGATCGCAGCTCTGCAAATTTCAGTAACAGACACTCGCTTAAGGTAAAGAATAGAAGCCGCTGCAGCTCTAGTGGAATGAGATTGTACTGTTGCTGGCACAGGAATGTCTGCTCATGTGTAACATTCAATAATACATTTTAATCCATCTAGAAATAGTCTGGGAATAACTGTATAACCAATGTGATTGTTAGCATAAGACATGAATAATCTAGATGATTGTCAAAAGCTTTTAGTTTTATCTAAATATGCAAGAGCTCTTACTTCCAAAGTACGTAAAACAGATCACCCTTATTAATGTGCAACTTTGGAAAATAAATACCATCAAATTAATTGTCTGATGTGAAAATCAGAAGCCACTTTTGGAAAAAACTGGGATCAGTCCTAAGAACCACCTTATGTTTATGAAAGGACATAAAAGGTGGACCAGCCATCAAGGCATTCAATTCACTCACACCCTTTCGGCTGTTATGACAATAATGAATTCCATTTTAACTGACAAATGATAAGGAACACTCATCCAAGGATTCAAAAAGGTGGCTTCTCGAGTGTAACTAAAACCAAATTAAGATCTCAAGGAGGGACAAGATTTCTCAAAGGGGGAATGCATAATGCATTGCCCCTTCATAAACTTCTTAACCATATTATGCACAAGCAGCCATCTACCAGCTACTAAAAAATGGTAAGCAGAGATCTATTTGAAAGTTCAGTTGTCAGCCGAATGAGATAAACCCTTCGTTTTTAAGGTGCATTAAATGTTCTAAAACACAAGGTATGGAAGCTGAGACCAGAAAATCAGACTTTCACTTCATCCAAGCCACAAATCTGGTCCATTTCAAATGGTAACACATTCTACCTCTCTAGAATTAAGCAGTATATCCTGAACCAATGAGGAACATGTCTGTTCAAGAGCCAGAATCTGATCACCCAGGCCATCAGGCAAAAGCACTGCTGATCTAGATGAAGAATCCTGCCCCCTTGCTGAGACAGAAGACGACATACAAAGACTCCACTGAACAGCTGAAGGGGATCCATAAGCCACTGTGGATACCACCAAGCAGGAGCAACCAGAAGCATCTTAATCCTAGCCTGACTTATCTTTCTCACTACCTTCTGAATCAAAGGAAGCGGGGGGAGGGGAGCATACAGATGGCCCCTTTCCATAGTGTAGAATGAAAGCATCTGATATGGATTGACTATTCCTGTCTGCACTTGAATAGAAAGGGCAACACTTTTTGTTGAAACTCATAGCGAACAGGTCCATGTCTTGCTGACCCCAACTGGAAAATATGCTCTGAATCAACTGATCCTTCAGCGACCATTCATATATTTGAGAACTGTGTCTATTGAGACAATCTGCAATTGTGTTCTGACCTGCTAAATGTAGGACCACTGGATAAATGTCACCAAGAATGCACCAGTCCCATAACCTAATCACCTCCGCACATAGCTTAGCAGGGTGAGCACCCACATTTGTTGGCATAACACATAGCAGAACTACTTGCAGAAACCTTCCATGTGAGGGAGGAATGATCTGAGGGACAGACAAATGGCTCAAGTCCAACACAATGTGCAAGCCACTCTCTTGAAAAGACCAGTGACCTCAAACTTTAAGTTGGTTCAGATGCACCCTTCATCTCTCCCAACATCTGTTGACACATATGAAGTTACTGTTACCAACAACAGGAGACTGAACTGGACATCTCTGAAAACGTTTGCTGACCACCACATCATGTGTGTCCAGAATGTCTCAAGGCATGATGACTAACATTTGAGGATTATACAGATTTGTTTATATACTCAAGACATCCAATGCTACACTGGTCTCATTCTGAGACATGTAAATGGAATCTTGTAAGTAGTAGCTGCCATGAGACCCAGAGAAAAGATTAGTATCGTAGTGTCATCTGTGAACTTGCATATCTGAATGTTTAAAATATATTGCAATATCTTTTACAAATTCTGTCCTATGATAGAAAGGCTTTCCATGCTCCTAGTCCAATATGAAGCCTATGAATAAAAATTCCGAGATGGACAGAGATTTGATTTTTTGACATTCAGAAGTTGTCCCATGTCTGAGGAAAGGGTGGTTGTAAAAGCAATGAGGCTTAATAGATCCTTGCAAATGGCAGCCTTCAATAACCAATCATCCAAATAAGAGTAAACAGAAATACCCTGCATTCTCAATTGAGCCGCTACGACAGAGAGGCAATTAGTCAAAACTCTTGGTGCTGGAGGCAGGCCAAATGGCAGCACCTTGTCATGGAAATGGTGTTCTGCTGCCACAAAATGAAGGTACTTTCAACAATTGTCAAATGATTGTCAAACTGGCTCTGTGGGTATGGGGAAAGCGGTGGATGTGATATACCTTGACTTTAGCAAAGCTTTTGATACGGTCTCCCACAGTATTCTTGCCAGCAAATTAAAAAAGTATGGATTGGATGAGTGGACTATAAGGTGGATAGAAAGATGGCTAGATCGTTGGGATCAATAGATAGTGATCAACTGCTCGATGTCTAGTTGGCAGCCAGCGTCAAGCAGAGTGCATATAGATCGGTCCTGGGGCCAATTTTGTGCATCTTCATTAATGATCTGGATGATGGGATGGATTGCACCCTCAGCAAGTTTTCAGATGACACTAAGCTGGGGGGAGAGGCAGATACACTGGAGGGTAGGGAAAGGATCCAGAGTAGACAAATTGGAGGATTGGGCCAAAAGAAATCTGATGAGGTTCAACAAGGACAAGTGTAGAGTTCTGCACTTAGGATGGAAGAATCGCATGCACTGCTACAGGCTGGGGACCGACTGGCTAAGTGGCAGTTCTGCAGAAAAGGACCTGGGGATTACGTGGACGAGAAGCTGGATATGAGTCAACAGTGTGCCCTTCTTGACAAGGAGGCTAATGGCATATTGGGCTGCATTAGTAGGAGCATTGCCAGCAGATCAAGAAAAGTGATTATTCCCCTCTATTTGGCATTGGTGAGGCCAAATCTGGAATATTGCATCCAGTTTTGAAACCCCCACTAAAGAAAGGATGTGGACAAATTGTAGAGAGTCCAACAGAGGGCAACAAAAATGATTAGGGGGCTGGGGCACATGACTTATGAGGAGAGGCTGAGGGAACTGGGCTTATTTAGTCTGCAGAAGAGAAGAGTGAGGGGGAATTTGATAGCAGCCTTTAACCTGAAGGGTGATTCCAAAGAGGATGTAGCTAGGCTGTTCTCAGTGGTGACAGAACAAGAGGCAATGGTCTCAAGTTGCAGTGGGGGAGGTCTAGGCTGGATAATTTGAATCTCTGTTAGGATTGCATTTGCCAGTTGCCTTTCGTCATCCAGCAAATCCTGCACACACAGTGCCATCTTTGGAATTCATAACAGACCATAGCAGCTTGGTAATTTGCCACCCTAATACCAAGAAAAGAACATTTTTATTCCTAGAGAATCTTCTTTCCCTCTCTATCAGCTGAGGTGAAGTGTGCCTGTTCAGACTTCAACCTGCTACTAGCAGCAGTCACTATTAATGAATTAGATGCAGGGTGTGTATGGAAATATAAAAACCCCTCCAAAGATATCTGATATAATTTGTCTGCTTTCTTGGCTATTGACAAAAAGCAAGAGTGGTCCAAGCTGTCTTACCAGGCTGGAGCACACCAACAAGGATTGGTAGACATGGGGAAGTAGCCCCATAAACACCGGATGAGATATCTTCTCCATAGGCACTGAAGGCAAATTCAAAGTGGACACCAGGTGATCCACTAAAACTTACCTCAGGTGGTGGCTCTTGGTCATTCTGCCATGATGCATCAGACCCTTTCTCCCTAAAAGATTGGACACAAAGATGTTGAGAAGCTTTTAATAGCAATCTAATTCATTGGTTAACAAGAGATTCCTAATTCTGTGACTTTATCTAAAGTAATTACTTTACAAAAAAACAACACTAAGGTAACAGATAGGCAGCTATGGCACCTTAAATAAAACATAAGTGGATTTTAAGCTTGTTTTTAAAACAGTTTCTAACTAGTTAGAAATCTATTTCACAGCCTGGTAGATCATGCAGTTACTACACACCATTTCTACAATGCTCCTACTTTGAGCGAAGGCTTCATATAGTTAATATTAAGCTTTGGCTGAGTACTTTTTCAAATTTTTTTTTAAAGGCACATTGTTACAGTAAACTGGGGTACCTGTTGTATGGCCATTCTCTTTCCTAAGTGTCTGTTTTGACAATGGCACAGCATAGTTTGGAGGAATAGATAATGTTAAAAGGAGGTTCTTCTTACTTATGGTCCTGTGTCCAACCAACTCATCCTCCTCCATATTGCCACTTCAGGTTTGTGCTTACCATTGTGTAACGCCAACAGACCCCGGTTGTCAGCAGGCGGGATCAAACCTGAGAGCTTAGTCCACGAGCCTCTACTGCACAAGCTAAAAGCCAAGTCACTGTTAGCTAAGGCTGCAGAGCAGACTCAATCTCTCTCTCTCTCAGTGGTCTCGGTGCCACTTGATGGGACATAACACCACACCCAGAAAGTATGTGGGTTACATATGAACTCCCCTTTTTCCCCAAACCACAATGATCACACACTACCTCTTGCTATCACTTTCATCTCATTCCCCTTTCTGTGATCAGAAACCCCTCACACACATCCACCACCAGCTGGAGAATGCATTCAACTATTCTCGCAGGTTTCTCTGCAGTTTACTTACTGGCACAATAGAAAGATGGCTTAAGGAAACAAAGGTAAACACTTCTTGTTTAACACAGAAGATGAACAATTACCAGTCCTGAGTTAAATTTCACTCAAAAGTTTGTAAAAAACCTAAACATATCAACATAAAAAGCAAATGCAAAAATGGTCAGCTTGACTATTGTCCCTGAATTTCCATGTGTCAGTCTTCTGCAAATTAGCAGCTATGACAAGTTAAATGGGGGGGAAGGGATAGCTCAGTGGTTTGAGCATTGGCCTGCTAAACCCAGGGTTGTGAGTTCAATCCTTGAGGGGGTCATTTAGGGATCTGGGGCAAAAAAAAATAAAAAAAATAAATAAATTGGGGATTGTGCCTGCTTTGAGCAGGGGGTTGGACTAGATGATCTCCTGAGGTCCTTTCAAACTCCGATAGTCTATGAGTCTATGAGTAAAATTGTACTATCATCCATTTGTGAAAACATCAACACTGTATGCCAAACTTAAATCATGATATTTGAGAAAAAGTTTATGCAAGCCTTTTTTTTAAAAAACAATGAAAATATCTCTCCCCATTTCTTACAAATAATTAAAAAAATGCTTTGATCTCCAATACGAGGATATTTGCTAAGATATTTGTTTATGCTAATGTTCTGTTTCAGTGGTAAGCCATGGCTTGAGCAAAGCACAATAGAGATTTCTAGAAAGCAGTATTGCGGTTCTATTATCCCTTTAAGTTACAGCACCAAATTGAGATGGGTCAGAGTTACATTGCCTCAGACTGTGCTATGGGAGGAATGCTATCTCAGAAAGGCAGAATTCTCCAGTCTGCACTGAGCATACTCACTGGTACACCCCTTCAAACTCTCCAATATACCATTGTGTCCCATCTCCTCCTAACCTTCCCTGCCATTCTTGGTGTGTTTGGCCCACAGGTGGCACACAAAATGAGCAGTCTCTGCACTCTGTGGAAAGCAAAGGTATGTGGGAGGAGGAAGTTAAGTAGGGTATGGCCTGGTGAATATTATAATATGTAATGAGGGCCATAGTGGCCACTTGTTTGTCTCTTACTGAGTCCTTGGTCTTTTCTTCAAAGACTGATAATTCTGTTACCATAGGAATGCATATACTGCAGAATTTATACATTTTGAGTCCAAATACAGAGTTGTAGGAATTCTCTTATTCTTCTTCTAAATGTTCTTAAGAATATTTCCTGGGATTCACATTTCAGATTCTTTTCCAAAAAACAGCCTACACCGCTTCCTGCGGCTCCCCGTGGTTGGGAGCAGCGAACTGCGGCCACTGGGAGCTGCGGACGGCCGTGCCTGCAGATGGTCAATGTAAACGAACTGTCTTGCGGCCCACCAGCGGATTACCTTGACAGGCCGCGTGCGGCCTGCAGGCTGCCCACCACCGATCTAAAGTAAATGAACAGAGAATGACTTGTCTGAAAATCTGTTGAAAGTATACAGTTCAAACGCACATAATGGAGAAGTGAGGGGCCACTAGGTGAAGAAACCCACACCTGTGGATAAACTCAGTGAAAAGAAATACAGCCACAGGAACAACGAATCTAACAAGCACTACAAGCTGAAGAGAAGCAAAAGATAGGACAGCAAGAGTAGAGCTGGACTTACAACGAAGGAGAGGAAAAGTGGATTCCTCTCTGAAGTGACATAGTATACTGCTGAGAGTAATTTCTTTTGTTCTTATTAATAATGATGCATTTGGTGTAACTGTACAAAGTAAGGAAGTGTGTACAAGCTCACAAAAGTTACTGTGTTGTTAACTTACAGTTTATTATTATAATTAGTAGGTAGTTGGTAATATCCTATATTATTTATTTTCCTGCTACAGTTTTGGGTTTTCCCTTTTAAATAACTGAAAATTTAAAATTATCCCTTTGGTCTTGGTTGCCTCTGCCTCCCCTCACATTTAGCATAGCCTAATCTAGCCTGGGATCACAGCATATGGATACAGTTAAAGCTGTATTAGTGGCTGCAAGCAATCTTAAAACTGAAATTCCCATAGGAGAATTAAGATAGACCCAGAGATGAAAGTAAACCGGTGCGCTGTACCAGGCTGGATCGACTTCCCCAGGCACAATTTAAAGGGCCTGCGGCTCCCAGCAGCAGCTGGAGCCCCAAGCCCTTTAAATTGCTGCCAGAGCCTCGCTGCTGGAGCCTTGGGGTAGCGGCGGCGGGGCTGGGACGGCGATTTAAAGGGCCCGGAGCGGTAACGACAGCCGGAGTCCTGGGCCCTTTAAATCGTCCCTGGAGCCCCGCCGCCGCTTCCCCAGGGCTCCGGCAGGCTCCAGGGACGATTTAAAGGGCCCAGGACTCCGGCCGCTGCTACCGCTGCCAGAGCCCATGGCTGCCGCTGTTACCCCAGGGAGGGGGAAGGAGGCACTTGCCGGTAAAGGGTTTGACCTCTGACCTCCCCCAGCCCCGCCCTTTCCGCCCGAGGCCCCTCCCCTTCCAGGGGCCAGAGCCGGCCCCAGCCCCGCCCTGTACCAGTAAGTCCCTAGACTTACTTTCACCCCTGGATAGACCCGTAAATTCCTAATGTAATATTACTCAGTAGATTTTACCTAATCAAATACTTCAGCGTTTTGAACCCAGCTCTGCCACTGCCTCACTGTATTGCATGGTGAAGTCACTGAACCACTCTGTCTCAGTTTCTCTATCTGTAAACTGTGGATAACAATGCTTAATTACCCACTTCACAGAGATATTGTGAAAGATAAACTAGTTATATTTTATAGCACTTTGTAAATGTAAACAAATATGTAAATGTTAAGTATTATTTATTATCTAAGTAGTAAATAAAAGCTAGTTTCAAAATTGAGTTTTAACTGAGAGGATTAATTCAAATTCCTGATAAGGAAGAAACAGATGTAAAAGATATAGGTGTACCTGGGTTAAATTTAATGGCCTGTGATATGCAGGAGGTCAGACTAGGGGATCAAATGGTTCCCTCTGGCCTTGAACTCTACAAAACTAACATTAAAGAGAGAGAGAGAGAGATGTCTTCTATCAAGATGGAGCAGATAATGAAAATAATTACTTCAAAGATTTAAAGTACAAAACTGGCTCAAGAATCTGAATTTCATACATTATTTTACTTGAAATGTACTACCAGTTCACATTAGGGATTCAGAACACTAGGTAAGCTTGATTCCTACCATCTAAAAATCTAATTTTAACCAAATTGCACTTTGTGTATTGAATCGCTAGTACTTGCTTTGTTAGGAACGCATTTGAAATTGCATCTGCCATTATAACTTCTCATAGCAAATGTGGTCACACATCAACGTCTTTAAAAAGAAAAATTGTATTATTATATTCCTAGATAAAATATTGAACTCCTTAGGGTTAAGTACATGGGTAAACAAAGGGTAAAAAAGATGTAATTATCTCAACAACAAGCATTACAAACCCAGGAAATTCAATGTTACATTTAAGAAATATCCAAACATGGTAAGATATGAAAAAACACAATTAAGGCACCTTAACCTCATCCTACAATTATGCAGTAACCATACAATTAAGATTCATACACAATAGTGTTTGTAGTCTTAAATTAGAAGATATTTGTTTCTGAAAACATTTGACTTCCAATTTTTTCCTCATGGAAAAGCCAAGACACCTGAGGGATGGTGGAATGTCTCAGGAGTCAATCTCTCCTCAAGCATCGAGGCTTCATTCCTTTTGGGAACAATAGGAGACAGTGGCCATTTTCATGAAGAACTTTTTTCTAATGGCAACTCTAACTTCATTGTTCTTGTGAGCTATATGATGGCAATCATTTTGAAAGAGGGTAATGTTTAATAATTTTCTGTAACACAATTTATCAGGGCCTGCTGAAGGAGAAACTTTCTGTTATGAAGAATAAGGGAAAAAATTACTTTTATTCCTGTAAAGCTGCTTTAAAGGTAGCCAATGAACTGTAAGTTATAATTATATGGGAAGCCTGAAGAGTTTGAACAGTTCCATTATTAAGATCTCTCAGGACACAACAGTTGTCTGACACAGGGTGCTAAGTCCCTTAGTGGACCCATTTTTAAATTAAACTTTAACTTGGATTTATTTGTCAATTATCAAAAAATGTATTCTGTACCCGAAGACTAATAGAATATCAGGGTTGGAAGGGACCTCAGGAGGTCATCTAGTCCAACCCCCTGCTCAAAGCAGGACCAATCCCCAATTTTTGCCTGGAATCCCTAAATGGCCCCCTCAAGGATTGAACTCACAACCCTGGGTTTAGCAGGCAAATGCTCAAACCACTGAGCTATAATTTTGGAGAGGATACGCTGAATTCTTCATACATAAAATTCTTTAAGTGTAAAAAATTCAGCCCCAACTCTGGAGCCACTAGAGGGGCTTCCATAAGTTTGCAGCACTATAAGAACAAATTATGAGGAATTTTTATCCAATTTTCAAATGTGTAGATTAAAATACATAAACTATACTACCCAATGGTTCAGAGAAACAGCAGGTTGCCCTCCAGCAAGACTCTGCGGAAAAGTTTGCAATTTCTTATAGCATCTGTGACAGATACGATTAACACAGGCATATCTTGAGACTATTACATTTAACATTATGAATGTTATCTGAATGATGTGTGCCAGGCCTTAACAGCATGAAAACGTCAAAGACTATTACCCTGAGATGGGCCAGATGATATGGACCCATGGGATATTCATAGATCTTTGTACCAGAAAGTGTTAAATATACTTGTAACAAGTTCCTGGCTCACTGTGGAATCTGGAATCTCTAGGGGGTGATTACTGTAAAATACCAAAACTAATTATGCACATACCCAGTGACTGAAGCTTCCCTTGAGGGAAGGGATAATGATTCATTTTACCTAATTTTACTAATTGTTTCGGAAAGCTTGGGTACAAAGGCTTTTGGGGGGTATAAAGAGCCAGCTTGAACTGAGAGAAGGGGACCCTTTATTTTGATTCAACAAATTAATATGACTTTTGTCCGAGTGGGAGCCAAACCCTGTAAAAGGGTTGAAAGGACTGGAACCTGCCAACGTCTCCACAGGACTGACAGGGAGACACTGGTAAGTTTAATATAGTGTTTAGACCATTTTATTGTTTTATATATATTCTCTCTATAAGGCTTTTATCCCAAAATAAATGTACTCTACTTTGAAAGAGCTGTTTTGTTACTTGTAACTACTTGCCTACACTATTCATAGACCTTAGAGAACACAAAGTGCAAGTGCTGGATTCTGGTCAGGCCTACTGGAATAAACACATTGAAGTGCAGGAGGCCTACAAGCCTTGAACTCCAGTCTAGAGAAAGAGGAGCGCATGCCTCTGCCAAGAGAGAGGTTACTGCTTGAGGCCTGAGACCTAAGAAAGTATAGCTTGAGCAAATCACAGAGGGGGTCAAAAGTGCAGTTATCCTGAAACTAACAACATCTATATTCAAAGCACATAAAACATGAAAAATCTGGTAACTTTTTTTTAGGGGAAAAGTAGATGAGAGTGAGGAAAACAAGTGTCACCTTACAAGGAGCATAAAAAATTGTATTTTGGAACACAGTCAGAAAGTAGAAGGGTATTTTATTTTATCTACTTTTTAATCTATGTTTTGTTAATATATCTAACTTAAATTGTTAAGGGCTAGAGTCACAAAATTAAGCCTGGAACAAAAATCTCACCATTTTGTGTTCTAGAGAATTACTAAATCTAGGATTGCCGTGAAGCCTGTTGTAATCCTCACAGTAGGTATATCTGATGGACAGATTAAGGAAGAGCACCAAGGTACTCAAGTTGATTGATAAGATACACAAAAAAATATGTACTAATATTGATAGTTCTTACCACTTCCGATTGAGCAACCTAATTATTCTAGATATTAAAACCCACTTTTAGTTTTTATTATAAAGTATCAATCTATTTAATGCATCAGTGGCAACTGAGGTCTCTGAAATGAGTTTTAATTGACTTATGTAAATTCTGTGGACCATAATATTCCCCTTCAATGCATACAAGGAAGGAGATCCTCTGTGGACAGATCTCCCACAAGGAAGGGTGACTCAGGTTCCTCTGTGATACCATCTCCTCCCTATATCTGGGATCTGTGCTGGGAAGGGGTGGAAGACATGCACATTATTCTTCGCCAACTCCACAGAAATTGGATAAAAGATAATACAACTTCTCTGTATCCTCCTCAGTGTTCCTAGAGGCAGCTGTTGCCAGCCGAAGTCCCTTGCAGTGCAGCTAAGGAGGCCATGAGGCCAGGGAGTGGGATTTCCCACTGGAGGCCTAGAGCCAGTGCCTCTGTGGGAATCCAACAGATTTAAGCAGAGGCTCTGTACCCTTTTCCAGCTCCTACCCCAACACTGAAATCATATATGTGGGAGCTACATGAAGGATCCCTATGAGGTTTCCTCCCAGGGGTCTGTTCAGAAAAAGGGAAGAGCTGAGCCCAAATTTATTTTCTTGTGTATTAACTGAATGTATCCAGATTCTATAGGAATAAAAAACAAAATAAGTTTGGAAAAATACTGTTATTGTTGGGTATTGCTGAAGAGACTGGTGAAATTTTGGTCCCAAGGACAAATGGAAGAGAGGTCCTATGGCAATCTAAACAAACAATACATATGTAAATGGTGGAGGTCACCAAAAAGCAACAGTAGATAGTTCTACACAGCTCTTATAAGTGAATGCTTCTATAGGGTTTGTCTTGAAAACAAGTAAATAAACTGGACTTTCTGAAGATTTAATTTGAAACTTATTCAGACAAATCCAAGCATCTGTCAGCTTTCTCAAAGGCTCCTGAGGCTGTCAAAGGCAGCACTAATGAGCCCATGCTAATCAAATGTCAATTATATTCAAGACAGCAACTGGGTTTTAACTGAAAATGACAGTTTTCAGAAAATTTTTTTTAGCTATCATAATACTAAAAATCTGGTGTAGCAACCTGTCCAAAAGTAATATAATAAGCTTTTCTGACCACAATTGTGTTATATAAAACTTGTAAATAGAAATAACTGAAGTGCACATGTATATTACCCCAAAAGTATCTAATAGCAGCTGCATAATGGATTGCCAGGGAAAAATTACTAACAATTCTACTTGCACTGTTCTTCCCTCATCGTAGCATCACCTATATTAAGGTATTATAGCTCCACCAACAAGGAAGCCAGGAAAGAAGAATCTACAATTCCAAGTGGTTTGAAGTCAGACACAGTAACCCCTCCCATTTCTACCTCAGTCAAGAAACTTTACAGAAAGAAAAATTCTTTTAAGAGACTCACCACCTAACAAGCATTCCCCTAGAGAGAAGGAAGACAATGGAGGGAAGAAGAAGGTAACAGACAGTTATTGCTAAGTACATTTCTGCTGAGATACAAATATTAAGCAGCTACAACATACAGTAAGAATTAAGGGCAGTTAATATTCTCATAGCAGCACATATTTCATACTCTGATCCTCAAGTGCCTACAATATGATTCACAGGTTATAGCATTGCACTGGGACTCATGAGATCTTGATTCAATTCCTGCTCCAGCAACAGACTACCCATATGAGCTTGGGCATGTGTCTCAATCCCCCCCTCTGTAAAACCATACATAGCACTTCCCTGCCTCACACAGGAATTGGGAAGATAAAAATCTATTAATAATTGTGAAGCACTCAGAACCAACAATGATGAAACACAAATACTTAGGAGAGGAAACCTGCTTTTTGTTGTGTGCACACAGTTGATTATTCCTGAGCAGCAGAAGACTGCCAAGTTATTTTAATGATGGAATGTAACTCTTGCCTTTAATGTCAGAGGAACAAAAACATCTCTTCCTCACCCTCCACCCCCAGAATTTCTGTAAGAAAACAAATATCTGTCAGAAATACCAGAGCGAAGTATCAAAGGGAACCTGTAGCTCTGGTAGGTCATTACATGACACTTTGCAACCATACTGATTGCCCATAAAACTCAAACCTTGCTATAAGCCAGACACGGAAACAATGACAAACTTATCCTACTTCTGAGCCAGGCTTTTCTTCCTCAGCATACCACAACACAATTCACATGAACAGAGATACTAAATAACCTTCTGCAAGAAGGGGTAATAATTCTTTTATTTTTGAATTTTGGCATTTATTCTTAAGATTTACAAGTCCATCAAAAGGCTGACTTATCAGAAATATTATGTAACAATAAACCTTAAAATTAAACTCTTTAGATTGGACTTCATGTTTCAGACAAGTGTATTTTCCTTTTTAGCAGGTGATTATTCTTCATTAAAAGCATTACATTATTAATTGAACATCTACTTTCCTCTGGTGTACTGGTTAACAAAACTAAGTGAGGTTTATGCATAAAACACTGAAACTTTACTTTGTTCAATATGGGCTGAACACAGGCTACGTTTTCAAAGGAGATCATAGCTTCCCTTATGATCCTGATCTTTGAGCTGTTCCTTTTCGAGAAGCTACAATCATCTAGTCAGGAGCAGGACCTGGAGCATTACAATTGCTGTCAATCATCAATGCTGGCTGCACTGGAGTTCAATTTATAAGAGACCCAAGCTAGCTGTACTTGGAGCTCTGATTCTCAGGTAATAATCATAAGTCTCAGCATACCCAACTACACTGAGGGAATCTGCTGATGCAGGATGAGAAGAATGCAAAGCCAGTCCTAAATGCTTTGTGGCAGCCTTGCAGGTATCTATGGGCTACATCAGCCAATGTACTGCTACTCAATATGACCACCCCACCCTCCACTTGCAGCACATAGATGCAATCTGAGTTGTGTAATATTAACTACAGTTGCAAAAGTGCTATTTTGTCATAATGCTAGACAACGAATTTTATGTTATAACATCAAATTTGGAATAAAAAAATCAGTGTCAGCAGGATTATTATATTGGTGGTAGAGTCTCTTCAGACAGAAGACAGCTTTCATTTGTGGAAGAAAGAAAATGCAATACATTACAAAGAAAAGAGGTGGGGTTTTTTTGCAGAAATTGTGCCAATTACAATAAAATTAAATTATTTCAGATAAAATAGTGACATAGGAAGATTGGAAGTCTGGTTATGTATTTTACGTTGTTTTAACAATAAGTTTCAGTAATTGCTCAAACACTTAGAAGCTTGAAGATTACATATGTTCCTCTAATAACTATCTTTATACATTACAATATGTACAACTTCGTTATTACAGCATGGCTGTGAATTTATGGAACAGTTTTGTGAGAGTGTTTTATGTAGTTGTTTTTAAAGAAAAGTACATGCAGAGAAAATTAGATTATCTTTGTCGAAGTTGGTAGTACCAAATCTTTAGCTATTTTTTTTTTCGTTCCTATTCTGGCCAGTTTAAGATACCGTGCTTTGTTTAGCTACATTAAAATATACGTTATATTAATATTTTAATAAGTTATAGACTCACTGTTTTAGTTTCTCTGTGAATATATACTGGGTAAAGTCCTCCACTGATGGTGCAAAATACACGGTATCTTGGATATTAATACCTTTTGCTTCAATATGCTCAGGGCTGTTAAACAGTAACACATAGAAGGGATGCAAAACAGGACCAAATATCTCATATATCTGAAAGGAAAAAAAAAAGAATTACAATTTACCTGAACAAACAACTTCCAAGGAGAAAGACAACTGTGAAGTTTTAAAAGTAAACATTACTGGTTATTATCAAGACAACATTAACTAGTGCAGTGGTTCCCAAACTTGTTCCGCCGCTTGTGTAGGGAACGCCCCTGCCGGGCCGGGCTGGTTTGTTTACCTGATGTGTCCGCAGGTTTGGCCAATCGCAGCTCCCAGTGGCCGTGGTTCGCTGCTCCAGGCCAATGGGAGCTTCCAGCAGCTCCCATTGGCCTGGAGCAGCGAACCGCAGCCACTGGGAGCCGCGACTGGCCGAACCTGCAGACACGGCAGGTAAATAAAACGGCCCGGCCCGCCAGGGGCTTTTCCTGCACAAGCCGGGGAACAAGTCTGGGAACCACTGAACTAGTGCATTTTAAAAAAATAGACACATCAAATTAATTTTTTGCACGTTGAGATTTTGTGATCGGATTTTTTTTAATGAGTTGTTTGACAGAGACTTATGTCTCTCTTCTGCAAATATCACTGCTAAAAACTAATTTTCTTCTTTTTATATCTAACCTTGTCACCACCACACCAGTAGCGGTTTCTCACCAAATGCGAACTCCTCACCCTTGCTAACAGTCTTACCTCCACCCTTCTCTCATTATCCTCTTCTACTGCTTTGACTCCCTCTGCTCCTCCCTGTCCTTTTGCATTGTAACCTCTTTGCTTTCCTTTCTAACTCTTGGTCTCCTCTCTTTTGTCATGTTGCTTGTCAAAGTTCAGGGCAAGGCACTTGTATTTCCCCTCCATGGTCTACCAAGGGCAATCGCTCTACATTACTGGCTCCTCATCCGTCACCTTTCTTGGACGGAGAACCACATCACTATCATTCCTGAATGATTTTTTTCCCCCACCCAGGCTGCACAGTTCCCTACCTACACTGTGATATTTCCAGCAAGCTGGACTGCCCAAAGGGCCAGCATCTGCACTTTGCTTTCTCCCAGAGGTTATGAACAGTGTAATTGCCACAGTTGAAAGTAACAGCACAGCTTTCTAAGAAAGCACATTTATTCTTAAGGTGAAAGCATTACAGAGAATACACTGAAAACAATAAAAGAATCTATAAGCATGCTAAAAATCTTACCAGAGATCACCCCAACTCCAATCTCTGTATGTATCAGTCCTTCAAAGCCCACAACTGGGTTTCCGCATGGGTTACCAGTTCATAAGTATCTTAGATTCAGAACCGCAATTACCACAAATAGTTCCATCTTTCCTTTATACTGCTCTTGACTATAATCTTATCTCACCTAACAGGTGATCAGCAAACAATGACCCACTCCTCTTGGCATAGCTTCAAAAGTATGGAGTTTTTTGCATAATCAGAGGTGGGGAATTTTGCATTCAACCCCACCCCCCGACATTCCCCAGGAAAACCACTTAACACTTTTTGTTCCAAAAGCCCATTCTTGTCTAGCACATTGTTCAGTATAGTCCTTTGAACTCCCAGCTCTCTCAGCTCCCCCTTCAAAATGTTACACACAATCCCAGTTCACAATAATATATAAACCAGGGGTTCTCAAACTTTTTCTTTCTGAGGCCCTCCCAACATGCTATAAAAACTCCAAGGCTCACCTGTGCCACAACAACTGTTTTCTGCATAGAAAAAGTAGGACCAGCATTAGGGCGTAGCAAGCAGGGCCTGTGAAGCTAAGTTGCTCAGGCTTTGGCTTCAGCCCTGGGTGGCGGGGCTTGGAATCCCAGGCTTCAGCCTCATGCGGTGGGGCTTCAGCTTTCTGCTTGGGGCCACAGCAAGTCTAATGCTGGTCCTGCTTGGCGGACCCCCTGAATCCTGCCCAGGGCACCCCAGTGGGCCCCGGAACCCTGGTTGAGAACCACTGATATAAACCATTTATTTAATACAGTGGTCCCCAACCTTTCTGTTGCTATAGCATATTCATGTTCCTAGAAGAGTGTGGCAGGTGCCAGAGGACCAGCCGCCAAAATGCTGCCGAGAAGCGGCGTCATCAAGAAGCATCGCCGTCAAAATGCCACCAAGAAGCGGCAGCATTTCGGCGGCTGGTTGTCTGGCAGCCACACTCCTCGGCGGCGGGTTTTCTGGAGGAAGTGCTCCCCTCTCAGTAGGCGGGCGCACATAAATGCCCCAGCGGGCGCCATGGCACCCACGGGCACCGCATTGGGGACCACTGATTTAATACAATGAACCCCAAAGATAATGAAACTTAATTCTATAAGGTCTCCCCGGGATATGACAGGAGATTGCCCTGCCACACTGTCCTCTATACCCAGGGCCCTACCAAATTCATGGTCCATTTTTGTAAATTTCAGTCATAGCACTTTAAAAATCTTGAATTTCACAGTTTCAAATATTTAAATCTTAAATTTCCCGGTGTTGTAATAAAACATGAATACGTATTTAAAAACGGCAAAATATAAACATGTAAAGCCCTTAAGACTCTGCATTTCTCAAACTGGGGGTCCCGACCCAAAAAGGGGTTGCCAGGCTATTGTAAGGGGGTCACAGTATTGTCACCCTTATTTCTGTGCTGCCTTCAGAGTTGGGCAGCCAGAGAGCAGTGGCTGCTGGTTGATTGCCCAGCTCTGAAGGCACCACTGTGTACCCATATAGTATAGGGTACTTTTATAGTATAGGGTAAACGTACACAAGAGACCAGATTTCACAGTCTGTGACACATTTTTCTTGGCCATGAATTTGGTAGGGTCTACACCTGGAATAGTCTCCATGTCTTTGTCTACCAAGAACTTTCTCCCCCTGCTTCAAATTCACCTCTTCACGCAACCCTTCCTCCCTTTTTACCATCCACACTGCATCCCTCACTTGTACTGCTGTGTTTGTGCAACTTGTCTTATTTAGACTGGAAACTCTTTGGACGAGGGAATGTGTCCCTATAGGTTCACTATGTATTGTGTAATTGCCCACATTTGCAAGTTACCACACAGCTTTACAGCACTAAATGATTTGTAATAATCCAAGTATCATGCTCATATTCTTTTTTAATCTAAATTATAATTTTACTTATCTAAATATATAATTTAGATAAGTAATCCATTTTCTTTTGATATAATTCAAACAGCTTGTATGTAATCTGAAACACTTCTCAGAATGGGTCAACTGATTTTTCAAAATCTGCAGTTAAATTAAGATAATCAGCTTTAAGACAGCTGGCAACCACTATCTTGATGAGAAGTAACAGATTGTAAAAATCTCCTTCCTTTACACTTTATTGCTTGTTCAATCCAGAGAAAGCCTTCACTGTACAGCTAGTACCCAATGTGCAGAAACATTTTAATACTTAAAGTATAAAAGCAGAATGGAAACTTATTTTACAGACTCTTGGGCTTTTCATTTCTGGCTTCTGATACCAATACAGCCACAAATTGGTGCTATTCAATTGGAAGGTAGCAATTTTTAAAGAAAGTATTTTTCAAGAACAATTTCTTTCCCTGTTTAAAACAAAATGGATATAATTTTCTTTTCAAGTAGGTATAAAATATAGGGGAAAAGTACAATTTAATCTAAAAAACCCACTTAAATTTGTTCTGCAATTAGATGGCTTCAAATTTTTCACTGAGTTCTGAGGAAAAACTGAAGTCTGAATGAAGTCTTGATAAGCAGGTGGATCATACTGAAATTTAGTGGAGAAAGACCTGGCCACATGTGTCTAGAAACAAACATATAGTAAGGAAGTGAGATTAAAAGGAACCATGCAGGGGTCAGGCATGACAGAAATCCTTTGACTTACCAACAGAAGAACTCTGAAGAACCAGTGCCCCTAATAGTGATAGTTTCTGCAAAGGTTTGGAGAGGAGAAAGAAGGTACCAGAGCCCTATACTCTCCATGCTAGCCAGAGAAGGGGAGTGCATAGCACACACTCTAAGATGGAAGGCACTATTACACCAGCTGGTCAGGAATTTTTTTTCATCATCACAGTTTTTCCATTGGAAAATTAAACATATCTGTTTTAAGGAAATTTTTGTTGGGAATGTTTCTCAGATCTAGGATGGATTCTCTGGTTTTAACCACAGAAAAAATCCCACCTCAGAAAAGCCAATAGTCTGGTGGTTAGGACTCTCACCTGTGATTTGAGAGGCCCAGATTCAAGTCCTCAATTTATTTCATGTCATATAAATAATTCTGTATTCACTGGGCCAGACAGACAGGCTGACTATAGTTCTTATGGCACTCACATGGGACTGGGGGAGGAAGTGGGGGAGAGAAGAGACCTCTCACTTTTTATTAAACATTTTGAAACGTCTTGATTTTGTCCTGTTGCAGAGTAGAAAAGTTTCTGAACTCTCACGGGAAAACCATTTCCCATCCAGCTCTAGGCACAATCTCTTTTCCCCATCTCTCTGAAAAGCTGTAACTCTGCTAATCATGTGACATCCATCAAAGCCCCTACATCATTTGTATAAGTTTTACAGTAGCTGTCAGGAAGTTCTAAATTCTAAAGCCAAAGCAGACCCTTAAATTCAAGCACCCTCTCCTGCACCAAGTATAGGTCTGTTTTCTATTTAAGAAAACGCGGAAAAACTCCTTCTCCTTTGCATGCGTCGGAGTCCATTATGCCACAAGCAGCTGACTCAACAGACTGGTGGAAACAAAACCCTATTATCTTTCCTATGACCAGGAACTTACCTTCTGAAAAGTTGTTGATCAATGTCGGGATACCTACTCTGAAGAGAGCTGCAGATAGTTCCTGACTACACAAAGACTCCCATTCCTAAAATTATACAGTAAGCTTGCTAGTAGTTAGATATCAATACTAAGTGTTGATAAAGAGGTTTCACGATTTTATTTTTAAATAGGAAATGTGCATTCCGTCTTAATTTATACACACTATTATAGTAGGAGCCAGAAGCAACCTAACTCTTTCCATTATAAAAAAAAAATTATTTAAAAAAATATCCCGAACACCCACCTTCATTGTTTGCATCAGAACTTTGAAATTTTCCAGAGAGAAAGCCCTGTAAATCAACTTTTCATAAGCAACTAAGGTTTAATAGTCAATTTTCTCAGAGAATATATCTGATTATATCTGAACAACATAACATTAGCCCAAGGTTAAAACAGCAGCAGAGATCTAAAAACACCCCATACCTTTCCTACAGTTTAGGAGTAGATCCTACCCTCTCCAAACTTTACTGCTAAAAAGAGCTAACTTTTAGATCATTTTTACATGCCTGAAATCAAACAACAGCAGAAACTCTTATATTGTCCTGTAATTCTTTAAAGGATAAAGATCTTGAAATCTAGTCAGTTTAAAATAAAATGGGAGAGTTTTTCACTGGTGCAACCCCACAATAAAAAAGTCAATGTTTGTAATTTTCAAACCCTTTCTTTTTTGGGGGGGAAAAAAGAGTGCTTCTCCCCCACTGCTGTCCAATTCCCACATAAACAAGAGGGGGAAATGGACTACAGTGAAAATGACTATAGAGCAACAGTTCTCGAACTTTAGGAACCCGAGTATCCCAATTTTGATTTAAAAATTTGAGGACTCCCCAAACCCCCACCCCCACTCCACACCTTCCCCAAGACCACACCCCACCTCTTCCCACCCCCTGCCGCCCCTCCTCTTCCCTACCTCTTTCCTCCTCCTCCCCCAAGCACGCCCCATCCCTGCTCCTTCCCCTCCCTCCCAGTGCCTCCCTTCACCCCGCTGAACAGCTGTTCCGCAGCATGCAGGGAGGAGGAGGAGGAGGAGGAGGAGGAGTTGATCAGCAGGGTCAGGGGCCTCAGACATGATTCACTGACCCCCGGGAGTACCCTCACGGACCTCCAGGGATCCTTGGACCCCAGTTTGAAAAACCCTGCTATAGAAAAATGCTGTCAAATGCACAAAATAAAACAAAAAAACTGATGTTTCATTTATAGTTATATTGAATGTAACTTGTAAGAGAAGGTAAAATATTCATATATGCATGATTTGAAGTTTGTGTCCCGTTAAGAAATATTTTCATTTACAAGAATACCTCTGAAGTGTCTTATTGAAAACTCAGTTTTATAAAAACACTAAGACTTTTTTCCTTGAAAGTATTAGAAGTATGGTTAATTATTCTAGTATTACATATACAGTCTGTTAAATGCAAGATACGTAGGTTAGGTGTTCAAACACATATGCAAAAATAGTCACACTCTAAACTAAAAAGAGCTACCAAAGTAACCTAGCAAATATTTTACAGAACAAACTGCAATACAATATAATAGTTTTTGTGTTTCACACACCTTTCCTGCTGCATGCCGATCTCCTTTAAAAATGATGCTTTCCTCATTTACCGGAGGTAGGCCTTTCAGAGATTCAATTATTACTAAAATACAAGAAGATTTAAAATATATTAACCTTTAAAAATGTATTTACCAAATTATTTTAACAAGAAGCAGTAATTGCAAATAATAAAGAGCATGTTTAATTATAAAACAGCTTTAATAAAATCAAATCTGTGGATGAGACACCGATGCATATTCGTCATGAAATATACATGCATTTTTGTTGCAGTATCAGATTTTATTAGCAAGATGAGGAGTTATAAAAGCACCCACCCAAGAAAGAACAATAACTCCAAGGTTATATAATAAAACCTCTCTTACAATACTCTTGCAATACTGCAAGAATGACACATTGATGGAGATTCTAGGTAGGAAGAAGAGAAAAGGAAAAGTTATGTACAGGACCAATATTTATATTAGACCTTCATGGGGGAGGGAGAAAAGTGAGAAGAAATTAATTCAGATAGAAATTTTAAAAAAGGAATAAAAGAAGGGGGAACGATAGAATAGTTTCACATACTAGGAGCCATCATAGGTAAGCAAAACTTGCCTCTGGCCCAAAACATAATGTGGATTCCCTGATAGCTTCTCGTTTTTCAAGTGAGGGCAGCGGGATCATATGAAAAAGTAGCAAGTCACTAGTTATCACTAAGTATAATTTGACTCTGACAAGTTTGTGGAGAAAGTAGTTTGCTGGTGTAGATTTACTTTTGGATGCAATCATTCTGAAGACTGAAGTTATGTCCTAGACTACGGGTCTTTAGCATGTTTCAAAGACTGTTCAAAGTGTGTTGGTTTGTTGGATGGGTGGAGGCGGGTTTGTTTTGGGTAATTTTTGGTTTGTTTGTTTTAAAGAAAAAACAAACAAACAGTTTGGCTAACTACAGTGATAAATCCTAGATCAGAATGACCAAATAATGCAGATTAAATGCACAACAATTGCATGGTGCACTATTTGAGTTGCACTCAATCTCCACCATCTTCCCCCAGCCAAAATTGACATACCAGTCCCATGAACACAGCAAAAGTTGTTACCTTCTCTATAAAGTTAGTTTGTTCTTGCTTCAAAGATACTGGGCCTTTGAAGCTTAGCTGCAGTGAAAATATTTGAGCACACCTGCACAGCTAACAACTTCAAAGAATGGCTACTGTATGTATTATTGAAATATTTATAACTATTTAAAAACCATTATTTACAATTTTTAGAACCTTCCCCAAACCTATTATACTCAGTTTGAATTACAGGACCAGCTGCATCACCTGGTAGAGGATGTGTTAACAGCTTCTCTAAAAAAAAAAAGTCACAAGAATCTTTATAATTAAGTGCTCTTCAATCTAAGTATAGGGGTCACCACCAGCTGCCACTATGGTTTATTATAAGTAGGGCCCTACCAAATTCAAGGACCATAAAATCTGGTCTTTTGTGTGCTTTTACCCTCTACTATAAAGATGTAAAATTGGGCGTCCTGATCCAAAAGGGATTTACATGGGGGTCGCGGTATTGCCACCCTTACTTCTGCACGGCCAGGTGCCCAGCTCTGAAGGCAGCGCCCTGCCAGCAGCAGCACAGAAGTAAGGGTGGCAATAGCATACCATGCCACCCTTACTTCTGCACTGCTGCCTTCAAAGATGGGCTGCTGGAGAGTGGCAGCTGTTGACTGAAGGCCCAGCTCCGCAGGCAGCAGCGGCTCTGCCTTCAGAGCTGGGCTCCCGGACAGCAGCTGCTACTCTCCAGCTGCCCAGCTCTGAAGACAGTGCCACTGCCAGCAGCACCACAGAACTAAGGGTAGCAATGCCGCAACCCCCGCTATAATAACCGTGCAACCACCCCACAGCTCCTTTTTTGGGTCAGGATCCCTACAATCACAACACTGTGAAATTCCAGATTTAAACAGCTGAAATCGTGAAATTTACAATTTTTAAAACCCTAGGACCGTGAAATTGACCAAAATGGACCATGAATTTGGTAGGGCCTGAATTTTATAAAAGTTATAAAATTTGAACCTAGCTGTTAAAATACCATGTTAGTCTCCATGAGGCTTGAGAGCTGCTTCCTAGATACTGCTAGGCAAAATTCTCCAGCTTCAGTCCACTGAGCACACACACATCAATGTGGAATACACAGCTGCATCTACTTGAAGAATTATTAACTTTGTATGTTTTAAATTACGTACAAGTGCCATGGGCTTCAGGATAGTCACTTCTCATTATAAGACTGAACAAAACAGTTAAATGACTCAGTCTGAAAAGATGCGAAAGGCAAAGATGACAAAGGATGCCTTGTCCCCAGTGAAGTGAACGGTTGCCAGAGCATTTCCAGAAGAGAAGGTGTGCAGCAATTAAGTGCTAGAAATTTGCTGCATGGGAAAAAAAGAAGGGAGGCTGCCTGTAGGAAAAGTAGTGTTCTGCAGACATGGTTGTAGGTCTAGGCCAAATTCTCTCTCTGGTGCTTGTGTTAACTTAATTTTTGGTTATAAGCATTATCCTTTGAAGACGGAACTGTGGATACATCTGTACTTTGTTTCTTCTGAGTCAGTACATCTCAGTTAATGGTATATTTTTTTTAAATAATGCTACCATCTTTTTCCTTCCTTTTAAAAAGGTCATCCCAATATCCTGCATTGTGGTAAACCTCCCTTCCAGCAAAGAACTAGACTTGTCAGAAGGGAAGCTCAGATGTGCCAAAACACTATGGCACAGAGATTCTAACTTCACGTTATGTTGTCGCTATAAATATGGAAGCTTTATTGCTTCCACACAGTGCTGCTGTTAAAGCTAATTGTAAAGTGATTAGATTCCTGACAGAGAGCTATAATACTCCATAACTGATGGAAGCTTACTAGAGTGGTATAATTGAACAGGCACTGAGCAGTACCTTTTTTAAAAACAAAACAAAACAAAAAAACACTGATTATGGCAATCTATTATAGAACATTTATGATACTGCTACCTTAGAATATTTAATGAACATACCATACCATAAGGTACTCTTCATGTACCTGAAAGCCATTACCTTGTACCGAGGTGTTTAGCATATGTTTAGAGCAGTACCAGAAACAAGCATTCCTAAAGATATAACCACCTCAAAAGGCATCGGGGATTATTTGTTTCTAAGAATTGGTATCAGATAGCCTAAAGGCTACAATTAAGACACCAGTATAAGAACTAGAATAAATGAGGAAAAAAGTTCCCTGGAATTGGACTTATAGCATTTCCTTTAAAGAGCTATTTAGGATGGTGGGACACTCGCACCTCTAAGGGGAGGACCATGCAGACAGGACAGGCTGTCTCAAATATTAATACATTATAAAAACTGCTACAAAGTTATTGTTCTAACAGACCTATTCCTTTAAACACATATGCAAAAAATTCTGTTGTTTTAAACACATAGTTTGGTAGACAGGAAATAAGCCTACTGGATTCTTTTAATTAGATTTCTTTTAATGTATTTTCATCTTTGAGGAAATGGAAGTTTATTCCTTTTGTAGTCTCTTTTAAAAAAGAGTTGACTGTATTCACGGGTTTTATTTATTGTTGCTGCTTTACTGCACGTAATTTAAGATCTGTTCCTTTATTCTAGAAGAAATTAGTGTTGATAGTTGCTGGCCCACAGAAACTCAATGGGCCTCCTGGGCACAACATTCAGGAATACTAAATCCAGACTCAATGGTAAATTGTCCCCTCTTGAGGCAACAAAATGCTCAATTAAACATTCTCATTGTCTTACCATTAAGGTAGACTCTTAATCACTTAGGCCTTGTCCACACTGTCAAGTTTCTGCGTAGCAAAGCAGCTTTCTGCGTTGTAACTCCCGAGGTGTACACGCTGCCACGCCACTTAGTGCTCAGAAACTGCACAGTTGCAGTGCTGTATAAAAAACCACCCTGATGAGAGGCGTCCAGCGCTGTGGTGCCAGTGTAGACACCCTGGTCAGTTACAGCGCTGCGCCACAATGCCTGTTCTCGCCTCTCTGGTCATCAGTTTGAACTCTACTGCCCTGCCCTCAGGTGACACAATGGGAGCCCCACCCCATACATTCCTTTGCAAATCTGAAAGTCCCCTTCCTGTCTGCGTGATGCATGTAGTGGTCTCAGCGCATCTTTCCAGGTGGCCATGCCTGATCCATGCACCAGGCAATCCACTCCTTGGGGCAATATCGAGTTGCTGGACCTCATCAGCATTTGGGGAGAGGAGGCTGTCCAGTCCCAGCTGCGCTCCAGCCATAGGAATTATGATACCTATGGACAGATTTCACGATGCATGATAGAAAGGGGCCATGACCGGGACACACTGCAGTGCAGGGTCAAAGTGAAGGAGCTGCGGAACACCTGCCACAAGGTGTGGGAGGCAAACTGCTGCTCCACCCACAAACTGCCAGTTCTACAAAAAGCCGGACCGTGATGCTCGGTGGCGACCCCACCTCCATTGCGAAGGCCATCGTGGATACTTCGGTGGTTCGCATGCCAGTCAAGAGTGGACCAAGCCAGGAGGAGCAAATCTTGGACAAGGATGTGGAGCGGGACCCAGAGGGAGAGGATGACTCGGAGGTCAGAGATGCATGCAGCCAGTTCTTTTCTACCCCAGAAGAGGCTAGCCAGTCACAGCTGTCGGAGCTTGGCTAAGTGCAAACAGAAGAGGAGGCCCCTGGTAAATGGCTTTGATTTTGGGAAAAGCGAGTTGTTGGGGGCGGGAGGGTTGCAGAAAGCAGGGTAGAGTCTGTACGATGCACATACCACTACATGCCTAGTCTGAGCGGTGGAACAGGATGTTGATTGACTTCCTCACTTCACAGGAATCTGCTTCAGAAATCTCCAGGAAACTCTCATGGAGAGACTGGGAAATCAGTTGCCACAGGTTGTTTGGCAGAGCTGCTTTGTTTCTTGCCCCATTAACAGTAACTTTCCTTCACCACTCTGCCGTCACTGGGCAGGGGGATGGGGTACGACACCATTGCTGTACACAGGCGAGCCGCATAAGGGCCAGGGCGGAAGCCGCAATCTTGGAGAAGACCCTCCCTTGATTTCTTGCTCACCCTCAGCAGCGAGATATCTTCCATAATGAACACAGCCTGTGGAAAATGTGGGGACAGGAATGATTATCAGGCCCCCCTCTACAGTGCTAGCTCTCCCCAAGAGCCACATGCTCAGTGTACAGTACAGTCCTGGAACACTGATTTACCCTGCGGTTACTCACCATTTTGGGGGTCTTGTGGCTCATGTGTGATTGCCTGGGGTCAGCCAGTTAGTGACAGGAATGTGAATAGTGGCAGTGTTTTACATCAGTGGTCTGTGTGTTCTAAACAATACTGCTTGTGTAAAATGTTTTGGCTTCACAGAGATGATCTTGTGAGATCAGCCTCCCTCTTTGTTATCGCTGGCTGAATGGCTGTGCAGAATTAGATAGCAGCCATGAAAAACTAAAGAGGAATTTCTGTGTGATGTCATGATGCACTCCGCCGCTGAAAAACAAGAATTGAAGGAGAGGCACGACAGTGAGAAGAGGGACCGAAAGGAGAAAGCGGCACGCCAGAACAAAGCCACGGAGCGGCTCTTAAACATTATGGAGGTCCAACTGGACGCTCTCCAGGCGCTACTAGCACTGCAAACCGAGCAGCTCCACTCCCGCCCTCCCCTGCAGCCACTGTCGCAAAACTCTTTCCCGTGCGCCCCCCCAGACACCGTGAACTCGCTCTTATCAACCTCGGGGCTCCAATCTGTACCCGATGCATTCTTCTCCTGCCCCATCACAGCCCAGCCTTGCAGACTCCCAGTACCCACCACATTCAACACCCATCCCTCTGCAGTTTAGTCCTGCTGAAGTGCAGTACCCACTGCACTGTGCTCCAAAGGACAAGGTTGCATATGATACCTGGACATTCACAAATCTTTAACCGTCCCGGGACCCCACCTCCTCCTGGGACCTTCTCCTCTCTCATACCCTTCAGTGCTGATGTGTTATTTTGTTTCTCTCCCCCCTCTGGTTGTTTTTTAATAAAAGAATTGTTTTAGTTTGAAAGCAATCTTTATTCCATTAATTGAAAGCAAACAGAGCCCTGCAAAGCAACAAGCAATTTTCTTAAACATTCACAATGCATTGTCCCCACCAATCACAATCACCTCCTAGCATTACAAGCACTTAACTCCCGAGCATAGCAACAATTATTAGTGGCTTTCAGTTTCAAATTGCATCCCTGGATCCTTATGGCCTCACGCTGTGCCCCTCTAATAGCCCTGGTCTCTGGCTGTTCAAATTCAGCCTCCAGGTGCTGAGCCTAAGCAGTCCAGCCCTGAGTGAAGCTTTCACCCGTCCGTTCACAAATATTATGGAGAGTACAACACACTGCTATAAGCATAGGAATATTGTTATTGGCCAAGTCCAGCTTCCCACATAGGCAGCGCCAGCGGGCCTTTAAACAGCCAAAAGCATACTCAGTCATTCTGCACTTGCTCAGCCTGTTGTCGAACCGCTCCTTGCTGCTGTCAAGGTGCCCCATGTATGGCTTCATAAGCTATGGCATTAAGGGATAGGCAAGGTCTCCCAGGATCACAATGGGCATTTCGACTTCCCCTATGGTGATCTTTGGGAAGAAAGTCCCTGCTTGCAGCTTCCTGAATAGGCCAGAGTTCTGAAAGATGCATGCGTCATGCACTTTTCCGGACCAGCCTGCGTTAATGTCCGTGAAATGCCTACGGTGATCCACAAGCGCCCAGAGAACCATAGAGAAATACCCCTTCCGATTAATGTACTTGGTAGCTAGATGATCTGGTGCCAGAATTGGAATATGCGTGCTAGCTATTGCTCACGTGCCGCCCCCCCACCCCTCACTCACAGTTAGGGAAGCCCATTTGTGCATAGCCATCCACAATGTCACACACTTTTCCCAGAGCCACGGTCTTTCGTAGCAGGATTCGATTAATGGCCCTGCACACTTCCATCAACAGGAGTCCAAAAGTCGACTTTCCCCACTCTGAACTGGTTAGTGACCGATTGATAGCAGTCTGGAATACCCAGCTTCCACAGTGCAATTGCCACGCCCTTCTGCAACGATAGGGCAGCTCTTATTCTCATGTCCTTCTGCCACAGGGCTGGGGCAAGCTCATCACATAGTCCTATGAATGTGGCTTCCCTCATCCAAAAGTACTGCAGCCACTGCTCATCATCCCAGAAGTGCATGACAGTGTGATCCCACCACTCAGTGCTTGTTTCCCGAGCCCAAAAGCAGCGTTCCACTGTGGTCAGCACGTCCATGAATGACATAAGCAATCTTGTGTCGTAGCTACTATGCGTGGTGAGTTCAATGTCAAACTCCTCTTGCCTTTGTAGTTGAAGGAATACCTCCACTGCCACTTGTGACGTGTTAGTAAGAGCGAGCAGCATACTGGTCAGCAGTTCGGAAGCCATTCTTGCAGTCCAAAGAGGCAGGGCGCACAGTACACAAACCGTTGAAAGATGGTGCCAAATGTGGGCAGAAGCACAGGGATTGCTGGGAAGCGAAGAAATGCATCACAGGGCATTGGGACAGCACCCAGGATGCCCCGCGACCCCCTTAGCAGCAGAAAAGGAAGAGATGCTCTGTCGGATAGCTACCCAGAGTGCACCGCTCCAAATACCGCTGCAAGGGCCACAAGTGTGAACATGCTCTTGCGCAGGCAGCTGCCAATGTGAACACACAACAGCTCTTTCCCTTCAGTGCTTTCTGAGCAGTGATGTAACTGCCAGCGATGTAACTGTCAGCGTAGACATACCCTTAATGTCACTGCAAAACTTCACTAAACATATCTAAGCAGCAGCATTGTTGGTAATCTTTTTGCAATGGGACTTTAAACAATAAAGTGCCCCAGTAGGCTAAGTTAGTAAAACTGCTATAAGTACAGTGTGTTTCTGACTGTTAGATGTCCGACTTATCAACCAAGTCTGCAAGCATGCTATCATAAGACTACCCGACTTACTCAGTCTCTGGGGGTGTAGGAAAACTGAACTACCTTCAGTTCTCTCATAAGAAGCCAAAGTGAACAGTAAATTAACATACTGGAAGTTTGTGCTTAGTTCAAACTCACACAAGCGAAGACACCTTAAAAAAAAATTCACATATGCCTTTTTGCACCAACATAAACTTTCCCCACTCCTCTATGTATTCTGCAGCAAAACAAACCCAAGTTCTGTGGCACTCGGAACACAGCAGGCCAGAAGTTCTACAGCAGCTTTAGGTACATTTTAAAATGGAGGTTTTATTGTACTATTTGTTTTCACAGTAGTTGTGTTATTTATTCTAACATTAAAAATTCGTTCACTACTGTGATAAATGTGGACATTTTTGGTAATATTTTTATATCCATATGTGTGCCTCAATCTACCCACCCACATTGTCCTGCTATACACCGCCTGTCACGGAGGGGGCGGGGGGCAATAAGGGATGGGGATGGTTATGTCACATATTCTGAGTTGGTAAGAAGGAGCCATCAAGAACTGAACAGAATCAGAACATAGGAATGGAGAATCTGGAAGAGACAACAAGACACTCAATGACTGAACATTTATGATTAACATCTGGGAAGCCAAAGCAGGCTCAGTGTGTGAACAGCGTGGTTACAAGCAAGAAATAAAGGAATGAAGTGTCAGGTGGCTGTTAAGAACTGGGCTTGGGAGTTTGGGACACAGAGGGTATGTCTACACAGCAATATAAGCATAGGATTAGTGGGACTTGAATCAGCAGACCCAAGTCTAGTAACCACATCCCAGAGTCCCTAGCACCCTCCTCCCAGTGAAATGTGGCTGGTCTAGCTCTAGGACCATGATGTACGGTGAGCAAAATTTTACTGCTCAAAGTGAAAGTTACAGGAAGTTTGATCTGCTCACCAACAGAGCCTGCTGAGCAGTCACTTTGGTCTGTGCACTTTCAGCTACTGAAACCAGCAACATGAAGGAGGTGCCTTTTGATGAACTTCTCTTGCCTGTGCTTTCACTTGTGTGTCAGGAAACTGGCAGAGCATTCGTGAGGCACTGGTAACTCTTTAAGTGGCATTTTATGTCCCACCAAAAGGTACCTGACAGAGGCGGCAGCAGAATACCACCCCCTACCATAGACTCATACTGGCAGATGCTATAATTGGCATAGCCGCTGATACCATCTTACACAGACCACTGCTTCTGGCACAGGGCCACAAGCACAGATTGGTAGGACCACATCATCCTGGGATGACCAGCAGTGGGTCCAGAACTTTTGCACGAAGAAAGCCAAAATTCTGGAGCTTTGTGAGCAGAATCCTCCAACGTAAAGACACACCTCTGAGGTCACCTTTGCCAGTCCAAAAGTGGGTTGCTATAACTGTCTGGAAGCTGATTACCCAACTGCTACAGGTCCATTGCCAACCAGTTTGGGGTTGGAAAGTAGATGGTGGGTAAGGTAGAGGCGGAGGTTTCTGAGGCAATCAGGAGTCTGGTTTACCCCAAGGAGGCAGGCATTAAAGATATTCCTGAGGAAATTACTGATTTTTGAGGGAACGGGGTTTCCTAACTATGCCAGGCTTATTGAGGGGACTCATGTGTCTACAGTTTGCCCTCCTCAAGAACCACGAGTACATAAATCACATTGTTATGCAGGCACTAGTGGACCATAAAGGCATTTTTATGAATGTGAACATGGGCTATACAGGAAAAGTTCACGATGCCAAACTGTACCCTTATTTCAGAGGCCCTGGCAAAAAACAGGTTTAAGTAGCAGCTGTAGAATGGCTGTTGAATGTGCTTTTGGCAGATTAAAATCACATTGGAGGTATCTACAAACCCATTTGGATGCCAGTGTCATCAATGTTGTCCACATTATTGTCACTTGCTGTGCTCTTCACAACCTTTGTGAAGCCAGAGGTGAGCCATTTCCTCCTTAACACGCCTATGACAGAAAGGGGACACTGGAACAGCACCCTCAACCAGAAAGCACAGCCACCACCACGGGAACTGGTTGTACCTAGGCAGCAGAGGTCAGGGGTACTTTGTGTTTTCACATTATGGACTTTAATGTCCCAATGGAAGAGGGGGAATAGTACCTGTACAAATGTGCTTGGAGGGGAGTGGGCTTCATTACCATGCAATAGAAGTCAATGACACAAATAATGAATTTGGTGAGGGGGAAGGGGTAGCAGAATGGCTGTACAGACCATATTTATTGAAATATGAACCGCTATACCTAGCTAAATAGACGAATACTGCTTGCTCACTAATGCTTAATTGCTCCTGAACATGTTTTAAGCTGTATTAACTCAAATCATGATTGCAACAGGTGATGCAGTGATAACAAACTTGCTTGAAAACATAGCATGCTTTATTTGTAAAAATGTCTTAAAATATTAAAACACTCAGTCTTGGGCAGACCAGCTGCCATTATAAAACGACACACACAAAAAAGGACCCAACACAATCTACTTCTACATGTCCCCATGCCCCACATTCTCATTTCCCTTCTATACATATTTTCCCCTCACTTGACAGCAGGGGAGATGGGTGGAGGTTTCCACTGGAAAGGGGTTGAAAAAGAAAGGCCGCATGGTGTGTAGTTGTCCTGCCCCACACGTCATGACTCCTGAATGCACAAGCTGCCCCAACATGGGGATATTCAAGCTACTGCTGGTATGCTGCAGGGTGATCATGCCATGGTGTGGGGGAGGCAGCAGAAGCTGGTGCTCTTGCAGTGATTATGGACAGGAGATGCTGGAACAGTTCTCTCTGTTTAGCTCTGTCCTCTTCCCTTAGCTACCATTCCTGTTCCAAGAACAGTTTTCAAGTGCCTGCTCCCTCATTGAAACCCTGTCTTCCACTTGGGCAGCAAACATTAGCCTTTCCTGCTGCCTGTCAGCATGCCATTGTTCCAGTCTTTCAGCCCTTTTCTTCTGGTACTGGACCTGCACGTCTACCCTCTCAAGAACATCAACCATAACATCATGGAAACACCTCCTTTCAGAATCATCCATGAGGATACGTTGGGCTGCGGATCAAGTTCCTGAAGAACAGCAGGCAACATAGCTTGAAGGTTCTGAAATAGGACAAAGAAACTCAGGGTTACTGGCTAAACTAGCTCTGTGCAAGAGCACAGAATTAATTATTGTGGAATCTGAAGGACATAAAATGTAACATTTCTAAAGTGAACCAACACATATTGTGAGGGGGATACTTCAGTCCTCATACTGTCTCCAGACATAGCCAACTTAATTGCAGTGAGAAGTGCAGAAACAGTGGTAAGTTTAAAACACTAATCTTTTTCTGTTTCAAAAAAAAATAACCAAGTGCCATATTTGGGTGGGCAGAAAGGGGTATAGTGCCTTTGCTGCAAAAGGCTTTTTCTGACATTTTAGGCCTTTCATATTTTGGAAGACATAACTGTTTTTCTGGTGATCTATTGGCAGAGGGAGATGTTATTCCAAGCTGGGGGATGGAGACCTGTAATATATACAGCTCATGTATTCAAACATATAGTGACTGAGCAGCACATTTGTGAGTGGAGTGGATTGGTCAGCTATATGGGGGGGCCTGGAAAATATGCCTTTCCCCACAATGTAGGTAACTATCTGGAGTTTCTGCTTCAGGAAAAGTTTTCCGCTATTAGCAACCAGGTTTGGGTCAGAATCCATGAGGGAATTAACACCATGCTGTGTTTGCTCATTTAACAGCTTGCACTGTTACTGCTGCATGCAAACACACTGAAATCTGCAGCTTTTCTCCCTCCCACATCCGGCACAGTTCTGGGGGGAAAAACACTCATACTTTGGAGACATGATTTTGTGACCCGCAGACTGCATGGATTACCTTTAATTGAATGGACTAGATTTGGAAATAGAATACTGTTTCCCAAACACACGCACACAGTTCACTGTTCACAAGTGGCTCAGTAGACCCAGGAGGAGTGATTACAGAGCGGCAAACTTCTTATTACTGAAAGGAAAACAAGAATGACCCTAGCAACCATCTGTGACATAGTTAAAATAACTTTTTCAGCTGTCTATGAACATTTCAAATTCCAAGTCACCATTTTGAACTCCATTGGGGGGAAGACAGGGAAGACATCTATGTGCTGTTATAGAGTCAGCCATTAGTAACCGAACGCCGATAGCCAGGCCTTATTTTTGCATTGCTTCTTATAGCAGAACTCTCTCCCTCTACTGTAATAATAAACTTTACATTTGAGTCACACTTACCAGGCTCTGGGTAGCGTCCGTCTCCATCAGGTTCTCTGCAGGTT
This sequence comes from Lepidochelys kempii, assembly GCF_965140285.1. Classification (NCBI taxonomy): domain Eukaryota; kingdom Metazoa; phylum Chordata; order Testudines; family Cheloniidae; genus Lepidochelys; species Lepidochelys kempii. The sequence continues at coordinate 64,939,394 of NC_136383.1, forward strand.
TGTCAGTGGGCTGTTCCTTGTCAGGGGTGGGGAATGGTGGAAAGCAAACAGTTCTTCCAAGCAGTGTTGGAGAATTTGCTGTTGATCCTGATCCACAGCCTGCTCTGGGACTTTTTTCATTAAAAGGAGAGTCAATTCAAGCTCCACACTGGTAGCCTGTTGCTGGCTCCCATCAGTTCCCATGCTGCATTCAGGGGCCAGCAGGAGATACCCCTGCTGACTAGGTCATCATGAAGCAGAGTTAATTCTGTGCTGGGTGCAGTGTCCAAAACCCAAAGACATCATAAAATGGGCATGTAAAATGGGCATGTTGATGAGTTGCCTGAGGTGTGGTTCTTGTCCCTGGTCTTCCAGTACTCACTCTTCAGCCTCTTAATACTCTCCCTGCACTGATCACTTGTCCAAAAAAATCTGTAGAGCTGCCAGTTTTTTAAGCTATTTCCTGGTACACATAGTCAGACCTGGTGCTTTTGCTGAAGTCCACAATTTACTGGCCACCAATCTGGTTGTGCTCTCGTGACCATGAAGCAGCTCGCTTTGCAAAAGGTTTGATCAGTTAGCTCTCCATTGCAAACTCAGGAGGCTCTCTGACAGTGTGCTTACAGACTGATGATCAGAAAAGAATGGGTAACGCTGACATGAGCTGTTGCTGTTTGCAAAGTGGGGGCGGCTTCTTGTTTTCAATGGAGTGGATTGTAGATTCTTGGGATAGAAAGGACGAAGGAAGTTATCCCATGGAATTGTGGGATTCTGGCTAACTCCCGGGACCTGAGTCAAGCAGGGTTGCATTTACACTGCAAAGCATTAGGACTTGGACCCTGTATCCTGGCTTAACTCCAGTTCAGACCCTCCAGCCCTGCATAGTCCTGCAACTCTGGATCCAAACCCTAGGTTAGCACAACTGCAGTGCAGATGCAAGAGGAGTTAGGCTGGAGCCCAGGCTCAAGAATGGGCTTACATTGCAATGTAGACATATCCAGAGACAGATATTGGGAGACAACATAGATCTCAGAAGAGAATGGAATCTTGGGACCATTGCTCCCACCAATATGGATTCTGACTTAGACTTGGTTTTAACCTTAGACTTGCTCACCTAAGATCTGCCATATGTTCTATTCCAGTTGACTAATAAATGCCATCTTGTTTTGAAAAGGCTGCTTGCTTCACTACAAATACTTTCCTGGTTTCATTGCTCCTTCAGAAGGTAGAGCCTCTCTCAGGAGTCTGATTTCAGTTGGACTTTCTGTTGAAAGCCACAGTAAGAAGTGGGTGTGCTACAGCCCAAAAGTTCAGACTCAGAATCGGGGGTTGCATGACCCATTCTGAAAAACTATGGTTGGGGCCTCACACACTGAAAGGATTGCTCCAATCCCTTTAAATCTGTGACATATATTTTACTTTTCAGTGCACCACAGACTTTTGTATTTACGATGCATCGTTACATTGTAGGCAGTATGAAGTTGGATGTTTTGCCAGTGCAGCAGGGACAATGTAGACTTTAGTATCCAAAAGGAAGAAGGACACAGTTAGAGATTGTGGGATAAACAAACTACCTGAAGACGAGGCCATAGGGAGAAAGCCCATTCCCAGAAGAATTAAAAGGAAAGGAAAACAGAGGTGCAGAGAGGTACTGACCTGCCCATGCCTCACAGCAGGTCAGTAGCAGAGATGAGAACCTAGGACTCCTGATTTAAATTCTTTATACCATGATACCTTGCCTAAATTATGTGAAATGCTAATGACTAAAGTGATAATTGAAACAGTTGACTCACATTGCCATTATAACGTTTCAGAACTGACAACCAATTGAGATTACTGGGCCAGTTCACACTTCTCAACTATTACATAAGGCAGTCTGCAGACTCAGGGCATGGGGCAAGCTCATCACATAGTCCTATGAATGTGGCTTTCCTCATTCAAAAGTTCTGCATCCACTGCTCGTCATCCCAGATGTGCATCACGATGTGATCCGATCACTCAGTGTTTGTTTCCTGAGCCCAAAAGCAGCGTTCCCCTGTGGTCAGTGCCTCTGTGAATGCCACAAGCGATCTCGTGCCATAGCTAGTACACGTGGCAAGATCAATGTCGCACTCCTCTTGCCTTTGTAAGAAATAATTCCACTGCCATTCGTGACATGTTAGTGAGAGCGAGCAGCATACTGGTCAACAGAACCCTGAGCTCTGAACAGCCTGAGACCAGGGCTATTAGAGGGGCACAGCACAGGGCCATAAGGATCAGGGATGCCTTGAGGCAGCAATTTGAAGCTGAAAGCCACTAATATTTGTTGCTATGCTCAGGAGTGTAGTGCTTGTAATGCTAGGAAGTGATTGGTGCAGACGATGAAATATGTAGGTTTAACATAATTCTATGTTGCTTTGCAAGGCTCTTTTTGCTTTCGATTAATAGAATAAAGATTGCTTTCAAACCAACACAATTCTTTTATTAAAAAACAACAACCAGAGGAGAGAGTCAAACAAACAAACAAAAAATCAGCAGCAGTGAGGGGGATGGGGGAAGGGAAGGTCTCAAGATAGGAGGGGTCCCAGGATGGCTACAGACATGTGTATGTCCAGGGATCATATCCAACTTTCCCCTTTGGAGTACAACGCAGCAGGTACTGTACTTCAGCAGGACCAAACGGCAGACGGCCGGGTGTTGAGTGCAGTGGGAGTCCGCAGTGCTGAACTGTGAGTGGGGAAGAGTGGAATATAGCGGGTATAGACTGGAGCCAGGAGGTTGATAACAGTGTGTTGGAGGTTTGGGGGGGGCGGGGAAGAGAAGCATGGGAAAGTTTTGCGACAGCAGCTGCAGAGGAGGGCAGGCATGCATGGAGCTGCTCGGTTTGAAGAGCTAGTATTGCCTGGAGCGTGACTGCTTGGTGCTCCAAAACCTTTAAGAGTCGCTCTGTGGCTTCATTCTGTCACGCTGAGTTCTCCTTTCGGTCCCTCTTCTCACTGTCCCGCCACTCCTTCAATTCCTTTTTCTTGGCAGCAGAGTGCATCATAACATCATACAGAAAGTCCTCCTTAGTTCTTCTTGACCACTTTCTAATTCTGCAGAGCCGTTCAGCTGCTGCTAACAAAGAGGGAGGCTGGGCTCCCAACGTCATCTCTGTGAAGTTTAAACGCAACATTTTACAGAAGCAATATTGTTTGCAACACAGAGAACACTGATTCAGTGATTTAAAACACAGCCAGTACTCATACACCTGACACTAACCGGCTGAACCCAGGCAATCACACATGCCACAAGACCCCCAAAATGGTGAGCAGCTGCAGGGGCAAGGTAAATCACTCTTTCCCAACCCTGCTGTACACTGGGCATGTGGCTCTTGGAGAGAGCCAGTACTGTAGGGGGGAGGCCTGATAATCATTCCTGTCCCCACACTTTCCACAGGCTGTGATCATTATGGAAGATCTCACTGCTGAGGCTGAGCAGGAAATCGAGAGAGGGTCTTCCCCAAGACTGCAGTTTCCGCCCTGGCCCCTATGCAGCTTGCCTGTGTGTGGCAATGGTCTCCCCCCCGCCTCCCGACAGCAGAGTGGCGCAGAAAAGTTACCGTTAATGGGGCAAGAAACAAAGCAGCTCTGCTGAAGAACCTGCAGCAGCAGATCACCCAGTATCTCCACGAGAGTTTCCTGGAGATCTCTGAGGGAGATTCCCGTGAAGTGAGGGATTCAATCAACAGCCTGTTTCACCGCTCAGACTAGGCATGCGGTGGGAGACAAGCCTGCTTTCTGCAACTCTCCTGCCCCCAACAACTCACTTCAGCAATTCCCAAAATCAAATCCACTTACCAGGGGCCTCCTCTCCTGTTTGCGCTTCACCAACATCCGACAGCTGTGACTGGCTAGCTGCCTCCGGGGTAGAAAACAGCTTCTGGCTGCATGCCTCTCTGACCTCCGAGTCATCCTCTGCCACTGAGCCCCCCTCCACATCCTCGTGCAAGATTTCCTCCTCCTGGCTCTGTCCACTCTCAACTGGAATGCAAGCCACCGAAGTATCCACAGTGGTCTTCGCAGTGGAGGTGGGGTCGCCACGGAGTGTTGTGCCCAATTCTTTGTAGAACCAGCAGTTAGTGGGCACAGTACCAGAGCAGCAGATTGCCTCCCACATGCCTTGTGGTACGTGTTCCGCAGCTCCTTCACTTTGACCCTGCACTGCAATGTGTCCTGGTCCTGGCCCCTTTCTATCATGCACTGTGAAATCTGTCCATAGGTATCATAATTCCTATGGCTGGAGTGCAGCTGGGACGGCACAGTCTCCTCTCCCCAAACACTGATGAGGTCCAGCAGCTCGACATTGCTCCAAGTTGGGGATCGCCTGGTTCGTGGAGCAGGCATGGCCACCTGGAAAGATGCACTGAGACGACTGCACGCATCACCGAGCAAACAGGAAGGGGACTTTCAAAATTCCCAAGGAATTTACGGGGTGGGGATGATCGTTGGTCACCTGAGGGCATGGCCATAGAGTTCAAACCGATGACCAGAGAGGTGAGAACAGGCATTGTGGGATACCTCCCGGAGGCGAATTGCAGCACTGTAGCCCCGCCGCAGAAAGCTGTACACCTCTCATTGGGGTGGTTTTTTAAAGTATTACAACTGCGCAGTTTCTGCACACTAAGTGGCATGGCAGTGTGTACACCCTCAGCAGAAAACTGATTTATTGCTCAGAACTTGCCAATGTAGACAGGGCCTCAGGAATACACCACCCACCCCTGCACTGGTTTACATTTGGAAGGTTCCTTTGAAGCCATAAGGACTATAAACTTAGGCCAAAATTTTAAAAGCCTGTAAAGTCAGGCCACATCTAGACTAGAGAGTTTACAGGGGCAAGCTGTACCGATGCAGCTTCACCACTGTAAGATCTCCCACATAGCCACTCTATGCCAACAGGAGAGAGCACCTCCATCCATATAATTAAACCATCGCCAATGAGCTGCGGCGGTAGCAGCTACGTTGGCAGGAGAGTGTCTCCCGCTGACATAGCGCTGTCCACATCAGCACGTCTGTCGGTGTAACTTATGTCGCTCAGGGGTGTGTTTTTCACACCCCTGACGTAAGTCATACCGACAAAAGCGCAAGTGTAGACATAACCTCAGTCTCTTAAAATTTCATGTAGACAACTAAATACAAGTGATTCTCAGAAAATAAGCAACTGAGGAAAAGAGATTAGGCCCTATTTTATTCCTTTTACTTCCTTCCAGAGGATCTATATCATGGTGACTATCCTTCCAAGCAAGGACAACTGAACTCAGCTTCCTCTCAAGATTCATTCTGACTCCTTTGAACAGCTAGAAAATGCAAGGGGACTGTGGACATGAAATCTCTTTAATATAAACTGCCTGTATCTATGCTTTCATCCACTATACTTCACAATCCCACGTGGGCTCACCCTGCAACCAGAACAATACATGAAACACTTCTGCACTTTAGTCATGCTCTATCTTATGACTGCTGGTACTAGCAACCAATACCTGGGTCAAGGTGCCAGAAGCAAAGTAATAAAAAATGTGAAAAGGATGAACAAATGCACAGTGCAAGCACTGTGGGAGAAACACAAGGTTGTTTCTCTATCACCATATACTGAAGGAGAGAGGAGAAAGCATTCTGGCCTACATTGCTACAGAACGTTGAAGGCTTTCCTTCATTGAGAGTGCTAAAGGAGTTGGCGGATGTGATTGCAGAGCCATTGGCCATTATCTTTGAAAACTTATGGTGATCCAGGGAAGTCCCGGACGACTGGAAAAAGGCTAATGAAGTGCCCATCTTTAAAAAAGGGAAGGAGGATGATCCTGGGAACTACAGGCCAGTCATCCGCACCTCAGTCCCCGGAAAAATCATGGAGCAGGTCCTCAAGGAATCAATTCTGAAGCACTTAGAGGAGAGGAAAGTGATCAGGAACAGTCAGCATGGATTCACCAAGGGCAAGTCATGCCTGACTAATCTAACTCCCTTCTATGACGAGATAACTGGTTCTGTGGATGAAGGGAAAGCAGTGGAAGTGTTGTTCCTTGACTTTAGCAAAGCTTTTGATACTGTCTCCCACAGTATTCTTGTCAGCAAGTTAAAGTAGTATGGGCTGGATGAATGCACTATAAGGTGGGTGGAAAGTTGGCTACATTGTCAGGCTCAATGGGAAGTGATCAATGGCTCCATGTCTAGTTGGCAGCCAGTATCAAACCGAGTGCCCCAAGGGTCGGTCCTCAGGCCGGTTTCGTTCAATATCTTCATAAATGATCTGGAGGATGGTGTGGATTGCACCCTCAGCAAGTTTGCAGACGACACTGAACTGGGAGGAGTGGTAGATACGCTGGTAGATACAGAGGGACCTAGACAAATTGGAGGATTGGGCCAAAAGAAATCTGATGAGGTTCAACAAGGACAAGTGCAGAGTCCTGCACTTAGGACGGAAGAATCCCATGCACCGCTACAGACTAGGGAAGGGACCGAATGGCTCGGCAGCAGTTCTCCAGAAAAGGACTTAGGGGTTACAGTGGACGAGAAGCTAGATATGAGTCAACAGTGTGTGCTTGTTGCCAAGAAGGCCAATGGCATTTTGGGATGTATAAGTAAGGGCATTGCCAGCAGATCGAGGGACGTGATCATTCCCCTCTATTCGACATTGGTAAGGCCTCATCTGGAGTACTGTGTCCAGTTTTGGGCCCCATACTACAAGAAGGATGTGGATAAATTGGAGAGAGTCCAGTGGAGGGCAACAAAAATGATTAGGGGACTGGAACACATGACTTATGAGGAGAAGCTGAGGGAACTGAGATTGTTTAGTCTACAGAAGAGAAGAATGAAGGGGAATTTGATAGCTGCTTTCAACTACCTGAAAGGGGGTTCCAAAGAGGATGGATCTAGACTGTTCTCAATGGTAGCAGATGACAGAACGAGGAGTAATGGTCTCAAGTTGCAGTGGGGGAGGTTTAGATTGGATATTAGGAAAAACTTTTTCACTAGGAGGGTGGTGAAACACTGGAATGCGTTACCTAGGGAGGTGGTGGAATCTCCTTCCTTAGATATTTTTAAGGTCAGGCTTGACAAAGCCCTGGCTGGGATGATTTAGTTGGGGTTTGGTCCTGCTTTGAGCAGGGGGTTGGACTAGATGACATCCTGAGGTCCCTTCCAACCCTGATATTCTATGATTCACCATCCTATATACCTTCTAAGGGTATGTCTTCACTACCAACGTTAAAGCATAGTCGCAGCACCAGCACTGGGAGAGAGCTCTCCCAGCACTGTAAAAAACCCACCCCATGAGGGGAGTAGCTCCCAGCACCAGTGCACTGTCTACACTGCCACTTTTCAACACTGAACCTTCCATCGCTCAGGGGAGTGTTTTTTCATACCCCTGAAGCGAGAAAGTTTCAGCGCTGTAAAGCGGAAGTGTAGACAAGACCTAAGACAATTTAAATATAACACATGGGACTAAATCATGGAGCAAAAGTTCTCACTTTAAAGTGAGTTTTGGTTTGATTTTCCTGAGCTTGTCACCTAAAACTCAAAAAAAAAAAAAAAAAAAAACCAGCCAACTTGACACCTTGGTCCTTTGTCTATTGCTGTAATCATGCTGTGTTCACTTGGTCAACCTCCTTTGGCTTCCCAATTACGTGTTAATGTTGGGTCACTGAGGGTATGTCTACACAGCAAAGAAAAACCTGCTGTTTCGTTGCTGTGTAGACATCCAGGCTCAGGCTGGAGTGCAGGCTTTGGGACCCTCCCACCCTGAAGGACTTTTCTTTTGCTGCGTAGACATACCCTGAGTTTCAAAATTGTCTCTTCCAGATTCTCCATTCATATATGCTGATTCTGTTCAGCTCTTGATGGCACTTTCACAGTAAATCAGACAGTGACGTAACAATGCAATAGCCACAGAGGGGCATTCAGCAGAAGTAATGGACAACTTACCCTAGTTCTCAGTTACTGAGGGACAATCTCCACTCATTGATATATTTTGCTTTCCTCAACCAAATCTCTGTACAACTTCTCATGAGTGATGTACCCGAATACTTGGATACTAATATCAAAACTGTAGTCTTAAATGTATTCGCCTAAATTTGGGTTATTGCTGATTATGTACTCTATGTATCATATGACTTTTAAAAACAAACTCTATTTGTGGATAATCTAAGCACTATACCCAGATGTACAAACACTCTTTTCTCAACCTATGTATTACATAATTTTTTTAACATTAGCTTTAATAAAATGTTTCTGTTCAGTAGAACAGTTTGCATTCAATGCCCTACCTTCTTTTCTCTTACATTCTGCAAGAGCATGAAGTCAAAGGAAATGGAGGACTGCCTTAAAAAATGTGATAGTGGTAATAAACACTGTTCCCAAAATACTGATAATACATAACATACATATTTTAAATGAAAATACACACACCCCTATACATATCCTTCAATTCTAGTACACTGATATGAAGCTTCTTTTCCAAGTAGTTCCAATTCTCATGAATACATATATAAATAAATTTATTTTCATTTAAACAAAATAAGAGAACTATATCTTGCTTACCCAACTGCTCAATAATGCTTGAAACTGTCCCAAAGGGCTTCAGCTCAACATCCTCAGGCAGAATTATTGTCAAATCTTCAACAGGAGGTGGTCCCTGCTAATATAGAAGAAATTAATTTTCAAAATATAATACTTTGTGGTTAGACATACCCTGCCAACCACCGAGGAATGATTTTAAACATTTCACTTTTGTAGTTCAAGAAAAAAGGTTATGGCTAATTTCTAGTAATAATTCATTCTAATAAATGGCATTCAAACAAAATTGTTCAAATTAAAGAGAGCTGAAATTACATCTGGGGAAATGTTATTTTACGTATTTTTTAAATACTTCCATGCCACGGCACTGCTGCATGACATCTAAGACAGTTTTACTCAACCAGAGAAGATTAACTTGAACACTTAGGAGAAATTTGTTTTTAAACTTTACTTTCTGACATGAACTTTTAGGTGATTATATAATCACATCCATGTTAAACACTGGAAAATATTTCTGTAGCAGCAGACAAAAATGGTATTAAATGCAGCACAGCAGAGATTAAAAATCTGATATAACAGCATGAAGAAGAGTGTATTAAACCTAAAAATTACTGAATTATATAGGATACTAGTACTGCAATAAATTATTAAGCCTTTAGTAAGAAGATGTCTGAGCTGTTGTCCGGCACACAATAAAACAGCCTATGAGAACATTTTAAAAATATGTTTAAGGTTGTTTTACACCGCCCCCCGAAAAAGATACATAGGTACAAACCACTACATGTAATATACTTATCTGAAGTTATATCTATACTGCAGTCTGCAGATGTGACTGCAGCAAATGTAGACATACCCAGCACAGTCTTGACCTAGCTAGATTAAAGCTAGTTTGAGTAACAATAGCCATGAAGCTATAGCGGCACAGGCAGCAGGCACTGAATTACATACCCCTGGGTGGGCAGAGCTACCCTATCCAACCACCAGTCTGCGATCACACCTCTTGAATGCAGCATAAGCGTACCCTAAGATTCACTCCGTGTAACAGAAGGTTGAAAGACCCATCATAGTACAGCAATCACCACCACCCTCCAAACTTAACATTTTTCTCTAAAACCATTAGCATACAAAAACTTAAAAATACTTAAAATTGTATTAATTATCCTCATCATCCCATTTTATTGTATTGTGCTGATATTGTTAAGAGGACATCATGTATAACTTTTCCCTATATTCCTGTAAATTTGCTACAGACCTCTTATCTTATGGTTTTAAGATAATTTACACGTTAGTTCACTCATCCTTGAATCCAATGTCTTCTGGATTCTCTTGGGTAGAGTTTACAAATACCCATCAGACCTCAAACTCTGAGCTTCATTTTTGTTATTTTTGCCCTCCACAATCAGGAAACCCCACAGTACTAAAACCCAGATAATAGTGAAGACTCCTTTTATCCAGTTTCCTAGGATGGACTTGTATACTAAGATAAACAATTTTGATATCATACCTCCCCAATCCAACCAGCAATGGGCCTAAATCTACAATGTTTGTGCCACATTTCAGACATTTTAATTATTGGAATAAATTTGGATCGGAACAGTGGAGGAATGGTTTGAGGGGTTTTGTATAACTACAGTGCTTCCCTTGCATCAACATCATTATAGGCTTTGGCAGTTGTATATAGTACTTCATCCAACACTATTCGCTCCCCTACCCTGGGATATCGTTTCATACCATTCTAAACTTAGATTAACAAATTTTCACTGAATTTCTATATTAGCAGAGACCATACTTTTAGGAGGGCTTCGGGTATACAAAATGTATTTCAGGGATAACAGAGTAAAGCCAATGATTATAGACTCACATAAAATATGCAGGGTCCTGGCCTCTCCTAATGGGAGAGTAGAAGCTAGCTACCTTCAATATATGTTTTCTTTGGGTAGAGAGGAAACATCTAAAATAGACTAGTAGTCTGCTTCTACTCTCAAGCAGAACCTCAGACATTTGGTGTTGTGCCTGGTTGTGAACAGATTTCCCGAGGTCTCTCGTCCATCACCGATGTCTTTAGAGACCAGCTTGTCTTGCAAGTGAGGAGGAAAAACTTTAGTATCCAGCTAATTGGTTTCAATTCTAGAACACTGATATGTGGCTTTTCCAAGTGGTTCCAATTATCATGAATTGTTAGGTTGCTGAAGTGGGATTCTCCATCCCAAATTGGGTTGCTGATGAAGCTATGGAGTTTAAAGTTACTCCTTTCAGGATTCAGAGGGGTGGCCGTGTTAGTCTGTATCAGTAAAAACAACGAGGAGTCCTTATGGCACCTTAGAGACTAACAAATATATTTGGGCATAAGCTTTCATGGGATAACACCCACTTCATCAGATGCATGGATTGGAAAATACAGAAAGCAGGTATCAATATACAGCAAATGAAAAGATGGGAGTTGCCTTACCAAGTGGGGGGTCAGTGCTAACAAGGCCAATTCATTCAAGGTGGATGTGGCCCATTCCCAGCAGCTGACAAGAAGGTCTGAGTATCAACAGAGGAAAAATTATTTTTTGTAGTGACCCAGCCACTCCCAGTCTTTATTTAGGCTTAATTTGTTGGTGTCAAGTTTGTAAATTACTTCCAGTTCTGCAGTTTCTCATTGAAGTTTTGTTTTGGTTGAAGAATGGTGACTTAAGTCTGTTATTGAGTGTCCAGGGAGAATGAAGTGCTCTCCTACTGGTTTTTGAATGTTATAATTCTTGATGTCTGATTTGTGTCCATTTATTCTTTTGCGTAGAGACTGTCCGGTTTGGCCAACACTCTGTCTACCACAAAAGATAGGAGAGCTTCTCTTGGGAGAGTCAATTTCAACTTGGCAGATGTTTTGCTAGCCAATATTGCAGAGCTCTCATCTTGAGCTGTGCATTGGGGTTATGTATGTAGCTGAGGCTATTAGGTCTGAGGAAGAACACTGCTGTCTAGTTGAAGTTCTCTTGACATCTAATTATTGCTGACTGAATTTTCAGGAAGGGCTCCTCTGTAAGAAAGGCTCCTCCTGCTTGAAAATCCAGAATCACGTAATGAAGGGGAATTTCTGTGTAGCAAGTACTTTTTTCCCTCAATTTATTCTGAGTCAGTTTCTCAAAACAGTAGCATGTGAGAGACATATTCCTGGACAGATTTCTAAATCGGGGTATACAGGGTGTCACAGTTACAGGGCAAGCTGCACTTTAGACCCCTTTTAATCCCTCTTGAGTGCACCCTGCAGGTGGGAGGTCTGGCTTTCTTTACCCTCTCTTATGGGAAAAACCCATGCAGTTCACTCACTCAGACTGGGTCTCCCCCTTTAACAATCATGTTAACCCAACAGGACCAACTATGTTTGGCACCTGTAAGCCCTTTTCCTCTGGGAGCCTGTGACATCAGCTGATTAAAGTGACTCAAAAACAATCCTCAAAACAAATTATTATTCATTCACCCAGAGGTACATAACACCTAAAGCAAAAGATTGAAACAAAAAGTCCTATAGACATAGGTTTTACCTACATTGTCATGTTTCCTTGCAAGCTTTTATACACACCCTTTCAGCCAGTTACCTCCAACTTTGAGTTGGGGGAGACAGCCTGACTACTGCAGTTTCTGTGACTTTCTAAGGCCACGTCTACACTATCACTATGTCGGCAAAATTTATGGTGCTCAGGGATGTGAAAAAAATAACTCACCCCTGAGGGACATACGATAAATTTCACCTGCATAAGTGGTAGTGTACACAACACAATGTCGGTGGGAAAGCTGCTTCCACCGACATAACTACCACCCCTTGTTGAAGTGATTTTATTATGTTAACAAGAGAGCTCTCTCCCACCGGCATAAAGCCTGCGGGAGGAGATGGGGGGAACGTGGCTCTGCAAACTGACCCTCTCTGCAAGCACTGCCCTTGCAGCTCCCATTTGCTACAGCTACCCGCTCCCAGCCAATGGGAGCTCCGGGGGCGGTGCTTGCAGGCAGGAGCAGTGCATGAAGAGAGACCCCTACCGCCCGCCCCCTCCCCCAAGACCATGCTGGCCGCTTCTGGGAGCGGCTTGGGGCCAGGGCAGGCAGGGAACATGCCTTAGCGACAACCCCACTGCATCACCGGAGATTGCGATCAACTGGGAGATCCTCTAGGATCAACCAGTCGATCGCGATTGACCGGTTGGTGACCACCAATGTAGATATTATTCTGATGCTTTATCCCTCCCTAAAGCAAAACAGCTTCTGGGATGAAAACCCTGTTTGTAGAGAGATACTAATATGGCTCTGCTCTCATATAAGGTACTCATTTGGTTTCACAGCTTTGCCAAGCTTGTGGTTGACTATATTATAGTGAGCAACACATCCTTAACGTTTCAAAGGTGCTCATGGGTCTTCAATGCTAAATAGTGTAGTAAATTTAACCACAGACAAGTACCAGCTAACAAAAAACACTCAGAAGGTAAATCAGCAATATTACAGAACCAGACAGACCATTGCTATAGCTACAGAGCCTGTCATCGTTTGACTCAATCAATTTCCTTGCTTTTATGGGGTGAAGTCCTAAACACAAAAAAAACCTACAAAAGTAGAGAACACTAATGCTAGTCCTCAGTCTTGATAAATCTCATTATACTTCAGTGTGCTCTAGGCAAGCACACTATCTTATATACACTCAAGATGAGCTGGTAACAATAGGACAAGGACACGGCAACAGGCTTAAAAATTCTGAATTTCTTTGCTTTTTCCATATTGAAGTTTGTTCAAAATGTATATATATTTAATTGGTATGCATTTAGGAGAGTCCCACACAATACACAGAAGATCAATAAAACCCATAGTATTGTATGATCCTATTCCAACCCCATCTAACCCAGTATCCCGGCTGACAATGGCCAGCACCAGCTGTTTCAAAGGAAGATGCAAAAGCCATTCACAGTAGGAAGGTATGGACCATCTGCCCCAATGAAGATCTCCTCCTAATCCTTAATAGTTTGAAGTTTGCTTAAGCTCAAAACCATGAGATATCTATTCCTTCCAAGTTACTTTGTTTGCATTAAATATTACAACTCTGAGTATTCAATAGTGATATTGTCATCCAATCCCTCCAAACCGTATAAATTCTTGCCCTCAATGACACATAGCAGTACTGAGTTCCACAGTCTAAATATGCATCAAGTGAAAAAGCATTTCCCTTTTTCAGTATTCAGTTTGCCACCTTTCAATTTCACCACCCATTCCCTTGTTCTTGTGTTGAGACAGGGAGAACAGAAGCTCCTGGTCTATCATCTCTATATGCTTCATTCTTTTACATACTTCTGTCATGTCCCTTCTTATTTGCCTCTTTTCCAAAATAAACAATCCTGAGGAGTTCAATCATTTTCACTGCCCTTTTCTGAACACCCTCTAACTCAGTAGCATTCTTTAAGTGAGAAGATCACTATTACTGCACACAGAATTATAGATGAGGGCATATAATCAATTTATATAATGGCATTAAGCTATTTTATAATCCTTTTATTCTTACTTCATCTAAAGTAGATTATGGCTAATTACCCATCCTCATGTTATCAGAAAGAAGCCAGTTTTAAATATCTTAATTAGAATTTAGTTCTCATCTTGAAATAGGGAGTAATAATTACAGAAATATTTAATAAGTTTGTACCATTTATGAAACTCAGGAGCAAAGAAAAGAACAATTAGATTCACATCAAGATGTTTCATCTGCAGTATTTAGAACAGAACTAATTGCAAGCACACAACAAAATATAAAAATCTATAACAAGTTCTGTTACCCATCAGACAATTCTCATTAATATGAATGGAGACGAGGGATGGTCAGCATAATCTTTGAATCCTTCCGGAGCTTAAGAAGAGCCAACACATTTGGGAGGTTCAAAACTTACTTTTCCAAGGTTTGATAACTCTACAAACATTTTAAAATAATTTGTAAAACTTGCAGAATACATCCAAGTTTCACAAGTCCCACATTTGAAAGAAAAGATTTAAATTTTAAAACAAAAACAAAAAAAAAAAAGCCAGGGAAATCTTCCTGACACAAATGATGAAGGAACACACTAACAAATACTTCCAGATTAGTGACAAATTGCTTTAGAGAGCCTTCTAATGGACCTAATGCAACTATGAACAGAAGATATATATACTCATATTTTGAGTTGTGTGAACTTCTCACTTAAATTGATCTTATTTAATACACTGAAATGTCTCTGAAAATTCTGAAATATTATACAAGCTTGTAATTTATAATGAATGTTAATTATAAGTAGTCTATATGTCCTCTAACAAGTCTGTCTATGAATGACTCATTGTGAAGTGAAAAACCAATAAATAAGTACAGCCATACTAGGTCAGACCAAGGGTCTATCTAGCCCACTTTTGTGTCTTCTGACATTGGCAGGTGCTGGATGCTTCAGAGGGAATGAACAGAACAGGGCAATTACTGCACGATGTATCTAGTCCCACCTTCTGGAAGACAGAGGCTTATGGACACCAAGAGCATGGGGTTGCATCCCTGACCATCTTTATGGACGTATCCTCTATGAGCATATCTAATTCTTTTTAAAACCCAGTTATACTTTTAGCCTTCACAACATCTCCTAGCAATGAGTTCCACAGGTTGAATGTACGTTGTCTGAAAAAGTTCTTCCTTAGGTTTGTTTTAAGCCTGTTTATTTTGTTGGGTAAGCCCTGGTTCTTGTGTTACATGAAGGAGTAAACAACATTTCCCTATTCACTTTCTCCATATCATTCATGATTTTGTAGACCTCTATTATATCACCCATAGTCATCTTTTCCAAGATGAACTGTCAGAGTCTTTTAAATCTCTCCTCATAAGGAAGCTGCTCCATACCCTAATTTTTCTTGCCATTCTCTGTACTTTTTCCAATTCTAATATATCTTTTTCTGAGATGGGGTGACCAGAACCACATGCAGTATTCAAGCTGTGGGTGTACCATGGATTTATACAGTGGCATTATATTTTCTGACTATCGATCCTTTTCCTAATAGTTCTTTATATTTATATGGTTCTGTTAACTTTTTAACTGTCATTGTACATTAAGTGGATGTTTTCAGAGAAATATCCATGATGACTCCAAGATCTGTTTCTTGAGTGCTAACAGCTAATTTAAGCCGCATCCTTTTGTATGTACAGTTGTATGTTTTTCCAGCGTGCATTACTTTGCACTTGTCAACACTGAATTTTATCTGCCATTTTCTTACCTAGTCACCCACTTTAGTGAGATCTCTCTGTAACTCTTCAGAGTCAGCTTTGGACTTAACTATCTTAAATAAATTGGTATGGTCTGCAAACTTTGCAACCTCACTGTTTACCCCATTTTCCAGACCACTTATCAGTATGTTGAATAGCACAGGTCCCAGTACAGATCCTTGGTGGACCACACTATTTACCTCTCTCCATTCTGAAATTGATCATTTATTCCTATCCTTTGTTTCCTATCTTTTAAGCAGTTATTGATCCACGAGATGACCTTCCCTCTTATCCTATGACTGCTTACATTGCTTAAGAGCTTTTGGTAAAGGACCTTGTCAGAGGCCTTCTGAAAGTCCAAGTCCACTGGATCACCCTTGTCCACGTTTGTTGATCCCCTCAAATAATTCTAATAGATTGGTGAAGCATAACTTCGCTTTACATTTCCCCAACATATTGTATTCATCTATGTGTCTGATAATTTTGTTTTTTACTATAGTTTCAAGCAAGCTGACCAGTCCTGAATTTAGTCTTGCCAGCCTGTAATTGCCAGATCACCTCTGGAGCCTTTTTTTTTTTTTTTTTTTTTAAGTCAGCATTACATTAGCTATCCTCCAGTCATCTGGTACAGAGGCTGATTTAAGTGATAGATTACTACAATAAGTAGTTCTGCATTTTCATACGAGTTCCTTCAGAACTCGTGTGTGAATACCATCTGGTCCTGGTGACTTGTTACTGTTCATCAATTTGTTCCAAAACCTTCTCTCCTGACATCACAATCTGACAGTTCCTCAGATTTGTCACCAAAAGAGAATGGCTCAGGAATGGGAATCTCCCTCACATCCTCTATAGTGAAGACTGATGCAAAGAATTCATTTAACATCTCTACAACAGCCTTGCCTTTCATTTACCACTTTGATCATCCAGTGGCCCCACTGATTGTTTAGCAGGCTTCCTGATTTTTACGTACTTAAAAAAGTAATGCTGTTGGTTTATTTCTTTTGCTAGTTGCTCTTCGAATTCTCTTCTAACCTGTCTAATTACACTTCTACTCTCGACTTGCCAGCATTTATGTTCGTTTCTCTTTTCCTCTGTAGGATTTCACTTCCAATTTTTAAAAGATGTCTTTTTACTCTAACCACCTCTTGTATTCTATTTCACCATGGTGGCATTCTTTCGGCACTCTTACTGTTTTTCTTTTTTAACTATTTGGGATATACATATAGTTTAAGTCTCTATTATGGTTTTTTTAAAGTTTCCATGCAGTTTGCAAGCATTTCACTTGTGACTATTCCTTTTAATTTCCATTAACTAGCCTCCTCATTTTTGTGTAGATCCCCTTTTTGAAGATGAATGCTATTGTGGTGGGTTTCTTTGGGTTTCCCCCCCTACAAGGGGGTTGCATTTAATTACATGATGGTTGCTATTACCAAGTGGTTCAGCTATATTCACCTGTTGGACCAGATCCCGTACACCACTTAGGACTAAATCTTAAATAATTAACTCTGGTACTTCTCAGCAAGTGAGAGCCATAAACCCATTGCTTATTTTATTTTTAAAAAGGAATTTTACAGAAGCTGTAAATATATTAAGTTAAATATATTTAACACGATAACTGAAAAATGTTGGAAAGGTAGCTTTCATAATATACTTACTTCAAGAGGCAATTCATCTTTTGTTTTAGCATGGGAAGATGTGTTATCCTTTCCATTTTGCTGACCATCACTTTCAGCTGATCCAATTGAAAGAGAACATGAAGAAGAGGAGGCAGAAGATGAACTATCAGAATCCGTATCACTGCATAAGACAAAGAACAGGCGTTATAAACATCTATGTCTTTTTTTGTAAGAAAACTCCTATTGTACAGTAAAATAAAAGACATAAGGATTATACTTTCATCTATTATCCTTGGATAACTCAAATAAGGGCACAACACAAGATTAGGCCATGGAACAAAACCACCATCTTTCTTAGATTGTAAGCTTACTGGGTCTATGAGTGTTTACATAGTCCTGACTGAGGTCCCATTTTACTAGGCTTCCTGAACACCACTGTAATAAAAATAATTGCAAATATATTACACACACAAACACACTTTCAATTTATGCAAAGCTATTGTGGTTACAAAACAAATTTAAGTTTATGTGGAGGTGTTGTGTGTCCATTGCTATGTCACCTAAGCATATGACAAAATTAAACTTATAGGTTTAAACTGTCTGCTACAGAGTACACAGCCACCGTTCCTGTACAACCAACAAAAACATTAACATGGAGTCTAGCCAGTCAAGCAAATACTTGCTCCAAAAGATACATTTTGCAACATGCTCTGAAGGTAAATAATTCCTAGCCCTTACAGATAAGGAACAAGTTGCACAGTCAATGACAACCCCCTGAAAATGGCCTCTTTTTACCCTGCAATTATGCATTTAGAGATTTAACAATTTCATCTGTCACAAAGGTATACAGGGCACAAGACATCTTTAAGGTAGCCAAGTCCTAAACCATTAGGCTTTATAGGTAAGAAGCAACACCTTGATTTGCACACACAAGCAGTTAAAAGGAGGTACTTCACACAACACATTCAACCTGTGGAATTCATTGCCAGGGGATGATGTGAAGGCCAAAACTATAACAGGGTTCAGAAAAGAAGTAAATCAGTTCATGGAGGATAGGTCCATCAATGGCTACTTGCCAGGATGGCCAGGGATGCAACACCATGCTCTGATGGTCCCTAACCTGTTTGCCAGAAGCTGGGAGTGGACGACAGGGGATAGAGCACTTGATGATTGCCTGTTCTATTTATTTTTTCTGAAGAACTTGGCATTGGCCACTGTCAGAAGACAGGATACTTGGCTAGTATGCAAGTTCTTATGTTCTTGTTCCACTGAGCAGAGGGGCTCCCAGGTTCTGTATTAGTTAAAGTTTCTGAGCCATCTTCAAAGATAACCCTGAATTTACTGCAGCACTCTGGCCTGGAGGTTGGAAAGGTCTGCCTGAACATGGCAAGGTGTGCAACTAGGGAGCGCAATCAACTGTCATCAGCAATTGTCCAAATTACTTCTCCCCTGAAGGGCTAAAATCCATACGCTGTTTATGTTACAACCTGATATACAGACTGTGTCAGCTCTTTTTACAGGCCCAAAATCCAGAGTTTGGTCAAGAAGACAGAGGCCTAGCAAACAGTGAACAATATTAGCTAAGAAGCAGAACAAACAAAGGACAACCTTGCTTTTTGCAAAGATAAGCTTGGTCAGCAAGAAGCCAGGCGGAAATTATAATTGGGGGCTTTATCTCAAAGTTGCAAACAGACCTAAGGAATGAAAGGGGCCCTGTTTCTTCTGTAGAAGAGGTGCCTTCCTACACACCAGCCTTGAGTTTACGGAAGAAGTTCAAACACGTCCGTATGAGATAGGATATCCTCCCTCTCACAGATGTGCACCTCTCCTCCAAGCCATTGCCAGTGCCTGCCTTAGAAACACAAATGAACTAAAAGACTATCTTTAATGATATATACTTTTCATTTGTCCTTTTGCTTTAACTCCTAGGTGTGTACCTGTCGGACAATCAGGGGAGCTACTTCATTCCTATGGATCCCAAATCAGAATTCAACATATATATTTTATACTAACACACTATATATTGTTTAAAAGAAAATACCTGTGTACTAATTAAGTGACATGTGTTAACCTGAAACTATGGGCAGACACATTATGTAACCTTTCGACCATTGGCTACTGTGCTTATCTTGTCTTGCTGCTAGACCTATCCGGGGTTTGGGACTGCCTACCCCACCAGTTCCTACTACCCATGGAAAATCCATATAATCCATTGTAATCAATTGTTTGGCAGTGTCTCTGAGCTTAATAAGCGAGGTGACACTGTCAGCGCTGTACGTAATAAACGCACGTGCTTGATTCTACACGGTGTCCATATTTTGTTCCTTCATTCCCCCCAAACTACCTTTTCCAACTTCAGCTTCAGCCAACTCTCTAAAAGCCCGTTTCATTGCATTCTCAAAATCTATCTTCTATATCTGATAGAAGAGAGAGAGCAAAGTAGCAGCAGCAAACTATGGTACTACAGCTTAGAACTCTTTGCAATTTCCCAGACACATACTAAAAGGAGAGTAACAAAATGGAATCTCTAGGAAGCTATTATAAAGCCTTAAAGGAGAATTAGCAATATCAATCTTCCAAGTTTCTTCAGAAAGGAAAGAAAAAAGCCACTGCAGAAACAACCTAATTCAGACATATCAGCAACACCTCAGTCAAGAGTAACAAAAGGTTTTGATAGAGCTCCTATCTGGTTGTGAAGAAAGGTCTAATCAACTAAGGCCCGGTCTACATCTAATAAACAGATCAACATACCTACATCAGTGAAGGTCATGAAAAAATTCACACCCTGCACAATGTAGCTAGGTTCACCTATCCCTCACTATAGACACAGCTAGGTCAACAAAGAATTCTTCCATTGACCTAACTACTGCCTCTTGGAGGAGTCAATTTACTATAGCAATAGAAAAATCCCTTCCATCACTGAGTAAGTGTCTACACTTCAGCACCATAGCTACATCATTGCTGCTGTAGCACACCTATAGGGTGACCAGACTTCCCATTTTTAAAGGGACAGTCACATTTAAGCCCTCCTGCAGGTGTCTGGACTTTTTCTTAAAAACAGGCAAACTGTCCCATATTTTCTGTTTCTCCCCTTCTGCGCCCGCCCCCACCCCCCAATCAATAAAGGATGGTCCTGCTGCTGGCCAGAACCCTGTTTGCCAGCTGCCCGGACCAGTGATAAGTGTGTGTGGTGGGGGGAGGGGGGGGGTTCCAGTGGCAGCTGATGGGTGTGCAAGGTTGGTGGCAGGGCAAAGCTGCAGAACACGGGGGCGGACGCTCCCCCTGCTGGTCCATCAGTACAGCCCCCGCTGCGTGCCAGCTCTTGGCCCCTGTCCTGTTTCCAGCCAGCACTGGCTGCGCGCTACAGTGGCTGGTGAGTGCAGGCAGGCACCAGGCAGCGGAGTTACATGTTGCCTCTGCTGCCCACCCATCGGCCCTTTACATGCTGCCCCTCTTGCTGTCCTCTCCCTGCTTTACCCCTTCACACACCCCTCCCAGCCCTGCTGCTCCTCCATATCCTCCCCGGCGGGGTGCGTCCTGCTTCAAGAGCTGTGCAGAGAACCAGCCCCTGATTGGAGCACTCAGCTCACCAACAGCCTTGCCAGCAGGCTCCTTCCTTCCCCCTCTATGTCTGGCTGGGCAGGCACCCAGGGAAAGCCCAAGACCTTCCGGCCCGGGGCACTGACCAGGAGGTGCTAAAGCCCGCACAGCACTGGCACCGGTTAGACTCTCCGCGCCTCAGCTAAGCTCTGGAGTGGTGGTTGGAGGGGCGGGGGGGAAGCGATTTCCAGCCTGTTTGCACCCCAACCCTGCAGGCTCCACAGCACCCTCTTCACCGGTCCTGCCTCCAGGAAACGTGGGGCTGCTCCATCCCCTAGGCACCCTCTCCGGCTGAGCTACCTCTCTGGCTGGGTTCTCTGAAGCCCCTGCAGTCAGATTCCTTGGGCCCTGGTGCACAATGCATCCTTAGGGTTTAACCCCTTCCTGCCTGCGCTGTAGCCATGGGACAGGAGGAGGCTGGGTTATGTTGGTGGCCAGCAGCAGCCTGGAGGTGCCTTTCTACACTGTGCGGGCAGGAACGGACAGGAGCTGCTTCCAGCCACAGGGGTGGGGGTGGAAGAGATGAGCTCTGCAAAGACAGGAGCTAGGTCATCCCTTCCCCTCCTCCTGCCCTGCGGCTGGAAGCAGCTCCCATCCCTTCCCTCCCACACCGTGCGGAAAGGCTGCTGCTGGCCACATTCTGGTGGGAACCCTGGCAGAAATGGGGGTGGGGGGGAGAAGAGAGACACACGGACATGTAACCTTGCGTGCCCCACCCCCCCTTGTACATTGCCACAGGAAGATGTGGTGCCAGGTACAGGAGAGGAGGGTCTGTCCCAAAGGCCCAGCCAGGCATGGAGGGTGGAGAGTGTCAGGCAGGGACAGTCAGGTCAATCACACACCCCCAACACCTATGTAAGAGAGCTGTAGCAGAGTGTGTGTGTCACCCCTCCCTGCAAGTCAAAGAAATGGGCTTGCACTTCAAATGGAAAGTGATGAAGTTTGTGATGGTCTTTCAGGGGGGGAGCTCATTCCAGTGTCTTGTACCATCCACCGAGAATCATTTCTGTGAGGGAGACAGAACTTTTACTATCGTTGTTGAGAGTTCCATTATGCAAGAGGAGAGGGGAACTGTTAACCACAGTCTTTGTCTCGGGATTTTAGGTGGTGTTTTAGATCTCTTGGACCCATAAAGTGCTTTACAGATAAGGACTGAGACCTTGACTCAAAATTATATGGGAAGTCGGTGAAGAGAGCAGAGAACAGGTCTGCTATGATGCAGAGGAAATTCACTGCAGTGTTTCGTTCTAGATAGTGTTTCCTAAGTGCCAAAGGCTTCATGCCCAGGCATATTGCATTGCTGCTGTCCAGCCAAGAGGTGATAAAGGCATGAACAACTGAGACCAAGTCTTTGTACACCAGGATGTGATGGAGTCTCCTAGCCAAATGGAGAGGATAGAAACATTACTTATGATTGTATCCAAGTGTGCATCCTGTAGCTAGTAAATTGCAGCTCCCTAAGCATGCTCAGGACCCCAGCATACAAAACCAACAGGACAGCATATTTATCTCCTGATAGTGAATCTATAGAAGGATTCAAGTCAGTCTGATCCGACTTAGCCACAAAGTAGATGGAAAATTCCTCTCACCAACTGTATTACACTTCTGCTCATATCTGTACTTACAAAGCGAGTCTGTTCTCACTTATCTTTCATACCCCAAGGAACAGTTCTGCAAGCCCATTGTTAAAATTATGACTCCCCATCCACACACTCACCCAACAAAGAGTAGAGATTAGGGTTTGGCTTAAAACACCAGTTGATACGAATAACCTCGACAGTTAACAACCTGCCTTGAATTTTATATTGATTGAATTTTCACATTTTCAGCAAGTAATGCTTAGTGCTCCTCCCTTTCCGCAGGGAAGACAACACCTGTGAGGAGGACAAGGCACAAGAGCACATCCAAGGCACAAGAGCACATCCAGAGGGCTGCTGGGGGACAAAGCCAGCAGAACCATAATCACGGAAATACACACGAATGGGGCAATGATACTTTTCTGATGGTGGAGACTGGCAGGCCCAGGGCTCCGCCGGTCAGCGCTTCCCCAAGCCGCACAAGCGTGAAACTGACAAACCCTCCGCTCAGTTTCGCGGCTGCTCCTGCCAACCCCGAAACTGACCGGAGCTGTGAGGGCCAACGGCCGGCACAGGGGGCGGGGGCGCAGGGGCGAGAATGGGCTACGCACCTGTCCGAGTCGGAACTGCTTTCGCCGGGCTGCTGCTCCTGCAGGCCCTGAGGGCCGGCGCCTCCGCCAGCCTCAGGCGCCGAGGCCTGGCCAAGCTCCTCGCCGCCCCCAGGGTCCTCGTGCCCCAGCTGCGGCCCCGCAGTGCTGGGACTCCCCGGAGCCCCCCCGTTATCAAACTTCAGCGTCTCCAGCTGCTCGACCACCTCCATCTACCCCCGCCCGTCCCCCACTGCAACAGCACGCGGCTAACGGCCACGCGCCTCAGTCTCGCCCCCGCCACCCCAACTTCCGGCTTCCTCCACACGTGCGTAGGGTCTGGAACGACGCTCCGGGGATCGGCCGCAGCACCCGCGCGCATGCGTATTGCGCCCACGGGCGGGCTCACGTCCCCATTCGCCCAGCCTTTTTTCTTTTTCCCGCTGTGTGCGCATGTGCAAAAAATAATACTACTTTAAAAAAAAAAAAAAAAAAAAAAAGCCCGCGAGTCCGTGGGAAGCTGCTCCCTGAGGAGCGCCAGTTCTGCCTTCCCCTCCCCTGGGCGCTCGTGACAGCCGCAGGCGGGGCGGGCCCAAGCAGAGAGAGGGCTTTGAAGGGGCCCCACATAGTCTCCCCCAGTCCCTGACAGTGAGAGTTTGCGAGGGTCCCGCTCTGAGGGGCGGCGGCGCCGCTGTGTGACTCCGCAGCAGCTTCAAAGTCCCCAGCCGCGCACGGTTACATTTTACGCCCCCCCCAAGCCCCCAAAGTATAGGGGAGGAGAGTCAAGTGCGTAAAACGAGCACACTCGACCCCTTCAGCACTGCGCTGTCGGAGGGGTACAGGGCCAAGGCACAGCATGAGGGGGGTGGGTGCATCCCAACGCCCTGCCCCAGGTCAGAACCCCTTACTGCACCCAAACTCCCTCCCAGACGCTGCACCCGCTCCTGCACCCCAATCCCCTGCCCCAGCCCAGAGCCCCCTCCTGCATCAAACTCCTGGACCCCACATCCCTCACCCTCTCCTGCACCCCAACACTCTACATCAGTCTGGAGCTCCCTCCTGCCCGCAAACTCCCTCCCAGACCGTGCACCCTCTCCATTAATATAGTAGAAATGTGCGGCCCATGACGGCGCACCAAAATTCGTGGAGTGGCCCCCCTGCGAAAATTATTGGCCACTCATGATCAAGATGATAGTTCACAGTGGTTTAGAATAGGGTGCCAGGAATCACAGCACGTTGTATTTTCTGTATAAGTCTGGAGCCATTGAAATGCAAGTAATAATATCCCTCAGACTATACTTTCCGTTCCCTCCTCCCCCCAGTAATTTTTTTGTGTTTAAAAAAAATAAAGGGTTTATGGACAATTAAGTTTTGAAATAACACAGAAGCCCCAACATGAAAAACAATGACGTTAAAAAACCTATAAAGGCTTTTTCAGTTAACGATTTAACTCATAATACAAAGGAAACAAAAGTAAAGTGACATGGAAGAAATCTGACACTGCTTTGATGATCCCTCCTCCCCTATTTCCCCCAAGCAGTCACAACTATCAACCATGAGAGTACTCATACATAGCACTTGATAAACCCTATGAGCAACAGTGGCTTTTTTGTGATTTAAAAATAAATCCACATTACAATTTTATTAAATAAGTTAAAAACAGTTACAAAAATGTGAAAATTTTAAAATTTATTTTGAAATATACTTAGAGGCTCACAGTAAAAAGACAATAAAATTGTGCAGGCATTAAAGTCCCTTCGGACAGTTTACCTGGTCATTCTTAATCCACTAATAAGACTTCATTTTTCTGTTTCTACTCCCTCATACTGTGCAAGAAAAAAGTTTCAAATTTTGGCTTAGTTATTCATGCACCTTTACAAAAGTACTTTGCTTCCCTTGGGCCCAATGGTATGAGCACCCTCAAAACACTTACCGGGTTACGTTCAGCCCTAGCGATGGGTGAAAATTTTCAGCTAATAGAAATTTCACCAAAAAATCCCTGTTTCAGATTGTCAAAAACTATTGTGGGGAAGGAACAAAAAACTAAAACACGGATTATTTCTTAATGTTGCTTAAGTGCTCCCCAGAGATAGTTCAATGGTTTGAGCATTGACCTGCAAAAGCCAGGGTTGTGAGCTCAATCCTTGAGGGGACCATTTAGGGATCTGGGGCAAAAATTAGGGATTGGTCCTGCTTTGAGCAGGGGGTTGGACTAGATGACCTCCTGAGGTCCGTTCCAACCCTGATATTCTATGAAATCAAAGCATTTAGCATGTAACAGAAACATTGATGAATGATGGCATTGTAGTGCATTAACAGTGGCCTAAGAACAAGCAAAGGGCCCTTGCCATAATTGAATGCTTTAGTAGTTAATGTCATTGCAATGCTCTATTGAGCTTTTGCAGTAGCACCATTTCCAAGACACATTCTGGCTCCTCATCCTTCATGTGGGGTGGAGGAATAGCTCAGTGGTTTGAGCATTGGTTTGTTAAACCCAGCGTTGGGAGTTCAATCCCTGAGGTGGGCCACTTAGGGATCTGGGGCAAAAACTGGGGAGTGGTCCTGCTTTGAGCAGGGGGTTGGACTAGATGACCTCCTGAGGTCCCTTCCAATCCTGATATTCTATGATCCTATGTAGGAACACACAACAGAACTAGGAGTGTGCACATAGGCTGGGTCAGCTACCTATTCAGTTTTGGAAAGCAGTTCTGTCCTGTGACCACTTGCTATGAAAGTCTTCTCCTTTGCATTCACAGATGTGGAAAGCATAAGCACACTGCTATAATCCAAACATCATGGCCACTTTAGCATCCAGCTGGTTCTAGAGGCATTGCCAATGGGCTTTTGGATGTCTAAAGGTATACTGCACGACCCTTCTGCAGCTACTCTCTGTTGAATTCCCTTTTCCGTGGGTCATCAATGTTGGAGTACAGCTTCATTAGCCATGGTAGTAGCAGGGTTGCCCAAAATAAAGGTCAGCACAGAAGCACCATACACAATGACATTGTTTCAGGGGATATAAGTCACTTCTTGCCACTGTGGTATAGTCCCAACTTCCTGAGCACCCTGGCATCACTGACTTTTCCCGTCCTCTGAAATTGTGCTATTATTTCAGGGATGCTGGTGATGGCAGCTACCTATTGGTAGATCACAGTAGTCATGAGTCAACAGTCTAACACTCTTGCAAAAAAAGCTAACATCATTCTGGGATGTATTAGCAGAAGTTTGTAAGCAAAACACGAGAAGTAATTCTTCTGCTTTACTCTGCACTGATGAGACCTCAACTGGAGTATTGTATCCAGTTCTGGGCAGGAAAGATGTGGACAAATTGGAGAAAGTCCAGAGAAGAGCAACAAAAATGATTAAAGGTCTAGAAAACATGACCTATGAGGGAAGATTGAAAAAATTGGGTTGTTTAATCAGTACAGTAGACTGAGAGGGGACATAACAGTTTTCAAGCTCACAAAGGGTCGTTACAAGGAGGAGGAAGAAAAAAAATTCTCCTTAACCTCTGAGGATAGGACAAGAAGCAATGGGCTTAACTTGCATCAAGGGAGGTTTAGGTTGGACTTTAGGAAAAACTTCCTAACTGTCAGCATGGTTAAGCACTGGAATAAATTGCCTAGGTAGGTTACGGAATCTCCATCACTGGAGATTTTTAAGAACAGATTAGACAAACACCTGTCAGGGATGGTCTAGATCAGTGGTTCTTAACCCTGGGGATGCGAGACTTGCTGGATTTTTTTAGAAGGTAAATCATCGAAAACACAAATTAAGCACAGGCACATAAGAACAACTACTTTGTTTCATCAAACCTATGTATTTATTAACATTATACATTTTTAGCGATTATTGTAATATACAAACAGGTTTAAAGAACTGACCTTCTTCAATGATTTTTGATAAGGGTTTCGAGAACATATTTTGAGAACCAAAGGGGTGCAGGCTGCAGTAAAGGTTAAGAACCACTGATCCAGATAATACTTAGTCCTGCCATGAGTGCAGGAGACTGGACTAGGTGACCTCTCAAGGTCCCTTCCAGTCCTATGATTCTGTGATAGCCTTGTACACCTCTACAGCCAGTGTCCCTATAGTTGACTTCCCCAACCCCGAACAGTTTTGCAACTGACTGGTAACTGTCAAGCGCTGCAAGCTTCCAAACAGTGATGACCTCCCACTTCTGGCACCGGAGTTTGTTGCAAGCTCCTCGCCCAACCCGAGAAAGGTATGCTCCTTCATCCTGATGGTCTACAGCCACTGGTCAGCATCCCAGGTTTCCAAGACAATGTAGTCCCACCACACCATTCTGGGTCTCCGGGACCCAAAGAGACAGTCCACCCATGGATTCCAATCCCAACATTCAAGCTAGCTTTTCCATAGGATGCCATTGGACTTTCATTCTTCCACTAGGCCAGCTGTCTTCAGCGACTCAAAATTCTCCAGAGCGAATGCTTCCAGCGTCCGGTACTGGACCTCTGGAACATTTGTCTCACAAGAAGTAGCAGAAACAAATCCTCACACTCCATGTCTCCAAAGTAGTTTGGAAGAAGGGTGAGATAAGCAGAAGCTGCTGTCACCAAAATGTGTGAAAACATCTTATGTTACCTGCAACATGCAGCAAGGCTGTTCCCAGAGTGCACCTATGATGCAAAGGATTCTGGGATACCACCCCTGAATTCATGGTTCTACTGTTGCGTGCTGAAAAGGGTCAGTTTGGATGTGGGAACATGCCCATGCACAGCATATACCCATGCCTGGAACGGCATATCTGAATAAGTATGGAGTGCCCCTCTAACAGTATACGTACATTTCCTGTGTCCACTTGCAAGTGTAGATGTACCGTTAGAAGCCACATGACTTGTGATTTGTTTAAGAACATAAGAATGGCAATACTGGGTCAAATCAAAGCTCAATCTATCCCAGTATCCTCTCTTCCGACAGTGGCCAATGCCAGGTGCCCCAGAGGGAATTAACAGAACAGGTAATCAAGTGATCCAACTGCTGTCACCCATTTCCAGCTTCTGGCAAACAGAAGCTATGGACACCATCCCTGCCCATCCTGGCTAATAGCCATTGATGGACCTATCCTCCATGAACTTATCTAGTTCTTTTTTGAACCCTGTTATAGTTTTTGAGCCCTCTGGCAAGGAGTTCCACAGGTTGACTGTGTGTAGTGTGAAAAAATACTTCCTTCTGTTTGTTTTAAACCTGCTGCCTATTAATTTCATTTGGTGATCCCTAGTTCTTGTGTTATGAGAAGGAGTAAATAACACGTCCTTATTTACTTTCTCCACATCAGTCATGATTTTATAAACCTCTATCATATCCCCTCTTAGTCGTCTCTTTTCCAAGCTGAAAAGTCCCAGTCTTACTAATCTCTCCTCATATGGAAGGCATTCCATACCCCTAATCATTTTTGTTGCCCTAAATGATTACATGGAAGTAGAGTTAGTTTGCAGACAGGGACCTAACTATGGGCTAAAGCCACAGAGGTAGCAGAAGCTGGCTGTTAATGGAGGGCAGAGGCCTCTGCATGGGGAACAGTGGAGTCAGGGACAGGAGTGGGAGTGGGGTGGGTGCTTTTTGGAGGAGTGAGGTAAGCTACTGAGACTCAACAAGAAGAGTTTCTACTTGCTTCCCAGTCTGACCCCAGGCACCCTGGTGGCCACTTCAGCCTCTCCAGCTTCTGCTCTCACTTCCACCCCCAACATGTATGTACAGTTTACGGGAAATGATGCACAGGAGTGGAAACATAGATCAGCCCCCACAATATTTCCATTGAATAGGTGCGAGCCCTCACCGCCCGTCCCATCCCTGTTCCACCATCCCGTCAAACTGTGCCCACTATAATTGGTAGGAATATGTTTGGGATTTATTATTAATTTGTATTACTGTCATACACCTAGATACCCCAATCATGGATCTGGGCCCCATTGTGCTAGGTGCTGTACATACACAGAACAAACAGTTTCTATCCCAAAGGGTAGGGCCCAGTCTTACAAAGCACAGAGCATCTTTCAGAGTAGCAGCCATGTTTGTCCAACTGCTTGGGCAGGGTATAGAGCCAGTTATAGCCTCTGAAAAGGAGAAGTATTGGACAAGAAGACAGTGTAGGTAGAAAATTAAGAAAGTCTTGTGCTATTTTATTAAAGATTGTAATTTGTTATTGGCCTGATCTAGTACTTTATAGGATTAGGCCCTATATTAAAATAGATCATTATGGAATTAAGAAAAACACTGCAACTATTAATCTATTGGGCAAAGGTACAGTCAATGTTTATATTCAATTAGTTATTGCCATCTCTAATTTGCTCTAGCAATATGAATAATAGTTTTCAATTTATCATTTTAAAAATGCTGTTTGCTTAATTGATCCCTAATTTCAATGTTTACTGTATTTCATAATTTATTTAAAGTAGTAAATTGTAAGTTTTATTTTCATTAGGCATCTATTTACTTACATGACAGAACAAAGATAGGGACCGTTCTACAGTTTTGGGTAGGCATGAACATGCCATTATGGTGATTTTTTTTTTAAAATCAAATCTTGAGTGGTTCTGGAGATATGAGGAATTCACCATTCATGTTAATATTTCATATGGCTCAGGTAAGGAGCTGAGAGAACAGCACCATAAATATTTTCTGTGATTAATATTCATTTAAAATATATAGGATTACTCACTAAAGTCTAATCAATACCACACCATCTTTAACAATGCCAAATTATGATCTTTAACCACCTTATGCAGGAGGGTTTGCCATTATAGGTGCATTTTTATTCTCTTGTAGATTAAGTCAGAATTTTGGCCCTGAGCTACCAAACACTTCTGCACTTAATTTTACTCAAGTGAGTAGTCCCATGGAAATAGTAGGACTAATTCACCATGTGAAGTTAAGCCCCTGAGTAAATGTTTGTAGGATAATGCAGCATTATTTTACTGTGATAGGTTTACCTGAAATTTGTATGTACAATTTAACTAGAATAGGGCCACTGTTAAATATTTCTGCAGATTTAATATTATTTTGTAAACTCTTTGGAACAGGAACTGTATCTGCCTCTCTGTTTGTATTACATCAATCACAATAAGGCTTCATTTCAACCCTCATCAGAGTCCCTGGGCACTTGTAAAATATAAATCTTACACATTAACAACAATATTAAATGTTAACAGCTCTTCATAGTTGCACAGTCAACTCAAAAATAAATGGTGAGCTGTCATCAAAAAGAATATATTTTAAATCTCACTAGTGATATGGTTTTGTCTCATTTTGATTACATGAAACTAAGAAAGAATGACAGAAATAGGGAAGTACATGCAGGGGTGGCAGGTTTGTATAATTGTTGGTAGCCCAGAATGGGTCCAATTCCCACCTCTCCCCCCTCAACGTGTCTTGTAAGCCGATATATATTTTTTTAAATAATGTAAAAATGGACTGGAAACAGTAAGTGTTTAACAGTTTCCCTATATTGCACAATGTGGGGGGGGGAGGGATGAAGGCTCTGGCTGGGGGTGAGGGCTCTGGGGTGGGGCTGGAGATGAGGGGTTTGGTGTGTGGGAGGGGCTCAGAGCTAGGGCAGAGGGTTGGGGTGCGGGGGTGAGGGTTGTGGGTGGGGCCAGGGATGAGGGGTTCATGGTGCAGGAGGGGGCTCAGGGCTGGGGTAAAGGGTTGGGGTGCAGGGGGGGTGAGGGCTCTGGCTGGGGGGCTCTGGGGTGGGGCTGGGATGAGGGGTTGAGGGTGTGGGAGGGGGCTCAGGGCTGGGGCAGAGGTTTTGGGTGTGGGGGTAAGGGCTCTGGCTGGGGGGATGGGCTCTGGGATGGGGTGAGGCTGGAGGCGAGGAGTTTGGGGTGCAGGCAGGCTGCCCCAGGGCTGGAGCCAGAGAGGAGGACTCCACAGTCCCCCCCAGCCCTCTCCCCGCCAGCAGCACATTCACCTGGCACTGGCACTGCACATGCTCCTAGGGGCCAAGCCCCTCTCAGGTCCAGGAAGCCCCCTCGTCTCCCCTGTGGTGAATGCTGTGGGGGAGGGCTGCCACCACGTGTGCGCCTCCTCCCTCAGCCTGCCGCTGGCGCTGCTCCATTTTGTAGCTGGCCATGGCAGCAGCCAGCGAGGGAGTGCACCACAGAGCAGCAGGGCAACCGCCTGCTGCCCAGGACCCAAGTAGGGATGCCCTGAGGGAGGCACACGGTGGCAGCAGGTGGGGCCAGGACACACTCTGTGAGAGGCGCGCAGGGCAGGAGGTGGAGCTGTGGGAGAGACCCGGCCCCAAATATTGGTGAAGCCAGGCCCCCGGCCCCTGAATTTGCTGGAGCACAGGCATCCCAAACCTATATTACTCACTGCCCCTGGGTACGTGTAGCACAGAAGATTGATGAAAGGTAGGATCCTGCTAAGGCCCCAGCCCTGCAAAGACTTATGCACATACTTAATTTAAGAGTTAAGCAAGCCTTTCCAGGTTTGGATCCTAAGACCAAATAAGGTGACTGTAGCAGGCTACGGCAAATCATCAAGAGAGAATGTTCAGAAGCTCAGGTTGGAACACAAGTCAGCATCTCTGGCCTCTGGGTAAGAGTTATTGCAGGGATTCTGGTTCAACCCAAACTGACATCAGCTTGATAGAAGTCTCTAGCTGCAATCCTTCCATGCAATTTATAGACCCCAAACTCAAAAATATAATGGAAAGCATAAAGCATACAAGGTAGTCACTATGTTTCCTGAGAACAATCCCTTTCTTATCAGTGGGACTGGTAGTACTGACAATTATGTTTGCCTGACAATTCCCTTTATGAAATCATGTTTTCAGTTGCATATAACTTTGCTAGACTTTACTGTTTGAGCTGAAATTTTCTGTCGTGTCAGCCTCAAGCAGAATCTTTTTGGAAATGTCAGCCAAACAGTCAGCTGTCTTCAGGGAAGAGACGAGGGAAAATCCATTGCTTTGCCCATGTGAAATAATTCTAGTAACTTTTATTTGAAAAGCTCTAGCAACCCCATGCTTTGAAATAGGAAAATGAAATTTGGTACAAGGTAGGGAGATGGCCTTTATGTCAGCGATGTGCCTTTTACCATCTCTGAAAAGCCATCAAAATTTGGCCAGGTTACAAACCTTTGAAAAATTGCACTTGCTCAGTAGGGGCTTCTGTCATTTTAGCAGCTAAATTCCACTAAGATTTCATCTGCAGTGGGCATATTCAAACCTGGAACTGCGTGGGCTTTTTTCCTACAATTCTCTGTGCTGCCATGGGCTTCCAGGTCTCGATCCAAGCACCCACGAGTGCTGGAACAAATTTTATAGTGGGGGTTCTGAGAGCCATTGAACCAAACAGTAAACCCTGTATGTGATTGTCATAAAAATAAAGGGAAGGGTAAACCTCTTTGAAATCCCTCCTGGCCAGGGGAAAGCTCCTCTCACCTGTAAAGGGTTAAGAAGCTAAAGGTAACCTCGCTGGCACCTGACCAAAATGACCAATGAGGAGACAAGATACTTTCAAAAGCTGGGAGGAGGGAGAGAAACAAAGGGTCTGTGTCTGTCTGTAGTCGTCTTGGCCAGGGATAGACCAGGAATGGAGCCTTAGAACTTTTAGTAAGTAATCTAGCTAGGTATGTGTTAGATTATGATTTCTTTAAATGGCTGAGAAAAGAATTGTGCTGAATAGAATAACTATTTCTGTCTGTGTATCTTTTTTGTAACTTAAGGTTTTGCCTAGAGGGGTTCTCTATGTTTTTGAATCTAATTACCCTGTAAGATATCTACCATCCTGATTTTACAGGGGGGATTTCTTTATTTCTATTTACTTCTATTTTTTATTAAAAGTCTTCTTGTAAAACACTGAGTGCTTTTTCATTGTTCTCAGATCCAAGGGTTTGGGTCTGTGGTCACCTATGCAAATTGGTGAGGCTTTTTATCCAACATTTCCCAGGAAAGGGGGGGTGCAAGTGTTGGGAGGATTGTTCATTGTTCTTAAGATCCAAGGGTCTGGGTCTGTAGTCACCTAGGCAAATTGGTGAGGCTTTTTACCAAACCTTGTCCGGGAAGTATTTTGGGGGGAAGGACGCGTCCAAACAGCTCTTCCCCAGTAACCAGTATTAGTTTGGTGGTGGTAGCGGCCAGTCCAAGGATAACGGGTGTAATATTTTGTACCTTGGGGAAGTTTTGACCTAAGCTGGTAAAGATAAGCTTAGGAGGTTTTTCATGCAGGTCCCCACATCTGTACCCTAGAGTTCAGAGTGGGGGAGGAACCTTGACAGTGATAGAAACCACTTAAAGCCAGGGGATGTGGCAGCACCCCCAGTATCACTAGTTCCAGCACCTATGCAGGCACCTGAACTGAGAGCAGGGAGACTGTCTGTCCTGTGCTCTCAGTGCTCCTCTGCTTGTCCCAGGCAGTCTGGAGGAAATAACTGCCTGATTTAATGCTGAGGATACAGAAATAAGACCCAGGGAAACCTGGAAGTGGGAGAAGGAACTTGAGAGGGGGATACGGAGACTGGGTGGGTGATTAAATGAACTAGGACTGGGAGCCTGGGATAGAAACTGGGACTGGGAACTGGTGGGAAGAATGGGACTGAGGGGGCAAAGAGAATGGGAAAGGAACCAGGGGGAAAGGAGTGGGAGGGAGACAGTGAAATTGGGTAAGGAGCCTGGAGAGGAAGATTGGGATTGGGAGCCAGAGATGACAGGAAATGTGGGTGTGGGACAGGTGACTTGAGTCTAGGATAGGTGAGAGAGATCTAATGAAGAGCTGGGAGGGTGTGAACCGAGACTGCCTGGCAAGGAAACAAGAAGGTGAAGTTTGGGCCTGAAATTGGGATTTGCTAATCAAGGAGGTTAGAATTTGGATGGAAAACCTGGAAAATGAAGATAGACTAGGTTAAGTGAAGAGAATGTGACTTGGACAAAGAGCTTGGGTGGAAAAGAGACAGGACCCGGAAAAGGCCAGGCTAGATGGGACAGGCAGAGGGGGGACAAGCTTGGAGCAGAAGAGACAGTGCCTCCTGGATCACACTCGCCTCTAGATCCTGTAATGAAACCCAAGATTTCCAAGTTACATTATTCCTCTGCTGACAGCAAATATCTGGGAAACCTGCTGGCAAAGCATCCCATCCCCCACTGCCGCTGGACCACAGAGATTGACAATCTACCACGCTCATCAGTCCTATCCATTGGTTCAAGTGGCAGTAGTCTGTGAGATGGATCTAAATGTTACAGCCCTGCTGATGACCCATTGAGGTGTCAGTATTATGCCACATGATGGAATTTCTGTTATTTCAGTTTGCTTTTTTAAAAAGACGTAGGAAAATTTATGCTAAAAAATCTTAAGAACATTAAGATTGCAAAGTCATGGACTCAAAAGTTTGGAAATGCCAATATATTAAGGTTGTGTGTGCAACCTTAATTCAACCCCCTCATGTATGTGCTTATGATACAATCTTTAATTATATGATCAGATGTTCTTTTTTCCACAGAATCCCTGCCTTATTCAGTGCACAAGATGGACCTGCTCTGACTCAACACTATAGAATTGATTCAAATCAGAGACATTCAGATCAGTAGAAGGCTCATGTATGGAAGCTAACTTTGTGACATAACTTTCAAGTACTGAAGACAGCAGCTCAACATGCAAAGGGCAGGGAATAGACTAAATGAGCCATATAAATATCTGGACATAAAAACAATATTAAAATTAATAATACCAGTGGCTTCAAATTTGTCAAATGACTGATTTGAAATGTCATTGTGACAGGTTTTTTGGTGAATTCATGGAAGGGACCCCAACGCGTTGCAGTACTGCACCCAGTTGTTACCCTAAGAGGAGCCACGCTAGACAACACCCTGGAACATTGTTTAATTCCCCAGCCATAATTCAGAGACGGTGCAGGAAGGTATTCCAAGCTAGGAGCTAATTAGGTGCAAACAAGTTCCCTGCTAAATGTAAACATCGTAATAATAATAAAACACTGATTCCTATCATGCAGTTCTTGTTCGAGCAAAGCACTAAGTGATTAAGACTCTTATGAATCATACTGTGACATTCCATTCCATATTCCTTATGAAAATATACTTATGATATGCTTATGACATAACTGAGATGTACTTTATTCAAGATGGCTCATGTAAGATATCATTGGAAAGGTTATGATTTACTGAATGTGATTATCCAATTTATATGCCTGTATCGTTTCTGTATCTGAAGTTAGGAATATTAACTGTGTATCTGTATTTCAAATGTGTTACTTTGGGTGTTAACCCCAACCAGCCCTTCAGGTACAACAGTGGAAAAGCCAGGCAAGGCTAATGGGCCATTAGTAGAGACAATGGATTGTAAAAGAGCTTAGTCTTCCTGTGGATGCTGGAGACAGCCTACGAGCAATGACTGCCACAGCCCTGCAGAGACATGGATCCGGGTCACCTGGTGCTGGATACCCCTCCTCCCCTTTTGGAATTCCAGTGGTTTTCCACCAGAAGACAAAGGGTTCCTGCCTTACACAAGAGCTATATATGGCAGAGAAGTGACATTATCATCCTTCTCCTCTCCATCCCTACCCAAAGAGACACTGAAAAACACGTTTCAGAGTAACAGCCGTGTTAGTCTGTATTTGCAAAAAGAAAAGGAGTACTTGTGGCACCTTAGAGACTAACCAATTTATTTGAGCATGAGCTTTCGTGAGCTACAGCTCACTTCATCGGATGCAAATACAGACTAACACGGCTGTTACTCTGAAACCTGTCATTATGCAAGGCACTGCATTTAGCCGTATGGAGTGGAAATCTATCAACTGCATGAAATATTTTAGATGCATCCGAAGAAGTGAGCTGTAGCTCACGAAAGCTCATGCTCAAATAAATTGGTTAGTCTCTAAGGTGCTACAAGTACTCCTTTTCTTACTGAAAAACACCTGGAAGCAAAAACTGAACTGGGTGGAGAAGGGTTGAACCCAAGCTGGAAGGGTATCTAGCTTTTGAGTAATAATACCTCAGGTCCCAAGAGGGAGACCAGTGCAGCAGCCTTTCAAGACTTTCTGTAATCTGCCTGCAACAATATCTAGGGTGAGAAATACTATTTGTAACCAATTTCTTTAGTGAAACTAGCCTAGTTTGCATGTTTGGTTTCATTAGCTTAGTAATCTGCTTTGTTCTGTTTGCTACCCCTTTTACCATTTAAAAATCTGCCTTTTTTAG
Organism: Lepidochelys kempii; assembly: GCF_965140285.1. Classification (NCBI taxonomy): domain Eukaryota; kingdom Metazoa; phylum Chordata; order Testudines; family Cheloniidae; genus Lepidochelys; species Lepidochelys kempii. The sequence goes on from NC_136383.1 coordinate 64,975,686, forward strand.
TTAATAAAATTTGTTTTGTTTACAATATAACCCAGTTTCTGCAATTTCTAACTGGTGAGGGTGGGGTGAGAAGTTGTGTATACCTTCCTCCACATTGCGGGAGGAGGTGGATTTCATAATATACCTTGGGTCTGCATTCCAAGGGAGGTGGACACCTGCGTGCTGAAGCAAGTCCCTTAAACTGAGTCTTTCCAGAGTTTATCTGCAGCTGGGTGTGGCCCTGCCTCTGTGTGTCTTAGAGGAGGCTTTAATAGCCTGGCTCAGCAAGACAGGTAAAAGGGAGCCCATGCTGGCAGAACAGGTAGACTCAGTGGTATCTCAGCACATCAGGTGACTTCCTAAGGAGTCCAACCCATCACACATACCTTCCCTATATATGCCTTGTAAAAGTATTTTAGTATTTTGAGATTATCCTGTAGCAACCACATTTGTTGTACTTTACAAGTTTCCTCCATTTTGAGAAAATTATCATTTCCAGCAGAATTCTTCATTTTGAGTAAATGGAATCTCTCTCAAATTGGAGAATCTTTCAAATCAGAAGACTATTTAGTGTGAACATAGGGCTTCTCTTAGAATAATGGTTATGAAAGGCATTATACATAATAAACATCAGCGTCCATTCAACAAGAGCAGAAATTGAAACAATCTGCAAAGCCGCAATGCAAGCACTAACATGTTCTAGGATAAAAAGAGAAATATTTAATATATGAACAGCTGAGACTGTACAGCTCACATGCCTATTTTATTCTCCATCCTCTATTGCAATGGAAAGATAATGCAATTTCAGTTTCTTTTAGATGGATTAGGTACATTTTGCATAAATATGTTTACAAAAACAATTCTTTGCTTTTATTTTACTGAGTTTTTCCTCTACTGCTCTTTTTTGCTTTTGTTTTGGGGGAATGGCAGAAAATATAAGAGCAGACATTTTATCAACTGGAAAAAATATGTTTTCAAAATTACATGGAGCATACTGATTTCTTATGTTAGGGGAATATTGGTGAACCTTGTTTTGCAATAAGAATGTATCAGATGATATTTTCATTAACTTGTGAAACAGGCAGAAAAAATATTTTATTTTATTTTTATTTTAAATATTAACAACCGAAGTTGTTGATGTCCATATAGGGTTTACAAAATCAGCTGTATATCCATTTATTATTCAACATGTTTAATTTCAAACACTGGATATTCATTTTTATTTTTTAAGGACAGGATTGTGATCTACCATTCTGACATTGCACAGGGCAGTATGAGGACACTAATGTCCCTTTTCCTTTCTTCAGACCCAACACTTACCAGTTCTGTTTTTGCACACTTTTATCATAGCAGCCAGAGTCTAATCAGAATAGAATATTTTCTGCTGAATTAACGTTATCATAGCTCCAAGGAGGACAAGTTTCATATTCATGCTGGGCTGGATTCTTCCACCCTTACTCAAGGTGAGTAGCATCTCACTCTGAAAGCAGTTCCATAGTATTCAGTGGGACTATTTGATGAGTAAAGTATTATTTAACAGAAGGGTTTCAAAATCTGGTCTGTAATGGCACGTTTGAATGCTGTGCTAGCTATAGCTAAGTACAACAGATGTTTGTACCTGCAGTGCATAGCTTTCTGCATTTTTATTAATACAGCACCCCAAAGAGTTCTAGCTGAGTCATGAAACATAAATGGCCTCAGCCACAAACACTTCACAGTGAATAGAATCAAGAGAAAATGTCAGCAGCTGATAATCTCTCTATTGGTAGGAAAGTATTCAATGGGCTGCTCATGTGAGTAAAGTTATGCATGTAAGTGTATATGTGCAGAGTCAGAAGTCAGGACCGAAGGTAGCAAGAGAAACAATGTGTATGAGAAAGGGATAGGCATATGCAATAGAAAGGCATTTGTGTTGCTAGTGCCATGATATTTTAAATGGGCTGCCAAATGATTTTAAAAAAATCATAATTAATTGCAAGATTAAAAAATCACAGTTTTAATCACACTGTTAATAATAGAATACCAATTTAAATTTATTATAAATGTTTTTGGATGTTTTTCTACATTTTAAAATGTATTGATTTCAATTACAACACAGAATACAAAGTGCTTACTTCATATTATTTTTAATTACAAATATTTGCTTTGTAAAAAAGATAAACAAAAGAAATAATATTTTTCAGTTCACCACAAACAATTACTGTAGTGGAATCTCTTTATCATGCAAGTGCAATTTACAAATGTAGATTTTTTTTTTTATATAACTGCACTCAGAAACAAAACAATGTAAAACTTTAGAGCCTATAAATCGAAGCATGGAGAGGCACACAAATTCTTAGCATATCTGGCACGTAAACATCTTGCAACACTGGTTACAACAGTGCCATCCTAACGCCTGTTCTCACTTTCAGGTGACATTGTAAATAAGAAGTGACAGTATTATCTCCCATAAATTTAAACAAACTGTTTGTCTTAGCCATTGGCTGAACAAGAAGTAGAAGTAAGTGGGCTTGTATTTTTTATTACAAATATTTGTAATAAAAATAATAATATAAAGTAAGCACTGTACTCCTTGTATTCTGTGTTGTAACTGAAATCAGTATATTTGAAAATGTAGAAAAATATCCAAAAATATTTATAATACATTAAAATTGGTATTCTGTTATTGTTTAACAGTACAATTAAAATGGATTAATCTTGACTATTTTTTTAATCTAATTTGTTTTGCATTAATCGTATGCATTGATTGCGTTTAATTAACAGCCCTAGTATGAACCATTTTCCTCTCTCTTCCGATGTATTTTGGTGCCTCATTTTACCCATTCTCTCCCTTGCCAGATAAAGTAAGTACAATCAGCATTACACTGTGTGTGTGACACCATCAGAAAAATCTGCTAATCAGAAGGTGCCTAGTCTAGTCAACGTGTTCTAAGGTGGAGCTGAAACTTCTGGGCATGGCACCTTCATGACTCTTCCTGTCCATGAAATCCCTGCCAGCTCTTGCCACCTCCCTCCAGCCCAGAGGAGAGTGAGTGGAATCTGCTTTGGTGGAGCAAGAGTGGGAACAGGAGTCCTTATGGCTGGTCCTGCCCCTAGATTTTGTGGCTGCTCATGGTGCTCTCACTTCTCTTCTTTCTATCTCCCTTCTCGGACAGCAGGGAAGACAGCTGTCTTCTGTGTCACTAGCACAGATCATCATGTCCATCAAACACATTTTCAAATTGTTACATATATTCAGTAAAATGTTGCCATTAATTACAATACTAGTTTTCACGCTCTTAATATTTGATGCATGTTCTTCCTGGGACTGTGATCCAATACCATCTGTTCAGATAGGACTAGAAATTATTTCAGGCCTGTTCTCTGCCATATGCAATTCCTTCCATTGAAGCTCCAGGAAGCCATTTTTGACACTTATTTTATCAGTTCCTGCCAAAAGCTGCTGAAGGAGTTCTGCCTCCTTGACCCCATAATACTTTTAAAGTTAAAAGTAAAAAGAAAAGGAGTACTAGTGGCACCTTAGAGACTAACCAATTTATTTGAGCATAAGCTTTCGTGAGTTACAGCTCTGTTAGTTAGTTAGTCTCTGAGGGTATGTCTACACTATGGAATAAGGTCGAATTTATAGAAGTCGGTTTTTTAGAAATCGGTTTTATATATTCGACTGTGTGTGTCCCCACAGAAAATGCTCTAAGTGCATTAACTCAGTGGAGTGCTTCCACAGTACCAAGGCTAGAGTCGACTTCTGGAGCGTTGCACTGTGGGTAGCTATCCCACAGTTCCCACAGTCTCCGCTGCCCATTGGAATTCTGGGTTGAGATCCCAATCCCTGATGGGACTAAAACATTGTCGCGGGTGGTTCTGGGTACATATCGTCAGGCCCCCCTTCCCTCCCTCCCTCCGTGAAAGCAAGGGCAGACAATCGTTTTGCGCCTTTATTCCTGAGTTACCTGTGCAGACGCCATACCACGGCAAGCATGGAGCCCGCTCAGGTAACCATCACCGTATGTCTCCTGGGTGCTGGCAGACGTGGTACGGCATTGCTACACAGTAGCAGGAACCCATTGCCTTCTGGCAGCAGACGGTGCAGTACGACTGGTAGCCGTCATCGTCGTGTCCGAGGTGCTCCTGGCCACGTCGGCTGGGAGCGCCTGGGCAGACATGGGCGCAGGGACTAAATTTGGAGTGACTTGACCAGGTCATTCTCTTTAGTCCTGCAGTCAGTCCTATTGAACTGTCTTATGGTGAGCAGGCAGGCGATACGGATTGCTAGCAGTCATACTGTACCATCTTCTGCCAGGCAGGCAAGAGATGAGGATGGCTAGCAGTCGTACTGTACCATCTTCTGCCGAGCAGCCATGATATGTGGATGGCATGCAGTCCTGCTGCACCGTCTGCTGCCAGCCAAAGATGTAAAAGATAGATGGAGTGGATCAAAACAAGAAATAGACCAGATTTGTTTTGTACTCATTTGCCTCCTCCCCCGTCTAGGGGATTCATTCCTCTAGGTCACACTGCAGTCACTTACAGAGAAGGTGCAGCGAGGTAAATCTAGCCATGTATCAATCAGAGGCCAGACTAACCTCCTTGTTCCAATAAGAAGAATAACTTAGGTGCACCATTTCTTATTGGAACCCTCCGTGAAGTCCTGCCTGAAATACTCCTTGATGTAAAAAGAAAAGGAGTACATGTGGCACCTTCGAGACTAACCAATTTATTTGAGCATGAGCTTTCGTGAGCTACAGCTCACTTCATCAGATGCATACTGTGGAAACTGCAGCAGACTTTATATATACACAGAGAATATGAAACAATACCTCCTCCCACCCCACTGTCCTGCTGGTAATAGCTTATCTAAAGTGATCATCAGGTGGGCCATTTCCAGCACAAATCCAGGTTTTCTCACCCTCCACCCCCCCCACACAAATTGCCAAGCTCTGTGATACAACCGCATTTGCTCCAACCCCTCAGACAGAGACAAACACCTACAAGATCTCTGTCAAGCTTTCTTACAACTACAGTACCCACCTGCAGAAGTAAAGAAACAGATTGATAGAGCCAGAAGAGTTCCCAGAAGTTACCTACTACAGGACAGGCCTAACAAAGAAAATAACAGAACGCCACTAGCCGTCACCTTCAGCCCCCAACTAAAACCCCTCCAACGCATTATTAAGGATCTACAACCTATCCTAAAGGATGACCCAACACTCTCACAAGTCTTGGGAGACAGGCCAGTCCTTGCCTACAGACAGCCCCGCAACCTGAAGCAAATACTCACCAACAACCACATACCACACAACAGAACCACTAACCCAGGAACTTATCCTTGCAACAAAGCCCGTTGCCAATTGTGCCCACATATCTATTCAGGGGACACCATCACAGGGCCTAATAACATCAGCCACACTATCAGAGGCTCCTTCACCTGCACATCCACCAATGTGATATATGCCATCATGTGCCAGCAATGCCCCTCTGCCATGTACATTGGTCAAACTGGACAGTCTCTACGTAAAAGAATAAATGGACACAAATCAGATGTCAAGAATTATAACATTCATAAACCAGTCGGAGAACACTTCAATCTCTCTGGTCACGCAATCACAGACATGAAGGTCGCTATCTTAAAACAAAAAAACTTCAAATCCAGACTCCAGCGAGAAACTGCTGAATTGGAATTCATTTGCAAATTGGACACTATTAATTTAGGCTTAAATAGAGACTGGGAGTGGCTAAGTCATTATGCAAGGTAGCCTGTTTCCTCTTGTTTTTTCCTACCCCCCCCCCCAGATGTTCTGGTTTAACTTGGATTTAAACTTGGAGAGTGGTCAGTTTGGATGAGCTATTACCAGCAGGAGAGTGAGTTTGTGTGTGTATGGGGGTGGAGGGGATGTGAGAAAACCTGGATTTGTGCAGGAAATAGCCAGACTTGATTATCATGCACATTGTGTAAATCACCAGCAGGAGAGTGAATTTGTGTGTGGGGGGGTGGAGGGTGAGAAAACCTGGATTTGTGCTGGAAATGGCCCACCTGATGATCACTTTAGATAAGCTATTACCAGCAGGACAGTGGGGTGGGAGGAGGTATTGTTTCATATTCTCTGTGTATATATAAAGTCTGCTGCAGTTTCCACGGTATGCATCCAATGAAGTGAGCTGTAGCTCACGAAAGCTCATGCTCAAATAAATTGGTTAGTCTCTAAGGTGCCACAAGTACTCCTTTTCTTTTTGCGAATACAGACTAACACGGCTGTTACTCTGAAACCTGATCCTTGATGTAAAGACACCCTCTTTGTTGATTTTAGCTCCCTGAAGCCAACCCTGTAAGCCGTGTCGTCAGTCGCCCCTCCCTCCGTCAGAGCAACGGCAGACAATTGTTCCACGCCTTTTTTCTGTGCGGACGCCATACCAAGGCAAGCATGGAGGCCGCTCAGCTCACTTTGGCAATTAGGAGCACATTAAACACCACACGCATTATCCAGCAGTATATGCAGCACCAGAACCTGGCAAAACGATACTGGGCGAGGAGGCGACATCAGCGCAGTCACATGAGTGATCAGGACATGGACACAGATTTCTCTGAAAGCATGGGCCCTGCCAATGCATGCATCATGGTGCTAATGGGGCAGGTTCATGCTGTGGAACGCCGATTCTGGGCTCGGGAAACAAGCACAGACTGGTGGGACTGCATAGTGTTGCAGGTCTGGGACGATTCCCAGTGGCTGCGAAACTTTCGCATGCGTAAGGGCACTTTCATGGAACTTTGTGACTTGTTTTCCCCTGCCCTGAGGCGCATGAATACCAAGATGAGAGCAGCCTTCACAGTTGAGAAGTGAGTGGCGATAGCCCTGTGGAAGCTTGCAACGCCAGACAGCTACCAGTCAGTTGGGAATCAATTTGGCGTGGGCAAATCTACTGTTGGGGCTGCTGTGATGCAAGTAGCCCACGCAATCAAAGATCTGCTGATATCAAGGGTAGTGACCCTGGGAAATGTGCAGGTCATAGTGGATGGCTTTGCTGCAATGGGATTCCCTAACTGTGATGGGGCCATAGACGAAACCCATATCCTTATCTTGGCACCGGAGCACCAAGCCGCCGAGTACATAAACCGCAAGGGGTACTTTTCGATAGTACTGCAAGCTGTGGTGGATCACAAGGGACGTTTCACCAACATCAACGTGGGATGGCCGGGAAAGGTACATGACGCTCGCATCTTCAGGAACTCTGGTCTGTTTCAAAAGCTGCAGGAAGGGACTTTATTCCCAGACCAGAAAATAACTGTTGGGGATGTTGAAATGCCTATATGTATCCTTGGGGACCCAGCCTACCCCTTAATGCCATGGCTCATGAAGCCGTACACAGGCAGCCTGGACAGTAGTCAGGAGCTGTTCAACTACAGGCTGAGCAAGTGCAGCATGGTGGTAGAATGTGCATTTGGACGTTTAAAGGCGCGCTGGCGCAGTTTACTGACTCGCTTAGACCTCAGCGAAACCAATATTCCCACTGTTATTATTGCTTGCTGTGTGCTCCACAATATCTGTGAGAGCAAGGGGGAGACGTTTATGGCGGGGTGGGAGGTTGAGGCAAATCGTCTGGCTGCTGGTTACACGCAGCCAGACACCAGGGTGGTTAGAAGAGCACAGGAGGGCGCGGTACGCATCAGAGAAGCTTTGAAAACCAGTTTCATGACTGGCCAGGCTACGGTGTGAAAGTTCTGTTTGTTTCTCCTTGATGAAACCCCCCGCCCCTTGGTTCACTCTACTTCCCTGTAAGCTAACCAAAGTCATTGTTGCTTCACATTCATGCATTCTTTATTCATTCATCACACAAATAGGGGGATGACTACCAAGGTAGCCCAGGAGGGGTGGTGGAGGAGGGAAGGAAAATGCCACACAGCACTTTAAAAGTTTACAACTTTAAAATTTATTGAATGCCAGCCTTCTTTTTGGGGGGCAATCCTCTGTGGCGGAGTGGCTGGTTGGCCGGTGGCCCCCCCACCGCGTTCTTGGGCGTCTGGGTGTGGAGGCTATGGAACTTGGGGAGGAGGGCGATTGGTTACACAGGGTAGTGGCAGACTGTAGTGGCAGTCTGTGCTCCAGCTGCCTTTGCTGCAGCTCAACCATACACTGGAGCATACTGGTTTGGTCCTCCAGCAGCCTCAGCATTGAATCCTGCCTCCTCTCATCACGCTGCCGCCACATTTGAGCTTCAGCCCTGTCTTCAGCCCGCCACTTACTCTCTTCAGCCTGCCACCTCTTCTCCAGGTCATTTTGTGCTTTCCTGCACTCTGACATTATTTGCCTCCACGCATTCATCTGTGCTCTGTCAGTGTGGGAGGACAGCATGAGCTTGGAGAACATTTCATCTCAAGTGCGTTTTTTTTTCTTTCTAATCTTCACTAGCCTCTGGGAAGGAGAAAATCCTGTGATCATTGAAACACATGCAGCTGGTGGAGAAAAAAAAAGGGACAGCGGTATTTAAAAAAAGACACATTTTATAAAACAGTGGCTACACTCTTTCAGGGTAAACCTTGCTGTTAACATTACATGCATAGCACATGTGCTTTCTTTACATGGTCGCATTTTGCGTCCCCCCACCGCGTGGCTACCCCCTCAACCCTCCCCCCTCCCCGTGGCTAACAGCGGGGAACATTTCTGTTTAGCCACAGGCAGACAGCCCAGCAGGAACGGGCTCCTCTGAGTGTCCCCTGAAGAAAAGCACTCTATTTCAACCAGGTGACTATGAATGATATCTCACTCTCCTGAGGATAACACAGAGAGATAAAGAATGGATGTTGTTTGAATGCCAGCAAAGATATACTGCAATGCTTTGTTGTACAATGATTCCCAAGTACGTGTTACTGGCCTGGAGTGGTAAAGTGTCCTACCATGAAGGACGCAATAAGGCTGCCCTCCCAAGAAACCTTTTGCAAAGGCTTTGGGAGTACATCCAGGAGAGCCGCAAATGCCAGGGCAAACTAATCCTTTCACATGCTTGCTTTTAAACCATGTATAGTATTTTAAAAGGTACACTCACCGGAGGTCCCTTCTCCACCTGCTGGGTCCAGGAAGCAGCCTTGGGGGTACTGGCTCCAGGTCCATGGTGAGAAACAGTTCCTGGCTGTCGGGAAAACCGGTTTCTCTGCTTGCTTGCTGTGAGCTATCATCATCATCATCTTCTTCGTCCCCAAAACCTGCTTCCGTGTTGCCTCCATCTCCATTGAAGGAGTCAAACAACACGGCTGGGGTAGTGGTGGCTGAACCCCCTAAAATGGCATGCAGCTCATCATAGAAGTGGCATGTTTGGGGCTCTGACCCGGAGCGGCCGTTCGCCTCTCTGGTTTTCTGGTAGGCTTGCATCAGCTCCTTCAGTTTCACGTGGCACTGCTTCGGGTCCCTGTTATGGCCTCTGTCCTTCATGTCCTGGGAGATTTTGACAAAGGTTTTGGCATTTCGAAAACTGGAAAGGAGTTCTGATAGCACGGATTCCTCTCCCCTACAGCGATCAGATCCCGTACCTCCCGTTCGGTCCATGCTGGAGCTCTTTTGCGATTCTGGGACTCCATCATAGTCACCTCCGCTGATGAGCTCTGCATGGTCACCTGCAGCTTGCCACGCTGGCCAAACAGGAAATGAGATTCAAAAGTTCGCGGTTCTTTTCCTGTCTACCTGGCCAGTGCATCTGAGTTGAGAGTGCTGTCCAGAGTGGTCACAATGGAGCACTCTGGGATAGCTCCCGGAGGCCAATACTGTCGAATTGTGTCCACAGTACCCCAAATTTGAGCCGGCAAAGCCAATTTAAGCGCTAATCCACTTGTCAGGGGTGGAGTAAGGAAATATATTTTAAGAGCCCTTTAAGTCGAAATAAAGGGCTTCATCGTGTGGACGGGTGCAGGTTTACATCGATTTAACGCTGCTAAATTCGACCTAAAGTCCTAGTGTTGACCAGGGCTAAGGTTAAATTAGTTAGTCTCTAAGGTGCCACAAGTACTCCTTTTCTTTTTGCGAATACAGACTAACACGGCTGTTACTCTGAAACCTATATTATGAGTATGAGGAGAAAAAATAGAAAAAAGCACTAATGAAAAAGACAGACACATTCTGTATTGTTATTGATAACTTTATTTCATCATTGTCTTGCATTCCAATTAATATTTCTCTCGCAGTCAGATTTGTATCAGTAATCCACAATCCTTATGTTTTGCCATGATATTAATAAGTCAATTTTTACTTGCATAAATTATTTTTGGTTCCAACATTTCATCTTTGCCACTATATCAATACTATGGCTTGCACAGTTAAAATGTCTTGTTCTGAAACAAGTTTAAAAGTTACTGTGCAGCACTTTGTCACCTGTTCTAAAACTTCAAGTTTGTTTGTTGTTTCTAGATATGAAATCCTTTTCTGATAACTAGATAAAAGAAAACATAAACAGAGAGCTTGACCTTCTAGCTACAGAAGACATTTTTCAAAACATCTGCTTTCAGATTTGGAAGAAATAAAGAAAGTTCCTCTAGGATTTATTTTTGAAATGTTCATCATTTTCTTTATCCTTCCAAACACAACCAGTAATTTCTTGATGATTGAGCTCCCTACAGACAATTTCTTTTATAACAATTTTCCATCCATTCACTGGCATATTAATGGTTCATCTCCAGCTATTCTCAGAGAATGTGCAGTTCATTTATCATCTCTTCTAGTAGGTTCTATTAGACTTTTCCCAGTTATGATTTGTATCACTATTGATTTGGATGCAGTCTTTTTACTTATGCCAAATTAAGTACTGTTTTATCAGTTGTCAAGCTTGTAAACTGCATCTACAAAAGTGGTTTAATTCCATATATATTTTGGCCAGAAATTTCAAGAGTCTTCACACGTGAAATTGGTATTTTGGGTAACTAGAAGTTTTTTTTCTGGCCACTCATGGTATCACTCATGGTATCTGAGAGTTGCCACAGAAGGTCCTAAGTGCACAGCCTGGAGGAAAGGGCCAGAACAAGAGCATGTTTAAGGGCATGGCTGCTGACCTGGCACTTTCAAACATCCTGATGAAGGTACCTTGTTCTCAGTAGGTGCTGCTGTTTACGAGCTTTCTTCATCACAGTGTTGCGCCTAACCTGACTCCTGTCCAGACATAAGAGTCTCTAGCTCATATTAATTGATGCTTTAAACTTGCACTAGCTGGCCTCTTAGGGAACATGGGTTGATGTGCAATGCTGCTGATTCTTGAGCTAGTAATAGAGTGGGGCTGCAGCTGCTGTGTGTTGCTAATCCCAACAATCTGTGCAGCTCAAGCGTTAGTTTGCAATGTGACTGCTCTCGCTGGGGCTAGGCTAACTCAAGAGATGAAAACGCAAGTGTGAATAACTTACGCTAACTCTGCACTGAAGAAATACCCTTAGTCGTGCCTCAGGCATGTCTAACTCAACAGAGACAAATTAATAGATTTACCTCAATGACGCTCATTAGCTCAGATACATGCCACACACCTGCAGACCCCATCACACAATGATAGAAAGACCACTCTACAGACAAGATAGCATAGGAGATATAGAGGGAAGTGGCTGCGGTTAGTGGGTTTGTCCTGGCCAGGAGAAGGATTATAGGAGAATGGAGGTAGGCAGAACAGAGGCTGGACGTGGTCCAAAGTCTCTGAAAGAGCTGGGAATTGAACACAGATTACAGAGTCCCATTTTAGTATCTTAACTACAAAACCTTTCTGCCTCCCTATGCAAGTGTGATGTGTTCTTGCCAGCCCATTCCCTTCATCTTGTACTTGTAGCACAACATTTATATATTTAAAACCCTCTTTTTTAATATTAAGATTCTGGAACATAAAAAACAAAATAGGAAATCCAAGTTTAAACCAGACATTCCCAAGCTCTACTTTTCAAAGGGAGGGGACTGTGTTTCACCCCGTTCTCTACCCTGGGTTTGCATATACGTATTCCAGTATGCATGTTTTTGTATACTCCCTTGCACTTTCAGATGACAAATTCCATCACTTGCCCACACAAGTAATAGAGGTTTACACCTGTATGTACACAAATCTCATTGTGTGTATATGCAAGGACTGTGCACAGAAAGTGAACATGTAGGTGTGAGAGTCTTCAAAATCATGAAACCACAAATGTCAGCCCTGTCCCATTGAAAATAAGACCCAGAATGTCAAATTTAACCTTGGATTTCCTCTTTCAAAGTTGTGCATGCACAGATGGAGGCTGCCATTTGAAAAATCTTTAGCTAATATGAAAAAGTCAGTATTGTTAAGAGCAAAATGGCAAACTTACACTGAAAAGAGCTGCTACAACAAATAAAAGAGACAAACCAAGCTGAGACTGACTCTGGAAACAAAACAGATTTCACTGATATGGATAGGAGTCTATAGACTCCTTGTATATCCACATGGATAGATAATGTGGATATACAATTCTTTTATCCAAGGAGATAATTGAGTATTATCCCCATACAAATTAGGAAACTTTGGCACAGAAAAGCTAAATGACTCACACTAGGTCACACAAGATATCCCTGGAAGAATGGTAGTAGAAATCAAGCTTCCTAACTCCTTGGCCAGTACATTAACCACAAAAGCATTACTTCCCTCATTCCTCACCAATTACGGCAGATGCAATTTTGGAATCCTCAGCACAAGACTAACTAAGATTATTTCTGGATATTCTTCAACATGGCAATCCTTGAAAAACCTGTCTACCATGTATGCCATCATCATAGTGGAAGTGGACAAGAGTGTAAAACAGTATGGTATGTTTAAACAAGAAGGGCTGTTGTTAAAGTGAACTGATTTGCTTTGATCTAGGATTTCCAATACATTTACTCTGTGATAAATGAATACTGTGATACTCTGCTTACAGTTTTGAAGCAAGCATCGCTTTTGTACTTCCAAATGGAGACAAGAAACCAAATTCCTTTACCATCAACAACATTGAATGCAACTGACAAAACCCATGCACAGGTTGAACAAGAAACTGTCAGTGTAGTTTTGGAGATTAGATTTGTTCATAGGGACAGCCATTTACTTTGAACACAGATAACTGATCTAAACACGGCATTCTTCTTCAATAGCAGAATGCCTATACCAATGAGCTCATTTCTTGTTTGTTCACACTTACATCATGTAATACAAAATATAAAATTGTATTCCAGGTCCCAAGGCCTCTCACATCTGCCCTACATAAATGATGAATAATTAAGAACTGCTTCAGAGATCTTTGATGAAATTGACAAAATGATCTGTCATTGGTAAAAACTGATCCACTGAGAGAGTGGCAAGGATCTTTTACTACTAATGAAGGAGGTTCTTCACAATGTCAACAGGAGACTGGTTCTGATTTAGCACCATATCACACATCTTTCTGCAACGGATGGATTCACCCCAGCTTATGCTCACTTCTGCTGATATAAATCAGGATGCAAAACCCCATCGCTGGAAAGTTGTTCAAAGCATTTCGCATCCACATAAGGCAGCCATAACCTACCCTCTGTCAGGGCATGAAAGGGTTCAAGCACAGCTCAAAACTGTGCTGTGTTATGCTAGGAGAGCTGGACATGGCAGTTGGGGAGATGCTGTGATTTAGTGAACCTCTTCAGCAGCCTTTACTGATGGGATCCTGTGGAGCTTTGGCCCAAATTAATACTGCTTCTCCGATGTAACCCCTGAGGTTGGAAATACCTTCTGCCCTCTATGAGCAAATTTCCAGTGGAGAGCATTGTGTCTTGCTAGCGTAGGGAGTTGCAGTTTGCATCTTACTGCACTCACTGGGATGGATCTGGCTCAGTTACATAGGGTGTGCTAGCATCAGAGATGCTCTGTGATAATGTCTGAATATGAATAACAGGATGTTTATTGTATGAGCATATTGGTTTAATTTAATAGGGAGCTGTAAGGAAAAACAACAGAAATAAAACATAATAGTTTGAGATAAGCCACTTCTCCACAAACACTTGAGGGCTGTTAAGGGACAATGCCTAGACTGCTAGTGTGACTGCTGCCCTCTTGACCAACACATCAGGAATTGAATGGGGACCTCTAGCACTATAAGTGTTAATTCCCACAGCTTGGGCTAAAGAGTCAGAAATCTGTAGCTGGGGGGCTGTAACAATTTTACCCCTTCCTCGGTCCACTTGCTAAACTAATTTTGTCCAGAAGGGCCACTGCCTGGGAACACAGTAGAATAAAAGGACTACAACAGTTTAAAAAGGGTCTCTCCCACAAAAGTTGGGAGGAGTTGTTCTAAAAATTAGACTGAGGTGCATGCACCCATTATGGTATCTAGAGAAGCGAGGCAAGGCCTGCCTAGGTTATCATTAGAGCATGATAAGCCATTAGGTAAGATAGTCATGCATATAGACTGTTGTTTTAAGATCTTTTCTCTCTAAAATACTTTGTTCCTACTGTTAAAACAAACAATACTTTCTTTTAAGAAGGCTATTTAACCACTGTATACTCCTGTAGGGAAGAACGGTAGGTATCAAATCCAGTTGGACCATCTGGGTAAGCACAGTTGATACACAGGGTACTTTAGCCCAGTTGCCCACTCGGAGAGTGGGAGAATTGTGTAATTACACCCAACATAGGTAAAAAGCTGAGGCCTGACACCTGAGGGGGGTCACACAGAGAGACTAGAAGGGAACAGAAGTACAGCTAGCTCTGTAACATAAGAGACACGTGATCTCACTCTCACACATCAGATTAAATGCTGGAGTTAGCACCCACTAAATGCAAAGGCATATGGTAGTATTTGAACACAATCATTAGGTGTCATGTTGGGACCTGTAATTGATCAGACAATTGACAACACTGCAAAAGAATTTTATTGATTGTCATCTGGGTCCATCATAACTTCATCGTGGTCTCATGAGTTTTACGTACGTTCACTTGTCCTCTGCAATGTTTCTGAAAATCCAAACAGCCATGGTCACAAAAAACACCCTGCCTTTTCCAATCTATATCTGACAAGAAGATTGTGCCCCTTCTGTTTTCAGACTTAACCTCAGAGATCCATGCCCCGTTGACCTCCAGGTTTGATTACTGGAGTTTTCCGTACCTAAGAATGCAACTGCCAACCTTACAGAATCTACAACTGGCTCAGAATACAGCATGCCATTTGCTCTGCAAAACAGGTTAGGTTCTAGGTAGAACAATAATAAATCCTCTGATCCCCAGTGGCACCAGAACACTTAATTTCTTTTGTTTTGTGGAAGGAACGGGGAAGTGTCTGAAAAGGAAGACACTTTAAGGAATCAGAAGCTGCAAATAGAAAACAAAAATATAGTGGAGGCAATGGATTTTGCCACCACTGCTGACCCCTTTGGTAATCAAGTTGAATTTAATTTCATCAAGGAAAAATGCATGATTTATTTTAATGCAAGACAAAGATACCCTGAACTTTAAAACTCATTAATGTCACTGGAAAAACTGAACAATGCCTATAATTTTCTTAATTTGGTTTACTTACTGAAGTAACTCAATATATTAAAAGGAAACATAATCCAGAGTAGCTCATTCATTTTCAGTCCACTTGGGAATTTTTGTTCATTAGGAGAGTTTCAGCTCCTCATTTCCACAAACATTTATGGGGTGGAAACAGGGTATACTCAGAATGGTTAGTTCCAGAGTAGTAGCCTGTTAGTCTGTATAGCTCACCTTACCTGATTACTCTCGTTACAGTGTGCATGGTAACACCCATCGTTTCATGTTCTCTGTATATATAACTCTCCCCACTGTATTTTCCACTGCATGCACCCAATGAAGTGAGCTGTAGCTCACAAAAGCTTATACTCAAATAAATTTGTTAGTCTCTAAGGTGCCCCAAGTCCTCCTTTTCTTTCTCAGAATGGTTACTTACCCACACACAAAGGCAGCATGCATATCTGCACTATTTCTGCAGCTCTGAGGCAGAAGAAGAACTTTAGCGATGGAAGAATTCTTGAAGAACAAGAAGCCTGGAATGTTGTCTGCCGCTCCAAGTATACAAGCAGAGCCACTGTCTGAAACTCCCCTTTCTTGTATCTTCAGCCTGCACTGACCTTGTTTTGTAAGCAAGTGGTACCCTTGATCTGACTTCCCAGCCCTCTGTCCTACCAAACTGTATATATAGACCCCCTCTAGCCCCTTCTATTAGTTACTTCTTTTCTCTATGGCAAGTAGACAGGGAGCACCGCTTAGAAGAGCTCTCAGCAAGGGCTGGAAGGATGCAGGACGAAAGATTGGAAATCCCATTCTCTTATAGAGAATCAATTTTGTCAATACAGGCTGGAATTGGGGGAACTGACACAGGACAATGAGGCATAAGTGACTGACAAGAATGGGAGAGGCATTGCTTGGAGCAGATGGAGAGAAAATGAACCAGCAGTGAAAGGGAAATGGGTCGGAGCAGACAAAGAGAAGTGACAACAAAATATGACATGAGGCAGTATTACACTAATAAAAATAATACCAACAGGATCTTGTAAGAGGGACAAGGCAAACTGCCACATTTATTGTAAATACAACAAAATATTCCTATATGCAATTTCTAAATAGATCCATTCACACACACAGACATTCACACACAGGTTCTACATAAAGGTTGTTATAGTTACCAGCCTAGATGTTGCTCATGCCAAGTCACTGGCCAGGTGGCCTGGACACGAGAGTGGAGCCGAGTCATTGTCAGATGCGCATCTGGTGCTCCTGGAGGGTGGTCGTAGAACCAGACTCAAAGAACACAGTCCCTGGACCCAATTTTTATAGGTCTCTCATTCAATACAAGCCTATGGAAGTTGCTTCATCATGCTTAATTTACAATTGAGATGACCATCAATCAACTCAATCAGCAGGTGGTACATCCATGATAGCTAGGTGTTATCTTCTTGTTCTTCCTTGATGCGTTTTGTGTGGATTCCGGTTCACCCTCCGGGGGTCATCCAGTTATCTCCACTTTGCATATTCTTCGGCCCATCGATATCAAGGTTGAAATTCTTAGGATTAGGCTGGCACCATTTACTAACCAATTATATCCCTGCTTCTGGCTTTCAGTCATGCACTCATCATTCATTCTTTTACTTAACAACACAATCTATGATTCTTGATTCATTTAACAAGTTTTATCCCACTATCTATTTTTCCCTCTTTGGATACCAAGATTTACATAGGCATGACAAGGGGCCCCCGCAGGGAAGAACATCAGGGTGTTGTTTTAAAGAACAGCATTGTTTCCTCAAAGTTCTTATCACTTTCCAGCACAGACTCTTTGTCCTATACTGGCCTGAAATAATTAGCACTTTGGCCTTGCATTTGTTACAGAGTAAAATTCAACAGCATGGAACTGATGTTCATACCTTTTTACAATAACTATATACTTTGTCTGTCTTTATTTCTACTACTACATAATTATAATTCTATCATACTTATATAACTTTGAGGGCGACCCAACAGCAGAGACTGGTAGTATCTGGAGGAAGTAATAGTAAATTACTGGATTGTGGTTATTAAGAGGAGATTGACGAAGGAGAAGCAGTGACATTAAAGCTTTGGGCAATGTAGGTGATTTAAATGTTAGTTTAATAGGGACGTTGACATATGAAACCATTCCCTGCGGTCACAGTAAAGCCAAATCCTAACTGATTAATAAAAATGTATAGCTCAGGAAAGTACTAGTAATATTTACAAACTTTGCCCATTCATTTTTCATGATTTGTTTTCATGGTGGTTCAGTAAAATTATGTCTCCTAGGGCATGAAGGCTTGATCAGCTCCATGAAAAGTTAGAGAGAACGTTTATTCAGATCACTAACAGATGATCAAAATGCAGCATCTTAATTCCATCTGGTATCACATGCAAAAAAGAAAAAGAAAGCAAGCCTCAGATACTTAGGCCAAAGAATTACATATGGGCCTATCAGAAGAGTCCTTTAAAATAGTTTAGATGAAATAATTGTATTTCTAATACAGTTACATTTAAATTAAAGACATTTTCATTAAAATGTGGTTCTATTTGAAAAGTGACTTAAATAAAAATTTAGCATCCTGGAAATTCCACTTACTCTTGCGAGAAAGGAAAATCAGTCCAATATCCCTTATTACTGTAGTAGATTGAGTGTTACTATTACTCAATTATTCTATGCCTTGATGCTGTACCACTAAAATCAAGGGAAGCAGGACAGGGCCCCACAGATGTTGTACAAAATGGAAATATCATCAAGCAATAGAATTGTCTTTACAGTGTATGATAGCCACTGAAATATAAAACAAAAAAGGTAGTTTAACTAAGGTGACAAAAAGGTTGAGAAAATTTGGAATATGACTACAAAGCAGATATTTTCTCATGCTGTTACCTCTATCTGCAACCATATATTTGCATACCTATCTGTTTTTTAATTTATGTGCTGCTTAATCTTTGTAACCTTCATGCACAGAGCATAGAAATCAAATAACAAAAAGACTGCTGAAAGATAATCATGGTAACCAATAAGAAAAGGCAAATAATTTGTTTGATTTATCGCTTTATTGCCACTTACCTGTTTAATCACTGCTGTATTAAATTTCTTTTTATCATCTGGTATTACATGGAATAATAAATGTACTTTTCAATTTATACTTTAAAAAGATTAATATAAAGTTGTGTGTGTGTGTTTTATTTCTTTGATAACGCTGACTAGTATCAAATAATTTGGCAGTATTACCAAAGCCTTTTGCTGTTTTGCAAACAGTGGGTTAGCCAATGCAACAATTCCTTACCCAGGTACTCCTAGGTGATTTTTAATTTTACACTATGATATCTTTTATTTACAACTCACCGTTAGTAAGAACTGGATTTTTCTTCAGGCACCCTTTTCTTTTTGTACATTAAAATACACTAACACGGTACTCAGAAATGTGGAAAGAATAAACTTAGAGGGTAGATTCAGTTTTCCATTCCAGAAATGTCAGTAGATTCAACAGTGAACATATGGCATTTCTTCAAACTAATAATCCAGATGGTGAAGTCATATCTGAAGCATGTTGATAATATAATTTCACCAATTACTACTACTGTTTCTTGTCTTCACAGATAAAATGCTCAGTTTTCTGATCTCATGTTAGTTAATTTAGAAACTAGATGAATTCACACCACTGAGTCTCAATTTTGGAGAAAGACAGTATTTATATATTTGAATGTTTTCAAATACTGTGCTTCTTGAACATTTCTGTTCAAGGAAGACAGAAAATAGGCAATGCTACTTATTGACATTTGTACTGTTTCTCAGTGTATGCAAATCAAAGTGTGTGTTTCATCCAGGCTTATGATTTATTGATATCACCATAGTTCTGCTGCACAAATGGGCCAATTTATGGAGAGACTAGGCAAGAGGACTTGGCAGCACCTTCATGCTGGTAGACCAGTATGGAGCTGCTCCGTAATATGTAGCCTATAGCTGTGGACTGCCTGAGCAGGTGCTTCAGGTGCCTGCAAGTGGCTCCAGGTTGGTGTGGGAGGAGTCAGTGTTCGCAAAACACTGATTCAGTCCCTTCCATAAAGCCTGTGTTCTTAGGCTTACTGTCAGTAACGGGACTTTCCACATGCACAGCTATTAAGTGAAATGCTCGCCCCATTGAAGTGAATGGGAGTTTTTCCATTGATTTCAACGGGATTGGGATTTCACTCAGTGTTTCTATCTGGCTGTGCAGAGTTGGTACATCATTGATCTCAGGGGGTGTTGGATTGGCCTGTAAAAACACCATAGTGTATTGTATTTTGTCTGAAATCTTAAGAGTTAGAAACTTAATGTATCTATTTATTAATATTTAGCTTATATAGCCCTTTTTCATTTCCAGATCTCAAAGCAGGTAAATAAGTTTGTATTTTGCAGAAAATAATCTGGGCCATCAGAGAAATGCAGGTATAGTATCCCAGAAAGTAATAGCTCAATCCAACACTTGCTTTTGGATCTTTTGGAAAGTTTGCTGGTTTTATAATGAAAAGCTATCTCCAGTCTTACCTTCTTGCAGAGTAAATTTCTGGTCATTATATATTTCCTTTGCTGGAACACTTTTTTTCAAATGCTTGACAGCTGGTGTAATGGTCCTCTAGATATTGTGATACAGCATGGCCAGAAGGCAGCAGGAGAGTGATATAGGAGAGATATGTAAGTCCCAGGATGAGGAGAAGCCTTATTCCCTGTAGAGGGAAGAAAAGTTTCTATAGATTAATTAAAAGCACCTGAAGCCAATTAGAGCACCTGAAGCTAGTCACCTGATAAAAACCCCCTGCTTCAATCAGCCCAGGGGAAGGAGTTGGAGCAGGTGCAGTTTGGAGAAGTGCTGTGGCTGGCTAGAAGACCAAGACCCTAGGTAAAGAGACACCCAGCTTGTGCAGAGAGAGAGAGAGAGACATGGCAGGAAGCCCCACAAGCTGAAGAGCAGGAGTGGGAAGTAGCACAGGGGAAGGAAGCACTAGTTCAAGTGGTTTACCACTATCCCTAGGGCCCCTGTGCTGGGACCCGGAGTAGAGGGTGGGCCAGGGTCCCTCACTCTCCACTACCCTTCTCTGGGTTACTAGTAGGACAGTAAATACCTTAGTTCAGGGGCAGGAAACTGTGCCCTGAAACCCCCCCTCCCCCTCCCCGCTCCCAAGAAGAGGAAGTGTGGGACCCATCATAATCTACCGGCAATTTGCCACAATATGTTCCTCTTCAGATCAGTCATGACTACACAGCAGATAAGTAAAAGTGATATCCATACATGACTCTCTAGCTATCTAAGAAAAGGTTAAATGACACTTTCATTTCTCTATCTATCTATCTATCTATCTATCTAATGATCTCAAGCAGTATGACTCCTGCTAATTGAGGACTTATAGCTCTAATAACCATTCAGCATCAAAGAAAATTTCAGGCATTATTCACTCCCTGAGGCCAAGAGGTATTTCCATACTTTCTCCCCATCCCCATTTTGAAAAATCAGAGGCTGAAAGAATCCATTTTATGACTGGAATCAGCAGCAAATAACTATGACAGTGACTGAAAGTTTTTTCCTCATCAAACTGATGTTTGTTGACTTCTGCAATGTGTATGATATCCCTAGTTGCTGTCTCTGTGGACTTAGGCTCTGCACAATATTTTATTAACTGGGGGTCAAGGCAGTCATTTCCTGAAGGATGAATTTTCTCGGATAAATAGCCTATTAAACTTTGACAGGAATCCTTTGTATTGCAAAGGTCGATGCTGTAATTTGGTTACTTGACATCTGTCATGTTTGATTTCTTGGCTTATTAAATAACACATGGGCTGTGGAAGGAGTCAATTATGGTTTCCTGTCTCCAATAAATGTTCAGCAGAATTGAAGCACCCGGAGAATATGGTATAATGCTTTATCACAACATCACTGAGGCTTTTGATAGAACAACCAATCACACACTTGTATGATTCTTTAGTATAGCCCCACACTAATTCTTCAGTTAGATTACCCAATTTCAAGGAAAAACGTGTGCGCCGTATGGGTATGCAAAATGAGGGGACATTGTTGAGCCTCTCCTCTTGTTTTGTTCTCCAATTCCATTTCTGATTTTGGACTCATAACTCATTCAAGGGTCTTGGGACATTGACTTCGATCCACCTAGGTACTTAGGTGCCTAAACCCCAGATGTAGGAACCACTACAATCCACAAAATCCTTGCTTGGCTGCCACCTAACCTTGTAGGCACCTGAACTCACTCAACTTCTTTCACTGGAAAAGTTCCCCTGCCACCTATGTTTCTGCCTGTAGGCATGTACACTGTTGCCTGACAAGGCATCCGGGAGCCTAAAGCCCTAGCACAATTCAGGAACAGAGGGAAAATAAGCACTCCTCCACTTATCTCAGATGTGGGACCTGAGCTGTTAGGTGTGCTCAGAGACCACTTAACTCCTCCCAAGACAGCCAGAGGAGGATGAGTTCCCTTCTAACCTTTAGCCAAGTGATTAGAGTATTCACTCAGGAGGTGACAGAACCCTAGTTCAATTCCTCCTCTGCCTGATGAGGAGAGAGGATTTGAATAGCAATCTGTCAGGTGAGTGCTCTGGGGATCACATTTTCACGTGCCTGCCTTTTCCCCTTCATTTTCTTGGGAGCCTAGGTACCTAACTCAGGCTTTGTTAATCCCAGTACTGTTCCAGAGATTTTTCTAGGCACCTGCAAGGTAGGTGCTCTGATGCTCAGTGTCACAATGAAAAGTCCCATTGTGAATCCAGTCCTCTAAGAAATAACAGGAAAAATTGTATATCTTTACAATGCCACTTAGCCCTGTAAGGTTGGTGAAGGGTGTTCAGTTGTATCAGTTCAATTCCTTCTCTCTGTGAGAGCGGGGCATTGGGTCTCATATTGCCTACAGATTCCCCTTTTTCTGCATATATCTTCTCTGTGGCATTTTCATTCTTTTTTTTTTTCCTGAATTGAGGAAATCAAATACTTCTTGACCAAGACATTCAGGCTAGCACTGACTCATTGTCTTATCCAAATGAAGACCCTTCTTTTCAGGGTGTTATCAGCTATGAATTTCTTTGTAGCCCACTAACAGATTCTGCAATAGTCTGGAATTTGCCTTTGTCAGGATTTCCACAGTATAGACCATACAGAGGTTAAACCACAATCTTACAACACTTAACACATCTTTAAATGCTCCAAAAATTAGGTATGCACCCGATGAAGTGAGCTGTAGCTCACGAAAGCTTATGCTCGAATAAATTGGTTAGTCTCTAAGGTGCCACAAGTACTCCTTTTCTTTTTGCAAAAATTAGGTGGCATTGTTTATCCTCTTCATTTGCTAGGGGATCTGCAAGCAGGAACATATTTCTAATCTGTAGGTATTGTTCAATTTGATACCTTCTGAGAGAAAAACCTCTGAAGGAGGTGAATTTTTTCCTTTGCTTTCATTACTTCAACATTCTGTTGGACACGAAAAGCTGTGACGCCTTTGAGCACACTGATGGAGTCTGTATGCAAGTGACATAGGTGAAAATGGAATTCTGTGAAGTTTTTCTCTGGGGACTCTTTTGTTCTTTTAGGGGAAGTTTCAGTCTCCTCACTTTCCTGAGATAATGACACCACAGCTTGAAGTCACACTGAAGGATGTCACTCTCATTCGGGGACTGCTCTCTCAAGTGCCCTTCATTATTACACTGTTAAAATAGTCAGGTGAGGATGAGTCCTAGAGGGCAATGATTTAGAGATGGGAGAAACGAACTTTTATAGCAAAAAAGGAATAGTAACCATTTAGTTCCAAAAAACATAAATGAGACTTTAAGAAAAGTCTCACTAGTTTGGACCAGTCTCAAGATTTTTGATCTCTTGAGGTTGGCAAAACTGAAGTGATGAGTTTGTTCTCTCATCCCCTGCCAAGGGGGAGAAGCGTGTGCAGCAGAGTGTCTTCTTTTGGTAGGGTGATTTGTTGTTATAGTTGGGTCTTTTGTGGGGAGGAAAAAGGGGGCAGTTCTGTGTTGATTCTCAGGGCACCCATGGCTGAGAGTCTCCTTGTTGCCACCTGCCTCCAGCGTGACAGAGTCTTGCCTGGGCAAGCTAGGTGTTAGCTCCCTAATTCAGCCAGCCTGTCAGACACTCAAGTACTCTTCATGGTGCTATACCACCTCTGATGGTTGAGAGTAGATGCATCCCCACCCCCAAGTCCATTCAAAGTGTCCTCCTGTGATATCCAACCCCTGATCAGGTTTCAGAGTAACAGCCATGTTAGTCTGTATTTGCAAAAAGAAAAGGAGTATTTGTGGCACCTTAGAGACTAACCAACTTATTTGAGCATAAGCTTTTGTGAGCTACAGCTCACTTCATCAGATGCATACTGTGGAAAGTGTAGAAGATCTTTTTATACACACAAAGCATGAAAAAATACCTCCCCCCACCCCACTCTCCCGCTGGTAATAGCTTATCTAAAGTGATCACTCTCCTTACAATGTGTATGATAATCAAGTTGGGCCATTTCCAGCACAAATTCAGGTTTTCTTCCCCCCCCCCCAAACAAAACCCACTCTCCTGTTGGTAATAGCTTATCTAAAGTGACCACTCTCCTTACAATGTGTATGATAATCACTTTAGATAAGCTAACACCAGCAGGAGAGTGGGGTGGGGGAGGTATTTTTTCATGCTGTGTATAAAAAGATCTTCTACACTTTCCACAGTATGCATCCGATGAAGTGAGCTGTAGCTCACGAAAGCTTATGCTCAAATAAATTGGTTAGTCTCTAAGGTGCCACAAGTACTCCTTTTCTTTTTGCAAACCCCTGATCACTGGATACCTACAGAAATCCCAGATGCCCTGCTCTCAAAAGAACAGTGAATCCCTAGACTACCACGACTGTATCATATAGCGCACAGGAGTTAGATTATAGTAAAGCAAAAGGAAACTGTTGCAGGCTTACTCCACTCCTGTCTTTTCATGCCACAGAAACTGATTTGGACTTTACTGCTTGTGTCCACAATGCCATTTATTTTACCATCCCATGCAACACTACTATTTATATCAACCTCTGTGCTTTCGGCCCTTTCCCCGGGGCTCAAGAGGAGCAGTGGTCTCCCTGCCTTGAGGCATCTGTGCGACTGAGATCAGCTTGCCCTGTTCCTCTCTTCCATTAGCTCACCAGCCTGATTGGAGTAATTAAAGGTAACTAGCTAATCAGATGTCTCCAGGAGAACTAATGGGTGTCAGAGTGATCAGAGTGCAGGCTCACTTGTTAACTCTCTGCGTTCTGTCACAGAAATGTATTGTGAGAAATAGAGCTTCAAAGATAAACAAGTGTGAGTGATGGAAACAAATGGTTACATACCAAACAACATCATAAAAGGCAAACTAGGGTCTATACCTAATTAATCGTTACATTTTGTATCTAATAGAGTTGATTCTTACCCCAAACTTCAGTCTTTTGCAGCAATTGCTGGCCCCACAGGAGCCAGGACTCAGTTTTTCATGAAGCACCCTCTCTGTTTCAAGGTACCTTCTCAGTGAATGGATCCAAACTGTCTTTCTCCACCCTGTGATATACTGAATCAGGTTTTTTTTTTTGTCTTTGTTCACAGACAAGCTGATCCCCTGGCTCTTGTATCATTCCTTTTCAAGTCCAAGCAGCTTTGATGTTTACAGCTTGTCTTTAATTGTCTTCCACTGACTTTTCTGGATTGTTGCAATGGTGGACAATTGAGCCATTACCGACAGAAATCTCAATTTTTACACTGGAAAGCCCTCTGATCATTTAGTCTCCACCTTCTGCCATCATTCCCTACTTTTTCCCTCACCCTTAGCCATGCTCTAGCTTGTGATCCCCATTCTCAGTTACATTCTAGTGCCTTTGCACCGCTTCTGAGCAAAGGGGCTAGAAAGCAGCTGGATTCCATTACCACTACCAAGCTGGATAACCAGCGTGGTTCCTGGCTTCATGGCAGGGCAGAGGTGAGCCCAGAGGCAGGAAAAAGTGTGATTAGAGCTCTTTGTGGAGCAACCCATGGGAAGATTTTTGAAGACGCAGTGATTTTAGAGAGGCTCTGAGGCCACAGACCAGTCCAGAATTCAGAAGGCACAAAAGATAGAGTAAAGCTACCTTTGTCCCAAACCTTCAGTCCAGCTCCCAAGCTACCCCCCTTGAGAGGTACAGCTCAGAATCTGGACCCTTGTCTTTATTCAGTACTGCTGCCACTCTGACTGCTCTATAGCTCAGGTCCCTCTCTGACCTCTGTCTTAGCACTTTGCACTCCCTCCTGACCTCTTTCCCACTCTTTCAATGACTTTCAATCATTAGCATCCTGAGTTCTCTTCTGCCCTCCCTCACCAGAGTTTACTCTATGGTTAACTCCTTCCACTTTATTCTCTCTCCACATTTGACTCCTTATGTCCCTCTCTCCAGCTGCACTCTCTGACCCCACCAAACCCCAGCAGTAGCTTACATCCATAATTGGTCACCTGTACCTCTGTGAATGTATAGTAAATACATTGGTAAATATCCCTGCCTGTCACAGAGGAGATCTGGGTTGGTTTCTCTATGGGGATCCACACTTTATAATGAAGTCCCTTGCCTGGGACCTATGGTTTTAAAATCATGAGCCTCTACTGCTTGAGCTAAAGCATATGGTTCTCTAGATCAGTGGTTCTCAAACTGTGGGTCGGGACCCCAAAGTGGGTCATGACCACATTTTAATGGGGTTGCCAGGGCTGGCTTAGACTTGCTGGGTCCCAGGGCCAAAGCCGAAGCCCAAACCCCACCACCCGGGGCCGAAGCCAAAGCCCAAGGGCTTCAGTCCTGGATTATGGGGCTCAGGTTACATGTCCCCCCACCTGGGGATGAAGCCCTTGGGCTTTGGTCCCCCTGCCCAGGGCAGTGGGGCTTTGTCCCAGCCACCCTGGGCAGCACTGGTTAGGTGGGCTCAGGCTTTGGTCCCCCCTTCCTGGGGTCATGTAGTAATTTTTGTTGTCAGAGGGGGGTCACGGTGCAATGAAGTTTGAGAATCCCTGCTCTAGATAGTTGCAGCCTCACAACATTTTATATTCAGTGTAGCCCCTAGAGGGCAATGAAGAGCCACATTTGTGCTAACATGAGTTGCACTCAGTCCATTCCTCTTATCTTTCTACATACTATACTGGAGTGATTTTATGATTTTAACTACCACAATTATGCATAAGTCTCTCTAAAGGACCCAGAAAAGCAGACTGGGATCTTTCTCATCCCTTAATAGATGGGGCAGAAGTGTCAAATCTTCCACAAATTTAAAAAAAAAAACCTATTTAATATGGTTAAAATATAATGTACTATTTTTTTGTTGACAAAAAATCACTGCAGCCAATATTTTGAATTATTGTATCTATTTTTCTGTTATATTCCAGAATACTGAATCATATATAATTGTATATAATTTCCTGTGTATTTGTATACCAGGAAAGTCTCATTGTATTCCATTTTAATGCCAATCTTATATTGATGGAAGGATTGTTTCTTGTTGAAGTTTATGGTAACAGGAAGATACACTAAAACATCTGAACGGATAGTTATTTAAAGAAAGGGAGAATAGTGATTTTTAAAAAGTGAGTGGAAGGAGAGATAAACAAGAATACAGGAATCAGGAGCAGTGAATTTAAAGCATGAACAGATACAGTACATGTATTGGCCATATTAATCTACCCTGAGTAAAGAGAGGATACATGATAACAGTATGACCAAATGCATTATTTATGCCATTATTTCTTTGTAACTATAAACCACATATTATCCCTTTTGAGTCACACCTTTGGCCTACTATGTAAATTTATCTTTGATATTTGGAAGGTCTCTGGAATTCCAGACTCTTAATATAATAGCGCACAACAATGTTGCTGAAAGCTATTTCCTGTGGGGATTTGAATTTGTGCGTCTTTGAACTTATGAAGTGTCACCAGTGGTGGTTCCCCTAAAATGTCTAGGTATTTAGGGCCTGATCCTCATCTGGTGTAAATCAACCATTTACACCACTAGCCTTCGTTTCTGTAAAAAGGTGTAGCCTGTTGCCAGAGCCATCAAAATTTCCTTCCTAGTCCAGAAGGCACACTGCACAACAGCACAGCTTATTTTGTATAAAACACTTGTGTTGCATTTGAAGATATTGAAGTCTTGTTTCCCTGGATGAATGTTTAGATGTTTGTTTCTAGGAAATATCCTAGCTAATGTTACTTTTGTTATGTTTTTTTCCTGGATGTCCAAAATCAACTTACAGAAAAGCTTTCATCCAAATTATGAGAGGACATTAAAATGGCAGAAACAGTGCAATGTCTAAATTAGCTGTAAACAAATTAATCACACATCTTAAAACCTATTTCAGGCTTGTTTATTTTTTTAAGTGAGTCAGGCAATATTTTCACCCTTCTTTTTATCTCCTTGTTGTTTTAATGTGTTCTTAGGAGCTTTCACAATATTTTAACATTTCCCGTATACGAAACATGAATTCCCCCCACCTTCATTTTAAAGGGCCCTAAAATAAAATGAATGTGACTGCTTTGGGCTTTGTCTACACTACATAGCTTTTAGTGACATGGCCGTGTCAACATGGCCGTGTGGCTAAAAGTCGGGCAGTGTAAACGCTGTTTCTCGGCACTTTTGACAACAAAATACTTCCACCCCTATGAGCAGGTTTTGCATTGTTGACAGAACAGCACTCCTGCCGACAACGAGCCATTTACCCTGCCACTTGCCACGGCAAAGCTTTTGTCTTTCGGGGGGAGGGGCTTTTTTTAAGCACCTGTGAACGACAAAAGTTTTGTCATTCAATTGGCGGTGTAGACAAAACCTAAATTTAACAGCTTCACCTAGTTGCTTACTCCGTTAAAATATGTTTGAGCAATACCATTATTGATGAGGTCAGCTAGTTACTTGGTGGAAATTAAACATCACAAGAGTATTTACAGTAATTGAGTAAAGACTGCCTACCCTGCTGTGTAACACAGCCAGTCTGGGTATAGAAATAACTGAGTTCAAATACTGATGGGGTGCTTTACTGCTGTTGGATCAGTGGAAAATAGATGAGGTTAATGTACTGTGGAAGAATAAATTCTCACCACTTAATTCAAATGTCTACAGAAGAAGACTATCCAATGAAAAAAATTACACAGAAAGCTTAGAATTGGAGACAAGTGTTAGCTATTCAAAAAGCAAAGCTAAATAGAGAGAAAAATCACTTCCATCCTCCAGTTTCATACTCCATAAACAGGGGCACCTAGGGCAGGAACACACAAGGGAAGAGGGTCTTGTTTGTTTCAGCAACACTGACTGTGTTTATTTTGAGTAGGTAACTCTCTTCCATTTTCTCCTCAAATGTTTTCAATTATTAGTTTATAAGGATAATTGTTTCCTGACTTAGGACTAAATAATGCCTCTTGCATGAGAATCCTGTGGTGGCTGGGAATGTTCCGGAATTTCCTCAAAAATGAAGAAATTATGGCCAGCGGAATGGGAGCTGAGCTATCCAGTAGCACCTTCATCTCCACAGATACCCCTTTCACGTATTTAGGGTGAAATCAAGGGTAGCCGCCACCCATTCACTGGTCTGGGGTGGTTCTGCAGCACCCTACTTCACCTTTTCCCTCTTGTGGGCTCCTTAAACAAACTCCACCCATCCAGAATATGTAAAACATTCCCCTTATAAATTTAATTTACTTTATAGAATTTAAAAGAGCACTCAGTCCTAGGGCTTTTCCTCTTTTTCCAGAGGAGAATCCTCCTGTCTCCTGGGCCACAGCCACCCCTATCTAGCTAGAGTCTTTTTCCCCTCATATCCCAAACTCAGTCTTGGGCTTCTCCCCTTTTCACAGGAGAGTATCCAAGCCTTCTCGATTCACTGTGGTTATTCCCTGCTTTTGGCAGGCCTCTCCCACCCCTAACTGACTGGATCCTTGGCCCCTGAAGTCTCAGACTCTCTTGCAATCTTCTACTCTCAACAGCTTGCAGAGACTTCTAGCTCCTTACAGCTTCATTCTACCACCACTTCTTCTTCCTGTTTCCTGTGGCCCTCTAGCTTCTTATACAGTCCCCATGTCTTCTCACAAGCTCCAGCCAGAGGTTGTTAATGAGGCACAGGTGGGCTGGACTGTTAGGTTATAGATATTCAGGCCTGTCTGTAAAGGCCTATACTCTAAGAATTTAGGTGTATTCTTATCACTTGGCTAGTTATAGAGGTATAAAAGAATCAAAATCACTGTCTGCCAGTGTAAGGTCCTTCTCTTACTGTGACAGTCTGAGGCCCTGTGCTTAGGCTAAGGCCTTTAGCTAAGCAACAGAGGCAGCCATAAGCTGGGAAGCGACCAGTCACATCCTCACATTCCAAACTAGTCATACTGAAAGAAGGTGCTATTGGGCTGTTAGGAATACAATCCTGTCCTGATAATGCCTATCACCTCCAGAGAAAGGGAAGTGCCTAGAAGATGTAAAAGGAAACTTAGTTTGATAGCATCCTGTCTGGCAAGATCTCACTTATCAATAGCTGCGATGTGAAATCCTCACTTCTGTATTGTTTTGTCATTGTAGTTCCCACTTTGCTATTGTTTGTCTGTATAATCTCTGTCTGGTTCTGTGATTGTTCCTGTCTGCTGTATAATTAATTTTGCTGGGTGTAAACTAATTAAGGTGGTGGGATATAATTGGTTAAATAATCATGTTACAATATGTTAGGATTGGTTAGTTAAATTTCAGTAAAATGATTGGTTAAGGAATAGCTAAGCAGAACTCAAGTTTTACTATATAGTCTGCAGTCAAGCAGGAAGTGGGAGGGGGAAATGGGAACAGGGAATGGGGGTGGGGAAATTGGAATCATGTTTGGCTAAGGGCAGGAATGGGAACAGGGACACAGGTGTAAGGCTCTGTGGTGTCAGAGCTGGGAAGGGGGACGCTAAAGAAGGAAACTGGAATCATGCTTGCTGGAAGTTCACCCCAATAAACATTGAATTGTTTGCACCATTGGACTTTGGGTATTGTTGCTCTCTGTTCATGCGAGAAGGACCAGGGAAGTAAGTGGGGAAGGAATAAGCCCCCTAACATGGACCAGTTCCCACTGTTCCACCGGCTCTTCAGGTGCGGTGGCTATGGCTTAGTTTTCAGGGCAGTGAAAGATGAGTTATGGGGTGGAGGATAGTTATTCTCCACAACATCATTTCTCTTTAAACCTGCAGGGACATGAACTGTCATTGGGGAAGGGGAGTGTTAGGGAAGCATTTAACCTCTGCATGAATGTTCCAACTCTCAGAGATTGCTCAGAAAATCTTATAGATCCTGGAACAATCACAGCACACTCCCAAATTTGGAATGGCATGACACAGCCTGCTCCAAGGTAGAGTAAACAGTGTCCCTCTCCATTTCTAACAATAGGATGATTCCATGGAAAGAGGAGATCGGAGGGGGCAATCTCAGTGGATTTTGTCCGTTTTCTCATTTGCACACACTGCACAGTGCTATGTTTCTAAAAAGAGATGCTCTAGTTCAAACAGGAATTATTTGGGGGAAGTTCTATGGCCTGTGTTATACAGGGGCTCAGACTAGTTTATCCCAATGGTCCCTTCTGGCCTTGGAATCTATTAATCTATGTCTTTGATCAGAAGTAACCATAGAAGTAATACAGTAACAATTCTACACACGCACACAACTTCAATACACCAATAAATACATATGTAACAAGTTCTTTAAATAATATTTATAATAGCTTTTGTTTAAAAATATAAAGGCTTTCCTTAGGTGCATCAATATTTTTCTTGCAAAAGGACTGTTGATTCTGATTTGTGTAAATCAGCTTCTTTGTACTAACTGGAAATGAGAGAACATGTGGAAGATGTATGCTATTTGCATTGGATGATATGCAAATTGCCACCACAAAGCCTTCAAGTAGTGTGTGCATGTATTTATATATAAACACAACATCTTTTATATGCAAGACAGTGAAAACTGCCATAATTTCAGTGTAACCCATGACAACACAGTCAGTTGTGCTCTAGCTGTACATCTAGTATGTGAGGATCTCTTGAGAAATATTTACAGATCATGAAACAAAACAACTGATAATACCATGCCTTACTCATACATAGCATAGTAAGGTGTGAGCAGATGCGTGTAAGGCCCTAACCCTGCAATCAGTTGCATGTGGGTATGCCAGTGTACCTACACAGCGCCCCAGTGGGGATCTGCATGTAATCAGTTACAGAATGAGGGTCTTTGTCGCCTTACATGCTCTTTTAAGGTACTTCATTTGAGATCTGCCCCACTAGTGCTATTTCCTGGGCATTTTCTGGCAATTGTACTGAACTGTGCTATTTTTGAATACCACAATACATAGTGTGTGGTATGGAACACAGGTGGTACATACCCAGTGGAATTTACAGTCTAAATTAGACATACAATAAGGGTCAGACACAAAATATACTAGATGACAAAATGAGGGTTCAGTCCCAAAGCAGTGGAAGTGGTCTGGGTTTTTTGTTTTTTTTTTCTCTTTCTTTAATGGATATTTCTGATAAGGCTTCACAGAGAATATATCTGAAGGAGGGAATTGAATGAAAAGAGGCTGTCCATTTGGTGGGGTGGTTTTCTATGATAAACAAAAAGTTACTAGAGAAAAGGTTGAAGTTATCAAAGCTTTGTGCCTGAATCCAAGGCCTCAATCCTGCGAAGTCTTAAGCACACATGCTGAAGTCTCTGCAAGACTGGGACCCAAGTCTCCGTAAGTGAAAAGCCAGTGCACTTATATACAAAGATAATGCCTTTAGAGACATCGCAAAGAAAGTGCCTGGATGTATATGAACTGAGTCACTTTAATCCGTGCTAACAGAGCTCAACTGCAGATCTTTATGATGCAGACTTCAAGACTATGGAACTAGACATAGACAGTGACTATACACAGTGAAATGGCTTCTCCTACAAAGACAAAACAGTCATCCCTTGCAACAACTTAAATAAAAACAAAAACAACCAACCTTAAAATGTGCATGTGGGGAAAACTCTTGTGTATACAATCCTGTCAGGCTTTATGGAAAAGCTCTGAGATCCTGAAATGCTTAATACTATTAAATATAATTTAATGTACGTATTTAGGCCTATATGAAAGAAAGTTACAAGTAGAAAACTTTGAAGAGATACTTGAAACTGATCCTGGCCATTTCAAATTATTGAAGACTGTTCTGATTTAGGAATGATGTCACATTTCAATAATCTACTTTCTTTGGAATCAAAGGCAAGTCATTATGGTGACTGAAATATGATCGTAACTGCATTTGAAATAACAATCCTGATCCTGTTCCCATTTACATCAATAAGAGTTTTTTGTGGGAACTATGATTGTGCCCAGAAATTGTTAAGGATTTTACTTAATTATATATTGACAATTTTTTTTCAGCATCACCAAGATGCTCTGCTATGTCTATAGAGTAAATCTAGAGATATCTGGGCCAAACCAGTTTTCCAAATTAAAGACAGAAAACTGGGGTTCATCATGGAAGCTGGTAGCTACCTTAACGATGCAGAGGCTAACTCTATGCAGTTACATCAGATACCCTCCCTCCAACAGACACTCTCACATGTGTAATATACTCTATTGGGCTCTTGAGAATGCATAATGGGGGGGAAAGCTGGTAAGGTTTCCAAACTAGAGCTAAATGTACAGTTTGAAAGAAGAAAACGAAACCCAGCTTCTTAGGCACATCCTAGTTCCAAAACACTTAATAAAATCAGTTTGAGGTGTTTAAGCAAAGATCTTGTTTTCAACCTGTTAACTACAAACACCTCCAAAATATGGAAGGTAAATAGTTACAGTCTAAAACAAGTTTTGTTCATTGAATTGATCCAAACCATAGTCCTCTGAGATTCAGCTTTCTCTTCAGAAGAAGAAAGAAGCTTTGTTTAATTATTAACACATCATGCTACGGGGGACTCTTTAGAAGAGGCACTTTCTTGTAATCAGGTTAGAGGAAAGGAAGAAACTGATGGCACTACACAAGTCGCAAAAATTACTGATGAGTTGGAGCGGGGCTTGTGCAAACCTCTAGTTAACAGAACAGACCTTTGGCCCCAAAAAGAAGAATCTCAGCTTTCATTAAAAAATGTCTAGTCCCTTTTCTTGAGAAGATAGCCTTGAAAATATAAAATTATATAAATTGATCTCTATGATTTAAACAAACAAGTATCTTGGCTCAATTTCAGCAGCAAATGTCTGGTAAGCAGGTTACTAAAATATCCACACCACCCCCATGCACACACTTCTTATGTAAAATGATTACGTTAAATCTGGGGTGTTTATAAAAAAGAATAACACACCCCAAATTCTCAGGCCAACCCTGATCATAGTAACTGGGAATCTTGTTTGAGAGGCCATCCTCAGAATGCTGTTAAATTGTAAAATGTAACTTGTTAAATTTTCTAGCCCTCTTTAAAGCTGGCATTGAGCTGGCTATTAACTCAGGTAGCTGCTGTACTGTGTGGGTGCCCGCCTTTGTCATGCAATTACTGCAAGGGGAACTCCCCTCCTGCATCCCCTAACAGCACCATTAAGAGCAGGAGAGGTGGATACATCACATAGTTTCTGAACTATGCACCCCTGCAGGTTGCTCCAGCAACGAATAGGAAGAAAACTTGACCAAGTTACTTCTGCACTGAGTGGGAATCCTGAAACTTACTTCTCTCCCCGACATTTTATCAAGCATGAAGCTTTGAGAGCCTGGACTGCGAAATAGTCTGGAGACCTGGTCCCTCCAGACACTCCACCAGTCAGGGTAAATCTATTTTCCCAACAAACCGATCATGCCATCTGGGAGAGACTTGCTCTCTCATTTCATCCTTCTATACCAGCAAAGGGAGACTGCCAGCTGTTAAGGGAGACTCATCCCTGCAAGAGCCAAAGGGGATCTATTCCCAACCAGCCAAAAGAGGGGACCCATTCCTCACCAACCAACCATAGCACGAGGCCTCTGAATGAAATGCCTGCCTCCACTGCTACTAGCAAAGGCTACAGATCATCCATCTCTGCTTTGAGGAACTGCTGCCAGGTCATGGAGTCAGACAGAGAAGCCTCCATGAGCTGCAAGGAGAAGTGGCAATGGTGGATTGAGACAGCTGTGTGGGTTCATGATTTTGGTGTGGGGGTATTATTTTATCTAGGCAATGTTGAATGTAGCCTCAACTCAGGTGGAACATTTCTGATCCCCTTGTTAAAATTTTGGTAGCAAATCAATGGATTAAATAGACCTTTGTCCTTTCCTGCTTCTGTATTTTTGGGAATGTTTGGAGGTAGTTGGTATTCAGCTATATTTCCTCATTCAAATCTACAAAATAATCAGCTTTCATTGCTTATAATAATTAAGCTGAGATGAAAGACCAGAAAGCTCCATGGGACTGTTACTGTTGAGGAAAATGACACTAATTACCACAGAGAGAAACACTCTTTAATTGCCTAAAACAGATAGAATGGATTTCAATTGTTGTCTTTAAGGGATTATATTCATAGCAGCAGGTTATGTTGGCAGTATTTTTTTTCAGACAATTAAATGCTGAGGGTAAAGCCACAGGGTTCATTTCAGAGTGGGGGGAAAAGAGTTAATTATACCCTTCCACTTGCTAGGAACATTATTCCTCTTACACAACAGGAAAAAACAGCAACCACCAACTTTTTAAAAAAGTGACTTTTTCTGCCTGCTGTCGTTGGACTTTTCTGCGCTACCATATTCTTGAACTTGCTTATCTAGCTATTTATTCCCCTTTGGAATAGCAGCAGAGCCCCTCAGAGTCATTAGCATAGTTATCTTCAAAACACCCCTATGAGGAAGGGAAGTGCTATTAGCCTCATTTTACAGATGGGGACCTGAGGCACACAAAGATTAAGGCCATGTCGAGAGTACAAGCTTGGAGCATGATTCCCCTGCTCATGAACACATACTTATCCTAGCTCTCATAGAACTAGTGTGAGTACAAATAGTAGTGTAGCCCCGGTAGCACAGGTAGGGGCAGCGAAGGCACAGCTGAGCCAGGCCAAGTACATACCCACCCGTTTCAAGTGGGTTTATAGCACTGCTCAGCTGTACCACCATTGCAGCTGCGCTACCATGACTATACTGCTATTTATTCGCACACCAGCTCCATGAGAACTAATGCAGGTATGTGTACATGAGCAAGGGAATCACATCCCTTGCTCATACTGTAGACTAGCCTCTAAGGCAGTGGTTCTTAACCTGGGGTGCATGCACTCCCTGGGGATGCGAGATGCCCTTTCCAGGGGTGCGAGACATCCCAGATTTTTTTAGAAGGTAAATCATTGAAAACACAAGTTAAGAACAGGCACGTAAGTATGTTGGATCATATTAAAGAAGTTCTGTATTAAAATCACAAATGAGTTTGATTCCCCATAGTTTAAATTCCAGGGTATTACTAATTAACAGGTCTCTTGGTTTTTGGTACTGTTTCTCTTCCTCTCTGTGTGAAGCTTGCAAGCTGCTAATTGTGTTAGTACATTCTAAGACAGAGTCAGGTTTCAGAGTAGCAGCCGTGTTAGTCTGTTTTCGCAAAAAGAAAAGGAGGACTAGTGGCACCTTAGAGACTAACCAATTTATCTAAGCATAAGCTTTCATGAGCTACAGCTCACTTAACACAGTCTGTTCTCAAAGCAATTCTTTGTAAGAACAACTACTCACACAGAGAGACTCAAAGCAATACTCTGTAACAACACAAACAGCACCCAGAGACTCCCCGCCCTTTTGTTGTATTCATCTGGCTTTAACAATTGTGATTAAAATAGAGATTGTGGATGGATGCTTGGTGTGGATAATAACTGAATGATCAGGGAGGTGCCAGCCTAAGAATCCAGTGTCCATCGGCTGAAGAAGGCGTCAAGTGGAAATAACCAGAGGACCCCCAGAGGGAAGACTGGAATCCACCCGACAGTCTCAAGGATGGGAGAACCAAAGAACAAGATAACATCTGGCAGCATGGAGCCATCAGGAATGTGCCATCTGCCGATTGATTCAGCAACAGCATGATGAAGCAATTCCCATAGACTGGCATAGGAAGAAATTCCTATTAAAAATGGACTCTAGAAAGTGAGAATTTTGGGGTCTGATTCTGCAAACCAACTTCCAGGAGCATCAGATGAGCATCTGACAAGGCCCTGCTCCCTCCTCATGTCCAGGCCACCTGGCCAGTGGCTTGGCATGAGCAACTCTAAGGCTGGTAACTATGATAACAACCTTGCAGAACCTGTGTGTGTGTGTGTGTGTGAATAAATACGAAATTGAAGGGAATGTTATAGCTATAACTAACTGCTTATTATGATTCTTTCTGTATTCACAATAAATGTGGCATTTTGCCTTTTCCCCTTTAAGATCCTGCTGGTTTTTATTTTATTGGTATAACAAGTACAACTACTTTGTTTCATCAAACCTATGTATTTATTAACATTATACGTTTAACAATTACTGTAGTATATAAACAAAATATATCTAGGTTTAAAGAACTGACCTACTTCAGTGATTTGATAAGGGGTGCAAGAACATATTTTGAGAACGAAAGGAGTGCAGGCTGCAGTAAAGGTTA
This sequence comes from Lepidochelys kempii, assembly GCF_965140285.1. Taxonomy (NCBI): domain Eukaryota; kingdom Metazoa; phylum Chordata; order Testudines; family Cheloniidae; genus Lepidochelys; species Lepidochelys kempii. Next base: position 65,012,701 of record NC_136383.1, read on the forward strand.
AGAACCACTGCTCTAAGAATATGTATAAACTGTAGCTGGAAGGTGTAATTTCAAGTTCAGGTAGATGTACACATGCTAGCTTTCATTGAACTAGTATGCTAAAAATAATTGTGTGGCCACAGTGGCATGGGCAGCGACTTAAGCTAGCTGCCTGAGTGTAATCCAATCTGAGATCCTAGGTACATGCTGGGCCCAAGCCACTGTCCATGCTGCCATTTTTAGCATGCTAGATTGATCAAAGTTAGTCTCTGTATGTCTACCTGAGCTAGGAAATAAAGAAGAGTTAAGGACAATTGGTCCATTACTAGAGGGAAATGGTAGAATTATCAATACTAATAATCATTCAGAAAAGGTAGAAGTAGTATCAGTACATATTTTTGGTTTGTATTTGCGTAAAAAAATAGAGTTTCATCAAATACTGATGATAATGTTCTTTCCATTCCACTAGTATCTCTGGAGGATATTAGATGGAAGCTACTAAAGTTGGACATTTTTAAATCAGCAGGTCCAAATAACTGGCATCCAAGAGTTTTAAAAGGCTGAGAGCTTCATTGGACCATTAATGTGGATTTTCAATAAGTCTTGGAGCAATGGGGAAGTTCCAGAAGACTGAAAAAAAGCTAATGTTATGACAAGTTTTAAAAAGGGTAAATGGAATGACCTGGGTAATTATACCTGTCAGCTTGATACTGATCCCAGGCAAGATAATGGAATGGCTGATACAGGACTCAATAAAGAATTAAAGGAGGGTAATGTAATCAATGCAAATCAACATTGTAAAATAGATCCTGTCAAACTAATTTGATATCTTTTTATGATGAGATTACATGTTTGGTTGATAAAGATATTAATGTTGATGTAATACACTGAGAATTCTCTAGGCATTTGACTTGGTACCACATGACATTTTGATTGAAAAACTAGAATATAAAATTAACATACACACTAAATAGATTAAAAACTCACATTTTGAGACCTATCAGTTAGCAATTGTAAACAGGGAATTGTCATCAATTGGATCCCACAGAGATCAGTTCTTGGCTCTATGCTATGTAACATTTTTATCAGTGACCTGGAAAAAAAAATCACTGATAAAGTTTGCAGATGATACAAAAATTGCAGAAATGGTAAATAACAAAGAACAGGTCAGAGCAATCTGGATCGCTTGGGAAACTGGGCTCAAGGAAATGGCTCAATGTTTAATATAGCTAAATATAAGAGTATATATCTAGGAACAAAGAACATAGGCTATACTTAACAGGATGGGGGACTGCATCTTGGGAAGCAGTGACTCTGAAAAAAGATTAGGGGATTATGGTGGATACTCAGCTAAACATGAGTTCGCAGTGTGACGCTGTGAACAAAAAAACCTAATGCGATCCTGGGACGCATGAACGGAGGAATCTTGAGTGAGATTAGAAAGATTACTTTAGCTCTATATTTGGCACTAGTGAGACTGCTGATGGAATACTGTGTCCAGTCCTGGTGCCCACAATTCAAGAAGGATGTAGATAAATTGGAGAGGGTTCAGAGAAGAGTCTTCAGAATGGTTAAAGGGTTAGAAAATATTTTTCTAAGGAGCTCAATCTATTCATTTTAACGAAAAGGTTAAATGGTGATTTGATTAGCCTATAAGTATCTACATAAGGAACAAATAGTAATCGGCTCTTCGATCTAGCAGAGAAAGGTATAACACAATCCAATGGTTGAAAAATAAAGGTAGACAAATTCAGACTGGAAATAAGGTGTAATTGTTGATAGTGAGAGTAATTAACCATAGAAACAATTTACCAAGGGTTGTAGTGGATTCTACATCACTGACCATTTTAAAATCAAAGTTGGATGTTTTTTCTAAAATATATGCTCTAGAATTATTTTGGGGAAGGTCAGTCACCTGTGTTATATAGGACTGACTAGATGATCACAAAATGGTTCCTTCTAGCCTTGGAATCTACGACTCTTCTAGCTACAGTGTATATGTACCCAAAGTAACTTGCCAATAGTTGCACAAGAAATCTGTGGCAGTGTCTGTACTTGGGTCTCCTGAGTCGTGCCACAAGACTATCCTTCTCCTCTGCTGATGTCACTTTGAGGGTGGGACTCTTAGACGAATAATTGTGTGGGCACAACACAAACAAGTGAATAATTCTCAGGGAATGGGCCGTCTCTGGGTGGAGAGATGCTGGCACACAGCGTCAGAAAGCATTTCAGTATCCTTTGTGCGAGGAGGTCTTTGTTTTTTTCTAGGCAGCATCACTGAAATGTTCTCCTGTCATACAATTTTAAATGATTGCCTTCTCCAACCTGGCCAAGTTAAACCCATTAATTCTTCACTGGCTTATTTTAATAAGCATGTTTTCCACAAAAATCTTAGAAGAAAAAACTCTGCAAAAAGTGGTCAACTTATCTTATTCAATAAGAAAGAAAATGAATTCTACTGCCATTAATTACATCATGCTTCACTGAGGGTCCTGCTTTCTGATCAATGACCTTTTTCTGGTGTAAAACAAATAAATAAATCTAATGAAAACTCAATAACAGCGGAGATGAGGAAATTTAAAATACAGATCAACTCATTTGTTCACTTAATATTTGTTGACAAAGCCCGCAGTAATGCTATCATTCTTGCAAACTTTGCGTGAACGACAGGTTCTAATGCACAAGCACATACTCTAATTAAGAAAAGGTCGTTCTATGTCTGGCTCACAGTGACTGAGAGCAATACACTGGAGTCTTGGAGTTCATAATAAGTATAATGATCTTAGTTAAAAGAAGTTACATTCTTAATTACAAGTTGCATAAATTAACCAGCTCTCTGCAAGATTTCTCTACAATCAATTATATAAACTAGAAATTGAAATTTGATTTTACTATCTAACCAAATTGCAGAAGGAGAGAAGGAGAGCTTGCAAAATAAACGTAGAGTCCATTGCAGGGCAACGTTAAAAAAGTTGAAGTACAATTTCTGATTTACACATTTAAAATTACATTCTCAACTGATCAGTTCAATCAAATAAGAATTTGCTATATGAAGAGGAGAATAAAGACTGAATGGGACCCAGATCCACCAAAAATCCACAGTCCTCAAACTTTCTGCACGGCCTCTGCCTCCCAGTGCCAATCAAATCCTTGACCAGGACCCTGACCAATAAACATTTGTTTTAGTTTAGTCCTCACTGGTGCCTTGGCATGGTGTAGTGCATGTTTCCTACTCAACATTACTTTAAGGCAATGAATGCAGTATTGTGGTTGTGAACCATGCAACTGCTTACTTGTCATCTGTCTAGGATTATCATCTTTGTGACTTCAGAGAGGCAAGGAGTAGGATACTCCAATACTGCCAATGGCACATCCGGGCGCTTTAGCACCTTCTAGTTTTAAATTCAGAGGTGTTAAAACACTTCAATCCTAATTGTCTACTGACTTCAAATTTGAACTGAGGATTGGTAAAATGAAATATTGGAACTGAGACTTTTAATATTCTGAACAATAGTTTATAACCCTAATTCTCTGCATGGATAATATGCACTTTTATGTTGAAGTCAGATTGTGAGCATGATCTCTCAAGGAACCAAAGGTTAGTCTAAGATTATGTAAGTAGTCACATTTGTGATCCCATCAGTCCCTCTGTTCACTCATAATCTCATATAATATATTGAGTAAATTCAGTATAGATTCCCCACTTGTGAGAGATTAACAGGCAGCACCAATTCTCAAGAAAGAGGTGCTTTTGAGTAATGTTAAATGAAGACTTCAGAAATGCTCACCCAAATGGGTATCTGATCTACTTGCCAAGTCAAAGGAATGATTCTGTGCAGAGGATGAATATAACTCCAAGTAGCAGCCTTACAGGTCTTTTAATTTCTGAGACATCCTTCAAAGGTTGCTATAGACCTACATGAACATGTTACAAGACTTAGATACTGAGACCCACAAGGTCACAACAAGGCTTGACTCATTTAGACAGTCTTTGAAAAGTGAATTTTCACTCTGAAGTCATGTTCCTAAAATAGATAATCTAGGACTTCTCCATTGTGCCAAGACTTATTGAAAATCCACTGAAAATTCAGTTTATGCGCAGGTGCAAATTTAAATGTTGTTTTCCCATGAACACTGTGCAAATAAAACACATTCACTGAATGTTCATTGAAAACTATCACAAGAGAGGTACCTACACTGTCTAAGAGTGTTGGATCATTCTTCCCTCTAGGGTCTGTCCCACCAGTAAAGGACTTAGATCTGAATTTTAAAGGTATTTAGATACCTAATTGTTAATTTCAACAGAAGTTAGGTGCCTAAATACCTTTAAAAATCTGGCCCTTACTCTTTTAGTTCAAGCTTTGGAGGTCTCTGATTCAGTGATATAGTTCTAGCTCTGGATTCTCTCTTGATGACTGATGAAAGCGGGGGCTAAGCACAACTGAAGGAAATTCATTTTAAGATTTAAGTGAATACTAAAACTTGTGCACATTATTTACCTGGCTACAATATTGCCAGTCATTTCTCTTCAATAGAGAATGGTGATAGGCAACTTCTCGTCTTCCCCAAAAGTCCAGATGTGTGAAATCTGGAAAGTTCCCCTACTCTTTCAATGTCTATGTAAGACCATTTGGAGAATTAATGAGATACCTCAGATTTTGTGATCAGTACACTAATGACTCAGCTGTATCTCTCATTTTTCACAGATGCAACTAGTGCTGGCACAGATACCACAATGCCTAGGGGAGATCATACATGGATGAAAAGCAGCTGCCTCAAACTAAACCCAAGCAAGGCCAGAGTGATGCTTGTCAGAGAGGAAAGTTTTGGTGGACTAACAGAAACACCATCCTCCCCTTCTGCTAAGGGCTTAACCACCATTTTTTTCTGAACAGGTCTTTCTTTATTCTGTGTGCTACCAAATAGTGTATGAACTCTTACTAAACTGAATTTTGAGAGTGTTATATACCTAAGATCAAAATAGTTTAGCTCAAGGCATTTCACAAAAAAGATTGGAATATTTTTCTTCTAAATTTGAGGGAACATCATTTAACCGTGTGACAAGGCAGTTCCTCCACTCCTGTCATCTCACATAAATGACTGACACATCCAGTCTGTAACCACCACTGGGTATTAGATTTGTGTTTTATAAGCCACCATGCTCTTACACTCCCGTGCAGCAATTCTTATTTATAGTGTTATACAATCATAATGGACCTCACCCCATGCCAAGACAGTCCTCTCCCTTGGACTTCCTTCCTGTGCTCCTTTTCTATTCTTGCAGTTTAGGGACTAATTAGGTCCTTTGCTCTCCCCAGCCCAGGCCGATATAGTAACTAGTCATTCCTACACTCAGTTAGGCCCTCTCTCAGGCACTAACTGGATTTACAGTGACCAGAGTGCTGATTCAGCTGCTGGTTCTAAGCACTCTGTGACAAATCCCCAAACAACTATTTAAAATTGTTTTTCATCTGCCTCCAGAGTCCCAAAAAATTATAATTGTTACAGCTCTTAAATGTAGCGCACAAGGACCAATATGAAAGTCTGTCTGCAATTTGAAATGCTAGATTTCCCAAAAGATCTCTTTGACAAGCTACAATGTTACTCAGATGTACTTGCATAAGCTCTCAAAAACTGGAAGTGTTTTCCCACAGGGTGTTTTTGGAAAATTAGTGTATGCAACATTTCTCTTTTGTTTAGTGGAGAAGTATCACATTGTTTGACATCCTTGACTAATACAATCACAAACCTGAGGAAACCCCATCAGTCCCTGTAAAAGCACCATAATGTTGACTCTGAAAGGAAAGGACAGCTCACCCAGTTTGAAGAGTCATAGTACAAAGGTAAAAAAGTAACAAAAAGCCTATCATTCTGACAGAGAGAGACATTAACACTCACAATACCTTCTCAAGTTGCATAGAGAAAGAATTTTTTGAAATCAATATGTTGGGTAAAGAGTAGAGGAGAGAACTATACTGAATATTGCAGTAATCAGTTATGTTGCCTCCCACAACCAGCTCTCTACAAATTATTTTGTGGTACAGTTGTAATGAAGATTTTATAACAATTTTCTACATTATTCTTCTCTGTTTTGTTTTTCCCAAGGGCAGAGAAAAAGTGACTAAGAGAAAGATGTCAGCTTCAATAAATAACATCAGTTTCCAATTGTGCTGGGAGCCTTGAACCAGGCAGGCTGTAAAGCAAGAAGTGTTGGGATGTCCCACAGAAAGTGCACTTAAACTCTGCTCCAGAAACATCACCATGGAGGCATCAAAGGCTGAAATAAGTCATAACTTGGACATTTGTGTATGGCACTCATTTTCATAGCATCTATGAAATGATATTATAACTATCTTTTCAAATAGCATGTCATGCTATTTGAAAAGATAGTTATAATAAACAATATCAGTCAATGTTACTGTAGCCCATACATACTATTATGTATGCAGCATCATAATGTGTAAAATAACTAGTACCTTCCACTGTTTTGTACAGCAATACATTTTTGAATGGTAATGTGTGAAAAACCTGATTAGCAAGCTGCATTCTCCCCTGTAGATGATCGCACTCAACAAAATTCCAGAAGGAACAAATTCTATAGGCAAGGTCTCTGTATCAGAAAAATGCCCTGTAGACAAAGCAAGAGAAAAATGACTGTATTTATATTCTTGCCATTTATGTATTGGATGCAGCAATAAAGCATGTGAAGTAGTGAACATGGAACAATGAAAGATACTCTTAACTGTGTTTGTGCTTGATATCAAGTTGCCATTATGAAAAAGGAAATAAATTCGTTGTTGCAAGTTCCACTTGTGAGACGATCTAGTATTTAAAACAGGCAGTACACGCACACATTGTTTGTGTTAAATGATTTCCTTCTTCAATCTTAGTCCATGCCAATAAATTCACCTCAACCTCAGCATTACTTTTTCAATTTAAAGTAAAAAGTAAAGTTGTAACACTTGAAACACTCTAGAGAAATGGGCATATTATGTTGAGAAAACATATCTTCTTTTTGTAGAGAAATCATTCTAAGTGCCAAAATGCAGTCTGGAGTAAGTGGAGAGCTGTAAATGTTGTACCTTCATTCAAAAAAAAAAAAAAGTGCTAAGCATGATCTTGGGATTTGTTTGTTTTATTTTTTGTTTTTTTAAGAAGTTTGTTATTGTCCATCACTTCCCCATGCAAATTGGTAGAAACAATTATAAAAACACTTGGATGACATGATATGATGGGCTAAACTAGAACTGCTCTGCAAAGGAAAACTATGCCTCTCTAATCTACTAGAATGGTTTGAGAAGGTCAACAAAATGGCTAAAGGGGAACCAACTGATACAATGTATTTGGATTTTCAAACAAACAGTCTTTGCCGCAGTCTCTCAGAAAAAGCTATTAAGGAAAACCAACTAGTAATAAGATAAATATCTGTTTCAAAGTAGAAACTGGGTAATATACAGGGGAAAGAAGGTATAGGAATAAATTATCACTTTTCAACATAACGAACGGTTAATGGTGGGGGCGATCTGCTCCAAGAATCTATATTAGGGCTGGTGTTCTTTTTCAAACTCCATGCAAGGAGCACTAAGATAACAGATTCTTCAAATTTTCTTTACTCCAAGGGACAAATTATGGCAAAGCCCACTGTAGATGTGACAATGTTTTGACCATGGTGGAATCAAAAATTTTCATGATTCTTCCCATTAATTCATAGATTGCAGAGTTTATATATTCCTCCAGCTGGACCAGTTGAACAAGAGGTTTATCAACTTTACAGAAACAGGTTGACATTAGGGTGACCAGATGTCCTGATTTTATAGAGACAGTCCTGATTTTTGGGTCTTTCCTATATAGACTCCTATTACCCCCCACCCCCAGCCTGATTTTTCACGCGTGCTGTCTGGCCACCCTAGTTCACATCAGTTGAACTGATTAGATTCAAGAAAAGTGAAAAACAATAATATATATTAAATACTTATTAGGGAAAAATCCTCAGCAAAAAATGCTAAGATAAAGCTAAGATTTTAAATACATATTATTTAAAATATTGTCAGAGTGGTGTAGTTATAAAAAGCACTTGCAAGTGATAAACTCTTAATTTAAGTTTCCACAAATAAATCTGACCCTTTATCAATTCACATCCTTTGCCTTTCTCCCAACCATCATATCTAGGCCAGGCATTTAGTTTTAAAAATTAGAAAGAACTGCCCACTGTCGTATTCCAGGTCTGGTCTACACTAAAAAGTTAGGTCAAACCAGCTATGGCATTTAGGGGTGTGAAAAATCCATGACCCTGAGTGATGCAGCTAAGCCGACACAACCCCAGTATAGACAGTGCTAGATCTGAGGAATTCTTCCATTAACCTAACTACCATGTCTCAGGAAAGTAGATTACCCACCCCAATAGGAGAACTCCTCCTGTCGGCATAAGTAGTGTCTTCCCTGAGCTCACAGACTATTTGTGTTTGTCAAGACTGGAGAGATATCCTTGAAAATCCCTGTGACAGAGTGTTGGAAACCAACAGCATAGCTAGAATTCTGATCTAGAGTGGACCTGACTTTGCCTAATTAATATATTAGAATGGGCTGGGGGAAGACTAAAGAGCTAATTAGTCCATTCACACAGGGAGTAGAAGAATGCACAGGAAGGAAAGGGAAGGCTGGTGGCAGCAGAGCAGAGTCAGAACTAGGGAGGATCTCCAAGTGGAGAGACCTCTTTCCTCTCCTCACCTTGGCAGACAGCTGAGAAGAAACTAATGTGTATGGATCAGTAAAGATGGTGGAAGAATGTAAATAAACTACACAGTGGCATTTAACAACTGAAGGTCTCCAGACAGTTGGTGTAGACACAGCAGAAGACAGAGGCACCTTGTCACAATCCCCTTTTCTTTATCATGTGTTGATTTTTTTGAATGCAGAAAGCTAAAGTGAGGTGTTTTTTTTCCCCATCTCTACTTTGTAATTAATTGGTCTCATAGTGCACTGCTTGTGACACAAAGATAGAGTCTCATTAAAGAGGGATTAACTGGACAATTCAAACACAGTGGTGAATGCAACTGCTTCCCCTGTTATCTGTTAGAATAAGATGGCTCTGACCATAAATAGTTTTTAGAGAAAAATCTATTGAATGTGGAATAAGTGCATAGTCTAATTTCAAAGACATGGTTTATTTTGAAAATATTTGTATTCTATTCAGGTAGAGTCTTGTAGCTTTGTGAATTCTACAAAATTGGATGGCCCCTCATTTCACCAGTAATGCTGCACAGCCAAGAGAATGATTGGCTGACTTGGTGTAATCTAAGGAAATAGCTAACAATGTAAAATTCTTGGAGTTGACATGACTGTACTGGACAGTGTACAGGCAAGGAACATTGGCCAACAGGGCTTAATTCAACACACTGACTGTTAAGCACTCTAGTTTATGCCTTCTATGATCACCGGGGGATTACTGCTAATACATGTTTACTAGCAGAATTGTTGGTGAAATTTAGGATAAGTCACACTGTGGATGGTCAGGCTTTGAGTCCTGGGTGTGTTATAAAATTTAGACATTTAAAAAAGCCAATTGGGGTTTTTTAAAATTATTATTTCCCTGCTGACAGATGTACTACACATATCCTGCCGTCTGCAAGAACTGCATATTAACTTAGCTTGTAATAAGTATCTTATAAATTTTATTTCCCTAGGATATTAAAAACTCTAATGAAAAACTGAACATACAAGATGTCTGTTGATGGGAAAGCAACCAAGGTAACTGATTTTGGGAACCAATTGCTAACCTCATTTTTATTAAACCTACAGAAGTTTTAAATAATTTCACATATGATACCTGAGTTGCACTGAGGGGGTCAAGTCTGCAGTACTCCTGTCATTGTTATTCTTACTAATGAAGGGTGGGTTTTTCCTTATTATTGGGCTAAATTGGAACTTACACTCCACTGCTTGGGCATTCAGTCTGAGAACCTTGGGTCCAGGCCATCAAGGGGTCCATTGTGTACATTTTCTCCCTTCCTTGAGAAAGTGGGTGGAAATATATAGGAAATAGTCAGCACTTTGGATCCACTCCCTTGTTGGCTGGTGCAGCAGGTGTTCATAGAGGCCAGCAGCAAAATACTCTCCTGCCCTGAGCAAGGAGAAAGCAGGGAAGGAATTGTGCCTCAGAAAGGGTACCTTGAGTCAGAATGCCTGCTCTTGAGTTGGTGCAGCCTACACACCAGCCTTTGCTCGGGGTTGTTTCTAAAGGCATAATCTAATCTACAAGTAGGAAAGGTTGTTAAGCTTTGCATTTCATTTTTGCTATAATGGTGTAGCCACTCATTCAGAATGCTAAGAAGTGATAGTACAAGGAAGTGGATTTTACTGAGGTTTCCTCTGACAGCTTTTATTGTAATTGGGAGCAAATTTGGTTTTTGTGGTCTTTAGATGTTGCTTGTAATTATTAGAATTGGGATCACTGGCTGTTGGGAGTCTGAAAGGACAGGAAACAGCAAGAAGGGGGGAGGAGTTGAGAGATTGGGAGAAAGCTACCAACGATGCAGCAGCAGCAGCTTGGTAAAGAGGTTTCCACTTTGAAAATAAAGTCCTTGTTGAAGCTTGCCTGGTTGATACAACATTTTGGTGATGAGGATGGATCTTCTGCCTCTGAACCCACCTGCACCCTTTCTGCAAAGCCCAGGTGAGCCTCCAATTGCTTTTACTACCTGGATCCATATGTTTGAGACTTATCTGCTTGCAATCAGTGCTACAGAGATTTCTGTAATAAGAAAGCATGCTCTGCTAATCCACTGCCTTGGAACAGAAGGGCAGCATATATTTTACACTTTTCCCCTCGCAGATGATAAATATGAGACTGCACTCACTGCATTAAAGAATTTTTTTGTGCCAAAAGTAAATGTAGTAGCTAATCGCTACAGATTTCACCAGCATGAGCAGAAACCAGGGGAAACTATAATGCAGTATATTGCTTCCCTGAGGAGTCTGATTGTAATTGGTGACTTTGGGAATATGGCAGATGAGATGATTAGAGACCAGCTCATTGAGAAAACAACCATGCTTCATGTAAGAGAACGCTTACTTCTAGAACCACAACTTACACTAGAAAAAGCAATAACCATTACTACTCAGATTGAGTCAGCTACAGCTGAAGCCAAAATAATGAGCATGGATACAGGAGGCACAGTCCAGGCCGTGACTCCTTGGTAGAAAAAATGTTCACTACCACTGCAGATACATAGTTGCAAGAGGAAAACTAATGAAAAAAACCACCAAATCAGCAAATTCAAAATACAGTAAAAGTATGTTTTCACTGTGGATCCCCACAACACCTTGCAAGCTACACAGGATGTCCAGCAAAAGTAGCTCAGTGCAATCATTGCAAAAAGATTGGGCATTTTGCTAAAGTATGTAGCAGTAGCAGGTTCAATCAACAGGTGCATGCAGTTACAATACCAGATGTTACTGTGCTGAGCATGGACAAAATCACTACTGCACATATTCCAGAACAGATAAAGTGCACTGTATACATTTTCGCCATACCCTCAGGCAAACCACATTCTATTCAGCTAACGTTGGACACTGGCTCAACAGTATCTATACTACCTGATTCCATCTACCTGCCTTACTTTAAAGATGTGCCTCTTACTGAACCCAAACTTCACTTGATGTGCTATTTGAAAAATCATATTCCAGTACATGGCTGCCTGCCAGTAATAGTTACTTTTGGTGATTGCTGTGTAACTGCAGAGTTCTACATTGTCCACAAAGGCACTCCTATCCTTGGCAGAGATCTATTGGCTGCTTTAAATCTCAGGGTAGTTAATGGATGAAGTGATCTTCCTCAGCAAAGCACTCTTGCGGTACACACACCAGTTTCAGCTGAGACCCAACACCAACTTGAGGAGAAAATCGGCTGTGCTTATGGGTTTCTGCATAAAGTTAAAATGCTGAATAATGCTGAATAATTAATTTTAATAAAGTACGACAGAAGTTACGGCGCTTACCATTTTCAGTCAGGGAAGCTGTTTCAGAAGAACTCAGAAAACTTGTTCAAAAGGACATTATTGAAGAGATCGACTCCTCGGAATGGGTTTCACCTATAGCAGTGATGCAGAAGAAGTGTGGAGGCATTTGCCTTTGTGTGGACTTAAGGGAGCCAAATAAAGCTATTGTGATTGACAGCCATCCTCTTCCTCACATAGAAGAATTATTTGCAGAACTCCATGGAGCAAAGATGTTTTCTACTCTTGATTTGCAGAGCGCATACCACCAGGTTATATTGCATGAAGACAGCAGAGACCTCAAGGCATTTATTACACATGAAGGACTATTTCGTTTTAAACGTGTTCCATACGGTCTCGCATCTGCCCCAAATGCCTTTCAAAAAATGATGTAATTGATTCTGAAGAATCAACATGGAGTTCAGTGCTATCTGGATATTATCATCGTGTTTGGAAATACTTCTGAGAAGCAAGACAATAACTGCAGTCTGTACTAAACTGCATCAGCACAGCAGGCCTCCAGCTCAATAGGTCCAAATGCAAATTTAGACAAACTGAACTCTCCTTTCTGGGGCATACAATTTCACAGGCTGAACTAAACCCTGATCCAGATCATATCCTGGCAATTTCACATGCTCCTCCTCCAACAGATTTGCAAACCTTACGTTCCTTTTTGGATCTTACCTCCTGGTATGCAAAATTCATTCCCAATTATGCTTCTGTCATTGAACCGTTATGGGAATTACTATGGAGAAGTTCAACCTTAGTGTGGACAACGGATGCACAAGCTAGTTTTGAAACGGTGAAAGACTTGATTGTACTTAGTCCAGTACTTGCACTATTCAGTCCTGCATTGACCACAACTGTAACTACTGATGCTTCTGATTATGGACTTGGGGCTGTTCTCACACAACTGCATGAGGACACAGAGAGGACTGTTGCATTTGCTTCAAGGACACTAAGTAATGCTGAGAGAAAATATTCTACAGCCAAAAAAGAAGCACTTGCTTGTGTCTGGGCTACTGAAAAATTGAGAACTTACCTGTGGGGCCGCATGTTCAAGTTGCGCACAGACCACAGCCCTTTGATGACTTTGCTCACCACAAAAGGACTGGGAAGAGCAGGATACTGTATTGCTCGATGGTCTCTCTCTTTCAATTATGAACTGGAATATAAGCCTGGAAACCAAAATGTAGTCGCTGATTGCCTTTCTCACCTGCCTTTGCCTTCACCAGATGGTCCACCGGAGGATGAGGATGTGGTAGTTGTGCTTATTACAAGCACTCTCACTGCAGTTACAAAAGAACAATTTCAAGCTGCTTGTTCAGCTTGTCCAATTCAACAAAAAACTTTGGGAATTTCTGACAAAGAGATGGGCCAGTAACCCTAAAAACCTTGACCCAGTTTTGCTGCCTTATTTTAGAGTTCAGGATGAACTTTCTTTGTTTGATGGCTATGTGCTACGAGGTACACACCGGCTCCTTGTGCCAGAAGAATTACAGTCAAAACTCATACACCTGGCACACCATACTCATCAAGGAATTGTCCAAATCAAACAACGACAATTGAATCTGTATTGGTGGCCAGGGATAGACTCTCAAACTGAAGCACTCATAAAATCCTGTGTCACTTTCCAAATGCATGATAAGACAGCAGTGACATGTACCCCTCCATTACAGCCTGTTCCTCTTCCTGAATCTGCATGGGAAAAAGTGGCAATTGACATTGTAGGACCCTTTTATACTGCTCCAATTGACTGCCATTATGCCATCACTTTAATTGACTATTTCAGTAAATGGCCTGAGGTAGTGTTTACATTGCAAATCTCTTCTGCTACAGTAATTAAGTTTCTCTCTTCAGTTTTAGCAGGGAAGGTAACCCCAAAGAACTGGTTTCAGATAATGGTAGTCAATTTACTTCGCTGGGAGTTTGAAACTTTTCTAGCACAGAGAAACATTTTACACAGAAGGTCATCCCTATATTACCCTCAAGCCAATGAAATCGAACCGTTTCACAGAATATTGAAAGAGTTTGCAAACAGCTAAACTGGAAGGGCGATTGTGGATACCCTTCACTACTGATTTCTTGCAAGCATACCGAGCTACACGACATGCCACAACGCACAGATTGTTACTGCACGGGAAACAGATGAATACTAAACTGAACGTTGCTGGATTGTTAAAGACACGACCTGATGCCCCAACAGAGGATGATGTGAGAAAAACAGTTGAACAGAATCAAGCAAAGTCTAAGGGCTTTCACAGATAAGTGGTGGGGTGCTAAGGAAGCAAAGTTTGAGTGTGGTTCCTTCATTAGAATATGAAAACCTGGAATTTTACACAAAGGGAACCATAAATTCACAGCTCCTCTTAAAATCATAGAGAAGAAGGGATCTTACACCTATCGACTTTCTGATGGGTGGGTATGGAATGCTTCTTATCTTGCACCTGCCTATGCACCAAGAGGAGATTACGCCAACACCCAGTCTGCATTGGATGACTTCACCATAGTACCAACACAACAAGATATTACACTGGAACTGGGGCTTGACAGACGGCCTGTCAGACCCAGACGACCACCTGTCTGGACTAGAGACTGTTATGTAGTATCTACAGTGTTTTCAGCATAATATTTCTGCCAACAGTATAGTGTCTTGTTTCATATTTGTTCCTGTAGTTAGAACAATAATGTTTATTTTAATTGGGAGAGTTTCTTAAGAGAGGAGGGAATGTGGTATTTAGATGTTGCTTGTAATTATTAGAATAGGGAGCACTGGCTGTTGGGAGTCTGAAAGGACAGGAAACAGCAAGGAGGGGGGAGGAGTTGAGAGGCTGGGAGAAAGCTACCAAAGGTGCAGCAGCAGCTTGGTAAAGAGATTTCCACTTTGAAAATAAAGTCCCTGTTGTTAGTACCTTGCCTGGTTGATACAACAGTTTTGATAGGACAAGTCCTGGGAAAAGTTAGAGTTCGTCTAGCACTTGTGAAACAAGTTGATCTGGCATTCCTGGAGCCTGAAGTCTGCTGTTTATTCACAGAATAGATACAGTCGAGGGAATGGTAGTGCACACTTCCCACACAATCCCTCCTCAGTGTACCTCAGTGTGACCTGCAATCCATCTTTAGGGGGACAGAGAGGAGTGCAGTCTCTGTGCTCATTAAATCGTTGTTGGTCTGAGCAGAAACACCAAGATTTAGTTCCAATTAAGAGAGGTCTGAAAGCATTCACTGCTCTAACTTTTGAAGGTTCTGACCTTGAACTGCACATTGAAGTTTAGTCTTCTCAAGATGCTTCCCTCTGGATGAATCAATCTGGATGTAGGCAGGCACATGCTTTTCAGGCAACATTCTGAAGACTAAAGATAATTAGAAGTCTTAGTAAGAAGCATACATGCTACTCTGGCACACTGTGAAGAAACAGAGGGGTTGCTAGTCTGGATCTGTAAAAGCGGCAAAGAGTCCTGTGGCACCTTATAGACTAACAGACGTATTGAATCATAAGCTTTCGTGGGTGAATACCCACTTCGTCAGATTCATGAAGAAACATTTATACTTCGAACAGGATATAATTTAGGATAATCATCATCTCAGGAATTAAACACAATCAACGATGGTCAGTCCAATATAGTAATGGGGAAGGGCTAGTAATATGTTTATACCATCTCATCTTCCTAAATTTTAGCTTTGTTTTTGCTGTGATCTTTCAGATCTTGCTAAAGAATTAATAACCAAAATCATAAGGAAATCCCCAAAGAAGCATATAAACATAAGCACTAAGTTACTGGAAACAATTTCCTATCACAGTGTTAATACACTTTTATGTATTTTAAAATGTAAAATGTTTAGTTTATTGCTGCACTAACCAACTGGAACTTAAATCACAAAGTAAAATTAATTAAGGAAAGCAGAGGCAAGGTAGATCAGCGGCTTCATTTATCTTTTAATCCTGCTAAGTGACACTGATTTGCTGATGGATCCTGCTCTGGATGAATGTAGGTTTACTAAAATTCTTTCCACCTATCAATCAAATACTATTGTCCCAAAAACAGCATCGCAAAGATTTCAGGTTACCTATGGACTCTTTATTTTTTTGTCTTTAAAGAATAAAACATTTTTGGGGAATGTTCCAAATAAAATAAATAATAAGCAGGAATTGTAAGCTGAAGGAAAGGCAATAGTTATAACACTGAGACTTTAAAAGATAGTATATAATGCTGGCTAATAATAACAGGCTAATATTGATTCTGAAGAATAAAAAATCCTGATGTTGATAATCAGATCATGAGAATCTTTCTAAAACAAATTATGTCTGGATTTGGCCACGTGAATCCTGCACTCATGAAAACAGAAAACATAATTAAGCTCTTTTACTGGGTCCAATGGAGTCACAGGCAACTATCTTCACTGAAAGCCGAGCAATCAGCTTCCTTGATGCTTGGTGTTATATATTAGTGTAATCAATGGGAGAAACTAGAGTTAAGGAGACAAAGAAAAAGATACAAAAATGGAGAAGGGGGACATTAAAATAGATACTAACCAGTCTCTTCCTGAGTGAAACATTATAGCCACAATAATAAAGGAAGCAGGAAGTGAAGAACCAGTTAAAAGCTATACATTCTTATAACTGGTCCATCATAGTTCTGAATATAATAATACATACCGACAGTATAGACTGAATGTATTAGATGGCTTTTGAGAATTTTACTTTATTGAATTAAATTTATATTACACATTTACTTTCTATTCTCCATAGGGTCTTATGGCATACCCATTACTGTGGTCTTTGAGCTCCTTCTAGTATTATATTATATATTATTGTAGCACCCAGGAGCCCTAGTCATGGATCAGGACCCCATTGTGCTAGGTTCTGTACAGACACAGAACAAAACAGACAGTCCCTGCCCCCAAAGAGTTTACAAGCTAAGGGCTCATTCTGAATTAATGTGACCTTCATTTGTTTAGTTTAACTGACTGAAATAGTCACTTTAATTCTGAATGAGCGGGGTAATGCAGTTTAACTAATCCACTTTAAATTCACACCTTTTGTTAATTCAGATTAATTTTCCTGAATATTCCTGTACAGACAAGCCCTATGTATTAAACAAGAGGCTGATAGATGAGGTAGTATAAAGAAACACTTAAACCATATTAGTCAGCATTATAAGCTGTGGTATCAGTGCACAGCAGCCTAACCAATGTCAATTTTTTGTCGGCATTACAGACCAGGCAAGTTTTACAGAGGTGTCTGGAGGATAAGTTAGTGTTGGGGATGTTTACAAAAAGCACTGCCCAAGCATGAAGAAAGAACAGAAGCATGGAAGAAAGTGAAAAGTTTGGTTGTTTTTTTTTAATTTAACCAGTGCAATAGAGACTGGCATCACTGGAGCAGGGGTGGGGATCAAACTTTCCATAGTGAATGAGATATGTAGGGTGTATATATATATTCATATAGGGTGTATATAGACCATGATAGGACTTGAAAGTTAAGACAAGTAGCCTATGTTTGATATAATAAATAAGAAGGAGCCAATGGAGGGATGCAGAGAGGAGTCAAAGCAATGGGCTAGGGAAATGATCTTTGCAGCAGTATTCTGAATGGATATCAGCAGGGCAAGATTGCATTTGCCAAAGCTAGAAAAAAGGATGTTACATGTTACGGGGCACGGACTCACTCGGCAGCGCCTCCTACTGCTCATCTGCAGGAATTAGCGTGTCAGCCTCTGGAGTGCCCTCTGTCATCCGGTGATCCGCCTTACCGCTGGGCCCGGTCCCTCCCAGGACCCGGTGCCTCCTCCCACTGGGGTGCTGCCCCCGCTAGTAAACCCCCAGCAATCCCTGAGGGTCTCCCCTCCCCTAGGAACCCCCACCCACTACCCCCACCTCATCTCAGTCTTGGTTACTGCCAGTCATCGCTTAGCCCCACTCCCCGGGGCAGACTGCAGCGTATCAGCTACTCATCACCAACAAGGGGGTTGGGACCTGCTGCCTCTGTCTATGCACGAGCTGCCCCCTTGTACTCCAGTACCTAATAAGCCCTAATCTAGGCCTCACAGCCTGGGGGTTTCCAGGCCGGAGCTCCCCTGGCCTTTCACCCTCAGCTCTGCTCCAATCTAGGTACTTCCTCAGGTCCCTGCAGCCAGGCCCTTCTCTTTCCAAAAGCAGAGAGAGACTCTGGCTAAGCTTTAGCCAAGCAGCCCCTTTATAGGCCCCAGCTGCGCCTGACTGGGGCATGGCCCAGTTGCGGCCATTTCCCCAATCAGCCTAGCCTTTCTTGCCCTCAGACCTGGCTCTCTCCCAGAGCTGGCTTTTAAGCCCCACAGGACAGGAGCAGGTAACCACCCCGCTACACTGAAGTATTTGAGACACAAGATGCTGAAAGCCTAGACAAAAGTTTTAGCTGTGTGGATGCATAGGAAAGGCCAGGTAGTGGTTCCTCAAGCTCAGAGAGGGGCCACTCTTTGTTGCTGTCAGGCAACCGTCAATTAGTAGTCTATAGTTCTGGCCCTTTGGCAGGCAGAGCAGTAAGCAGGCTCTTGCCTACACCTCCTGGCTAAGGCAGCCAGCAACCACACAGTCTGGGACTCTGGCCCTCTGGAGGGGTCAAACCACAAACAAAGCACAGGACTTTTGGCCTAGGGGTGAATAGGCCGCCACTCTAGGGGTTGGAATTGGCTGCAGGGGAACTCGGGCACATGTTTTCCACTGGGTCCCAGCCCAGGGACTAACAGTGGTGAATGGCTCCTCCACTAGGTCAGCAGAGATCCCACCGAAATACACTGACTCATGCTCCTGCAACAAAACCAGAATAAAGTCTGGTTTCTCTGGGTTACTTCCAACCACAGTCCAGGCAGAGGGTTCCGTAATCCAAGGGTCCTCCATCTTCTCGGGCTACACTGCAGACAGCAGTCGTGGCAATTCCTCTCCCGGGTCGGACTCCTCTGGGGGCAGGCTGCTGTACAGCTCTGGAGTCCAGCAGCAGTCTGGAGACATCTGACTCCTGTTCAACTGAGCTGCAGGGCCTGCCTTTTCTACTTCCTGCCACACCCCTTTGCTTCCAGTGCAGGGGGCAGACCTGGCCTGGCTCTGCCCTCCAGGGGGAGTTTAGTGATCCCTCAGACTCAGAGGGAGGCCACTCTGCCCTATTCCACCCTCGTCCCACGGCCCGCTGGGGACATTGGTTGGCGGCTTCTTCACGGAGCCATGAGCATGGGCGTCTACCTGGCATGGTTCACCCCCATTCCTGAGGCCTGCACCTTCTGTGGTGTGAGGGAGAACCTGCTGCATGCCTACCTTGAATCTGGCTCCTCCAGAACCTCTTGTTGAGGTTCTGGCTGCACTTTTCCCCACACTTGTTCATTTTCACACACCCTATCCATGGCCCCACGAAGTCACGAGATCTCCTCGTCAACCTCCTCCTGGCCCTGGCCAAAGTCACCATCTATCATTCCAGGAGGAGGATGCTAGAAGAGGGGGTGCTCTGCGACTGTGGGGCCTATTTCCGTTCCTCCCTGGTCTCACGCCTCCAGGCAGAGTTCCACTGGGCAGCATCCGCTAGCTCTCTAGACACCTTTGAGGAGCAGTGGGCCCTGTCCGAGGTCCTCTGCTCAGTGTCCCCATCCAATATCCTTGCTTTGAACCTCTGACCATCGCTCCTGACCCTGTTTTCTCATTAGTTGTCCCGAGGAATCAGTTGGAAGCCAGGTCCAGTGGTCCCTCCTGCTAGGCTGGGGGAGGGGCCTTTATAAGTGGGTGGGCTTGTGCCCGCCCACCTCCCAGGCTTTCCAATAAACCACACAAGGGGCCATATCTTAGAGATGTGATGGAGAAAGACTCTTCAAGACTTAGACATATCCTGGATGTGAGAAGCTAGAGAGAGATGTCAGAGATGAAGATGGCATCAAGGTAATGGGGCCCCCGTGCTCTCCTCATCCCATATTACCTGGGGCGGGGGTGTCTGTCCTCCAGCTGCACCAGCTCCCCCTGGCATTCAGCTGTTCTTCGTGGCAGAGAGGCCCCGGAGCCACTCCTGGATGCTGCCCGGTGCAGCATAGCAGCTGCCTGGGAGGGTGCCTGGCTCTCTCCTGTCAGCTCTGGCCTTCTGGCTCTGGTCTCGCCCCTTCCTCTCCCTATTCGGGCCAGCGGGGCTCTTGAGCCTGGGGAGGGTCACTTGATCCTTTGTGCCTCTCCCACCAGACGCCTTTACATGGCGATCCTCTGACCTTACCCCCCACAAAAAATGTTTCCTGACTAGAGCCCTGCGCGGATACAAATTTACACCCGCAGATGCAGATATCCATGAATAGAAATCGGTATCCACTGAATCGCAGGGCTCTTCTGGGAACCTCAGTGGAAAAAGGAGCAGAACTTGGGGCTGCTGGCAGCTCCTCCAGTGTGACTCTATCGCTCCCAGGCCTTCCCCAAGCCCGGCCCTCTAGCGGGGCTGTACAGACCCCAAACAGGAGACGCAGCTGCATGGAAGGGCTGGGGACGGAACTGAGGGTGGTACAGCCACACCAGAGGAGCTGCTGGTGTGGGGTCCCCGCCCCACGATCTGCTCCTTTCGCTGCTGCGGTTCCTGGGAGAGCCCTGTGGTGTTCAGCAGATACCAAATGTGTCTTTCTGGTATGGTGTACCAGCAATAAATGTCTTAATGGTACAGCTTATCTGACTGTACAGGCTTACTTGCACCATTGATTATTACCCATGTTGAGCTTAAATTGATGGCTAGACATTCATAAGGTGATGTCAGATAGACGGGCTGAGATTTTACTTTGGACAGAAAGAGACAGGTCTGGAATGGAGAGGTAGATCTGTGAATCAGCCACACAGACGTGGTATTTGAGTTTTTGTTTATAGATGAGATTACCTAGAGACAAGGTGTAGAGGGAGAAGAGAAAGGGACTAAGGAGAGATCCTGAAGAATGCCCACAGAATGCTATAGAGTTGATGAGGAAAATCCTCTAATAGATACATTGAAAGAGTGATTAGAGAGGCAGGAGGAGGACCAGGAGAGGACAGAGGCACAGAAGGCAAGGAAGGCCATGATTTCAGCTGTGTGGAAGGTGTGAAAGAAAGCCAGGGAGGATGAGGATGGAGTACTGGCTGTGAGCTTTAGCTAGGAAGAAGTCATTAGAGACTTTATTAAGAGCAGTTTCCATGGAGGGCAAAGGGGTGGAAGCCAGACTGGAGATGGCCTAAGAGGAGAGGAGCTTCTGACAGCAACTGTAAATGGTGCATTCAATTAGCTTAGATATGAAAGGAAGGAGAAATGGGGTGGTAATTGGGAGGCAAGTGGGATCAAGGGGTATTTTTCTGTTTTGTTTCTTTTTAAAAATGGGAGAAACTAAACTAAAACATGCTTGTATTGCAAGAGGTTGAGAGGTTAAGAGTAAGCAGGGGATGAGAGGTCGTTATGGAGAGAGATCAGGAGATGGGCTGGGAAGGGGTCACTGGGGCAAGTGTAGAGGTTAGAGGAGGAGTGCAGATGAGAAACTTCTGCATTTATGACTAGGGACTACTACAACTTGAAACATTTCATAAGCATTTTTACATTATCATTACACCATACTATATATGTGTTCTACAAACTATGATGTGCCCCCTGGTGATCAATACAGATAATTTAGTCAGGCAGTTATATAAATCAAAGTGATAGTAACAAATTTGATGAAAAATGAAAGGAAGACACTCTGACAGCTGTTTTGGAAATGGTTTTGTTTTTTTTCTTTTGTTCCTGGGGGGAAAAAAGCGGTCTAGATGTTTGGGCTTGGGCTGAAGCCTGGATTCAGACTCTCTCCCTCTCTGGATTCAGTGCCTGGCCTCCAGCCTGAGCCCAAACATCAACACTGCTACTCTTTAGCCCTACAGCCAAAGCTCCGCAAAACCAAGTCAAACTGACCCAGGCTCTGAGACTTTATGCCGCAGGTTTGTCTTTGCAGCATAGACATACCCTATAAAACCAATCCTGCTCCAGTGGAAGTCAATGGCAAAACTCCCACTTATACTAGTGGGGGAGGATCAGGAATAAGCTCTCTCTACCTCGCTTCCTCTCTGTTCTTTTTTATTGTCTATCACATAGACTCTAAGTACTATAAAGGATAGTAAGTGTTTGCACAACTGGGCTATAAATTATCACTTCTACGCTCATTGTTTTTATGTTTTATATATATATTAGAAATGCTAAAATTGAAACGTTCACAAGTCACTATGGAAAAGAGCCAGTTCATTTCCATAGTGACTTGTGAACGTCTCAGTTTTAGCATTTCTAAAATAACAAAGCTATCACCCACACATCGCTAGTGTGATTCTTCTTAGCGTAAACACTTTAATACATAACACCACAGAATAAGTACAGTAGATGCAGTATTTTGATTTTTGTGAAAAATAAAAGGCGATGGCATGAACACAAAGTGTAGTCAGAATTTTTATGGAAGATATAGGAAAATGTGATGAGTCTTCTCAGTGAACAGGAGAAATGCCTTGAACTCTTTGTCATTTGTAATGACAGTGTTTCTCCACTGCCAATTTACCTCGTTTTAAATTATCTGGACCATATCCTCCTCTTTTCATGGAAGCATGTTTGAAAGATGTGGATATACTCAAACCTATCCTGTCATCTGTAGTCATACAAGCTTTATGGGGTTCACATGCCACTCAGTACAAGCCCTTTCATCAGCAGACTTCATGCCAGGCTCACAATGTTATGAGCTGGGTGAAATGTTGTGGGTTGAGTTAAACCCTCTTTAAACAGATGTGTGAATGAGTCTGGCTAAGAGTCTGCCCAGAAACTAGTATCAGGTGAGTGGAGGGTTTGACTGGGTATGGTCACCAAGTGCGGTGATGAGGGGAGAGAAGGGTAAATGGAGGAAGATAACACCCAACAGATTGAGTGAGAGGGGAGGCTGAAGTAGCAGCTGAAAGCATGTGGCGGACCCTGTAAGAAACCTGAAGAGATTTTTGAGTCAGGGGTTTAGGCTGAAAAGCATTCCTGCAGAACAAGTTGTTTCCTGCTATTTGATTCCCTCTGAGTTCAGATATACAGGACTTTGTACATTATTTGTAAATAAACAAAATTAGTAAATTAGTTAGGGGTAGTTAAAGATGATTTGGCACAAAAAGGTTTAAAGTCAAAAGCAGAGTTAACAGACTACCTTTAGAGACTGGATCTGAGACTTGGTCCTGGGGGAGTGGAGAAAAAAAAAAGTTTCAAAGTGCAACCTGCCTTTCCACACTCTTTTGTTTTTCTGAAGTTTTAATGGAGGGTACTTTGGATACTTATGTGAGATGTCAAGAAAGAAGTTTTTGTTTAATGATAAAACCCAGTTATATACATGTAACTGTGTGTGCAACTCTGTGCAGTCACATTGGATGGAAGCTTGGTAATTAAATTTTCCAAGGGGGTCAGGTAGAGTGGCTACTACCACCACTACGCTTCTGTCCCCAGAAGCCTTTACAGCTATTCTGAGGGGAAATGGGCCCTTTTCCCACAGAAATGGTCTACAAGGGACTGCTGCAGGCAGCAGGCAGAGAGAGAATCTGATCAAAATTATTTTACTTTTGGGTAATGTAATCAAAATCACTAAAGGATGGAAGGGGTTTCTCTTGGAACTTAACTTGGCTGCTCCTGGTTGTGTCTAGTTGTACAAGATGGAAGTGTAATCGGGGTACAGTTGTGTAAAAGAGTAATCACAGTGCAAGAAATGTTAGGCAAAAGAGAATTTTGTATGTGCACAGGTAAAAGGAAAAGGGGAGGAATGATGGGAACACTGAGCCTTGGGATGGCTCTGGGGGATCAGATTGTTGCTTTGGCGGGTGTGCATGAAAACTCTGTGGGCATGGGGGAGGCAGTTACACCTTGTGTAAAATTAATATGGCTAATATAATGTTATGGAGGTTAAACTATATGGAAGGAATGTGCATTTTCCCAGGACATGTGCAGTGTATATTGGAGAAGGGGTAAAAGAAATGCAAATAAAACATGGTACTTCATTAAAATCCTAATAGATTTAGATTAAAATCCTAAAAGCCACAATAGGTTGTGCTTTCTTTTTCAGATCTGTGTGTTTTGGAGCAGGAGATGAAAGTGGAAAGTAATCAGAACTCTAGTGGAAGTAGAATGTTTCCCTTTTAAGACACTCTCTAAACTGCTAACAGCTTTGGATCCAGAAGCAAGCTAGTAAGCCTCTGTGTGTAAATGCAAATTACCTAGCTGATGGGCACAAAGGAGCTGCAAATAATGAATACATCCCGTCAGCAAACAAGCTACTAGAAGACTCAGATTATGGCCCTTCAGGAAAGGGAGGTGAAAAAAACAAGTCAAGCCTGAAAATAAGGGAGACAGGTTAACCTTAAGGGGTGTGTGTGTGTGTGTGTGTGTGTACAGTGCTAAAATCTGAAGCTGTGTCTCAGCTATTACCTGAGAATAAACTTAAAGCTTGGTACAGCAGAGAAACTATTGCAAACTTGGTCTGTTGTACAAGAGGGGAAACTGAGGTACACCATCTCATGAATTTCATAAATGACCAGTGAGTGAGGTAATTCACTAGCCTGACTATAGAACAAAATAAGGACAGCCTGGAGGTAATTCTTCTGTTTTTCCTGCAATTAGAAAGGACATTTGTAAAAGAAAGTGGTATTATTATTATTAAGCAATAATCTGTCCCCACCAGGGGGGTGGAAATTGTTTCTTTTGTTTTTCAGACACTCTACAAGCAAGCTGGCGCCAGCGGAAGAATAACCCACAATACCATGGATCTATGTTTTGTGTTGTTTGTCTGTGGTGTTTGTCTTGTTGCTAGCATTGCTGTGTTTTAATGAACAGAAAATCTCATGACGTGGGTGGGGGATGGCTTCAAAAGGCTGACCTTTGGGGGGAGATGTGTATGGGAATGCAAAATGCTCAACTAGGAGGCCAGCACCTGTGTAATAGCTACCGTGGTACCTGGAAATGGAATGGCAACTAAGGTGGCCCCCACAAGCCCTATGGAAATAATGAAAAGGGGAGGAGCTCACTGGGAATCAATGGAGGGGTGTGTAAAATAGTGTAAATCAATAGAAGATGTTTGGATGTGCCCCTCTCCTATGACTATAGAGGAGCAGGATCAATGGCCTATGCAAGGCGTGGACAATTGGGTGTACTGTGTATAAGGTGTTTTGCTGGGAATGTACATATTACTGGGGGCACAATTACACCAGCCCATAACCAAACTACACCCATCTACATGCTGCTATCTGGACTTTGGTGCACAAATGGATCTGTGAATCTTATTGCTGTGAATAATCAAACCAGGGCATACTGTCTGATTCCATACCAAGTGGTCAAGCTGGTTTGGACAATATCCCATTTCTCTGTGAACATTCAATGGACTTATGATATGGACAAAAGCATGCAAAACTTGCAGGAGCAGCTTGTTGCAACTGCCAGCAACTGGACACAAGATCGTGACCCCATCAAAGGAGGAGAGGCAGTGTTTTGGGGGTGTCTCGGATGTTGGACCATACTGCAGTGGACAGGACTCAGTGTTGCTGTGGATTTTGTATTGTTAACTGTACTTATGTTACGTTGCATATGGAGATAATCTATAAGTAATGTAGTAAGCCCTCCAAACCCTACAGTGTACTAGACAACCCGGACCCAACCTTCTCGGGCCTGCTATAATGGGAACTCTGGAACACTAATTGAAATAGGTGTGGTATGCCCGTACGAGAGAAGGTGCAGGGCACTATACTACACAAGGGGCAGTACTACACTACAAGGGGCATAAGGGACAAATGGAATATCGACACCTTCCACCTTGATGCCTGGCCCTATCAGGAAATGTGTCGCCATATGTCCTATGCTTTTCCAGGGATACCTGGGCAGGAGGATCCCAAAAGAAAAAAAAATAAAAAAGGGGGTGGAGTGTTAGGATATAGATATTCAGGCCTGTCTGTAAAGGCCTGTACTCTAAGAATTTAGGTGTATTCTTATCACTTGGCTAATTATAGAGGTATAAAAGAAAGAATCAAAATCACTGTCTGCTGGTGTAAGGGCCTTCTCTTACTGTGACAGTCTGAGGCCCTGTTCTTAGGCTAAGGCCTTTGGCTAAGCAGCAGAGGCAGCCATAAGCTAGGAAGTGAACGGTCACATCCTCACATTCCAAACTAGTCACATTGAAATAAGGTGCTATTGGGCTGTTAGGCACTATCAGGACAGGACTGTATTCCTATCACCTCCAGAGAAAGGGAAGTGCCTAGAAAATGTAAAAGGAAACTTAGTTTGATAGCATCCTGTCTGGCAAGAACTCACTTATCAATAGCTGGGATGTGAAACCCTCACTTCTGTATTGTCTTGTCATTATAGTTTCCACTTTGCTATTGTTTGTCTGTATAATCTCTGTCTGGTTCTATGATTGTTCCTGTCTGCTGTATAATTAATTTTGCTGGGTGTAAACTAATTAAGGTGGTGGGATATAATTGGTTACATAATCATGTTACAATATGTTAGGATTGGTTAGTTAAATTTCAGGAAAATGATTGGTTAAGGTATAGCAAAGCAGAACTCAAGTTTTACTATATAGTCTGCAGTCAAGCAGGAAGTAGGGGGGTGGGGGTGGGGGTGGGCATGTGTGTGGGGGAGATGGGAATGGGGGTAAGAAAATTGGAATCATGTTTTGCTAAAGGGGGAAATGGGAACAGGGAATGGGAGTAAGGAAGTTGGAATCATGTTTGGCTAAGGGTAGGAATGGGAACAGGGACACAGGTGTAAGGCTCTGTGGTGTCAGAGCTGGGAAGGAGGATACTAAGGAAGGAAACTGGAATCATACTTGCTGGAAGTTCACCCCAATAAACATCGAATTGTTTGCACCTTTGGACTTCGGGTATTGTTGCTCTCTGTTCATGCGAGAAGGACCAGGAAAGTAAGTGGGTGAAGGAATAAGCCCCCTAACACCAGTTACCAGCAGCAGAAAGGGAAGAGGCACTACAGGCCATGAAGGAAATGTATCAGGACAGCATTGCTGAGGCTTCAGCCAGTTCTGGGGGCCTCACCCATAGTTCTGGTTAAAAAAAAAAAGGGTGGCAGCACCAGGTACGTATAGACTCGCCTTCTATGATGAGATTACTGGTTCTGTGGATGAAGGGAAAGCAGTGGATGTATTGTTTCTTGACTTTAGCAAAGCTTTTGACACGGTCTCCCACAGTATTCTTGTCAGCAAGTTAAAGAAGTATGGGCTGGATGAATGCACTATAAGGTCGGTAGAAAGTTGGCTAGATTGTCTGGCTCAACGGGTAGTGATCAATGGCTCCATGTCTAGTTGGCAGCCGGTGTCAAGTGGAGTGCCCCAGGGGTCGGTCCTGGGGCTGGTTTTGTTCAATATCTTCATAAATGATCTGGAGGATGGTGTGGTTTGCACTCTCAGCAAATTTGCGGATGATACTAAACTGGGAGGAGTGGTAGATACGCTGGAGGGCAGGGATAGGATACAGAGGGACCTAGACAAATTGGAGGATTGGGCCAAAAGAAATCTGATGAGGTTCAATAAGGATAAGTGCAGGGTCCTGCACTTAGGACGGAAGAACCCAATGCACAGCTACAGACTAGGGACCGAATGGCTCGGCAGCAGTTCTGCGGAAAAGGACCTAGGGGTGACAGTGGACGAGAAGCTGGATATGAGTCAGCAGTGTGCCCTTGTTGCCAAGAAGGCCAATGGCATTTTGGGATGTATAAGTAGGGGCATAGCGAGCAGATCGAGGGACGTAATCGTCCCCCTCTATTCGACATTGGTGAGGCCTCATCTGGAGTACTGTGTCCAGTTTTGGGGCCCACACTACAAGAAGGATGTGGATAAATTGGAGAGAGTCCAGCGAAGGGCAACAAAAATGATTAGGGGTCTGGAACACATGACTTATGAGGAGAGGCTGAGGGAACTGGGATTGTTTAGTCTGCGGAAAAGAAGAATGAGGGGGGATTTGATAGCTGCTTTCAACTACTTGAGAGGTGGTTCCAGAGAAGATGGTTCTCGACTATTCTCAGTGGTAGAAGAGGACAGGACAAGGAGTAATGGTCTCAAGTTGCAGTGGGGGAGGTTTAGGTTGGATATTAGGAAAAAAATTTTCACTAGGAGGGTGGTGAAACACTGGAATGCGTTACCTAGGGAGGTGGTGGAATCTCCTTCCTTAGAAGTTTTTAAGGTCAGGCTTGACAAAGTCCTGGCTGGGATGATTTAATTGGGGATTGGTCCTGCTTTGAGCAGGGGGTTGGACTAGATGACCTCCTGAGGTCCCTTCCAACCCTGATATTCTATGATTCTATGACTATAGAAAGTTACAGGAAGTCATTTTAAAGGCTTCTTATCCATTATCATGAATAGATGGTGTCAGGGTTCCCTCCCCATTCTGAACTCTAGGGTACAGACATGGGAACCCGCATGAAAGACCTCCTAAGCTTATTTCTACCAGCTTAGGTTAAAAACTCCCCAAGGCACAAATTCTCCCTTGTACCTTAGATTAGGTAAAGCTGCCACCTCCAAGTGATTTAGACAAACACAGGGAAAGGACCACTTGGAGTTCCTACTCCCCGTAATATCCCCCCAAGTCCCCATACCCCCTTTCCTGGGGAGGCTTGAGAATAAACAAGCTGAGCACAGACCAACCTTGGGGTTTTTTAGGACACAAAAAAACCCAATCAGATTCTAAAAGAAACAGAACTTTATTAGAAGGAAAAATGGTAAAAGAAGCACCTCTGTAATATTAAAATGGAAGATAATCTTACAGGGCATTCAGATTCAAAAACACAGAGGATTTCCCTCTGGGCCAAACTTTAAAGTTACAAAAAGAAAACCAGGAATACACCTTCCTCTCAGCACAGAGAAAATCACAAGCCAAAACAAAAATAAGCTAACGCATTCCCTTGCTAGTACTTACTGATTCTAATGGAGTTGGATTTCTTGCTTCCTTGATCTGTGTCTGGCAAGCACACAGAACAGACAGACCAAAACCTCTCCCCCACTTCCCCATCTGAAAGTATCTTGTCCCCTTATTGGTCCTTTTGGTCAGGTGCCAGCCAGGTTACCTGAGCTTCTTAACCCTTTACAGGTAAAAGGATTTTATGCCTCTGGCCAGGAGGGATTTTATAGTACTGTATACAGGGAAGGTTGTTACCCTTCCCTTTATATTTATGACAGATGGTACTTAGATAGATACCTTGGATGCTGTAGCCGATTCAGTTTGGTTTTTCCACACTGTATCTTAAAAGTGAGCATTGACAAATGGAAATGGATCCAAAAGACAAGGGGGGGAAAAACTGCTTTCACAGCAGGACGATGCTTGTGGCAATTTAAAGTGATGGCTTTTGGCTTGTGCAATTCACCAGCCACACTTGAAGCTAATGGAGAGGGTATTACAAGGAAAGCCATTCTCAGCCTACGTGTTATACCTAGAGGATATCGTGGTGCATGCTAAAACATTTAAACAGGAACTAAAACATGTACAAATGAACTGTGTTAAGCTGAAGGTGGCCAATTTGAAACTGAATCGAAAATCATGTGAGTTGTTCCAAAAAGAGATAGTCTAGCCTGGGCACACAATTAATGAGGAGGGAATTTTCATGGACAAAAGAAAATTGAGGCTGTATAGAGCTGGCCAACTCCCCTGATGCCAACAGATGTGCAGCATTTTATAGGGCTCTGCTACTATTACAGAAGGATCATTTGTAGGTTGTCAATATTGCAAAACCACTGCGTAGGTTGGGTGAGAAAGGGAAACCATTTTAGCTATCTGCAGAGTGTGATGTAGCATCTTCAGAGTTGAAAAAGGCTCAGACTGCTCCTGTCTTGGCCTATCCATGTTTCAAAACCCCTTTCACATTGGACACACAGGCTTGTGTTTATGGTTTGGGGGCAGTATTGACACAAGAACACAAAGTACTTGAGAGGGTGGTAGCTTATTAGAGTCAAAGTCTAAGTTCTCCTGAGGGAGATTATTGCCCTACCCAAAATGTTTATCCTATCCTAGCAGTGTTTAAATCTAGAAAACACTTTCATCACTATCGGTATGGGAGGACGTTTATGATCAGGACTAACCAAACTTCCCTGCAATGGCTCTTTAGAGTCAGGAATCCAGAGGGACAGCTTGCCAAATGGTTTGAGAAACCACAGTACTATGATTTCACAGGCCTGTCATGGTAATGCTGATGCTTTTTCCACATGACTTTGTTGGGAGGCTAATTACAAACACTGCCCCAAGCAGGAGCCCAACGAATTAGTTGCTAAAGGGGATGGGTGTGCCTCTTTCGCTAATCTGCAGAAGTGCCCCTGTTCCTGGTTCGTCCGCTCGGGGGGCTGCAGGAAGGGACCCTGGAGCAACTAAAAACTTCCTAAAGAGAAGATCCTGATATCAGGATAGTGTCTGAGTGGAAAATCAATTGGCAAATGTAGCCACCCTGGAATGTAGTATCCCTTCACAATACAACAGTAGACGCTATCTGGTCAGTGGGACAGCTTGGAGTTTAAAGATGAAATATTGTATATGAGATGAGATAAATCATTGGGTGATGGATACAGGTACCAGCTGGTTGTGCCAGATATATTAAAAATGGAGACTCTGAGACAATGTTATGATCATAAAACTGCTGTACATTTTGGGGTTGCAAAACCGTAGCCAAGCAAAGGGAGAATTTCTACTGGGTGAAATGCAATCTGGATGTAGAAAGCTGGTGAAGGAAAGGTGATGCTTCCCTTGCAAAGAAAGGTCCCCCTAAAATTGTCAGAGTCTCTTGGCAACAGTATCCTATGAGGGCACCAGTGGAGCCCATTGCCATTGGTGTTCTTGACAGTCTCTTGACAGAGACTGTGAATAATCAATACTTGCTGGTAGCTCTGGAGTACTTCACAAAATGGCTTGAGGCATATCTAATATGAAATCAAGATGCTCTGGGTCCTAGTGAATGAATTCTTCAAAAGATTTGGGGTCCCGGGTGAGTTATACATAGATCAAGAGAGAAACTTTGAATCCAAAGCATTTCAACAGGTTTGTGAGTCCTGTTAGGGGTCCACAAAACTCCTCAGCACACTTTGCGGACTTTGAAGGTTCAGCTGGTTATCTTTGTAGTACAGCACCAAGGGCCTGGGACCAGCATATCCGATTCCTTTTGATGGCTTATAGAACAGCAGTCACTGAGAGTACAAAGTATACCCCAGCTCTTCTCATGTTTGGGCATGAGCTAAGGACCCCAGCAAACATCTTGTTTGGAGTTCCTGAAGAGAAATAAAGGGATTTGAACCATTTGGATTACATAGAAACTCTACAATCCACAACTCAAAAAATTCACATCTTTACTAGGGAAAATTTGGGGACAGCCTCTGATAAAATGAAAAGGCTGTATGATGTAAGGTCACATGGGGAAACTTTTAAGAGGGGAGTTGGCCTGGTTCCACAATCCTAAGACAAAGAAGGGTAGGAGCCCTAAGCTGGATAAGCTTTGGGAGGGATCCTATACAGTAATGAGTCAAATAATCAAAGTGGTGTACAGAATAAATTGGGTCCCAGGGCTAAAACCTAAAGTTATCCATAAGGATTTATCTAAGGCAGTATCAGGGGATAGGCTTTCAACAGGACTCCTCCAGAATCTGAGAATGTTACTGCAGACACTGAGGCTGAGAAAATTGTGACAGTTGTAAGTCCCCTACTTAAATAGAATGGGTGGAAACTGTCACAGACAGCAATTCCCACAGATACAATAAACATGCCTCAGGAGCACACTGAAAAGAAATCAAGGAAGAGAAAAGCCCCAAGGCTTTGGGTGGTAATAAAATTCTTATGATGATATTATGAAACTATCCTGACAGACATACATAGTATGGTTTAACATGGTTAAATAACTTGTTAAATTATTGCTTTCTTTCTGTTTGAGATAGGTTATTGCATGTTAC
Source organism: Lepidochelys kempii (assembly GCF_965140285.1). Taxonomy (NCBI): domain Eukaryota; kingdom Metazoa; phylum Chordata; order Testudines; family Cheloniidae; genus Lepidochelys; species Lepidochelys kempii. The sequence continues at coordinate 65,044,577 of NC_136383.1, forward strand.
CATTTCAGGTCTCCTCAGGATGCTGGACAAAACTGAGGTGGGTCACAGTGGAGGGATGTTTTGAGCTGAGTCAAAGCTTGTTCTGAGTTGAGTTAAAACCTTTTTAAACTGATGAGTGAATGAATCCCCCAATTAAGTCAGTTGTAAAGAGCCAGTCAGGGTAATACCTAAAACAATACCTAATAGAGTCCACCCCAAAATTAGCACCAGGTGAGCAGAGGGTTCAACTGGGCATTGTGAGCAGGTGGGTTTTGGGAAGGAGGTAGGGTGACCAGACAGCAAGTATGAAAAATCGGGACAGAAGGTGGGGGGTAATAGGATAATCTATATAAGAAGATGCCCCAAATATCAGGACTGTCCCTGTAAAATCAGGACACCTGGTCACCCTACAAGGAGGGGGAAAACACACACAAACTGAGAACAGTGTGAGTGGGAGAGACAGGGTGAAGGAGCAGCTGAAAGCAAGCGCCTGACCTGGATGAAGCCTGGGGAGAAGTTTTTTGGGTCAGGAGTGCAGGGTTAGTAGAGTGTTCTTGGAACCATGTGCAAAAGAAGCTATTTCCTGCTATTTGATTTCTTCTGATTTCAGAGACCCAGGACCTTGTACATTCTTTGTAAATAAAACTACATCAGAGAAATACCTGACTATCACAAATTTTTATCCCCAACTGGAATACCTACAGGGCCCCAAACTTTGATTAGCTGCCTGGGTTGAAAAGAGACACTGCTATGTTGAAAGACATGTTCCCTAACTCTTAGCTCTGTCTTTTTTCTGGTTCTGCCATTTTTATCCAGGTCTGCCCGCTGAAGGGAGGAGATCGTAATAGCTACAATGTGGGAGGGAACATTCTGTGTAGTCACTATACTCCTCATGGCCTGCCTGCCCCATTTTGTACAGAATTTTCATGATTCACACAGTTAAGAGGAGCTTATGGCTCTATGCTGTTATGGACAATTCAAATGAGAATAGGATACTTGGTTACTCAGGGTTTGTAGACCTGAAAAATGATATCTCTAACCAGTCTTCAGCAGCCACATAGATATAACAAAAGTTATCATTCAGATCAATCAGATGCAGACAGCTTTTGCTTCATGGAGTAATATGTGAAAAATTACAGATACCATGTTCACCATTCAAAGGTCAGTAAAGGGTGTGTTTTTGTATGAGAGAAATTAGGACAACAACTGTGATATTATATAAGGTGGTAAGTATTACAATGTCCCATGAAATCTGTCACTTTCTCCTACCTTCAACAAATTGGACCCTGTTTATCAGACCAAGTTGGCAAGTGATGGGAAGGGCAGGAACAGTCTCAATCCCTGAAAGTGTATCAGTTTTACATGATACTGCCACTAAACCAAGATGTTATTGCTCTGTACACTCCTTCAGGGCTCCTCATGCTCAACGGCAACCTAAGATCTATGTGGCAGCAGGATCAAGCCCAAAGGGCCTGAACCAAAGTCCATAGAAGTCAATGGGAAAATTCCCTTTAACTTTTATTGGCTTTATATCAGGTCCTAAAAAGTCAACATTTATCCAAGATGGACCACACACTGGTATCTGGTGTCTCCTTGTTTTAAGTAAATACTAAAGGATGGTAGCTATAGATAAATATTTATTTTTTAAAAAAAATAGTGACCACTGTTCCTGGACTTCATTAGGTCATACAAGTGAATTAATATGAATAGTGGACATGTAAGATATAAGACCTGATCTCTCTGTTTTGTGTCCACAGACACCTGCTCTGTAAGTCTCAGTACTAACAAGCTTAGAAGAATGGAACTCTTGGCTGCCTCTATAATGGAAAAGCCAGCTTTGGTCAGCCCCATTCACACAAATTATAATGTTGCTTACCCATAGCTCCACATACTGTGTTTTGTTCCTTTAATTGGAATTTCTCTGTTTTGATTGTATAAATGATAGGTACTGAGACTGTACTCATGAAAAGGCATAGGAATTGTGCAGGTATGCCCTGAAGTGTGTGAGTCTTTCTGAGCTTACAAGCAGTGGACTCTGATTTGGAAAAGGAATTTAAGCTCAACAAATGAGGTTAGAAGGCTCTGTTCTAGAGAGCAGAAAATCTGTCCTAGGATTGTATTGCTCTGGATTCTCCACCAGGAAATTCTGCGCCACATTGAATTCAACAGAGCTAGGATTTCACCCTTGTGGGAAGGTGCGGCATGCAGTAGTACACCAGTTACATAAATCTAATGTCATGCTGCAGTCGTAGCAGCAACAACTTTTAAAAAATTCTCCTAGGCTTCTGTTTTGCTTTTCCAAAAGTGTTTAACCTTTGATTCTATTGGATCCTTAGATATGCTAGGTCTTACCAGTGGGAGGGAGCTTCATACCTTCACACTATAAAATACAAAATAAGATTGTGGTTTTAATCTCATAAAACACTTCAGGTACATGGTATCACAAGCTAACAGCATCAATCATGTTCTGTTGTTGGGACTCTATGGTTTATGGCTAGTCTACTTGTTTGCTTTAGATAACACACAATTGTAGCGTGCCAGTGTTACTAGAGTGCTACCTTGTAAATAAAATTTATTTTAAATATATATCCTGGTGTAGAAACAAATAAAAACAAAACTCTTTTATAAATACTGTGATAAATTAACTAGCAACTATAACTGAAACAGATCTGCTTGGAGACACTAATCCAATGCTTCCGGTTGACAAGGCCTTGGTAATCATGTTTACTTCAGTTGGAGGTAAAATTACATCAATTGACTGTGGCATTGTAGCTCCATGAAGAAGACTTGTCTTCAGAATAACTTAAATAATGTTCCAAGTGTATGTTGCCTATTTTAATAATTTGATCTTTAGGAAGCCATTCTTTCAATAAGATCAAGTTAGCACATGTCACGTAAGGGAAGAGTGCCCTCTTCACCCCACTGCCTCTCTGTTGTCATATTTTGATGGTCTACTAGTAAGTGATTAAAGTAACAGTGAGTGGACTTAACATAGGACAGGAAACCAGAAACTCCTGAGTACTAATTCGAGATCTATCACTTATTCAAGTAATCTAGGCACATGCCATCAAAACTGTCCACTAATACTGGATGTCCTTAGATTCTTAGAGGCGCTGAGTACTTACAATTCTAGTTGTCTTCCATATGAGTTATGGGTGCTCAGCATCATTAAAAGTCAGGCACTATTTGTCCCAATTTGGCCACTTAAAAGGAGGCATCTAGAATTAGTGGAGAGTTTAAAAAATGATCATTCATCTCTCCATTTCTATGTTTCCCAAGATGATGTAATGGGATTATATACTCACTCTTGCTTCACAGTCGTTGTTGTGCCAGTCTTCATTAGTTCATGTTTGTACAGCACTTTGAAATTGAAAAGCAACATACATGTGATAAATATTATTAATTTCAAGGGTAGCTAATGACAGGGAGGTGAACGTTGGAGAATGCAATTTAAAAACAAAGGAATCAAAGGAGAATGTAATAGAAGCCAATACGTCAACAGAAGATTAGAAGTAAAACAGATCAACATTCTAAAAATTGTGAGAGACCTAACTGAGCCAAATTCCTCCTTTCTTTAAGTCCATTGATTTTAATAGTATTCCACTGTGAATTTTCCCCTGACTGAAAATAACTGGAAGAACAGGCATTAACATGAGATACCATAGATGCAATCTGTGTGCTTTGGACAGCTGGTGGTCCATGGACAGCTAGATGGTCAGTGCTGGCCTCTCCTTGTTTACCATTGCTTCTCTAACTGTCTAGATGCTCTTCACTGGAGAGAAGGGTCTGAAGGACAGTGAAAGCAGTCGGAAACACGGTGGAGCCATCCTGGCTCTTTGTTTTTCCTCAAGCTAAACACACTACTTTCCTTCTCCAGGTACACAGAAAAGCATTTGGAGATATTCCCATGACTAACAATTACATTTTAAGCCTATGCTGCCCCTAGCACTTGGCTGGTTTTAAACTAACTCTATTTATTCTCAGTAAACATGGTTTTAGTGCTTAAGTCACTGGTGTTAGTAACTCCCCATAAACTCTGATTTCTGCAAATTCTCAAATGTTCTATCCCTCTATTGTTGATACCCCTGTAATTCTTAAGTTGTTAGCATTAAGAACTCCCAAGTTTAATGGCAAAAATCCCTCTGCAAATCCATTCTTCAGACAATGTCCTTGCAAATATAAACTGTGCTCACTTTAATGGTGGTTATTTCTAGTCAGACAACTTACTTTAAGGCTTTTCCAAAAGCTTTTCCTAAATCTTTCATACACCACATCTTGAAAATATTCATAGTTGTTAATGTCTTTAAAATATTTATCACATGCCATACTAAAATTGAACGGAGGATTACAGTTGTAGCCTCTTTTGTTTGGAAGGCAATGAATGATAAGTAAACAAGTATATCCAAATATGTATGTTAGGTACACAAAATTAAAAATCAGTTCTGTACAGTCTCAGCTGTTTCACCCTTAGCTTCTCACACCAAATCTCTATCTTTCATCTATTTACAAAGTAATTGTAGGTAGCAATACTCATGGTCCCACTCGAGTGACCTCTGACAATGGCTTCTTCATCCTGGTCTTCCCCTTGTCCTCACAACCATCAAGTCTTCATTAGAGAATCTAGGTTGCACTTCCTAGTACTCCATCCACTAAATTTACCTCTCACACCCTCTTCACCAGTCATATATGAAACATGCCCCATTTTCATCATACTCATCTCAGCAGCTACCTTGTCATTTCTAATGTACCTGCCTTCACATGAGTTGATTCACTGTTTCTCTGCACCTTGTGTAGCCATTTACAACATGCAGTGTGGATATGAAATGCTATCATTCTGAGTTGGTGACATTTTACACACACTTTACACTGGTGTGACAGATTTATGTTACTATACCAGGTATACAGCAACAATAATATTTAGGCACCTGCGATGGAAGGTGAAACACGAGAAGGAACCTCCACTCTCAGAATGCCTCATACATCCTTTGTACCTCCCACATGGCTTGCATCTGGTTTGCTCAGGGCTCTCTGGGTTGGATACATGTCACAATTGTTTTTGAAATCACCTAGAACATATCACTGAAAACTGACAGTTACTATTCAAGATGTCTATGTCACTGCCAGAATTTCCTTCAGCAGCTCTGTTGCTCAGACACATAGTAAAGCTCGCCTTCCATGTTGGCACAACTTTCTCCTCAGCACCTACTCTTTCCTCAACCAGCTATAGTACAGATCTGCTCCTAGAAACTGTGACCCCAGTTCATAGCGCTGCTCAGTGTAGCTCAGGAAGAGGGGTATAGGAGCAAAAATGGTCCCATGCTGCCTTTGTAGCCCTGGATTTTAAATAAATTAAAGCAGCCTGGGGGATTCCCTAATTTACCCCTGGCTGCCACAGACTCAAGAAGCCATTGTAAGAACTCTGAATAGCCAGAACACAAAAGCACTCCAGCAACACCCCCTACACCACAGCCAGTTGGTGGGTGATGAGGGAATTCCCAGAAATCCAGTTAAACTAGAGTGGTGAAAAGCAACCAGCATAATGGCCAGAATCTGGTTCTGTTTGTCTGCAGTTCCCCATTGCCCCCATCCTTTTCAACTCTCTCATCTCTTAGAAAAGCAATAGCAGTGAAGTGGCTTGGCTTGAACAGTGCCATTTGTGGACCTTCCAGGTGCCTCTACAGGACCCTGGGTCTCCCTGGGGGAAAGAAGTCTCTGTCTCTGATGTCCTTAGAGTAGGGCTCCAGCCCACCAGCTAATTGCCTCTTCAGTCCTATCCCTTTTTGTGGAATTTGGAACAGCTTAGCCCCAAATCATTTCAAACAAACCCAACTCAATACTGGGCCATTCACCAATCTTCTTGGGTGGCATCCCTGCCCTTTCCTTCAGGTGCGGTTCCAAAAATGTCTCTTACTTGTGTGTTGCCTGCTTCTAGGGATCTAATTGCTCCTCCCCAGTGGCTGCTCCAGCTAGCAGGCCCATTTCTCCACAACTCTGCAGGCAAAGCTCTCTTGAGGCAGAGCTCCATCCTTCCTGGCCAGTCAATCCTGAATTGACTCAGGCTCTCTCCTCTTATCTGCTCCTAATTCCCCCTCCATTGACTGCAGATATAGTGGGATGGGGCTAGCTGGGCCTTAACACCTTTTCTAGTGGTGTGCAGCCTCTCTGCCCCATCACAAGCAGTTGTGTTCTACTTCCCTTTAAATGGGAAAAGCCAATACTTCGCTTTCCTCTTCTGTGCAATACAGCTTATTACAACATGTCTTGAAAGCAATTATAGAAAAATATATTGCTTAAAACACACACTGGGGAATCTGATATGTGCAGGAGAAAGACACAGAAGGGATACTGGGAAGTACACTAAAGCAAATGATAGGCAGCCCAACAGATACTTATATCGTGGAGAAATAAATATCTTAGAAAGCAAAATGTAGCACACCTGAGATATGGAGGGATCAATGGAAAAAAATGGGAGTGCAAGAGACTTATAAGTCAATAGGATAATTGCTATAAAAATAGTGTGTATCAGAGGCACTGACTTTCCAAAGTGCCGGGAAGTACTCGACCCCTGGCTCTGCCCCAGGCCTCACCCCTACCCTGCCTCTTCCCACTCCCGCTTCACCCCCACCCCGCCTCTTCCCACCCAATTCCACCCCCTCCCAAGAGCGCGCCGCATCCTCGCTCCTCTCCTCTCCCTCCCAGCCTCCTATGCACCACGAAACAGCTGTTCGCGGTGGGCAGGAGGCGCTGGTAGGGATCGAGAGGTGCTGATCCGTGAGGCCCGCAAGCAGGTGGGAGGCACTGGTGGGGGGGAAGCTGATAGGGGTCTGCCAATGGGTGCTCAGCACCCATCATTGTTTCCCTGTGGATGCTCCAGCCCCGGAGCACCCACAGAGTTGGTGTCTATGATGTGTACAGTAAAGAAATGTCAGAAAATATTCAAGACACCCAAGGATGTAATTGGAAAATGAAGTGCAAAAGACTTGAAAAGCAAACACCACAAAACTAAAAATATATAAGAAGTGAGAAGACTGAGAGACTGCAAGAGCTTTAACAGATGAGATTAATTTGTTAACAAATGAGATGTATATGGCTGGGAAACTGAACATATTTTCCTATTAATAAAAAGTATTAAATGAAAAAAATAATAAATACAACTTCAGAATAAATGAAAAGTAAATCAGGGAATTAAAATGAGAGAAATCTCTAGGAATGGATGGCTGCATCCCAATAGTTCTGAAATATACGCTGAATGAAGTGAAAACCATTAGACTAGAGGGTTCTAACTTCTTGCAAGAAAGAGTAAAGATATCTAAAGATTGGGGAGGTGATAGAGACAATAAAGTGTTTCCTAATCATTAAGAAACAGGGAGGCAGAGTTCCCCAAAACACACAATGCTCCAATAACAGTGACATGATATAACATTTTGTGGCAGTGCAAAAACAGGGTTTTGTTCGGCTAACATAGTAGTAGGCCTGGTATAAACACCTAGGTATATGGATAGCGTTGTCGGCCCCAATGCTGGGGGAGAAATTGTTTATCACTGTGACATAAAAGACACAAAAGATTCCCCTCTAAAAAACTGAATTGAATTCCTATGTCCTCTCTCCTCAGTGGGGTGTAAACTCTGCTCCTCCATTTCAGCCGATAGGAAAATGAAAAAGAGGAAAGAAAAATCATAAAAATGTTGGTAAAAATGCTTTCTTTTTTCCACGCAGAATAATTCCTTCAATCTACACTGTATGTATTCATTGGAATTGATAGTTCACAAATACAGAGGTGCAAATATTTGTTGTGTCAAAATATGCAAGAGAATATATCAGAAAGAATGTGTGATACTCCAGATATATGCAACTGCAACTCTTTGAATGACAGCACATTCATTTAAAAAAATGCAGGTACATGTGGTAAGAGCACTATGCATTCAGATTAAATATACACACGGATATTTATCTACTTACACATTCAGTTCAAATAAACCCAGGTATATTTGGGGTATAACATATTCAGAAAAATGCCAGCATGTTAATTTAAATGTGTGAGGTGGCCCAACCTCCATGTTTACTTCCATATCTAAGAAATAAAGTAGTAATACTGGCAACTTCCAGCAACAGTATCTTAAGGTATCTTATCTAACTTTTCTATGTGTCTTAAATGAACATAAATATCCATGAAACTAAGAGCGGAATTTGTCCCGCAGTTCATCTGTAAACCCTGGAAAGCCCAGCTCATACTCCAGCTACACTGTTCAGCAGAATTATTTTCACTCTTTTGGGTGATCTGCATTCACAAATCCACAGGAGGTATAGATGGGGAGACCTGTTCTTTTGAGGGCTTGGAGAACATTGGCAGATACATTTTGCTTAGTTTAATCCTCAGAACACTGACGGCTGCAGTTTTCTGAATATACATGTGTAGAGTTGAGGGCAGAATTTTCCCTGTAGAGATTAGATCCAACTCAGCAGCAGTCCACGTATTGCATAGATAACTATTCTCCAGATGATATATCCACAATGAATTCATAGAAACAACCATCTTTGAATTCAGCCCATGCAATTTTTCTTGGTTGCTGGTTATAATTTAGATTGACCTAGCTAACTCATTCAGGGGTGTGAAAGATTCATTCTCCTGAGAGACACAGTTAAGCCACCCAAAGGCTGATATAGACACTGCTAAGTCAGTGGAAGAATTCTTCTGTCAACCTAGCTACTTCCTCTCAAGTGTGTGTGTGTGTGTGTGTGTGTGTGTGTGTGTGTGTGTGTGTGTGTGTCGGGGGGATTTACTACAGTGATAGAAAAACTCCTTCTGGCACTAGGAGTATACAGTAACTCCTCACTTAAAGTCATCCCTGTTAACGTTGTTTCGTTGTTACGTTGCTGATCAATTAGAGAACATGCTCGTTTAAAGTTGCGCAATGCTCCCTTATAACGTTATTTGACAGCTGCCTGCTTTGTCCACTGCTTGCAAGAAGAGCAGCCCGTTGGAGCTAGCTGGTGGAGGCTTGGAACCAGGGTGGACCAGCAGCCCCCCTATCAGCTCCCCTAAATCCCCTGTGCATCAGCCACCCAGCAGGTTATCAATTGCCGGTCAGTTCAGATGTCCCTCTCCCCCACTGCTGTGTGCCACTCCTGCCCTCTGCCTTGGAGCTGCTTCCTGAGCCTCCTGCTTGCTGTTCAGGGAGCATGGTAGAGAAGTGCTAATGTCAGGGTGTCTCCCTCCCCCCGCTCCTTCCCCCTGCTCCTATACCTCATCTCCACAGAGGAGGTGCGGGGACATGACAGGGCTCAGGATGGAGGGAGCTTGCTGGCAGCAACTGCTGTCTCAACTTGCTGATCTTCTTAAAAAGGCAGTGTACTTAGAATAGAGTCAGCATACTTAAAGGGGCAATGCGCATCTCTCTCTCTCTCACACACACACACACGGTTGTGTGTCTCTGTCTCTCCCCCGCACACACACACCATCCCTCTGTCTCACACACACATGCACACACACAGAGAGCACTTTGGGATATCCAGTGGGATAGCATGGGTTCATCATCATGTTCAGTTTCCACAAGGAATGTTTGCAGCCACTGCCATGCTGTGTCTCCTCCCTCCATTTGTGCTGCCTTGTAGAGTGTGTGGCTACATTAATAGCAATGTGTTAATCCGTGAGGGCTCAGCCGAGTGCTAGTTCATCATTTAGCAGTAAGACATTCCCTGGGAAATATCCCACCCTCTGACTCTACCACCTCAACCAAGCTGCACAATCATCATTGCTGTGTACAGTATTAAATTGTTTGTTTAAAACTTATACCTGACTCCCCTCCACCCCCTGCATTTATATTAATTCTTATGGGGAAATTGGATTTGCCTAACATTGTTAAGTGAGGAGTTACTGAGTAACTGAAACACTGCAGCTGTGCTGCTGTAGCGCTTGTAATGCAGATATAGTTTAAGTTCACTAGGGCTTCTCTGTTTTCAAGAGTAGAAAATTGGTACTTACATGATCATTATATTTCTTGGAAATCAGCACTTGGAACGCAACTGAGTAGCAGACTCTATGATGCGGAGCACATGAAATGGGGTTGCTATGCTGAAAGGTGCTAATGACTGCCAGCAGATGAATCTTGGGTCCAAAGACAATCACAGACCTTATTGAAGCCAGTCAGTGTCCCAAGCACTCTTTCTGGCTCCAAAGAAGGAATAATCCAGTTCCTTTATTTCGTAAGAACACCTGCAGGAAATGTTGGTGACTGCTTAAAATTCAAGTTGGGTCTCCCAGTTCTTCCAGGGCTCCATAGCTGGGAACATGTAAGCCTTGGGGTCCCTGTCCCTGGGACAGTCCGCATAGTGGGGCTGCTCCAGAACCATGGACCCTGAGTCCTGAGCTTCCCAACCATCCACCAGACAACTCAGTAGGAAATCAGGCAGATTTCTGATGGAATCCCATTTTCTTTCTGGAAATTTCTTAAAACGGATACATTTCCAATAAAAACCTGTTTTGTTCGAAAATTCTCAGCCAGCTCCATGATTAAGTAACTAATCTATTAACAGTGTGTGTGATGGCATGCTAAAGCTGTATTGTAATGTTCAGCCACTAGGTGGCACCACTTGCAGCATACTTTACCTGAGCTGTTATAGCCAGTTATAGCCACCAGTGTGCATTAAAGTATCTCATAGAGAACACATCTTTTGTATCTCTCTCCATGATGAAAGCTCTGTAGCCAGTCCATATCAACTTAACATCTATTTTAACAATGCTAACACATGGGTAGGCCAGACTGGTTTCCAGCTATGCTTTTGTTAGTATTCAGTGAGGCCTAGGGGTCTGCCTGTTCCACACCATTCCTCGCTTCACAGACCACAGAGATTCTGCCTTTGGAGAGTATTGGCAGTTTGTTATCAGTTGTGGGCAGTGGATAATGGCTTCTTTTTTATTCTCAGTTCAGTGACTGTGGGTCTATGAAGATGCATAATTTGCCTGATGTTCTTCTTTATCATCACCATGCTGTGTACCCAAACTCCTTCAAAAATGAATTATATAGTGCTAGAGGATTTTTTTATTTTTTTGTGGTAATCAGGTTCCACTCTGGGGTCTACTTCTAGTCACAGCTTTCCTTTGAAGCATAGTCATATTCAACGCAGCCTTGCCCCATTTCTGGGTAAAACATCTAGAGCAAGGGTCGTCAGTCTTCCGCATGCAGTCCATCAGGGTAATCCACTGGGATGTGCTGGCTGCTGCTTCCTGCAGCTCCCATTGGCTGGGAATGGTGAACTGTGGCCACTGGGAGCTGCAGGGGTCCATGCCTGTGGACGGTCAACGTAAACAAAATGTCTCGTGGCCCGCCAGCAGATTACCCTGATGGGCTGCATGCCAAAGGTTGCCAACCCCGATCTAGAGAAAGTGAATGGGAACAATTAATGTGGACATGGCTAGTGCCAATCTCTAGTAAGAACCTATGAATTATATTTGTGACTTTACTATGGGGCCAGTAACACTACATTTATTCATCAGAAAAACTGGGGAGGGGGTATCTGTAACCTTTTTGCATACCTTAGCCAATAAGAAATTGATATTAGTGCAAACAACACTGCTTTAAATGCAGTAGGTTTTGAAGCTACAAAAGAATAATTTGTTCTGTCAGCATTCTCACTCTCACGATATTTCAACATCTAATATAAGGGTCATGGAAAACTAGAATTTACTGTTGCAACTATCATGGGCTTTACAAAAAAAATTCTATTGGAGACTTGTGTACACAATAGTTTTGACATAGAATAATCCCTCAAAGTTAAGAAGCACCATAAGTCTCCTAAAACTAAGCTATAAAAGCAAAAATACACTTGAAGACGAGGGGCTTCATTATACCAAGTGAAAACTGTCAGATAATCAGCTTGCTTACAGGTGAAAAAACTGTCTTTAAAAAGTAAGCAGAGAGTATTTATGAGCCCTTATCAAAAAAGCCATCTTTTTATAATGTTCCTCCTCAGGTTGCTATTTGTGACATGTTGGATCACAGAAACCCCTTTGGGACTGCCACCTGATGTGCCTAGACTACCTCTGAGCCCATTTTTCCTGCCAGCATGTGACTTCAGTTCCTTGCCTTGTTTGAGCCAGACATGCTAGCCTGCTGCAAACACAGATCCAAGTCTAAACCATATCTCCCGCAAGCTGCAGGCTTAACTGAAAACAGCTTAAGAAGTGCTCATGTGTCCAGCACTCAGATACCCAGCTCCCAATAGGGTCCAAACCCCAAATAAATCCATTTTACTTTGTATAAAGCTTAAATTGAGTAAACTCATAAATTCTTTGCCCTCTATAACGCTGATAGAGAAATATGCACAGCTGTTTACACCGCCACCCCTCCCCGTCCCAGGTATTAATACTTACTCTGGGTTAATTAATAAGTAAAAAGTGATTTTATTAAATATAAAAAGGAGGATTTAAGAGGTTCCAAGTAATAACAGACAGAACAAAGTAAATTACCAAACAAAATAAAATAAAACATGCAAGTCTAAGCCTAATACAGTGAAAAACTAAATGCAGGTAAATCTCACCCTCAGAGATGTTCCAATAAGCTTCTTTGACAAACTAGACTTCCTCCTAGTCTGGGTCCAGCAATCACACACACCCCTGTAGTTACTGTCCTTTGTTCCAGTTTCTTTCAGACATTTCTTTGGGGTGGAGAGGGTATCCCTTGAGCCAGCTGAAGACAAAATGGAGGGGTTTCCCAGGGGCTTATATAGTTTCTCTCTTGGGTGGAAACTCCTCTTTCTCCCTGTGTAGAATTACAGCTACAAAATGGAGTTTTGGAGTCACGTGGGCAAGTCACATGTCCATGCATGACTCAGTTCTTTACAAGCCGATGCCATTGTCCACATGCTAGTTTGAATGTTCCCAGGAAAGCTCAGATGTGGATTGGCATCTATCAAGGTCCTTTGTTAGCCAAGTACTCCCAATTACTTGGATAACCCCTTCACACTATGTTGACCAGATTTGCCTTAGGTGCTTCCTAAAGCAAACATTTTAAATACAAGCATAGAGTCAACGCCTGTAACTCCAGATATAAAAATGATATATGCATACAAATAGGATGAATTCAGTAGAACATAACCTTTGCAAAGATCTATTACATGGTATATCTAATATAAAACATATTCCAGTTATGTCATATTTACACTCATAAGCATATTTGTATAAAGCATTATGGGGGCAACATCACACTATACACCTATAGTTTTTCACACCCAAAGACCAAGTGTAATGTCTCCATTGTACACCACTCGTTGAAAGGCATGTGCTTCAAGCCCACTTTCAGGCACTATAATATGTTACTGTTAATACACAACTGGATAAGTACACAACCATATAAGGAGGCAAGATCCCTTCCCCGAGAAACTTTCAGACTAAGTAGTCAGTAAGTAGGAGAGGAATGGGATGTGAAAAAGCAAATAACTGAAACAAGAAGTGATGTGTGGTGTGTACCTTGGTTTCACATTTTTAACTATTATTGAGTCATATTGCTGCTCTCAACATTCCCATCCATTAACATATAGGAAACTCTGCACATAGATATCTCCCACCAAAGCAGATCCAAGAGATCAGCCACCTCCTGGAGTATAGCAAACACCACGATCACATGCATTTTTTGCCCCTTGGAACAAATGCAAGTGAATCTAAAAATTAACATATGAGGCTGATCATCAACAAAATGTGCATTACTCCTGATCATGAACTGCATTATCTATTTATGAAGATTATATTTTATTGGGGCTGAATTGCTATAAGAAATGTAACACTCTGCCATAGTCAGCAATGCATAAAAGCACATTTGTTAAAGAATAGATAGATGTAATTTTCATAGGGATGGGTGTGGAGTGGGGAAGCGAAACTGGTCGAATGACATTGGAGACCAGACTCTTTTCCTAGTTAAGCCAGTGTAAATCTGGAGTAGCACTATGGACTTCAGTAAAATTATTCTGGATTTTCATCAAGTTAAATAAAATTAGAATCTGGCCTTTAGAATGTCTTTTTGGAACCTTCTGAACAAATCTGAAATCTATGATACATAGTGTATATTACTGTAAAAGTAAAAATCTTATGCGGAATTAGCCCCAATCAAATGGATTCCAGGAGTGGTGCAGTGGTAGGCTTGAAATTTGTTCCTGGACAAAAATAGGGAGTAAGAGTCACACTGGCAAAAAGGTGTAGAATAAAGATCTGTGAAAGAGTAGGAAGCATAAGCCCAGTTTTCATAGTAGAACTGATAAAAAGGACAAATAAGAGGAAGAGGCTGCAGGCATTCACCCCTGTGGTGAATCCTTATTATCATTATTAATAATTAGTATTATTTTTATTGATTTATGTTGCAGTAGCACTTATAGACCTTAACCAGATCTGAGTCACATTATGACCGACACTGTACAGACAAAACATTAAACAGTTCCAGCCTTCAGCCCTATAAGTGTAAAATAAATAGTGCAGGCCTGATTCTGATGTCATTTACAGTCTGATGTCATTTATGTTCCTGATATAAATCAAGAATAACTCCAGTGAAGTCCTTGTGTAAAACCAATATGGGTGAGGCTAGATTCAGGCTCTGTAATTTCACACAGTCAAGGAGTTATTTGAAACTGTAATTTTCCAAATAAAAATGTCACCCTTCAAACTGAATTATCATATGTTTAATCTAATATTGTCCATACTTAATTTTAAAGATATTACTTTGGAGGCCAGCATTTGTCATCACATTGTTGCTGTTCTTTGACTGCTGAAGATTGCTTTATAGGAAGCATTGTTATTAGAGAAATCTACAATTCCTGCCACAAACTGATATTTCTTACAGTGCAGGGTGAATTTGAAATGCAAATCATTCAGCTCTGGAAGATAATAATAATAATAATGATTATAACAAAATAGCAGCAATCATAGCAATAATAATAATTAATAAACACACACTCTTGGTAATGAAAAAATTGTAAATGTGTACACCTGTCAGGAACCAAAAATACACTCAGCAATGCCAGTGCATTTCTTCCAATTTTTCACTGCAGTAACCTAGTTAAAATCAGCAAGCCAGACAGTTTTGGCAGATGCATTTGGCTTAAAGTTGCATTAAGAAAAATGCACAGTACTAAGGGACACTGGGGAATCCATTATATTTTCTGCTTCCATAAGCAAAGGACAGCAGTAATAAACATATCTAATTTGGAGTGGGGGTGAGGAAAGAGAAAGCTTGAAATAAGGTCCTGATCTAAAGCTCATTTAAGTCAATAGGACTCTTTCTATTGACCTCACTGGGCTTTTGATCAGGCTCTAAGGCCCCGGTTCAGCAAGGTACTTTTGCTTCTACCTAACTGTACGCAGATGAATAGAGTAAACTGAAGTCAATGGGACCACTCATGCTGAAAGTTAGGTAGATACCGAAGTATCTTGCTGCATTAGGGTCTCAATACGCACTCCTGCAGACTGCAATGACAATGCTAATGCAGAAACTGTCTACACTGCAATGTAAGCTCATGCTTGAGCCCATGCACTAACCCATGGCTCGGACCCAGGGTCCCACAGCCCTAGAGGGCTGGAGGGTCTGACCTTAAATCAAACCAGGACCCAGCGTCCAAGTCCTATTTCTTTGCAGTTTTGCTACAACCCCACTTGACTCAGATCCCAAGAGTCATCCAGGACTATCCCACAATTCCATGGGAGAACTTCCTTAATCCTCTTTATCACGACAGTCTGCAATCCACTCTCCTGAAAACAGAAGTCCCCTCACCCCCTGGGCAAAAGGCAGCAGATCAGGTCAGCATTAACCCATTCTGTTTTGATCACCAATCTGCAATCAAAGTATTAGAAAGCCTCCTGGGTTTGCAATGGAGAGTGAACTGATCAAGCCTTTTGCAAAGTGAGTTGCTTCCTGGTAACGTGCAGGGTGAGCAATGAAGTTTTCCCACATTGTACCATGCTCCTAGAGCTAGAGCGGCCACATTTTGGGGGTGTGTGCTAGGGTCTCTGTGATATGGTTACTTTGAGTCAGGTTTGTGCTCTGCAGTGTGGAGGCCAGAGGTTCAATCATGGGTCAAAAAATTCTTAATCTAGGGTTAAAATACAATGTAGACACTTAAGCTCAAGGTTCCCTAACATGGGACAGTTCACTTGAGTCCCACTAACTCTGGGCTTACATTGCAGTGTAGACATACCCAACGGGGTAAACAAAAGGCAGCCTGGACTTTTCCAGCAATGGCATTATTGAAATATAGCATTTGCTAAATCTAGAAAAAAATATAGGAAAGAACTTTTATTGTCAAATATCTGAGGATCCTACAAACAACAAAATATAATACATACATACAACTATAGGTGAGTATGAGGGAGAGACTTCAATACTGATGGGAAAATGATAGTAATAAAACTATTACCTTACTTTTGTTTTTGATGTTATCTCATCACAAATTTGTCTGTGTCTTCACCAAATATTAAGATATAGCTACAAGTAGTTAGAGCCAGGATGTTTGAAATATAACAATGCATGTTATGTTTAGCTAGTTATATTACAAAATGTTCAAGCTAATCAAAGAAATTCCAGGTGCTCTCTGCTTCTATTGTCACACCCGAGCCCCCACCACCACCACCACCACCAAGGGGTACCCTGGGGGAGGCAGATCAGCATTGTATATGCATTGTATATTGCTAACGCTGTTGCAAGCATCGCAGGGCAATTTGGGAAGGGTCAAAGGTGTGAGTGGGGAGTGGAAGATTCTTTTGCAGGCTGCGAAAGGCCAAAGGGGGAAGGAGAAAGAGAGCAGAGAACAGGTTAACTCAACACTGCAGCTAGCAAGCTCAGTCCAACGATAAGACACTGGCCCCAGTCCAAGGTCACGGCGCTAGATGAAAAATTATCTCACCTAGCCACAGCCAGCTATGAGAAAAGAAAAAGTACACTGAACCAGGGCTGCAGAGCTGGAAAACACCGGCGAAACAACGAGGGGCGTAGCAGAGCTTCGCGTCCCTGGAGCCGTTGTGTTTTGGGAAAGCGGAGAAGACCACAGAAAGCCGGTTTGGACTGGCACAAAGAGCACCAGGAACAGAGGTCATGGAATGGAACAGCCCCAAAGGAGCCCAGGACTTAAAACCCTCCTGAGAGCTGAAGCAATTTGGAGATCACAGCGGACCCTGGACGACCTGTGCACACATGACAGAACTCCCGTCCACCCTTCTCCCTCTTCTTCTTATGTTACACCCAGGTCTGGCCAGCCTCATGTAGTGCGGGTGTGAGTATGAAAGTGGGTTAGGGCTTGGGGCACTAATGCTTTCTTCCTTCCTCTGAGTGATGTGGGGAGCACCCATCACTCTCCGGTGTTATTTTATTATTTTATCAATAAAGCTTTAAAACTTAGACACTTGGTGTGTTCCATCATCTCCTCCATTAACAATCCTGTGGCCTCAGCCTGATCACCTGATGCCTCAGGCAGATTGGTAACAGAAATCTGTCCCACTATCACCCAAAGACAAGTCAAATGTCAAGCAGATATCCCTCATTAGCCATAAAACCATGTTTATTACCCTTAGAGTGTCTTATCTAGACTAGGATACCTCACTCTTGTATAAATACCAGTTTGGTACAAATGTAGTCCTTATCTCAAGAATACAAACCATGTAAACATTCATGCTTTACGAAAAGATCTGACATGAAAAAGAACGTAAGGTTGGGTTAACAAAGCAGTAAATCTTCATGTAAAGTTGGCTTTTTCACCCTCACGAGAACAACTTCTAAGTAAACATTCACAGAGAATTCTAGAAATATCTTACTGAAAATAAATTTTATAATAATTCTAAAAACAGCAGTCAGAAAAGCCTCTAGGAAAAACATATGTAGTTGCAAATGTTTTAAACTTTTGTTTATTTCTAATGTTGAAATGGAAAATCATTTTGAATGGCATATATGCAAGTATTTTACCGAAAGGCAAAGCACCTAACATAATTTCCTAACATCATTCCTATGTAAATGGTAAAATGCTTTACGTACCAGTGATGCTTTCCTGGGGTGTCCAGAACTATAAGTCACATTGTTACCTATCTGCCTCAGCAAAAGAGAGATTTGCTGGTGCTACACTAAGTGTCAGCTCCCTGCCATCCCAGTTAGTTAACCGGCCAAACAAACTGCTTAGAATTCTGCCAGCCCACACTTTGCTTTGTAAACTCTAACTTGTTGCTCTTCAGTTCCCAGACTCCCTGGAGGAGTGTTCCGCTGCAGTATCCAGCCCCTCTCACTGGACACTCACAGAAATTACAAAGACTGCTATCTCCAGAGAGGCAGTTTAGACACCAGCCTGTTAGCTCAGCACACTTTACTATTATATATTGCACTGAGATGAACTTAAAATAAAACCAGGACTAAATGTATTAATAAAGAATAGAGATTCAAGTGATACTAAGCAAAGTTAAAAAAATCAGAAAATTGTCATAAATAAAATAAAAGTATAATATGATTTCTAGAGGCTACAACTTTACAGGCTACAATCTTTGTCTAGGGTGGTTTTCTCACCTAAAGCCTCCTCTCAGAATCACAAGGCCTCCCTGGGCCAGGATCCAGCTTTCATGGATGCAAAGACCACTGATCTCTTTGTTCCCTCAAAGATGGATAACAAAATATCTTTTGTGCTTATAGTTCCCCAAAAATCATTGTTTTGACCCCAGAGACAAGACACCGCCTTGTGGCCTTGGTTTCTCATGATGGTTTCATATCCCCCAGTCAACCTGGCTTTTCCTGATGACTTATTGCAAATGGGGCTTCTTTTGATCTTGTTTTCACAATGCTTCAGTTATCTCTCTGCCACTAATATAAATATCTTTCCTCCTGTCTGGAAGAAAACCTATTCTCTCTTTGTTTGGTTACAGATTTTAAAGCATAATATCAGTGAGTATCCTTAATTTCTCATATAATGTTAATACACACATTTCACAATGATATGAGTGACCAGGATATTACCAGCTTTCATTAAATACCTTACAAGACAGTCTTTATAGATAAATACTATGACAGCAACATGTTAGGTCCAGTGAGTTTGTCAGGCCTGATAGAAGTTGCTGACACAGAGTAGTGAACCGCCAATAGGCCTCAGTATCACGGGACCAGCCTGTAATCTAAAGATCTTGCTAAACCAATTAGTAATGTAAGAAGCCATTCAGGTATTGAATATTTATTTTAATGGGGATTTAATTATTGGCAGTGCTCAAGCCATATTAGGAAAACAAGAAGAATAATCTCTCAAAAATTGTTATGAAGACTCAACAACTTCTTTAAAAGCTATTTAAGATAAACACACTCTAAAAATCATTGAATTTTTGAAAAAACAGTTTTAAGAACCATAAGTTTTAAGTTTAAATTTAGAAGGAATATCTCAGAAAATGGACTGCATAAAAAAAGAGTTAAAACTCTAAACTTAAAGTTGTCTGAGAATCTCTCACCACAAAGACAAAGGAACTATAACTGCCAAGAAAGAATTACAATCCCAATGCATACATACATTAATAAATTATATATTCATAAGATAAAGAGGCTTTTAAGGATAACCTATGAAAGTACTGAGCCAATGAACAGAAATCAACTTGGAGTCTAAACAAACCTGAAAGTGGCTTTTCTATAATTTCAAGCGAATAGGAAGTAGAATGGTATAAAACTCTGAAGTGGGTACCTCCACACACACACACCCTCTGCTACCCTGCTTAAACAGCAAGCATGCCACAAGTCATCCTGTCCATCTCTACAAGCAAGCTACTACAGAGACCTAACAAGAACAGAGAGGACTAAAGAAGAAACCAATTCTAGGAAAAGCGCCCCAAAACTTTAACATGGATTGGTGAAAGAAAATTAACTAAAACACTGGATTAGATTTTAAAACTCTTGTAATCATTTTGTTTAGCTATGGAAATTCTGTTGTAACTTAAAATACTAACAGTTTCTCCTGTTAATCAACACATGGTTAGACTATGTATTCCTGGAGAGGAGACAGGGGCTAACCATTGGCAAACCAAGAAATTGCAGATTTAAGTTTCTTAATACTCATAATTGGCTTGTCTTGAAGATCCTTAAATGGCTTCCTCTAAGTAACTGATTTAAATATTTTCTTAGATTTCATAAAATTGTTTATTTTGCCCAATTATAAACTGGCTGGTTGTTAATAACAACAAGACAGGTATCACCTGCCCTTAAACACATTATTTTGTCCATACATAAACAATTTTAAGTATCTAGTAAGAAACTAAGACTAAATTGACAATAACTTTGGGAAACAATATACTTTGGTCTTAATTTACCAAATGAAGTACATCCTGATTTCACTTTTAAATGTGAAATCTCTTCTAAAAGTTCTCTACAAAGAGGCATATAGAAGAGATTGTAACAGAACTAACCAGTTTATCAGTTGTGTTCTGTAATTTGTTTTGTATTGTTTAATGGTTTCTTTTCTTTTCTTTAATAATAAATAGCATGGTTAATAAGTGTGGTTATGTTGCATATCATGGTGTCCCCTAAGGTATGCAAAAGAATTTCTGTGACTAAAGTAGTGGGACTCACATCTCTGAGATAGTTTTATAAATAACCTTCATTAATTATTTCATCTTTTTATTTTGGTTTTCCTGGTTTGGCAGTAAGAGAAACACGTACTAAGAGCTGGCCCACCATTTCTTGATTCTCTGGACTAAATAGTTTTAGTATTTTTTAAAGTAAAACTACTTAGCTTGCAACAATTTAAAATTACCCCTTTCTACCCCACATAAGTATACAAGCTTCTCCATTAGGTGAAAGATTTATAAAGCAAAAGGACCACATGTAAAGAATCTTAAAATAAAACGAGGAAGAAAATGGAACATGTTAGTAGATAAATTTTGTCTCCAAAATGAGATTCAGCCATCAAACCCCCAATAGCATTTCCACAGAAATAACCAACCTCACGGTCAATATATTGAAACACTTGTGGCATAAGGAATACTCAACACAGAAACCTGAGGCTCCTCCAAGAAACACCTTTTCACAGACATCAGCAATAAAAGTAAAAAAGAGCTACGCCGCATCAGTGAGAATAAGAACAAGGGAGATTTAAGGTGGCCAGGGCTCTGCTCCTGCCATAAAATAGTTTGCCCTCACCCTGTAGAAGTGAAAGAAACTGAACTCAATGTTTTGCCAGTGTCAAGGGCTGCACTGTAGAATATACTTTTCTGCTAATGCCAAAATGGTTTTTTTCTTTGGCCTTGGTAATGAGATCCAGGTAAACCTGAGATGGAAAGTTGTAACAGGTTATCAGTTGTCTTGCCTGGCAGTTGTGAGGATCTCTCTCTTTTTTAAAATGGTGTAACAGAGAAATGTAATTGTTAGAGGTCACTGCTTGGGCATGCTTTCCAATGCCCCACCAACCATTTATATGACAGCTTGCTGGCCTCAATTAGTGCTTGATTCTGCCCTCAAATCTTCATATACATATTTCAAAAAATGCAATAATTAATGATTAACTGTTGTTCTGCTGTTTTTCTTCTGTCTTTCAAAATGTATGTTATGTCAGATATATCTGTTCTTGTTTGAAGATCTCCAAAATTAGTAGTAGACTGATTGGGCATTGGAGATTTCAGCGTAAATTACACCCATGCAACAGTCTGAAACAGACATATCTGGCATACATTTCTGAGGGCAGTGTGGATCTGTGAAATCTGCTCATAGCCTGATATGCACATGGAAAATAAAGTGTTGTGATAAACAGGAATTCTCTGTGCTGAACTGATCCTGCCATGCCTGGGTTTTACAAACACATGACACAGTATAAGGCCCATTCAGGAAAGCATCCCTTCCCAGAACAGAACTTAAGTGCAACATATTGACAGCCTTAACCCTGTACCTTCTTTAATTTTTTAGCTTACATAAGACCAATAGTGCTATTTTTTAACAAAAATGTCATTTAATATGTATCAGCATCAGCAACAGGCAAATTAGAGCATAAAAGATGTGAGTTGGTTATAGTTTTTTCCTTTCTTAAATTACATGACATCCCAAAACATTTGGACTTCAGTAAAACTGATGCAAAGAAGAACATATCTTCCTTTCAAACACACACTGGTAATGACTCAGTACTTGTCTTTTCACCTTAGAGAGGCAAAAACTGAATATCAAATAATTTAGACATGAAAAGAACATGGTAGATCAGTCATGATTTTGATCTATATCCTTTAGCCGAGAAAAAGACTGTCAATGCAACTTATCATTTGAGTATAATTTAGCATCTCTTCCCTCTACACCCCCTCCATCCAGCCAAATTCCTTTCAACTGCATAAATCAGAGGTGTTATCTGAGAGCACGTTCTGTACTGTAATATATACTGTAAAAATGAGAAAGGTAAAATCCATATTTCTTATTTCTTCCATTCACCGCAAACCAGCTGGTTAGAGTCTCTACGGCTAAAAACTAGAAAAGGACCTGAAGAAAAGCCATGGATCAAAACATCCTCAGGCTTTGGACTCCAGATCCAACTCTAGATCCAAAGTTTATGACTTGAACTTACCTGTATAAAAGGCTGAAACTAAACCCAAGAAGCAAATCCTTATGATATTTGGGACAGATCTGGGGCCCTGATTCACTAGTCCATTCCTATTCAGCAAAGCAGTTAAGAAAATCTTTAACTTTAAGCATGTGCTTAAGTCCCATTGACCTCAGTTAGAGCGATTTGCTGAATCAGGGCCTTACTGAACAGGGCTGGATTAAAGCATGTGCCCAAACGTTTTGCTGAATTGGGGTCTAGATACAGGTCAAGATCCAGACTTTGCTGGTAGAACTCATTCCTACTAAAAACCCTGGTTATAAACAGGGTCAATATTTATCAAGAATTTTCTTCTTTTAAGAAAAACTGATGTTAGAACAAGAGGTGCAATGGCAAGTTAGTTGTGGGTGGGTAATTTATTTTACTTAAAATGTTGACATTTTATATAGAAGTTGATCATTTCTACTAGATGCTGATCATACATCCTGAACTGGAATTAGCTGATATTCATCTTCCATGGCATCTTCAGCATATGTCCCACCATGTCACTTCATGGAAGTTCTGTAATAATTTTTAAGTAAAAATATTTACATACAGGATCAAGGTGGAAGGGATCTGGTTCCTCCTCACTAACAATAGTAGTAGTAGGATCTCAAGCAGCTTCTTTGTATTGGTGATTGATCCTAATGGCCAGCTGAAAAGCTTTTGAACATCATTCAGCAAGGCATTTAAACACATGTTGAACCTTATGCTCAGGAGTTCCATTGACTTCAATGATGTGTAAGTGTCTTGCTGAATTGGGCCATTATCGTAAGATGGCAGGATCAGCACTGGACACTCAAGCCACTGGCCTTCTGAATGGTCAGTCCTGAACATAATTAGCAAATATCCCAGGTCAGATGGGTCCAGTTATGTAGGAAATTTTTTTCCCCAGGTTTAAACATAATTTTCAGAGATGGATTCAAAGGGATTAAAAATCAGGGGAATTGTTTTAGTTTTTTTAATTGTAACCATAAAATACAGTCCTTAGTTAAAGGCCTCATACAAGATTACTTTCCATCACACCAACAGTAGGTGTTAGCCTAGAAACAAATAAATCAATTATTCCTTTTATATCTTCATGTAGTCCTTCTTTATGAAGACACAAAGGCAGTAGATCAGAATGCACAATAACAAGTATTTTGAAAATGAGGAATATGGGACTATTAATCTGAACACAGATAATTATTAACATGGTAACCACATATGGTAATATTTTATCTGCTATCAATCATAAAAATACTGAATGTTAAAAAACAAAAGCAAAATGTTTGTTGCTGTGGGGACAGGAATCTAAGATAATGTAAATGACCAAACAAAGGGAGGCTATTAGATTTTTATTAAATAATTCAATGTATCATTTAAGGCTGTAGTTTGGATTTGTATGTACCATACATAAATGAATAAGTAATAAGAATGCCATATTGATTCCTCTCTCTCTCTCTCTCTAAAACATTCTACCTGGCTGGAAGTCAGAACAAAAGCAATTTTCACAGAGTTTTGTCTAGAAGTCAGGATAGGTTGTGGGTTACAAGTGGACAGTACCACACAATAAAAAAACTAATCTCAAAATTGTGTGATTGTTGCTTTGGTAAATGTGAAACTAAATGTGAAACTGTGGAATTCATGTGGACAACATTACCTTGGATGAATGGCTCTCATACAAGGGAACTTGGCTGGTACAGGATGAGGGAAGTAGCAGTACAGGGAAGGAAATCTGAAAATGAAGAACAGGATCAGTGATTTGCCAGGTGGCGGGGAGGGGTCGTCTCTTGCTAGCATTGGGGGACCCTGTTGTCAAAATATTGACATGAAAGTGAAGGTGAATGTTAGGATAATCTATGAGGAAATGTTTAAAAACCTGGGTGTAGTTTGTCTTGAGAAAATAAGACTGAGGGGCGGGCAAATAGTCTCCACATATGTTAAGGGCTGTTATAACATGGACAGTGGTCAACTGTTCCCCATGTCCACTGAAGGTGAGACAAGAAGAGATTGGCTTAATCTGCTGCAAGAGAGATTTAAGTTATATATTAGGAAAAATGTTTTAACTATAAGGGTATTTAAGCTCTGGAACAAGCTTCCAAGGAAGGTTGTGGAATCACTGTGATGGGAGGTTTTTAAGAACAGCTTAAATAAACACCTGTCAGGGATGTTCTATGTTTTCTTGGTCTGACTCAGCATGAGGATGTACTAGATGACCTCCTAAGATCTCTTCCAGCCCTACATAAAAATACTCTGAAGAGTAAAGATTTTGCCTTTGAAATGCCCTAGCAGGTGTCAGGCATTAGCAAACACATTGTCCTAAATGAGGAACCTTCTCATGCCCATAATTCTCTCTGCAATGTCTTCACTTCCCTCCACCATTCCAAATAACAAACTGTACTGTTAATATATGTTGTTCCTGAAAAATATACTGGGCTATATCCTCGGCTGAAGAGTACACAGCGCTTCTTGGGGAAGGAAGGGGGAAGAGTTCAAAGGTGACCTGATGCTGGGCTGGCTGTTCACCAGGCTGGCTCCCAGGTATAAGACATAAGACCAGCCATACTGGCTCAGACCAATGGTCCATCTAGTCCAGTGTCCTAGCTTCTGACATTGGCCAATGCCACGTGCTTCAGGAGGAATGAACAGAACAGGCAATCATCAAGTGATCCATCCCCTGCCATCCATTCCCAGCTTCCGGCAAACTGAGGCTAGGGACACTTCAGCGCAGGGCTTTGCATCCCTGCCCATCCTATCTAATAGCCATTGATGGACCTATCCTCCATGAACTTATCTAATTCTTTTTGAACCCTGTTAAAGTCTTGACCTTCACAACATCCTCTAGCAAAGAGTTCCACAGATTTACTGTGTGTTGTGTGAAGAAATACTTCCTTTTGTTTGTTTTAAACCTGCTGCCTATTAATTTCATTTGGTGACCCAAACTTCTTATGTTATGAGAAGGAATAAATAACATTTCCTTATTTATTTTCTCCACACCAATCATGATTTTATAGACCTCTATCATATCCCCCCTTAGTCATCTCTTTTTCAAGCTGAGAAGTCTCGGTCATACTATTCTCTGCTCAAATGGCAGCTTTCCATCCCCCAATCATTTTGTTGCTCTTTTCTGTACCTTTTTCCAGTTCTGAGATATCTTTTTTTCCAGATGGGGTGACCAGATCTGCATGCAATTTTCAACATGTGGTTGTACCATGGATTTATATAGAGGCAATATGGTATTTTCTGTCTTATTATCTATCCCTTTCCTAGTGATTCCGAACATTCTGTTAGATTTTTTGATTGCTGCTGCACATTGAGTGGATGTTTTCAGAGAACTATCCACAATGACTCCAAGATTTCTTCCTTGAGTGGTAACAGCTAATAATATAGACTTCATCATTTTATGTATTGTTGGGATTATATTTTCCAATGTGCATTACTTTGCATTTATCAGCACTGAATTTCATCTGCTATTTTGTTGCCCAGAACACCCAGTTTTGAGAGATCCTTTTGTAGCTCTTCACAGTCTGCCTGGGACTTAACTATCTTGAGTAGTTTTGTGTCATCTGCAAATTTTGCCACCTCACTGTTTACACCCTTTTTTTCAGATCATTTATGAATATGTTGGACAGTACTAGTCCCAGCACAGATCCCTAGGGGACACCACTATTTACCTTGCACCATTCTGAAAACTTACCATTTATTCCTACCCTTTGTTTCCTATCTTTTAACCAGTTACTGACCAATGAGAGGACCTTCCTTCTTATCCCAGGACAGCTTTCTTTGCTTAAGAGCCTTTGGTGAGGTATCCTGTCAAAGGCTTTCTGGAAATTTAAACAGACTATATCCACTGGATCCCCCTTGCCCACATGCTTTTTTATCCCCTCAAAGTATTCTAGTAGATTGCTAGAACAGTTATAAGACAGCTGTCATTTATACACACTGACAACAGTCTCAAGAGGCTGTTACAGTCCTCAGGGATTGCTTTGCTTTGTTCATAAGTCCTACACCAACCACAAGGAAGGGCTGGCATAGGAGCTGTTACCTCCATAGGTGCTGGAACTAGGTGTGCTGGGGGTGCTGCCGCACCCCCTGGCTTGAAGTGGTTTCCATCATATACAAGGTTTGCAGTTTGGTTCAGTGGCTCTCGGCCCCCCCACTATACAAATTGTTCCAGCACCCTGGGTTACCCCACTTTCCTATTTGCATCACAGGCAATAATAGCTTTAGAGTTGCTTTGCGCTAGTGGAGCCAAACACAGAGGAAACTGTATAAACATCTCCTGCAGGTACATGAATATGTTAGTTTGCCAAATACTTTTGTCTCCTGCCTTCTGTATGGTTACAAGAAAGTGGTTTTTTTTTAAATGGGAAAAACAAGGATGGATTTGCCAGTCATGCTCTGTTTCTCCCTGTGAGAATGTTTACCCCAAGTCATGGCATTTATCACAGAAGAAAGGGGAAATATTAATAGAAGCCCATTGTTAAACTATTAGCAATGTCTCACCAGAGATGACCACAGAAAAAAGGAAAAACATATGAAACACAAAAGTGGCCAAACCCCTAAAACAAAATTTTCTCTTCTGGATACAATATATATGTACAGTAGTGGTCTCATTACTCTCATCGCCCTCATAATAACATTCCCAAATTTTAAGAAATGATCCTAAAATAAAGAGATACATGAAATTATAATAGCACAAGGACACACTGTTACCTTAACATTCTATATAATACATTATTTATAAGACTGCACAAGGCACAACATTATTTTTTGACTTTTGAACACTGGCAAAATAAAATATTTTCATATCTTAATCATCTATTCCTATCAAATTTTGAGTATATTAAATTCAACATCATACTTAGAGATCCTTTATGTTTAGAGATGCCAGGCCTAATTTCCATGTGTGCTATACTTACATTACACCTACTTTTAGGCCCTTTTATACTGCCAAAATAGTTTCAAGGAATCTTAGTGTAAACAAGAATCAGGTCTATTCTTTGTATTAAACAAGCTGATTACTTGTATAGGCACTGACTTAGACAGAAAAGTACTTTATGGCATAGATTCTCTGCTAGATATTGTTGTAGTTCCATTTACTTCAGTGGAGCTATGTAGATTTTCATCAGCAGAGGATCTAGCCCTGTATGCCTATATTCTGGAGATTTATAGCTGAGAAACCTTTTAACAAATGTAATAATTCAGAGAACTGTATTGTGGACATTTGGGCAAATAATGAGTGGCTTCCACGGGTGAAAACACCATTGATCAACAGATGGAATGGGTGTATGGCAGCCAAATGTGCCAACAAAAATTTCAAGCCAAATTATGCCCTCCTTTACAATGGTGGAAATCTGGATCAACTCCTTCATTGTGTTGGAGAAAGTCCAGAAATACATCATTGTATCTGATGGAAGAATACAGCTCTACATTATTAATATAGACTAGTAAAGTAATTACTATTAACATTTCAGATAGCCAGGACCACCATATATTTTTACTAGTGGACCTGATTTTCAAAGTATTCTTTGAAGGTGAAATTCCACCCTGTGCAGAGGGCTGGCTCTTAAACACCACTTAGGTCCTCAAAAAAGGGCGTAAGTAGCATTTAAATGGTGTGTATGTCTTGGGTTAGGGGCAAACTTCATGCTAACAGCCTGATTCCCTCAGATGTTAGCAAATGAAAATGTTAAATTTTGGTTTTTCAATGAAAAAATTGTTCACATTATTAAATCTAGCTGTAATATGTTAGGATCAAATTCAAAGACAAGATTAAGAGCCAAATTCTGCTAAAAGTTACACTGGTGAAAAGCTGGAGTAACTCCATTGCACTCAGTGGAATTACTCTGGATTTTCACTAGTGTAAATAAGAACAGAAATTGGCCCTTAAGTCTTTCTTTGATCCTAATTGATTAAAGCACAAATTATCTCTATCAACAATGCATATGCATGTCACCATTTAATTTAATCTGTGGCTTTGTGAGGGAGTCATTCTTGTCTGATTATTCCAGCAAATGGGGTTTTATTTAATACTGCTCTAAAACTGGATTTAAAAAAATAAAACTCTTCAAATCAGAGTGATCTAATTTTATGCCAGACTAGATGTCTTCTTTAGTGATAGTCTCATTCAGACCACTGTTGTTTCCGATGGATTTGCATATATTCACACTGCTGAAAAAATATTCCTTTTTGATAAATACAATAGATAAATCTTAGTACAGACATGCATAACTGTGCAACTCTGATGAAAACCCTAAATAGAAGCAGGTCCAACAATGTCTTATAGTATGATTCAAATATAACTACTGTGAATATTAAATCAGCAATCAGGGGAAATGCACAGCATATAATTTCAAAGTGACACAAGAATTCCTTAAAAAAAGAAAAATCATTACCCATTTTGTTACAAATTTGTGCTTTTCCTTGGGCCCATATCACCTGTGACCACACTGACAACACTTTGGGTTGGATGTGGGGGGGTTATATTTTTTCATCATAATCATTATTTATTTTTTTAAATGCTACTGGGCTTGCTTGCTTCAAAGAGGTCTTTGAAATATCTGTTTGCATGGTGGACATGGCTATAGTCTCATAATCGTCATCCCTGGAGCGAATATCACAAAAATGAAAGAAAAACTGCAAGTCCCTCTGGAAGTTCTTGTTGAGGAATCCATAAAAGATAGGGTTCACACAGGTAGAGATCATGGCTGTGAGGTGACAAATCAAGAACAATACATTGTGGCTGCAGGTGGCAGCAGGCAGAATTTCATGATTCCAGTCAAACACAATATTAAAAATGGTAAGAGGTAGCCAGCAGACTGCAAATGCAACCACAATAGAGATCAGCATGATGTTGATCCTTTTGGTTTCAGTGGATCTGTATTTATTATCTCGCATCTTGTCCATCATGTTGTTCCTTCGTTTTAAGCGTATGTATATCTGCAGAAAACAAAATTCAACAACAACAAAGAAAAATATAGAATCATTTAGCCCAGAGGCAATTCTTTACAAGGACAAACAGAAATCAGACAGAAATAAGGAGAGATCATAAAATAGATTCTCTCTTACCTTTAAGTAGCAAATAAATATAAAACAAAGTGGTCCAAAGTACTGTATCACCAACAGAGCTGTGGTATAAGAAAGCCTGATAGTGTCCAAAGGAAACAAGTCCAAGCACACATATTTGTCCTTATATTCATCGATTGTTATATTTTTGAAGGGTTCATCAGTTAATACATGATAAACCAGGAAAGGCAAGGAGGAAGCCACGGCTAGAATCCAGATGGCAGCAACCCCTAGGTAGGCATGTCTGTTATTCGGCCTCCATCCTCGAGGGTTGATGATCAGCTGATGGCGTTCAATCGCGATGAGGACCAAAGAGAAAACCGAGACTGTGATTGAGACACACTGCACAAAAGGATTCAGCTTGCACATGGCCTCCCCGAAAATCCAGTGGTCCATTAAAGTGTATACAAAGGTGAAGGGCAGACACATGATGGTCATTAGAAGGTCTGAGAAGGAAAGATTGACAATAAGGATGTTGGTAACATTGCGCATCTCCTTCTGTTTTAAGATTATGATAATTAAGGCCAGATTTCCAGAGACGCCAAGAATGATCACAGCCCCATAAACCAGAGCCAAGGTGAAGACCATGGCCAATGGCATGTGGCAATCTTCATCTTGGAAGTGTATGATTCTGGAATTCTTCTCTGAAAAGTTCAGATGCATGGACTGATTCCCAGCAGAGGAAAGAAATGATGTGTTCATATTGTTGAAACTTGGGTCCATGCCCTGCATTGGTCTCGACTGCACTGAGTTTCTTCCGAATGGTTTCAGAAGCTCAAAATGTTCTCATCACTCAAGCAGCGGGATCTCACCAAAAGCTGTCACTTCATTTCCTTGATAACCTTGTACAATCTGCGAAGGGAAAAGAGCACATGTGTTTATTTTTGATCATTTTAATGGCGCCATAACTTTATGATGCTAAGGAAGCGGATATGAGCATGGAGAGAGATTGGCCCTTCTTTCGGCAGGACAGGGTATGTGAGTCCTTGTTCATAACCCTCGAAACAGACCAAGTGGTCTCAGACAGTAAGCATGCTCCCCACAACAGAACTGGTTTTACAGACTACCCTACATCAAACACTCGCCATGAGGACCCCGTACAAGCAATGCCAATGGAGTATTCTCCACCATTTCAAATGCTTATCCACCTCGGGGCAGCATCCACCCAACTGACTTAGAAATACGGCCAGCAGAGCCACTCGCTCTGGAGCAGAAAGCACCAAGGAAGGTGAGAAGAAGACTTGCCCGTAAGCAGAACGGACGACCCGAGAAGAATTTTCATCAGCACCACGGACAGACCAAAAAGCAGGCCGAGATTCAGCACGCGGAAGAGCAGGACGATGAGTATCTGTACGGAGCAGAGCTGTCCTGCTGCGAATAGACTCCAACGGAGAAGTCACTTCCCTGCGCCCTGCATCCCGAGCCTTAAATTCTCAGTGAAGAATATAGGCTGATTTCTCTCTTATATGACTTGACGGCACGTGGAGCTGGAAGAGTTTCCCAGCTGGTGGGTTGCACCCAACGCTAGGAAGCAGACGAGTCCTTTAGACATACGCATGAGAATGCATTAGGAGGAGGGCGCTTGATCACGGGGGAAGGACACTTATGGTCTTAACTTATGCTAAATATAACCGAAAGTATAACAGGGACGATCGTTTCAGAGGCGGAACAGAAGCAGACGTACATTGTCCTTCTAGTTTCATGTCACGCGTTTGCCAGCCAGGATGAAGAACTGTCGAAAGGGGGACTGGAACAATGTGGGTGGGCCAACGCAAATCAGGAGTTTCACAATCTTTCCCTTGAATGTAGTTGCCTCTCCAGGCCTGGTGACATGAGTTCTTTCTCTGAGTGTGCCAGCGTGAGACTGCTTTGTGCCGAGCTGAAGAACTGTACAGATGAGAATGAGCGCGTGCTGCTGACAAACTAGAAAGTGAGGATGTAGGTATAGTGTCAAGGTCGTAATGGAGGCAAGGAGGAATTTCTGTTTGTATAAGCGACTCTGGCTATAAGACAAGGCTAGACGGAGAAGACGACCATTTTAAGGGATTCTACGTCCCCTCCATTCTGGGGCTTCAGAGGAGAAAAAGGGATCGCTCCCAAACCTACAGCCCTCAGCCATACCCACCTCTCACCCTTCCCAAGCATCAACCATTTTCAGTCGAATTATTCCCCCAAAGCTTTTTTAAAATAGAATGGTTGTCGTGAAACGGTTTCCGTGGTTAACTGTCTTCGCCACGGGGCTGTGGGGTTTAGGAGGAGATTGACTCACTGCTAAACAGCAGCGCAAGCAGTTCTGCGAAATGCCTGGCCCCTTAGCCTGCGTGCTCTGCCATTACTGTGATCTTAATCCTACACTTCTTCACGTGCAAAAGGAAGCTGTATCACTAAAACTGAGGGAGGAAGAAAGGGGGGTTAATGGATCCTAATCTATGCTAGGAGAGTACATGTGCGCACAATGTTTGTAATCGCTCTCCAGATTGTGGAAGTCCACCATGCCCAGAATGTAAATAGAGACTGGAAGGCGAATTACCAAAATTAAGGTCTAGATCCCGCGCCCCTGACTCAGAGGAAATTCTTTATTGGAGACGATGAGAAGTTTTGCCTCAGTAGGAAGTGCGGGATACAGAAGGAAGGAAGGAAGGAAGGAAGGAAGGAAGGAAGGAAGAAAGAAAGAAAGAAAGAAAGAAAGAAAGAAAGAAAGAAAGAAAGAAAGAAAGAAAGAAAGAAAGAAAGAAAGAAAGAAAGAAAGAAAGAAAGAAAGAAAGCTCCATTATGTTACGAAATATTTACAAGTGAGAGAGAGAACAGTTGCCGATAGTTCACTATCAAAACAAGTGACATCTAACACATGACAATTATGTCGTTGACAAAGTGAGCTCAGTTTACGACCGATTGAACCTTTAACCCTTACATTCTTTTAAATATGTTTCTTATGATCTATTCTGTTGTTTTCTCAAATTGGCATGTGTTTAATGGCATCTCTCTTATTTTAACAAAGCTATTCAGCTATAAAATACAAAGGACAAGCCCAATCTGACATAAGTAAACAGTGATGAAAAAGTTACTGCAAAACATAGTTCCTTACCTAATTGATTTTCTACTGTTGACCGGCTGGTCACTAACGTGCCGCTGACATTGGGTCAAAGGCAAATCAGCAACTCTGATCACTTTAATCTCAGACAGAAGTGCTATCTAGCAGAGAAGAACAAAGGGCGGGGGAAGGAAAGAAAATAAAAAAGCAAAAATTAAACAGTTTGCCAAAAAAGAGGGGGGGGAGCGATCAATATTTACCTATGCAACACAAATAGACATGGTTAAATAAGCCCCTCCTTCGCAAAAGCTGCAGGCTATTAAATCACAGAAACTCAGGCATGTGTGTTGGGGGGAGGGGAAAGAAGTCAACAAGAAACTGACACACCTCAGCTACAACCTGCAGTTAGCAACGGTCTTGTCCAATCTGGAATGTTCCCTTTGCCAAATCTCAGACGCTCTATTTACAATGTTGGATGCTTAACCTCGGAGCTGTAGGAGGGAGTATTGCCAGTTTACGCCATGTTAATGGTTCCTGAATCACAGCTCCATAATGTCGTTGTCACAAATGTGATCTTCAATGAGCATGAAAGCCGCCGGAGCATATATTGCTGAAATCCACTTTATTTTAAGATACCTCCATGGGGTGAAGTTACTTTAAATGACAGTCGGCATAAATAGTAACTGCAAACACACTAGTAACCACAAACACAGAGATTTAGATAAGTCTTCAGAGGAGGGAGGTTTTCCTCTCACCAGGGAACTGGCCTTACGTCTGTTTGATATATGCTAGGGTTCAGATCCCGTACTCTTCACTCAGACAGACCTGAACGCGTTGCCAGAGTGAGGACTGCAGGACTGGGCCCCAGATAGTCAACAGGAAGATGACAAAAGTGAACGAGGCTCACGCATAAATTAAATCGCAAACTCAGCTCAGCTGGCTTTGTGTTCCATTTCTGCAACGGATTCTCTACAATCATTATTAGCAATACGTTCACATTTAAAATCGCTAATTAATGTAGCCAGGCTTTGGTGATTTATATCCACTAGCCAAAGTTTGACTACTTTGATTTTTTCCAGATAGCTTAATAGCAGACGTCCATCCACCTCAGTGTTATCGCTTAATAATATCTTTACCACATAGCTTCATCCAGTCTGTCTAATCTCCCCGGTCTATTTGAGGATTTGAAATGCCTCCTGTCACCGTGATATGTAAGGCCCCTAGCCAAACTGCTTTTGTTGTATTTTGTGTTTTAACAGAAAACTGTCTGTGCTGAAAGACAGTAGCACTCCCAAGAACCAGAAGCCCTATTGAGAAGTATTTAGTGCCGGCAACGAGGACTTATCTACTCCCAGTAGTATGACTTTGCCGTGACCTGCTGAAAGACAGGACTGGTTTTGCTGTAAACATTAACTACATTTTCATGTCAACAGCAGAGGTCGTACAACTCCAAGCACGCTGGGACTTCAGTAGGTTTCCTCGGGTGGAGGTACAGGCTGGAGGAATGTGTTCTCTCCTCCCCGTTCTCCAATCAAGAAAGGCACTGGGATAATAAACTCAGCCACAGACTCAGACCTCGCCGCAGCGCCTTGTTCGGTGTCACTTTTCTTTTTGTGGCGCTACAACGGCTCGAAAGGGAAAATGCCGATGCTCCTTATTCTCGATAGAGAAGCCACCAGAGTCTCCAGCCCCCAAATCGCCCCCTGGGATCGGATTAAAGGAAGCTGTGTTTGCTGTGCGATTGTGACTCCCTCCCTCCTCATCTCTCCAGCGGGGATTGCATGAAGATAGGCGGGGAGGGGTAGCAGATGAAGTTGACAGTGACCGCGCTTGTCTTTCCCTGACAGCTCATCAGCTGGAGAAGACACCGGTTTACCCTCTCTGTGCTCAGGCTCCCCCCGCCTTTAAAACAAAAGGATCCCCGGAGAGGCTAACCTGTGCTTCTAGGGGTGGGGATGGAGAAATTAAAGGCAGGCAGAAAAAGCACACAGCCCTGCAACGCAACCCAACCCTCCCCCTCCTCGGGATCACACAGACCTCTCCTGCTCTCTCCAAGGATTTGATCCGAAGTTTGATGCTAAGGGATAAAAAGCTGTCACAATGCAAGGCAAGGTGACGGGAAATACCCTGTAAAAACTATTCCAGCCGCTCACAGGGAAGCATACCATACTGTGAGCCCGGACCGACAGGTAACATACCCAAGAGAGACTCCGGACGGTCAGGAATACACCTCTGAATACACCCCTCTCAGCTACACCTGTTCTGTCACCCTGATGAGCCACACAAACATCCGCCTAAAAAGCAGGCGCGCACACCACAAATAAAAATAAAATAAAAACCGAGGAAACCACAAAAGGAACCCACCTTGTAACTGATCTTATCTCCCCCCGTTCCTTTATTTGGTCAGGGTTTGAGCAGAAGAGTGGATGGAGAACAAGGAGCCAGGCGATGTGGAAAACATCCACTGGTATTCCTCCAGCTCTGATCCTAAAGATGGGTGAGGAGAGCTGGAGACACCCCCTTAAAGCTGAACTCCACCTTATCCCAGTTATCACATAGTGTTGCTGTATTGAGCAGATCCTGAAGATCCCAGTGCAAGCACATCACCTTTAAATTATACATCTGGGGGTGGGTTGCCTAGTAATTCTGAAATAAATGCAATTAAGTATGGAAACAAAAGGGGAGGGGAGGTTGCACTGAGAAGAACTTGGGAGGGGAAGCAGTTTGAAATTGCTCTTACAGATTGAACATTGCAACATTTTGTTTGCAAGCCAGTGCCACCTTGTGGCCAAAGTTAAAATGATATTATATAATAGCTGGCTGGAGATGTGGCTGGTAACATGGATTGTGTCAGTTATAAAGTGTTCTGTTGTTGCTTTAAAGCAGCACAACTGGTCTCCACTTTGTTTTGCTCTTGAAAAGTGATTGAACTAATAAGGAGTCCCAAATGTAAACATGACCAATTTCTTTACATTTTGAAATACTAAGAAAGCTAAATGTTTTCTTAAAAGTAGAAACAAGTCAACTAACCAACCACCAAACCTCAAGGAACTATAACTAGTAGTCCTTAGATTCAGTGGATGTATGATTTCCTGCAGATCCATTTCACAGCTGTATGTAGTCCTGCTTTGCCCTAACTTAGCATTTCTCAGATTTTGGTCTGTTGGACCTTCCTGCATGCTGGAACATTGTGAGAACTCATCAGTGGGATGGTTGGGGAATTGGGAAGAGAAATACGCCATGAAAGGGTAGAACTATCCTCATAATATGATACACAGAAGGGAAAGTTGGAGAACCATTGCTCTAGGCAGCTCCTGCAAGTATTGTAAAAACTCCAGGTTTGACCAGATATTTGAATACAGGATGCACATGGCTAGTTCTGCTCACCTTTCCCACTTCTCACCCCATGAACTCAACAAGAAAGCAATGCTGCTTAAGGGTTGTAGTAGTAACGTGCAAGCCTCAGAACCTGGAAAGTTTTAGGACCCAGTGGAGAGTCTCAGAAAAGTCATACAATTAAACTTGTATTTAATAACAAAAAAATCACTACAACTACCATGTAACTTGCAAACACTGGTGAGTTTCACTGAAGTCTGGAATGACTAGAAAGCTGAGATCCAGGGTTTGCCAGTGATTTAAATTTATTTTCAAAACATAAGTCATTGCAGATGTAGCTGCATTAGGATGGCACTCTGTAATTTTTGTGTGACTTGCCTTGTCGAAAAATGTCGAGTAATGATTATTATTATGTTATCATCATTACAGTAGTAATTTCACTACATTAATTAATACAATATTACCAGTAAATGGGAGGCCTGGCTTAGTGCAAGAAGAAATCTGGGACTGGTACTGAGGCTTGTGGCTAAGCTGCACCTACAGCTATAACTGCCAGGAGCCCCCATGTCTCTCAACTGAGCAGAGTAGGGCTGAGCCAGTATTTAGACTGGGAAGCCCAGCTGTTGAAGGGGACATTAGTGCTGGCATTCCCTAGATAGTGCTTTTCTCTCTGAGAAATGGCCCCTTCAGGATCTGTAAACTGAGGGTCTGACTGCTCACCTGGTCATTGAAGAGCCTGTGACACTATTCATAAGAATGGTCAGTGCCAATTTTACAGATTTTTTTAAAAGGAGTGAGAGAGTTGCCAGCCTGAAATGGAAGGGACCAGTTTCTTCTATCTTCCCCTTGTTCCTCCTGCACCAGAAGGCTCCCACGGCTTAACTGCTTCCCTGCAAGGCTCATGCCCATCCTCCCCCACCTTATGGTTATTTTAAAAAATAAATGTAAGCTTTATTGTGTCTTGCACAACCCCAGCACTTTGACTACCAACAGGTGCCAGAGGCATGGGATGAGCCTATTTACACATTCCTAGTTCTGAGTAGTGGTGTTACAGAAATTATATTTGTCTTATCTAAAAGAAATCCCAGCAGTTTCAATTGTATGAGAGACTCTTTGCTTCTTGTTTTCCAATCTTATACTGTATATTGGTACTGTCAGCTGCAATGTTTCACCTCTGAGGTAGCTGCATTTCAGTGGTACAGGAAGTAATCCATAATACTTTATTTCTATTGAACCTTCCATCCAAGGATCTCAGTGTACTTTATAAACGTGGATGAACCAATCCTCACACCATCTGTTTTGTAGTTGGTGACTATTAGTGTCTTTATTTTATACATGAGAAAACTGAAGCCAACAGAGATTAAAGATTGGCTCCTGCAATGACTGAGTGCTGTGAACTCACAATGAAGTCAATGCAATGGCAGTCCCTGATCCCACCACCATGCTAGTGGGTGCAAGTTTACAAGGCCCTTAAAGGGTTGCCCACTATCACACAGCAAGTTTACAACAGAATTGGCAACAGAGCTCAGAATCCTTGAGTCCCAGTCCTGAGTTTTAACTACAAGGCCATCCTTCATCCCATTCCCATATCTACCAAACCATGGCATGTCCAGGTTTAATTAAATAAGATTTGTGCAGTACTTTGGAAGTCCCAAAATATCATTCATTGGAGTACAATCCCAAAGGCCTATAGTACCAAAACTGGTGTTACTGCTTCCCATGTGTTAAGAACCATTGAGTTAGAGCTGCTTCCCATGTGTTAAGAACCATTGAGTTAACTTTTGTGCCCTACGATATCTTTCAAAGGCAGCTTGTATTGCTAGAACTCTTGTCCTACCTCGCTTCACAAACCCCACCCCAAGCTTACTCTTTTGTCATCTCCACATGCTATTTTAGTAATTAAATTTAGACTGTAAACTCTACCGGACAGGGACTATTGCTTTCCTCGTTGAAACACCTATTAAACATTTGGGGCACTAAAAAACCCCAAAACAGTAATAATCAGGACTCACTTTATAAAGCAGAGATGTTTTCTTTTCAGACTCATAATATGTGTTGTAAAGTAAATGTTCCATAATATATAGACATAGTATACTTCCCTTATGAAATGAACTCGGACTTTAAAAGTCCTCTTATCCATTCTAACTACATTTCTATAGTGTCAGCACAAATAGCTCTTTCCAGCTCAAACTCCCTGGTTCACAAAGAGGTCAAATAATTCCCCAATAACTCTTTCTTATTGCTAGCCATTGGAAGGACACAAGAATACTGAAAAAACTAAATAACCGAGCAATAGTTCAGTAAAATAATATATTCAGACTTCTCTGGGGAGAACATTATCTCCATACACCAAAGGCACCATGAGCTGCAAACATATTATTGTTTATTTTGTAGTAATGGACTTTTTGCAACAAAATGGACTTTTTGCAACAAAACACACAGTATGCAAACACCCTACCTAGAAAAACAGTACTGTACAGATAAAATGTAACAACCTTTCATAAAATAATAATTGAACATTGAGGGAGGAGCAACATCTGTTATAGAGCCATTAATGGACTTAATAGACTTTTTGCAACAAAACACACAGTATGCAAACACCCTATCTAGAAAAACAGTACTGTACAGATAAAATGTAACAACCTTTCATAAAATAATAATTGAACATTGAGGGAGGAGCAACATCTGTTATAGAGCCATTAGGAAAGCAATATTACGAGCTTGCCTGTTGACCAATCCATAAATTATAATCTATTTGTAAATCTCAAAATATTGTAAAGTCTATATTAAAGAAAAAAACATCAAAATTAAGGTGGTGACACCATCTGACATTTATTTTGTTGAGCTCAGATAGTGCAGCACAAATGTTACACAAACCATCTTTTAGTGCAATATTCAAATTCAATAGGGTGAGTAAAGGGACTCCTGAAGAGTTTTGTGTGATCCCTTTCTATGTACAAAAAAACTGTCTTTGAGGTTGCAATTGTTCTGAATAGAAATGTGACTCTTTGTAAGGATTTTTTAAAGTTTAAGTTTAGTGTTTTCATTTTGCAATAATGAGCATACACTTCTACTTTCACACCTTTGCAAGGTTTTTGTTGCACAACTGTACATTGTTCACATGTAAAGAATCACCTGTACTATTGAACCTGCTCCTGTTACCATTAGAGTGAATCAGGGCTTTGCCGCAGGTTTCACTGGCAGCAGCAGTAAACTCTCTGCTTGAATGACTAAATTATATGCACTCTGTTATAGGACTAAATACTACCCTCTGTTGTCCTGGAGCCCTATTCTCCCCCCACAAGTGACGGAATGATTTAGTTGGGGATGGGTCCTGCTTTGAGCAGGGGGTTGGACTAGATGACTTCCTGAGGTCCCTTCCAACTCTGAGATTCTATGATTCTGTGATTCTATGACCAGGATCTAGAGGTTAGAACTGGATGCCAGCCTGGTGGTTAAAACTGTTGCCCAGCCTACTGAGCAGAGCCAGAAATAGGAACCAGGAGTCAGTGCCAAGGGTCAGAGCTGTAGCCAGGAGACAAGCCAAGGGTCAGAGCAGGGCTGTAGCAAGCTGGAATGAGACAGAAATAAGGCTGGGGACAAGGCAGACACAAGGGGGATCACAGCTGCAGGAATAAGCATTGAGCAGCCAGAAATACCTTCTTATGCTTTAGGATGATGCAGACTCATTTAGACTCATCCTTACAAGATCCCACATTTGAGGAAGAAGACTGTGCTGCTAAAAAACAACCACCTGGTTTAACGGGGAAGTGAAGGCCCCTGTCAAAAACAAAATAATAAAAATATGTAACAAATGGAATAAAGGGTAAGTTGATAGTCATGAATATGAAGCAGAAGTTGGGAACTATAGCAAATTGCTAAGAGAAGCCAAGGAACACAAGGAGAACTCTGTGGCCAGCAGAGTTAAGGACAACAAGGAGTTTTTAAAAATTAATGGTAACAAAATGAATCCTGACAAGGGTGTTGGTCCATTGCTTGATGGATATGATAGAATGGTCAATAATAATGCAGAAAAGGCAGAGGTGTTCAGACATATTTCTGTTCTGTATTTGAGGGGAAAACAGATGATGCAGTTTCATCATATGATCTCATCTTTCCATTCCACTAGTATCTTTGAAGGATGGTAAACAGAAGGTGATAAAGTGGTCTCTGCCATGTGTTATGCCAGTTCACGGTGACACATCCTGACACTGCACAGATGTCACAACTGTAGATCAAAAAGCCACCTTCCCACTGCTGTCCAGGCTCATCCCTAATTGTTTTATATAAGGAAGGAATTTGGCTTACACTGTCTTTTTGGAAAGGTAAGAGAACAGAAATGGAGGCACAAATAACCTGTAGGATTTTTTTAATACATGCATTTTGGAGAGAAGGAGAGGAGAGAGAAGAAGGGAGGAGATGGGATGGACAGTTGAATTGCTCTGTGGAAAGCAGTATTTTCAAACAACAGAGATACTGTATATAACTTCCTTATATAGCATATCAAATCATAAAGTTGTCATTGTTTTTTAATTCATTCCAAATTTTCAAAATGTCATGCTGATGGATCACTGCTACACTGGTAGCAGACTTGTCATGACATTAAGATCTGACTCAGAGTGACTGTATGCCAGAGAATTCTGACAATTACTAAGTTAAGGCCTGTTTGTCACAGACACTGAGCACTTGCAGATCTCATTGACTTGAGCTGGAGCTTTGAGTATTCAGTGCCTCTAAAAGTTAGGCCCTAAAATCTTACTATACTCCCAGAGTGAAGTAGACATTTCAGAGTCTGATGAGAAACTTGTACTAAAATAACAGCCTCAGAGCAATGTGTGAACTGAAAGGGGGTGGTTTGGGGCATCCCCAATCATATGCCATTGGTTGTGGGATTGGATTTCACTTCTGGGATTCCACTCCACTCCACCTGCACAGAGACTGATTACTCAGGCTTTTTGCATGTAGAATTGATTTTGCTCTGTATGAATAATCTGGAGGAAAACAGAAGAATATGGAACAAATCCTGCTCACTTGAATATTATCCTGAAGAGACTACTCAAATGAATCGGATGAGCAGGATTTGGCCCTGTATTGGCATTTTAAGTTTCATTATGGTCTGAGATTTTAAAATGTATATGATCATTGTGTTTTTATATGGTAAAGCTTTTCAAACTGTAGTTATACCGAAGGGTTGTGTTCAGCACAGTATTAAATATTGATAGTGTAGTGATTGTATGAGAATGGAGAAGCCAGTATTTTATTTGTAGAAATAGCTGACATTGTATTACATTATATTTGTAGAAATAGCTGTTGTGAAGGCTAGGACTATAACAGGGTTTAAAAGAGAACTGGATAAATTCATAGAGGTTAAGTACATTAATGGCTATTAGCCAGGATGGGCAAGGAATGGTGTCCCTAGGCTCAGAGGGTGGAGACGGATGGCAGGAGAGAGATCACTAGATCACTACATGTTAGGTTCACTCCCTCTGGGGCACCTGGCATTGGCCACTGTCGGCAGACAGGATACTGGGCTGGATGGACCTTTGGTCTGACCCAGTATGGCCGTTCTTATGTTCTTATGACATACAGACTTCAACATGAGAAACTGATCTATTGAGAGAAGGAAGGAATTAGGACAGTGGGGATATTCCCTTTTCTTTCCAAAAGGTGCTATTGGATCTTTAATTTTCACCTGGACTGCCAATAAAAGGGGCCTCACTGTAGGGCCAGATTCTACCACTCTTACTGAAGCTAGTTGTACCTCACTTACTCCTCCCATTATTGTTCCTTTGGGATCAGTGAGACTTCTTGTAGAGTACTTGAAGTACTCCATATGACTAGTAGAATTTGGCCTCTTAATGTCTCATCCCACGACAGACCCTACACTTCAAAAGGAAATGTTACAATTTTAAAAATAATAGTCACTTAAACATGCCCTGTGTACATATCATGGACTAGGTCCTTGGTCAGCCAGAACTCTCCCTTTGAGGGGAATACAGTCTTACCTTCTCAAGGATTGCATTATTTATTTCTATAATAAGCCAATGTTGTTATGCAGAGTCCACCAACTCCCATACTCTTCTAGAAGGATTGAAAACTGTGAAAATAAAATGATTAAAAGTATCTTCAAATTAGTATTAAAATTCTGAACTGTCCAAACCAAGAAAATGCAGGCTGAAACTGTGCCAATCATCCTGCTGCGATTACCTTGTTATGGTGAGTTTCCAGATTGCTTATCTCCTACAACATACAGTACATTCTATTTTAGCAAAATAAGTGAACTATGGTCCCAGTTGAGAATGACCTACTGAATCTACTCTTAAATATTAGTTGGTGTATGATTTGTTTACAGTTTCAGCAGCTTTCCATCAGAACCACCCTATGAAGTTTTGCCAGGGGGTAATCTTGAAACTTACAGGATACAAATATTGCATGAAATAGTTTGTCAGGATTCCCTAATAAACTGAATTAGGCCTGATCCTGTTCCGACAAGGGAGAATGGCAAAAACTCCATAGGAACTAGATCCAGCTTTTTTATTATTTTTAGGCAATGATGTTCTTATTTGGAAGATATTTATGCAATCCTCTCCCTTTTATTGTGGTATTCTCCATGTCACAATATTTCAACTTCGGACCTATTTACTAATTAGTGTACAGCACAGATTTTCCATTTGTATACCTCCTATTATATCATGTTTTTAAATAGCTGCATGCATCCATTCCCTCTCTCGGCTATGCATGCAAATGTGACGATAATACCTAAGAGGGCGGCTCAAAATGTTTTGTTGGCATCTGACCTATTTCAGATTCGCTTAGTCTCTCTCATGATTATAGAGCTCCTGCTGAAATACACCTCCAGTAGTTGTGATCTGTGTGTAAACTGGAATGCCAAATTGCGGAGTACATAAAGATCAGTAAAATAGGAAGACGTTACAAATATCACTCTGCCAATTATAGGAAGAAGGCAAACAGCCCTGATCACTCCCTGGGAAGCACCGCCAGGTAATACAAAGTTCAAGCACTTTCCATAAGGAGCAGAGCTGGAGCTGGTTAGTACGTGCACAATTGCATACAAAACCTGAGTTATCTGAAACATTGAAAAGGCAGATGTCCAGTTTAACCTCATGGGATTGATTTGTCAGTTTGATTTTTGCCCGTCCGAATTAAAAGGGAGTTTGCGTGATTACTAATACCTACGAAATCCGACCGAAATTAAATAACTTGTTACCTTTAAAAATATTGTGCCACGTTTTAAGCCCTCTGCAATGCGGGTCAAAGCCTCTGGCCCTTCCCACACCCTCACACACAGAGGACCGTAAAAACGGGCAGGATAGCCAATGTTTCAAGAATGCTTCGCCGCCCCTCTCGGTCCCTGGTGGTTCACCTGGAGATGGATTCAGGGGGTCTAGGAGCACTGCTTTCTTTTCTCTCCATCCTAATCCTCCCATCACCCATTCTTACCCCCAGCGCCCACGCTTCTGTCAGACAAAGACACCGTCTTCAGCGCAGAAACCCTCCTCCAGGCAGTGTTTGGTGCGTGTAAAACGCTTCGTTGCTCTTTGCTCGTTCTCCAGCATTCCAGCAGCGATGAACTGCCCGCTAGGAAAGCAGCTCTGACGACTTTGGGATAGTAGGGCTCATGGATATGAATTATTCTCCATTAAAAACATCGATAAGTCATTGGCTCCTATAGGACGCGTCGATCAGAAATGTGAGGCTACATGAACATTACTGGTGGGGGGGGGAGTTAAATGAACTGGCTGGGTTTGCTGAGGGGCATCGAGAGTAAACGGCTGGGAGCGAAGGGGCTCGGGGAGGATGCATACGCTGCCTTGTATTTAGGACCGTTTGTCGGGATTAAAGGGATACCGAATGGTCCCAGCATGACTCGACCTCCGGTAGGCTGTGAGCTCAAGTATGCAGGTGTAAGTGATGCGGAGTGACTCCACCGAGCTCAGCGGAGTTACTCCGGACTCAGAGAAGATACTGCTGGGCTCTCTGCTGGGTTTGGCTTCTTAAAGCGACGAGCCAGGCGGGCCCCCCCCCCCCCCCGGCCACCTTAAGAGGAAATCACTGGGGAGGGGGCCGGGGAAGGCGAGAGCGCGAGGGGGGCTGAAGTTGGCGCGGTGCGTGGCTGGCGCTGGGGAGGCGGCAGCGCTCTGTCCCCACCGGCCTCGCCTCGGGGTCGCCGCCCGCCAGCAGCGTGCAGGGGAGGACCTGGGCCAGGGGTCGCTCCAGTCTGCCCGGCGTGCCCAGCCCGCCCCTTCTCCGTGCCCTAGGCAGCCCTGGGGCAGCAGCCTCCCTTCCCCCCGGCAGCGCGGGCCACTGGCGCCCCGGAGCAGGCTCCCCCGCAGCGACCGCCCCCTGCTGCCAGGCGCCGGGAGAGACCCTCGCCCTCGCCGCGGGCGCTGCAGGCAGAGGCTCCGGCGGCCGCTCCCCGCGGCAGGTACAGTACGAAGCCCTCGCCCCGCAGCGGCTGAGCGGGGCGCGGTCAGGGAGCCGGCGGAGAAGCCGCCACGCGCGCCGGCTGGGCAGCGGCTGCAGGAGGTGCAGGGTCAGGGCCCCGATCCCCCTGACGGCCCCATTGGGTGCGATGGGAGGCGGATCCGGCCCAGCAGCTGCGCCAGGGAAGTGCCCTGGGGAAGAGGCTGCAGGGGGAGCGCTTGCTTTTTAGCCGCAGGTTGGCGCTAACCAAGCCGCTGTCAGCGCCCTGATGGCTGCTCGGAGCACCTCTGCGAGACGCGCGTCTGCCGCCGG
The DNA here is from genome assembly GCF_965140285.1 of Lepidochelys kempii. Classification (NCBI taxonomy): domain Eukaryota; kingdom Metazoa; phylum Chordata; order Testudines; family Cheloniidae; genus Lepidochelys; species Lepidochelys kempii. Next base: position 65,089,269 of record NC_136383.1, read on the forward strand.
GCACTGCCCGACCTGGGCTGCTCCAAAGGCAGCCAGGCGGGGCTAGCTCCACACTGAATGAACCCATGTGCAGTTTAGGAGTCAGGCTGCTAGACGGAAATCTCTGTTCCTTATTTATAATCGCTTTCATGGAATACAGTGTAAATGCTTTTTAGAGCAGAGAGTATCCAATTAAGGACTTCCCCAAAGTGTGGCTAGGTAGTGATTCAATATCCCTGGAAATGGAAGTAAATATTATCAAACACCTCCCACGCTGTTGAATTATACTTAATGCAATGCCCTTGAAACATAAATATTCTGGCATTCATGTTTTACATTCTGATGAATAGTTTACCTTTGACTTGCTTACAGAATATGAGAAATGCCCACTGGAATGAGCACGTGTTTGCCGTCACTAACTTCTCTGATTCTTTGAAATGAATCCTTTTATTTTTAACCAGTGATACTTTGGCAATACTCCACTGGTGATCCTTTGGAATCTATGCTTAATAAACTTAGGATTTTGTCTAAGTAACTAATAATATACTTCAGTTGATCGCTGGAGGACAAATATAATATATTGTATTAGTTGACATAGTCCAAAATGCCTCCCTCTAGAAAAATAAAGAAAAGCATGTTACATATCTAAAGTTATAAGGTCTCCAGTGTTTGTTTGGTTGTTTATCTAGACGTTTGTTACAGTTACTCTATGTGCTCAGTAGCATATACTTTAATAATATGTTAGGCTTGCTTTACTGATCAGCCAGGTCATTAGGTCACACTCCTTCGAGTTGGGAGGTGTAATCCTATTTTAATTAAATGATGATTTGCCTACTGTGGGAAGCCATATTGTTGTTTCTCCCGGAAGAATTTTGCAATATTTATTTTCTTTTATCAAGAATGGCCACTTTAAGAGAGAGAAGTTAACTTTCATCATTAACATACGATGAAGTACTTGTCTGGAGTTTTGAAGTGCTCTTACTCTTTTTTTCAGAGCTCAGAGGTTCTGAAACTGAAGTTTCCTGTTGAATGTGCTCACTATAAAAGAATTGGAAGAGTTGCAATGGTAGCTCTACCTCTTTAATCTGTCTTTTGTCAATGCACAGCCCTAACTCTCCTTTGTTGTATTTAGGCATTATGACACAGTCTGGAATGACATGACATTTTTTATCCAATATAACATATTTCAGTGTTTTCTAGGAGCTTAGATAACCAACGATTAACTAATTATGGATTATTATAATACCTATATGCAACAGGGCAGCATTAAAGTTAAGTGTTCAACTTTTGCATTTCCTAGCTTCTGGGTGCTTAACTATACAGGGTTAACGTTGTGTTTGCAGTGTTGGTCCCAGGATATTAGAGAGACAAGGTGGGTGAGGTAATATCTTTTACTAGACCAATTTCTGTTGGTGAAAGAGACAAGCTTGCAAGCTTACACAGAGTTCTTCCATCCTCCAAAAGTAAGATTTATGGATTTTTTGCTTTTTGCATTTTAAACCAGTCACAGGCCTTAAAGTGGAATAATGAACATAATCCACTTCAGACATGTTAAACTGAGATAAGGTTAGATCACCTTATATCTTAAACTGAGCTGAGACTGGACAGTGGTTTAAGCTTCTTGTGCCATTTTAAGGCTTTAGATTAGTTTAAATGATTTTAAAAAACCAACCCTCCACCCCCCAATAAAAATCTTCCTAAAAACATAACTGGGGGGAGAAACAATTTGATTAAAGTGCTTATCAAAGGAAGATGAATATTAAGATATATCAGATGGACATAGGTGAACACGGTTCAGAAAGATATAATGAAGATCTTCCTAGTTCAGGATGCATTTTCCTACTTTAAAGTACATTTACATGCTGAATGGTGACTATAAAGCAAAGTTGACAGGAAACCAGTGAGACACAAGGAATATGGAACCCCAAGATACTGTCTTTACAGTCACTGTTCAGGTTAGAACCACACTTTAAATATGATGAAGGGAAACATTTTCAAAAGCACATTAGTGACTTAGGAGCCTAAGTCCCATTTTAAAAGGTGACTGGCACTCACGAACCTAAGTCTTACTGAAAGTCTCACACTGGATGTCATTGACAAGAATAGGACCAGAGAGGGTAAACAAATCCTAGTAGTAGAAGTTGCTGCTAATACCAAGCAGCAAGAGAGACGCCTCAGTAAGTGCAAAAGTCCAAATAATATCAGTGGCGTGTTATTGTGTTATTGTGGGCTGAAAACCAGTAGTATGGTGGGGAAGCATTTTAGCTTCATACAGCTAATAGCACTCAAGCTGAAGACACACTATGCAAGTGTTGTGAGTCCGGGTAGAAACCCACAGAAACTGGAAACTGCCTTTTTACTGAATCATCTCTGTAACAACCCTCCAGCCCCCCGCATTTCTTGCATGACCAGCATGCCCCAGTGCAACAAAACAAACAGCTTCTGCATCCCAAGCTTAGTAAAATACCCACCAGTTCCAGTATATGTACTGAATCACCATCTCTGGGAGAGGCAAGCAGCGCTGGTGCATTCAAGTTGACTCTTGCTAAATATTCACTACAAGCGCTACAGTGTCAAAGCTGAAGCATAGAAACTTACTACAGTGGCAGAAGAGTTTTTCTGTTCCTGTCATAAAACCACCCCCTCAACAGGTGATAGGTGGATGGAAGAATTCTTCTGTTGACCTAGCTGCAAGTACAGTGGCGGTTAGGCTGACCTAACTACATCACACAAGTTGTGAAATTTTTCACAGCCCTGAGTGATATAGCTAGGTTGATCTAATTTTAAGGTATAGATTAGCTCTAATGTCTCCCTCTTTCTGTTATTCTACTCTCCCACAGCTGGTAGTGATACTTCTCTGTCTTCATCCTTAAGTAGGAGTACCACTGTGATGGGCTGCCCCCTTTAAGGTGCCACCTGATGTACTGGGATAACACTGAGCCCACCTGTTCTGCCATCCTGGGCCCCCTTTACACTGTCTTGCTGAGCCAGGCTTTTAAACCTCCTCTAGCACACACACAGGCAGGGTCACACCCAGCTGCAGAAAAACACAGACACTGAGATCAGCTTAAGGCAGAGTTTCCCAAACTTTAACAGCCCGCGAACCCCTTTCACTAAATTGTGAAATCTCGTGAACCCCCTCCTAAAAATGAATATTTCAAGGGATTTAAGTTTAAATTTCCTCTGCACTCCGCACTCGCACTCTGCACTCCGTGGGGCTCCTGCTGCTGGACCCCGTTGACCGCCCCAGTCTACTGAGCTCCACTGAGCTCGAGCTGGAGGTCCCACTGACCGCCGGGGCTCAGGCTACCAGCCCCAACTGCCTGACCCCGCCCTCCCTGGGGCTTGGGCTGCCAGTCCACGCGGCGCGCTGGGGTTCGGGCTGCCGGCTCCCCCACTCACAGAGGCAGGGTTTGGGCTGCCAGCCCCAACTGCCCTGCCCCGCTCTTCCTGGCTCTGGCTGTCTGCCCTGCAACCGGGTCCCACCAGCTGTCTCCAATGCCCATGGTCCTCTGGCCGCCATTAATGAAATTTTTCTGGCGATACCCCTGTAACGTTCTGCAAACCTCAGGGGTTCGTGAACCCCAATTTGGGAACCACTGGCTTAAGGGACTTGCCCCAGCATTCAGGTGTCCACCTCCCTTGGAGTGCAGAGTCCAAAGGCATATTGTCTTGCACTGTATAGAAAAGTCTACACAGCTCAAGCTCATAAAAATTTGCTCTCTCCGTCAATGTGAAGAGAGATATGCACAGTTGTTTGCCCCCCACCCCAGATATGAATTGCACAAACTGGGTTATGTTATAAACAAGAAATAAGTTTATTGACTACAAATGACAGATTTTAAGTGATTATAAGGGATAGCAAACAGAACAAAGCAGATTACTAAGCAAATAAAACAAAACATGCAAACTAAGCTTGATTCACTAAAGAAACAGGTTACAAAATGTAATTTCTCACCCTAAATGTTGAATTAGCAGGATGCAGAGTTTCTGTATCTTAGAGTCCCAGTTATTTCTTCTTACAGACTGGACCCCTCTCTCAGACTGGACTCACCCTTGCCTTTCCCTTCAGGTTAGTTCCTTTGTCGCTTCAGCAGTCCTTCTTCTTAAGCAAGGGAGGAGAGTCCAGATCAACTCCCTCTCCAGATGTGAAAAAGGATTTACGCAAGGCTGGAATCCTTTGTTTGATCCCCATCCCTCTACAGTGGAAAAGTACCAGCAGTGTCGAAAGGGGTATTTTTCATCAGGTGACATTATCACCTGACCTTGTAGTGTTGATGCAGCATCTTCAAAGTTCTATTATCCTTCTTAAATGGGTCATTCAGGAGGATTGCCTACTGTCTGGTGGGCATTCCCCCCAAGTACACACACAGTTGTAATTGTTAGATAGTCAATATTCCTAACTTTAGATACAGAAGTGATACATGCATACAAATTGGATAATCACATTCAGTAAATCATAACCTTTCCAATGATATCTTACATGAGCCATCTTGCTTAAAGTATCTCTTAGTTATGCCATAGTCATATCATAACCATGTTTCTATGAAGAATATGGGGTGTAATGTCACAATCACATCACTTCAGTTTTGATCATGACCTCTCTCAGAAAGAAAAAAGGCAAAGTCAACCCACATTAGTGTTTATAACTAATCCAAATATGCAGACCTTTTGGGGCAAAACTAAATATATTTCCTCTGACACAACAGTACTTAGCTAAAATGAAGGATACACTGGGGTTGGCTCCATACTCTATCTATTTTGGAGATAGCTAGGTCCCCCCCACACCCCAAATGCATGAGATTTCGTTGTGGTCCACCTTTTCTATAAGAGTGCTGCCTTGTTTTTATCAAAGGGCCTGAAGGGAAGATTCCAGACTTCTAAGGCAGTTTGATACCTGGGCCAGTACAATTTCAGTGCACACCTCGCTGCCTTTGACAGCCCACTACTGTAGCCACAGCAAAAAGCATCAGTGGACATTCCCACTGCTCTGTGCAACAACCAATCATCTATGGGTGCTTGGGTAGATCTTGAACATTTACTGCAACGTATCTTGATACAGGCTATGAGCACACACTGGAATGGCATATTATGCACATTACACTGATTAACTAGACAAAAGCAGGCTGTACACTTCATGTTTATGGGGCAGGACACAAGGGGAAGCACTAGGCCACCATAAGTGGTTCTTCTGGAAGTCACTAGTCATTGTAAAAGAACCCTTTAAACACAGCACACTTGATCTTAATGACAGCAAGCATCATTGAGTGGCTCATATACACTAGACTTCAATCTCTTATTTGCTAGAGCAGGCAAGGAAGGATCCAGAGGAGGTTTCTGGTGATGATGCTGTCCCTGTCAGTGCCTTGAGGACAAACCTGAAAACTGTGTACAACAGTCTATAACAGAACAAACTGCATTGTTGCAATGGTGCTGGAATTTCACTGATCCCATTATAGTAAAAGGGAGATTTGCTAGGATTTGTCTGACTGCTAGTATTAACCCAGAATTCTCTATTTCACCTCTACTGACAAAACTCTGTAACTTTAGTGGAAGTTTTGAATCAGTGGAATCTGCAGGACTTGGCCCTATCTTACGTTAACATATATTAAATACTATTTTCCAGATTAAATTGAGTATGGCAGTTATACAATTCAAAAATTGCCACACTGGGACCTGAATTCTGTGGAACAGTGAGCAGCCATAATAATGTGACACTTTCTGAAAGATTCTTTTTTCTGGTGAAATTCTCTATTATGAAAATAAGGAATATTGCTGGAACAAAACAGTATGCATTTTTAAGCACTCCAATGTAGTTTGTCTTCATGTAACAGAAATAGGTACCCTAATAATATAATATATGGATGGGTGCAATTATTGCGCAGAGCCGGATTATGAACTCCTTATTCACAATGGTGAGCAGTTATTCAAATGACTTGTCCCATTGACTCTAAAGGGACTACTTTGATAAATAGCTGGTCACTCATGGTCCACAATCTGGCCAACAGCAAATAATTGTTAATTGCTTACTTCATCTGCACCACGCTTTAAATTGTAAGTGCAAAATATGAGAATCCAAGGGTTGGGGCCTAGGTAGGCTGCATAACACATGCTAAGAAGTGTGGCAATTAATTGGTGAGGGTTTATAATTATGCAGGATTTAGGGCAAAGTATAATGATATTACTGCACTTTTAAATGTAATGAAGCAATAAAGAAAATGGTTGTTTCTCTAAATTCTGATGAACACCAATGTCATCTTTTCTGCAGTTGCTAATTAAAATCTTTCTGATTCTGAGCAGGACTGTAATATGGAATTAGAACTCGAAGACTGTAACACAACACTCACTAAGGAGAACAGCTCTGCGACTATCAAGAGTTCTGATTTTTCTGCCTGGGAAGACTATAAGAGCAGCGTAGATGACTTACAGTACTTTCTGATTGGCCTGTACACATTTATAAGTCTTACTGGCTTCATGGGAAATCTACTTATACTGATGGCTCTAATAAAACGCAAGCAGAACACAATAATAAACATTCTCATTGGAAACCTAGCCTTTTCTGACATTTTAGTTGTGCTGTTTTGTTCACCTTTTACATTAACATCTGTCCTGCTCGATCAGTGGATGTTTGGAGCAATCATGTGCCATGTTATGCCCTTCCTCCAATGCGTGTCAGTTCTGGTTTCAACTTTAATGTTAATCTGTATTGCTGTTGTCAGATACCGCATGATAAAAAATCCCCTTTCTGGTAATTTAACAGCAAAACATGGCTATTTCTTAATAGCAACTATCTGGGCTCTTGGTTGTACAATTTGCTCCCCTCTGCCAGTTTTCCACAAAATTGTAGATCTCCATGAAACCCTTAATTTAGAGACACTGAACAGCAGGCATTTGTGTGTTGAATCATGGCCATCTGATTCATATAGAATTGCCTTTACTATTTCCTTATTACTCATGCAGTATATATTGCCCTTGGTTTGTTTAACTGTAAGTCATACCAGCGTCTGCAGGAGTGTAAATTCCAGATTGTCAAACAAGGAAAACAAATTTGAAGAAAATGAGATGATAAACCTAACACTTCATCCACCCAAGAGTTGCAGATCTCAGGTGCAACTCTCCAGCAGTTCTAGATGGAGCTATACATTTGTCAGACAACACAGAAAAAGGTATAGTAAAAAGACTGCCAGTGTGATGCCAGCTATTTTACGGAGTCATCAGGATAATAATTCTGGAGAACTCCCAGAAACCTCTGGTACAGAAAGAAGCCAGCTCTCTTCATCCAGTAAGTTCATACCAGGGGTACCAATCTGCTTTGAGATGAAACCAGAAGAAAATTCAGAGATGCAAGACATGATTACAGTATCCCGATCCATCACTCGAATTAAGACAAGATCTCGGAGGGTTTTCTGCAGACTGACAGTACTGATCTTAGTTTTTGCTGTTAGTTGGATGCCTCTTCACCTTTTCCATGTTGTCACTGATTTTAATGCCAATCTTATTTCTAATAGGCATTTTAAATTAGTATATTGCATATGTCACTTACTGGGTATGATGTCCTGCTGCTTGAATCCCATCTTATATGGGTTCCTTAACAATGGCATAAAAGCTGATTTGATGTCTCTTATTCCATGCTACCAAATATCATGATTTTAAAAGCTCGACAATAAAATATAAAACAAACAATGTTATGTCTATAAGCATACTGAAGTATAAAATATCTTTTATTTAGTTTTAGGTGTGAATCAGTTGTGGTTAGCAATGATTAGCAGCTTTAGTTGTGAACGGTTAGTTCTAGGTCTGAATGGTTTGTACATGCCTCTTATGTACAGCAGAAAATACAAATACATTGTAATATTAGTCTTTTGTTTACCTATTGTATGGAGGAAATCATGTCTAGTGTACAAAACCATATTATCATTTTACTAGTTCAGTTAAATGTTTTAACTGTACCTTGCAAATATCTGAACTCTGAATTCACAATTCATGTAAGAAATGAGTCAAATCATCTCATATCAATTATCATGAGGCTATAATCAGCAAATTATTATTATTACTGCTAAATAATGTTTAAAATGAATCAGACTATTTTGACCACTTCTTAAAATAAAAATTTTTGTTGCTTGATGTGATTAGGACAAATTTATATTTTTCTTTGATCTCGACATGTCCAGTGCAGCCAATACCTCTCTATCAAATTTGCCAGACATCAACAGATCTTTTGCTGCTTCTTTAAAGAGTGTCTTCTTCACTTGGATGACTACATGGATAATCACTGTATTCCAGATTGTTCTCATACGTCTGGATTTAATTAGCCTCATCTACCCTTTTTTTCTGGTAATTTACTGTGTCCTATCATTTCATATGATTTTCAACTTGACCTGAACATAGATAGAACGCCTCTCTCCTTATTTTCATGGCTTTCCTCCAAGAACAGTATGTTTTGATTCAGAATGAACTCTACTGATCCCTGGGAGAGCAAGTGACAACAGAAATAAGAAGAAATAGAAAGATAAACAGGTTTTTTTCTCATGAAAGCAAATGATGATCCCTTTTTCTTTACAGATAGTCTGTTGTTTTGGAGAACTGTGGTATCTTCCAGATACAAATATTGGTTGAGTCTGCATCCAAGCAGCAGACACTAGGGCCCTGGTTCAGCCAGATGGTGGAGTCAGTGGGACTACTCAAGTGCTTAAAGTGAAGAAAGTACTTAAGTATCTTGCTGACTTTAGATCAGAGGTGGGCAAACTATGTGGCCCGCGGGACCCTCCTGCCCGGCCCCTGAGCTTGTGGCCCAGGAGACTAGCCCCAGGCCGCTCCTCTGCTGTTCCCCCTCCCCCACAGCCTCAGCTCACTGAGCCGCCGGCGCCATGCTCTGGGCAGCGAGCTCCTGGGGCAACACAGCTGCGAGCCCGGCCTGACCCGGTGCGCTGAGCTGCGCGGTGCGTGGCTGGCTCCAGCTGGGCGGTGCAACTACCTGTCCTGGTGCAGCAGGGCTGCCAGCCACCAGTGCTTCAAGCAGTGTGGTAAGGGGGCAGGGAGCGGGGAGGGGGGTTGAATAGAGGGCAGAGGAGTTCAGGAGGGTGGTAAGGGAGTGGGGGTGTGGATGTGGGTGTGGTCGGGGCGGTCAGAGGGCGGGGAACAGGGGGGTTGAATGGGGGCAGTCAGGGGACAGGGAGAAGGGGTGGTTGGATGGGGCAGGGATCCCGGGAGGGGGCAGTCAGGAATGAGAAGAGGGGTTGGATGAGGGAGCAGTCAGGGGACAGGGGTTCTGGGGGCAGTCAGGGGACAGGGAGAAGGGGTAGTTGAATGGGGCAGGGATTCTGGGGGGGGGCAGTCAGGAATGAGAAGAGGGATTGGATGGGGTGGCAGGGGGCAGTCAGGGGTACGGGTTCCGGGGGCAGTCAGGGGACAGGGAGTGGGGGGGGAATGGGTTCGGGGGGGGCATCAGGGAACAGGGGGTTTGGATGGGGAAGGAGTCCTGGGCGGGGGGGTGTATCAGGGGCCGAGAAGCAGGGGATAGGGGGTGGGGACCAGCACACGTCTGGCTATCTGGGGAGGCACAGCCTCCCCTAACCAGCCCTCCATACAATTTCCAAAACCTGATGCGGCCCTCAGGCCAAAAAGTTTGCCCACCCCTGCTCTAGAGGTAGATTTTAAGAGCCTACTGTGGCTCTTTGATATCCCCAGTATCTCTGTGAACAAGTCAGTGCCTGCATCTGTTTTAAGTACAAATGCCCAGGTTCTGCCACCACTTACACTGAGAAATACACTACTCCACAATTAACTTCTTTGGAATGAATAAAACTACATGTGGAGTTAGGATGACTCAAAGTGAGCAAGGGTGGCAGAATCTGGCTCAATGTCTTTCCTTTAAAAAGTACACTATGCTCCCCACTCCCCTATCTACTTTATTGCTTTTTACTTCTTCCCCCCCTCACCCCATTTTCCCTCTCCCTTTACCCTTCCCTCTCTCTTCATGTTTATTAAATAAAACTTCAAAACAAAACCAAAAATTACACTCACAGTTGGGACAAATGACAGACACAAAAATAAACTTCCTCACTCCAGACTCTTTGTCCTAAGAACTAAAATGTCGTTTTGATCTCATAGGCTACCCCCATCCAATGACAATTGCCATTTTGCGGAACTTATCTGTTTTCTCCTCGGCTATTGCTCACAATTGAATGACTGCACAAACAGTGGTGAACTAAAGTATCAGTCAAGTCATTCTGTGCCTGCAAAAGGGCTCTGTCAAAGTAGTATAAAACTACAGCATTAGAAACTGTCAGAGGCTCAAAGAAAATACATGGCAAATGTCTGTCCCGTCCTTATTGATGTATGTACCAAATCTTCTGCTGTCTGAAAATCTTCTGCTGTCCAACACCCAATTGTCCATAAGTCTCCCTTACTCCAACAGGTGCTTTATCTTCCCATTTAAACTGCAAGTGTCTTTCCCCGAAAAAATCTGGCCCCCTCCCATGCTATATTTTTATAATATAAATAAACTAAATATATATCATTCCTTGCTTTTGGCTGCTTTAACTCAGCACAGGGGAACTGGCTTTGCACAGAGGCTGCAGCAATAGATGGTGGTACAAAGGTGAGCTTCAAGCCACTTTTGTACACATAACCTTAACCTAAGATCCATCCAGGTCAGCTTCACCCTTGGAATTGCCCATTAATTCTTTTCCCTTTAATCCACTTTCTCCTCCAGTTCACATTTTCAATCTGGTGGCATTTAAAGGGCATTCTTTGGTGAACAGGAAGAACAAAGCGAGATACTAAAACTAAACACAGACAATTTTACATATAATGGTTGGTATATTATTACAAGTATACTTTGGCACTGTATCATCATTGATGTGTTTTGTTAAGTTTGAACATACAGAAAAATCAAATAATATAAATAATCTTGCTGGAAGAGTGAAACATAACACTACTTTATTTCTTAGAATTCCGAATGATAATGCACAAGAACCCAAAAACAGAGAGAGAAAAATCAGGCTGCTCCCTAAAGATGTGTCTCCACTGCAGCTGGGAGATGGGATTACAGCATGTGTAGAGATACTCAAACTAGCTTTACTCTGGATATATCAAAGCTATGTGTCTAGGCACTACTACTTGACACTACCAGTGAAGCTGCAGCAGCATGGACAGCTGCACAAGCTAACTGCACTCATCCAGATCAAGTGGCTGCCACCCGTGCTGGCATGGCTTCAGTGCTATTGTTTTTTTGTTTTGTTTTTTTCCAGGGGAAAGTGCAAACACAGTTCCCCACTACCACAAATTATGCAGTCGAGTTTCCTGCATTTGGGGAAATCACAGGGGTCCGCACACCCGCAGTGCAAAGGATGAGCCTCACCCTGGGAAAACCACCTTCATGATCATGGTATCTGTGCTATTGTTAGTTGAGCTCGCTTTGATCAAAGCTAGCTTGGGAATGTCTACACATGCTGCAATCATACCTCCCCATTGCAGTGTAGACAGACCTAAAGCAGAGAGACAGAACTCACCCCACCTTGCTTTAAGCTGGCTCTTTCCAGAACTGACTCTGCTTGCATGCTTTGCTACAGAGCCCCTAGTCTGCTTATGGGACCTGGAACCCCCTTTGTGCACACACGCACACACACATACACACTCTGTTAAAGTGCTAGCTTGCAATTTTGATACAGTCCTGAATACATGTTTAATACGCAAAAGTAGGGCTGTCAATGAATCACAGTTAACTCACGCGATTAATGCAAAACAAATGAACTAGACTAAAAAAATTAGTCATGATTAATTGCAGTTTTAATCACACTGTTAAACTAATAGAATACCAATTTAAATCTATTATATATATTTATGGATGTTTTTCTACATTTTCAAATATATTGATTACAATTAAAACAGAATACAAAGTATACAGTGCTTACTTCATATTATTTATATTACAAATATTTGCACTAAAAAGATAAAAGAATTAGTATTTTTCAGTTCATCTCATACAAGTACTGTAGTGCAATCTCTTTATTGTAAAAGTGCAACTTACAAATGTAGAATTATTTTTTTTTACATAACTGCACTCAAAAACAAAACAATGTAAAACTTTAGAGCCTACAAACCCACTCAGTCCTACTTCTTGTTCAACTAATTGCTAAGACATATAAGTTAGTTTACATTTATGGGAGATAACGCTTCCCATTTCTTATTTACATCACCTGAAAGCGAGAACAGGCGTTTGCATGGCACTGTTGTTATCGGAGTTGCAAGGTATTTACCTGCCAGATATGCTAAACATTTGTATGCCCCTTCACACTTCAACCACCATTCCAGAGGACATGCTTCCATGCTGATGATGCTCATTTAAAAAATGTGTTAATTACATTTGTGACTGAACTCCTGGGGGGAGAATTGTATGTCTTCTGCTCTGTGATTTTAGCCACATTCTGCCACATATTTTGTGTTATGGTAGTCTCAGATGACAGTATACGTTGTTCGATTTAAGAACACTTTCACTGCAGATTTGACAAAATGCAAAGAAGGTACCAATGTGAGATTTCTAAAGATAGCTATCACACTCAACGCAAGGTTCAAGAACCTGAAGTGCCTTCCAAAATCTGAGAGCAACAAGGTGTGGAACATGCTATCAGAAGTCTTAAAACAGCAACTGTCAGATGTGGAAACTACAGAACCCAAACCACCAAAAAAGAAAATCAACCTTCTGTTGATGGCATCCGACTCAAGATGATGAAAATGAATGTGCGGTGGTCTGCACTGCTTTGGATTGGTATCTAGCAGAACCCATCATTAGCAATTAATCACAACTATTTTTTTTAATCTCACGATTAGTTCTGATTAACTTTTAATAATTTGTCAGCCCTACTCAAAAGTAACATTGACCTCTCTAATAGCAAAATAAATAATAATAATAAAACTTCACATTTCTTTAGAACCTTCCATCACAGGATCATAGAACATCAGGGTAGGAAGGGACCTCAGGAGGTCATCTAGTCCAACCCCCTACTCAAAGCAGGACCAATCCCCAATTTTTGCCCTTGATCCCTAAATGGCCCATGCAAGGATTGAACTCACAACCCTGGGTTTAGTAGGCCAATGCTCAAACCACTGAGCTATCCCTTCCCCCCCATCTCTAAGCATTTAACATTGATGAATTAAGTTCTTCACAGGGGTATTGAGATTAAGTATTATTCTCATTTTATAGATGAGTCATCAAGCAAAACCCTAAGAAAGGGGGTGAGTTTTGAACCTATATATTCTGCGTGGACTGTCTTGTGTAGGAAAGCCACCAGCTCATATGCATCAGGGCCAAAATCCCATCTGTACAATCCATAGCTCAAATTACAGACAATATATTGAGTATCTCTGTGGGGCAACCAGGGGACAGACTCCTCCCTCACAGAACATGGAGCAGTTGTACAGTTTCTCTGCTGTCACTACTGCAACTCTGAGACTACAGTGAACCCTGCAGCCTTAGCATGTGCACGCTGTGGGACAAAAGAGGTTTATGGCAGTATCTATGTAGCAGCAACTTCTCTAGTCCTTTGTACCCCCACATTTCCTGTGTACTGATATGCAGGTGGGTGGAGATACAGTCTATGGGGGATGAATCCCCCACTCTGATTCTCCCAAATCCCACTCCCACAGCCTCCCCTAAACAAGGAAACCACATTGGTTCCACTGTCAGGGGAGCTTCACAGCTGTTGAGGAAGGACCAGTTTGTCTCCAAGAGACTGAGGCCAAAATTTCAAATTTGGATGCTGAAACTGAAGCACTTAAATCCATATAAATCCATAAATCCATATTTAGTCACCTAAATAAGCGGCCCGCTTTTCAGATGTGTTGAGCAACCTTTAGTTGAGTGGGAGCTGACAGTGTTCAACTCCTTTGAAAAGCCCTTGAGGCACCCACCTTTGAAAAGTTGGCATAAGTGACTAACTCAAGGTCATATGGAGCATCTGCGGCAGATCTAGGAATAGAACTCAAGTGTCTGTCTTCCCAGGAACAGAACACAATACTATCCTTCCCCCCAGCATGCATTCCATTTTCATGATAGGTTACAATTTATATAATATTAAATGCACAAGAAAAAAAAACTTTGTCCTGGAAAATCTTTGTCAAATGCCCTTACACTTTTCAGTAAACCTGTGTCTTTACTTAACAAAGAGCTTTATCCTGTCTCCTGGTTTCAATTTTCTATTTGTAAAGGGTCCTCTTGTTAATTTTAACATGTTTCAGGAAACTATTTCCCATATACAGCATCTCCTTCCATTATCTGTGTATTTTTCCAGTAGTCTCACTCATAAACTTTTCAAACTAAGAGACAAAATCTTTCTTTTTATTGTGTTTCTTGGCTGGAGGTATTTCCAGGCAAAAGCAGTCCTTCTTTATAATACTTCAAACAATTGTCAGCCTACTGTTATTGCAATATTTCTGACATCTTCTCTCCCCAGGCTATCTTTTGATAAGAAGTCTATTGCATAGCAGGTACTAGTGTCTTTCCTTCAATATTCAACAATTTCCCCAAAGTTGGGTTACACAATAGCACATATTTTTTTTTCATTTCTGATGGTGATATCATTTATTAGTTTATTTGTGGCAGCTAATTATTACCTTTTGTAGATTTTATTTTTTTTCTAAAAAGCCCTTTATCATAGAATCATAGAATATCAGGGTTGGAAGGGACCTCAGGAGGCCATCTAGTCCAACCCCCTGCTCAAAGCAGGACCAAACCCCAACTAAATCATCCCAGCCAGGGCTTTGTCAAGCCTGACCTTAAAAACCTCTAAGGAAGGAGATTCCACCACCTCCGTAGGTAACGCATTCCAGTGTTTCACCACCCTCCTAGTGAAACAGTTTTTCCTAATATCCAACCTAAACCTCCCCCACTGCAACTTGAGACCATTACTCCTCCTTCTGTCATCAGCTACCACTGAGAACAATCTAGATCCATCCTCTTTGGAACCCCCTTTCAGGTAGTTGAAAGCAGCTATCAAATCCCCCCTCATTCTTCTTTTCCGCAGGTTAAACAATCCCAGTTCCCTCAGCCTCTCCTCATAAGTCATGTGTTCCAGTCCCGCAATCATTTTTGTTGCCCTACGCTGGACTCTTTCAATTTTTCCACATCCTTCTTGTAGTGTGGGGCCCAAAACTGGACACAGTACTCCAGATGAGGCCTCACCAATGTTGAATAGAGGGAAACGATCACGTCCCTCGATCTGCTGGCAATGCCCCTACTTATACATCCCAAAATGCCATTGGCCTCTTGGCAACAAGGGCACACTGTTGATTCACATCCAGCTTCTCGTCCATTGTAACCCCTAGGTCCTTTTCTGCAGAACTGCTGCCGAGTCATTCGGTCCTTAGTCTGTAGCGGTGCATGGGATTCTTCTATCCTAAGTGCAGGACTCTGCACTTGTCCTTGTTGAACCTCATCAGATTTCTTTTGGCCCAATCCTCTAATTTGTCTAGGGCCCTCTGTATCCTATCCCTACCCTCCAGCATATCTACCTCTCCTCCCAGTTTAGAGTCATCTGCAAACTTGCTGAGGGAGCAATTCACACCATCCTCCAGATCATTTATGAAGATATTGAACAAAACTGGCCCCAGGACCGACGCTTGGGGCACTCCACTTGATACCGGCTGCCAACTAGACATGGAGCCATTGATCACTACCCGTTGAGCCCGACAATCTAGCCAACTTTCTATCCACCTTATAGTCCATTCATCCAGCCCATACTTCTTTAACTTGCTGGCAAGAATACTGTGGGAGACCGTGTCAAAAGCTTTGCTAAAGTAAAGGAACAACACGTCCACCGCTTTCCCCTCATCCACAGAGCCAGTTATCTCATCATAGAAGGCAATTATATTAGTCAGGCATGACTTGCCCTTGGTGAATCCATGCTGACTGTTCCTGATCACTTTCCTCTCCTCTAAGTGCTTCAGAATTGATTCCTTGAGGACCTGCTCCATGATTTTTCCAGGAACTGAGGTGAGGCTGACTGGCCTGTAGTTCCCAGGATCCTCCTTCTTCCCTTTTTTAAAGATGGGCACTACATTAGCCTTTTTCCAGTCATCCGGGACTTCCCCCGATCGCCATGAGTTTTCAAAGATAATGGACAATGGCTCTGCAATCACATCCGCCAACTCCTTTAACACTCTCAGATGCAGCGCTTCCAGCCCCATGGACTTGTGCTCGTCCAGCTTTTCTAAATAGTCCCGAACCACTTCTTTCTCCACAGAGGGCTGGTCACCTCCTCCCCATGCTGTGCTGCCCAGTGCAGTAGTCTGGGAGCTGACCTTGTTCATGAAGACAGAGGCAAAAAAAGCATTGAGTACATTAGCTTTTTCCACATCCTCTGTCACTAGGTTGCCTCCCTCATTCAGTAAGGGGCCCACACTTTCCTTGACTTTCTTCTTGTTGCTAACATACCTGAAGAAGCCCTTCTTGTTATTCTTAACATCTCTTGCTAGATGCAACTCCAGGTGCGATTTGGCCTTCCTGATTTCACTCCTGCAAGCCCGAGCAATATTTTTATACTCTTCCCTGGTCATTTGTCCAATCTTCCACTTCTTGTAAGCTTCTTTTTTGCGTTTAAGATCAGCAAGGATTTCACTGTTAAGCCAAGCTGGTCGTCTGCCATATTTACTATTCTTTCTACACACTGGGATGGTTTGTCCCTGTAACCGCAATAAGGATTCTTTAAAATACAACCAGCTCTCCTGGACTCCTTTCCCCCTAATGTTAAACTCCCAGGGGATCCTGCCCATCAGTTCCCTGAGGGAGTCAAAGTCTGCTTTTCTGAAGTCCAGGGTCCGTATTCTGCTGCTCTCCTTTCTTCCCTGTGTCAGGATCCTGAACTCGACCATCTCATGGTCACTGCCTCTCAGGTTCCCATCCACTTTAGCTTCCCCTACTAATTCTTCTCGGTTTGTGAGCAGCAGGTCAAGAAGAGCTCTGCCCCTAGTTGGTTCCTCCAGCACTTGCACTAGGAAATTGTCCCCTACACTTTCCAAAAGCTTGCTGGGTAGTCTGTGTACCGCTGTACTGCTCTCCCAGCAGATATTGGGGTGATTGAAGTCTCTCATGAGAACCAGGGCCTGCGATCTAGTAACTTCTGTGAGTTGCCGGAAGAAAGCCTTATCCACCTCATCCCCCTGGTCTGGTGGTCTATAGCAGACTCCCACCACTACATCACCCTTGTTGCTCACACTTCTAAACTTAATCCAGAGGCACTCAGGTTTTTCTGCAGTTTCATACTGGGGCTCTGAGCAGTCGTACTGCTCCCTTATATACAGTGCAACTCCCCCACCTTTTCTGCCCTGCCTGTCCTTCCTGAACAGTTTATATCCATCCATGACAGTACTCCAGTCATGTGAGTTATCCCACCAGTCTCTGTTATTGTGCTATCACTGTATATTGTATAGGCATCTCTGTTGGTGATGCTGGATCAATATGTTAAAAAATATATCAACCAACTTTCATGTGAAAAAAACTGTGAAAAACATAGAGATAAATTCCCAGCCACTACAAACTGGAATAGCTCCATTGAAGTTATATATCAGTTTATACCAGCTGAGGATCTGGCCTATTTTGTAATCTAATTAAAAATGTAATACTTATCTAATTAATTGTATCTCTGAATCTAGAGCCATCTAACAGGATGAATTTTAGAACAAAAAAGCAGATACATGGTTGGAACTTGGAGCATTGCCTATCTCTTTCTCCATGCTGAATATTTCCTTTCAGTCTTTCTGGTAGTTTGGTTTGGTTTGTTTTGGTTTGGTTTGTTTTGTGTTGTTTTTTTGAGGAAAACAGCTATTTTCATAATTAAAACCATTTCCAACTCCTGCCCTTAGGGGAAGCACAGCTATTGTATAAGACATACACAAGCCCTGGAAGCCTTCCAGATTCAAAATGTAAAGAGCTTCCTCCATATTCTGAGGTGAGATGATTCCCTTCAGATTCAGGTGCATAAAGATGATTTTGGCTTTACGTGTCTGTCCAGTCCCCTGCATCTTTCCATGGATGGAATCAATTCATCTGTTCCCCATCCTACACCCCATTTCGACTGCTGTATATTGTAATGATGAAATCAGGGGATTCACTGAACATAGTCAGTGCTGCATCATCTAGCTTATTAGGACAACTGTTCTTTTTTCTATCTATCTATGATACCTATATGGTACCCGTCACATAGTATCTGAGCATCTCCAAAATATTTTAAGCCTCATTCCCTTTCTTTTTTCCCAGTCTTTCTCTTAAAAACTTGATTCATTTATAGGGGTTGTTTAGTATTAGTTTGTGTGTATGTGTGTGTGAGAGAGAGAGAAAGAGAGAGACTGGGTGTGCTGTGCATCCACGTGTGGATAACTTACTGAGGGAAAGTTAGATGCATTTAGCATTTAGCTCTGAAAGTGGTGAGATCTGTGGTCAGGCTTATTTCATGTAGAAGTGAGCTCCATAGTCTAGGTCCAGCTTCTCTGAACGTTCTGTGTGAGGATGTGATAGGGCAGTCTTCCCCCTTGAAGGTAGTAGTACCTAGCAGTCAGATCACTCTGGTCATGTGGCATGGTCCTTTATGATTTTGGGAGGATTTGATGTATGCAAAATACTTCAGAAATAAGAGGTATTGGTGGAGAGGAAGCAGGC
Source organism: Lepidochelys kempii (assembly GCF_965140285.1). NCBI lineage: Eukaryota > Metazoa > Chordata > Testudines > Cheloniidae > Lepidochelys > Lepidochelys kempii. The sequence continues at coordinate 65,107,900 of NC_136383.1, forward strand.
CTAAACAGTATTTGGGAGAACATCAGTTACTGTTTTTTAAGGGCCCAGGACCAGGAACCTTACAGAGTGGGTGAGGCATGATTTCCTTTTCAGCCAACCAACTGGGAATGATCTTGGAGAAGACAGCTGCATATATTCTGTCTCATCCCTCAGAGAGGGACACCTTCAAGAGAAGGAGGTCTGCTGAGCCTGGGAGCAACTGGAGAAAACCATCTGAGGGAGAAGCTAGCTGAAACCCACAGCTGACCTGAGGTAAGTAGCACAGCCCTACAAGGGAGGACTAAAATCCCCTCAGACCCAATAAGGAGGGTGGGGAAGATGTCTGAATCTGATGGGAGAGTATAAGGGCTGGGAAGGCCATGACCAAAACAGCCCTAGCCCCAAGAGAGTGGCTTGTTCAGACCCCTGAAGCTAAAGGGGAGCTCTTTCGAGGGAGCTGTTCATATCAGTGCTCTGTCTGGGGGAGACACTGTCCCACTGACATAGTTTCCGCCTCTTGCGGAGATGGAGTAATTATGCAGATGGGAGACTGCTATCCCATCGGCATAGAGCATCTTCACCACACCTGCTACAGCAGTGCAGCTGTACCCATGTAGGACTTCTAGTGTAGATCTGCCCATAGGTGCTTAGATGATAGCCAGTCTCTTCCCCTTCCCTTAGTCCTGCCTTGAGTGCAGGGGACTGGACTAGAAGACCTCTTGAGGTCCCTTCCAGTTGTACTATTCTACAATTCCAGTTCAAGTCAAGATGACACAGTTTGTTGCATTTAAATTTCAAATGAAAATTTTCGATGAAAACATTTCTCGTGATTAAACACACTTAATACAAGATATATTCATGTGTGATCTTTTGGACAGTGAGGTTTTTTATTCTAGGACAGTTTTGACTATTTGAGGAACTATCCAACAAGCAGTGTTCTCAAATAATTTCTGTGGGTTCTATCCACAAACTCCTACACTCACATGCTCACCACCAGCCATCTGCTGGAGTTAAAATAAAAGCAAGTGTAAGAATGTTCAGGTAGAAGCATCCATCTACTAATAAAAACTGGAAAAACAAAACTGAAAACATACAACTGAAAATAATATTACTTATGCAGGTGGTTGTCGTGACTCTTATGGCTTCATTTGGCTTCAGGAAGATGGTTTGTGGCTGGAAAGGTTAGCTAATGGCTTTCTCAGTTCAGCTGAATAACATTTTCTGACAGACTGGCTAAAGGTTGCTTGCTTGCAGCTGTCAAATAGAAGTGTTGCACACCACTTGTCTCCAGCCCAGTTGGGAGCGTGGATGAAGTGCAAGCCTTTTTGCAGAGCATAGCTATCACAGGAGGCTGTGGTCCTGGAGTGAGAGGCAGTCAGCTAGGGTCAGTCCTATGGAAGGCTCTGATTGTTAGAACAGAAACCTAAACCTGGATTCTGTATTCATCAGGGACCCAATACTGTGGAAAACTTGTGTTGCTAAGCAGATGGGCTGTTGATTTGAAAAACAAAACAGTTTGATCTTTTTCAGGGCATGTGGCTTTATTCCCACATATGAGAAGTTCTGATAAAGCTTGTGTCATAAATATAAAGGGAAGGGTAAACACCTTTAAAATCCCACCTCTACCACCATGTCAAGGTTCCTTCCCTACTCTGAACTCTAGGGTACAGATGTGGGGACCTGCATGAAAACCTCCTAAGCTTACTTTTACCAGCTTAGGTTAAAACTTCCCCAAGGTACAAACTAAACAGAGAGGTTAGGATGACAGACTGCACGGTTCAACAAAAGCTGGAATTAGCCAGATTTGAGGCTGAGTAAAAACAAAAGGAACATGAAAGAAGGATAGAACTCATACGGATGGAGATGGATGCACACGCGGCCAGGGAAAAAGAAACGGAGGCTGCCCACAGGAGAGAAATGGAGGCAAGGAACAAAGAAATGGAGGCAAGGGACAAAGAGCTGGAGGAGAAGGAAAAAAAGAGGAAGCAAGTGGAGGAGAAGGAAAAAGAGAGGAAGCATGCACTGGAGATGGAGAAGGCAAAGGCTAAGCAGAATATACCAACAAACCCTAGCAATCCTTCTCCAGGTACCTCTTCCCCACCTACAAGGCAGGTGATGATACCAAGGCCTTCTTAGAAAACTTCGAAAGGGCCTGCCTTGGGTACAGCATCATCTCTACAGACCAATACATGGTAGAGCTGAGGCCGCAGCTCAGTGGACACTTAGCTGAGGTGGCAGCTGAAATGCCTAAGGAACACATGAACCAGTATGAACTGTTTAAAACCAAGGCGAGAGTCAGAATGGGGCTAACCCCCGAGCATTCCCGTCGGCGGTTCAAAGCCCTAAGATGGAAACCAGACGTGTCATTTACCCGACATGCCTACCACATGGTGAAACATTGGGATGCCTGGATATCAGAAGCAAGTAATAAATCTCCAGAAGATTTGCCCTTCCTAATGCAAATGGAGCAGTTCTCTATTTCCTGAGGAAATAGAAAGATACATCCTAGACAGGAAGCCCAAAACTGAAATCGAGGCAGGGGAGATTGGAGCCAAATGGGTGGAGGTGGCAGAAAAGAAAAAAACTGGTTGCAGTTGGAGCGGATACCAGAAGGGACAACCTCAGACCACACCCTATTACCGGGGGCCGCCCAAGGTCCCACCTACCCCCAAAGAACCCTCCAGACACCTTATCGTCCCGCCACACCATTCTCCAGCAACCCACCTCGCCCAAGTGACCCGTCAGCTGGGCAATGTTTTAAATGTAACGAGCTGGGGCATGTAAAGGCCAACTGCCCCAAGAACCCCAACAGATTACAGTTCATTGCACCGGAATCACCCCAGAGGTCCTCAGGCTCAGATACCTCCCAGATACCCTTGGAGCAGAGGGAAACTGTGAGTGTGGGCGGGAAGAAGGTCACCGCGTGGAGGGACACTGGAGCACAAGTGTCGGCTATCCATGCTTCCTTAGTGGACCCCAATTTAATTGACCCAGAGATCCAAGTAACAATTCAACCCTTCAAGTCAAACTCTTTCAATTTGCCTACAGCCAAGTTGCCTGTCCAGTACAAGGACTGGTCAGGAACATGGACTTTTGCAGTCTATGATGATTATTCCATCCCCATGCTGTTGGGGGAAGACTTGGCCAATCATGTGAAGCGAGCCAAGAGGGTGGGAATGGTCACCCACAGCCAGGCTAAACAAGCCGTCACACCTAGCTCTGTTCTGGAAACTTCTACCAGGACCCGGTCAGAGGTGGTGGACCCGGACACCAGGCCAATGTCTGCAACAGCAGTAGTGGATCCAGTCCCAGAGAGCCAGACAGAGCCAGTCCCAGAACCGGAACTGGCGGAACAACTAGCACCAGACCCATTGCCAGCACTGAATCCAGTACTTGCAACCCCAACACCAAACAGCCCCACCGAACCTGAACCGGCAGCAGCCGATAACCCTACACAAGAGGCTCAGCCGGAGCCTGAGCCCCAACATAGTGCACCAGCAGAGAGCGGTTCACAGTCAATGGAAACAGCCCCATCCCCTACATCGCTTCCAGAGGAACCAAGTATAGGTCCACAATCCAATGAGGAACTGATGTCTCCAGCATCAGGGGAACAGTTCCAGACCGAACAGAAGGCAGATGAAAGCCTCCAGAAAGCTTGGATGGCAGCACGGAGCAACCCACCGCCTCTCAGCTCTTCTAATCAATCCAGGTTTGTTGTAGAAAGAGGACTTTTATACAAGGAAACTCTTTCTGGTAAGTAGCGGGTCAAGCTCTTGAGCTTAGCCCATGATCATCCTAGTGGCCATGCTGGGGTGAACAAGACCAAAGACCATTTGGGGAGGTCATTCCATTAGGGGGGAATGGGCAAGGATGTTTCTACCTATGTCCGGTCTTGTGAGGTATGCCAAAAAGTGGGAACACCCCAAGACCAGGTCAAAGCCCCTCTCCAGCCACTCCCCATCATTGAAGTTCCATTTCAGCGAGTAGCTGTGGATATTCTGGGTCCTTTTCTGAATAAGTCACCCAGAGGAAAGCAGTACATACTGACTTTCATGGATTTTGCCACCCGATGGCTGGAAGCAGTAGCTCTAAGCAACCTCAGGGCTAAAAGTGTGTGCCAGGCACTAGCAGACATTTTTGCCAGGGTAGGTTGGCCCTCCGACATCCTTACAGATGCAGGAACTAATTTCCTGGTGGGAACTATAGAAAGCCTTTGGGAAGCTCATGGGGTAAATCACTTGGTTGCCACTCCTTACCACCATCAAACAAATGGCATGGTGGAGAAGTTTAATGGAACTTTGGGGGCCATGATAAGTAAATTCATAAATGAGCACTCCAATGATTGGGACCTAGTGTTGCAGCAGTTGCTCTTTGCCTACAGAGCTGTACCACATCCCAGTTTAGGGTTTTCACCATTTGAACTTGTATATGGCCTTGAGGTTAAGGGGCCATTACAGTTGATGAAGCAGCAATGGGAGGGATTTACACCTTCTCCAGGAACTAACATTCTGGACTTTGTAACCAACCTACAAAACACACTCCGAACCTCTCTAGCCCGTGCTAAAGAAAACCTACAGGATGCTCAAAAAGAGCAAAAAGCCTGGTATGATAAACATGCCAGAGAGCGTTCCTTCAAAGTAGACCAGGTCATGGTCTTAAAGGCTCTCCAGGCCCATAAAATGGAAGCATCATGGGAAGGGCCCTTCACTTTCCAGGAGAGCCTGGGAGCTGTTAATTATATCATAGCATTCCCCACCTCCAACCGAAAGCGTAAGGTGTACCATATTAATTCTCTAAAGCCCTTTTATTCCAGAGAATTAAAGGTTTGTCAGTTTACAGCCCAGGGAGGAGATGATGCTGAGTGGCCTGAAGGTGTCTACTACGAAGGGAAAAGTGCTGGTGGTGTGGAAGAGGTGAACCTCTCCATGACCCTTGGGCGTATGCAGTGACAGCAGATCAAGGAGCTGTGCACTAGCTACGCACCAACGTTCTCAGCCACCCCAGGACTGACTGAATGGGCATACACTCCAATGACACAGGTAATGCTCACCCAATTAAAGTCCAACCTTACAGGGTGTCTCCCCAAGCTAAAACTGCTATAGAATGGGAGATCCAGGATATGGTACAGATGGGGGTAATCCGTCCCTCTGGCAGTGCATGGGCATCTCCAGTGGTTCTAGTTCCCAAACCAGATGGGGAGATATGTTTTTGCGTGGACTATCGTAAGCTAAATGCTGTAACTCGCCCCGACAACTATCCAATGCCAGGCACAGATGAACTATTAGAGAAACTGGGACAGGCCCAGTTCATCTCTACCTTGGACTTAACCAAGGGGTACTGGCAGGTACCACTAGATGAATCCACCAAGGAAAGGTCAGCCTTCACCACACATGTCGGGCTGTATGAATTTAATGTACTCCCTTTCGGGCTGCGGAATGCACCCACCACTTTCCAAAGACTTGTCGATGGTCTCCTGGCAGGATTAGGGGAATATGCAGTTGCCTACCTTGACGATGTGGCCATATTTTTGGATTCCTGGGCAGAACACCTGGAACATCTACAAAAAGTCTTCGAGCGCATAAGGGAGGCAGGACTAACTGTTAAGGCTAAGACGTGTCAAATAGGCCTAAACTGAGTGACTTACCTTGGACACCAGGTGGGTCAAGGAACTATCAACCCCCTACAGGCCAAAGTGGATGCTATCCAAAAGTGGCCTGTCCCAAAGTCAAAGAAACAGGTCCAATCCTTCTTAGGCTTGGCCGGTTATTACAGGCGATTTGTAGCGCAATACAGCCAAATCGCCGCCCCACTGACAGACCTAACCAAAAAGAAACAGCCAAATGCCATTCAGTGGACCGAAGAGTGTCAGAAGGCCTTTAACCATTTTAAAGTGAAACTCATGTCTGACCCTGTACTAAGGGCCCCAGACTTTGACAAACCGTTCCTAGTAACCACCGATGCATCCGAGCATGGTGTGGGAGCAGTTTTAATGCAGGAAGGACCAGAGTAAGAATTCCACCCTGTAGTGTTTCTCAGCAAGAAGCTGTCTGAGAGGGAAAGCAACTGGTCAGTCAGTGAAAAAGAATGTTACGCCATTGTCTATGCTCTGGAAAAGCTACACCCATACGTTTGGCGATGGTGTTTCCACCTGCAAACCAACCATGCTGTGCTACAGTGGCTTCATACTGCCAAGGGAAATAACAAAAAACTTATTTGATGGAGTTTAGCTCTCCAAGATTTTGATTTCTACATCCAACACATCTCAGGAGCTTCTAACAAAGTGGCTGATGCGCTCTCCCATGAAGGTTTCCCAGAATCAACTGGTTAAAATCATCCTTGAGATGTGGAAAATATTGTTAGTCTTTATATACTTGGTAGTATATTTAGAGGTGCATGTGTCTTATTAACTCTGTTTTTTCCTAGAGCTCCAGGAAGAAATTTCAGCCAGCATTTCCCCCTATCTGTGATTTGGGGGCATGTCATAAATATAAAGGGAAGGGTAAACACCTTTAAAATCCCTCCTGGCCAGACGAAAAACCCTTTCACCTGTAAAGGGTTAAGAAGCTAGGATAACCTCGCTGGCACCTGACCAAAATGACCAATGAGGAGACAAGATACTTTCAAAGCTGGAGGGGGGGAGAAACAAAGGGTCTGTGTCTGTCTGTGTGACGCTTTTGGCCAGGGACAGAACAGGAATGGAGTCTTAGAACTTAGTAAGTAATCTAGCTAGATATGCGTTAGATTCTGTTTTGTTTAAATGGCTGAGAAAATAAGCTGTGCTGAATGGAATGGATATTACTGTTTTTGTGTCTTTTTGTAACTTAAGGTTTTGTCGAGAGGGATTCTCTATGTTTTGAATCTAATTACCCTGTAAGGTATTTACCATCCTGATTTTACAGAGGTGATTCTTTTTACTTTTTCTTCAATTAAAATTCTTCTTTTAAGAAACTGATTGTTTTTTCATTGTTCTTAAGATCCAAGGGTTTGGGTCTGTGGTCACCTATGCAAATTGGTGAGGATTTTTATCAAACCTTCCCCAGGAACGGGGGGGTACAAGATTTTGGTGAGGATTTTGGGGGGAAAGACATTTCCAAACGAACTGTTTCCCAATAAAATATCCCGGTTAGACGTTTGGCGGTGGCAGCAAAATTCCAAGGGCAAAAGGTAAAATAGTTTGTACCTTGGGGAAGTTTTAACCTAAGCTGGTAAAAGTAAGCTTAGGAGGTTTTCATGCAGGTCCCCACATCTGTACCCTAGAGTTCAGAGTGGGGAAGGAACCTTGACAGCTTGGCTGCCAGCTCTGTAACAGCTAAGGGAGAGAAAATAGAGCCCATCAGACTGAAGATGCTATTTGGTTCACATAGCAACTGGTGGGGCCAGCAGTAGGGAAGGAGAAGCAGCAACCCCATCATAAAAGCAAAAGAAGAGTGGGGCATGCTATATTACCAACTCGAGATAAACAGCACCAAACTACCCCTTCAGCAATGTGGAGGGGTCAGTAGGAAGAGCCCTCCCTCAGCTCTTATCCAGGTGCATGTGATAATGTGTACAGTTCTCTGGCACCCACTGGAGGGGACATCTATGTCCACCTGCAACCTCATGGTCGATTGACTTGAATGGGAGCTGAATTAAGCCTATGCACTTCTAAAAATCCCACCCACTATTTTTCCATTACATTATGAATACACCTATGAATATATAGGCACAGCATATGGAATATGGCCCCATATTGATTTAAGTCAAGAGGAGTCTTGCAGTTGACTCTGATGGGACCAAGATGTTCTGAGTTGACTTCAGTGAGAACACAGTTAAACCAACACTAAGCAATCTTAAAAACCCCATCCATAATGTACAAAATGTTCTGGTGGTTTGAGTTTATGCTGGAAGTTAGGAATTCCCAAATTCTAATCCTATTTTAGAGGCAGATTCCCTTTGTAGACTTGGACAAGCCTCTTACCCTTCGACTCATTTTCCCACATCTATAAAGCAAGAACTCATTCTCCATTATCTCACAGGGGTATTGTAAGAATTTAGATAATGTTTATAAAGCATGTTAAACATGACATGTTATTTGAAAATCAGTCTTTGTCCATTCCACGCTTCCGATCTATTGCAGAATCTAAAAGGCAGGGCATGTCAAAGCGTGCACTGTGCAACCATTTGAAAACTCTTAAGGCAGTTTAAAATGTTAACCACTGTGATCCAACAGTGTGATATCTTTAGCATGAATATTTTTAATTGGTTTGAAGCTGCCTTACCACTGAGGTTAGCTGGTACTGTCAAGGTTTGTTGATATTCAGTAGGAGCAAATATTATTTCTATGTGCACTATTTAAGGGTGAAAACACAAAACTTGATATAGAAAGGTGTTGAGTCTAGGAACATCTTCATAAGCATATATCATCTTCATTTGGAAGCATACAAAAGTGCTTTCAAAACCCAATTCAAAGCATTTGAATTATTCACTTATGCAGAGACTCCCCTAATTCAATAAATAAGCGTTGAGTAAGGAACTATGCAGAAGGCTGGAATAGCAGCACAGATCCTTGCATGCCCTTGTTAGCATGTGCAGCCACTGGATTAGTGTAACCATGGAGCTGATAGCCATGCTACTTTCTCTCCACAGGCATACCTGTCTATGTGGAGCTCACAGGGAGCTCAGCTCTGTGGCAAGTAAGAAATGTTTAGTTCTCTTGCATTATTCTCTTCAAGCAATCTCCTCTATGCAGCAGAACCATCTGTGGTGTTGGCTCTTTCCAGGGCCTCAAATGTGCGTGGGTGAGTCATCTATTGAACGATGGGCTCAGTCCACTCTCCTGAAAGGTATTAAATGTCCTCAAGACTCATTAGCTTTAATGGAACTTGCTGTGGCTTAGCAGCCCACAAATGGACCTCTGCATGTTGAGGTTTGGTCTCTATATGAATAGTTCTCAGTGTAACTTTAGAGATGACTGCGTCTACTAAATCAATATATATTGAACCTTGTTTGTGCATTAAGTTTGATCAGAAGGGGTTTATTGTCTCTCCAGTGCATTATGGGTGAAATTAACAAGTGTGGGGAGGGCCAGAAAAAGGCTTAAGTGCCACTTATTCCTTCAAAATAGAGCTTCAGTGGGATACAGGTTTTGTGTTGGATATTCAGCACTGGAGTAAACGTCTCCCAGATTAATAATCAAGTAAATCCCCATTAGTATAAGTGAGAATCAGTAGGAAAGTAGATTCCTAAATCTTAATTCTATCTCTGAAGAGGACATATAATAAAAATTCTGCTCACTTGTTAAAATTGTCATGGTGTCTTTAAGAACAAGTTTAGGGATGTTCACTCTGGTATTTTGACCAATTTCCAATTTAGATAGTTACATTATACCTTTTTAGGACCTGATCCTATAACCACTTAGTTTGTGGAACTTCTACTGAAGTCACTGGGAGTTGTATGAATGAAATGGCTGCAAGATCAGGCTCTTAAATGATCAGCATCTTAAAATGTAAGCTTCTATGTTATCACTTTACTTAAATTTCAATATTCTTACATTTGCACAGCTCTAAGTAACCTCCTTAAACCCTGTTTCCTGATGTTCACCTTACCTGGTGACCACAAGTCTTCTATACTTTTTCCCTAGTGTCTCAAACACATATATTACTCTCTTCCTTTCCTGAAAGGGAACCATCTAATTTGGGTGAATATTGCCACCTTGAATTCGTATAAAGATGTTTTCTCAAAGCTAAACTAGGAGGTCTGAGAGAATAAATAAAGATCTTTTTGATCATGCTGTGATACTAAAAATACATTACTTTTAACATTGAGGAAAATAGTTTATTGATAATGTGCTTTCCTTTAGCACTTAACATAGGGTTTCCAGATCTACTATACTAGTGACTATGGACTCTTTTTGAAATATACTTTGGCAATGTACCACCATTGCAAAATAATTTCACTATAAAGTGGAATCTTGTTCATCACACTGACTGGACAGTCTATTACAAACTACTATAAGTTGGAAAATGACAGCTAAGGACTTGTCTAAATGGGGACACCCAGGAAAGTTAATCCAAATTGATTAGAATTGTGAACTTGAAGTGGATTAGTTAACCTGCATTAAATTCCTGTGTGGACATACTAATGCAGAATTAAAGTGACCTTAATTTGGCCAAAGTGAATTAAAGTAAACTAAATTAAGGCCACTAGCTCTGAATGAGGGTATCCACACAAAAACTTATTACAGTTTAAGTAATCTGGTTCAAATTCACATGGTTAAGGTACATCTACTCTATGATCACTACAGCAGCACAGCTGCAGCTTTGCCACTGTACTGTAGATGCTACAGTGACGGAAGGGGTGTACCCCCTCAAGAAGTGGTAGCTAGGTTGATGGAGAAATTCTTCTATCAGCCTAGCTTCATCTATATTGAGGGCTAGGGTGACCTAACTACATCACACAGGGTGTGAATATTTTTTACATCCCTGAGTGATGTAGCCAGGTCAGCCTCAGATGTTAGATGTTTGCTGTGTTGTTGTAGCCTGTGTTGGTTTCAGGTTATGAGAGAGACAAGGTAGGTGAGGTAGGTGGAACGTATAAGCTTTCAAGCTACAGAGTGCCTCAAAAGTTTGTATCTTTCACCAACAGAACGTAGTCCAATAAAAGATATTGCCTCATATACTTCGTGTCTCAAATTTTAGGTGTAGACCAGGACCTAGATAATTTGGATTAATTTTCCTTGAGGTGCCCATGTAGGCTGAAGTAAAGAAGCACAATAAAAAAGTCCAGGCTACTGCATATAGCACTGTTCTATGACCACATACTTTACAACTAGTTCGTTTTCAAGCTATTTACAATACATTAAATTTACTGATACATTAAATATGTTTTGTAAAAATAGTCTGATCTCAGCAGCTGCTATTAAATCTCTCCTAAAGGTTCAGAGTTTGTTTTTGTTTTAAATCTAAATTGGAATTTAGTCAGATTCCATCCTCAGGACTCTCTCACTAGTCCCATTAAAATAGCCTCGCATAGAATGTCTTCTAAGGGTTCAGTAAGGCTGTTATATAGGTATCTTTTGTCACACCATTAATCTTGGCAAACAGGGAATATTGGCACAGAAAGCAGTAATTGGCCAGAGCTCTTATTAGAAAATTGCTGTCATAAATATAAAGGGAAGGGTAACCACTTTTCTGTATACAGTGCTATGAAATCCCTCCTGGCCAGAGGCAAAACCCTTTCACCTGTAAAGGGTTAAGAAGCTAAGGTAACCTCGCTGGCACCAGACCCAAAATGACCAATGAGGGGACAAGATACTTTCAAATCTGGAGGGGCAGGGGAACAAAGGGTTTTGTCTGTCTGTGTGATGCTTTTGCGGGGAACAGATCAGGAATGAAAGCCTTACAACTTCTGTAAAGTTAGTAAGTAATCTAGCTAGACAATGTGTTAGATTTTCTTTTGTTTAATGGCTTGTAAAATAAGCTGTGCTGGAGGGAATGTGTATTCCTGTTTTTGTGTCTTTTTGTAACTTAAGGTTTTGCTTAGAGGGATTCTCTATGTTTTGAATCTGATTACCCTATAAAGTATGTACCATCCTGATTTTACAGAGGTGATTCTTTTACCTTTTCGTTAAATAAAATTCTTTTAAGGACCTGATTGATTTTTCATTGTTTCAAGGGTTTGGGTCTGTGTTCACCTGTACCAATTGGTGAGGATTATTATCAAGCCTTCCCCAGGAAAGGGGGTGTAGTGCTTGAGGGGGGATGTTTTGGGGGACGACATCTCCAAGTGGTCTCTTTCCCTGTTCTTTGTTTAAAATGCTTGGTGGTGGCAGCATAGGGTTCAAGGACAAGGCAAAGTTTGTACCTTGGGGAAGTTTTTAACCTAAGCTGGTAAGAATAAGCGTAGGGGGTCTTTCATGTGGGTCCCCACATCTGTACCCTAGAGTTCAGAGTGGGGAAGGAACCCTGACAATTGTATTGACCTTTTTAAGGGTAGAACACTTAAATATATTATGGTTATGAACACAGTGTATGTATATAGACTAGACCAATTAGATTTGTTCATGCTTGCTCTTAAAGAGAAAATATTGTAATATGGATATTGAAATCAAATTCAATTAATATGTTCTGAGCAAAGATGGATGAAAAATGAATAACTTACCTCACATCCACTTTCGTTTACATTCTTGAAAGGTCTCTCTTGGTGACTGGGGTTAGAAATCCTCCTTGAGGTTGATATGAGTAATTCACTTGAATGGTCCTTTAGAATATGTGATAACAACTTATGCTAAAATATCTGTTCAATCTTATATTTAACTGTGACACACAAGGTACCTTTTCCAGACCTCAGGAAGAGCTCTGTATTGCTTGAAAGCTTGTCTCTCGTGCCAACAGAAGTTGGTCCACCTGGTCCAACTAATATTATCTTACCCACCTGGTCTCTCTAATATAGCACTTTGGCATTCAGAACTCATATGGGGCACAGTTCTGAATCCACTGGATTTAATGGGAGTTTCGTCATTGACTTCAGTGGGAGTAGGATCAGGGACATAGTAGTTCAGACACATTTTTCAGTGTGAAAAATCAGTCTTAGGTTTACTACTATTTTCATGAGCAGCAGAACCTATGGCAGCTGTTCCTAACCCAGTTTACTTCAGCTTCACCAGTGGAATGACCTGGTTCAAAGGATTGGCAAATACAGCAGTTTATCGGTTCTCCCTTTCTGCAGAATCAGCAAGAACTAGAGATTTCTGAAGAGAGGGGAATTGCAAGCCTTATTCTGACCAGAACATACACACAAACATCTGACAATAAATTACAATTCTTGATTTCAATTATAAGCCAGCATCTGTTTTAAAAAGGGAGATCAAATCTGTGCTTAATAAAACAGACGGGTAGTAAGCAACCTGAGTGATTATGTGCCATGTATACCAATACAGTGGGGACAAGATTCTGATAACCTTACTTTAGTTAGTATCCCCTAACTCCATGAGCAGTTCCATTGGCTCCAAGTGGACTACTGGTGGAGTAGGGTACTATTCAGCATCAATAAGGGTTTGGGAATCTGGCCTCTGGGAGCAGAGTGTGGAAGTCAGGATATAAGCTCAGTCTTAACTCTGACTTTTTTTGTGTGAATTTATACTGATAGCCACATTTTTGTTGTGATATAATATCCTGTAAATACAACTTATCTTCAATAAATTTGAAGAAGTGCAAGTTGTTCCAGTGAAACTCATCTTGTTTATTTTATGTAACCACTGGGACTCATTACTTAATACAGGCAGAACATTTATGCACTTGAATATGTGATCATCAGCAATATACATCTCTGTGGGATAGCTGTCTCAAGCCTTGTTCATCTGAATTAAGACAGTGGAGTCTTAGACCATTTGAGAAAACACAGACTTCAGAATCCTTATTGAGAGGCATGGTTGCATTGCTGAAAAGAACTCTGTTTTCAACAGATCAGAGCTACTCAGATTGTATTGCAATGTGCTCTACATGGGGCTACCCCAGGAGACCAGAGACTGAAGTTGGTGCAGAATGCAATGGATTGTTCACTAAGCTAGGGCATCTTGCTGGGAACACATGAAGCCAGTGCTCCAGGATCTGTACGAGGCACGGATGGTCTATGGGTGGAGTTAAGGTGTTGGTCATGACCTATAAAACCCTAACTATGCTGAAAGTAGCCTACAAGGCTGAGGAATTGCCTCTCTCCCTGAGCCATAATGCCACAGCTGCAGTCATCAGGGACACTGGAGCTGGATCCTCCTCACTATAAAAAAGAGGAAGTAGCTGGGAGGGTGTTCTCTGTGAGGGCTCCAAGACTGTGGAACTTGCTCTCCCCTTCCCCATCCCTTGGTCTGAAATGGTGTCCTTCTTGGCACACTGCAGAAGATGTCCATTTGAGAGGTATTGTTGAGAAGGCTGGGCATCTACCTCCCACAAAAATGAAGGGGTAGAAAGTAGTGTGTGTCTGCCTGGCTGAGTGCCAGTTGGAATGGTTACTTTAATGTTGGGATTTTATTGAATTGGTGTGTTAGGGCCTCTAGAGCCTTGGTGAGGCACCTTTGTTCATTATTTTAAATTGAAATAATAAATAGATAATCTAAGAGTATAGGAGGCAATGCAAGGCTTTAACCCTCACTTATGAAAGTCATGACATTAATGTACAGAGAAGAAAACAACTAGCTACATAAAGTTCACAGGACAGAAACAAAGTCAGTCTCTTTGGTGTACTTATAGTACATGACACTATGCCCGTTGATTCTGATAAGGGCCGTTAGATGTTACTATTATTAATCATTTATACCGCTGTAACACAAGAAAAGAAAGTGAATGATTAAATAAATGAATCTACCCAAAGAATAGTGATGGGAATGCTATGATAGTTAAATACCACTTGTCCTATTAAATGAAAATGAGGGAACTTTTTAGCAGTAGTTCAATAAGTCTGCTTAGGTGAAATGTTATTTTTATTGTCCTTTTAGATAAGTGTATACAGAGGACACAGCAATACTTCGAATTCCACAATAGTGAAATAGAAGAAAATACTAGACAAAGGCTTAAGTCTAAGGAATACTTTATACATTAAAAATCTCTCTTCCTTGCCCATATCACTATTACTACAGCAAAAGAAGTCAGTAAGTTGCTGCCTTTTTTTTCCCATGCAAAAACTTAATAGCTTATTCCCTACAACAGAACTGTATCTGCAGTATTACTGCGCTAAGGAAGAAGTAACAAGCAGAGATATAAAATTCCATCACAAACATAGACGTATACATTTTACTGTGTGAATTTGATTAACTGTTATTTAAATCTAACTGCAAAACCAGCAAACTGTTTTCTACAGTAATTAGGCAAAGATTTTATTGCATGTACCATTAGGAGGTTTTGCGGGAAAGTTACCAGGCAGGGTGCTTATGGCATGGATAGGCCCCCTCTGTATTTGTATTCTGATAATACATTTGTTCACATCATAATGGATTATCCCATTTTTCCAGATATTGGGAATCAACTCTATAATGATGTTTAGAACATGCATAAAGTTCATGATCCCATTTAGAGTTTTCCTTAGGGAATAAGTGATTGAAAGCCAAATGAGGAAAAGAGGACTAGTGCAACTACCTCTATAATGAATATGATGAATATGGGGTATTCCCCTGGCAATACAAATCACTGGAGTGTTATTCTTTGTGTGGTGTGGTTTTGCACAGAGCTGACTGCTCTAACATCACAAAGACAAAAGTTTTATATGTGGAGAAATGAATAGGAACATTCTTATTCTTCTCACACTTTTGTTGAAGCATTTAAAGTATATCAGTCTCAGATTTTACATTTATGGAGATCTTGGCATGAATTTGGAAATGCTGTTTGAATTTTGCAGTTCTTTTCAATTTTTTATATTAATTTTGATCTTTTTTAGCATATGCGCAATGTGCCTCAAGTGGCATGTGACCAGGATTCATCCCCAGATTTGGTCTGCTGGTTGGATCATTAGCTTCCCCAGCTTGGGCCGGGTACGGATGGGGATATTTTAGTCTTCAGACTCCATATTTCTACAGAATTAGTAGAAGAAGGCACCCTCTGCTGGAGGATACAATACCTCCATCTTCAACTATTGCCTGCTGACTAGAAACTTTGTTACAAAGTCCTGCTCTGTATTGGAAACTGGGTGGTGTTTAAAGCCTGTGAAGTTAGTATTTTTATTACTCCCCATAGTGTAATTAGAAATTTGTTATTTCTTAACACTCTTGTGAAACAAAAAGCAACCTAATGAATGAGAACAACATGTGTACCTTGAAAATCTGTCCTTAGAGTCTTCCCTGAGTCACCTTTGCCAAAAGCTTGGCATATTCAGCCACTTCTCTTTTTTTCTTGATTTGGGATTATTGTTTCTTCAAACCACTGACTTTGCACTTGCATTGCAGAATTCAAGGAGTCACTAAGTGACTGGTTTTACACACAGGTACCTACTGACATCAGATGGAGTGTAGGTGTTCCGCTGTTCTGGAAAATCAGGCATAAATGTTTTGGTCCCATGTAGAGCTGGCAAAATGTTACAATATGTTTCCAGAGAATATTCATTTGAATTCTTAAGTGAATTCACTTCAACTCTATTTGAGCCCCATAACAGAGATGGTCTTTCCCCTGTGAGGGCAGTAGGGGTCAGCAACCCCCATAGTACTGGAGGAGTTTTAGTAGCACCACATGCTCATAGGAAGTGTTATTTAAGCTCATTTGCTTAAATATTTATGAAAGGAAGTTTTAAAAATTGGTTTTCTGCTGCAAATGCTCAAAGATACTGGATGAGTTACTCATCCACCTAAGGAAAAGAAACAAGTTCAGGTTTGTTGGGGATTCGTGTTTTCAAGGCCACCTTACAAAATGAATAGTTAAGTCACAAAGAGTACTCATCTATCAAACAATAAATACTTGAGCAAGAAGTGGCAAAGAGTACAAGTAGCATGAGTTTCTGAATCTCTCAATACCCAATAGCAGGACTCATATACTTTACAGAGATTGACCTGATACACTTACAGAATGCTGCATGCTATTCCAAAATGGAGCCCTTATGATGAATTATTCATTTATAAAAGTGTTTTGACAAAGAGTGTGTACACACTGAAATTTATCAGGCAGGAACTGAATGAGTGAGCACAGCTTGAAAATCCTATCACATTCTAGATGGTACCATGGGAGAGCCCGAGAATTGAACTGCGGTAAAAGACTCTCAGCAGGAGTATATTGTTGGTTGCAGAGGGAAATAACAGAAGACGTGTTGGACAGACAAATAGAAAAATCATGTTTTGTCCCATATTTCCTGTATCTATTGCCATACTCTCTAAATATGTTCATGCTGCAGTAAGGAACTCAATATACTATAGTACTGTTTCCCTTCATCCACCCTCTCTCAGCTGCTGAATGCTATCAGTAATGCCAGATTTCCATTATACTTAATATATTGTTTATAATACAAATTGCCTCTCTCTCTCCAGCCCTCCCCTTCCCTCTCCCAGTATATATATGAAGGCATCTCATTTATGCCAAAATAGTTAATAAAAAGTGTTCACTCTCTCCCAAGATTTCTTCCAAACATATTGCTGCTCCTTCTCACTGATTTTTAATAGTCTCTGCCTCAGTTCAGGATAAAACAAGAACCATTAGTGGGAATATCACTCATGAATTAAACAGATACACTCACCATTGAGGTGCAAAGCTGGGCACAGACTGACAA
The DNA here is from genome assembly GCF_965140285.1 of Lepidochelys kempii. Taxonomy (NCBI): domain Eukaryota; kingdom Metazoa; phylum Chordata; order Testudines; family Cheloniidae; genus Lepidochelys; species Lepidochelys kempii. The sequence continues at coordinate 65,125,093 of NC_136383.1, forward strand.
GCAAATGGGGGTGGTAAATATGTAGCTTTAATAGAAATCTACAGGGGCTCAGTTAGTCTGCCAGTGTTTGATTCTCTGGCAAACAGCTCTCTGCAGCTCTTCTTGGTCATAACTTCACCATATTAATTGCACAGACCATGTTAATGCAGCATAATGGCTTAGATTGGAAATACAAAAACATTACTTGCCCTGGTTATGTTATGTATATGTGGTAGCTTGTTTTACTGTTGGTGGTATTAACTAAAATACCATTGTCCCTTCCGCATACACAAAAATCCATGTTCTGTCCCATGTTCACACACAAAAATCTATGCTTTGTCTTATCACCTTTTAAGCCACCATTCCATACAGTCTTTCGGTGTGATGCTGCTGGGGAGTACATACAGAGCTGAGATAAAATGGGTGCCTAAAATTAGGCTCTTAGTCCATATTTAGGCACTTAAGTAAGTGGCTTGATTTTTTCAGAAGCAGTGAACGTTCAGCAAATCCCAATGTATCCAATGGCAAAACGGGCAGTGAGAGAAAGGCTACATCAGTGGTCAAAGTTGTAATTCTTTCCCAGTCATCTCTTGGTCTGCTTGGGTGTTGGGGAGAACGTTACTTGCACACCTTTTTGTGGTGCAGCGTTGCTGGCTGCTGCGTAGAATCTGAGCCCCACCCACTCCAAGGGAAGGTAGTATTGGGTGCATAGTATCTGCTCTGCTCTGCTCCACCCCAGCCACATATTGCTGTGCAAGAGGAAAATGTTCTTCATGATTCCACTCTATAGTCACATTAAGGCTAGTAAATATCTAGCCTTGTATTATCTGTAGCTTCTCTGGAGGTAGACTTGCCATTGTTGGACAATTCAAGGAAAGTATCTGCTTAATCTAAAGTGGGGGTCAAAAAAGCAAACAGTCAGATCCTCAGCTGCTGTAAATCAGCATAGCTCCACTGATTTTAGAGCTACACCAGTTTACATCAGCTGTTTATTTGACCCAAAATGTAAGGATGTATACAGAAATAGGTAGAAACTCTGAAAATATGATATACCCTTATTTAAATTGATGGTGTGCCCTTACCTAAAATATTGTATTCCATTTTGATCATCCAACCTCAAAAATGATGGGCACCAAAATGATCAAAAACACAGAAAGACTTCTGTATGAAGAGAGGTTGAAAAGATTGGGAATTTAGAAAGGAAATGAGTAAGAAGGGGACATGGTAGAAAAATACAAAACAATGAATGTATAGAGAAGGTAAAATGGGAGCTCCTAATTATCCTTTCTCATAATGCAAGGATAAATGGATTTTCAATTCAACTAGAAAGCAAGAAGTTTATAAATGAAAAAGAGTTGTTTCTCCTTCTTCCCCCCCATGCATAATTAATCTGTGGAACTCCTTGCGAAAATATCACTGATGTCAAGATTTCAGTAAGATTCAGCATATCTATATGGATGATCAATTACATTAGAAGATGCGGGGAGTGGAGGGAACTATACACAAGTCCTCAGGCATCAGGACATAAGCCAACCATTAGCATTAGGAAGAAATTTCCCCTTTGGGCAGGTTATTCCTTAATTTTCAGTTCAAGGGTTTTTCCATCTTTCTCTGAAGCTTTTGGTTCTGGCCAGTATCATAGGCACGAATTTGGATGACACATGTCACTAGTTTTATCCAGTCGATGAAACCATTGTAGTGTGAGGGTGTGGCCTCCCTCCAAGAAGGAATGGGAGGAACCATGCCCCACCCCCTGGTGGGCGGAGCCAGGCAAGCCACGCCCACTCACTGGAAGCAGAGGGGCGGGACAGGAAGTTCAAAGGGCAGGCCCCACAGCTCAGTTGTGCGGGAGCTGGAAAAGGAGATAGATGCCTCTCACCCACTGCTGAGCCCTGCGCCTGAGACTGAGCTCCGCAGAGCCAAGGACTTGGAAGAGTTGCCGGGTCTGCCGACTGGCGAGGACACAGAGGAGTTACTGAGATTGCTGCTGGCCATATATGCCAGGGAGACGGAAGAATCTCAGGAGATAGAGGCACATGCCACCGGGATAGTAGGAAGTAGCCCTTGGACACCAGACGATAGTCCAGTTCTGTTGCCAGAATTCTGGTCAGCATGTTTCGGTGGGATCCCTGCTGACACAGTGGCCATCCGCCACTGTTAGGGCCCTGGGTTGGGACCCAGTGGAGTAGGGTGGGCTTGGGCCCCTGGGATGGCCACCTACCCGCCTTTGGCAAAGAGGCCTGCATTTGTCCACTGTCTGCCTGAGCCAGAAGGCCAGATGAAAGACTGCTTATTGCTCTGCCCTGCCCAGAAGACCAGAGCCCTGTAGACTACTTATTGCTCTGTCCTGCCAGAGGGCCAAAGCCCTACAGACTGCTTATTGCTCTACTCTGCCAGAGGGCCAGAGCGCCTTAAACTGCCTACTGCCTGGCACTGCCCAGAGGGCTAGAGCCCCTTTGATGGCTTCTTGCTCAGCTTTGTCCAGAGAGCCTGAGCTCCTGAGATTGCTAATTCCACTTTGAGCCTTGCCATTATAGATACGCAGTTGCGAGGGGGTATGGCCTCCCTCCGAGACTAATGGAGAGGGACGGCCATAGACTCCTACAGCCACAAAGGAAAGAGTGAGCAAAACCTTTTAAATTTTAACTGCAGGGCTGCTTACATGAAACTATAATAAAAATAGTAGCAAACAGCACTGTAGCTAAGCCAGAAAGCTATTTGACATTTGCAACTATAGTACAATTAGTATAAAATTATTTCCCCTTGTGCTGCTAGGCAGATACTGTTTTATGAAAAGATTTCGTTTACAGTGAATAATATAGATGCTGTCAGGAAAAAAACACAGCTGTTCTGAGTTGCAATACTCACTGGCATTGTATCCAAAAAACAATTTTAATACACTAAGTCTTAAGTAATATTTTTAGACTAAAGCCTTCCATAACAAGTGCACTACATTTCAAGAAGAATGTCATGTGTTTACAAAGGCACAATATTAACATGTCCCTTCAATTTATATAACTAGTACACTTTGTCAACATATTGAATGATTCTAGGGAACTCCCAATGAAATTAATAAACAACAGGTTTAAAACAAACAAAAGGAAGTATTCCTTCACACAATGCACAGTCATCCCGTGGAACTCAATACCATGGTATATTGTGACCGCCAAAAGTATAACAGATTTAAAAAAGGAATTAGATAAGTTCATGGAGGATACGTCCATCAATGGCTGTTAGCAAAGATGGTCAGGGATGCAACCCCATGCTTTGAGTATCCCTTAACCTCTGACTGCCAGAAGCTGGGACTGGACAATGCAGGAAGGATCACCCAGAATTACCCTGTTCTGTTCATTCTCTTTGAAACATCTGGCGCTGGCCACTGTCAGAGACAGGATACTGGGCTAGATGGACCACTGGTCTGACCCAGAATGGCCATTCTTATGTAAAGAAAAGTATGACACTTATTGTCTAGGTAGGACTGAACTTAGGTTGGGGTATTGCCCTGCTAATATCAGGCATTGAAAATTCATTGGTTTTACTATGCAATATCATAACAGCTCTAGTGCTAGCTGTATTATACATTATACCATTTCTTAGAACTGCTTCTCAAGTTGGAATGTTATTTCTTTCACCAGCTACAAGTATACTTAAAATATTAAAAAAAGAAAAGAAATAGGAGTAACAAGTCTTGACGTTGGAGTCACAAGATAATTGGGGGAAGTTTTCAGAAGTGGGAGCCTAATGGAAATGGGAGCCTAAGTCTCTATTTAGGCACCTACGGTGACATTTTCAAACTGTTTAAAGGCTTTGGATACTTAATTCCACTGGAATTGACACCCAAATCTCTTATGAAGCTTTGAAAATCTCAGTCCTGCATAAGTAGCCTGATTTTTCAAAGGTGCTTGGTGTCCCACCAGGCTCTCCTTAAATGTTGTATGCTCAGGACCTGTGAAAATCCAGCTGTTTATGTTGGTGCCTAAACATGGATTTAGGAGCTTAACTGTGACTTGAATTTTCAAAGGTCTGTAAGGAAGTTAGGTATTCAAATCCCATTGACTTTCAACAAGAGACGGGTGCCTTTGAAAATTCCAACCTATATCTCTCTATATTACTAGAAATCTGAGATTTCCTAAAACAATGTTCTAAGACACATTTCTTAATCAAAGACCTAGGTAGAGTGTTTGTGAAAATTCACACAATTCTTTCAGGAACAAGTGTGCATGAGAAAAGACAGCTCAATTTCCCAACAAAAAGTCTCTGTTAAAAAAAAAAAAGCTCAAACAAGATCTGACTTTTCCAAAGGATTGATCATTGTTTATAAGAAAAGGAATGTTCTTCATTACATCATTTCTTGTCCATATTAAGATTTCCAATTGTGAGTCAATAGATGTTTGTAATTGGCTTTTTCAATTCTGGCATCCCAATGACATTTTAATATGCCTTTCTACTCCTCCACAGATGAGACATCGTTGCACCTGCTATAGTAAAGTTAGCCATGTTGCAGTCGTGTTAACTGGGTAACTGAATTTGACAGCAAATAGCACTGTGGTGAGGTGGTGTGGCCTCCCTCCGACCGTCTTTCTGCCCGGGTGGATGGAGTCAGGCTGGGCTCAACTCTCCCACAGGAAGTTGAGAGGTGGGACAGGAAGTACAAAAGGTGGAGCCCCTAGCTCAGTTGGAGCCAAGCTAGGGAAGGAGACAGATGTGCCTCGTTGGCTGCAGCCCACCGACCCTGCAGCCGAGCCAGGTGGCATCCTAGACCTGGAGAAGACCGAGGCCGGGGAGGAGCTGGTGAGACTGCCAGCAGCTGAGTACCCTGACGAAGACCACGGAGCTTGATCCAGAACTGTGGTTAGGAAGTAGCCCAGGGAAACCAGACTTTGGGACACCCTGCCACTGTTAGGGCCCTGGGCTGGGACGCAGTGGAGTCAGGCGGGTCTGTGTCCCCCTACCCCAGCCATCCCACCCTAGACCGCTTGCTAGCTCTCTCCTGCCTGGGGGTTAGAGTTTAGAGACTGCTTGCTAGTTCTCCCCTGCCTAAGGGTGAGAACCCATAGATTGCTTTGTTGTGCTTCCTGATTATGGGCCTGAACTTATAGAAGGCTTGTTAGCCCAGCCCTGCCTGAGGGCCTAGGGCCTACTGACTGTTTGGGGTTCCACCCTGTTATGAAGGTCAGGGCAATAATGCCTACTATGCTAATTCCCCTGACACTAGACCGTGATCCCAGTGATGTAGTGAGACGGTGTGGCCTCCCTCTGACCCAAAGGGGGAGTGACGACCGTGACACCACTACACTTGGTGGAGAATGTGGGCAGCGACCCCACCTCTGCACTAAGGGGTTTAGAGTGAGTCAAACCACAAAGCATCCCTGACACAATGATGGAGATGGACAAGGAGAGCCAGCAACAGCAACAGATGGCCCAGCTCCAGCAACAGCAGCAACTAGTGCAGCAGCTGGGGACCCAACAGCAGCAGCTACTCCAGAAGTTAGGAGCCCAGCACTGCGAGCAACAGCAGCAGTGTCTTCAGCGACTTGCAGTCCTGTTGCCTCGCCCTTGCAGGGCCCGGCCCATAGGAGCAAACAACCCACCTGTTCCCACCGTACTGGTCTGCCTGGCCAAGATGGGGCCCAAAGACTACCCAGAGGCCTATTTTATGACCTTTGAGCAGGTCAGCTCAGTGGCAGGGTGGCCCCCCGACCAAAGGGCCACCTTCCTCACCCTGTACCTGATAGGGGTATCTCAAATGGCCTAACAGAGGCTCCCAAATAATGAGGCCCAGGACTATGGGCGAGTGAAAGCCGCTATTCTCGATGCGCTGGAGATCATCCTGGAGACCTTTTGGTGACAGTTCCAAGGGAGAGTCTACTCACCAAGCATTTGACCCTGGGTTATGGCCTAGGAATTTAAGAATGCTTGCTGGTGGTAGCTGCAGCCTGAATGATGGACTGCGAACAAAGTCGCTGAGCAAATTGTACTTGAACTGTTCGTGCATATACTCTCAACCTGAGGGAGGACCTGGGTCCTGTGGCACTGGCCAGTGACCCTGAGCATGGCCGAAACTCTGATGGAGGACTTCCTAGCCACTGAGACTCCAGTTGGGCTGGCAGCATGTGTCCCACCCTCGGGACCAAACATCCTGAGACCTGAAAAGTGGTCCCAGGCCCAGGGCTGATTGGCAATCCAAACCCTGAAGGCAGGATGGCTGGGTGGATGATACCCTGCGACAACCTGACCCTGCACCCCGGGGAGCGCCGAGGTGTCCAGATCAGAAGGCCCAGGCGCTGATCCCTACTCCACCCTAGGATATGGGCAAAACCCCTATGTGGCCAGGATGCCATGAAGTGGGGCCCTGCTTCTCATGCGGCAAGTTCGGACACCTGCAACGGGAATGCACCGAGATGAACCAAAGCTTTGGTTGGGTCTACATAGGTGAGTCGCAGGCATGTCAACAATCTGCCACTAAACTTATGACCCCCATGTGGAAGTCGGGGGGACCCCCATCACCACCCTCATCAACTCAGGGTGTGGACAAACCCTTGTCCGCCAGGAACTTGCCCGGACCTTGAGTGGACTCTTAGGGAGATACGGATCCAATGCATCTATTCGGACATAAAGCTGTACCCCAGGGCCCGGGTCCCCCTTACCATAAATGGGGTTGCCCAGGTAATGATGGTGGGACTGGTACCCACACATGCCTACCCTGTCATACTGGGTCATGACTGGCTGGATTTTGTTGGAGTGCTCTGGGCCCTACTGCTCGAAGTGATGCCTACACAGGAGGCCCTCAAGGGGAACCCACCCGAGAACAGTGTGATCCAGGAAAAGGGGACCAACTCCGAAGACCCACCGGCCCCAGCATCTGACCAGAACCACCTGGAAGTTGCAGCAATGCAACCTGGCTTTGCAGACTTTAATTGGGACCAGAGGGAAGCTCCTACCCTCCGCCATGCCTAAGAACAGTTGACCCGGGTCAATGGCGTGCTCCTTTGTGCCTAGTGACCAAGTGCTCCTTCTGCTTCCCTCTGAGGAATCAAAGCTTTTGGCTCGCTGGCAGGGCCCCTACAAGGTCATTCGCCAGATGGGCCCAGTCACTTATGAGATTAAACAACTGTATCACCAGAAGAAAAAATAAATGTACCACGTAAATCTCCTAAAGCCATGGCAGGAGCGTGAGGGGCTACTGATTGCCCTGTACCCCCCTGAACTAGCACAGGGTCCTCGGGCACTGGAGACCCATAGCAATGGCGAACCCCAGTTAGGTGATATCCTCACCGCTGAGCAACAGAAGCAGGCCTGCTGCCTGTTAAGAGAGTTCCCCAAGACCTTCACTGTGATGCCTGACCAGACCACCCTTGCCCAGCATGTCATCCTGACCAAACATGGCGAGATGGCCAGGGAGACTACCCAGCCCCTTCCCCGGCAAATGTGGGAGATCATAAAGGAGGGGGTCCAGATGATGTTGGAACTCAGCATCATAGAATGTTCCCAGAGTGAGTGGTGGAGCCCCATCCTCCTTGTCCCGAAGCCCAGTGGGACCCACCAGTTTTGCATCGACTTCAGGAGGGTGAATGCCATTTTGAAGTTCAATACATACCTGATGCCCCACATCGATGAGCTCCTTGACTGCCTTGGAGAAGCCCGCTACATTACGACCCTGGATCTCACAAAGGGAAACTGGCAGATCCCCTTGGACTCAAGCTCAAGAGAGAAAACAGTTTTTGATACCCCTTCCAGACTATGTCACTTCACCTGGATGCCATTTGGCCTCCCCGGGGCTCCAGCGACCTTTCAGCACTTGATGGACCACATCATTCAACCACACACCACATATGCCTTGGCCTAGTTGGATGATGTTGTGATCTATGGCTGCCATTGGGAAGATCACCTAAACCAGGTGGTGGCTGTCCTCCGAGCTCTGTGTGCCACCGGACTTACCACAGATCCCAAGAAATGACAGATTGGGTGGCAAGAGACTACATACTTGGGGTACACCCTGGGCAAAGCACAGGTACAGCCCCTCGTTGGAAAAGTCCAAGCACTCCAGGACTATGCAACCCCAACAACAAAGAGATAGGTGTGTCAGTTCTTGGCCAGGTATTACTGGTGGTTTATACCTCACTTCGCGTCCATTGCCACCCCACTAATGGGGCTACTAACTAAAGACAGCCTCCGCCAAGTCCGCTGGTCAGACAAGTGTGAGGAAGCCTTCTGGACCCTCGAGGAGAATCTGTGTAGCAAGCCAGTGTTGTTCAGTCCCGACTTCAAACAAGAATTCATTGTCCAGACTGATGCTTCAGGAGTGGGACTTGGGACAGTCCTTTCTCAGGAGGTAGAAGGCAGGGAACACCGCATCGGCTATTTCAGTCGGAAGCTGTTCCCAAGAGAAAAGAACCACTCCGTCACTGAGAAAGAGGCCTTCGCTGTCAAATAGGCAGTCAAAGCTCTCAGGTACCACCTTCTTGGGGCTCCTTTTGTGCTGGTTACTGACCATGCACCCCTGAAATGGCTCAACACAACGAAGAACTCCAACGCCAGGCTAATGCATTGGTATCTTGCCCTATAGCCTTATACCTTCACCGTCTGCCACCGGGCAGGGAAGGGCAATGCCAACGCGGACTTTCTGTCCTGTTTGGGGAAAGTGAAGATGCCAGCCCCAAGGACTGGGAATGGGACTTGAGGGGGGGAATGTAGTGAGGCAGTGGTGGTGTTGTGGCTTAACAGCCGGTCAGCGTGTTGTAGGAGGATCCCCACTGGCCCAGTGGCAGGACACCCAGCCACTGTTAGTGCCCTGGGCTGTGATGCAGTGGAGTTGGGCAGGCCTGCGACCTCTGCCACCCCACCCGTGGGGTGGCAGCCTCCCCACCATAGAGTGCTTGCTATCTCTCCCCTGCCTAAAGGTTAGAGCTCATAGACTGCTTTATTGTGTTGCCTGATTACTGGCCTGAGCCTGTGGACTGCTCATTAGCTCAGCCCTGCCTGAGGGCTAGAGCAGATAAACTACTTGTTAGCCCAGCCCTGCCTGAGGGCCTAGGGCCTATTGACTGTTTGGGGTTCCACCCTGTTACAAAGGCCGGGGCAATAACATCTACCCTGCTAATTCCCGACATTAGACCGTGATCCTGGTGATGAAGTGAGGCCTCCCTCCGATGCAGAGGGAGAGGGACGACCATGATACCACTACAAGCATGTAGGACCAAGCTGAGGCAAGTGAAACACTGTATGATGCACTTAGCATTACAAAATTACCTCAGTGTTATCTTTTTGATGATAATCAAGACTTTGGGATGATCATCATTTACACTAAGCGCTCTTCACATCCACTTTAAGGCCCCTTACACTTGCAGAGTGAGGTAAGTCAAGTCCAATTTATTCATGTCTGAATACTGGTGACATCATAGCAGAATCTTCATCAGCATTCTTGATCCATCACTAACTTCACACACTCAGCAGCTGACTTCTCAATGATCTGATGCACACTATCTATCCATCTCCTCATTTTAGTAAGGGAGACGGTGGCTGAGTGAGCGACCCCTCATAGACTTCAGATTTCTTTGGCACAGCCTCTTTGGTCAGAGGTGTATGATTCCAGATGATTACATTTATCTGCTGCCTCTACACCTTGGCCGTTAATTGTGATGTCCACTTGCATCCTGTTGTTCTTGATCAGTGGTTCTCAAACTTTTTTACTGGTGACCCCTTTCTCATAACAAGCCTCTAAGTGCGACCCCCCCTCCTTATAAATTAAAAACACTTTTTTATATATTTAACACCATTATAAATGCTGGCTGCAAAGTGGGGTGGAGGCTTATGGCTCACAACCCCCCATGTAATAACTTCATGACCCCCTGAGAGGTCCCAACCCCCGCATTTGAGAACCCCTGTTGTTGATTGTATACATGCATTTGGTTTTTGCCACATTCAGGGATAGTCCATATTCCTCACTAACTGCTTTTATAGACTAACATTTGTTGCATTGCATTGGTGGTTGCAGCAAAGAGTATCATATGACTGAAGTCAGTAAAGAGGCATCCATCAGTGGAAATCCCAGCTCCTTCCACTTTGACGGGCCCTGGAAGGTTTTTACATTGTGTGTACCTGTTGAAAAAATTTGGAGATAGAATGCACTCTTGTCTCACACCCTGCCCAGTGGAAAACCACTTGCTGTTGCCCGCTGTTCACATTGTGGGCTGTTAACAGTACAGACTCTCAATGAGATACTGTAGAATCCCAATATCTGTCAATATCATCCAGCAATGACTATGTTGCATTGTATTAAATGCTTTGGAGTAGTCAGTGAAACACAATCAATGGGTGACTATACTACCTACAGTTTTAAGGATATGACAGATATTCGTGATTTGGGCATCAGTGCCTTGTCTCACTCTGAAACCAGCTTGTTGTAGTTCTGCTTCTATTATTTGCTTCATGCAGTTCCTGAATTATGAAGAGCAGTACTTTACTCATGTGCAATATCATGAAGATGATACAATAGTTGCTGCACTCTGTTATAGCCCCTTTCTTTGGTAAGGGGGAAAAGATTACTTTGGCCCGTCATCGAACCAATCTCTAGATCTCCATACATGGATGCACATTTTCTACAAGAGATCAATACCATGGTCACCAGAGTGGGGGTAAAGGGGTCTTAAGTGTATATCAGACTCAGAGACTGCTGTAGGCAAACCAGATAGTTGAGTAGAAGCGCTGCTACAGCTGATGGGCTACAGCAGCATGAATTGCAGAGTCTTCAACTGTGTAGACCCTGCTAGTGTGAGCGAACAAGGTAGCTCATACATCTTGATGCAGTCTTGTTTGAAAGTTAAAGTGCACTAGGTTTCCAAACAGAGCCCCCTCAAGGCATAGTCCTTGCCTTTTTAGCTGAAGCCTGCAGGTTCCACATGGGGCAGTTTGAGTGATTTGCAATTCACATCACCATAGACCACTCTCTGTGGCAACATTTCTCTCAGAAATCTGCCAACGCAAAGGAGCTGCCTAGTTTGCCAATAACTGTAGCAGCCCCTGGGTTAGAATGTGGGGGAGGCGAGCCAGAGCCCCCTCTTCCTCATCGCACCCTCCTCACCCCGGGCTCAAACCCAAGTATTGATCTGAGAAAGGCAGGCAGCTCTCTGAAACTATAAATTAACATCCAGTTGGGAAGGCAGGCAGGCTCTGGCTTGCTCTAGCTCAGGGGCAGACAAACTTTTTGGCCTGAGGGCCACATCAGGTTTCCAAAATTGTATGGAGGGCCAGTTAGGGGAGACTGTGCCTCCCCAAACAGCCAGGTGTGGCCTGGCCCCCAACCCCTATCCAACCCCACCCCCTGCTTCTTGCCCCCTGGGTCCCCCCCCAGAACTCCTACCCCATCCAACCCCCCCGTTCCCTGTCCCTTGATGCCCCCCCCGGGACTCCTGCCCCATCCACCACTCCCTGTCCCCTGACCGCCCCCGAACCCCCCGCCCCTGACTGCCCCCTGCCACCCCATCCACCCCCTCCTTTCATTCCTGACTACCCTCCCAGGACCCCTACCCCATCCGACCCCCCGCTGTCCCATCCAACCCCTCCTCTCGTTCCTGACTTCCCTCCTGGGACCCCTGCCCCCATTCAACCCCCCGCCGCCCCATCCAACCCCTCCTCTCATTCCTGACTGCCCTCCTGGGACCCCTGCCCCCATTCAACCCCCCTGTTCCCCGCCCTCTGACAGCCCCACCCCGTATCCACACCCCCGCTCCCTGACCACCACTCTGAACTCCCCTGCCCTCTATCCAACCCCCCGCTCCCTGTCCCCTTACCGCGCTGCCTGGAGCACCGGTGGCTGGCGGCACTACAGCCGAGCCGCCCGGCTGGAGCCAGCCACGCCACCGTGCAGCTCAGTGCACCGGGTCAGGCCAGGCTCTGCAGCTGCGCTGCCCCAGGAGCTCACAGCCCCACCGCCCAGAACATGGCGCTGGCAGCACATTGAGCTGAGGCTGTGGGGGAGGGGGAACAGCAGGGAAGGGGCTGGGGCGAGCCTGCTGGGCCGGGAGCTCAGGGGCTGGGTAGGAGGGTCCCAAGGCCAGATGTGGCCTGAGGGCCGTAGTTTGCCCACCTCTGCTCTACTGAATGGGGGGGCAGGAGGGGAGAAGGCTGGGACTGGGCCTTTATATGGTGGGCTCAGATAACAAAGCAAGCCCTAGACCTAGGGAAACCCGCAGTGGAAAAGGGGAGGGAGTCCTGTGACAATCTGGCTTAGGTCCTCAAAGGGACCTCTGAGGATGGGTCATTACACAAAGTAAAACTATTTCCCCATGCTTATTCCCGCCCTCCCCCCCCCAACTGTTCCTCACACCTTCTTGTCAACTGTTGGAAATGAGCCATCCTGATTATCACTACAAAAGGTTTTTTTCTCCTGCTGATAATAGCTCACCTTAATTGATCACTCTCTTTATAGTGTGTATGGCAACACCCATTTTTTCATGTTCTCTGTGTATATATATAAATATATGTATAAATGCTGGCTGCAAAGTGGGGTTTGGGGAGAAGGCTTACAGCTTGCAACCCCCCATGTAATAACTTCCTACTGTATTTTCCACTGCATGCATCCGATGAAGTGGGTTTTAGCCCACGAAAGCCTATGCTCAAATAATTTTGTTAGTCTCTAAGGTGCCACAAGTACTCCTCGTTCTTTTTGCTGATACAGACTAACACGGCTACCACTCTGAAATTTGAAGGATATAGAGTCACTGCTTAACCCTACTCAGCTCAATTTAGGCTCAAAGTGTCAAGCTCCAAATTTCACCAGGCAGGAGGAACATTGGGTCTGAGGGGATGTGGGGCAGGACTCCCACCAGCAACTGCAGCCTGCAAGAGACTTCAGGGGACACCTATTTTTCAGAAAAGATTCACTGCATGAAGGAGTATGTGTGAGAAAGGGGGTGTATGAGTCTGTGTGCCATTGTGTACGAGGGTGCATGAGGGAGAGGTAGTTGTCTTTATGAGAAGGGGTGCATAGAGGGAGTGTGTCAGAACTTGTAAGTATGTGCACATGGAGAAGGGTTGTGTACATTTGAGAGGCATGTATAAGTGTGTGCATGTGTGAGGTGTATGAATGTTTGTGGGTGTCATGCATGTGTATACTTGTTGGGGGTATAGGGATTGTATATGTGTTTAAAAGTGGGCCTCTGTGCATGCTCTGGTGCATATATGTTGTACGTGTATGGGGCACAGGTGAGGATAGACCTTTATGAGCTGCCACAAACTAACTGATGTACCAACCAGGCAAGGTACTAACAAACTTCAACAGGACTTTATTTTTAAAGGGGAAACCTCTTTATCAAACTGCTGCTGCACCCTCGGTAGCTCTCACACCACCTCCTCAACTTCCCCCGCCTCCTTCCTGTTTCCTGTCCTTTCAGACTCCCAACAGCCAGTGCTCCCAGTTCTAATAATTACAAGCAGCATCCAAACACCACACCAATCTACCTTGTCATGCCAGTAGAGCCTCATTGGAGTGAACTGTATGTGGGAGTACAGGGAAAAATCTGTGTGTAAAAGTCAACAATAGCACTACATTCATCCAAAGAAAAATGCCGCTGGTGGGCTCTGGCCGCGCCATGTGGACTCTGTCTGAACTAGGGCTCATGCTTGTCCACTCCATGCTGCCACAGATCAATGCTTTCTGAGAGAGGAAAGCCCAGGCCATGGCTCCTCTACTACCCACCCTGGCTCCCTCTTCAGCAGGGCCATTTCTCCTGTCACCTGCACTTCTCACTCTCCCACTCAGTCCAGGTGCACCCCAGTACATCACACACACTGGCAAAGGACATGCTACAAGCCAGGCAGACAAATGTTCCCAGCACACACCCTGCCAGAGGGCCCACTGTAGAACAAACTGAAATTTAAGGCCAAAGGTCACTATAGTCTGTGAGCATGGGTAGTGGCCACGATCATACCAAGCACCAGTTTGCCCCTGCCCTGAGCCTCATGCTGAGTTGGTGCCCAGCTGAGCTGACTGGGGTAGGTACAGGGGTCTCCTCAACCTCACTCTGGTACGGGAGTGTTTACAGCAGCCAGCAATGAAGGGCAGAATAAAACTCCCATGGACCTAGCAGCCTCTGGCAGGGTTGGGAGGGAAAGACCAAGGGCTACCAGTCAAATGGTGGGAGTTAGTAGGAAAGGGGTATGAGATTGAGTGGAGGGTCTGTGAAACTCTGTGCAAATTCTATCCCACTGCAGTCAGAGCTGCTAGAGGGCTTGAGTGTGATCCCTTGCAGATGAACTGTTCCTGAGGGCAGGCCATTGAGGGGTCAGCTTGGCTCCTGCACAAGAGCAAATTTTCTAACAGTGAGCAACCCCCAGCATACATCCCTACTGATAAGGTCTATAAACACTTAATCTTGTAATTAAGTACACTTGTGCTGATTGGTTAGGCTGTACATTCCAGAGCATGGGAGAGGAATGACTCAGAGAGAAGGTAAGCCCTTCCCAGCTGGGGACATGCAGGTGGGATTGGTAACAAACTGCCCTGGATTTCAGTGGGCTGCTGAGGGAGGGGATTCCACTGCACACCTCTCTTTTCCATGACCGTGTGTTGCATTAAGATTAGTTAATCTGCAGTAGCCAGGGAAATGGCAGGGGCCAAGCTTCAGGATTGGAGCCATCAGTGTAGGAGGGAGGCAGCCCACTGGGGCCGCAGATTGTCACGAGTGGTCTCTGGTCAGAACCATGCCGTCTATCTTTTGTAAAGCCTTGGTCCCTCACAACATGGCAGACGGAAAGGGAAAGGTATTTGCTAATTTTGCAGTTATCAGTCTTTAATTCCGAATGATTATATAATCTTATGGCAAGGTAGTGTTAGTAGAATCAATTAGTCTTTCTTACACTAGCTTATCATGTTTCTCCCTTAGGGGATGACTACTTAACTCATGTGTTGAAAGAGCTGGTGGTATTAGTTGCTAATGAGCTGGATTATTTAAAGTGATTGAATAGTAATAATATTAATTATCTATGGAACAGTTTTAGCTTTTTCAATTCATTCATTTCATCAAGAAAAAACACAAAGGAACCAGTTCCCCATGTCATCATCACTCATGCATGGGTAGCTTTTTTTTTTTTTTTTTTTTTTTGAGGGGGAGGAAAAAGGTGTCTCAATAGTTGTGTTTTTCAAAAATATCCTTGTCATTGCATATATTTTTGCAGGTTTTATGGGGCAAAGTTCAAAGTAACAAATATGGAACAAATTTCAAAGCATGCAACCCTCTGAAAAAAGTTTATTCAATAAAGAAAACATGCAGGAGTCAGCCACATAGTTTGATCATGTTTTATTCTAAATAGGGAGAAAATACAAAAACTGCAATAGCTTACCTCACAGAGAAGTTGATTATAAAGTACCCCTCTGCCTCATGACTTTTGGCTGGATACAACTGAGAGGTATTGTTAGGTAGTTTTCCTTTTGTAAATAGAATACAATAAATGGAATTTTTCTTTATTTATCCAGTGCCCACTTTTTAAATAATCTAAAAATAAATTTCTGATTCTTCACACTTAAAATGAATCTCTTGACCTGTCATATGCCTGGCTACATAATTGGTATACCTGTTTGTGTAGCCATTTGTGGATATTATAATAGAGAGATCACTAAAACAAACATCTTTCTGCATGAGTATACTAATGTATATAAGTGCTGTACTATAATAATGCTATATAATTTATAACTTTTCCTGGTATGTAATATCTGCCTTTGTGTTGTGAATTAGCAGTTTCTTTAGATCTATTTACAGATTCCTTTTAAAATACAAATTGAGTTCTTAAATAAAGAGTACTAGTAGACAAGATCACACAACATTAAATAATATTTCCCTATATTCAAAATGGACAATGATTACTAGAACATTAATTGAAATTTGAACCTAGACCAGTAGAGACTAGATAATGTTTGTATTTTATACATAAATAATTAGCTACCCCATTGCATTTGCATGTATACTGCTCATTGTTTAATTATGTGATAAAACTCAACTACTGCAAACCCACAATGGTCACCATAATTTTTATTTAGTAGGCAGCATTTTTTGAATACCTGACTAGAGAATAATGGTACACAAGTGAACATTTGTAATAGTGCCATGTGATTGATTTTAGAATAAAGTTGGCTAATTAAAAAATGGAGACAAGTCTGTGGCCACCTAGGGTTTAATGGTTTTTATTATGCTACACTTCGTGGGCTTTTGGAAATTCATGGCAGCAATGGGCTAGGACTCAAATCCCCCTTTCTTAGACAAATCATAGGTACCTAGGCCTTAGATTATGTCTACACTGTGAGCTGGGGGGTGTAATTCCCAGCTGGAGGGGACACCCGCACCATAGCTCTAATCAAGCTAGCACACTCCAGATACAGTGTAGCCATGGCAGCACAAGTGGTGGGAAGGGCTAGCTGCTCCAAGTACAGACCCATCCAAGACGAATATCAAGGTGGCTAGCCCATTCCACCACTCAGGCTGCCATGGCTACGCTACCTTGTGTGTTAGCTCAGTTGGAGTTGGCGTAGGTATGTCCCATTCAGCTGGGAATCATGACTGAAATGTAGATATACCTTTATTATGGCAATGTGCAGCCATGTGGCTACGTAAAGCATTTTTTCCTCTGTAGTCTTGCCAACCAGGTCTGCTGGTGGTCCCCCTTTGCCCTGTGATTCAGCCCTCCAGCCAGGTCACTTTTGGTCTCACCACTTTCAGGGTAAGCCAGGGGTTTTCACCCAATATTCCCAGGACCTCACAGCAGATCGACAGCCCTGGTCCAGGCCCAATAGTTCTTCTGCCCAGGAGGTATTCTGCTTATTTTCCCATTGAGCTTGCAGGAGAAGCCAGTATCTCACTTTACTGTGGGTTCTCTGGCCCAGGGATCCTTGCAGTAAGTGGTTAAGAGCTATCTCATCAGACCTCTTGCTTCTTCCCAGGGTGACTTCCTGTGTTTGATAACCTTTGTCTCAGGAGGCTCATTCTCAGTGAGGGTCTGCCCTAGGATCAAGCTACTAGTCTCAATTCTAAAGGTAACAAAAGAAAGGAAGCTAAATTAACAGAAATAAAGAGTGTCACCATCCCTTTATCCTACCAGGATCCTCCAGCTATCTGTCCTAGTTCTGTGCTTACAGACCACCTAAAGTAGCTTGGCTCATTTCTGTGTTCCTTTCAGGGAGCTGAAGATAAGGTCTGTCCACTTCTGAACAACGCTTCTCCCTTTTAAGACTCCTTCTCCAAGATTAGCATGCCTCACCGGTGTGGCAGGGCTGCCTGAGCACACAGTTACTCTAATTCCTCCTTGCCTCCTACACCCCACCACACACTTAAGAAAAATCCCCAGTAGTTGAGAGCAGTTGTGTTGATATGGTAATTCAATTCAACACTTCTGACTCTAAGAGAAACATGGTAAGCATGCATATCAATTTATTACACAATAAATGCTCTAACAGTCTGCTTGTTTCCATTTACTATATAGTAGGTAGTGTATCTGTGACATTAGCAACTAAAAACTAAGGAAGAAAAAGAAAAGGTGATTAAAGCTGAAAATTATTCAACAGAACATAATGAAATAACATTCAAGCATTAGTAAAGAAAGATGTTAGGCTAAAGTATGTCAAATTAATTTTGGTTCCAGATTATTTCGCTACATCCTATTAGAAGGATGTTTCTTTTTGGTCTGGTACTGATTCAATAGAAACTAATTGAGAGTACAGTATGTCACAAGCCTTTTTGAGCTCCTTCCAGTTTCCTTTGGGAAATTAAGGCAAAAATTAAAATCAGGAATGGGTGATCTGTTTCCTCTCATTTCTACTGATCTTAGAAAGTGATGAATTGATCTGTTCTTGTTTATCCACTTACACAAGTAAAATATTGTGTAAATCTCATTTCCAGATGCCTGTTAGGCAGAAACAGCTATATGACAGTTTACTGAAGGGCTAAATGAGTCAAAGCACCTGACCTCAGCTATCAGAGCTAAATAGGAAAGATTCAAACTCATGTACATGCAACCACACCAGCACAGACCAAATTCAATATTTAATAAAACAAATTGAAAAAGTGGATGTGAACAGATATTGGGCTTCTCAGGAATAATGGAACTTTGATTATATAAGTCTGATTTATTTACCAGGACTCTCAAACTGCTAGAAGAGTTATGCTGGAGAGACATAAAGAGTATTGCCTAATTATTATGCACAGGGTAAACACATCCTCCAAGTTCAGCGGTATTCAAATGTAGGCATTTGGTTCAGGAAGATTTCTTGGTAAAAGTGGTCATGTTACTAGTCTAGAAAAGCAGACTGGTTATTTCAAGGGTAAGTAGATTTCCCTAAGCAATGAAATATTAAATTCATCTTAGAACCATAGGGTTAGAAGGGACCACAAAGGTCATCTAGTCTAACCCCCTGCCATGATGCAGAATTAGCATCTTGTGTGCTGCAGTGGTGATATCAGACACCTATCATTCACACACTATCAGGTCAACAGGTGGTTGCACAACAAACAAAATGCTATGACTTGGCCATGTGAGAGAAAGTAAGATGCTTGCCATGCTTTTATCCAGATGTTGCTATGCTATCCTGTGATGGGAGTGCCACTGTGTCACTTCCAGATTCCCCTATGCTTTTACATTTCATTCTTACAGGACCTTGCCTCACAGCCATAATCCTTTAACCTTTAACCTGGCTATTGGGCACAGGTTACTAATGAGTGATATGAAATATTCCTTCCCCTCTTCCGCAAAGGCGTCCACACTTCTGGCCCTGGAAACAAGAGAATGGGCCTCAGAATAGCCATAGATTACAGCTGGGCATGCTGGGCAGTGTGCAGGGAAGCAGTATGGTCCAGTGGCTAGAGCATGAGACTGAGCCTCAGAAGCTCTGGGCTCTATTTCCAGCTATGGCATGGATTGCTTTGTGGTCTTGGGTACTTCACTTTCTTCCTCGGGGAAACTGAGGCAGAGGAGTTCTGATACTCATCTTTGTGAAGTTCTTTGAGTTTTCTGGAGGATGAGTGATTATTATACAGCTAATCCCTTTTTGCTTCACAGATGTCTGAATGTTGTCTTCATACCTGTTCATGTGAGTTCACACCTACTATCACTCCAATTTTGGGATCTGAACGTTATAGCCAAGTTTCAAGTGAAATGCATGTAATATAATGAATTTCACATGTTTTTGATGTAACACACTTCAATGAGTGCCACCTTATGTTGAAATGTTTCCAATTAGTATTATGTTTTTCAAGATAAGGGTGCAATAAAACCCAATTTAGTTTTCAGGTTTGAGCCTCTCGATCCATTACAGAACATTTATTTAGTAGAGGTCCAATAGGCAACACTTTGAATAATGCACCAAACTTTATTTAAAAAGAAATATTAAGCAAACAAAAACTACAATCATGCTTACATTCAGAGATGAAATAGCATATCAATGGGTTATCATCCACTAACAAAGTGAAGCACTGCCTTATAATCCTGGAACCTAATGTTTGATGTTAACTGGAGCTTCCCCACAATTTAGCAAAACTATTCCTTTAATATTAAATTAACATAAAACTGTCCTTTACCATAATTCTGTTTCTTCCACTTTCTTATTTCCGCTTTCTTGACATTGCCCATTATTTAAATTAATGTCTGCACCAATGTTCTTCTCATACTATCAATAGACAGCGTTTAAATAACATTCACAATTCTCAAAAACACGCATTAAAAATCTTGCGTAAGCTATTTATACATAAATGGTAACATAACTCTGAGTCATGTCCTTGCTAAATCTTACTTACTCATTACACACTCTTTCCAACCTCTCTCTAACTTTCTCACAGTAGCAACTTCAGTTTCCCATACTCTTCTACAGTTAGGCTAACTTAAGCCCCAAACCTAATTTCTACTTATTTCTTAAGCCCCAAACCATCCTATAGGCTACACGCTAAGGGGTTCACAGACTTTTGAGAGATAGTACACAATTTTCATACGCTACAGGTTTCATTGCAAACATTTCATACAGCTCTAGTATAGAAGTATCTCTAGTATTTGTATCTTTGTTTTTGGCCACCGTCTCTTCTGACTAGATCTTTGAAACCCCATGCAAATGCTTCCTGGTACCATAGAAATGGTGCCACCTCTCAGTTTTCAGGTGGAAGGAAGCTGTGTGGGTCATGGAACAGAGTCTGGGAATGAGGTAGTTTGGGATAAATATGGCCTGAAAGACAGGGACAAATTCAAGCCTGCTGTAAACATGTGCATTGACCTAAGGGGCATTCTGACAGTTTACATCCAAGAATAAACTTGGCCTTTTACTTCTTCCCCTTATGCAACTTTTTTTTTTTTAAACAAGGTGCTGTTGCTAGTCCGGAGGTGGGCAAACTATGACCCGTGGGCCACATCTGGTCCAGGGGACCCTTCTGCCAGGCCCCTGAGCTCCTGGCCGGGGAGACTAGACCCCAGCCCTTCCCCTGCTGTTCCCCCTCCCCCCCGCAGTCTCAGCTCACTGCACTGCCGGTGCAATGCTCTGGGCGGTGGGGCTGCGAGCTCTTGGGGCAGTGCAGCTGCAGAGCCCGGCCTGACCCAGTGCTCTGGGTTGAATGGGGGCAGGGGTCCCGGGGGGGCAGTCAGGAATGAGAGGAGGGGTTGGATGGGGCAACAGGGCACAGTAAGGGGGGGGTCTCGGGGCGGTCAGGGGACAGGGAGTGGTGGATGGGGCAGGTGTTCTGGGGGGGAGGCATCAGGGGATGGGGGGTTGGATGGGGTAGGAGTCCTGGGGGGGCCATCAGGGGCAAGAAGCAGGAGGGGTTGGATAGGGGTAGGGGGCCAGGCCACACCTCGCTGTTTGGGGAGGCACAATCTCCCCTAACAGGCCCTCCATACAATTTTGGAAACCCGATGTGGCCCTCAGGCCAAAAAGTTTGCCTGTCTCAACTGACTAGCAACAGCCATTTTTAAAAAAGTTCACATCCCCCTGCAATGGGTTCACTAAGAAAGGGCTGTCCTTGAACAAGCGTCTAATGCTGCTAGTAAATGAAGAAATACAAAGTTTCTCTAGAATGACAAACGAATAGTGGAATGATTTGTGGTGTTTTACAATGGACTGTATCTGGTAAATGTTTCACATACAGAATACTAGCTACTAAAGATGGGGCAATTAGCAGTAACTTTCTATGTGGTAAGTGAATGTGTTTTAGAAATCCCAGATGATATCATTTAAGGCAATGCACTTACTTATACAGCAGAAAATAAAGTGCAATATGATTCCTCAATTAAATACTTTTCCAGATATGCAAATGCTTTTTGTGCTATCATCTCTGTAGTTTTACTTGTTTCTCCTCCTTAGTTTCAATTTTTTTCCTCTCTCTATATTGGGAATAAGAGAGGAGGTAGAAGAGATAGTAGTATTGTACTGTAGTTACTTTCCCTTAGGAAGTTTTGTCATTATTTGTCTACTTTTTGTAGCAAACAAGTCAACTTGTACTACTGGAAAAATGCAAACAGTTATTTACATGCAGTTCTAGGTGGAAGTATTTAATTAACAAAATAGTAGGGCTTTAGCTGAAGCTGAAAACTAGAATTATGTCTCCAATGAATGTTGTAGTACAAGAAAAAGAAAAGGCCAGAATAGCCCCACTGATTTCAAGGACAGCATTTTCCTAAAGTTGACACTGTACGACAACGTCAGTAGATCTATGCCATTTACACCAGCTGAGGATTTGGCCCCTAAACTTTTAAGGCTGCTTAGAGGCTCTTTGTTGCCATTGTTTCTCTCTATGTTGCCACTCTAGCACAAAGAATATAAAAGATCAACTTGGGGCAGAATCCTGCAGATTTCAGTGGGAATATTGCAGGAGTAAATAAAGAACTGAAGGCTTTGGCCTTAGACTGCAACTTCAGGGGACACTGTAGCCACTACACACATAATATATCCTGTTCTTATAAAGAGAAGATCCCCTGTACGATTCCTCCTTTTTGTGCTTAGTCACATGAAAACAGACTGGAGCGCAAAGAAGAATCAATTTGTGTTTATGCTGGGTGTTTTCCTATTCACAAGGCTGAAAATATCAGGCCAATAACTGAAGCAGTCCAACCCTAGGATTTTGTTGATGCCGTGGTAGGTAGAGCTGTTATGGTGATGAATCTCATGATGGACCATGTGATATGGGCATCAGGTATGCTGTGTATGAGCCGTTACAACTATTGCGTAACCTTCGGGCTGTTGTTTTGCTATTTAAAAACACCACTTTCCATTCTTTCTACTCTGAAGCACCAGCAACTACAACTCTGATTGCTGCTTCTGTAAGCTTTTAGATCTTAGGACAGGTCTCGACTTAAAAATGCTGCACCAGTGCAGCTGCGTCATTGTAGCACTTAAGTGGAGATGCTCCTATGCTGATGAGAGCTTTCTACCGTGGGTGTAGTTAGTCCACATCCATGAGAGGGGGTAGCTATGTCAATGGGAGACGCTATCCCACTGATGTAGCACTGTCTACACCGGGGGTTAGGTCAATATAATAGATCACACAGGGGTGTGGATTTTTCACACCCGAGTTACCGATGTAAATGTGTAGTGTAGACCTGGCCTTAGTAACTTAAACACAGTATCTGCAGTGTTCCAGGTATTCCCTACAGTAGATACATGAAGGTTTATTTAATACTACAGATGCTAATGTACGCTTATCAATTAATCTAAGGCAAACTTGACAAGATTTTCATGACAACCCTTGTAGTTACCATAATCCTCTTTGAACGGGGAATAGTGCTCTAATGCTACAAACTCTAATTCATTCCCACCAAAGTGTAATTCATAAAATGTCTTTATAGCTATAAAAAAAGACTATTGCCTTTTTTGTGGCATTACAAAAAACTCATTGCAGCTTTAAGGAGTTTGTGTAAATCAGGGTTTGCAGACTCTGTAATAAGAAAATCTACAGCCTAAAGTAAAAAGCAATGCTACTAAACTTGCTTCACAGAGCTATCTTAAGCTTTCTTCCATTCTCCCCTCAGACATCGCTCTCCCTCCCACCTGCAGTTAACAAGGCAACCACTGTTTTCCTTGAAATTCAGCCTGAAAATACACATCTTCCATTAAAGTTCCTAATTTAATGCAACTAAGTTAGAAGTGCTATTATGCATAGATTTTAAAAAAATCATAACTACCTTCCTTGCATCATCCAGAGCAGTTTGTGGCTGTTGTGTCCATTTACACTGTAAACTCTATGAGGTTGGTACCAGGTCTTCCTCTGTTTTGTTTAGGCCTGAGCATACTGTCAACACTAAAGACAAGGACACTAAAATTATGTTTACTAAATCTTGTTGCAGTCTGCTCACCGTCTCTTTCACATTGAGTCAGAGGCTATGAAATCAGTGACATTTTAGACTGTGGAAGGTTGCCAGAGAAAAGTGGTGGAAGACTGTCAGCTGAGCAATTTAAATAAGAATTGACAAAGCTCGTCACAACACTGTTGGACCAGGTCCTGCCCTGGTTTGCATGATCTATTAGGTCTGTTCATTCTCATAGTCTATAATTCAGATTTACATTTGCATTGTGAAGATCTCCTCAGCCTCTACTATTGTTTTCTGTAGCCAGTTGGTTTAGTCATTTGGCTTTAGTCTACCAGAGGCTGGTATAAAAAAATATTAAAGCCTTTAAAATAGTTGGTCAAATGCAAGTGGTCTCCAGAACCCAGCCAAGAGAAAATCCTGTCGCTATTTTTCTCCATTACATTTTAAACATGGGTGATGCAGCCAGGAAGATTTGGTGCAACTTTTTTTTTACAGTATATAAATGGAAACAAGATTATACTGTGCACCCAGGAGACTGTCTGCATGTAGAATAATTACATATGAAGCAGGCTCTCCCTCTTCAAATCAATCTTTTAGATATTTATGATTTTAAATTAGTAAAGTTCTTTGGCATCCTTTAGGAAGAAAAGAGCCACCTGAAGTGAGATGTGCAAATGCAAGCAAATGTTAATAGTCATATTACTAATGTTGTTCTTTGGTTTTTGTCATGGGGTTGCAGAGTCTGAGACTTCCTAGCAGATTTATGTTGTTTGTTTTGTTTTCTGAGATCTGTCTTTCTGCCACTGCCCTAATCCCTGCAAGTGGATAAACAGCTCCACTACTCTTCATTTCTGCTTTCTACATGGGGATGTAAAGACCCCTGATCTTCCCTTTGGCTAAACTCAGGAGGCTTTGGTTTGTGACGCACTTCAGGGGGTGAAACAGTTCAGACACTGGAAGTTACAGTTTCTGGAAACTGAAAAGCTCAGATGTTTTCATCCTATTTATCTTCTTTTCAAAAGGCAATTCCTTATATACACTGACCTATTTTTTATATGTTGTCAGCTCTTTGAAGCAGGTAACATCTGACACATCTGGAGAGGTTGTGAGGAGGAAAGTCTGAGAAAAATCAAGAAATAAATGGAATGTACAAATAGGATATACGATTTGCCATACAAGATTGGACCACGGGTGTGTTAATGTTCACTTATCCTGCTATCCTGCCTTCGGCATGACTTGAAAAAAAAAGAAAAAGGCTAAAGAAAATATTGCCACTAACAGGTTATACGATAGGCAATACATTCCTTCCTGACCCCTACAGCAAGCAGTTTAAGGCCTGACTCATGAAGTTTGATTGCCCTTATCTTAGCATACATAACTGCAAGCATTAGAAGTCAAACATCTCCAGTTCTTTTAAAAATCTAATTTTGAGTCTGTGGGTCAAATTCAGACAATAGACCAAGTAAGTAAAAGTGACCTAAGCTCTAAAGATTAATATTGAAAAGTATTATGGGCCAGACACTCAGCTGGTATAACTTGATGTAGCTATGTTAAAGTTAGAGTGCTACACTGATTTAAGCCACCTGAAGAGCTGATCCTTAAACTTTTTAGGTTGTCATTTCTTGTGATCTTGTACACAGTTATTACTGCAGTCAAAAATGTCTCCATCTGCCTGTCTATCCTGATTGAGAATAATCAAACACAGAAGTAATCAGCGGCATTACTTTTAGCTGGTTTCAGAACGATCACATGGGAGCAACTGATGAAGCCATTCTGGGATCAGATGAGGAAGCTTGTATCCAGGAATCTCTAGCAAATATAGTTCCCAGACTGATCATTTAAAATGAGAAAGTTATGTAGTACATTCATACAACAGAGATGTAACTGCTGCAGATCAGTTATCTGGTCCATAGAGACATGAATGGATGGATGGGGTGGGGGGGGGGAGGGAATGAACAAACCACCAAGCGAATATCCCAAACAGACACCAAGAACAGAAAGGACTAAAGAATTATCTACTGTATGAATCACATTTAAATGAAAGAAAATGTGTTGTGATGCAAAGCGGACCCATTGCAGATTCTTCCCATGTTCTATGGAGAAACCTGAAATTGTCTTAGTATAAAAGCTGACTCTTAAATTAGGCAGTTAATTTGTCAGAAAAATGTTCCTTCATCTTGCATTCTTATTACTGTTTACTGGTGAAAATGTCTCAGTGTATCTAGGAATATGTCAATGAATTATTTATCAGGCACACACTTCAATTGACTCTAAAATGAAGCAAACTGTGCTGCACCTTACTCTTAACCCTAAATTAAAGGGACGCTGTCAGGTCCTTCGTTCCCAAAGTGAGGTGTGCCAGTAGAGCAAGCATTCTCATAAGGGAGGGGAGTCTTTACTGTGGTTTAGGGCTGGTCTACAGGGGGTCCCCGGTATACATTTCCCCCTTAGCCATTGTTTCGGATACCTGTTGCTCATCCATAGAGGAATGTGTTCTGATTTACATTGGTCCTGATCCACATGTCCGTTGTTTGCATGGATTGGGACCGACGTGACTTCAAACACGTCCCCCTACTGTACGGTACAGTACTGTACTTACGTCCGCCAGCCACATTCAAGGCTTATGACCTACGGAGAAAGTTCTCCATGCTGATTAAGGAGACGGCAGGTGAAGGAAAGCCCAGTGTAAAGGAGTTTTGGAAGTCCTATAATACCTTGAACAGCATAAAAAACATTGATTCATCATGAGAAGAGGTCACTTTGCAATGTATGAATGGCGTTTGGCATGGCAAAATGCTGTCCACAGCTTCATGGGATTTGATGCCATTCCTGCTCTCAAGCAGGAAATTGTCAAGTTGGCAAAGGATGTTGGCTTTGAGGAGGTGGAGGAGGAGGATGTACAGGAGTTGTTGGAGTCTCACGTTGAGCAAATGACAAATAAGGAACTGACTGAGCTGGATCAACAACGGATATCTGAGGAAAGCAAGGACGATGATGCCAATGACGTAGGACAGGAAGCCAGGAGTCTGATGACAAAGAATCTCTCTTGTTTCTTTGGATTCCTGGATGAGATGACGGAAATCATATAGAGCAGTGATTCTTCTCATTAACAGTCTGCCAAAGTCTCCAGGGCTCTCAATGATGCAATGGCTTGCTACAGGGAGATCTATCATTCAAAGTTTCTTGCAGGACAGCAGACATTGGTAAAATCCTTTTTAAAGATTTCTGCAACCAAAAAGCCAGTCATGGAAAAGCCAGACCAAGAAAACCCAGCCACCACCCCTACCTACGTTTAGCGTAATTGACACTGTTTTATACTGTACTACTGTACTGTATTTACTGTATTAAAATGTTCTATGTGTTTGAATGGTGTTAGTAGGATTCTACATTATTTTATTCAACGTTTTATGTGTAAAATGTGTACTGTATAGCCTGTCGTAAAAAGGTACACTGTTTAGGCACACTGTTTAGAACATGGGTGGGCAAATTATGGCCCGTGGGCCGGATCCAGCCCCTCAGGGCTTTGGATTCGGCCCGTGGGATTGCCCCCCATGGTGCTGCACGCCCCGCACCGCTCTCAGAAGCGGCTGGCACCACATCCCTGGGGCCCCGGGGGCAGGGGAGAAGAGGGCTTCGTGCGTTGCCCTTGCCTCCAGGCACCGCTCCCCCACAGCTCCCATTGGCCAGGAACGGGGAACTGTGGCCAATGGGAGTTTCAAGGGAGGTACCTGGAGGTGTGGCAAGGGCAGCACGTGGAGCTCTGTGCCCCCCCACGCCCCAGGGGCCGCGCAGGGACATGGTTCAGGCCATTTGCCGGAACAGTGCGGTGTGGGGCCAGGGCAGGCATGCAGGGAGCCTGCTGTTGCCCTGGTGCATGCCACTGCCACCCCAGAACCGCTTTAGGTAAGCCGCTCCGGGCCGGAGCCTGAACCTCTCCTGCACCCTGCCCTCCAACTCCCTGCCTGCATCTTGCACCCCTCCTGTACCCCAACCCCCTTCCCTGAGCCACCTCATACACCCCTCCTCTGCCTCAATCCCTTGCCCTGAGCCCATTCCTGCAACCCGCACCCCCTCCCAAACCTCACACTCCTTCCTGCACCCCAACCCCCTGCCCTGCATACAATTTCCTCACCCAGATGTGACCCTCGGCCCAAAAAGTTTGCCCACCCGTGGTTTAGGAGAAAAGAGCATTGTCACAGGCGAGTGTGGTGAAGTTGTGAATGCATCCCTCCCACCTCCCTTATTCCATTATTTCTTTTGGGGAAAAATTCCCCATCGCCCTTTTCAAGAACGCAACCCCAATGTATACAGGGGCTTGAAAAATCCACACCCCCTGAGAGATGCTGACCTAATCACCAATACAGACAGTGCTAGGTCGGCAGAAGGATTCTTCCATTGACCCAGCTCCTGCAACTTGGGGTGGTGGATTAGCTGCAGGGCCAGGAGAACCCATCCCATTGCTGGAGAAGTGCCACAGCAGCACAGGTAGAGTTTTAAGTGTAGAAATAGCCTTAGAAAAAAATCTGCACCCGGGGCTGGGTAGCTGTACAGGCAGAAGGAGGCGATACTCCCCCTGGAGACTGCCTGCGGCTTCCTGGTTGATCTTGCACAGCTGAAAGCAACTCAGAGGCAGTGGTTTGGGAGGAGAGAGAGTGAGCAGATCCTTTGGACCGGCCTTTGCTCTTACACAACCCGCTGCCTTCATTCTGCCTCGCAGGGAACCCTTGGGGAGTGAAACAAATAATAAACATACACAAATGTTATATTATACATTTAGACAAATTATTACCTTTAAGCGCTTTTTCTTCTGTGTCTGTACAGAGTCTAGCACAACGACACAATACAAGAAACTATAGGCCTGATTCTCCTCTGACTTACATGAATGTGAATGAGGAATAGTACAATTAAAGTCAATGGTGTTACATGGAAGGAAAATTAGCGTATGTGAGAGGAGAATAAGTCCCTAGGTTTCCTCTGCTAGAGATCCCCTGAGTTTATTAAACAATGTTACACCAGTATCCCATAGTTTGGTTGCAGGGCCTTCTTAGTGAGAGGGTTCTCAGGTCCCCTGAGTCCAACAGCCCAAGACTGGGCAATCTTTAGGGTTGCTGAAAGGCTCACCTGTTTTCTCAGACAGATGGCATGAATAGAAGGATTTGGACAGTTTGCTGTGGGAGGTTACTACATTATGGTGAGGGGATTGCTTAGCTGGTTTTGGGAAAAAAGCAGATGGTTTTGAGTTGAATGGATAAGTTTGTGTGCATTGGTATTGATTTTTTGCTATTCTATTTTTTAAATATTTTAAAACATATTTATCAGCAGCTAGAAGATGAGAGCCACTTAAAATATAATCTAAATAAGTTAAGGGATAGTTCCTTAATTGTATACAGGTAAAGGTACTGTTAGAGTGGCTGGATATGCCAGCTAACTGCAATAGCCTAAAAACCTCTGACAGGAAGGATAAATGGTCTTTTACTTCTTTTGTTAGTGAGAGGCAATTGATCAGGGCTGTAATATAACTGGAAAGGAAAGAAAGATATGGAGGTCCAAAAACCTAGAGTAAGAAAGAGATAGGTAGTGTAAAGTTAAGAGTGTAAGTAGTACATTAGGGTTATTTGTTTAGAAATGAAGGGAAAGTAGGATGCTGCAAAGGTGTAATTATTTAGAAGTAGGGTTCCATGTTTTAGATTTTATAGTTTGACTATAGTCACTGTGTCTGATTCTCCATTCATTTTGCTTCTTGTGTGCTAGTTTACAAATTAGAGCTTTAATCATGAAAACAATTGTGTGTGTGCTTAAATTTAGACCTGTGAGAAGCTTTATTGACTTTATGCTCATGAATTGTTCCATTTATGTCTTAGATCACATAGGATATGTCTACACTGCAGTGTAAGATCAGGGTTAGTAGAACTAAAGTGAACAAACACTGGATTTGCAAAAAAAACCAAGGAGTACCTTGTGGCACCTTAGAGACTAACAAATGTAGGTGCTACAAGTACTCCTCATTTTTTTTGCTGATACAGATTAACACGACTACCACTCTGAAACCAAACCCTGGATTTGTTAATCTTAGGCTTGATCATCTACCCCAGGTTACAAATTGTTGAACCTAGGGTCCCAACCTGGGGCTCCAGCATCTATACTTCATTATGCAGGCCCAAGTCCAAGCATTCGTATCCCAGACTTCCTGTGCCCTCTCACAATGTGGTGCGCCAGACCTTTGTTCCTGGTGCAGTACAGGAAAACTTGACTGTTCTGAGGACTAAAAGGTGGCCTGTGGGATACTTTTGGCAGACTTTCAAAGCATGAGTCAAGTGGTACTGTGTCTAAATTTCAAAGCAATAGAGATTGAATCCTGAGACTCAACTTGAGAAGACTAAATGAGTGAATGAAAGAATATGGGCTAAGAGTAATGGAGTAACTGGGAGAGGGGAATTTGGTAGAGGTAACAGAGTGGTTGAAGTATAGAGATGGCTGTGTAAGGTATTGATAATTTTTTAAAGACAACATAAATGGAAAGTGGTCTTCATCTCTACAGTATTTACATCAGAGTTATCATTCTCACACAATAACCCAATCATTTCCCCCCTATTCAATTAGGTTCTTATTTGTATTCCTTTTTGAAACATTAATAAAAACAGCAGAATGGCTGTATGTGTTTTGGAGAACTAGGCCTAACACAATTCCAGCAGTTGTTCCCACTGTTGCCTGCAGCTTCTCTTCTCCAGGGATTGTTGCCCTCAGTATCTTATCTTTGCTAATGGTCCAGGTGACTCAACTTCATCAGTTTCATGCTGATCAATTCCTGGGGCATTTCAAATTTCTTTCTCAAATATGCCTGCTGTATACTTAGTGATTCTTTTAGGTGATGGTCTGACTTGGTTTGAAACATCCTCAGGGTTCAGGTAGCTTCCCTGAAGTTCTAAGGGTTCTTGATAGATTCCACAATGTGCTTCACAACCCATCTGTTCCAACAGCATTGGAGAAAAATCATATGTTCCTGCCACATCCTTTTCTTCCACTGTCAGTTAAATGGTAGTTCAAGCAATGAGGAGAAAGGTAGCCCAACTCATATACTTAACTTTACATGCTGCGCACAGTCCCATTAACTTCATCTTTACAAGATCAGAGCCTATACTGTATATATCTTGGGCCTGATTCACGTCTCACACTTGGGTAAATCATGAGTAACTGCATTATGTTATTGGTGTTATGGTGCTATAAAAGTAATGTGAGAGAAGAATCATCCTTGGATTTGTGCAGAAAGGAAGGGAAAAAGCCATTTTAATAGCTACTGATATTGATCATCCCTTCCAATGTATGGTGCACAGGAAACCAAAAGAGAGTAACCAAATGACAAGCAAGCACAGAAGAGGGTGTGGGCAGAGAAAAGCCTAAACATCATCCTTCCCCCACCACTCCAACAAACTGAGATGGCTTCTCAGTCTAGTCAAGTCAAATGTGGGCTGCCATTGTGTTTTGGAGGGCTGGAATAACTGGGGACCAGCCATACTAGGTGACATTGTTTCCTGAAAATCAGAGGATTTTCCTCTTTAAAAAAAAATGCATTTGGACAAATGCCCTCTGTCTGTGTGGTACTTCAAACCTTTCTCCTTGAGAAGGCAATGCCTTGGAAACCCTTGTTCAGCTGTGCACGTAACAGATGTTTTAGGTCTCTGAGTCAATCCAAAATGAAAACTTTTCAGTTTTCTCAGCAAAATAAGAAAACAAAAAAAGTGGTTTTACATTGACAGAGATGTTCTGTTAATCCAAAATGAAATGTTTTGCTTTCAGATATTTTAACTTTAAAAAAAATTTATTTAGGCAAATTTCAAAGCAGAATATCATTTTGAAAGGAAAAATTGAAATATTTTGTTTCTAAATGGTCAAAATAAAACATTTTAACTTTTTTTTAAAAATTTTGGGGGGCTGAAACTGTGTACTGAATTTGACACTAAACAGCAGATTTTTTTAAGAATAAAATATTTGTTCAAAAATTTTACCCAGCTCAGAACACTTTAATGCATGGAGATTTTTGAATAACTTCCTTCTCCCATGCAATTTTGTGAGGAAAGGGATGTCATTGCTAACTATATAGAAAGGGAAATTAAAACCCATATACATTTAAAAAACCCTTGAATGTAGGGACTCGGATTGGAGCTTTTAGCAACTACTACAATGCAAATGAATAAATAACTGATTTGATACAGTTAAAAGAAACCTCATCTTTCAGCCTTGTAGATTTCTGATACATGGAAATGTTGTGAGGTTACACATAATCATATTACAAACTAAGATGCTTCCATTTGCTCTCCATAACCTTAAGAATGGCAAATGTTCAGCTGTGACATATTATCCAATAATACTCAGGACCTTGATCTTATGTAGATTAGATAGTATGGTAATCACACAATGTACTGAAACATTGCTAGGTTTGAGAGCCCACTAATCTATTCAAAGAGAGAAAATATTGTAATGTATTATCAATGACCCTATCCTGAGTGTCTTTGGCAAGTGCCCTTGAGATAGGGAAATTATGAATTTATGTCTATTGAAGGTGATATCTTAGGAAGAAATGTCAGGTTTTGAAAGCTACATGCTGCAAAGTGGATTTTTATCCCATACTTGATCTTGTAAAGGAACAGGAAATATTCTAAAGTGGCTCATACACTTTCAGTCAATAAATGGTCCTTAGATATGAAAACAAGATGTGAAACAATTACAAAGCGATAAAGGTTATAGAACTCGACACAAAGGGTCTCTCCACTCAGTTCAGTAGAGATGTAGAACAGTTTGATCAGCTAGTTTCTGCAGTAAAATATATGTTCCTTCTCCCCAATAACTAGTAGCTCTTCCACATTCTTTCTAACTAGACATTTATATGTCCCTCATCACCATAGTGTATAAGTGCTTAGTATTTCATGTTAATGATAGTGACAGATATGAACATACATCTGTGGGCCTATTTCTATCTAGATGTATTTGTAGTCATTTATACCTAAGTATACCTTATACAGTGCATATGAAATGCAACAATTCTGCTCTGGTAGTATTTCACACCCACACTGCACAGGTGTAAATAACTGCATAAGGAGGTAGGCAGTGGGGGAAAAAAAATCAGGGCTCTTCCAGGACGTTTTAAAAAATTTAAATTCAACTCCAACAGTAAAAGAAACAGCCTAAACTCATATTTATCTCCCAAGTCTATCCTTCTCCCACATAGAGTAGAACAGATGTACTTTTTTCTGAATCACAAAATAATTGCAATTTTAGATTCAATTCAGCTGGCATGCAGTCATATAATTAATGACATTGTTTTTACATTGCATTACTATTAAATCCAAATTCTCTTACCCATTATAATTTGTAATTATTGCTTATATAGTACATGATGTCTTAGCTCTCTAATGCTGGGCTAGTCTATCAACCCACACAGGACAGATTTTGACACATACCAGATGTGACTGACACTATTTCGAGTGTTAGTTTCATTTCTGCGAGCGCACTTCAGAATGATTACATACTATGTTAATTTTTAAGTGAGTTATACAAATATTCCAATGGCTATAAAAATTGCAAGTAAACCTTAACTTGATAAGGGTCTCAGGTGAGTAAATAAATCAGAACATTATAAAAATAAAATTTGGTTCTGTCAACATGTGGTCTTGTCTCAGGTACCCTTTTGTGGCCTCAGGCCACCCTGTGAACAGTCCTTCACCTCACTTTCCCCTTTCCTCAAATTATCTCCAAATGAGGATTTTACAAGTGCAACAACAGCTCTCCTTTGGGTCTGGTTTATTCACTTAAACTAAAATGTAACACAAAGGCCTTCCCCACAGCCTAAGGCTCTGCAAAGGCCCAAACTCCCTTGGTGTCTCATGTCCCCTCCTGCCTTGGCTTAGGCTAATCCCAGCCCTTCCTAGCAACTCCCCCTGGTTTTAGAGTCTTCCCTGTCGCACCTGCTCAGCTCCCTGAATACAGCTTGCTGTTCCTTTGTAGGGGACCAGCTGCCCTCTTCAGTAATCAAGGTTGGCTGGGCCCAGGCCTCTGGACCACAAAGGAGCAAGCAACCCTGTTACAGTTCTATACAAATTTTGTGTATGGCTCAGATCTGAGTATCAGTTAGATAGTGGAGTTTAAAAACAAACAAACAAAACACACCCTACAATCAGCATGAACAACTGTTCAAGATGGAAGGTTTCATATTTACGGAGATTATTTGCACTACAAACTAAGAAACTACCACATGCTGCATCTCAACCACTGCCGTAACACCTCAGTTACAATATACTTTTTAATCCATCTGTGAAACTAGTATCTTTCCCTTAGCACCTGTAAGATATGTGCTGTGCACAATTTTCTATTTTAGTTCAGTAGCTGACAAGATAATTAACTCACTATTTTGATCCTCAATACATGATAGCACTTGAATAGCCTTTAGAGAACATTTCAAACTACTAGATTATTCTACTGTTTCAGTGACAAAACTTTTGTTACATTAGAGTTCTTTTGAGTGATTTGGTTAAAAAAAATCCCTTCCCTATTATATTGTACTGCAGCTTTTACAAGTGTTCTGAGTTCAAGAGGGGAATCTGTGCAATTTCATCTCTGGGAGCCCTTTGGCATTCGTTGCAGACCTAAAGTCCAACTGAGAATGATCAATGGCAGTTTTGGGTGTACAAGGAATTGGGACTTCAGTGGATCAGTAACTATCTTCATCTAACATCAATGTGGCCTAAGATGCATGTTATTAAAACAAGAGGATAAGCAACCCTGTGTAAATTATCCAAAAAATATAGATGAAGGAGCAAAAGTGATAACATAATGGTACCCTGACTCATTTTAGTTCTATTTCCATTCTATTCAAACTTCCCTGAGCCTTAATCACAAGACCATCCTTCCTCCAGTATTTACTGCAAAAATCTCTGTTTAGTTAGTTTTAGAACAGCCTAAAAGACTGCACCTCCCATCACTGTAGCAGTCTTCTTCTGGAAGAGCAGAAATGATGTTGTGTTAGGTTTTAGTCTCTGATGCATGACAATGATGTGCATTTCTTGTGAAAAGTAGCTTTTCTATAAGCAATGTGTGGGATGGGTAAAGTGCTGAAAGGCAAGAGAGGCCTCTTATGACTAAGGAAATTCCCAAAGTGTGCTAAATGACTCAGTGACTGAGGGGGTTCACCGGTCTACCTTTGCAGAATAAAGTATGGGCGGTGGAAGAACAGGGAAAATAGGAAGGAAGGATTGTGAGTTTGTTATCTCTTGCATAGTGGATGTGGATAGAAAGTTGCCTCCTTTCTTCATAGTTATCCACTCTCTTCTTTTCTCCCCATCCTGACAGAGAGGCTTATGTTCCCTTTGGGTTCATCCACACTGTACAAATAACATATTGGGTTACAGTTGTCTCTTCATATGGTTAAAGCATAGTACTGTGTTACAGCATGGGAGGCATCCAGCTGTATAACTGTGGTGATGCTTCCTTGGGGTACCCAGGGTTGTGAAGCACCGCACTACCCTTAATGTGAGGCCTTGTCTGTGGCTGGCTCTGAGTCAGCTCCCCATCCGCACTGGCAACACAAGCACTCCTCTCTATACCTCACAGATCCTGCTGTCACTCTGCTGGTTAACAACAGGCACAGTTCAGTCCTCAGAGTATCTCCCTGGACCAGCCTCTGCTCCACTGGATATTCACCATATCCACCGATTCACTGCTTCCAAAGAAACAGTATACGCCAGTTTACCAGTTCCACCTCAGATTACTGCTATGCTTAACTCACAGCACTTAGATTTGCTTATGGTGAAATCACATTTTTTAAACAAAGTATAAAGATTCAACTGGTAACAAGTAGCAGTATTGGAAACAAATGGTTACATATAAAATAAAATAATAAACACTCCATTCTAGAGCCTAGACTTCATTAACAAGATACTCTCATATCTAATCCTCACTTGAAATCCTTGCAGCACTTTACAGAAAGGCAGGCTGTGACTCTTCTTTCATGAGACGTGCACTCTGTCAATTTGACTCCTAGGTGCAGGAGTCAGTGTGTCTCTTTGCATTCCAAGATATATCAGACAAATCCTTTGTCCTGATTCATAAACAACCCCCTTCTGACAACAAAAATTACTACATGACCCCAGGAGAAGGGGCCAAAGCCTGAACCCACCTAAGCCCTGCAGCCCTGGGTGTGGCGGGGAAGCCAAAGCCTGATCCACACCTCCCACAGCTGGGGAGCCAAACCTGAAGCCCAAAGGCTTCAGCCCCAGGCAGGGGGCCTATAGCCGGAGCCCCACCACTCAGAGCTGCCCTCAGGCTTTAGCTTCGACCCTAGGCAGTGGGGCTCAGGCTTCGATTGATTATCATACACATTGTAAGGAGAGTGGTCACTTTAGATATCATACACATTGTAAGGAGAGTGGTCACTTTAGATAAGCTATTACCAGCAGGAGAGCGGGTTTGTGTGTGTGTGTGGGGGGGGGGGGGTGAGAAAACCTGGATTTGTGCTGGAAATGGCCCAACTTGATTATCATACACATTGTAAGGAGAGTGATCACTTTAGATAAGCTATTGCCAGCAGGAGAGTGGGGTCGGGGGAGGTATTTTTTCATGCTTTGTGTGTATAAAAGATCTTCTACACTTTCCACAGTATGCATCCGATGAAGTGAGCTGTAGCTCACGAAAGCTTATGCTCAAATAAATTGGTTAGTCTCTAAGGTGCCACAAGTACTCCTTTTCTTTTTACAAAATGGTATTGTGTTTAACTATGTTGGGAGACAATTCTGTGGTAACTGGATTTCCTAAACTGCTTGTCTGTAGTGTAAATGGCCCCATGTAGCTGGTCATTAAATGTTAATTGAGAGAAGACTTAATTCCTCGATACGTTAAAAATAATAATTTGAAAAATTAACATAAGAATTAAATGTTCAGAATATTTTGTATTAATATGAATGCAAAATTTGTTTAATAAGAAGCAAGTTATTAATACAGTCATTTCTGCCTTTCTTCAGAATAACCACATTTAGTTGTCATTGAAATAAATGCACCTTGCCAAGTTGAAGTCCAAAGGTGACTCAAAGCTTTTCTGCAGTTTCTGGAAACAATGTGTATAAGGAGGAAAATTAGTCCCTTTCCATACTTATTCTGTTTTCTTTAAAAAAAAATAAATACAAAAATATTATGATAATACACTTTTATCTTTCTCCTACATCTTTATACATTTCCTTTGTCTCAGACAGAAAACAGACTTTGCAGGTTGTGTCTGGGAGAAGTTACTTGTAACTAGATAGTATTTCTATTTTATTTCTAATATAATTGTCATATTGGCTACATTATATTATTAGCCTTGTTTGGTGTTTGATCCTCATTGCCACACAGGTGAAAGTAAGAATTTCCAGTGAAATTCTTACATCCAGTAAAATCCTAATAATTCAGAATATATATAAATAATTTAGGATATATATAAATAATTTGTGGAAGCATCTTTCCAATATAACCTCATTCTTTCTCATGTATCATAAATGGGAAATAAGTGCAAATAAAAAGACTACATTCCTCAGTATAGTCATTACATATTGAAGTCACATACTACCCCATATTCTGTATTATTTCAAATCCACATACTGTTGTAGGTTCTATGGGCCATACCTTTCAGCTCTTATGCAAAAAAGTAGGAGTAGTCCTCATGCCCGCATAGTTCCACTGATTTCAACTGGGCTACCAGTGTGATTAAGGACTTTTCTCATAAGGGTTGCAAGACCAGGTATTCAGATGTCCTGAGTTGGTCTTGGAAGGTAGATGTTTATGAGAGTAAAGGGGAGAAAAAATAACACAAAATAGGAAAAGAATGGCTGAGTAGGGCATATAGGTAGATAATAGATGTTCACAATAGGAGACAAGGGAGCCAGATCCCCAGCTAATGTAATAAACTATCAGAGCTCCATTGACTTAAATGGTAGTATGCTAGTTTACCCCAGCTGAGGAGGTGGCCCAAGAATCTTTTTTTAAAGTGAACTCTTTTAGTAATTGAAAGAACAGTATCTTTAGGACATTTATTCTACGGAGAATGCTCTTAATATTCTCACTCTATATCAGACACTGAACTAGCTCAAGATATTTTACTATAATTTCCTTGAGAGAAGTTGTGTAAGCAGATATGTCACACAAACACTGAAGCTATAATATCTTCGTTAGATAAATGCCGCCATGACAGACTAAATGAATGGTGTCTTGGCATAATGTTGCCAAAGTAATCTATCAGGATGCTCTTCTGACATACCTGACGAATGTTATAGTAGTACTCATAGATGCCGGAACTAAGGGTGCTGGGGGTGCTGCTGCATCCCTGGCTTGAAGTGGTTTCTGTCATATATAGGGATTTACGATTCAATGGCTCTCAGCACCCCCACTATAAAAATTGCTCCAGCACCCCTGGTAGTACTTAGTTTGAAAATGCTATTTAAATGCTATATGTTTGAAGCACTTTACACAGATGGGTATTATTATCATCCCCATATCACAAATGGGTAAACTAAGGCTGTAAGAAATTAAATATTTTAAAACTTTTACTTCTGGACTCTATCCACTGGTTGGTGGAGAGAGCCAGTCATGGTTGTTGGCATTTATGTTTTGTGATAGGACCTATAACCCAGTGAGCTATTTTGGGACTTAGAAGCGGCATTATAGTAGTCCCTCAATCCCAAACATTCAGAAAGAATAGTCACCTCATTAAATGACCTGGGGCCAGGTGTGAGAAGAGGCTGAAATCTGGCTGACCTGACTGCCTGCATGCGGGTCCGGGGCACTGAACTGTGTTGCTGTGTGGAAGCACTATTCCTGGAGGAATTCTGTGCCACTACACATGTTGAGAATTTATGTCCCCTGCAGATTTCTTTGCTTCCCTGCAGAAAAAATGACTTTCTGACAGGGAAGTAAAGGGAAGTCACAAGAGCAGTCATGCATTCCTCCCCAGCAATATGTTTTAGGTGCTTAGGGCAGACGCAGAGAGGTAAATTATTGTGAGGCAGAGGGTGGGACTGGGGAAAACCTGGTTGGTGGCTCCTACCCTGTGCTGGGCTCAGCTGCTCGTTCCAGCTGGGTTAGGGAGACAGGACTTCCTCTTCCCCTGCACTGCATCCAGGGCTGGGTCAGACCCACCCCCAGATTTCTCCCTCAGCCGCAGGAAGCTCTGCGAACTCCCCTCCCTCAACTTCCTGCACCCATTGCTCCTCGGCTGCAGGGGGTAAAGATTCCTGTATAGGGAAATGCTCCCCCATCCGCCTAAGCTCCATGGATCCAGACCCCCTCTTACCCAGACCCTCCTGCAGAGCCTCAGAACCCTCCTGCACCCCAATGAGCCCCACTCCCCCTGCACCTGGACCACCCCAATGAGCCACCCACACCAGGATCTGCACCCCACCAAGCCTCAACCAGCTGCACCTGGATCCCCATCCCACAGAGCCCTACTCCCCCACATCTTTATTCCCTGCTGAGCCCCACCCCACCCAGACCCCCCTGCCAAGCTCTATCCCCCACAGACCCCCTTGCTGAGCCACAACCACCTTCATCTGGACTCCCCTGCATAGAATCATAGAATGTCAGGGTTGGAAGGGACCTCAGGAGGTCATCCAGTCCAACCCCCTGCTCAAAGCAGGACCAATCCCCAAATAAATCATCCCAGCCAGTCCAATTACCGTTGTATCCAGATCATCCCAACAAGCCCGTGCACCCAGATCCTCCACTGAGTCACCTGCACCCAGATTGCCCCACACAAAACCCACAACCTACACCTGGATCCCCACACACTAAGCCCCTCCACACTTGCATCCTGCTTTGCTGAGGCTGCCTGCCCGCACCTGGCACAGAGGGGCAGCGCCCTGGGGTGTTTCTGGGGCAGGCCTGGTCAGGGTTGGGTTCAGCCTCACCATTGAGTCCTTGGGGGGGGGGGGGGGGGGGGCTGCACAGTGATCACCCATCTCTGTGCAGCCAGTTGTTAAGGAAAAGTTAGCACATGTGACTCCATTTTGGTTTGGGGCCCACCATTGTCTAAAAGCAAGCACATCATGCACCAGAAGGAGTGTTCCTTAGATACTGCATTCCTGTGAAAATCCTCCTCCTTGTCTCCAGCCTGCCTTGACTCCCGGTATCTGTTCTTTGTCTGTTCCTAACTCCCTATCTCCTGGCCTTTGACGTGAGGCCTCCCATCCTGATAATAAAAGTTACTGATGCATTGCTTTAGGACCATGCTGTGTAATTAACATACTAGTTTAGCAGGAGGGATAGGTGGTAGGTAAGAAAAGGGTTTTTTTTATTGGCTAAGGTTTCCGATGCACGAGGGCAACATGCTTTGCTAAAAAGTATATAACCTTTGTATAATCTGTATTCGGGGTCCCCTCCTGGCTAGCAGGGGGGCACCACGCTCGAGGGTAATAAACCTGGTGTTTTTGGGAACTCTGCAGTTGTGGACTTTGTTTATGTGCCTCAGCCTAGATTCGAACTGTGCATGACCTATCAGGTATAATTCGCAGCAGTTGTGTGTGTGTCCTATCAGGTATAATTCGTAACATAGTGGCCTATGCACCCCAATGCGATGCTGGAGCCCTCCACATTTATTTGATAAATAAAATTTTGCAGAATTTTAAAATATTGTGCACAGAATTTTTATTTTTTTAGTGCGGAAGTAAAGCACTGAGAACTGCTGACTTCCTCGGTCTGTTTGCTAGTGTTAAGGACACATTTGCTTTCGGCCATTATTACTGTATTATCAACTGCTGCTCCTGATGGGGGATCAGTCAAGTGGCAACAGTTTCCCACAACGTCCTTAATAAATCTTGGTTTCCTTTTGAGATTTTTTTCGAGGAAAACGGTGCTCTGCGGGCCGGAGCTGGCCCACACCCGCGCACGGGGTTGTGACTTGCTTTTTCCTCCAGCCCTGTTCTGGGTAGCGCGCGGCTGGGGGTGAGCAGGAAGGGCGGGCCCCTCCCCCGCTGGGGCGACGCGCCCGGGACGCTGGCGAGGACCGGGACGCGGCGCCGGAATCACCGAGAGCGGGCGGAACGGGACGCTCGGGAGCGAGGCACCGAGCCGGGCTCTTTTCCCGGCGGACCGGACGCCCAGTTCCGGCTTTTGCAGAGGTGCCCCCCTCCCCCGCGCCACGCACGGGTCGCCGTTGCCTGCCTGCGCCGCTCGCTCGGCGGACGCGCCATGGTGAGTGCGGGGGTGTCGCCTGTTGCGCTGCCGGGCCCCAGCTCAGCGGGGGGGGCGCGCAGAGCGGCCGGGGTGAGCAGCGGGGTCTGTGCGAGGCACCAGCACCCGCGCCGGGGCGACACCAGGGTCCGTGGCGCTCGGCCCCTGCGGGGGAACCAGCACGTGCGGAGCCACGTGCACAAACATCGAAGCCCAACACGTCCGCGCTCGCCGCAGAACCGCGGTGCCTCGCCGCCTGTCCGGGGAGCGAGCGAGGAGCTTCCCCGTGGGCAGGTGCCTTCCCCAGCGCCCGCGTCACGGGCCCCTCTGCCTACCTCTAACGCGGGCTCAAGCCCGTGCTGGAGGCAGGGAGGAGCCGTGGGGCTGCTGGCAGGTTACATTGGAGCGGGGGCGTTGGGGTGTCTGGAAGGGTCGTTCGTTGCCTCTGTGTGTCAGGGTCCTCCACCTGGTGCCCTGCACCAATCTACTTTCCCTTACGGTTACTCTGCGCTTTGAAGTCAGTCAAGCCTGGGAACTCCGCAAAGAATTCACTGAAGGGATCCCGCCGCTCCCCTGCGGCCAGACAGTCCTTCATTACCCGCTGTTCGCTCCACCTGCCTTACCCGGCACACCCACTCTTAACCTTCCCCGCTGCAATTTGAAAATATATATACAAACAAAGACCAAAATAACAAGTAATCAGGAGATCCTAACATGCTGCCCTTGCTACGCCTCTTTTCAATCGATTCATTTCCAGCATATTAAAATACCAAAATATAGACTTGTTTAGCTCAATATGAAGACTATATAGATGAGATTTTTTTCAAAATCAGGTGGGGGTGTTGGACATATAATCCCTACTGATTTCTAATAGAAATTAAATATCCAAGTTGCTTAGATAGGGTTGGGAGTCTGTTGCTACACCATATTATTAAAAGTACAAACTTGCAAAGTTTGTGTTTAATATACAAAGCTGTGCAATGCATACATTTCGTAATAGATAATTTATTTCAGCTGTATTCATAAAAATATTGTTTTACCTCAACATACTACAGGATAAGAGAACTAATAAATCTATAGCATAACTTGGTATACCCTGGGACTATATTCTTTTCAAAATCTTTACTCCTTTAATAACAATTAGAAATACTGTTGCATATATATTTTTATTACAAAAAAAGGAGTAAGGTTTAGGTGTAAGTCTTACTTTCTATTCTGCTGAGTTTTTCTACATGCCTAATGTAAGCAGTCCAAATGGTTTAAGTCATAGAATCATAGGATTGGAAGGGACCTTGAGAGGTCATCTAGTCCAGTCCCCTACACTCAAGGCAGGACAAAGTATTATCTTGACCATTCCTGAGAGGTGTTTGTCCAACCTGCCCTTAAAAATCCCCAATAATGGAGATTCCACAACCTCCCTAGGCAATATATTCCAGTGCTTAACCACCCTGATAGGAAGTTTTTCCTAATGTCCAACTTAAACCTCCCTTGCTGCAATTTAAACCCATTGCTTCTTTAAGCCCTATCCTCAGAGGTTAAGAAAAACAATTTTTCTTCCTTCTCCTTGTAACAATCTTTTACATACTTTAAAACTGTTATCATCTCCCTTCTCAATCTTCTATTTTCTAGACTAAACAAACCCTATTTTTTCAGTCTTCCCTCATAGGTCATGTTTTCTAGGTCTTTAATAATTTTTGTCATTCTTCTCTGGACTCTCTCCAGTTTGTTCACATCTTTCCTAAAATGTGGCGTCCAGAACTGGACACAATACTCAGGCTGAGTCCTAATCAGCGGGGAGTCGAGTGGAAGAATTGCTTCTTGCCTTGCTTATAACACTCCTTTAATATATCCCAGAATGACGTTCGCTTTTTTTTGCAACAGTGTTAGCTTGTGGTCCACTCTGACCCCCAGATACTTTTTCACAGTACTCTTTCCTAGGCAGCCATTTCCCATTTTGTATGTGTACAACTGGTTGTTCCTTAAATGGAGTACTTTGCATTTGTCCTTATTGAATTTCATCCTATTGACTTCAGACCATTTCTCCAGTTTGTTCAGATCATTTTGAATTTTAATCCTATCCTCCAAAGCACTTGCAACCCCTCCCAGCTTGGTATTGTCTTCACCCTTTGTAAGTGTAGTCTGTATGTCATTATCTAAACCACTGATGAAGGTATAGAGCAGAACTGGACCCAGAACTGATCCCTACGGGACCCCACTCGTTACGCCCTTACAGCGTGACTGTGAACCACTGATAACTACACTCTGGGAATGGATTTCCAATCAGTTTTGCACCCACCTTATAGTAACTCCATCTAGGTTGCATTTCCCTAGTTTGTTTGTGAGAAGTTCCTGTGAGACAGTATCAAAAGCTTTACTAAAGTCAAGATAATAATCTATTTTGTTTATATGCTTATGGGGAATTCCTCTAAAATAGGTATTTTAGCTTTCAAGGCCAAATATTCAAAATAGCCTTATAGCCCGCCCCCAGAGTTGTACCTGCAGTTTGGCATGTGCAAATTCAGCAGGTGTATTTGATTTTCCTACTGTAAGTGTGGGGACTAGGGAAACTAGTGTAATAAAATTATACATTGTCATATTTAATGGTGTCCACTGACATACATTCCAATTTGCAAACTTTTCTTTCTCCACTTAAAAAAAAATTTAGTAATTCTTGATTCTAGCCGTGAATAAAATCTGCTGTTGTACAGCAGAGCGTACTTTAAAAACTCTTCCATTAATTGCAGGTTCTTTAACCAGGCCATTTTTTAAGCTGTTCTATCATCAGAAAAGGCAATTTAAAACATGTTGCAGAAGTTGGAATAGGATCAGTGTTCTGTAAATGCTCAGGTAGTAAATTGGTTCTTTCCTTTTCTACGTTAAATCAACAGGACAGAAAATCATTCTGTTATAGAGACTATAAACAAACAAAAGTTAAATGAACATAACAAACAGGATTGCAGCTAGAGGTCTTCTCTATCTGTAGAAGACGCATACCAAACAGGGAGAATGAAAAAATAACAAGTGGTAGTAAATATGTTAACTGCTTCTGAA
This sequence comes from Lepidochelys kempii, assembly GCF_965140285.1. Lineage (NCBI taxonomy): Eukaryota > Metazoa > Chordata > Testudines > Cheloniidae > Lepidochelys > Lepidochelys kempii. The sequence goes on from NC_136383.1 coordinate 65,168,569, forward strand.
TCAGTCCATTTCAAGGAGTATCTGCAGGGCAAGGAGTATCTGTCTGGATGAATTAGTTAAGATAAATAGATATGAAAGCGTTTGGTGAAAGTTTTTAATTTGTACTTTCTGCATTGTTGATCAAGGTACAGCAACTGAAACGTATCTGTTTTTCTGGACACTTTTGGCTCAAGTTTTGAGCAAGTAGTCTGCTTGTATGTGTATTGCTGTTTCACAGTTGTATTTCAGTGTGTTTCTGAACTGGATGGGCAAATGAGTCTAGGATTGTTAGCAATGACTTGACGAGAGCAATTATCTATGTTTTTCTAGACTTCCCACCACTATTCTGTTTAGAAACTGCAATCCTAAACTGAAAAATTTCTGTTCCAGTCTTGTGGGTAGAAGGCTGTGCCAAATTGCATCACATTTTTGTGATGTGGACTAGAATAAGGCCATCAAACTGCAATTCCATTTCAAAGCCAGAAAAACTTTTTGTTTCAGATTTTGAAAATAGATATTAAAAATGAGTTCAGCACCATGGGTTCTGGTCATCTCTTGGTTTTAAACATTTAATTTCTCCTATGTTTTATCTTCTTGGCCCTTACGCAGCAGGGTGACTTAGGACAGAAGCATGCAAGTGTGTAGTTGATCACCTGATGCTAATGTCACTTGTGTGGTAGCAGGGGGTGTTGAAGCCCTCAAGCTAGATTTGGAATGCATATACAGCAGTTCATTAGTACAGATTCTGCCTGATCCACGTTGTGATGCCCCCAACAATGGAAACTACAGAGCTTCCTATTTATGTTTGTTTTTCTGTGATGTTACAAAACAAGTTCATGTTGCAGTATGTTTTTAAGTGCCCTGTATATATGTAATCAAATAGAATACAATATAACTTGCTCTTTGGCCAGGAGTAAGTTATTATGGCACAGTGGTGTGCGTAAGATTCAAGAGGAAAATTCCTTGCCGCTTATGGCATGATTTAAAAAAAAAACAAAACAAAAAAAGCTGCCTTGTTTATGTTGCTGTTGCTTCCAGTTTGGCATGAAATTGGGCTGAAGTCACATGAGCAACAATAGTTGGCTATTAATACCTTCTTTAAATTAGTGGAGCTTCAGGGTGTGTTCTCAAGAAGTGCTAGAGGAAGCAGTGTATGCAAATTTAAATCATCACAGTAATAAACTTGTGAACACTAGTGCAGGATCACTACTTTATGACCAAGCTTACTCTTGTTTTCTTTCTTCCCTATATATTCCTCAATATCACAGTCCTTAGTAGTCTTTCCATTAATTTTTTGGGGCAACCTTCAAACTTCATAACAAAAAAACCAACAACAAAAAATTGAGAACTGAGAAATGGAGTGGTGTGGGGATGAGGCTTGCGATGTATTCCTTTTCAAAAAGAGCCCCTTCCTGTTACCCGAATGTTTAAGATGTTTTTCTTTAGAACATATACAAATGCACTTGAGTCACTGACACTGCAGAAAGCTATAACTTTATCTCTATTTGTAAAAGTCCTTTAGTACAGAAGTGACCAAGATGGAGCATTGTATTTTGACAGGTTTCAGAGTAACAGCCGTGTTAGTCTGTATTCGCAAAAAGAAAAGAAAAAATGACATGTAGTCTCTGTGGGTGGCAGCTGCAATCTGGTTCCTTCTGTGCAAGTTAAATGGGTTCCTGATAAGGGTTGAAATGGAGCCGTCAGTTGGGCAAAGTTTAAATTAGGGTATACTGGAAATTGCATCCTTGTTAGGAGAGGTAATTTAAAGTTTCCTCACCACTGAGCTCTGTAAGAAGGAAGGTATTTTCTGTTTGTAGAAGAGTAGCAGCCTGTAACAAATTTTATCTTTTTTTAGTTCAGAGTTGATGTGTGTTATAACTGCATGCTTGCTTCAGCCATCAGTTTGTATGCCTGATTTTCATATTGCATGTGCTGTGTTGGAATCTGAACTCGGGAGTCTGCATTTTATTATTCTCAGTAACACAAGGAGTAACAAGAATATAACTTATACAAGCCCACCTAAACCCACTGTATGAATTTTGGACCTTCTGAGGTGTCAATGCATGCTCTTTCAAAGAGAGTCACTCAAGATAAGGTGCTGCTGGCTTCCCTTTGAGCAGTCTTTTACTCTGGTTGCAGTAGCTTATGAGACACTTTGTGAAGGAAACTGAAAAGTGTCTCATTTTATTCCTTGTTGTGTTTCATTTCAGCCAAAAGTACCAAAGGGCAGAGGAGGAGGGCAAGAGAAAAAAGTCATCCATCCTTACAGCAGAAAGGCTGCTCAGCTTACGAGAGAAGCACACAAACAGGAAAAAAAGGAAAAGTGAGTTAATTTTTACTGATGTTATTCAATGTGGGGGAAAGGGAGACTAATTCTGTGTTTTTTAAAAGTATTATTTTGAGTCTGAATTTCAGGAAAGTGGGGAACACGAAATTTGGAACCTTTTTTGGTAAGTGGTTAAAACTAGGAGTAATTAATAAGATGAATTTAAAACAAAGATAATTAGGCTGAATATTAGGCATTATTTCCTAATAGTGAGACTGTTAGTGTGTAGAATAACATTGCTTGGAAGCTGATAGAAGCTTCAGCACAGGAATAATGTAAAATTAAATTAGACAACCTGATTTATTAGAAAGTCAAGGTACCGAATCATAGGAATGTAGGATTGGAGGGGACCTGAAGAGATCATCTAGTCAATGCCCTTGCACAGAGACAGGATTAAGTAAACAGGATTAACTAAAATGTAAGATCATTGCATAAAACTTGAACGTAATGCCAAATTCTGCCAGATTATTTTCAGAACTTTTACTTACACTATCAATCTATTTACCAAAGTACTTTTTAAAATGAGTCTGATTAACACGTGACTGGTAATTGACATGGAGCTTTTCACCTGGTTTGAATCTACTACAAGTTGACATTGACAATAAGTTTGGTTCAGATTCTGTTTCTTACTACAAGTGTCCAGATGACAGAAAACGCCAAGATAGCTGGCATATTTTGTAGCCTTGCAAAAGGAGGGAAAGACTGAATGAGAATAGAGCCTGAATAATTCATCTCTAGAGGTGGTCCCTGCATCTTTTATCCTGCTGTTTTATGAGATCTTCCCCCACCCCCCTTCTGTGGGGCTAGCCAAGGGCACTGTGGTGAGAGGGATAGAGTTTGCCTAGTGCAGGCAGGGTAGAACATTTGGTGAAGAATTCTGATTGTCCCTACTGCTGAAACTCCTTTGTGCCATGGTAATCTGATCTCCTGGCATAACAGCCTCTCTCTTCTGGGAACAAATCTTTTCCTCAAGCTGGGAACTTTTTTTTAGGGTTGCTTCGTGCTTTGGAGGTCTGCTTGTTGGCATTTTAAATGCCAATATATATTCTTAGAACAGCTCTGGGAGATTCTCTGCTACTGCACATTTTATCTATTAAATGTATGATTAGAGATGACCAGGACAGTTAATCTGGCTTTTCACGAACTACTATATTTAAATGTTATTAGGGTTATGAGACAATAGTAACCAACCAGGAAAATTAAACTTCAATGTAAAAAAGAGTGGACTCACCGCTGCAGCGCCTTCTGGCAGCTCTCTCCCCATCTGGCACCCCAACAGCCACACTAGTCCTCCAGTGGTCCACGTCTTCCCATGACTCTGCCCTTCAGGCAGGTCACACTTTAACTCCATCTCTTCCAGGATATTAGAGTCCAAAAGACAAATGAATATTACAAACTCAAATCCAGGGTAATCTGAGAAGTTCCAATGCAATGGAATGGGTTACCTAGGGAAGTGGTGGAATCTCCATCCTTAGAGGCTTTTAAGGCCCGGTTTGACAGAGCCTTGGCTGGGATGATTTAGTTGGTGTTGGTCCTGCTTTGAGCAGGGGATTTGACTAGATCACCTCCTGAGGTCTCTTCCAACCACTGTTCCCTCTAAGCTGTGCACGTGTGTGTATAAACCCCTTGCAAATGGAAAAACACCGCACGCACAAAAATTTGCACAGAAGAAATTTTTTGCGCACACGGCCTGTCAAAAATTAGAGCGAACATTGCTTCTAACCCTAATATTCTATGATTCTGTGATTCTAAGTCTTTGACAGAGTCACACCCCACCCTGCCCAGGATTTCTCTTCATGCAACCAGTCCTTTTAATTAGTCTTTCTGGGCTGGTTGTCCCATCTGCTTGGAGGTTCATCCATGCAGTAAGCTCTCTCAGACTCTTGCTTGAAACAAGGCTTCCCTTACCAAGAGGAGTAGAGCGCTGCTCTCTTTCCTTGTCAACCCCAAACTGAGCTGGGCCACCTCCTTTTAATTCCCCTCCTCTCTCCTGACATCTGCTACAGGTATAGAGGTGCAGGGCCAATTGGGACTACAGACCCTCATCAATCCCCTCCTTGCCAGCATGGGGCCTGTCTGCCCCATCACAGGCTGTAAGTGATGGTAATAAATAGAGTAACAATAACCAGAATATGACTACATACTACCCTTGGGTTTAATTTGGTTTTGTTTCCAGAGTATGTGCTTTAAGTGTTACGGAAACCACGCTTCTTGTGGAACCACGCGCAGAAGTAGGGTTTTATGGCTGAGTTAAGGATATTTGTGGAATTCTGACTATGAATTTCCTTTCTTTCCAATATTTGTGTTTAAGAACTATGGTGTTCTAACCATGATTTGAATTAATGGTATATGTGTAGGTTAGGGTTTTTTAAAAACTAATTTAGGAGCAAGACAATTGAAATAAATAATTGTAAAATATTTGAAAACTAGTATTCTATTGTGCAGGTTTAAGTGAAACTCCCACTTCAATAAAATGCCACTCTTTAAAAAATAGCTTATTGCGGTTTATTTAACTGAGTCTCCTGAATTTGTGCTGCTGTCTTCTGCCTGTGCTTCCTTATTGTGTCTGCTTCTTCCTTTCTTGCTCATGTCAGCCAGCTCTCCTCAGCCTAGTACTTCTCGTTTTCCCCCTGTAGCAGTGAGTGCCATAAGCCCGCATATGGTATGGGCTAGTCTAGACTAGAAGCACTACCGCAGCACAGCTGCAGTGCGTCTGGTGAGGGCGCTCTATGCTGTTGGGAGAGAGCTCTCCTGTCAGTATAATCACTGCACCTGCACAAGCGGCGGTAGCTATGTCAGCGGGAGAAGCTCTCCCACCGACATTGCACTATCCACACTGGCACTTAGGTCAGTGTAACTTGCATTGCTCGGAGGGTGGGGTGTGCGTGTGGCTTAGTCACACCCTTCTGACTGACAGAAGTTATGCTGACATAAGTGGTAGTGTGTACAAGCTCTGTGTAGAGAGAACAGATGTGAAATGAGAAGTGGCTGAAATCCTAGAGACTGGAACTCATGGATCTTCATAGCTGTCTTAGCATTTTTAAATAGATAAAATATATGTTCCACGCTTTTAAAAAATTGTCAGGTATCTTCGTTCTAGGGCTTAATTAATGTTTATGTAAAACCAAAGGCCCAACTAATAATATCGGTTTGGAAATGGAAATCTTCAAATAGAGGTGCCGGTGCAGTGTATATAGATGCAACTAAAATTATACTTGTCTCTTATGCCTGCCAACCAAGGATTTCACTGTACTTTGCAAACATCAATTAAGTATGCAGTGGAGAAAGTAACAAATACTAGAAAAGTAAAAATGCTGTAGAATGACCGCGAGTGAACTGTAAGTAATGCACAAGACTGCCACTGCCATCAGTATCAGATTGAGACTGCATTATGATCTTAGACCTACTTTGCCCAGTCTGAGGCTTGTCTACAGAGGAAAATTATCCTGGTATAAATTAAGGTGTGAATTTAAACTGATATGATTATACCAGTATAATCTGGTATAGACACTCTGATTTGGTATGTGTGCTCCTTCTTTCAGTTTAGCTATTGTTGTTTGGGAACAGGTTTAAACTAAACCAAGAAAAGACACTTTTATATTGGGAGTAAATAGGGAGGGTTGTATAGTATTACCAGTAAACCTTTGTCCTGTCAACAAAGCCTTAGGCACCTGTTAAAGGTTACATGAGCATATCTGTGCTGCACCTGATATAGGAAACCCTGCCACATGTGTCAGAATGCAGGAGACAAACCAGCAATTTATCTGCCTGACACCTTTCATATTGCAATAATGAGAGGTCATTGTAGCCCTCCAAGCACAGGAATACCTTCTACAGCTAGCAGAGGAAGATGTAGCAATAGACTGACCTAATTAGACTATAATATAATTCAACAAACCAGACAACAGTACTTGCCGACGCTTGTTCCCAAGGCAACAAACACTGGTAAGTATTATCTGGCTGATGTGCTGAAGTGACTACAGTGCACAAAAATGTCTTAGAGAAGTTTTATGAAGTGCTTCTGTCTCCTGACACTATGCAGTTTGGGAGAATCTGCACTCACTAAAGTGTCTTTGAGGCTCTCTGTATTATAGTGCAGGCAGAATGCCTTTGAATCCCAATTCTGTAGTGATGGACCCTTCTATTGTGAGTGGGTCCTCCAGGCAGTGAGACCTGGAACCAGAATAATGCTAGAAGTCAGTGGTTCTCAACCTCTACAGATCACTGTACCCTTTTCAGGAGTCTGATTTGTCAGATCTGGAGCACCCACAGAATTGGCACCTATGACATGCACCCTCTTCTCTCCCCTATGTTTTATTAAAAATAACATGCCTCTGGTATGTACTGCCAAAAATACTTTTCTTACTCTCTATATAGACCTTTAGGGTCTTGGGCAGCTTTGCAGTTCTACTGAATAATTCTAAAGCTATTTTAGCTTGATAGCGACTATTCATGTCACTGTTGCCAGGGAATTATTGCATTTGTCTGCACTGTAGAGCAGGGGTGGCCAAATTGTGGCTCATGAGCCACAGGCGGTTCTCAACCTATTTACCATTGCGGGCTGCATATGCAGCTCTCTGTGTGTTACACGGGCCACGTCCACACACTATCTACCAAAAAAGGCTTAGTATTTAACAATACGATTCAGCCCGATATAATACCTTTCATTTCAACACTGGCAAATGTCTACCAAGAGTATTTTAAATGAGCAAAATAAGTGAAAACATTAACTCTTAAAATTAATTAATTTGGGTGTCATGGCATGGTGTATTGCCACCCTAGATTCTAAACTGCTGCTGGCGGCACGGCTGGGCTGAGCACCCGGAGCCTGCCTGCAAAGCTCAGGAGCCCTGCCTGGTGTGGAGTGCCCCCCAAGACAGGGACTGCTCCTCATGCACCCAGACCCTCCATCCAGGGACTGCCCCCCACCCCTCCCAGCCAGAGAATGCTCCTCTATCACCCAATCCCCTGAGACTATCCCCCCCAGCATCAAGACCCTCCCCCTCAATACTGGGCTGGGACACGTGCCTGCGATGCAGAGACAGGGTGCCCTGTCCAGGGCAGAACTGACGCCCTTCTTCCCCAGGGACTGCCACCTCCGGAATCCAGTCCCCCACCCAGGAATGGCCCCCATGCACTCATTCCCCCACCTAGGGACTACCTCCCAGCAACTGCCTTCAGCACCCAGTCCCCCAGCACTCAACCCTTTCATCTCCGGACTGTACCTTGGTCTCTATCCCCCATTCAGGGACTGCCACCAGTCCTCCCCACATAGTCTGTCCCCTATGCATTGGCTGCAACCCAGCCCTCTGCACTCTCTCCCCAGTCCCCTGAACTGCCTTCCCTGTGGCCCTAGGTCAGTGGTTTTCAAACTGCGGGTTGTGACCCAGCACTGGGTCGTGGCGGCTCTGGTCAGCACCGCTGACCGGGCCATGAAAAGTCCTGTCGATGGTGCTGGCCAGCTAAGGCAGGCTAGTCCCTACCTGTTCTGACACTACACTGTGCCCTGAAGCAGCCAGCATCAGGTCTGGCTCCTAGGCGGGGGGTGGTGGTGGTGACCGACTGAGGCTCCTCATGCTGCCTCTGCCCCAAGCACCGGCTCTGCACTCCCATTGGCCGGGAACTGGCCAACAGGAGCTGGGGGTGGTGGTGCCTGCAGTCGAGAGCCGTGCAGAGCTGCTTGCACACCTCTGCCTAGGAGCTGGACCTGCTGCTGGCTGCTTCCAGGGCGCAGCTCGGTCTGCGGTGCCAGGACAGGCAGGAAGCCTGCTTTAGCACCCCCGCTGACTGGGAGCCACTTGAGGTAAGCCCCTGCCCCAATCCCCTGCCTCAGTGCTGAGCCCCCCCAAATCCCAAGCCCCTTCCTGCACCCCATAGCCTCATCCCTCACCCCAGCCCAGAGCTTCGCAAACGTAGTTGGGTATGGGTGGGGTATGGGTTGGGGGGGAACAGCAGCTGTTTAACAGCCTGAAACAGGAAGCGAAGGAAAATTTATCCACTCAACTGTAGTTTTTAAGGTAGGATCAAAGAACCCAGCTTAACCTTTGGAGCCAGGGATGGAATTTATAGGAGAGAAAAAACCTCTTGACATGGAATCTGAGACATAAACATGGAACTTGCAGAGTAGAACCAAAGTTTAGTCTCAATTTTCAGAGTAGAATCTCAGTTTCATCTCTTCGCCATCCACCATATGCTGTCTGTCTTTTTGTTCTGAGTTTGTACAGCGCTTAGCACAATTGGGTCCTGGTCCATGTCTAGGGCTCATAGGTATGACAATAGTACAAATTAATAATAATATTGGGTAATACCCATATTGCAAACAAAAAAAAGCCATCACCTTTACCGCTGCTTTTCAGTCTCCCCCCTTGCAGGGTCCCAAAGCCCAGGCTGGAACCCGAGCCCGAATGTCTACACTGCAGTTAAACAACCACAGATAGCCCAAGCCCTGTGAACCTAAGTCAGCTGACACATGCAGCTGCAGGTGTTTAACAGCAGTGTAGACATACCTTAAGACACGAGGAGGGGACTGTTGGAGTGGCTAACTTGTGTGCATTTTTATCAGACTGCAGCCTGTTGTGATGGGCAACTGTTTCTCATTCCCACAAGCTCTCACTTGTGAAGTTCCTCATGGCTCAATCCTGCATTCAGAATGGTGGACCAGTTTGAGAAAGCTGCTAGTTTTGTGGATAAAAGCTCCTTTGTTGTCACTGCAACAACTTCCACAAGCCCTAATGTTCACTGGAAGAATTCCTTGTGTTAAGCTATTGACTTGAACATGCTACTTTAATTTCTAGAAGTCCCCTCATCCCTCCCCTGTTAGTGATTTCACAAAATGAAAGTGATATCCTTCCAGGAGTTTAATATTTTCTCATTTGGGATCTACATGGCTTTAACCTCTACCCACTCCAATCTCCTCTTGCAGAGTACAGTGCCAATCATGTAAATAACGTGTTCTATGCTAACTTTTTTCATGAAAATCTGTTAATGTGAAGAGTTTCTATGAATGCACACACATAAATAATGCCTGTGTGCATTCAAGCACTCACCTGCCCACCCCTGAAAAAAAGAAACAACAAAAATTTTTAGTGGTTTTTGGATAGTAACCTACTACCAACTAACATGTACCTCATATGCAGCATTTACAGGCAGGGTGAAACTATATAGCTTACACTTTTAGTTAGGCTGCTTGTCTGTCTGACGTCCCAATTTTCTCCATGGCAACACTTCGTAGACATGCACTATTGTCTGTATGTGTTATCATGTAAGGTATGGCAAACACTGAAGATGACTAAATAAAAATGCAAAGCTTCTGTTATAACTAATATGTAAAATAATGGGCTGACTTGTATTATTAAAAATATTTGAAGCACACAATTTTGTTTTGTAAAAACTGTATCATCTGCCCATGCTATTTCCTTTGTCCTCTCCTTTCATTGGTGTCTTTTTTTCATGCTGTTACCTACAGATGGAATGAGATTGTTTTTTCTGTGCTCTCCTCCTTCAAAATCCTCCCCCTTTGCTTTGCTTCTCACCACGTGCTTCCAATTCTGTGCACTGCACTCCTTCCCTCTTTTCCTACAGCAGTCTCTATTTCAAACATTAGGTACAACTCACATTTTAATTTGTTTTAATATTAAATCCTTCCTTTACATTTTCTGTGCTCATCACATTCCAGATTTGTCTAATTTAAAGTCTGCTCATCCTGCAAATCCTACACTCAGATGAATTCCATTGACTCATTTTTCTTTAAGCATTTTCATCTTTTAGCTGGCATTTATAAAATTGCTCTTACTTGTGAAATATTTAAAGAAATAAAAATAACTTCAACTTCTCCTACCCCCTGCTAAACTAATTTATTTAGATTTAGACTCTACTACACAAAAAGAGTGTCCATCCCAGGTAGAGGATGCCCTAGGCATTTTGGGGCAGATCCTCAGCTCGTGTTAATTGTCATTCGCACTACTGAAGTCAGTGTCACTATAAGTTTATACCAGCTGAGGATCTGCTCCTTTATTTTGTATATTTTAATCAGACTCTTCTCCCATGTATAACTTTTGGAGAGTCTCCATCACACGGAGTAATACTGTTTTTAAAAGACCTAATAAAGCTTTAACGTTGCTGTGTTAATCTGCCATTATTATAATGGTTTTTTCTGTGCCGAAGTAACAATAATTAGAACACTTCTGTATATTTTAACCTGTCTTGCTGGAAACAAAATTAGGACTGATGTGGGTCATTGCTGGGGATTGGACTGAGCTCTCCAGGGGTAAAATCATGAATCTCTACTACTGTACTTGAGCAGCTCCTTTGGGTAGTAGCTCTAGGCGACTTGAATCTTTTGTAAACCAGCCACTAGAGTGGGGTATTTAACAAATACTGAACAACAGGTTATATATGCCTCCTTCAGCATTGATGAGGTTTCAGTATATAACCCATAATTCAAAGAGAGTGAGAAAGAGAAAAACTCTTTGGGAACAGATGAAGAAAATCTTAGTGTAAAAGCCATTGGCTGGCTTTGTGACGATATCAGAACACTTATTTATATCTACTTGTCACAATAAAATGTTATATTGTAGGGTCCAATAAATATCAAGAGGTCTTTTTACTCTGCCTTCACCTCCCTTCCACCATTTCTTTAAACAACGCAGTAGCGAAATGTTGGAAATAGTTTACTAAAATCTGAATTAACTGGTTGCCCTGGAGCTCTCACATAAAAAGGGAAATCAGAAGTTGTGACATTGGCAGGTTTTAGAAGTGGAATTGTGCTACAACATGTTTTCACCCAGCTTTTCCATTGATTTTTCTCTTGGGAAATGGTTGACTGGAGTGTGCACTTTGTCTTTTAGGTTGAAGAATGAAAAAGCCTTGCGTCTGAGTATTGTAGGTGAGTATCATAAGCTATTTGGTTGAAATCAAAATTAAGGTTTGTCCTATAACTTAGGTCTTACAGACTTTTGTGGGAAAAGAAATTCTATCCAATTGTTCTCTGTTTGGGGTAAGGACTGTCTTTATAGCCTATTAATAAAGTGTATAAAATTGTAAGAATATCATGGATGTTCTCACTTCAACCTGGCAACTGCAAATGAAATCAGAGCTAAGAGGAGTATGGGATTTCTTGACTTCACTTCTTTGCAACACATGTGGAGTTCATCACGTGGCTGACTGTAGCAGTAGGCAACTTGGCATACTACAGAACAAACCTTTATTTCATTAATACCACCAAGTCTTGTCAATCTATATGATTAGATGTAGCCTTCTCCGAAGTTTATACTTGTATCATCTCATGTAGATGTTTGTGAACTGGCAGAGATGCCAGGCAGCAACTGGGAAGGCTGGTAGATTTCAGACCACAGTTTGATACAGTGTTTTAAAGAGTTTGATTTTTACCTTGTTAGTTTACTTTACTCTTAAATTATGCAGATCTGTTAATCAGGGAATGAAAAGGCCTCAGGCCAGTTTCTCAGACTGCAACTCCAAGTTGCTAATTTTGACAGTTTCTCCATTACATATTTGATTATCTTGATATTGATCCAATATGGTGATTCTGTCCCCCCCCTCCCCCATCATGTCTTAATATAACATGATCTGAAAGTGATTTTTGGTACTTTTAAACATTTCACAAGCAGTACTTACAGAAAATTTTTTAACAATTTTTAAGATGTTCATCTAATTCCTCTGCACTGTACTATCTGAAAAAATTATACTGTGTATATTGATTGCTGAAAAATTGGGTTGTGTTTTAAGAAAAATAAATTGAACATTTTCTTCCTGATTTCTAGTACTTCAAAACAATTTAGGTATGTATGTATGTATTTATTCTTTTAGTAAAGGAGGATGAAAAACATCTGTAAACAACTTCTACCTTCTCCTCCAAATTAAAAATAACTGGATGAAACCTATTCTTTGTATTAATTTCATATCTAGACTGAGACCTTGTACTTGTACCATAGTGAGGCAAATTTTTATGACTGAATTTTACACCCCTGAAAAATGGGATTTATTGCAGGAACATTGATAGGCTTTGGTCTATGCTAGTGCTACAATAATAATTAACACACACTTTGTTCCTGTAGGAGAAAAATTGCAATGGTTTCAAAGTCACCTTGATCCCAGCAAAGCAGACTACACAAAGAAAGAAGCCTGTGAACTAATTGAAAAGTAAGAATGGGGTATACAATAATATAAAAGGCTCTTTTTTGATGGAAATAAGATTGACTTACTGACTGGTAAAATTAAGATGAATCTTTATTAAACTAAATATTTCCCTTTTGTATTTATTATTAGAAATCTCATTGATTTATTAATAGTGAAGATATTATGCATTAGCATAAGTAGATCATAATTATTCTGGAACTACTGGATGAGGTCAGATTATATCCAGAGAGACTTACCCACTCAAGTATTATATCTCTGCATATGTAGTGAAGGCAAACTCAAATTAAAATGGGTACACCTATATCTTTTCCAGTAACCGCATGATCAGCAATCTAAATGTTTATGTCCCCAGTGCATGAGGTGTTAGTCGCATTTCTTGGTGAAAGTGCAATCTACAGGTTCTACTTCACTTAGCCCCACTTCTTAGCTTTGTCACATTCTGTTTTAGGAAGGCCTGCTGAACAGCGCCAGAGCTGTTTCAAAAGTGGGGGCCTGTATGGGGACTATATCATTACTATACATAAGACTACATATACCAAAGGCTGCCCCCATTGCCAATTTGTCAGCTACATCTCTTGCTAGGTTATGCCTGTCTCATGATGGTAAATTCCTTTTACCCTCAGTATTTATGGCATATTTCGTATGCAGTTCAATGAAACCTGCATTATTGAGGAGCATCTCCAGTGCTACTCTGGGGCAGATCCATCACTGGTATATGCTATAGGATCTACTGCCATCTTATGTTTTAAAGTCTTCGCAGTATAATGATGGCATGAGACTTTAAAATATCCTCAATGTATCCAGAGTACTTTAGTTTGACATTTTAGTGAAAGACCACTTATAGCAGGCAACGTATGATTTTTTTTTTTTTTTTTCCTGGGTTGCAGAGCGGTTACTTTAAGACAGGTTACACTAAGTTTAAAAAAAAAAACATTCACATTGAAAACACTACATTAAAACAACAGTGTTGTGGTTGTGAAGTCAAGTACCCAGCAATTAGGAAATGCTAGAATTATGATTGCTTGTGCAACTTTAATTTGGCTCCCTTGTGTATAACCATTCTGATAGTCCTTAAGTACAGCCCTGGCTCGAGCATGCTGGAGTACTGACAGAGTCTTTGGAGAATTTAGCTTCCAAACTCTTAACAAATCTTTACTGGAAGTCAAAAAACAGTGATTTTTCTCATAGGCAAGGCCGCCCTGAGGGGGGGGGGAACAAGTGGGGCAATTTGCCTCAGGCCCTGGGCCCCGCAGTCAGGGCAGGGGTGACAATTCGGCAGCGGGTTTTTCAGTCCCTCTCTTCCTCGGCGGCGGCACTTCGGAGGCAGCTCAATCGCTCCGCTTCAGTCTTCTGTGGCAGTTTGGCAGCGTGTCGTCCTGTCCTCTTCTTTCTTCGGCAGCATGACTTGGGTTTTCTTTTTTTTTCTTTTTTCTTCGACGCTTGGGGTGGCAAAACGAACTATTTTTTATGGAAGGGGCCCTTGAGATTGCTTTGCCCCAGGCCCCCTGAATCCTCTGGGTGGCACTGTTCATAGGCTCGTATCTTAGACAGGTTTGGCTGTTTGTTTCACCCGAATGGCAAAAATAGGACAGCCCCGTCTACCCCCACCAAATTTCAAGTTCTTGCTCCAAAGCGTGGAGGCACTAGAGCTTCTCAGAGAAATTATAGTACAAATGTTTAACCTAGGCAAAATAACACTTTTCTCCAATCTCGTTCTTTGAAGTGGCAAAACCATTTTAGCTGAAACATTCAGAAAAGTTCTGCCTGAGGCAGACACCTGATCTGAGAAATTTCTGCTCAAGTGATTAAAGTTTGGCAAAGTTATAAGCAACGGAAAATAGGGTCTTATAATGGGAAGTGTCAGGCAATCAAGGAAGAAGGCTGTACTTCTTCCATTCTGGTTTAGAGGGGAAGTGAAGGCAGCTATAAAAAATAAAATATAACAAATGGAAGAAAGGGAAAGTTTATAGTAATGAATATAAACCAGAAGTTAGGAATTATAGAAAATTGATGAGGGAAGCAAGAGGACACAAGGAGAAATCTTCCAGGGAGTTTTTTAAATATATTAGGAACAAAAACTTCTGACAATGGTATTGTTCCATTACTAGATGGAAATGGTAGAATTATGAATAATAATGCAGAATAGGCAGAATTGTTCAATAAATATGTTTGTTCTGTAATTGGGGAGAAAAGCAGATGATATAGTCTGATCAAATGCTGGTGATAATGCTCTTTTAATTCCACTAATATCTCTGGAGGATGTTAAACAGAAGCTCCTAAAGTCAGACATTTTTAAATTAGCGTGTCCAAATAACTTGCTTCCTAGAGTTTTAAAAGAGGTGGCTGAGAAGATTGCTGGACCATTAAGGTTGATTTTCAGTAAGTCTTAGAGCAATTAGGAGGTTCCAGAAGACTGGAAGAAAGCTAATGTTGTGCCAATATTTAGAAAGGGTAAACAGCATGACCCGGCTAATTATTGGCCTGTCAGCCTGACATCGATCCTTGACAAGACAATGGAGTGGCTGATACAGGACTCTCCTAATAAAGAATTAAAGGAGTGTAATGTAATTAATGGAAATCAACATGGGTTTATGGAAAATAGATCCTGTCAAACTAACTAGATTTTTGTAACTTTTTTTATGAGGATACAAGTTTGGTTGATAAAAGTAATAGGGTTGACATAATATACTTAGATTTCTCTAAGGCGTTTGACCTGGTACCACATGCCATTTTGACTAAAAAACTAGAACAATATAAAATGAATATGGTGCCAATTAAATGGATTTAAAACTGGCTAACTGATGGGTTTCAAAATGTAACTATAAATGGGCAATCATCATCAAGCCAGTGTATTTCTAGTGGGGTCCTGCAGGGATAAATTCTTGGCCCTATGCTATTTAATATTTTTATCAGTAACCTGGAAGAAAACATAAAATCACTGTTAAAATTTGCGGATGACAGACAAATTGGGGGAGTGATAAATAATGAAGAGGACAGGTCACTGACTCAGAACGATGTAGATCGCATGGTGACCTGGGCACAAGCAAACATGTTTTTAGTATGGCTAAATGTATACATCTAGGAACAAAGAATGTAGGCCACACTTAAAGGATGGGGACTCTATCCACTACAGCCCACAAATCTTTTTGAAAGTCCCTGCTTCCCAGGATAATCAGCTGAACATGTGTGAGGCGGTGGCTAAAAGTGCTAATGCAATTCTGGGATGAATAACGGGGGGCTCTCAAGTAGAGGTAGAGGTTTTTTTGCCACTGGTGCAACTGCTGCTGCAATACTGTGTCCAGTCCTGGTGCCCACAATTCAAGAAAGATGTTGATAAATTGGAGAGGGTTCAGCAAAGAGCCATGAGAAAAATGAAAGGATTTAGAAAACATGCCTTACAGTGATAGACTCAAAGAGCTCAATCTGTGTAGCTTAACGAAAGTTAGGGGGTGACTTGAATATAGTCTGTAAAATCTACATAGGGAACAAATATTTAACAGGTTCTTTAATCAATAAAAAAAGTATAACATGATTCAATGAGTGGAAATTGAACATAGGCAAAAATCAGACTGGAAATAAGGCATGAATTTGTAATGGTGAGAACAGTTTACCAAGAGTTGTGGTGGATTCTTCATCACTGACAGATTTTAAATTGGTTGCATATTCTTTCAAAAGATATGCTCTAGGAATTATTTTGGGCAAGTTCTATGCCCTGTGTTATGCAGGAGGTCAGACTAAATTACAGAGGGCATTTTGGCCTTGGACCTTTGCTATAGGTGGAACAGGTAATGCTGCGTATAATAACAAACAGGTAGGAGCAAAATCTGCTCTCTCCTCATTATCCTGTAGTCGTTTGGAAGTTCTCCCAGTACAGCGCTAGTCTTCCTTCTCCCAGAGGTTCTTGGCTACAATAGGTGACATGCTATATACTCTGCTAAGTCTGAGGGGGAAGAGTCTAGAGGTCACAGCCTAAACAGAATTTCTCTTTTGGAAGAATATTACCGTTTTTCACACGAAATTCATGATTTGCATCGGTGGCATATTTAGATGTTGCGCAGATGGCAAAGAAATATTTCCCTGTCAAATGACCAAACCAGTATAGTTTTATTAAAATATTACGAGACATCTCATAGCTTAAACTTGTTGTCTTTCAGATATTTACATCGATTCAGTGATGAGCTGGAGCAAATTAAGTTACATAACAGCATTAAAGGCAGACAAGGAAGGCAGCACAGTTCCCGGGAGATAATCATCAAACAGACCATAGAGCATGAAAGACAACTCTATGAAGGATATGGGATAGGTATGGCTGCCTTATTATTTCGTTGTTGTGCAAACTGCAATAGCTGCAACTCCCTTCCTCCCTCCTCGCCCGCTCGCCCACCCCGTTCACAAGGCCTGAATCCTAAGGGAAAGCTTTAGGTCTTTAGGTGATACTTTGGTTTCTTGTTTTAGAGAAATAAATCTTCCTTTATGTCTCTTGATTTCCAGGTTCTTTTAAGGTGGATGTAAAAACAAACAGAAATATCCTAGTTAGAAATTTTACTTCCTTGAATGCAGTGATCGCCTTTGAGCAAAGATTTTGCTTTATGTTTTATGTTGCTTTAAGGCATATGTGTATGTAGATTTTGATTACTAAAGTTGACAGGAGGGTGATATTCCTATGAAGTCTGACTTCTGTTTTTAAAGCATATTAATGTAGGCACCCCAAAAGAGCATGAATTGCATACTGTACCTGTCTGTGCAGTTTCTTTTTAAAAAAGGTAAGGTTTTTTTAAGCCTGAACAAAAGGTTGCCCCCTCTTTAAAAGAATGCATAATTACATGTTTAGAGACATACGTATGATGATGTTTGTTAGTATAAAGGTTTTACTAGCTCTCATTTGAAATGACCAGCATTACTTGCTTATGGCTTCATTATTCATGACTGGTGACCATCTCAAACTCATGCCATGAAACCTTTGTACCATGAAACATCACAGAAACCTAACATCACTGAGGACCCCATGTATTGTTCCCTCTCACAGGAATGGGCCAGTGGGAAAAGTTCTACAAGGTTCACGTTGCATAAGCTTACTATATGCTCTCCACTTAAGAGGGAGGACTTCGGAGCCTACTAAACTTAGAGGGCCCAAGGCTTCCCACTCCATGAATCACAGGGATCTTTAGAGAAAAAAAGAACCCTTGATCTAAGGAGGTAGGAATAGTCCTGTATCAATTGGACCTGCCTGCACCAGGATTTACACTTTCTCCTTATTTGCGGTGGAGCAGAGCTCCTGCAGTAGATGCAGTGGAGCCAAAGGGCATTAATACAGCTCCAGACTTAATTAAATTTCTTGGGTTTTCCTAGATTTCTTCATTAAAACGTAGGGGCTCATCAAAGAATGGTGCTTCATTTTGACAGGTCTCTTGCTCCACTCTGGCCCAACCTAAAACTTTGTGCAGCCCCAGCAGACAAAAACTCTGATCAGGCTGAGGAGATACGTACACAGAAGGACCCCTTCAAATGTGTAGCTGGTGATGAATCTTTGACCCCATGGATGTTTGGAGTAGGGTTGAGAGTGTATGTTTATAAAAATGCCCTAACATTCAACCTTTAACAACGAAAGTCCCCTGAAACAAAACTCTAACATTTAGAATACAATAATGCTGTAATTTATAACAAAAATAATAATAGTCCAATAGACAGTTAGCTCAGAACAATATCTTAACTTCTAATCTGACGTTTCAGGGTTTTCACTGGCTGCTATCACAAATACATATAAAGTCAGACTGCCAGACATGATTATTGGTCTTTACTTTTAAATTTCCCCAGGGAAAAATAGCAGTTGCCCCTTTGTCATCAGTGTCTCACGATGCCTTAAAAAGAGCTCAGAGGAGAGCTGTGTGCGTCTTGAGAACCTCAGCATGATTATTACCAATGAAAGGTATCGGTCAGGGATGCTGCATGGGATTAACATTAAAGAATGGAAATATTTGAGCCTAAGTGAACTGATAGCATCCCTTTAGAAATACATACACCGGACCCTCACTAGAACGTGCGTCTATATAGCGCAAATTCACATACAATGCGGTCGCGGCCATGGATCCCAAATTTAATTACTTTAATTGCAATTCATTTTAATGCAGTCCCCGCGTTAACACGGTACTGCGCATGGATCCCAAATCCCGCGTTCTAGCGAGGGTCCGGTGTATTCTCTTTAAAGGTCGTATGCAAATACAAGCTATGCTTGAGAGAGGCCCTGAAATGACTGAAAATCATGTACATGGAACTAGGCTGATGGGCAAGAGCAGTAATCAAGTGGGGCAAGGCTAATTGGGACGGGGAAAGGAATTGTGGAGACTGAGATCCAGGCTGTGTTGTGGAGGATGTGGTAGAAAGTAATACCAAATTTAATGACCTGACACATTACTTCTTAAAAATAGACAGCCTTTTTGGAGCCAAATTAGCAGTTTAACTTTAATGTCTAGAAGTAGTAGTGTTCAAAGTCAGTGCTACTTTCATAGTGATATGGAAGTTCATTAACAGAATGGAAAATGTTTCCTGCTTGGAATGTAAAATCTTGGCCAATTAGCTTCTTTGCAACAAGTGTTTCCTATGTTTATGGGGTGGGGGTGAGGGAAGGGGAGTAATGAAAGGTTTTCAGAATATTTGTCAGCTGTACTTAATCCTCCAGAGCTTCTCATATCCTGTTCTGCATGAGATATCTTAATGCCATGAACCCCTGAATTGTTTGCTGTGTGACTTAGTGCACAGTAGGAATCCAGTGTTCTTTCTCCTCACTTCCTCTTTTGCATTTCTTCTAGGGCAGAAATAGGGAAGCAATCTATATGACTCTTTTAAAAATCTGTTCTTGTTTTCCAATTGTTGTGCACCAATACGAAGTCGCCCTTCCAATTTCTGTGATTTTAAAAATTAGTTTTCTTATTTTTAAAAATGTTTTTCTCTACTGTTGCTGTGTGAAAGTTCCAGGCAAACAGAAAAATCAGTGAAATAGGCTAGCAAACAACTCTATCAAATGCACAAGGTAAACAAACTGTAAAAAATAAAGAAACAAGGTGTTTTCATATATAGAAATCTCAAGTTTTACTTACTATTGCTGTAAGTTTAAAAATTGCAAAAATGTGACATTTTTAAGTTGATGGTGCCCCTTTACATGTTAAATGCATCCTCAAATCATTTATAGTTTATCGCAGCTGTTGAAGGTTCTGTCTGTCTAGAACTCAGAGAAAATTATTCAGAGAAAATTGTTGCTGCTAAATACTATAATTGGAATTGGGAGGAAAAAAATGTGAAGTCAGCTGGAGTTTGTGCTTTAATGGCTCTATCTCATCATTATCACTAGAGGCTTCTCTAATAAAAGGGAATATCTTCAAACTGACTTTATATTTGAATGTCTCTCTCTGTTACTGAGGTCAGAATTTTCCCTTGTGTGTTGTATGTTTTGTGTTGAAGCAGCCTTAGAATATAAAAGTGTCAGGAGTTCTAAAAGTCACCCAAGGTATGCCATTTTTGTATAAAAAGTCATGTTCGCATGAATAGAAATTCAAGATTATATACATTTCTTCACTAGTTGATCAATAACAGGCTGAATTTCATGCAGAAGTTCTTAAATAGCTACACTGCCAACTGAGTATTCAGATAAATTAGTAAATGTTGTACAGATTCTTCTAGGAACAGTAATAATAAAGGAAGCTTCAGTCTTATAATCAGTGAGGTTGTTAAGGAAGTTGTGTTTCTTTAGTAGTGTCTCATTGGTTCCTGCCTTTCCCTCTATGCTTAATTGTATGACTAAACAGGTTCCTACAGGTTTGACTTTTCTGGCATATTGTCATTTTCATCATTGTGTGTTTCTGAAAAGTATTTATTTTTCAAGTGTTCATAGCTAATGTCCAAAGCTTGTTGAAGGGGCATCCCAGATGTTGACAGGAACCCCCTGATGACCTGAGAGTGCATGTTTCCAGCTAAAAATGGCAAGCAGTAGTTATTTCTTCTGAACTTCATGTTGTTTAGTTAAGTGACTAACTTTTAATTATGGCTTCTGTCAGAACATGGAAGCCAAGTGTCCTAGAAAAAGAAATTGGTCCAATGAGCTCTCAAAGTTAAACATACCCAGATATGAAGAGTTAATTTTTTTTTTAATATTTGGGATGGAAGACATAAGGGTAGAATATTATAGCACAGCTAGTGTCTGTCCTGTTTGTTCAATATATTTGAAGTTTTTGCTGCGGATTGTGGTAGAGTCCATTGTACAGCTGAATTGGTCCATGTCTAAAGAGATCACTCCTCTTTTGATGACCAGTCATTTCTCAACTTCACTTTGTGGCTCCTTGATTTTTAACACTGCCTCTTGTTCTCTTGAGTTTTTCCTCCACTCCTTAATGAGGAAATGTACACATGATTTGAATATGGGTTCAAGAACAATGTATTCCAATTCTCGTAAGACTTAACAGAAACCTTTAGTGCAAATCTGTGTGTGTCTGAGAGAATGAGGAAAAAGTTGTGTTAGAGACAGCTGATTTTTATTTTTCAGAAACATTTCATTTATATGAATCTCTATTCTGACCTCTACAGAACCTGATACTATTAAAATTAGGTAGGTATCTCTAAACTTGGATTGTAAGCTCTTCCGGGCAGGGATAGTCATTTTGTTATGTCTGTACAGTGCCTAGCAAAATGTAGCTCCCCAGCTGGGACCCTTTGGTGCTACTACAATACACATAAATATTAATAGACTAGAGTGTTTGCCAGAAACATTATGTAGTCACCTTTGTTTGACTTGCTACTCAGACTCATGTACAGCAATGGAAAGGCTGATCTGGATTGTTTAGTGAAGTGGCCTCATTTAAGCAACATGTCTTTTAATACAGCTAAATGCAAGGTTGTGCATATAGGAAAAAAACGTAGGTCACATACAAAATGGGTAGCAGTGTCCTGGAATGCAGTGATATTGAACAGGACTTAAGGGTGATGGTAAATCAACTAAATGTGAGTTCCCAGTGCTGTGCTGTAGCTAAGACAGGGGTGGGCAATCATTTTGGCCTGAGGGCCGCATCTGGGTATGGAAATTGTATGGCGGGCCATAAAGGCTCCCAAAATTAACAATTCAGAGTTATTCAAATAGACTCTTATTTAATACATTTTAGTGGAAATAAACATAAAACCTTACTTACTATTATAAATATACCATCATAACAACATATTACAATAATTAAACTAAACTTAACCCCTTTCCATGCCCTCTTTGATTAATGTGAACAATACAGCTGGTCACCCTTCTTTACAATGGCATCAAAGTCCGGTGTCATTCTTGTTATGGAAATCTGTAATACTGAGTTGAGATGCTGGTTGGTAGTGAGATTTGTTGAAATTCAGAAGGGAAAATGTTTGTTCATACACACAGGTGGAGCCGAACAAAACAAGGATTTTCTGTGCCACCTTGTGGCTATTTATTAACTTTGTTTCACTCAAGGAGGCATAAAACTCATCAGTTTTTTTCTGAATTGTACTTTTTCTTCAAGGTGGAATTGCACTGTAGATCAATGAGCAATTAAAAGTGGCAATTCTTCAACAAAAAAACTTCAAAAACAGACTCCAATGAGAAACTGCAGAACTGGAATTAATTTGCAAACTGGACACCATCAAATGAGGCCTGAATAAAGACTGGGAATGGATGGGTCACTACAAAAACTAAAAACTGATTTTCCCCCTTGCTAATTTCCCCCTACTGTTACTCACACCTTCGTGTCAACTGTTTGAAATGGGGCACCCTGATTACCACTACAAAAGTGATTTTTCCTCCTCTTGATAATAGCCCACTTGTCATCAAGAGCTAACAAAAACAATGGAAAGCCCTGCTGCTTTCTTGTTCAGCTCAGAAGCCAAACGTTCACAATCACTTCTACAGGGCGAGTAACAGTTTTTTGTGACAAACTAATGGTCTCAAATTTGTTTTGGTATTCCAGGCACAGCATGCCAGCAACATGAACCATGCATTCTTTCAAAAACTCCCCTTTAATAAAAGGCTTATTTTGTTTAGTAAATTTAAACTCCAGAATATAACTTGCCTTTGTAGTGGCTTCCTGAACTGTAGCTTGTCTCACATATATATTTTGCTGAGCTTTTAAGTACGTGGCGAGTTTCTCAGCTTTTCTTGCCCTTTCCTCAGTTGTTAAATTACTGCCATAATTAGGATATTTCGTTGAAAAATGGCAATTCAAATTGTACTCCCTGAACACTGCGATCCTCTCCTGACAAATCAGGCATACAGCCTTTGAGTTCACGTTTGTGAAAAAATATTTTGCATTCCAGTCTTTGTTAAAAACCCAACACTTTGTCCACTTTTCTTTTTTTTTGCAGCGCTCATTTTTGAAAGGGAAAAGAAAATCTTAACTGCTGCCCTTATTTCAAACTGCTGTTTTAGAAGATTTCACGCACTGTGAAAAAACTGGGCCTGCTCTCTAGCCTGGATTTGTTGGGCATCAGTGCCGCCGATAATTTTGAGCCATGGCACTCTATCCCAGAACTTGTGTGGACAAGAAGAGGCAGAGGCAGGTGTCAGCTCACTTGTAACTTTGTGCCCCACCCTCCCCCCCAAAATGGTGTATTTGAAATGATCTTACTGTTGTACTTTGAGTTCTGTTTGCACTGTTGTATTTATTAAAAGTTTACATAGTAAGGGATGTTACCAAGGTGGAGTGGGAGGACTCATGGGATGTGGTGCGGCGGGGCTCTGTAAGGGATGTTACCAAGGTGAAAGGGTCATGGGGTGTGGCACGGGGGTGGTACCTGGAACACCTAGGGGCCCTGCTGGCAGTGACACCAAGGCTGCCGTACCAGGCACTGCCAAGGGTGGAGGCTGCAGCCCCTGGGCAGTTTCGAGGCTCTCGAGGGTGGGGCCATAGGAGACCAGGAGGTCTCTGCTGTGTGTGGGGGGCTGCCGCATAGGGGTGGGGTTCTGATCCCGGAAACAGTGCGGTTAAGTTGCGCCTGCGCAGTGTGGCTCTTCTGCATGCTGGAAGGAATCTTCCAGGAAGATGGTGCTCATCAGTGAGTCGGGGGCTGGGGAGAGCCTGGCAGAGCGGGGCAACCCCTTGACCCCACTCCCCAGCAGGAGTGCTGGAGTGAGGCAAGCCCCCGACCCTGCTGCCTGGCGGGAGCTCAGGGGCCGGATAAAAACGTCTCATGAGCTGGAAGCAGCCCGCGGGCTGTAGTTTGCCCACCTCTAAGCTAAGAGGACTAATGTAAGTCTTGGATGCATAAGCAGGGAAATACCAAGAAACAGCTGAGAAGGGGGTATTACTACTTTGTAGAGCTTTGGTGAGTAGAACTGGTTGAAAATTTTTCATTAGAATGATTTTTTTTTTTGGATGAAAAATTCCCTTTATGCAAAACTGAAATATTCTACTGAAAATTTTCAGTTTTTCAGAAAAAAAAAAATCATAATTTTTTGATTGGGAAAATAGAAACAGATACCCATCTGCCATCCCCTCCCCCACCCCCCGGCCTTGTCAGTTTCACTTTTTGCCAGTGAAATTGACAAAGGCTTTCTCAGCTGGCTGCCATGTCTGAGCTTCCATGACTTTGTCTCCTTCCCTTCTCTTCCTTTCTTATTCCCCCGCCCCAAATGAGCACTTGGAATCTCTGCTTCTCATGCTCCTGAAGCTGGGGGGAAGGTGTGCAAGTTGAATGGCCTCTCCAGCCCTGAAGCTGAGTGGGTGGCTTAGAGCCCTGTCTCTGTGCCTCTCTGGCAGCCAGGCTGGAAGGCTCTTGTCAATTTTACGAGTGCTGGACTTCAGTTCTCCCAAAACAGATTTTTTTCTTGAAAGCCTTTCCTATTAAAAATTTCACATTTTTGACATTTTGTCCAGGTTTGGGGCATTTTATTTTCAAACTTGGGAATTTTTTTTGCAGGAAGGGGATATCCATTTTCCAGCCAGCTTTGTGAGAAAACTGTATCTGGTTCCGCTTTCCATGCGTCAAAAAGGAGTTTGAAAAATTGAAAGGGTTTAGAAAAGAGCTAGAAGAATAATTTGAGGATCGGAAAACATGCCTTATAGTAAAAGACATAAGAAGCTCAGTTCTGTTGAGTTTTTATCCAAGAGAAGGTTAAGAGGTAACTTAATCATTCTCAACTAGTACCTATGTGGAAGAGAGATTCTGATAGTAGGGTCTCTAATCTAGCAGAAAAGGCATATTGAGAAGTTTGGAAGGTTAAGCTAGACAAATCCAGACTAGAAATAAGCTACACATTTTAGCACTGAGGATAACTGATAATGGGAGTATCTTACCTAGAGATGTGATAGATTTTCCATCACTTGCAGTCTAAAAGATATGCTGTTCAGCAGTTCTCAAACTGTGGGTTGGGACCCCAGAGTGAGTCGCAAACTCGTTTTAATGGGGTCACCAAGATTAGCATTAGACTTACCGAAGCTTGGAACCAAATCCGAAGCCCGAGCCCCACTGACCGGGACTGAAGCTGAACCCTGAGTCCCGCTGCCCAGGGCTGAAGCCAGAGTCTGCGAGGCCGGGCTCAGGCTTCAGCTTCAGATCTCTGCAGCGGGCTCACATTATAGATCTCCTGTCCGGGGCTGAATCCCTTGGGCTTTGGCCCCTTGCTTGGGCAGTGGGGCACAGGCTTCGGCTTTGGCTCCCCCGCCTGGGGTGGTGGGGCTTGGGGTTTGGCCCCCCCACCTTGGGCAGCAGGGCTCAGGCGGGCTCAGGCTTCGGTCCCCTTCATGAGGTCGTGTAGTAATTTTTGTTGTCAGAAGGGCGTCACAGTGCAATGAAGTTTGAGGACCACTGCTAGCTCAAACAGAAACTATGGGCTTGATGCAGAATTTGAGTGAGGTTCTATGGCCTGTGTTATGAAGGAGGTCAGACCAGATGTTCATAATTGCCCTTTTTGGCCTTAAAAATCTATGAATCTGGGAAAAGAGAATTTGAGAACTTATTTAAGCAGTTTTTGAAAAATTATTTGAAGGAAATGAAGTAAAGGCATGTGGATTAATTTACAAAGGGTAGGCACTTTATTATTCTAAAGCAGTGGCTCAAAAGCTATCCCTTGAAGAGTTTGTTGGGAGCTGTACATATCTGAGGGCAGAACGTTGCCCTTTGTGGTGACTCTGCTGCTGTTAAAATTGTACTTAAATAGCTTTTGTGTAAAATTGATTGGACTGTAGGTTATATGCCCTTGTCTGTTTTTGTATAACAGATATCTTGAAAAAAGCCTTTCAGAGATCACATTAACTGGTATTAATAAATCAGTTGTATTGCATCTAAACCAGGCCAAAAAGAGGTGAGAGTGTTAGATTCTTGTTATAAATGTATTTTGTTTACATTACACCCTCGTAAGATTACAGAATTAAGGTTACTCCACAGAAAAACTTTAGTATGATTTCCAGTGAGAAATCTTCACTATGTGATGGATACCTGTCACAGAGCTCATCTTGAAAATTTAAATCAGCGATCCAAGAGATGACACATTCAGGAGTGTATTTGTGTATATTTGTATATAAGTTTGTGTGTGTAAAGAATTTATTGGCCTTATTAATACCTATACATTATTAATACTTATGTTAAAATACTACTGTTGTATTTTTACCTTCCCTAGATGTTTTCAGTTTTTTATTCTTCAGGTAGCTCTTTTTTCTAGATATCACAGTGCACTTTATCTTCCAATATATAAATTCTCTGGGAAGGGACTGTATTAATAGTCCTGTACAGAACTGAGTATCTTGTTGGTGCATAGATGGAGATAATATAAGTTCTAATCTGTGATTCCAATGGGATCAAAAATTCTGATTGGGAAGATGCTAGGTTGAACGTAACCCCAAATATGTTCTCTTTATTTATAACAGAAGCTTAATATCATGATTTTCAAAATAAGGTGCCTAAAAATTTATTCTTAGATCTATATTTAGACATCAAAATAACTGATCTTTTCAAAAATGCTAAGCAACCATTGAATTCAGTTGGAGCTGCTGGATGTTCAGCATTTTTTTAAAAATAGGCCATTTATTAAGTTGCCTAAATATGGATTTAGGAGCCAAAATTAAGGCATCCATTTTCAAAAATCTTGTTAATATCCATTAGTAAGACAGAATATTAAACATCTTGGTTAATATTACCATCAAGAGTACATATAGTGTTCTGTGTTTTTTGCTAACACACCCTATATTTGAACAGCTGAGATCTAAAGGCATGGCATTTCTGATGGAGGACTCGTGACTATACACACCACCCTTCCCCGGTGCACTACTCTGTAAACCTCAAGGTACAGCATAAGGCCTGTTGTCACAGTTTCAGTTGTAACTCTCTTAAGGTTTCAGGCTTAGCCATCACCTCTTTTGGATGGAGACCCATGTCTCTCCTTCCAGACTGGGGGGAGAGAGAGAGAGACAGACTGTGGAGGGATCAGGTCTGACTGAGATCCAGCATCTCTAGGTTGCTCTTTTTTCAGGAGCTACAGGAGGGTACACAAGTTACCAGTCAGCCTTCACAGAGCAAAGTACATTTATTCTTAGGGCAAAAGTATTATAGAGAAAACATATAAAACACAATAAAAGGAACTACCTGCATGCTAAAAGCTTAACAGAGGTCTCCCCCAACTCCAAATAGGGCTCTGGAAGGTGCTAGTCTTTCAAACCCCTCAGCCCGGTTTGCTCTCTTGGTCAAAAGTTCATATCAGGTTTCAGATCAAGAACAACCTTGGGACAGTTCAAGGGTTTCTTTATGAAGTTTGGGCCTTTAATAGGTGACACTAGTCAGTGGCCCTCTCCTCAAAAGGTGAAGCTTCAGAAACTGAGTTTTTGTATAACTTGTGTTGGAGAACTTGCATTAACCACTCTTCAGGGATTCCCCAGGAAAACATCTCAGTAAGCCATGAACCTAAAAACATTTTTAAAATGTACTGTCACAAAAATCCATGTCTGTCTGGCACACTTCACCTCATGGTTCCCGGATCTCACATCTGTCTGTCTCAAGTGTATATCCTTTTTGTGAGAAAATACAGTACTACTGTAGTGTTGGTATCATGCCTAGGGACTATTTTGATGGGCTTATTAACGATGCATACCTATTAATTAATAAAACTTTTCTTTTTGAACAATAAATCCTTGTGCTTTCACTTCCAGTAGATGATCTGTAGATGTTCATTTTTTAAACTTGGGAAACCTTAAGTCACTTTCCAGGTGTATAGGTGCCCATAAATCTTTTGATTATATTGCAGTAGTAGAATAAGGTTAATCTAGATCTAAATGATTTTTGCTTCCTATATTTTTCAAAAGTAAAATGTCTGTTGTTGCTGTGGTAGATACCAGCACATTTAATAGCATTTTAATTAAGAGTATGGAATGATTGAGATTTTATTTTTTAAATCTCATCTTTTACCAAATCTCCTCTCTCCAATTCAAGATGAATCAGACTTTTATCACAGTCTTTCAGGAAATGATTTTATTTAACTCAAATAAACATGGGGTTATCTTATATTTACATACTGGACAGGGCAGTAATTGAATTGATCAAGATTGCAAATAATGGACCAAGAAACACGGAAGATTTGTAGTCTGTGTTTACAATTGTAAATTCAACTTTATTTGGATGTATTCGACAACTGTATTTGGTTAACTTTCTGATTTAAAATATTATTTTATCCAACTGTATATTGTAATAGATTCTGTGATTAGTCTGACCAAGTAATTATGGGGTAGTAATTTAATTGTAAGGTGCTTATGAATTCTCTGTTCCTATGGCTAGAGGACTCTGAAGTGAAGCAGAGCATTTCTTTTGCCACACAGAATAAGACACTCCACCTTCTAGAATTGTAAAATTTTAGAAGGCATTTTTTTTCTGGAATGAAACATTTTTATCAAAAGGTAAGCAAAATTTTTCTTAAGCTTTCTCTGATTGGTACTCAGAGTTTTTCAGGTTGCCAGGGTCTTCAGTCGTCTTATGAAAAGCTTTGAGTTCTATCCAGAAACAAGCTAGAATGTTAAAGGTTTTTCCACTGGTCAAGCAGAGTTTCAAATGAAATCTGATTATTTTAATGGCTCTGTAATACCACATCCTTTCGTAGCCCATCTTTAGGTTATCAGTTTGTCTCCAGCTGTGTGTGCTGTGACCACACATCTCTTTACATTAAAATTAAAATTAAAAAAAAAAAAAAAACCACAGGAAATTCAGATTCCGTAACATACAGATTTAATTTTCTTGGGTCTCTACAAGGCAAGGAAATAATAAATTAAGCCAACACACACATAACAAAATGCCAATCTGCAAGCATTAATTTAGTACCACTGCAACACTCTACCCCACTGACATGCTAATACTCTGATACAAATCACTTTCAATTCAACATACTATTACCCTTGTTTCCTACATAAAACCTGAAAATCACAATCAAGTACACAATCCTAATTCTGACCTGTTCATTGTGGTGGTTTCTTACACAACGTACCGGTATATGAAAAGTGCTGAGCACCCTCAATTGGGGTTAGGGAAGGAACAGATTTTCAAAGTACTCAGTGTTTAGCAGCTCCCATAGTACTTAGTGTAGGTACCTAAATGTGAACTAGTCACTTTTGAAAATTTGTCTCATGAAATATTTGTGTGTGGGCTTGTTCAGTTGGTCGTATTGTATGGTTGACCTGGTTATACACACTTTGAAAACTCTGCTACTGCTGCTGAGACATCACTCGATGGAGGGTATTAATTGAACATGATACATGTTTTAATTTATTAAAAGTGCTGTTCATGTTTCCATAACTAGCAATTCAGGGCCAAATCTTGCCCTTAAGTGTATACTCATGGCTTTCATTGACTTCACCGAAGCAGAAATTTCTCATGTCCCTTATGGAACAGTCCTATAGAGTTTAATAGAAAATAAACTTCCAAAGGTTTTTGAACCATTCCATTAGAATGAAAGAAAATTATACCCTGTTATAGAAGGTTCAAAGAGCCTGTAGAAAGTTTCTCACTTTCTATTAAATCTCCTATAGATTTTAGAACAACTTCTGTAGAGACGTATTTATTTCATCTCTCTCAAATTCTGTTTCCATAAAGAATAGGAATAAAACTGATAGAATGGAGCGGAAAAAGCCCCAATTTGTCATGTTTGGTGCTTAGAATATAAAAATCCCTGCACCGGAGAAGAAATTATTGGTGCTGTTCACTGCTCTTTTTTTCTCATTACAAATGCTAAGGCATATTGCCTTTTGTTGTTCGTGTTTCTATCTTAGAGTCAAATTTCTTTCCCTGCCTATTTCTTTATTTGGCCAGTTTTGGGGTTCCTCATCCCCTAGCCACCTCTGTGTATTATAGCACTTGAGTCCACTTCCGTCTGGTTTGTTATGTTGTCTTTAAACATAATTGATAGAGCAAGCTCTCGGAATGGGTTTTGTTTATTGAATTTTGCTTCTTTACAGATGGCTGCAAATACTAAAGGTTCAGTGTTTTGAATCATGGACTTTTGTCATAGCTGTTGCAGTCTTTAGGTTTTTAAAGCCAAACAACCGAAACCCAACAACCCAAATCTAAGCGTGTCAAAGGGTAGGTGGGGATGGTAGTGTTTGGAAAGCAGTTGAACAAACCAGTGAGAGCCTTATGAGCTGTGGTACTAAATCCCGATTTGTCAGGGAAGCTAACGGAGAGTAGGAACCTGGAGACAATTCTGTGATAATTTTAAAAGGAGTGAAAAAGGCACCCCAGACCAGCAGCTGGTAGGTGAATTTTAATTCTTCAAGGACTCTGTGCGGACTGGTGGCAAAATCACAGCCCCAAGAATAAAGCAGCAGTAGCTATTTTCACTTCTCAATGACAGAGTAATAGAATAAATAAAATTCTAGGTTCCAGAGAATAGTTTAAATTTATCTAAACTCTAAATTATCATGGCATAGCTGCACAATTTACCTGAACTACTAATCTGACATAGTACAAAAATAATTGTATTGTTTTAGATCTTTAAAGAACGGTACAAATATAATTTAATTACTTTACACTATTAATTTTGTAGGGTTATAGCCACTCACTGCATTGTTAGTGCTATTTTGCTACTCAGAAGCTATGCTCAGTACTACAGTAGGTAGGTTCCTACATGTGGGACTTTTTTAGCTATGAATTTCTTCCAGAAAAGAAAATGATTCATTTCTCTATTCCCCCCCCCCCATTGTTATAAATACAAAGCACAAAGTATCTTCTGTGACATGGATGAAAAATTTGGGCCCAGAGAGTCAAAAGTGTTAAACATGACCCTCAAACATTAAACAGAGTTAAACAAGGTTTAAGTGTTTGGTACACAGGTACCTTAGCCTGCTTAGTCTCATGGCAAACACCATTAAAAATCTTTTATTAAAGATGCAGAAAACGAAGGAAAAACAGTTAAAGCATTTGAAAAATGAAGTATTAAGTAAGGCTTTCATTTTAACAACATTTCTTGTTCCCTTTCCCTGGAGAGAGTTCTTAGAAGGAAACCTTGCCTATTTTGACAGTCTTTTAGATGGTAACTCTCCTTTTTTGAGAAGAGAAAAAGTTAGCTGAGATGAGCTGAAGCTGTTGTTAAAGACTAATCCTGTTTCCTAGAAGACAAAACAAGACAAATGCACACAAGAAGGGATGAAAAAGAACAGGAAAAGAAAAATAGAAAATGGTGCCTGTCTTTGTGTTGTCTCCACTAGCATCTTCACTGCTGGAGAAACAACAGCATGGCACGTGGTCTGATTAGTCACTCTGAGACCTGGTAAACTTGCACCAGCTTCAGGCAGTTTAGGAAATTGCTTTCATTATTCTCTCTGGTCACAGGCTTACAGCAGTGTTGCAAAATATATAGTCCTGGCTGGCTAAGCCTGACTTTTATTAAACAGAAGGAAAAAAGAGAGGGATAGGAAAGAGAAGGAATAAGGTGGGGCAGGAAAAGGATACACAGGGTGTGTGTGACAAAGTCTCACATCCTAGATGGTGTTCGGGATGTAGCTGGAGCCAGTGAAGGTGTTGATGTCATCTGGGTCCCTCTCTTGGCCCTGACTGGTCAGGACACCTCTCAGGATTAGGCGGACAAAAGCCCAACAATGTCACAGTGGCTCCTGAGGTCCCAGAAGATGGTAGGGGTGGCAGCCATGATGGTGAAACTCCTCACTTCCCCTTCCCCATCTCTAATCTCTGTTAGAGAGTGATGAGTGGAATAGCCAGTCCTCTAATTATTTGGTCCGGCAATATTGGGCCTAATTTTTGACACCCCCATTTTGGTCTGTTGATTTTGGGACTCTCACAACAATTTTGGTCTGTTGATTTTGGGACTCTCACTTCTTTAGCAGCATGATCTTAATTACAGTCCTTGAGTGATATCCGCAGGAGTTTTTATTTGGACTAGTTTAATCTTTTTGTTTCCCTTTTGCACCTTTTTATTATAGGTTATGACACTATATAAACTTCTACTCACTTTTTACAGTTGAGTTCACAATTAGGATAAATCTGCAGGGACAATTATTACAACAGTTGTTGCACAATGTGTGAGTAAAGCACTTGAGTTAGCCATGAAACATACAGGAAAAGGCAAAACTTATCTTCAACTGATGTTGTATAAGCCAGAAAAGCTTGGATTATGTACTCTCCTGTGACAAGTTGGACGCTTTCCCATGTCAGTGCAGTCTACTTCTAAAGAAGCTAAATTCTCATTTAAAAAACAAAACCAAAAGCCCCCTCCAGAACCAATTTAGCACTTACGTGAAGAAAATCTTCTAAATATGAACCAAATGTAAACCGATGCAGAGATGTCACCTTAAGTCTTCAGACAGTTGTGCCTCTTCTGATGCTCAGAGTTCTGCCAAGTAGCTAAAGAATGAAAACGAACCAGAATCTTGAGTCTTCACTGGTGCTATTCAGAAGCCTGTGAGCAGCAGAAAAACGGACTAGAGTTGAGTAAGTTTCACTTTGCTACTGTCCAGTTAAGCTAGGAGCAGCAGCAGAGGCAATCATTCTGTTCTATAAACATTCTTATACTATGCTTATGTGAGCCGCTTCCAGTCTTACATTAAATGAAGTGACTACTCATCTGTCATGTAGTGTTTGTTCTTTCATCCTCTCCTCAGAATAAGGTGCAGTGCCTTTGTTTTGGTAAGGTTTTAGGGTTTTTTTTTTTTTTTAAACTATACGTGTTTTTATGTATTATGTTAGAGATGGCAGGGTGAAAATGTAGATGTTGAAAAGAACTGGGAAGAAAATTGATCCTTGTGGGACTCCACCAGTGAGGGGTCTAGTGATGGGAAATTGCTCCTCTACCTCTACTCCTTGTTTGTGTCCCTCCAGGAAGGCTCAGACCATTTTAGTGCGTTACCCTGGACCCCTACTCCCTCTCCCTGGTGAGACAACACTATGTCATGGTCAGCAATGTTGAATGCTGTAGCGAGCTCCAGCAGGATCAGAATGGATCTGTCCTTTATCCATTGACAGGAGGAGATCATTCCTGAGTGCCACTAAAGTGGTTTCGTTTCCATATTCTGGCCTGAATCCAGATTATGACATGTCTAGAATTTTAGCTTCAATTAGATGATCTTGTAGTTGGCCTTTGGCTAGCTTCTCTTTGATCTTGTTCAGGAATGGGAAGTTTGACATTGGGCAGTAGTTGGGTAGAACTGATGTGTCCAGGGTGGGTTTCTTCAGTGTTGGTCAAACTATTGTATATTTGAAGAAGGAAAGGAAGAGTCCACCTCTGAATGAGATGTTGTCTTTTCAGTCGAGAGTAGCACCAGTTGTTCATGACTCTTACAAGCCAAGGATATTTGTCAGATTTACAAGTCTTGGGTCAGTACTCCCTTAGGGACTCCTCTCTCATTGAAGCTATTCCCTAGGATACAGGACCCAAAAATCAAGGGTTTGGGATTGTGTAGAGTAGTGTAGATATCCCTGTTGCAGTAGTCAAGATAGGTAGAGCAGTTGAGATAATGCCCAGTACTTGTCAAGGCAAGTAACATGCTATATTTTATCATGGAGAATTGTGATACATAATTCTGTATTGATAGTATTATCTGGCTTATTACCTTGAGACTGAAGAAAATTGATAGAAGCTATTCTTTGTCCATCTAACTTTCACTGTGTGTTCAGGGTCAATCAGAGACTGCATGGGAGCCATCTGAAATGTGACATTTATATGACATGAGGCAGTAATTTAGATTTAATGCTACAGAGATAGCATTATTCCTTGTTGAGACACTTTTCTGCTCCTTAAATCTATATAGTTGTTTCTAGATAGTAATAAGGCATTTCAAGCTGTGCTAAAACTTCAAAGCATCTGAGCATTAGAATCTCTTTAAAGTGTTCACAATTACTGATGGCTTGAGAAATAGGTCACCTGTAAGATTTTAGAAATGGCCAAGAAACAGGGAATGGCTGTGTGTCACATAAAGCAGCCTAAAGGTTCTTGGCCAAATTGTGCACTGATTTGTACCGTGGGCAACTACCTTGATGCCAATAGGAATGCATAGGGATACAAGAAAGTTCAGAATTTGGTCATGTAATTTCAACTGGAAACTAGAAAAAGCATCTCTTCTATACATCTATATACAAGAATCTTGTATTCTATATTCTGCATTCTGTTAAACCAGTAAAAGTTGGATAATGAGTGTATTACTACATCCCATTTATTTCCTATTTATGAAGGGCTTTTGTTGTTAAAAGCTATTGCTATTTATTATGATTTAAGCAAGAGGTAAAATCACTTAAGTAGAAAGAGGACAAATATCAATGTACTGTGTAAGCATAACATTGAAATTACAAATTACACAACTGCATTTTTTAAAAATAGAAATTTCAATAATTGCAAAATGACAGTTTTAGTACCAAAAGTTCTGTTTATAATAATGATATATAATTAACAGTGTAAACTTCAACTACTCTGTAAACCGATACATTGATAGTGATGTGGAGGTGCCCTGTCACTCAAGCAGGCATTACCTCAAGTTTTCCAGGCAATTCAGATGTTGATAGGGGCCAAGACGGTTGAATGGCTTGAGTGGCGGAAATGGTGTGTTCCATAGCCAGAGAGATTAAACCCCCGGATATCCAAATGACAAACAGCAAGATATGATTATACCCCTCCATGAAGATACAATCTTATACATGTCCATTTTTTCTTAATGTTTTATTGATCTTTACATTCTTAGAACTGTGTTTAAAATTGATTTGAACTGGAAAGCCAGGTTTGATTCCCAGTTCAGGAACTGATCTGTTTGACCTTGCACAAGTATCTAGCCCACTACGTAGGAAAGATAGGAAGTACGGCAAGAGACCACCCTGGCTTAACCAGGAAATCTTCAATAAGTTCTACAAAAAGTGGAAACTAGGTCAAATTGCAAAGGATGAATATAAACAAATAACACAAGTATGTAGGGACAAAATTAGAAAAGGCAAGGCACAAAACGAGATTAAACTAGCTAGAGACATAAAGGGTAACAAGATACTATACTATAAATAAATAAGAAGCAAGAGGAAGACCAAAGACAAGGGAGGCCTGTTACTCAATGTGGGGGAAGAGAGCAGGGCAATAACAGAAAAAGTGCTAAATGACTTTTTCTTTCAGTTTTCACCAAAAAGGTTGGTAGCAACTGGACATCCAACTCAGTGAATGCCAGTAAAAATGAGGTAGGATCAGAGGCTAAAATAGGGAAAGAAAAAGTTAAAAATTCCTTAAACAAGTTACAGAGTAGCAGCTGTGTTAGTCTGTATCCTCCAAAAGAAAAGGAGGACTTGTGGCATCTTAGAGACTATTATTCTCTAAGGTGCCACAAGTCCTCCTTTTCTTTAAACAAGTTAGATGTCTTCAATTCACCAGGGTCTGATGAAATACATCGTAGAATACTCAAGTAGCTGACTGAGGAGATCTCTGAGCCATTAGCGATTATCTTCAAAAAGTCATGGAAGATCGGAGAGATTCCAGAGGACTGAAAATGGTCACTGTGTTTGCCCGTCTATAGAAAGGGGAATAAGAACACCCTGGGGAATTACAGACCAGTCAGCTTAACTTCATTACCAAGAATGATAATGAAGCAATCAGTTTGCAGACACCTAGAAGATAATAAGGAGATAAGTAACAGTCAGCATGGATTTAAAGAATAAATCATGTCAAACTAACCTAATAGCTTTCTTTGACAGAGAACCAAGCCTTGTGGATAGGTGGAAAGTGGTAGACCTGGTATATCTTGACTTTAGTAAAGCTTTTGATACTGACATGCATGATCTTCTCATAAACAAACTAGGGAAATGCAATTTAGATGGAGTTACTATAAGGTGGTTGCATAACTGTTTGGAAAACCATTCCCAGAAAGTAGTGTGACAAAGTTCCTCCTCTGCCTTGGTGGGTCTTGCCCTTATTGGTGGATTTCCTCGCCTCAGAGATTCACGGCAGCCCTCAGTTTGGTCACTTTTGCTAGTGGCTCAAACCTGCCATTCACTCAGCTAACCTCATCACTAGCCAGCATGGGGAAAAGGAAGGAGAACAAACCCCGTAGTCTCTGCTGGTCCACCTAATGGGTTGGAGAACAGGCCAGGGACCTTCTTCTCTGATGGGACCCACAGTTCAGGTCTACTCCTCCTGTATCCAATAGAACATTGGGGGGATGGGGGGAACCTGGGCCCACCCTCTACTCCAGGTTCTAGCCCAGGGACCTGTGGATCACAGCTGTCTACATGTTTCATGTAACCCCCGTGTGATAGCTACAACTCCCTGGGATACTTCCCCATGGCCTCCTCCCAACACCTTTGGTATCCTCACCACAGGACCTTCCTCCTGATGCTAGATAGTGTTCGTACTCCTCAGTGCTCCAGCAGCACACCCTCTCACTCTCAGCTCCTTGCACACTCCCTACTGACTAAAGTGAGGTCCTTTTTAAACCAGGTGCCCTGATTAGCCTGCCTGTCTTAATTGATTCTAGCAGCTTCTTAATTGGCTCCAGTTGTCCTAATTAGCCTGTCTGCCTTAATTGGTTCCAGCAAGTTCCTGATTGTTCTGGAACTGCCCTGTTACCTTACCGAGGGAAAGGGACCTGCTTAACCTGGGGCTAATATATCTGCCTTCTGTCACTCTCCTGTAGCCATCTGGCTGACCCTGTCACAGTAGTTATCAGTTGTTCACAGTCAAGCTGGAAGGGAATAATCAACTGGGGTCCTGCAGGGATCAGTTCTAGGTCCGGTTCTGTTCAATATCTTCATCAGTGATTTAGATAATGGCATAGGGCGTACACTTAAAGTTTGTGGATGATGCCTAGGTAAGAGGGGAGGATTAAAATTCAGAATGATTTGGACAAACTGGAGAAATGGTCTGAAGTAAATAGGATGAATTCAGTAAGGACAAATGCAAAGTACTCCAATTAGGAAGGAACAATCAGTTGTACACGTACAAAATGGAAAATGACCCTCTAGGAAGGAGTACTGCGGAAAGGGATCTGGGGGTCATAGTGAATCAAGCTAAATATGAGTGAAGAGTGTAACACTGTTGCAAGAAAAGCAAACATCATTCTGGGCTGTATTAGCAGGAATGTTGTAAATAAGACACAAGAAGTAATTCTTCCGCTCTACTCTGTGCTGGTTAGGCTTCTGCTGTAGTATTGTGTCTAGTTCTGGGCGCCACATTTTAGGAAAGATGTGGACAAATTAGAGGAAGTCCAGAGAAAAGCAACAAAAATTATTAGAAGTCTAGAAAACATGATCTATGAGGGAAGATTGAAAAAAAAAATGGGTTTGTTTAGTCTGGAGAAGACAAGAATGAGAGGGGACATAATAGTTTTCAAGTACATAAAAGGTTGTTGTAAGGAGGAGGGAGAAAAATTGTTCTCCTTGTCCTATCCTCAGAGGTTAAGAAGCAGTGGGTTTAAATTGCAGCAAGGGTGGTGTAGTTTGGACATTTGGAAAAACTTCCTAACTATCAGGGTGGTTAAACACTGGAATAAATTGCCTAGGGAAATTGTGGAATCTCCATCATTGTGGATTTTTAAGAGCAGGGTTGACAAACACTATCGGGGATGGGCTAGGTAATATTTAGTCCTGCCATGAGTGCAGGGGCTGGACTAGATGACCTCTTGAGGTCCCTTCCAGTTCTCCACTTCTATGATTCAAAGTCACTTCAAGTAAAATTTCAGAAGTGTCCAAGTCCTATCTTCAGACCAAATTCAGAAATTTAGGAGCCTAAGTGCCTAAATCAGTTTTGAAATGGGACTCTTCTCCCATAGTTTAACTGGTTTGTCCGTTTAAACTGTAAGTTCTCGGGAGTAGGGCTTGTCTCTTACTTGTGTGTGTATGTATAGCACAATGGGGACTCTAG
The DNA here is from genome assembly GCF_965140285.1 of Lepidochelys kempii. Lineage (NCBI taxonomy): Eukaryota > Metazoa > Chordata > Testudines > Cheloniidae > Lepidochelys > Lepidochelys kempii. Next base: position 65,206,332 of record NC_136383.1, read on the forward strand.
GGTATAATTGTAATACAAACAACGTAATTATGTTGCTAATCTCACTGTTGGCATTTGCAGCTTCCTTTTAAGGGCTTAAATCTTTTGCCGGTTTTAACACAAACATTTAGACAAAATGTAGCTTCTTTTCAGCAACTAGAGGCAGCTAAAAAGTTGATAAAGTACCTTGGGAGAGTCTCCCCCTACCCTGGTAAAATGGGTTCAGGAACAGCACCTTTTAGAAATCCCAGCACCCTCCCCCTTCCTGGCAGTTGTGGGAGAAAAGGTAGACTTCCTGCTAGATTATTACCATTGGACCTCGCTATTCTCAGTATGATCTGTATCCACCTTGTGGGTTCAGTCTTTCACCTACCATATAACTGATATGTCTTTGAAGTTCTAGTTTAATGTTTGCTCTGAAATGAGAATTGCTATGGATATTTTATAGCTGGTAATCTAACTGTATTTAATTTTGTTCCCTTTAGACATTCCTGACATTGTGAATGGCAAACATCTTAAAATTTTCAGGTGAGTTTCTTTTTGTTGTATTTAATTATTTGTGGTCTGTATGTGCCCGACTGGACATCTCTAGAAATGGCACGGCATATCTCCTCAATTTTTTTTGTTTTTGGATAAAAAAGCAAACCACCCCAGCATTCTACAAAAAGCAGTTGGTGGAGGACAGCGTTCTCTTGTTTGAAGGGAAACTGATGGCATATTATTAGTGTACTCAATGTTTTGCTGTTCTAGTTTTTTTCTTGGCTACTGCAGCCTAAAAATTGTAACTTACTAGCTAGTAACAATCAATTATTGAAATATTGTAAGGTTTAAAATGCTGAGACTGTTAGGATTGAGTTCATATAACTTCAGTGACTACTTTTTTTGGATATTTTCAAACAAACTTTTAAGATGGGAAATTCTCTGCCTATATTTTAGCAATTCATATAGCAAATAACTTCGACCATGCTCTGTTGAGAGATTCAGGGGATCAGAGTTATGGTGCTGAGCTTGATTCTTTTCTCCATGCATCAGCAACGGCTCAGTAGGATGCACTATAGAGTTAGCATTCTTCCTTTCCTGAAGAAGAAAACATACCTTGAATGTTATTTTGGGAGACTCTTCTGGCTGCAGAGAGACCAACATCCAGTTTTTAACCAGGAGGGCAGGCCAATATATAGGCTCAAGGCACAAAGTTTAATGGTAAATGGGAAGATATCCGAGCACCACTTCTACCTGCCACATACACTCTTCTCCCTTCCCCCCAAAAAGGATAAATAGTAGTTATCTGCATCTCATGTATCCTATCATGCAGTAGTTTCAGTATTGTATTGTTTAGATATCCCTTAAGTAACCAATATGAGTTAGGGCACTGTTTTATCTTCTGATATGTGGGTGCATCATACAAACTAGATACAGTAAAATCAGTAGTCGTACATGTGGACATCAGATGCAGTTGTTGATTTTTCCCTCTAAGATTTCAATGTGATTTCAAAGATTTGCATAGCCCCGGAATGCTCTGCCATAAAATATAATTCCTGCCAACAACTTAGAAGACCTTGTAAAGGGATTAGATATTTATATGGATGAGAACTGGCTCAGACAATTACATTAAAGGAGATACAACTTTTTTTTTAAAAAAATTATTTTTTATTTTTTGAGGGATATAACATTTCAAAGCATGAGCCAGCCACTAAGTCATGGAGACTGGGAAGAAACTTTCTGTATGGACAGGTGTCATGGTTACAGGTGAAACTGGTTTTGTCCCTCTTCAGAGCACCCCTTAGGTGACAGGCCTGGCTTCTACAGCATACTCTGGGTGGAAGCACAGAGTTCAACCGTTCTGGGACTGGATCTCTGTGCTGCAGCCCCTTAGCCTGTTTCCTAACTGTGTTAATGTGACAGGCTCTGCGGGGTTTGGCATCTGTAAGAGTTTCCCTTCTGGAGCTTGTGACAATATAAGTTTGCAGTGACAGAAACAACATCTTCAAAACAAAACATTATTTATTCTTTCATCCTAAGGTACAGAGCTTGCTGAGCAAAGGGTTAGAACAACAGAGTCCTATATACCTATTTTCCTATACCTACACCGTAGTCCTTTGCAAGTATTTGCAAGTTCCATTCAGTCTAGTTAACCCCTATTTCTGGGGAGAAGCAGACTGTCCTGCTCGTAGCATGCTCTCTTTCGGTGTCTCTCTTAGCTCTCACTGACACTCCCTGGGCAGCCTCTCCTTCCTACCAAAGCTAGCATTTTAAAGATTTTTAGGATCCCCTTTCAAACTAGGCCTAATCTGGGGGAGAGTAAACTCTTCGTAGCCTAGATGGAGCCAGTAAACAATTTTCCTGTTGTTTCCTTGAGGATTCTTATCTGTGTCATTGTTTTGCCTTTCCTGCTTGATTCCTTTAACAATCCTAAAGATTTAACTCTGTGCATTGAGGCAGGAGAATATTACAGACAGTCTGATGGGTATATGATATTTATAAAAAAAAAAATACCACACATAAATCCCTCTTTCTCCACAGCAGGCTATTCTATAATCGGAGTTTCTCGGACCTGATACTGAGTACAGGATGATGGATTAGATGGACCAGTGGTCCAATCTGATATGGTAATTCCTGTGTCCATTTGTAAAATGAAATCCTTAAGGATGGATTTTCAGAGCTGCTGAGCACCTTCAAGTCCTTTTTACTCAGAGCAAGTTACAGGTGCTCAGCATTTTAAATGTTTGTTTAAAATTCAGCATAATAAACTAGCATTTCCCCATGGCAATGCAAAACCGCAACAATAATCCAGTCAGACTGAAGGCAAACTATACAGTCGAGCTACATTTATCTAGGAATAACTATAAGAAATCTTAAGAATTGGGCAGTGCAGTGGATTAATTACCACAGCTCAATCTGCTCTGTCCATTAGGAAGAAGGCTTTGGAGGATTTCATCTATGTGGTAGGAGTTAAATTTAAAGGGACTAAACCTCCAACTGCCATGAGTTCAGGAATGCATAGAGTGACTTATCATACCATGAACATTCTGACAGAAGGTTTGTGTTTTATTAGCTTGTTAGAACGACAGTAGATTTGTCCATGTAAAAAAAATGGAAAAAAAATGGCTATTGCCCTTGAGAAAAATCATCCACCAAGTGCCTTTAGTATAGTCAAACATCTATAATTTCGACACTGGGCCTGATGTGATTATTAAATGAATCCTTCCTCCTTTATGCAGCCTCTAGCCTTTAGAAAGTAATAGGTTCAGTATGTGAATTTAAATTACACATGCATTGTATCTCCTTGGAATCACTCATACAACATTTTAACATTTCTCATAGATCATAATGAACTACTGTTTTCCAGTAGGTGGAATATTAGCTCTGCACATTGAGCACCCAAATGGGGAAGTTGATCCAACTGCAGTTATTACTTTGCACAAAAGGAGTTAAGTCTGTCAAATCTAAAACCAAGTGGTTCATAGTCAGAAGGGTACAGAATAGAAATTGACAGTAGGAGTAGAATGAGTAATATTTAACTTACATTTAACTTACATTTTTTCAGGGTCTCTTATCCCACAGAATTCTAAAGCACTTTACAAACTAGATAGATACATGAATCACTTAATTCATCACTGAAAGCAGCCAGATGTGGGTTGAAAAGTCATAATGGTTTTAGTTGTGCTCAGCAGAAGTATACAAGTTCAGGGCAGGAAATGAAGAACATTGTATCAAATTTGAAACTGCAGGGGGGATTTAAATTGATAGTGTAAATTAGTAGGACAGATTTGCTTGACTTAATCCAGTTCCCCTGTAAAAATGTTAACTCTGCTGTTCTTTTAAAAAGTTTCTTGATTTATGGCTCATCAAAAAGACAGCGTCACCGTCCCCCCATATGCCATGCTGGGGCACTGGGCAAGTACTAACTGTCAGAGAAGATAGTCACTGCTATAAATGGCCAGTATCACTTCCTGCAGAACCCTTTGTGATAACCTATCAAAATACAGACCAGACCTTTCTTGGCTGAGATCTTACCATGTTGGAGTCCCATGCTGTATAGATGTGTAAACACTGCAATTAGTGTGGTATACAGCAGCATGCATTTTAACAAACTTTAATCTATACAGTCAGTACTAGGTTCGTTAACACTTTAAGAACTGACTTCTCCTGAGCATCCCCATCTGCTTATCTTAACCCAGCACCCCACTCCTGCTCATCGCATACACCTTCTCCCTGCTGCTTTCTTGTCTCCCAGTTGGATAGTTGCTGGCGTGGGGTTCTTTTTTAGATTCCCCTGCTGATATACTGTCCCAGCGACATGTGCCCCCCGCCCCTACAGATTTCAGCATGAGTGTGGAACAAGTGGAAGAAAGATGTATCATTTGCGCACACATGAACCAGTAAAGGTTTGCAGAGGACAGAGCACACTGGGACTGATGTGAGGCGAAGGCTAATGCAGCAAATCCTTTCTGGTTCCAGACTTATACTTCTACCTGACCTGACTGAAAACCCTTTTCAGTAACCAATATTAGTTAATTTTTCTGGGTTCTGAATTTTAAACATAAATTATTTTTCATTATATCTTTTTTCTTTAAGAGAATGGGATGGCGATCTGAAGAAACTGCCAAACATTAAAATGAGAAAAGTGTCTACTAAAAATGCTGTTTGCAGTAGGACGGAGGTGGCAAATGGGGAAGCTGAAGAGGAATTAGATGCAGCAAAAGACACAGACTAATGAGCACCAGCTGATACGAAAGATAAAATAGCTGAAAGGGACTGCCAGGAACCTATTTGAACGATCACTGGAAGCAGAAATAAAGCTGGTATTTTCAATTATATTTGAGAAGACATGGCTTGAATATTTGATTAGTTGGTTGTGCTTCACCCTGGCCTTAATTTGTGGAGTGAGATTTCAGCAAGCAGCATGTTAGATTCAGTGTGGTGCTTACTTAAAGAAAAATGAAGGCTTTAAAATTTAAAACTTTCAGAAAATCTCCATTTCCCCCCTACCTCTTCCACTCTAGCTTCTCTTCAGGGTGCAAGCCCCTGGATATGCGTTGATGGGGAATAGTTATCTCTAGTCTAATGGCTGTGGGACAGTGCACTATCTGTGACTCACCTGTTTTGGCAAATGTGATGTGGGGGGTAAGGGGGATTTTCTTGGTAGTGCCCATTCATTGGATGATGATAATGAGAACATAAATGTAGTTTAATTTTGATAAGTAGGTAAGATACTGTTATACAGCAGACTGCCTTTACCCATAACTTGGTCCATTACCTGAGGCCTTTAAGTTAAGATAAAATGGTACTAAATAGGTGACTTAAATCTATCCCCATAGTCACCATCTCCAGATTTTCTTTACTGAGCCAGCAACCAGCCCTCAGCAAATTGTGCATTGGCAGATGATGGCTGAAGCTTGGGTAATGGCTTAGAGAAGCAGGCTTTCATACAGCCTCATGTTAGCACACTTGAAAAGAGCGTCAAAAATTGGAGGAAGGCTTTTGGAGCCTCCTGTAAAGCATCCCTCTACCTCCCTTTGTGCCTAATTTGGACCCATCTTTCAGAAAAGCCCTTGTCAGACTTTAGAAAAAGCCAAGGAGAGAACAGTAGGAAGAATTTCCTTCTCTACCCACTTCCTTTAAGGGCACAGGCCCTGGCCTGTAACTAAGAAATGTATGCCAAAGTAGAAGCATAGTGTCCCATTTAGTGATAGGGGATATCCATAACTTGATTATCAAAAGGGTTCCTAGGTCTACAACTGCATGAACTCAAGAAAAGCCTTTTACTCTAGGGCTGTAGAGGCAGAATGTATTTCTGCCACTAAAAGCTATGTGCACAGATTGACTGACTGTTTTCTGATGCCAGTGGTAACCAGTTAACCCTTTTACGGAAGAGATTTTATTGCCTTCATTACGAAGACTGAGTTGATCGCTAAACTGAGACACTGTTGGTTATTTGGTGTGGCTTAGTGGATAGAATACTGGACTGGGGTTCAGGACACCTGGGTTCTCTTCCCAGCTCTCCCACTGGCCTACTGGGTGACCCTAGTAAGTCACTTTCCTGTGTTTGCGTATTTGTAAAATGAAGATGATGATGCTTATTTCCTTTGTAAAGCACTTTGAGATTGACAGATGAAAAGTGGTGTGTACGAGGTAAGTGATAGTATTTGTACCATTGCTAGCATATTTACACGGGGATGCTCTTATGGCATTGTCAAATGATTCATAAAGTGGGTGGGCTTCCTCGGGGTTTAGTCTTAAGGGATGCTGCTGGGTCTGGCAGAGACTTGCTAAACAGGCAATAGTTTGCAGGTGGGCAGTTTAATATCTTCAGGTTAAGGGAATTTATATGGATCAGGTATTCAGCCCATCCCTCACTCATAGGGAAATACATAACAATTGAGCTCAAGGCTATTGGAAAAAACCTGACAATCTCATTTTGCTGCATCCTCCCATCCCTGTGGAAGGGACTGGGGACTCTGGATACTTTCATGGAACCTGCTGTGAGGCCCAAGCGTGTCTCTTTTTTAGCGAGTAAGGTCAGACAGTGGATAAAGTACATGGACCTGACTGATATGAAGTGTAGCGATGGTAAATGCTTTGTATTCTACTGAGCCAAATTGCCAATTCTAATATCTGTAGAAAAAAACCTGCCACGCTGTCACAGTTGTGTGGGATGTTTTCAGGGGCATAGATTTGTTGGTGCAGAAACTCAAGGTAAGATTAATTTATAGAATCCAGAATTCATTTTTCTCTTGGGCTTAGTGGATATCATGTGTAATTTGGGGCTGAGTGGGTTCTTGATTTAATATATAAAAAAGGCTTTCTTGGGTTCAATGGTATGACCATTAGGCTGCAGAAGAGAAGAATGAGGGGGGATTTGAGAGCTGCTTTCAACTACCTGAAATGGGGATTCCAAAGAAGATGGATCTAGACTGTTCTCAGTGGTAGCAGATGACAGAACAAGGAGTAATGGTCTCAAGTTGCAGTGGGGGAGGTTTAGGTTGGATATTAGGAAAAACTTTTTCACTAGGAGGGTGGTGAAGCACTGGAATGGGTTACCTAGGGAGGTGGTGGAATCTCCTTCCTTAGAGGTTTTTAAGGTCAGGCCTGACAAAGCCCTGGCTAGGATGATTTAGTTGGGGATTGGCCCTGCTTTGAGCAGGGGGTTGGAGTAGATGACCTCCTGAGGTCCCTTCCAACCCTGATATTCTATGACCAAAACCTCCTTGTTGTGCTCAAGGCTAAGTTTTAAGGATCTGTAGTGTTAAGCATGTCTCTAGGATGTGGGGTTTGATTTGCCCTCTGTGTGAGACTCAGCGGGAGGACCAGCCTTCACCAGACTCCTCTGTTACTGCTGTTAGGAGATGTAATTCAAAACTAAACCTCTTGCTGTCAGGATTCCCTAATTACAGGGTATCACTCCTTTCCTTATGACTGAAATGGGAGGCAATGTTGGATACCACGCTAGAAGTTAGTAAGTGGAGGGCACAACTGGCATAGTTTGAAACTGTTGTGCCTCTCTCTTTCAGTGATGGATACATCTTGCAATTCTGTGTTAGTTCTGTTAGGCCCCTCCTAGCCTATTCTTAGCAAATTTCATTCAGTTACTTACCAGATTTTTTTTGGTATGTGGTCTGGATAGGGGATTTCCTGCCCTGGACAGTGAACTACATTGCATAACAGTAAGTTTCTATTATTAACCAAAACCAAAAAAACTCCCTTCTTGCCAGACAGAAGGCACATGCACTGTTATGGTTTGAACTAAACTGGATTAGCCAGTAATACAGAATTAACCACTCTGTTTCTTAAACTCAAATGAAACAATGCTACAAGGAAGTGAGCTGGAGAAATTAAAGAGGCCTGGAAGATGTTTGAGTGACCTTTCACTTGTAAGCTGCATCCATGGCCATCCAGCAGTCTGGTAGCTAGTGCGCATCTCATGTGGCTGGGAGCGCAGCTGGCACCTGGGCTCTTAATCAGCCAGAATCTGTGGCAGCTCCTCTCAGAGCTGGGGACCAGGAGGAACCCGAGAATCGGCAAGGAGGAGGGGTGAGTAGTGAGGTGAGGGAGGCAGGGGCTCTGGAGAGAGCACGGCTGGCACCCATGTCCCACTCTGCCTGTCAGGCCCTCCTGGCGGAACCCATGGAAGCTCCTCTCAGTGCCACAGGAAGTTGTGAGCCAGCAAAGAGAGGGAGCTGTTCATGGTGCCATCCCAGGGCATGTGGAGCCAGCTGTGGAGACGCTAGACCCTGAGGCTGGCAGCAGCATGGAAGGCTGGCAGTGCTAAAATGAGCCCCCAGCATCCCATCCAGTACAGAGTAGTGGTGGGGGGAGAGCCTATACTGCCGTTGTGGCTGGGACATAGGTGCCCGGTCTGTGAGTTCCTCTCCACTCCGGGCTCTGATTGCAACTCCCTCCCAGGGACTTGGGGTAGGGGTTGGGAGTAGGGCTGGCTTTGAGGCAGGGTTGGGGAGACCCTAAAATCCTTTCCCCAAGGAAGTCTTGAGCTAGCAGGGAGGGATAAGGGGAGGCAAGGTGCACCTGGGAAGGAACAGTCTGGGGTCGGGTGTCCCCTCAAGGGCTGTCTTTCACATCTTTGCTCAGTTAACCCATCATTCCCTAAGGCTGAGCATCTGAGCATTCTCATTCGTCCCTGCTAAAGGTTTTATTGCCTGCTCTACACACCCTGCATTGGTTTAACTAGAGATGTGATGATAACTGATTTAGTTAAACTGGTGCAATGTGATGTATAATTGCTCTTAACTCTATTTAAATCTGTCTCATCTGCTTAGCTTGCCTTGGTAAAGGTCCAAACAAAACCTGAACTGATATCACTGATCTGAATCACCAATTGACCTGTGTCCACAGAGCAGGTATGGAGGTTTTTTGGTTTGTTTTTTTAAACCCAATTTTAGCTGCATTGGTGTAACTTCCATATATAGACAAGTTCTGTGTTTCACTTTGGTGATAGAATCACTGCAAGAAGTTCTTTTTTTTTTCTGCATTTTCTTTTAATGGGATGAATAAAAGGGGCAATAAGCCTTATTCTTCCTGGAAGGACTCGAAAGGCTAGTTTGTCATTGTAAAAGATGTGATGTCCTTAATAGCACTGTGTTAAACTGACATTTGTGTAAACATTTTTTAAATAATGTATGCTATTTAGAGTCATGGAGAATGTTAGATTAGCTAAGTTTTTCCATGAACAGTTCCATTAAAACAAAAGGCAATATATAAAGCAAATGTATAATCTGTAAAGTTAACTAACTTGACAAAAATCGAGCAGTCTTGAAATAATTTGTAATACTTGCTGCTCACGTTATGCATTTTCAAATAAAAGCGAAACTAGATAGAGAAATAAAAATTTTAATTGTAATCTCATGTACCCTGTGTTCCTTTTTGCTATCGTGTAGACTTCAGCTTTTTAGACTATTATGTAGGTTACACAGGGAAACGGAAATGTCTCCAGCTAATGAAGAGAAAAATGTTTTTTATATTGATTGTAGCCAGAAAAATTACTATAAAAATGGCAAGATCTTACATAGGGAAGAGATAGGATGACTATCTGACTCATGCTGACAAACGCAAATTGGTATCAAGTGTCAGTATAGAAAAATTAGCTGGATTTTATTCTGTCTTGCACATCATCAATTTGTCGAGTAAGTTTTGACTGCAGAATCTTTATATGGTAATGATAGAAGAGAGAGACTCATGTTAACTTTTAAATTTCCAGGTTGAGAATGTTATTGAGAGAGAAAATGAATATGGAATCCCATGATGTCATTTTTATAGTAATCTTTCTGACAATTACTGTGCTTTACAGCCAGCTGGTGTGTTTACTGGATTGAAGAGCCTATTCCTTCTCTGAATGCTATAAGGATGCTTTGATGATCTGTTGCACTTACATTCTCTTTTAAATGTGACTGCCATTAACATGAAAAGTTTGCCTTCTAATTACTCCAGTGTTTTTCTATGTTTAGACTTAGATTGCTTTAATATAGGAAATACCGTGGAAATGTTACTTGCAGAAAGTGGTTATAAACATTGTAATGTTAACCACTGTAGATGGGAGGTGCTCTGTGTTTATAACTAAACTTTATCATGCTCTTTTAATTAGAAAATTCAAAAGTTCTTTTTTTCAGAATGCTGTGGGCTAATTTTCCCCCCACCCAAACGTCTACGGTTTTTTTTAGTTAGCTTTAGGTAATTGATTTTAATGGTGTTTAACTGCAAAGTTTTAAGTGCTAGAAGCAGTCTTTGTTTTAGCTAGAGGGACTCAAAATAAGTTGTGTACAAAACTTCAAACTAGCGTAAGGGCTGGTCTGCAAATTAATATAGCTCAAATAAGATAGGATGTGAACTTAAAGCAAATGAATGATGCCTCATTAATTTCACATGTAGACAATTTTATTTCCAAATAAGAGTGCCTTATTCAGAATTAATTTAATCAAAGAGGATTAAGCTAATTCTGGAATAAGAGCGTCCACCCATGGGGTTAATCAGGGGAAAAGAAACTGCTGTTATTGCATCAGTTAGTTGATGACTAAATTGGTATATTTCAGAAGCTTTCGAAGATAGGGGCCTTTCTTCCCCCCATTCCTGCTCATTCATTCAGAGGCATGGAAGCTTCCTGAGGGATCATATCTAATATACAAACAGGAGATAGAGGAGGGGCCACCTGGTCATGTTTTTTCACATTTTCACTAAATTTTACCAATTAAATGTGAAGGCCTCCTCTGCCATTGGAGGAAGAGACCTGTCTGCTAGTATTCACCCTGTAACAGTGTCTTTTTTTATTTTTTAATACATCAATCTCATCATTTGTCCTTTGTTTCTCTTGCTGGTGACACACTCTTTTCGGACATCCCATTGTAATGGATCTGCAGATTTTTCACTGTGAAGAAGAGGAACATTTGCCTTAGCTGAGAATCACCTTTCTTCTAGCATGGAAGTCAGCAGATCCAACCCACCCACCACAAGGTTATAGTTCTGAGCGAGACTTCAACTGTTGCCCTCTCCTCCATTTTCTTTTTTGGGCACATATGTACATATTGTATATATCTGCTGTTAATTGGGGTGGAATTTGAAGTTACTCTCATCTAGGAAGGGTTTATAGAAATTTGTTGTTATACCTAATAACCTGTGAATTAAGGTTTAAAGGAATTAGCTCTACAAAGCAGGTCTAGAAGGATCTTGAACTGGCTTACTAGATGCATCTTCAAGAGTGTAGCCTCTCCCAGCCTGCTTTGACTGACTGATCTGGTGTCTGCCTCCAAGGAGCTGCAACTATGAGTAAGATCCATTATAATGGAGCTGCAGAGTGTCACTGTAAAGAAAATGTTCAGGTAGGTTTTTTTTTAAAAAAAGGTTCCTAATAGGGAGCCTCAGAATACCATTTTAGTAAGCTGTTCTACAGAGTAGAACTGTTCTTTAAGCACCTACACTTAAACTGTTACCTTGAAAATGTGTGTATAGTGGCATGAAAATACCCTGTGCAAAGTGTCATGAGGCATATAATAAAACTCTGCTTACAACTTTAACTATGGATTTGCTACGGAGTAGTTTTGTAATCAGGGTAACTCTTAATTACCATAATTCAAATACACTGACCAATTTTTGACATAAATGGAACAGCTGTGTCAGTCTGTAACTAGTTCATTATTAGAAATGAATTAGAATTACTAAACCAACATTTACATAGAGAGCCTGGACTAAAATACTGGTCTCTCATTCACTGCTCTAAAAACACAGGCTTGTTCCAGTTGAGGTAAAAGAAGCTCTCTGTCATGCTGTCAGCCCTGATTTATATTCTTGAAGCTACATCCAATCAAGAAGGGCAGCATGCTCATTGAGAATGACTGGGTCGCCATGCTATTCCCTAGCCTACTACACATCGAATGTGATCTTGTCCAAAATTCTTATTTATTTTGCAGCTTTAGAAAGATAAGCAGCAAATCTCAAGGTGAGATTTCTAACAGTTCTCAATAAAACCTTGCCTGAGCTTCCCCTCAGACTGGTTTATGCCCAGAGCTGCTCTCTGCAGGGCTTCCTGTACCTAGCTGTTTTACCTCTGAGAGCCACTGAGCTTTTATTGGTTGCTGAACTGGTTCAAGTGAAACCCACCTAATTTTGTTACTACAGGTGGTCTTTCTTCAAAGAGAGATTTACAGACAACATGTCTGGCTTTAGGAACCTCTTACTTTGCTACAACAATTCCTGTGTAAATTTGCTTAAGAACAACCTAATTTTTTCAAATTATAGACTGTGTATACTAGCGCTTAAGGAATTTTAACTATATGGCAAGTTTGAAGGAGTAATAAGCTAGTTTTTGCTTTCTCCAAGAGCTTCAAACTGCACGCAAAGCACCAATTGGAATAAACAAAAAAGTGCTGTTTTAATTCCCATTTCCTCAGTGTAACTAGAAAAGAGGATACTCCATGCTGTCCTGCATACATCTTACCAAAAGATATGTGAATTCTCAGGCAAAGTGATAAACCGCATACTCCTAAGATCAAGTAGAACTGTGCATCAGGAAGTACCTACTGCTGTGGAGGGTAGGGTGGAGTCCCGGTCACCTCTAAGGTTGCAACCAAGTTCCAACATAAGCTTTATTTTAGCTGCCCAGCTTTAGCAAAGGACAGTTTTTTTCCCAGAAAAGGTAGGAAAAAAATTGGCCATAAGGTTACCATTCATGGACACTAGTCAAACATTACTTCAGGTTACCCACAATTCCCTAATTTTAAAATAAATGTAGCTCTGTATTTGTATACAATGGATAGAAATGAACATGTCTAATAAAAGCAGTTCAGTCATTTTTATTTTAATGCACTTTCTGTTTTTACTGGCAAAGTTGGGCATGTAGATCTGTTTAAACTATGACATTTTCTTTACACTTTGGCAAGGCTGGCTTAGATGATTTCTACTGCAACTCTTAAAACATGTTCTCTCAAGGAGCACTGTGATCCATTGGTCTTGGAGGCAATGGATACCATTTGATAATGTCAGACTGCTACAACTATGCTCTGGATAATCTATTTAAAACAAAGCAGACTATCATATAAAAATGGTGGGGCCCATACTTGCTGGAATTCTGTGCAAAGGGGCTTTTAAAACTTAACCAAAATCTTTTCCTGGGTGCATAGCTTGAGACAATGGGGAGGGGTCAGAAAGATGGAATCCTCCCAACAAATTCAGTTATAATTATGCTCGGAGGTCTGCCTCGGGGGAGAAATGGGATGTGAAAATGTTTTGTCCTGTTGAAGGAACGTCACACTTAAAGCAAACATAAATTTTGCATTTTTGCTTTAACAAACCAAAATGTTTTTTCTTTTGGAAACTCAAATATAGTATATGGTGGTAACATCATTTCTACCACTTAAAATACAGAAAACTGCAGTGGTTTGGGTCATTTGTTTAATACAAATACAAATTTGTTCTACAACAATTAGAAGTTATATTAATTTTGTTTCCCTTTAAAACTCCCCCTCCCCCTTCTTTCAGTACATATTCACTCACAAAAACCAACCATTTTTGGAAAAGAGAATGGGGTTAAAGAAGTAACAACTCTTAGTTCCAGGTATTACACAGTGTAAAATATTTTCTTCATAGATTGTGTCAATTATAAAAAAGGGCTTGATCTGATGATGGGGAATGTATAGTTATGGACAGGCCAGGAAAATAACCACTTGCTTTCAGCTATAATGCTATGTGAAATAGTACCATTAGACTGGGTAAAAATCCTCATCATACTAACACAAAGGTAAGTGGTGCATTGTCACTGTTTTAAAATGAGTAATTGAAAATGTTAGTTCTGGAAATGGAAACAGATTTTAAGAAACCAAGAAAGAAGAGATCCATGTCCACATAGGGGACAGAAGCATTTTGTTTATGTTCCACAATTTCTCACTAATATCTAGTAATTCTGCAATCCTTATCCAAGCAAAACTGCCACTGAAGTTAAAGAGAGTGTTGCTCAAGCAAGAAGGCAGAATTTGGCTTCATATCCATGCAGTCTACCTGGGACTGACCACATCTACAAAAGGGCAGCTCACAATGAGTGTTCGTCCCAGAGATGATCCTGCAGTTCTTAGCCAGTCCAAATTCCACTGAGGTGAGAGGTGTTTTGCCTGAATAAGTACTGCATTTGATTACTGGGCCTAGGCCACTGTGGTTTAGCTACTTATGTATATGTAGGTTTTTACTGATCTTTAACTTCTTCTCAAAATAACATTAAAAGAAAAGCATTAAATTACTACTTGCCAATGAAAAAGAGTGGGTTTTGTGGCACAGAATCCTCAAGTGGACTACACTGATTGATTGGGTTCCTACAGAACATTATACTCTCTGATAGACAAGGATGGCAGCTGTCCAGTACTTACACTCTTGACCCATTTTCATGTGAAGTTATTTATGCAAGCCTGTATCCATAACACCTCCGTGTAAATAATCTTTTTTGCTGGAGACAAGTCTTATACTACTAGGTAAATGTGGCTTTGAGTATATAGCTAAATTTCTACCCCAGACCAGAAGAAAGAGCTTTGTGTAAGCTCTAAAGTTTCTTATATCAATAGAAAGATATAAGATATTACTTCACTGACCTTGTCTCTCTAAAAACCATCAAGTCAACTGTAACTGACAGAGGGGATGAAGGGGGGAGAAAGGACTTTAACAGTGCGTAAGACCCTTCAGTTTTTACCAGTTTAACTGATAAATTCCTGAGTTTTACAAAACAATTTTTTTTGTAAGAAGTAGAAGAGACAAGGGCATCTTCTCCTTATGCTGCTGCCTCCATCTCTTCCACTTCTGGGCCCTGCCCAGAAGGAGAGATGGTGTCTGGGTAGCCCAGTTTGTGAAGCCACTATCTCTGCTTCCAGAGCGGTGAGCCAGGTCAGAAGTATGGGAATGACCTAAATCTCATGCCCACTAAATACATATTTCCAGCTTTACAGAGAACGTGGATAAAAGTTAAGGAATTACTTTTCACACTAAATGGGTTGAAAATAAAAAACTGTATCCGACTATCTTTCGGACCACTAGGAGCTTTCTGAAAGTTAAACAAAACAAAACAGGAGCAGTGATATTTACCCAATATTTACTCAGAAAAGTGCAGTTAATTTTTTTCTGCAGATTTTCATCCTTTTTAAATTTTTGTATCAAACTGATAAATTCCCCCAAAAACATTAAACTAAATAAAAACTGAAAGGAAAGAGCCTCAATAAGCTGTAAGGGATTAAAGGCCTAGTCCAAGCCTCATTAGTCAGTGGGAGAATTACAGTTGTGTTCAATAGGCTTTGGAGTAGACATTAACTACTTCCCTATCTCCTTTCTTAAATTCTCTTCAGGGGACAAGTTCTGTTGAACTATATCTCCTAATATCTCATTCTGAACTGAGACTAAGCCTCAATTACGGAGTACTTGCAAGACAACTGCCATTTAATGGTGCTTTAAGGTTAGAAAACTCAGGATAAATTACATTCTGCAGGGTAAGTTCTGCTTGGTCATTATATCCACAAAAGGATTTGTTTGATTTCCTGTCCTTCCCCCCACATGCACACGCCAGTTTCCTAAACATGAGATCAAAGAGGGCCCTAGTTTACTGTGGTCCCCAGACTTACCCAAACCAATGCACAGGTACGTCTGGCTACTTTGGCTCTCCTGTCCCAATAATAAACACCACAGCAAGTGGAAGTGAATCACAAAATTCTTTATGACAGGTTTCAGAGTAGCAGCTGTGTTAGTCTGTATCCGCAAAAAGAAAAGGAGGACTTGTGGCACCTTAGAACTGTAGCTCATGTTCAAATAAATTTGTTAGTCTCTAAGGTGCCAAAAATTCTTTATGTAACTCACCTCTGGACATCATTTTATCTACATTCATTTATCTATTGCACTCTTTAATGTTATTCACACTTCAGTTTTACATGAAAATGCTCAAAACACAAAATTAACAACTGAACTGTTGAATCCCTAATTGCTCAGTCTTATCCTGAACAGAGGATAACTATCCAGTCAAGTCAGAACAGGGCAATACTGGCATCCTTTTAATAGGTCCATGTATGCTCTTTTGTGATTACCTGAATTACTGAAGCATGAACTCTTAAAAAATTCCATCTTCCACTTTAGCTGTCATTCCTAGGGGGTGTGAGGGTCTAAATTCATTTCATATTCTTTTGTAATGGACTGCATGCTTCAACCTGTAATGCCTCTGACTATACTTTGTCTTTTTCCATTTTGGAGAAAAACTTTCTATATATCCTTTCTACATATACTGGCAGAGAGTTCATGTTAATTCACCACTTAACAAGTATCATTTATTTTACTTTAAGATAAGCAGAACTAAAAGTGTTGTTCCAGATGTAGAGCTAATAATTTGAGCCTTGTGGCTAAATAATACTTGTATTTCATGGGACCAAGGAAGCATTAGAGGCAATTAGAGGACTTGAAGATTACTTGTTGAAATTGCTTATTTTGCAAAAAATATAAACACATATCCAAAAGCATTAAATATGTGCTTCACGTGACCTCAGCTCACATGGCTCCCAAAACATTCAGGCTCCAATGTAGCCATACAACTATGTAATGATTACTTTACGAGATTTAGAAAGTGAGTGACATGGTGCAGGTCTGTTTACTTTGTTGATTTAAGTTTAATGCAAATGACTTTTTAGTTGTGTCACTTTAAGATGATGAGCAAATAGGATGCCTAGTAGTAACAAAGAGATGGAAAGTTGTTGATGTTTTCTGTAACAGAACAGTTATAGCAGGTCTATTTCCAATTCCTCCTGGTCATCCAGTTTAAAAAGGTCATTTTGTCATGTCTGTTTGACGCTGTTAGAATTGTTCTCTGTTGTGCTTTCTACACTTCCACTACACCTGGCTGACTAATTGAGAAACTATTTCACAAACGGTCACATTCCATAAGTAATGCATTTTACTTCACTATATCCATTTCCCTGGTCAGGGTTTTTTGTTCTTTTATTTCAAATGCATGATTTGTTTCTGCTTCCTGTAGGGGCTGTGGTGTAAAATGCACACACACCTTCTTCAGTGAAGAAACAATGCCACCTCTGTCAAACTGGCATGACCTCAGAGGTCATTTCTTCAGCCGCTTGCTGTGAGTTTGTACCTGTCTGGGATACTGGCACTACTGCAGCATCCTTGATTTCAGCGCTCTGAATGCAGGAAGGGTTCTTCTCCATTTTTTTGGCAGTGTCCGGGCAGTTTTGAACAAAGATCACTCGATTGTAAGCCTTCAGTCTGCGCCACAACTGAACGTAGACTTTGCACTGGACGTACATGAAGACTAGGCCTCCAGTGAACCCAATTGCTACCACAACCAGTTTTGTCCAAAATGGCCATTCAAGGACACCTTTCAAAGAAACAAGTTACAATTAGTTTCATCATCATTTCATAATGTCTTGCTGATGGCTTGTCTCTTCTGTCGCCTGTATATTCCAGTATTACATAAAACTGCCAAAACATTATTCTTTTCAGAGGATCCCTAATGCTATTTGTACTGTATGTACACAGTCACACACATGAAGTGTAGCTGTTGTTATGGTAGAAGACAGCAGCTGTTCCCTAGATCATAGAAACAAGATCAGATCCCTAAACATCTAGTACAATAGGGGATTTCTGGTTCAACAAGGAATGCAGGATCAGGTCTTAGGACAGAAAGATAACCGTCCTTACTAGAAACAGATGACATTTTTATGTCCCTTGATTGTACCCATGCCTATAGTACCTCTTTTAAGTAGGCAGAATGTAGTTATCTAGACTGGAATGGCCAGATCACTGGGCTTTGGGCCCTACTACTGAAATAAATAAATAAAAAGCTTTTCATTTTTTTTTTTTTTTTTTTTTTAAAGTTTGATGGCTGGTCTATAAGGAGACTCAAGCTAGAGTATGTACAGTGTACTGGTCTGCTACACAGTAAGGTGCTGCGTGGACCCTGCTACCATGCACAAAGTTTCATAATGAGCAGTAGCAAGGTCCACATGGCTACTTGGTGCACTGTAGTTTACACCCTAGTTTGCTGCATGCTATGGGTCTGTAAATATACCTGGCACACCCTATTTTATACCTCATTGAACAGTGGCACCTACAATACCAATGTGTTCCCCTGGTATGGGGCTGTAGCATTGGTTCAGTAGCAAATTAGTGGGAAGAAATCCACCGTGTGAATAAAACAGCACCGCAGCTTTTTTTTGTTCTTTATGCCTCTCTCGTGTATGCTTTTTTCTTCTGCTAAATCAACACATTGCTATTTTCCTACTTAGTTATATAAGAACTTTACAGTTCCTGATACTGTTTTTCCTCATTGCACCCTTTGCTCTGTTTAAAAACCAGGAAAAACTCTTGAAAGGTCTTACTGTAACTGTAGAAAAAAGTCTCCATGGGTGATGACACTAAGGCTACAGAACAGAGAATTTGAACTCCGTAATGATATGAGTAATGCTAAGATGATTCACTTTAGCCTAGAACTAGTCTTAGAACTTTACAAAATCAATTATTGCTATACTGGGAACAGCTTTATAATCACAGGATAATTAACAACACTGCAGCTGCTTCTTGATATGTTTAGCAGTATGACTAAAATGGGGGAAAAACCCTCAGTTGTGCATTACTGCATCAGATCTAATGATGACAGTGTTGGCATTAATACATAATATGCAAGTGTGTGGTTTTGAGATTGCATGTAAATGCTGCTTTCTCGATATTTTACTTAAAATAAATTTATTAGTCACATATGGAAGATCTTTAAAAATCCTTAGAACATATAGAGTGCAAATCACGATCGAGGTGCTTTAGAAACAGGATAATTAAACTTCAAAGCAATGCGTGGGAGGCATTAGAGAGAGGCACTCCAAGATGGATATGGTGTCAGCTGGAGAATTAGAACCCACGGGTGGTCATCTGCCAGGCTTAGCTGCAACCAGTAGAGCAGTAATTTGAGTTTAATGGTGTTGTTAAACAATAATAGAATACCATTTATTTAAATATTTTGGGTATTTTCTACATTTTCAAATATATTGATTTCAATTACAACACAGAATACAGTGTACAGTACTTACTTTATATTTAATTATAAATATTTGCACTGTGAAAAACAAAATAAATAGTATTTTTTCAGTTCACCTAATACAAGTACTGTAGTGCAATCTCTTTATCATGAAAGTTGAACTTACAAATGTAGAATTATGTACAAAAAAACAACTGCATTCAAAATAAAACATTGTAAAAAACTTTAGATCCTACAAGTCCACTCCGTCCTACTTCAGCCAGGTTTCAGAGTAACAGCCGTGTTAGTCTGTATTCACAAAAAGAAAAGGAGTACTTGTGGCACCTTAGAGACTAACCAATTTATTTGAGCATGAGCTTTCGTGAGCTACAGCTCACTTCATCGGATGCATCAGCCAATCGCTCAGACAAACAAATTTGGTTACAATTTGGAGGAGATAATGCTGCCTGCTTCTTGTTTACAATGTCACCTGAAAGTGAGAACAGATGTTCTCATGGCACTGTTGTAGCCAGTGTTGCAAGATATTTACGTGCCAGATGCATATGTCCATTCATGCTTCAACCACCATTCCAGAGGACACCTTCCATGCTGATGACGTGTTCTGCTCGATAACCATCAAAAGCAGTACAGACCAACACCTGTTCATTTTCATCATCTGAGTCAGATACCACCAGCAGAAGGTTGATTTTCTTTTTTGGTGGTTTGGGTTCTGTGGTTTCCGCATATGAGTGTTGCTCTTTTAAGACTTCCAAAAGCATGCTCCACACCTCGTCCCTCTTAGATTTTGGAAGGCACTTCAGATTCTTAAACCTTGGGTCGAGTGCTGTAGCTATTTTTAGGTATCTCACATTGGTACCTTCTTTGCCAAATTGCAATGCCACAGTGCCCAGCGAATGCCTTTTCTCACTTTCAGGTGACATTGTAAATAAGAAGCAGGCAGCAGTATCTCCCGTAAATGTAAACAAACTTGTTTGTCTTAGTGATTGGCTGAACAAGAAGTAGGACTGAGTGGACTTGTAGGCTCTAAAGTTTTACACTGAGTGCACTTATGTAACAAAAAAAATCCCAAACCTACATTTGTAAGTTATACTTCCATGCTAAAGAGATTTCACTACAGTACTTGAATGAGGTGAATTGAAAAATACTATTTCTTTTATCATTTTTACAGTGCAAATATTTGTAATAAAAATAATATAAAGTGAGCACTATACACTCTGTATTCTGTGTTGTAATAAAAATAGTTGAAAATGTAGAAAACCATCCAAAATATTTTAAAAACAAGAAAAGGAGTACTTGTGGCACCTTAGAGACGAACAAATTTATTTGAGCATAAGCTTTCGTGAGCTACAGCTCACTTCATCGGATGCATTCAGTGGAAAATATAGTGGGGAGATTTATATACATAGAGAACATGAAACAATGGGTGTTACCATACACATTGTAATGAGAGTGATCACTTAAGGTGAGCTATTAGCAGCAGGGGGTGGGGGGGGAAAGAGAGGGGAACCTTTTGTACTGATAATCAAGGTGGGCCATTTCCAGCAGTTGACAAGAACCTCTGAGGAACAGTGGGGGTTGGGGGGGGCAGAATAAACAAGGGGAAATAGTTTTACTTTGTGTAATGACCCATCCACTCCCAGTCTCTATTCAAGCCTAAGTTAATTGTATCCAGTCTACTCTGAAACCTGTCAAAATATTTAATACATTTCAATTGGTATTCTATTGTTTAACAGTGCGATTAATTTTTGAGTTAATTGCATGAGTTAACTGCAATTAATCAACAGCCCTAGTTTAACCATCTGTTTTTGCTGCTTATGCAACTGGCTTGCCTTAGAAAAGTCTTTGTAAGTGAGAAATCATTGAAATAATCACTACAGAATGGTGTTCAATTACCACAGATTTCCCTGTCATGGAAACTGCTAGTAAGTGCTAACTTTTTCAGGGTGGCACTTTTGAAAGTCAAAGTGACTTTAGCACATGTTCCAGTGAAAGTCAGTTGGACTCCTACTCTTAAGTGACAGGGATGGTCTCCTTATTAAGGAAATGACAGCTACTCCACACACTGACTTAGGAGCTTCTGAAAATCCTACCTACCAGTGATCACTATTGAGATGTGGTGTTAGTTTTGAAAAATTACACACCAGGCAATAGCCTCAGCTGCAGTAAATCACTGTAACTCTGCTGAAGGCAGTGGAGCTATGCTGATTTACACGAGCTAGTTTGATTAGATATTTCTGTCATCTCACCAGACCCTGGAGTAAGTACGCCAAGAAGAAATAGGGGAAAATACTTTTAATGATTTCCCCCATCTTCCCACTTTATTGGGCTAGCGTGTAACTTTTTGGGTAGTAAATCAGAGTTCTGAATTTCAATATGAAAAAGAGTGGGCCTGCTGTTGCATCACTGTAGGGGATGGGAGCTTTGCAGTTGTCTGTAGTAATCAAATAAATGCTACTATGTGTGGATCAAATTCTGTTTTTGAATGTGCTAATCTATTTCCTCATTGACTTCACTGAGCACCAAGGGGTGTATCCATAGCCAGGATTTGCTCCCATGTGTTACTATTTCCTTAATGAATTCTTGTAACTAAAGGCAGCATAGCATTTGCAACTCTTCTAAAGTAGTATACTATACGCATGTTGGCAATATCTGCTTAGTTCAGTAATCCACTGTAGTCTGTTGTAAAACAAATCAGCTATGTAAATCCAGTCCTGCATTTAAATGCCCTCTAGCACAACGAGGCCACAATCCTGACTGGCATACTACTAGTACTGAAATAATAACCAAAACTTTTGTTAAGGTTCTAAATCAGGGGTAGTCAATAGGTGGAGCACGGGCCAAATCTGGACTGCCATATGCTTTTGAACAGACCCCCAAATCTTTTTATTTA
Organism: Lepidochelys kempii; assembly: GCF_965140285.1. Lineage (NCBI taxonomy): Eukaryota > Metazoa > Chordata > Testudines > Cheloniidae > Lepidochelys > Lepidochelys kempii. Next base: position 65,228,198 of record NC_136383.1, read on the forward strand.
CTTATTATTTTCTCTGGATCCTGGAGATTGACTATACCTTGATGAAGAAATGTGGACCTTGACAAAAATAGACTACCCCTGTTCTAAACTGTTCCAGTAACTCCTCCCTCTCCCTCACTTTTCCCGGTCTTTGCTTGCCTGGATTCCCACTAGAACTGAAAGTGCTGAAATATCACAATAAAGGCTGCTGTTAGAGGATGAAATCCAGCTGTGTGTAGAGAATGCAGGAAAGGACCTCTGTGACATTTAATTCCCACATTAAGGGCTGCACAGGACTTTCTACACTAGGGTGAATTTCATGCAGCGTTTCCTGCTGGGTCTGGAAGTTTTAACTTGCTTGAAATCTTCTAAGAAAGCCTTTTGCAAGATTTCTACCCCAGTTTTGTAGAAGAGAGGTTTCAATAGGTCAGATGGGCAGCTTAAATCTTTTGGATGCTCTGAACTGAACTTGCACTGAACTTTTTAAGTTTCACTCATCAATTTTTAAATAGTAGCTTTAAAAAAGTCCAGCTATTGAAGTAAAATGAAAAGAATGAACTGAATGGTTTAGTTGTTGTGATGGGTGCATTGAACTGTGATCTCTTTGCACTGCAGGAAAGAAAATATATTCAGCAAAAAACAGGTTTGTAAACTGAATTGTGTGTCCTTTGCTTTGTCATCAAACAAATTCCCTATAATCCTGTTATATATTTACAAATAAAAAGTGCCTTGCTATCTATCTGTATTTCTAATGTTTCCCTCGCCATGTTAGCAATGAAGGAGATAAAGTCACTTACCATTGTCATTGCCTTGCTTAATTTCCTCAGCAGTTCGATCTATTAAAACATACAATGACCAAACAACGCAGGTAATAGCAATAATATGGAATGTAACTGAACAGACTATCTTCCTCCTTTCACTTGTTGTCATCTGTAGTTTCTCCCACTGTAATCAGAAAAGAATTAGAAATTAAGTGGGCTTGTAAAGAAAGCCTCCTTGTCATTCTAGTTGTTCCTGTTTGAAACGAGAAGAAAGACAGGTTAATTACAAAATATTTTTCTTATAACTTATGTCCCTAAGATAGCATTGTAAGCTTCACAAACTTACCTGATGCATTATATACAAATCTACATCAATTCATAAGAACGTAGGATCCTGTGGAAGGAGTCTCACCTCTGATCTCTTACCGCCTTCCTATGAGTTACACCTAATCCTGTGTCTCTGCAGCAATGGCAGATTAACAGTGAGAGGGAAGTCAAAAAGCAAATATTAGTTTTAACTGCAGCAAGCACCCCAAATCTAGAGCTATGAAGAAAAATTCACATCTTCCAGAACTCCAAATGTGCTTGGTTGCTTAAAAACCTGTCACTTAATCCTGGGTAAGACTCTGGATAGATTTCATACAACAGGCCAAAGTCTCTCTTCAGTTGCACCCATGCAACTCAGCTGACTTCAAACTCTGACTTTTCCTTTTGTTAATACTGTATAAATTTTTTGTTTTTTGCCACAGTTCCTTCTCTCAATCATAACAAATTCTACTAAAAAAAAACCACCCTACCCTTTTGTCTAAAAAACATGTATTTAAAAACAGATTGCCTCTAACTTTGATGAATACTTTTGAAATCCACAGACACCACCCTCATGAATATTAGTAAAGTAGGTGGAAAACATAGTACAACAGTGCCACCTTTCGGATGGTCATATTACTACATGACTGAACTGTAGAGATAATGAGACTTTTCTAGTTGTAGCTCTTTCACATAAAGTATCTAAGCAATGGCACTAACCAGAGGGTAAGTTCAACTGCACAAATTGGGAGGCACGGGGTAGAACTGAAGTGAAAAATAAATATAGAGTAAGATGAGCGGGAAAGGAAATTTAAAGACTCAGAATTTTTCTCTGACAGACATACATGCTCTCTCTCTCCAGCTCATGCAAGAAGGCAATTGCTATACCAGTAATAGTTCCTATTTAAACCCATGTCGGGACTGGCACACAAATGGTCATGTTGGTGTCCTTTGCAGGATAGTAATTCCTATATGATGCTATAACTTCAGTAAATGTGCCAAAAGCACCACTTTCCAAGTGAAGCAATTCTGAATGTGGAAACAGTTATGGTTCTGGGGACGGTGCTCTATATAGGTACAGTGTAAGGCCAGACCTTTGGGGCTGAAGCTTAGGGTGTTAGTGGGTAGGTCAAAGGATGATACAAAAGCGTTCCTCACTCTTAAGGCTTCATACCACAGTTTTACAAGTCAGTGATCTCAGCGGGTTGATATAACAAAACAACAGTTACAACAATTAAAAACAAATAAAAGCAGAATACGCCCGAGACAAGGAGGTGGAGGAAAAGTCAGGATAGTGTGAGATACAGGCAAGAGAAGGAACCCAGACTCTTGCATCACAGAAGAAAACTAAATAGCCATGGCTTATATTGGTTAAAAATAACAGGTGTTAAAACCACTAGAGCCAACCTTCAAGAATCGATTTAACACAGAAAATAGTTTCTTTTCCCTATTTTCTGTCTGCATTAGGTTTCCTAAGTTATTAGTTCTAGAGTTATTTAAACTAAATCTAGGCTAATAGTGTCTGTTGTTAACAGCCATCAAATTCAAAGGCATTGAGTGTCCTCCCCCATTAACCTGATTCCATGCTAACTGAAGTAGCTGATAACCACTACTACATAATCCCATACCAGATATCTAGTTCAACTACAGCTGGCTGAAGAAAACACGTGAACAGTTTTGCCAATATATAACTTTATTTTTAGTCAAAAAAACCCCATCACCCTACCAAAACAAGACACTCCACTGCACACGCTTCTCCCTGTGGGGAGAGGGTGAGAGAATAAACAAGTGATAGATGTGTAGGCATGTTGCTTCATGCACTACTGGCAAGCACTCAGATACTACTGTGATGAGCAAGGTATGAAAACCTGTATGGAATAGAACTTTTAATAGTGAAGAAAACTCCACAGATTTCATTTAATTTATTGCTAGCATCTAGTAGCCTCCACCAGGTCATGGCCCCATTGTGCTAGGCACTGTGTAAAAACAATAAATGATCATCCCTGTCCCAAAGAGCTTACAATATAACACTTACCAACAAACAGAACTTCCTTTAACACTGGGCTTTCATTGATAACACTTAGGAGAAACAAACACTCCAATTAGTCTTTTCTCAAAGTTAAACTGGGTATGTAATGTTGTTGATGCCTGAAGCACAAAAGACTTTTGAATCTAACTAGGGAGGCATAAGGGGACAGGAAGAGGGCGAGCAGTGAGACCTTGGGGAAGGGAATGAGGAAGCAGTCAGCCGAAGAGACTAAAAGGGATAAAAGTGAGGGGCTCCCTTCAAAGTCAATCTACAACTAGGAGCAGAATTTGGCCTAAGAGGGGGGTGCTGTACTGAGGCTGGTGGAGAAAAAGAGACAGCAGCAGGAAGCAGGACAGGCCAGAGAAACAGCAAGAGAAGTCTAAGGAGTGGGGGAGAGGGAGGGGTTGGGAAAGGCATATTATGTAAAACAAACAAATAAAAATAATAATTGCACCCCTGAGTGTCAATATGGGTGGTGATGGTATGTGCTCCAGTTTCACTCTTGGAGAGATGTTTATACTGTGATTTCACAGTGCTGTATAAGAAGACAGTAAGCTCTTCAGGGCAGAGATCTAAAAGACTACAGAGTGAGTGAAGACAAATGGATAACGGAAGAATGTGGGGAAAGAATGAGGGGTACAACAAATAAATATTATGGTTCTAATCCAGTCCTGCCACAACTCCAATAAACTCACTGGGGATGTACTTGTTTATACCAAGGATGCTTTGTGTCTTGTGGAATTTTGTGTTACAAGCTTCATAGGCATCTCTCAATTCTCTCTCTCCTTTTCATTTTGGGCAGAGGGTCAAGCGGAGGTGAGTGACAGAAGGCTAACCAATAGAGGAGTGCTATGATGAGGGATTTAGAACTACTCAGGATATTTATCTCCTTGTATTGTTAGACTGATAGGGTACAGCATTTTTCATTTTAACAAATCCACTAGAATATTACATTTTTACTGTGAAAGACAAGATAGGTGTGGTAATAACTTTTCTTGGACCAGCTTCTGCTGGTGAGAGACAAGCTTTCGAGCTACACAGAGCTCTTCTTCAGGTCTGGGAAAGGTACTCAGAATGTCACAGCTAAATACAAGATCAAACAGATAGTTTAGCATAAGTAGTTAGCACACACTGTAAGGGACCATTCATAGGACAAAGTGGTGGTGGTGGTGGGAGGAGGGGTGTTAGTGGGTTATAGAGAGTTGTAATAAGCCATAAATCCAGCGTCTTTATTAAGACCAGTGCTTAATTTGTGCCAGGGCTGAGCCCCGGGCACCTCTGGGCTTGCCACACCAGTTACAACAGTTAAAAAATTGCTCAAGCCCTTGCGCCTCCTTCATTACAAATTAAGCACTGATTAAGACCATGATTTTTAGTGACTAGCTAGGTTATGAATTCAAGCTCCAACACTTGTCTTTTGAAAGTGGTGTGCTGGTTTCCTTCAAGAATGAGGCCTGCTAGCCACTAGAGGGTGCAATAAGACTATACTGAGTTCATAAAGTTCATAACAATGTATTGTGAAGAGCATTCAAAGGCACAAAGAAATGAAAGCAAGATTTTGTAACTTTGCACAAAAATAAAATCAACCATTAAAAAGTGTACTGGACTAAATATAGAAGTAGAAACAATGTGCACTGTAGATTTTATGCACACATCCCAAAACCTTTGAAAAAGAAAGAGAACATTTTGTTATTAGCTCATGCCATAGAAAGGTTGTAATAATCTTAGTTAACAGTACATATAGCTCCTTGTTCAAGCTTTTTGCTTCCTCTGTGTTATAAAGACATGATCTTCCTCTGAAAACTAAAAGCTGTTACTGAAGTTCATAATCATTTTTTTTGTAATTGCAAACTAAATCATCATGAGTCATCACAGAAATAGGAATCTAAACAGTCTGCCTACACTGAGTGAGGAAAGGGTATCTAAATAAGACTATGATAGCCAATGTAGTTAACAAGTTCCTTATTCCTGCTGGCTAATCTACAGGAATCCATAGTACTTGTGGGGGCTGGCTATAGGTCAAAAGGCAGCAGGATCAAAACTGCCTCTTTTTATGTCTTTTTGAGGTGATACTGGTTAATCAAAATCACTATGCTAGTTTTATTCAAGCAATTGCTCAAAGACAGGTTTTCTGAAGTATCTAGGGATGCAGTCCCATTTTCTAGAGCAGAGGTGGGCAAACTATGGCCCACAGGCCGCATCTGGCCCGCGGACCGTTCTGCCAGGCCCCTGAGCTCCTGGCCCGGGAAGCTAGCTCCCGGCCCCTCCCCTGCTGTTCCCCCCTCAGCCAACTGCGCTGCCGGCGCAATGCTCTGGGCAACAAGCTCCTGGGGGCAGTGCAGCTGCGAGCCCGGCCTGACCCGGTGCACTGAGCTGCGTGGCATGGCTGCCTGTCCTTGTGCAGCCATGCTACCAGTCAACGGTGCTCCAGACAGCACGGTAAGGGAGCGGAGGGTGGGGGGTGTTGAATAGAGGGCAGGGGAGTTCAGGGGGTGGTCAGGGGTTGGGGGTGTGGATAGGGGTTGGGGCGGTCAGAGGGCAGGGAACAGGGGGCTTGAATGGGAGCAGGGGTCCCGGGTGGGGCAGTCAGGAAGGAGAGTGGGGTTGGATAGGGTGGCGGGGGGCAGTTAGGGGCGGTGGGGCCGAGGGCGGTCAGGGAGAAGGGTGGGTGGATGGGGCAGGGGTTGCCGGGGCGCTGTCAGGGGGCGAGAAGCAGGGGGGTTCAGATAGGGGGCAGGGGCCAGACCATGCCTGGCTGTTTGGGGAGGCACAGCCTCCCCTAACTGGCCCTCCATGCAATTTCAGAAACCCAATGCGGCCCTCAGGCCAAAAAGTTTGCCCTCCCCTGTTCTAGAGACTGCTTACTATAGACATTTTGGATCAAATTTTCAAAGGGGCCATAACTCAGTCTATAAAAGTATGGCGGCAATTCAAATTCCCTCCCCTGCACACAACATGTAGGTAAACAGACTTTATGCAAAACAGTTCCACGATCGAGACAAAAGTCTCTCCAAAAGGGCTGCACCCTTAGGATTATAGTTACCATTGGCTCACATTTCCCCATTCCCCTGCAACAGAGACACAGATTCACTGTTCAGAAAGCCACACAGTCCTCATCTAGCCTATCCTGTACCTCAAGCATTAGCCATAGTATGGCAGATAGAGCCCTGAAAGGGCATATTTCTGCAGCATGCTAAAGGTGCAGTTCTCTGCATCCTTCCACCCCCTCTCTGCATTCAGGGTTTCCCACAATCTTCACTTGGGCCAAAAGGCTTGGCCCACAATAATTTATTCCCACAATTTTGTATTTAGCTACCCACATTTGTAAATTAATGTGCTATTTACATACACAAATGTTTCTCTTGCAAGGGGCAAATAGCTATACATACAAAATTGAAGTTACAAGTTTGGGGAAAGGTGTCTCTCCTTTGAATGCTTGGAGCAGGAGGAAACTAACCTTCTGTACTGTGTAACAAACTTCAAAAGAAAAGAAGATAAAAAAGAGCTCAGAACACAAGAAATTCAGGTATCGCCAGCAAAGAAGTGATAGCGGCTCAAAGACTAGGTCAGTCAGTGTCCTGAGTATGTCATAGCAGCCACTCAGAGGGCTGTGCCACTTCACAGAGGCAGCTCAGAGACTGTCTGAAGTAGAGAAAGATGGCTGATGCTGCTGAGAAAGGGCTTCTGTAGAATTAATTAATTGTAACTCCTGTATCTTTTTCTGGATCTTTGTTTTCTAGGTTTGGTTAGAGCAGCCCTGGAAAGGGAAATTCTATAGTGATCGAGCATTAAATCTTTTGTGTTTGATGTGTTTTCCTGTTGCATCAATCCTTCTTGCTATATATAATTCTGCAAATAAACATAATAGCAGAATACAAGAAGCAGCACACACCTGCATGGAGCTGCTTCTGTTCACATCTAGAGACAAGGCTATTTTATTACATAGTTTCTGTTCTTTTTTCAAGAAGGTAAATAATTGGGGGGTGGGAGGGAGAGAGTATGTGTCCTTCTCCCTGCTCCCACCCAATAATCTCTGCAAAAGGGAGTCTGAAATGATGATTTTATGATGGCACCTAAAATGTGCTATTTCAAATGCTCTACAAACACAGAGAAGCGTGGCCCCTTTCCCAAAAGAAGCCTAATATGATTAGCAGATCATGGATGATCTTTTGGAAAAGACAGGGCAAAAGACCATAAGGACTTTAGCGAGTATATGATGCAGTGAACTGAGCACTCAAGATATTTCAGTGTGATCTGAGTACATAACTTGGGGGCATTTATTTTTCTATTTTTTTGGTCAGTTGTCAAAGTGCTAATTGTTTCCGACTCCACAGTAAACCACTCACTAATATCAAACTACCAGCTGGAGGAAAGAATCAGACTGTTTTCAGGAATGGAATGGGTTCACTAGGCAATCCGTGTGGGGAGGAAGAAGAAAGACAAACTAATACTAATAAAAGATAATAGGGGTTCCACACAGGGAGAGCAGAAGAGCTCTGAAGAAATCAGAAGTGTGGCTCAGAGAGGAGAGTTTAGCCTTTGTAGTATGTGAAGCAAAACCAAAGAGGAACTAGAGGTTAGATCTGAAACAAAGACTACCTTATACCCTAATGCAGCACAAAATACCCTGCTGTACATCACAGAATACTGAGTGTGTCTCCCCTTAGGATAATGCAGCATTTGCCAGGTCTAGTGGGTGGGAAGAACAAGGGATAGGTCCATGGCCTTCCCTTTGAGATAAACAGCACCCAAGAGGCACCAGTGCTCAGTAAAGTGTAGGGAGTATATTTGTGCCTGGTTGCTATAAGACAGAGGTGGGCAAACTACGGCCTGCGGGCCACATCCAGCCTGCAGGACTGTCCTGCCTGGCCCCTGAGCTCCCAGCCAGGGAGGCTAGCCCCCAGCCCCTCCCCCGCAGCCTCAGCTCGCCATGCCGCCAGTGCTCTGGGCAGCGCGGTGGCGTAGCTGGCTGCAGCCAGGTGGCGCGGCTGCAAGTCCTGCTGCTCTGAGCAGCATGGTAAAGGTGTGGGGAGCGGGGGGGTTAGATAAGGGGCAGGAACTCCTGGGGGGCAGTCAGGAGACAGGGAACAGGAGCGGTTGGATAGGCATGGGAGTCCTGGAGGGCCTGTCAGGGGGCGGGGGTGTGGATCGGGGTCAGGGCAGTAAGGACAGGGAGCAGGGACGGTTGAATAGGGGGTGAGGTTCCGGAGGGGTGGATAGGGGTCAGGACCGTCCGGGGACAGGGAGCAGCGAGGGTTGAATAAGGGGTGGGGTCCCGGGGGTGGGGCAGTTGGGGCGGGGCGTTCTGGGAGGGAGCGGTCAGGGAGCGGGGGGGTTGGACGGGTCGGAGGTTCTGAGGGGGGCAGTCAGAGGGTGGGAAGTGGGAGGGGGCGGGGGCCAGGCAGTTTGGGGAGGCACAGCCTTCTCTACCCGGCCCTCCATACCGTTTTGCAACACTGATGTGGCCCTCAAGCCAAAAATTTTGCCCACCCCCTGCTGTAAGATGTGTGTTAGGCTCATCATACCCCCTTCTCTTAACTGTGCATCCAGAATCAGGTCTCTATTGTGCTAGACACTGTAGACACATACAGAAAGACATGGTCCATAGACTGTATAATCTAAGGCCTGGCCTACCCACAGATTTGCACCAGTTAGGCTGTGTCTACACTGCCACTTTCAGCTCTAAAACTTTAGTCGTTCAGGTGTGTGAAAAAACACTCCCCTGAGCAACAAAAGTTTGAGTGCTGAAAAGCACCAGTGTAGACAGTATTTTATTGCCGGGAGCCGTGCTCCTGGCGATAAATCTACCACTGCTCGTTCAGGGTGGGGTTTTTTTTTTTTTTTTTTTTTTTTAATCACTGGGAGAGCTCTCCCCTGGTGATAAAGTGTGTGTACACTGCCCATGTCACAGAGCTGCTGCGGCCGCGCAGGAACGTGGGCAGTGTAGACATACCCTTAGCTAAGCTGATTTAGTTAAAACTGGTACAAACCCCTTTGTAGGCACTCATTTCAGTTAAAGAGTGACTTCTTTCACTGTTCCTCATCAACATAACCTAAAATATACTGGTTTAAACTGAAATCAGTGTCTACACAGACTTGCATCTGTTTAACTAAAGAAATGTTAAAATCACACACATTAAATTGGTGCAGCTCTGCTTGTAGAAAAGCCCTAAGATTCTACAGCTTCTGCAGTAATGGTCGCATAGATTATTGAAGAACTATGTTATTAAAATACCTCACTTTGCTGAACACCTTAGTAATGAGATTTTTATCTTCACAGAATTCAGAATGCAGCCTTTTCAAAATAAAGAGCAGTACATTTCTCTTTAAAAATGACAGTGAACTGAAAGAGTTGTACTCGGTTGGTACAATCAGTGCACACCACTTATTAAGCTTATGAATTTGTAACTTTGTATGTCATCAGTTAGCAGGCCCTTAAATGTGCAAAGTAGGGATATTAAGTAATTGGAACAGATCATCTCTAAAATGCAAAATGAAGTAGCTGTTTCTGTAAGCTGTATCATCAAGAATAATCATAATTCAGTAACTATCCTCACCCCAGTACCTATATTCTAGCACAGACCTAAAAGCAGGAATGTGGAAAATTAATATAAGAATGGCCAAACTAGGTCAGACCAGTGGTCCATTCAGCCCAGTATCCTGTTTCAGAGTGGCCAGCAACAGATGCTTCAGAGGAAAGTGCAAGAAACGCCACGGTGGATAATTATAGCATCCTCTGCCCATAGCAGGACCTTCTTCCAAACCAACATCATCATCACCTCCTCATCTATTAGGGATATGCTCATGTCACATTATGGTTGTTTATTTAGAAAGCAATATTAACAGCTTTCTACAATGCATAAACCCTTCTCCCTAAAAAGCCTTTAAGGATCCTCTTCACATGTTGAAACAGCAGTTAATACAGTCTTTGTTCAGTGTGACGTTGCATGATCTAGTGGACAGGGCACTAGTTTTAGCTCTGCCACTGAGCTCCTAAGGGCTAGATTCACATAAGGCCTGAGGCATTTAGCTGCCACTTTAGGCGCCTAAAATCCCAGAATCAGGCCCACTGGGATTCACAAAACTCCTGATCAGTCCTTGTCCTTGAATCCTTTAGGTACATAAAATCACACAGAGCCTACATTTCTTGCAGTAAAATTTCCCTTAGGTGCCTATGTTTCTGCCTCTGAGCGTGTGCACTGCAACCTTACACCAAGGGTCCAGCTGCCTAAGCCCCTGTGTGATTCATGACTGGGGGAAGAGAGGTGTTTGGCCACCTAACTCAGTCCTTGCCTACTGGATCAGCCCCTGATAAGTGAGTTTACCAAAAAATAGCCCAGTGGTTACGATACTCACCGGGAATGTAGGAAGACCTCCAGGTCAAGTCTCACTCCACCTGAAAGGGAGAAGAGATTTGAAGTGGGATTTGCCACTTCTCATGTGAGGGCCCTAACCACTGGCTCATTCAGTATTCTGATGTGGGGCTCCCTCAGATTCTCCCATTGAAGCTGTTCCACTTTGGACAAATTATGAGAAAATCACAGGAGAGGTGCGGAAGGAAAGAACAAAAGACTATAGCTGATGGTTGCAGCACTAGCTTAGAAAGTCGAAGACCTATAGTCCCTCTGTTCCAAATAATTTTATAGGCATCTAACTCCAAGAGAGGGGTAGTTCTGAGCACACAGTGCTTGGCTTAATGTCTCCCATTGACTACCTGACGGGAGGAGCTGCCTAGCATGCTGGCTTTTGTGAATCCCACAGTAAGGGTCCTATGTCTCCCATGCATTATAAGAAGCTAGGTGCTAACCAGGTGTTTTTTCTAGGCATGTAAAAGTTAAGCAGGGTGACACTCAGCATTGCCATGCCCAAGTTCCTTTGTGAATCTAGCCCCACGTGACCTTGTGCAAGTCACTTCTCGTTTCTGTGAATCAGTTTCCCTTCTGAATCTTTATTTGTCTTGTCCACTTGGCCTGCAAGAAATCTGGGGAATACAGTCTCTCACTATGTGTTTGGACATGCCTAGCACAATGAGTCTCCAGCTGTGGCCGCTTAGTGCTAATGCAATCCAAAAGACGGTCATAATAGGGACTGTGCTGCACTACAGGCCAGTATTGAAGCTCCCGCTATCACGGGGAGCTCAGTGCCACCACAGAGAATAGCTTGGGTGAAATCCAAGATGGAGAAGGCTTTCCTCCACATCAGTAGGGAGTGATCTTTTCTGACAAACAGCTAGAAGATGGCCACATCTATCTCATTACGATATCCAGAAAGGACGTACTCTGGCTGCAGAGAAATCCATCGTTCGTGCAAAGTCAGAGAGGACAGGCTATATGTGGATAATCCACACAGGAGCGAAGGGAAATGAAATCTAGCCCTGACCCTCCGCCAAGAGCTGCTGCTACAACCCGCTTTTGCTCAACCAGACTCTTGGGCAATCCTTTTTTATATTCCATTGGTTTGTTGCTCACATCTTTGGCTCTTCCCCAACCAGCCAATTCCTTTCCCTGTCCACTCTGCGATAAAGAAATTACGGCACATCTTTGTGGCAAGATCCCCTATAAGATGTCTCTACAGCATATATCTTCAGGTAAAATGTCTTGCTCCAGCTATCAAATGGAATAACCTAAATTTGTATAGTAGGTCAAACTAACTCAGGCTAAAACTACATAAGTCACAGTTACATTTGTGCTGGAAAGCCAGGCTCACAACAGTTAATCCAAGATTTTAGAGTCCCAATCAAAGCAATAGGGACTGCTGCATTTTATGGCACATACTGTATGTTAGTAGAATGTTAGTGGTATATCTAATGGCATGTATTATGTCTTGGTATGGGACATATCCAGGTTTTTGGTTGTGATACGCCATTAAGGCTGAACATGTTGTGAAAACCACTTTCAGAGATAGGACCAGCCATGAAGCCCCCTTCCTTCACCTCCTCCAGAACCATGCCAGAGCATGTCTTTCCACTCTATGGCAATACATCTATCTGCCTCTCAACACCAAGTAATATGGGCACCATCTGCATGGCTGATTATTTTTATGTTGGCATTGGTCTTAAATCTATAATGGTGCAGAGAGCATGGAACAAAGGCATAGTTAGCATGGAGGGGCAATGGGAAAGAGGGAGGATGAGCCACTTGCACCGACAAGAGGAATGAGGGGAAAGGGGGGATGGAACTAACAAGATGAATGTTTAACATTGTGACCCAAGGACCTCTTGATGCTAGCTGGCAGAAGGGTGCAATAGGGTTACAGGGATCCTCTGTGTCTGGTATTTACATACTAGTTCCCTCAAAGAGTGTTATGTAAGATCTCTACTGAAAGCCTGTGTCACACTGGTCATCATAGTCTTTGTGAAGTGTATGTGCAAATAATATGTAAGGAGGTGTGTGTGTGTAGGAAATTATATTCCTTTAAATCCTTGAAGATAAAGACAAGTCACCTAGCAGTGATGTGCCTCAAGACAGATTGCTGTACTATATAATTTCTTCTTTAAATTGAGTCTGGTCTTGCAGGTAACTATTTTAAATATCTCCAATTTAATCTACATACTTGACCATTATTAGTCATGGCATCGTAAGATTACAATTTCTAAGCCCAATTTCTACATTAGTGTACATTTGATTTCAAACAAGGTAGTTGATGTGATCCTCTATCACAATAATTCATTTGATACAAACTTGACCGATATTTACAGTTAATCCTTTCCTTATAATCTTGAAAAAACCTAGGTAATCTGTTGCTAAGCTTTCTGTTACAGGAAAATTTTATTTAAAATATATCATCTTCAATTACATTGGTTACCTTCATAAACTCTAGAAAGTTGATATTCTAATTTTAAATCATATAAATACAACTGAAGCTCTGTATTACTTATACGGTATCCTCTTTGAGACTTTTGAATTTTGAACTAAATGTATATTTCTAAGTGTTTCCAGACTTCTCTGTTTGCAAACTTTTGCAACATGATTCTATTTCTTGCAGATATGGCAGGTTTGACCATACGTTGGACATTGTCTAGGTTTGTGCCTCTTTCCATAACTAGAACATTCTTTCATATGCTCATACATTTTAACTATAAGACTTTCACTCTGTTTTCCTCCCTAGACTTGTTCTTTACTTTTTCTTATTAAGTCTGTATTCACATCTATTTCTTTCTGAAATGTGCAATCATTGTTGATTAAGTTCAGCAGTTTGGCAAATTCTTGATTTAGATCAAGCTCTTCTAACAGGCTTTTTCTTACATTGATACCTTTTATACCCATCTATATGTGTCTCTCTCTTCCTCTGTCTTGTCTAATTAGATTGAAAGCTCCCTGAGGCAAAGACTATGTCTTCATTATGTTTTATACAGTGCTTATAGCACTTTTGGGTGCTTATTAACAAATTATCATAGTTTTGTTAGCAAGAGACCTCTCATGGATCACCTTCCCCTCTCTACTCACGACACAACTTGGTTCCCAAAATATTTAATTATGAGACCTGGAACCACCTTGAGATATATGTGCCAAAATTAGAACTGATCAAATCATATTAATTAGATAATTTATTCAAAATTGCTGACATTTTAAATAAAATACTAAAAAAATTATATTTTTCTATTATTTACTAAGTCCCAGTCAAAATTCATGCATCCAGCCATCATCCTGGTGGCTCCAGATCTCCTGTGGCTACTGTGTAATATTAGTAATTCCCTGTAAAGTCTGGAAAATATTTTCACTTGCATTTGCTTTGTGTTAAGCCAATATAAGGGAAAAGGATTGCACTTAGTACTGTATTATGCTAAAAATGTCCTGTTCTCTTCAAATCATACACTTCCCCCCTCCTTTGTTCCATTTGCTCTAGCATCAGAGTAAAACCACTCTTTAGAGAGAGAGAGAGAATCCCCTATGCTCGCTTATTTGTTACAGACAAAACTATAAGTAACTTATTTGAGATTTGCTGGAGATCTTATGGTGTAATTTGACCTGAAGGTATTATATTTTCTATCATCAATATAATCCATGCGCATAACTCCCCTTCACATCAATGTATGTTCCTGTCACGGTTCCTCCCCCACTCTGAACTCTAGGTTACAGATGTGGGGACCTGCATGAAAAACCTCCTAAGCTTATCTTTACCAGCTTAGGTCAAAACTTCCCCAAGGTACAAAATATTACCCCCGTTATCCTTGGACTGGCCGCTACCACCACCAACTAATACTGGTTACTGGGGAAGAGCTGTTTGGACGCGTCCTTCCCCCCAAAATACTTCCCAAAACCTTGCACCCCACTTCCTGGACAAGGTTTGGTAAAAAGCCTCACCAATTTGCCTAGGTGACTACAGACCCAGACCCTTGGATCTTAAGAACAATGAACAATCCTCCCAACACTTGCACTCCCCCTTTCCTGGGAAATGTTGGATAAAAAGCCTCACCAATTTGCATAGGTGACCACAGACCCAAACCCTTGGATCTGAAAATAATGAAAAAGCATTCAGTGTTTTACAAGAAGACTTTTAATAAAAAATAGAAGTAAATAGAAATAAAGAAATCCCCCGTGTAAAATCAGGATGGTAGATATCTTACAGGGTAATTAGATTCAAAAACATAGAGAACCCCTCTAGGCAAAACCTTAAGTTACAAAAAAGATACACAGACAGAAATAGTTATTCTATTCAGCACAATTCTTTTCTCAGCCATTTAAAGAAATCATAATCTAACACATACCTAGCTAGATTACTTACTAAAAGTTCTAAGACTCCATTCCTGTTCTGTCCCCGGCCAAGACTACAGACAGACACAGAGCCCTTTGTTTCTCTCCCTCCTCCCAGCTTTTGAAAGTATCTTGTCTCCTCATTGGTCATTTTGGTCAGGTGCCAGCGAGGTTACCTTTAGCTTCTTAACCCTTTACAGGTGAGAGGAGCTTTCCCCTGGCCAGGAGGGATTTCAAAGGGGTTTACCCTTCCCTTTATATTTATGACAGTTCCATAATATGGATTGAGAGAAGTATTCCTTTGTATGTTGGAAGCAACAATACACAGATAAATACACACACAACAACGAAAGACTGTATCTCAAAGAAAGCTTCTACAGAATCCTGACACAAAAGGGAAGTAACTTCATTAGAAACTTTAGTACTCATTCAGGAAGAAGACAGAGTTAAAACCCTCAAATATTTCTGAAAAATATATTTAGCTGAAGCCAATCATTCTTCCCCTCAGTATAAGCCTTACATTTTGCTGAAATACATTCTTCAGGCCTCTTTCTAAATATGCTGAAGTGTCACTGTCCATAATTTCATGACTGCATATTAGGAAACCACGTACAAATCTTTTTTGGGCATGTCTACATGGTGCCTTAGGATGCACCAGAAAGGATGTAAATTCTAATGTGCACCAGCGCGTTGCACACTAAATGGCCCATGTGAATCCTGCTGGCATGCACTAAAAATTCCCTAGTGCACATTAGCGTAATTCTGAATGAAATGGGACTACATTAACGTGCACGTGGGAACCTTTAGTTCAGGCATAATTTGATAAGAGTTGGCTGAACCTCTAAAAGTTGTCACCCAAACCCCCATCTGCGTCCCTGTTTTTATTTTCATTTTCTGTTCTTTCTGTTAGATGCAAACAAAATTGCCCCCTGCCAATTCTGCTCCTTCCTACTCATCCAGTACATAGTACAAGTGATCCTGAAAATAGCCATTTTTCATGTGGGCATTATTGTCTTCCTGAAGAATAAGCTAACCTTACTTGGGTGGGGAAATAGAACCCAGTATTTTTGATATTCACTTATTCAAATCAGTCTGATTCACAAGAAAGGTGTTGTTTGGGCTGCGTGACTGTATAGGCCAAAGGTCTGTCAGTCTGACATTTTCTCATGCATTTCAGCTTGATCAGGTCAGTACACTTGACTGTGCAAGTGCTAGATTCAAATGCATGACTTGCCACATCCCAGTGATTGAAAGAGGGGAGGTGCTTTATTTTCTTTAAATTTGACCTTTGCAAAAAATGTGCCAATTTGTCAATAAATAGCTACTCCTAACTCATTGTCTTTTATACTTTTCTCCATGGAAATGATTATCTGATACAATGAAACAAAACCAGCTAAGTGGGACCAATCTGTTCTGAATAATCCAGGGGAGTCCCTCACAAAAGTACACAATTGAGTCCTTCACAAAAGTACAGCCATAACACACAGATGAAGAGTTGAGGTAAGCTTTACATTCTCAAAGTCCTCTAGCAAAGATCTAATATTGTGCTTTTACTTTTCACATAGCCAACTTCTGAACATCATGTGGTAGGAGAGTGAGGTACATATAGAAAATTTTACGTCCTTGTAGTGAAAGACTATATTTTTAAACTTAAAAGAAAAAGGAGTTCAATACTGAAAGTTGTAAAATATAGGAAATTAAATATATTATTTTCCCTAATTTAATATAATTTAGACCTAGTGCTGCGAAAATAGCAGTTGATTACAAGAGAAGAGCCATGATATATATTGTAAATGAAATAGTTACATTTATTCCACCAATAACAAGCAAAGCAGATCTAGGCAGACTCTATATATAATCTGCTTCTTAGCTAAGGAAGCCCTCCATTCAGAACTACTCACATGATTTGGAAGTTTAGTTTAAATAATCTCAGTAAAGTTTGGATATTTTCATTTGATTAATTTGTCATTTATTACATTATTAATCAGTATTAGGGTGGCGAACAGCCCTCTCCCATTAAAGCCAATGGCAAAATTGCCATCAGCTTCAAAATCAAGCTCTAAAAACGGAATGTTTCAAGTATTTTTGGAACCATCTAAGAGTCAACAAATAACTAACAGCTTCAGATTTGTTTTAGGTCAAAATTGGGACTGAGAATTGAAAAACTGATGTTTTCTGCTTCTTATGTTTTTACATTTTCTAGTATGGCTCAGTAAATTCTAAAGACCCATGTTTAATATATGACTATTAGGAAATGCTTGACTGGACTCTCCACCAAAAAGGATGGGGATAAAAGGTCTAGACTCATTCTGAGTTCCACAGGCCACACAACTGAGTAGAGCAGAATTGTAATAATCTCAGCTCCTGCTGAAATGCAACATTTCTGTGGGGAGCACAGTTGGGACTCTGGGCTTACCCACAGCCCCCAAGTGTTTGTTAACTGTGTCACACAATGAGAGTTAGGACTGTACAAAAGGCATTTTACCTAGCCAGATTCAGGTTCAGGTTTCTGTGCAGCAGTGGCTGACATCACAAACATCTAAAGCTGAGCAATGTCCTGAATTCCTTACACTTCCATGAGCATTACTGAGATCAGCCACTGTAGCAGGAGAAATACAGAACTTGGGAATGGCTGATGAGTAAAAGAGGAAATGATTTTTAGTAGCTGATTTTTAAGAAGCTTTATATTATGATAACCAAAGCTTTGGTTGTTTATCTTAAAATAGAGCCCAAATCACCATGAGCAACAAAACGTTATTAGAAACAATAAAAGCCAGCTGGTCTTCTCTTCAGGAAGGCTGCTGCACTGGGGTGTCACAGCACAATGTTATGATGTGATGACATTTTGCTAGCATGAAGATATCCTGGGGATGTTTCTAGGCCACGAAAGGTTCAGAGGTCAGATTCTCAGCTGGTGTAAGGCACTGTAAATTGGGAGAGGAGCAGCAGAACTGCCACTGAATAGAACAAAAAGAAATATTGGGATAGGTCGCTAGAGCAGACTTCCCACTGTGAAATATTTATGACCTATTGTTTTTGTCATGAGTCAAGTCATGAGAAGGTTGCACCACAAGAACAAGCATATGTGTGAACTGTTTACATACAAATTAGCAGTAGAGCACAACTGTAATTGCTAAAACACTAGAAGTATAACAACTGTCTGTACAAAACAGTCCCTTGTAACCTTGAGGCATCACAACCGGACATAAATGCTATAGAATTATTTTAACTTTAAAAGCTTTGATATACACATTCTCCCTAGTGCACAAAGTTGTTCCCTATAATGACATGATAGCCAATAAAAAAGTAATAGCTTTGTGCCTTTGTGCATACTGGTGAATTACATATTACAAGAAATGAGTGAGATTTAAGGCTTACAATGTTTGAGCCTCAGTTTACTGTAGGAAAGAAAACACTGATGCTGGTTGCCTTGACAACACTGGGTAGCTGCACCAGAAATCAAAGGAAAATGCAGGACCTTCTGCTATGTCAAGGACTGAAACGTATCCAGCAAATTAGGTTAAAAGAAAACGAATCCCACAGCAAGTCAGTGTTACCAGACCTACACAATATTAGCTATCACTTCTGATCATGGACCTTGTTATAAAGATAATGAAAAGGCCAGGTGGTTTCTACATTACAGCTCAGAGCAATAGGAAGAAAACAGCAAGGGATACAGTAGTGACCGCTCAAAAGTTTCCTTTTTTCTTAGGAGATACTGCAAGTCAATTCAGGTTCTGAGAGAATCTCTTCTAGTGGGAGGAGTGTTTAGTAATGGACTAGCTTGATTTCACAGCAGGAGCTCACACCGCTCTCTCTGCAGGGAATATCACTTTCAGCAGTGAATACCACATGGCATGTTCTTAAATAATGAGCGTAAATAGGAATGATCAAAGTGAAGCTATCTTTTAAACAAAAAGAAATCAACATCTTTCAGCATATTTTGCCTTTATTTCAATTATTATATCACCCAATAAAGATTTATTCTCAGATCATCACATCTTGAATGAATCCCTCCAGTAAAATACCATTTCTGTTCTCAGACAGATTCACTTCCTAAAGGTTATTCCTTCTCTGGCTTTCTACTGACCACACAATTTCAAGGCTCCATCACAAAGAAAACATTTTTGCTAATGAAACCTAAATCATTCTCCTCTAACTCTGTGCCCCATGTAAAGGGCTGGCTTGAAACCATATGAGAAGAATGTATTATATAGAATACAAAGATTTGGAGGACAGTCATAATGTCACTTTGATATGCTAGATTCTGCACTGTTTCCTGCCTCTATAGAGTCTATGGGTAAGATGAAAAAGAGGACTTGTGGCACCTTAGAGACTAACCAATTTATTTGAGCATAAGCTTTCGTGAGCTACAGCTCACTTCATCGGATGCTGTAGCTCACGAAAGCTTATGCTCAAATAAATTGGTTAGTCTCTAAGGTGCCACAAGTACTCCTTTTCTTTTTGCGAATACAGACTAACACAGCTGCTACTCTGAAACCTATGGGTAAGATGAGACTGCAAATTTTGCCAAACACCTGGAGCAAAATTGTTGTACCCATGAAGGTGAAACAACACAAGGAGTAGTGTGAGAATCTTTCCCTAAGTGTTCGTGGAATGGACTCAGTGAGAGAGACTGGATTATTATTATTAGCAAACACAACATACTGTATACAAAATCTGTAACAGAGTTTTGCCTTAAGATATTTTGAGGGAGCTCATTTGTGACCGGAATTATGGCTTTTTATTCTTGCCTCTTATAGAGAAAAATACTAAGTAGATCTTAATCAGTCACCAGCCCCTTCTCTAGGACCCAACAAGCCCTGCTGCAGACAAGGGTAATAATTTGTTACCTATTGCATTAAAACGGAATATCTGCGTTTTGACCCAATAGTGAAACTCTGTGTTGAATAACTTAATTCTCCACTAACCTGCCTCAACCACTGAGTCACTCACTAATCTACCCCGTCGGTTCACTGGGAGGACAGCAGTGACTTTAAATTCTTCTTTGGAGAGTCTTGAATGTGAGCTAACCCATTTAAATGAGTTGATTTCTTCTATATATTTTATTATTCTTATTATGGGTTGAAGTTATCATCTGGGGAGAGACCTTATCTTCTTCTGTCCCAGTACGGGTATCAGTGGGCTACCTAAGGTAATCCCATGGAGTCCACTGATATATGAAAATCAGTAGCCCAAGGAGAACTGTCTAATAGTAATGCTTGATTTGGTATACAATATTAGTATATAAACAAACACAGGCTGCAAAACTAGTGAATGCTTGGAAGAGCTACATCCACAATCTCCAATGGATAAACAAAAACGATCACATTTGTTTGAATATTAATAGTTCTAGACTTGCATTTAATTTGTTAATATGAGTAATGACAGAATTGTCATTCAATTTAAGAAAACCCAGAAACATGCCTTACGTTTTGTAAGGAGGATCATCCTGTAACTTCTATTACCCTTCCAAATAGAAATAAAATGCTGCCTGAATTATTGCATAAACAAAGTTGATAAATTCATTTTTAATGGTTAATGGTAATTACACTTCCTAAATACAGTAAAAGCTTTGTTATCTGGCATGTTCAGGGAATCGGGGGGTTCCAGTAAGTAAAAATTTCCAGTTAACTAAGAGGGAGGGAGTTTGGGTGCAGGAGGGGGCTTGGGGCAGGGAGTTGGGGAGAGGGAGGGGGTGCAGGGTGCCGGATCTCGGCGGCGACCTGTCCCTGCTGCTCCTAGGCAGAGGCATAACAGGCAGCTCTGTATGCTGCTCCTGCCCCGCTGTGAGCACTGGCTCTGCAGCTTTCATTGGCTGAGAACTGCAGCCAATAGGAGCTGCAGGGGCAGCGCCTGTGGGAGGAGGCAGCAGGAAGAGCCGCCTAGCCGCACCTCCACCTAGGAGCAGCAGGGACATGTCACCGCTTGTGGGGAGCTGCTCCAGATGAGCGTTGCCCAGATCCAGCACCCTGAACCCCCTCCCGCCCAAATTCTCTCCCAGAGCCTGTGCCCCACACCCCTTCCCACACTCTCAACCCCTTGTGTCCTTCCATCAGCCTAAGAGCAGTAGGGACATGTTGCTGCTTCTGGGGTGCCATGCAGAGCCAGGTAGGGAGCCTGCCTGGCCCGCACCAACTGGACTATAAACCGGGCTTTCAATGAAGATCAGAAATGCCAGTTTATAGAGTTTTCCGGTTGGTAAAGTGCTGGATAACACAGATTTTACTGTAAATGATTATTTAAAAAGTTTCCAAAGCTAAATCAAAACCAGGAGAGAAAGAAAGTCATATTTGATGCTACAGAATAATCAGTTGGGATAATACATTAAGGGAAAATATCTCATCAGAGAGCAAAAAACTTTAACTAGACAGCAAGATTTAAATATGAGAAGTAATTTGAAATATAATCACAGTGAGAGGCTTTGGGGAAAATCTCCATTTGAAGATATATCTCTGTGTTATGCACATTTTAATTTGATGCTTTCATCCATTCCATATGGATTATTGTAATATGTTGATTCAGTTTATGTTTTTTACTATGCTTCACGCTTCAAATATTGGATTGAGTATATCTGAACTGTAGCTGCTACTTTACCAAGATTCCATCCTTTTTAAAGGAGAATTGAGTTTCTCAAGGGTGGAGCTGTGTAACCTGATAGACTTCAGTAAGGAACACTAAAACAGGTTAATTCTCTCTCTTTAATCCTCAACATGATAAAAAAAGGTGAGTTCCTAAATGGGAAACTGAGGGATACAAAGTGGAGATGCTGAATGGAAAATCATCAAGTGAAACAAAAATTGCCTTATAAATTTAAGCAGATATAATGCACATCAGTGGAAATAAACCTGACTAGAAAGAAATAAACCTGACTAGTATTTCAAACTTAACCACCTCTAGGATTCTATAGGTTACTTCAATATAAATGACCAAAATGACAAATCTAAGTTTTATTTTATAGCATATGAGGCCTAGAAGAGACTGGGATAGGCAAACTGGTATAAATTGGCATATGGCCTTTGATTTCAATGGGACTATCAAGTTTGCATCAACTGAGAATCTGGCCCATGGTCCCGTCTGACTCAGACATAACTCTACTGAAAATCCCCCAAGGTAAGTGCCAATCTGACCTAGGGGGAAATTAATTCCTGACCACACATACAATGATCAGTTAGCCCCTGAGCATGTGACCAAGAACCAGCCAGCCAAGCACCTGAGAGAGAGAATTTTCAGTGCCACCTCAGAGCCCTGACCCTCCCCATCCTATGTGCCATCTCTAGCTGTGACCATCCCTCATTCTTCAGAGGAAGGAGATTAAAAGAAACCCAACAGAATACACTGGGGGAGGGAAGGGGGAGATAAAATCCATTCCTGACCCCTGGAGATGGCTAGATGAAATACCAAAGTATGAGCTTTTAGGACATATGACATAAACCAAAAGTGAACTCCAACACTGTTGAGCCTTGTCTCCCCTTACCACCACAAGCAAGCCCATCATACAATCACACTCATAAATTTGTCCAGCTCTCTTAAAACTAAATAAATTGTTTTCCCTCACAACTCCTATAGGGAGACTGTTCCAGAATCTCATCCTTCTGATGGTTAGAAACCTTCTTCTAATTGTCAGCCTGAATTTGTTTGTGGCTAGTTTATATCTAGTTTTGCTTGTGCCAGCATTCTCCGTGAACTTTAATAGCTCTTCACCCTCCCTGCTATTTACCCAACTGATGCATTTATAGAGAGCAATCATATCCCCTCTCAGATGCCTTTTTGCTAGACTAAACAAGCCAAGCTCTTCCAGTCTCCTCTCTTAACACAGACCCTCCTTATCATCCAATAAGCTGTTCGCTGTACCTCTTTCATTTTGAATTCACCTTTCTTGAACACAGGTAATGAAACTGTACACAGTATTCCAAATTAAGTCTTACCAGTGCCTTGTTCAATAGGATTAATACTGCTCTCTACTGGAAATGACTCACCTGATACATCCTAGGATGGCATTTGCCTTTTTCACAAGTGTTTGACCTTGAACTTTGTACTATTGAATTTCATCCCATTTCTGTCATGGGAGTCTTCAAGGTCATCCAGCTCTTCCTGCATAATATTCTGATCTTCCTCTGTACTGACAATGCGCCCCAACTTTGTATCAGCAGCAAATTTTATTAGCACACTCCTGTTTGTGGCAAGGTAATGAACAATTATATTGAATAAGATTGGTCCCGAGGAGGAGGAGGAGGAGCTCCACTAGCAATCTCCGTCTAGTCAATAATTCACTTTTTAGCACAAGCTATTGCTTCCTCCCCTTGAGCCAGTTCCTTGTCCACCTTATAATGCTTGTACTGATCCCCTTCTTTCCTAATTTAACAAATAATTTCCCACATGGTACCATGTCAAATGCTTTACTGAAGTTCAAGTACTTAAATGTGAGTTTATCACACAACCTTAGACTGTGTTGTAAACAACATTAATGGCACATGGACGTCTGAGGCATAAACCCTCTGAATAAATATGGTACTTCACCAGTCAAGTTAAAGCAATGTTCTTTTAATGCCATTCCTGTTTCATGGTATCGTAGGAATAGAAATGTAGATAAACTGTAAATAGGTTCAGTTCCGATCCTTACAAGCCTGGCATTTGAAATGTTCCAAAGATGCTATTATGAAAACAATTGTAATGGAACATACTTGAATCAAGAGCCAAACCTCCATAGTCTGGTGTCAACCAGGGGTTTGTGAGAATTAGTGGCAAGACTGGTAATAGAATATTGAGCCTTTCACCTTTAGATTGCCACTTCAAATCTAGCCCTAATGGAAGTAGTGAAAATAACTGTTTTAAGCTGACAGGTGTTTGGTGGGGTTAGTAGAGCTGGTGGAATACTTTAAAAAAGCGGATTCATTAATAATGTTTTATTAAACTTGTGTAGTTCAGTTTACTATGACTCATAGACTCACATTATTCATTGTTTGTGAATCCAGTTTCATGCATTTTAGCACATAATGTTTATTCATACGAGAAGCTGGTTCTTCATTATTCACTATTCCCCTATTCAACAAGCTTTAGTCATCCAACAGGGAGCAGAAACAATATTTAGGTGACTGACCACACACTGTGAATAGTAAAGAGCCAAAGAGAACAGCTGTCAAATAATCCATATGCTGAACATTATTCATCAAAACTATTCAGCAAATACTTACAAAGAACAAATACATTCAAAGAAAAATGAAGATGGAGTCATGAATTGCTTCCTAGTCAAAAAAAGGCTAAATTCTTAAGACTATTATAGATACTGAATAGTCCAGCTCTAATAATTAGTTCTCAGATTGTTGTCCATGGAGTTCCTAGGGTTTGCAGAGCCCTTATTAGGGATGAGCAGAACAAAATGTTTTTCAAAAACAAGAAAAGAGGGTTTTATAGCATGTCTTCACCTCTATGGCACTCTCTTGCTCCTGGATATGGCATTGCAGGGGATTTTACTTCTAGTGCCCTTGGTGGCCACTTTCTCAGCCACACTAGGCCTGCTTTCTCTGGGTCTTCTGTGGCCAATTAGACCTCGTCAAAGGCTTTCTGAAAGTACAAGTACATCATACCCGCTGGATTGTCCTTGTCCACATGCTTGTTGATACCGTGAAAGAATTCTAATAGATTGGTGAGGCATCATGTCCCTTTACAAAAGCCATGTTGACTCTACCCCAACATATCGTGTTTAGCTATGTGTCTGATAATTCTGTTCTTTACTATAGTTTCAATCAATTTCCTTGGTACTGAAGTTAGGTTTACCAGCCTGTAATTGCCAGAATTGCCTTTGGAGCCTTATTTAAAATTGGCATTACACTACCTATCCTCCAGTGATCTGGTACGATGGCTGATTTAAGAGATAGGTTACATACCACAGTTAGTCATGGGAGTCAGCTAACAGTATCCATGAAACAGCATCTCTCTCAGCTAACTGTTCAGTGCCTCATATGCCATCTACTGTGTTCTTGCTGGTCCATTCATCAGTAGAGCTCACTTTTATTTCACCTTATTGGACTGTGTATATCAAACCCCTACCCTACCAGTGGGCCTGATTTTGCCTGGCTTTGAGCACTTCTCTCATCTGCACCTACCACTGTACTGTCTTTCAAGTATTCTCAGGTCCCATGAAATCAATGACTAAGTCACCAGTGGACATAACATACAGTAGGGATTGGATGTAAGTGTGATCTACTGGAAGCTGATGGCACTCAGCAACACTTTGCAAGAGATGATCAAACCCTCATTTGCATGGCTGCAAGACTGAGTCATAAGGATCTGATCCTAAAAGTTGCTAAGCACCTCAGTTTCCAAAGGGAGCTCAACCCAAGATCAGGTTACAATCATGGCTCAGAGTTCTAGGTCATCACAAAACCTGTCAAATAATTGCCTTCTCTTCTCAGTTGCTGAAAATTTCCTTGTGTGCACCTCAGAAATCTACCATTTTGCTGGCACTTCTATGCTTTATAATTTGCCTTCCTTAGTGAAGTTCAACAGCTCCGTAGAGCAAGAGGCTGTGTGGGGATCTGGGGGAGCTGACAGTGGCCTGACAGGCTGTGGAATCTGTTAAAATCACATGGAGGTTTGCAATAGAAGGTACCTGAATAGCTGAGAGCCAAGATCCACTAAGCAGAGGGCAGTAGTGTACATGGAGAAAGATGGTCTGGAAAAGATGGGTCTATAGCTGGCTTGGAAAGGGACGGTCACCAAGGAAGCTCTGGAGACCAGTGAGGGGTTGGGGGTGGGAAATCTTTCATATTATGAGTGGTTTTACAATCAAAGCCATATTGTTTTCCTCTTTACAAGGAAAGCTTTAATAGGTTATTTGCGAATACCATGGCTTTTTCAATATTAATAAAACTTCTATGATGAATTAGACAGGAATATGTAAATTGCTTTTCTATACATTTTGCATTGTCATCATTGTATTTTTAACTAATTCCTTTATGTCTTGATGCATTTACAGTCGATTCAGGCACTACTGAACCAGTCAGTGAAGGAATCAAAGTTTCCACAAACTGCCTGTTATACACCAACTTTTCTCAACATTTCTTAATCCACATTTTCTCAAGCCTGGAAGTAACTATTTCCTATTTTCTACCCTCATTCACTAGTGATGAGTATTCTCATTTTTTAAAAATGTTGTTTAGTTTGCTATTTTACTCCAAAATGAAACTGCACTACAAATGTACAGTTGAGCCACAGGCTACTGTACTTCATGGTAACGCACTTTTAGGCTATGTACACACTCCAGCTTAAGTCGGTATAAGTTGTGTTGCTCAGAGGTGTGAACAAACCACGCCCCGAGCGACGGAAGTTACAGTGACCTAAGCGCTGGTATGGGCAGCGCTGTGTCAGAGGGTTCTCCCACCAACATAGCTACCGTCACTCACAGGGGCTGGAATACTTAAGTCAGCGGGAGAGCTCTCTCCCGTCGGCTTAGAGCAGCTGCACCATTGTAAGCTCTTCACCATAGCCAGCCGCAGCCTTATTCTGAACTACCCTGGAACACATACTTGCTTTCTCTCCCACATCACCCGTTTTTAAAATATATACCTTTCTACACATGGACAGATCCAGAGTTATGGGATAGCCCTATAGAATTTAATAGGGATAACATCAATGGTATAGAAATGTAAATGTAAAAGATTACAGAATTTAATTAATAGAGAATGATAAGTTTTTCTGAACCATCCTATAAATTGTATAGCAGGGCTATAATTTTCTATTCAATTCTATAAGATGGTTGAAAAAGCCTAGAGAAAGATTATCATTTTCAATAGGACTTAGTCATAAGAGCAGGCTCAGCTAGACTGCATGGATAAAGATAGGTAGTCTCTGCGGCCCTCTCCTCCATTAAATATGAAGGTAGCTGTGGCTAGACGTTCTAGAATGCTACAGATCATATTTAACCTGAAGATGCCTCTCCTTGGCTACCCTTGCTATAAAAGTCACTCTCTGACCAGTTGTAGACAGGAAATAATTGTTTTGGGGATTCCCAATGAAGTGACTAATCCTGCTATCACTGAGATCAGTTGCAGAACTCCCATCCATTTGAATGGGATCAGGATTGCAGTACGTGGGTAGGCAATGCTCTGGCATAGAAAGGGGGGCCTCCATCTGATGCCTTTGAAGGGCTGAGTGGGATTACTGAACAATTTAGAACATCACTGGGACAGGTTAGGACATCTGAATCCACCAAGTTCATGTAGATTGTGTTACTGCCACAACTATCAATGCATATGAACATTCATATGGCTGATCTCTTTGTGATCTCTCTTCCCATTCTAGTTTTGCTTTTGCAACAACATACAAAATAGCTTCTTCATGACTGTATGGTGTATCTTAACATGTAAACAAATGTAAACAGTTAGGGATGGTATATCAGTGATATTATATCAAAAGGATATAATACTCAGGATTCCATTAATGCAAGTAATATAGATAATTTAAAGAACTTCTCAGTATTGTTTCAAAGAAATTCTCAGTAATTTTGGTATGTTGAAGTATTTAGCAGAGAGAAGAATTAACCAGAGAAGACCAGCAAGAAACAGGAGAAAAGGGATATTTCTGAGCCCAAATTACAATATAAAACTCAAACTTTTGTCACTGATTTGAGTGGGAGAACTGGGTCCATATAGTAATACACTGGGTCCATACTGTACATACAATATTGGTAAGTTATGAATTTGGGGGGGAAGACTGGTTGGTATCTTTTAATATTGCTAAAATAAATTGGGCTTGGAATGCTTCTTTGAGTGGAAAATAACTACTTTCTAAAAAACAGGGACAATCCTTGGCATGTACAAAATCAGAGATATTCCCAAGAACTGGTGATGACTGAGAGTCAGGGGGACATGACTAAAGATGAATAAAGTGTTTGCCATTCAATGAAGAAAGTTAGACTTACACGAATGTGGTTTTGTGTAACCACTCTAAATCTGCCAGTATTCCATATGATTTTCAGAATGAAAGAAGAATTCTGAATGAGAGTTACCTGCTCAGATGTCCGTAGTAATGTTAGTTTTTCATTTCTTTTCATCATGGAAGCTGTAACTTGTATTTCTTGGGCTTTCCACACACCCCGTTTAAATGTAAAGTGGAATTAGGCAGCTTATTTGTTTAAATAACATGCTCTCAGGGTATTCACCTGGGAAACATGTCAATTTTTACTTGTAATTTTGGCAGTTACTTTGGCGACTGAAGTATTGAAACCTATGTTGAAAAGGGAGTGAGCAATTTGTACAGATCATGCCAGAGGGTGTGACTAAAGATATTTAAGTACTCCATCAGATAAAATTTGCATATTAATAAAATTATAAATAATCAGTAATAACTTATTTAGATGTGCTCAATTCTCAGATCCCAGGTTGAGTTTGCAGGGCTGGCAGTTTAAAATAAAGTATTCCTTCTCTGTAACATCACCACCTGTGATAAAGCATTTGCAGATCAAATTAAGCCTTCCATGACACCTGCACAGCCCCAGTGCTTTTTATTAGCTGGTATAATTGATTGGAACTTGCAAAACAATTTCTGTGAATGAGACACAGGAAGGCATAGCATCCGGCTCACTCTCTCCAGGCTCTGTTAACAAGAGTAAAAAGCAGTATCTTTTTTCACCGAAGTGGCTCTGAATACAGGGAACAGGTCGGTTGAGTCAGATGTTATTTTTACATAATCACTTTTCAGAAAACCTCACATGAAAATTAAAGTTTAGCTTTAAATTAGATGCTGGCTCTAGTGAAACTCCAACCACAAAGATAAAACTTCAGTAAGACACAATGATGTACTGGGAGAGGAGGGA
This sequence comes from Lepidochelys kempii, assembly GCF_965140285.1. Taxonomy (NCBI): domain Eukaryota; kingdom Metazoa; phylum Chordata; order Testudines; family Cheloniidae; genus Lepidochelys; species Lepidochelys kempii. The sequence goes on from NC_136383.1 coordinate 65,256,782, forward strand.
AGAGAATCACAAGAGAAAAAAAAGGATATTTCCCTTTTGCAAAAAAATTAACCTCTTCACCGTCTGTATACTGACATTAAACAGACTTTTAAAAGATTCATCCAAGAATATTTATCCTCAAACTGCATACACTTGACTTCCTAGATACCAAATTAGTTAATGTAACCTAATATACCTAATATACATTTATGCATCTAGAAGCATTATTTGGGATACCTCCAGTTTCCATCTCTGCACAAGCATCTGAATAAATCTCAATCAAAAATGATGGGCTTGATGGAGGAATTGCTGGGTGATATTCTAAGGCCTATATTATGCAAGAGATCAGATTAGATTATCGTGGAGTCCCTTCTGGTTTTGTAATATGTACATACCAATATAACACCAAAGCTAAGGAAGAAAAATCTAAACAGCAGAATATATCATAAGAGACAATATTACTGTGTGTGTGTTCTAAGGCCATGAAACTCATTGGACCAGAACCACAGCTGCTGTAAATTGACCAGCTTCTGTGGAGTAGAGCATCACCCCATTGTGTTTATTGCAACAGTAAATCAAATGACATTTGGGAAATGTAAACGTATCTTAAATATGTCAGCAGGTTGTGCAGCCATCTCATCCTTTCAACACTTGAATGTAATTAAATTACTAATATCGTACCTTCCGGAGAGGTTTGAGCTTGGTCTCCATTATAAAGTCATATTTGCAGAGTTCACAACAGCGCGTGTCTGAGCTTTTAATCCACTGGTGCAGGCAGGCCTGATGAACAAAGCGCAGGGTCCCTGTACAGCGACATGGTGTGATGAGAGGGCTTTCATCATCTCCCTCACAGTGACAGATCCTGACAGGGAGGACAGCAACAGATAGTAAGGGAGCCTTCCAAGGAGCAAAGCAAAAACACTGGTTTATTTACACTGCTTTTCATTCTCAGACTTGACATTCATAAGACTCAAGGTATATGACCTTCTAGATTAGAGCTCAGAAATACATTCCTCATTCCTTTCTGACACTTTGAATTTGCTGTGTGATCTAGAGATGAATCAGTAGAAATTATACTCATCCCCCCTCCCTTTGTATGACAAAACCTTTAGGGCCTAGTTCTGTCACCCAAACTCATGCTGAGCAGTACCTCACTCTGTGAGTAGTCCCAGTGATATACTCTGCAAGAGTGACAGACTCAGACCCCAAGTTAAACAGGCAAAGTATGAAAGGTATAGAAAGCCTACCCTGATAATGGCCCAAGGGATAAGGGAGACAGACTTGTGGATATCTTTAGCGTTCATACACTCCCCTTGGGAGAGGTTGAGAGGGGACTGGAAGAGTCACAGCCCTGTCTGTTCTCCTTTCGTCTCTGCCCCTTTTGAGGGAGGTAGCTGCACTATCTGGAAGCACAAAGAATACAACAGCAGCCAGCCTGGCTATGTCTACACTGCTGCTGGGAGCGAGCTTCCTAGCCAAGACAGACGAATTCATGCTAGTGGAGCTTAAGCTAGCATGCTAAAAATAGCAGGATAGAAACTACAGCTCCAGCAGAGACTTGGATAGCTACCTGAGCTCACACTCAGAGCACTGAGTGAGCTTGGGAGTCCAAGCTGCTATTTTTAGCACACTACCTCAAGCACCACTAGCTTGAATCTGTCTGCCCACACTGGGAGGCTCCTTCCCAGCTGCACTGTAGATGTATCCCTTGAGGGTGTTGTGTGTGCACCCTGTGGGGGCTGGCCACAGTCTCATTTCTAGCTGGTAATGGGATAAAGAGCTTTTTTCACATTTGGATCTCTGTTTCAAATGTTTTGGAGTCAGTAGTGTCCTAAAGGTACTATTATTTGATGTCTTTTCTGCGGCCTACGTCAAATGACTTGGTGATCTCAGTCAGTTCTTAGTAAACATCTGTCCACATTAAAAACCGAACCAAAAACCACAATAATCAGAACTGGTACTTACTGACACCTTTGTTGACAGTGTCCCTAGAAAGGCTAAGAATTGTTCTGCAGGTGAACAGAGGACTTTGCTGTAGGGCTGTTCATTAAAAAGAAGTTTAATTTCAACAAACACTCACAAAAACTAAATGGATGTCCTAAATGGCAAACTGAAAAAAATAAGAAGCCACAAGCAATGCATCAAAACCCAAACCACATCAACCTCAAAATAGAGAAGTGGTAACCACGCACTTAGTCCTTCAGAGACATGTGAAGCTTGCAACAGGCAATTAAAATGTAGAAAAGGAACACTTTGTAACTCTTCTGCAAATTCTGTCGCTTGTATGAAAAAACCTAAAGAAAAACTCTTGCCGCAATATACAGACAACTGTGTCCGGTCTGTTCCCTATGAGGGCTATCATGCTGTATATGTTTTATACTGGGGAAGCTGGGAAGGAGCATCATATCCATCAGGATACATGAGCACCTGACATGAATTGTGAGAAGGGCTAGCAAAGTCTTGCAAATATGTTGATATAACTATTGACTACAACAGTAGCAAATACGCTACCTAGTCTATTGGCAGAAGAAAGAGGAAATTTGAAAGACAAGTAAGAGTTGATTTATGCCAGAAGTGCCATTGAAAAAACTCAACTCCCTTCCGTATCTTTCAACGGCCTGGCCCACAGCCATGAGAAAATTAGTCTACAAAATGAAAAAGCAGAACAGAGTGAGTCTTCCAGATGTACAGCCAGAAATGAAAACGCAACTTAAAAAGAAAACAGTACATGAAATTGAGAGCTGTCTCCACAGTTGGTTCAGTCAGTGATCTGATAATACTGCCAATGCACTACTCAAAGATACAAATCTTCACTCATGCACACCACTTAGGTTTTTGTACATGTTCAGGCAAGTTCACATTCTACAAAAAAAAAAAAAAAAAAAAAAAAATCCATCCGTGTTCTAACCTGTGCTAGCCCGGCCAAACTTGACAAATTGAAGCCTCAGCTATTATGCGTCCTCACTGTACACTGACTTTTTACTCAAACCCTCCTGTAAGTAGGATTAATTTTTTTAAATGAATAAACAGCTATTTTGATACAGCACACACATTCCCAAGAGTTGATTAAAGTTTTGTGAATGCAGTTATGATCTTACCTCTTTGCTAATGATAATTTGTAAGTCTTACTCTTTGCCAGTTTAGATAAAAGTTTTCTCCTTCTAAAATGTTACATAAAAAAGCAACATCACTTTCTTTTTAAATTAAAACCATTTCCCAAAGGGAAAATACAAGGCTTTGCTCATTTTAATTCCAGTTACATATAATTTATTTTAAAGCATTTAAGCCATCTAGAAATTAGACAACTAAATTGGGTACCCAAGAGTCGTTTTCAACCATTGTTGAAATCGTTTTACATTATTATAAAAGCTAAAATATAAAGCTAAAATTCCATTGGGATCCGCAAATAAAATGACAGTACTACTTTGAAAGGAACAAAACTATTCTTCAGTAGAAACACTTAATACAAAACACTATCTGAAATATAAATTAAAAACATACAATGAGAAAACAAACATTCTAGCAATAGAAATGATGACTCTAGAAACAATTTTCACTATATTAAATGCTCTTCTCTTCTGTATATTTTTGTTCTGTTTGTAATTTATTGACCCATAAAAGATTGGCTTGGAATGAAGCACAGCATGTCTTGCCTAAAGACAGAGTAAGTAAGTGTGAATGTTTGGCTTAGGAGGATTTGAACCAGCACAGCAATTGACCAGGCCTACCACTGCCCACCTACCCTGGTCATAAATTTCACCTCATGAAAGATTTTCTTCAAGGATGTTGAAAAAAATATTGCATAAAATAATTATAGCTGGAGGGCTCGCAATAGCTATATTTAAAGCTGCCAAAGTTTTTCCATTGTAGCCCCCCATTTTCTGATGCTCATAACTTGCTGAAATATCAGGCTGGCATTTTGCAGGCCTGGTCTCTGCCTGAGGGTTTTATTTTTCTTCTATATATCCTTTTTTTAAATACAGCTGTAGCTAGCTCTTCAGCTATAATTCAAATTTTACATATATGTTATACACACAATTATATAATTTTATATATAAATATATCATTTGATTCTATAAATATAAATACCCCATTGCCACCCTTGAAAAATTGGAATACAAATTGTTTGGGCACTGTTGAGATGAATTAAATGGGGAAAAAATACTCCCCCCTTCCCCCTCCCCCCCAAAAAAAGTTTTGCTAATTTTTGAATCGTCCTGATACTGAATTGACTGTGCCAAAAAAAGCAGGCTGAGCTCTTGGAAGGGTCCTAAAGGGGCAGTCCCAGTTCCCACTGACTTCCCAAGCTTTAAATTTGGCAGACAGTCTTCACTTTGGAGAAATTATTTTGACTATACTGGGGAAGATTAGTTACTTGGCTGTGTTAGAGTCCATTTAAAAATCACAATTTGAAAGTGCAAAGAATTTTTTTAAACAATGACAGTTCAATGTTTTAAAAATACATGGACAGAGAACTAAGTTGGCTACAGTGTAAAAAATATACACAGTGATCGAGGCAGGGCTCCTCAGGAGATATGCCTCAATGATTCAATTGCACTCTGATAGCAAGTGGTTTTATAAATATCTTGTAAGATCCACAGGACAGCAACTTTTAATTATGTATTTACAATTATTTCCAAACTATAGAATTTATCCTTTTTCTTAGAAAAACAAAATTAGAAAATACACACACACACACACACACACACACACACACACACACAGAGGAAATTCCATATAAAATACTATATTAAGAGTATTTACAGTTGCATAGTTGACATTACTCCTTGTGCCGGTGCGTTATATGAGTCACATATTCATAAATTCATAGATTTTAAGACCAGAAGGGTCCATTGATAGTCTGGTATGGCCTTATGCACAACACAGACCATATGACTTCCTCGAAGTAATTACGGCTTCGAGCCCAATAGCTGTGGTTGAACTAGACCATATTTTTTAGAAAAACATCCAATCTTGACTTAATTTCAGTGACAGAGAACCCACCACAACCTTAGTAAGTTGTTCCACTAGTTAAATACCCTTACTTTTAATATGTTATCCTTTATTTCTAATCTGAATTGTTCATCTTCAACTTCCAGCCATTGGATCTTGTTATAACTGTCTGCTAGACTGAAGAGCCCATTATCAAATATTTGTTCCCCATGTAAGTACTTATAGACTGTATTCATGTCACCCATTAACCTTTCCTTTGTTAAATTGAGCTCTTTAAGTGTATAAGGCATGTTTTCTAGTCCTTTAATCAGTACTGTAGCTCTTTGAATCCTCTCCAATTTATCAATATCCTTCTTGAATTGTGGGCACCAGAACTGGTCACACTAGTGCCAAATATAGGGGTAACATAACTTTCCTACTCCTACTCGATATTCTCCAGTTTATACATCCAAAGATGGCATTAATCCTTTGGTCACAGCACCACATTGTGAGCTTAGGTTCAGCTGATTATCTGCTATGACTACCCCCTGCTTCCGAGCTTTTTCAGAATCACTGGTTAGAGCCCCTGTGATTGTGTAGTCTTCAGAATCCATGACAAATGACAGGGCAGATTTGACTAGAATGCAGAAATCTAGTCCCCTCTTCCCCCCAGGGATTTCTTGCAACAGTCTTGTTAAGCCCATGGGCCAGCACAGACAGCCCAACAGTCTTTATGTGGCAAAGCAAAGAAATAGTCCCAAAACCAAACTCAATAGTCCTGTGTTGGCCTGCTTGCCCCCCTCACTCCCTCTGGAAGGCTCCTGCAGTCTCTGCAGTGGTTCTGGGCTGGCCCTTTCCTCAGGGAGCAAAGGGTAGGAGGTCTGTTCTTCTCCCTCATCAGCTCATTACTGAGCTCTCCTCTTCCTTTTTTACCTGCCCCTTCATTATCTGACAGCGAGTGCACATGTGGCTGAGTGGGTCCACAGCAGCTCGTTAACCTTTGATGGCTCACTGTGGGGTTGGTACCCCACCACAATCCCCCATCCCGTAAGTATGGCCTATATTCTTTGTTCCTAGTTATCTGACCTTACATTTGGCTTTACTGAAATGCACACTGTTTGCTTTCACCCAACTTATCAAAAGAACCAGATTGCTCTGTACCAGTGGCCTGTCGTATTCATTACGTACCACTCCATCAATCTTTGTCTCATCTGCAAACTTCACCAATGATTATCTCATGTTTTCCTCCAGATCATTGATAAAAATGCTCAATAGAATAGGGCCAAGAACTGATCCCGGTAAGACCTCACCAGGAAACACACCCACTCAAATTGGATTCCCATTTACAATTACATTTTGAGTCCTATGAGGCACTTTTTAGTCCATTTAACATGTGCAGTGTTGATTTTGCATTGTTCTAGTTTCTTATTCAAAATGCTATGCAGAACCAAATCAAATGCTGTACATATGTTTAAGTACATTACATCAAATTACTGCCTGATAATTACATAATCATAAAATATTTCACAAGCATAGAATTGTTTCTACCTTTAGACACACACACACACACAGCATCTGGTGGAATGATATGCTACTCTGTGTGTATGCAAGACAGAATCCATGAAAATTATTTATTTACAAAATGTGCTCCTGCAGAGCCCAGATTTATTTGTTATGCACCAGGAAAACAATAATGAACAATTTCAGTATTGTTTCCATTTCTTATTTTCCATATTTTGTGAAATTTTCTGCAATATTTTATACAAAGCTTTTTGCAAAAACAGTTTTCAAAGCTTTTCATTTACTGAAAACTAGGTTTTAAGTAAGAAAACATCTTTCAGTAAACAAAATAAAAAAGAAAATTTTGAAAATAATTTAAATACAAATTTAGAGAAGAATTGAAAGTTTCAGTAATATTGACAATTTTTCATGGTTTCATATTTTTTTAAAAAGCTATCTTTGACAACTTTTTTGTGTGAAAAATTTTGACCAGCTCTAAAATGTACATGGAAAGATTGCACAAAAACGGAATGTTAACATATTGCATTATGTGACAAATTGAGTGCATCATGTAATTAAATGAATACACAGAAGAGGACACAGATAAAGTTGTACCTGCAACCTTAACTGTATCATCTTCTGACTTTTGAGGACATAACGTGCTACTTTAGTTTTATCCTATATATATTACATCCAAAATTATTGTTAAAAGAATATTACTGTCACACGGTCAAGCACTCAAAAATTAGGACACGCCCAAATTAAAATTTCCCATGCAATCTTAATTCATCCCCCTTGTGCTAAGGCATTAAGATAAAATCTCCAATTACTTTCAGAAACAGCTAAACAAAAAAAAAAAATCACCATTGGACAAACAGCTGGCATGGATTTCAGAGTAGCAGCCGTGTTAGTCTGTATCCGCAAAAAGAAAAGGAGTACTGGCATGGAACATTTCAGCCCCTATGGTTAAAATCTGGCAAAATTATTAGCAACTGAAAATAGGATCTTTTAATAGAAACTGTCAGGCAACCTTAATAATAAGTGTCACCACCTTCACTGCCTATAATTTAGAGATATAGATAGGTTGCAATAGGTTTGTATTTTTCCCTTCACGTGCAGGGTAATAATTTTACCTGCATTAGGAAGAATAGCTGTTAATCTCTGCCCTCATTAGTGAGAACAGTGGTTATCCTAACCTGTCTTTCACTAATTATCTTTACACTTCAGTAGTTAGGAAAATAGGCCAATTTCATTCCTGCTTGTGCAGCAAACAACATATCCTGCATCAGTCTTGCCTGCTTCACCCGAGGGATTGTACTACCTTTGGTGAATAATCCACTCTCATCAGCTGATTTGTGCAAAGTATTCTGAAGGAGCTTTCTCATCTGAGCCAGACTAGGATTATGACTGAATCAGTACATCTCTACCTACATTATCTTCAACGCAGCATTTGCAGGGTAGCGTTGGCCACATGAACGACCCCCACAACGGAGACTGCAAGCACTTTGCGTCACCAGAACCCCTGAATGGACTTTACATCACAAAAGATTCTGGATACATTTGGTACATTTATGTATAAAGCTATATCCACATGCATAATTTTCTCATCAGGGATTTCTGGAGACAATGTAAACTCTAACGTTGGTGACACCAGAATCCAAAGATAATATAGATTTAAAATAGGTTTGTCTTAAAAGAATCCCTTATCCACAAGATATCCACACTCAAAATATCCTATAAATTGCATTACTCATGGCTACGTTTTTTAAAAGTTGCAGTTAAGGTCTGCACATGAAATATCTAACTGTGGATGCGTTTGTAAAAGAAACAAGCAAAATGCCATGCAGTAATCCATTTTCTGCACTCATGTGAGAGTGTGGATACACCAATTAAATGCATCTTTGCAAGAATGTGGCCCTTACATTTGTATTTATTTGATCTTTCACACATTCATTCCTATACCTCAGTCTGGGAAATAATAAATCAAGGTATTTCAGAGGATATTTTGCTTCACTGTATTTCATTCAACTACATAGGGCCAAATTCTTCCCTCATTTACATCTCTGCAAGCCCAAGGGACATTAACAAAGCCTTTCTGAAGTTCTCAGGGTATATCTCACCACAGCCAGGGATGTGAATTGCAGCTCGTGTAGATGTACCTTCCTAGCTTTAATCTAGCCAGCTTGCTAAAAACAGAAGTGAGGACATAGCAAGTGTGGGCTTCAGCATGGACTGCACAAGCCTGCCGGACCCTGGTGGGTACACAACTTACATCTGTAGCCCATGCTGAAGCACATGCCAGTGTGTCCTCACTTCAATTTTAGTGAACTACCTAGGTTAAAACTAGCATGGGTATAGGGTGACCAAAGCAAATATGAAAAATCAGATGGGGGTGGGGGATAATAGCCATTTATATAAGAAAAAGCCCCAAAAATTGGGACTATCCCTATAAAATCGGGATATCTGGTCACCCTACATGGGTATGTCTATACGAGCTGCAAATCACACCTCTGGCTGCAGTGTAGATGTACCTTCAAAGACAGAAGAGAGGGCAGATACATTCTGTGACAGCATGGTACATAAACCAGCCATCCTGCCAACTATATGGAGCAGCTGAAGAGGTATATGGAGCTGACTTCATGGGGCTGGATGGCTGTAAATGAGGCTAAATATGGGCAGTATGTTTTCATTTGAAATCCCTGTTATTTCTTAGATATGTAAGGAATTCACTGAATACATTAGGACCCGTTACCTTGTCAGCATGCCACAGAAAGCAGCTCCTTGCACACTCTTTTTCTCTACCTTGCTGGCCACCCCGACTAGTTGCATCAGGCTGTACTTGCCTTTGTTCTGAAACAGGCACAAAGGCATCCGATGGAAGGATGCTTCTGCCCTTGGGGACTCACAACAGAGTCCTGAAGGGGGATACACACTATCCAAACTTTCAGGTACTTCCTCTAGAACAGGGGTGGGCAAACTTATTGGCCCTTGGGCCACATCTGGGTATGGAAATTGTATGGCGAACCATGAATGCTCACGAAATTAGGGGTTGGGGTATAGGAAGGGGTGAGGGCTCCAGCTGGGGGTGCTCTGGGGTGGGGTTGGGGATAAGAGGTTGGGGTGCAAGAGGGTGCTCCGGGCTGGGACTGATGGGTTTGGAGGGCGGGAGGGGGATCAGGGCTGGGGCATGGGGTTGGGACATGGGAAAGGTGTAGGCTCCAGGCAGCGCTTACCTCAAGCAGCTCCCAGAAGCAGCAGCATGTCCCCCCTCTGGCTCCTACATGGAGGCGCGACCAGGCAGCTCTGCGCGCTGCCCTGTCCGCAGGCGCTGCCCCACAGCTCACATTGGCCACAGTTACTGGCCAATGGGAGCTGCAGAGGCAGCACTTGGGGCAGGGGCAGTGTGCAGAGCCCCCTAGCTGCCCCTACACATAGGAGCCAGAGGGGGGACATACTGCTGCTTCCAGGAGCAGCTCAGAGTGGGGCAAGCCCCTGACCCTGCTCCCTGGCTGGAGCACCAGAACGGGGCAAGCCCCGGATGCTGCTACCCAGCGGAAGCTTGGGGGACAGATAAAAACATCTGGAGGGCCAGATGCGGCCCCTGGGCCATTGTTTGCCCACCCCGCTCTAGAAGTAACCCAAGAGAATTGTGCCCTAAATTCCTTTTCCAAATTTTTCACAGACTACAAGAAAAAAACCTATCCATGTTCCCATGCTTAGTGGACGTAAAGCCACGCACCTACTGAGAAGAAGATTACATTTGTCCCATATTTCTTTTTTTTGTGAGGAGAGACTTAAATAGGCAGGCACAATCTGTCCTAAAGTGCAAGGTGTATACCACCTCAGCAGGGATTAACCCAGTGCGAGGATGAACCTCCAGTGGAACATACTCCTGTGCCATCCCTTCTGCTGCTGGAAGAGTGCATGATCAGAGGAAAGACACTGTTCCACACTAATCCATGGCTGTGGTTTGGGACTCCTGGAGCCATTAGCATCCAGCATAATTTACTGAGCAACACTCAGTAACTGGGCAGAGAGGGACCAGCTCCATTCACAGCTGTAACAGGATCCACGCATTGCTCTATGTACAGTTTGGCAGTCTTGAAAAATCCATTATAAAAATTTCAGTCATCCAGTTGGATGTGTCAATACCATGCATCTTAGGTAACCAATTACACACCACAAATAGCAAATGTCTGAAAATTTAGTCTGTGAACAACCCATGGCAAATAATTAACACATTTGTAAGAATCAAACCCAGCTCAGATAATTTGTCAACAGGAAAAAGAGTTAAATTTGCTCAATAAATTATGCTCTCTGGATAGTTCATCCAGCAGTAGATAACAGCATGTTGAGTTTCTCTCTCCTTCATTTGGCAGACTTGCCTTCTGATCACGCACGCTCTTTTTCTTTCTATTCCAGTTTTTCAGTATAAAATAATCTAAATGACAAATTGGTCTTCCTCTCCCTCTAAACCTTGTCTGAATGAAGCACATTAATTCTGCATACTGAATGTAATCAATTTGTATACCTCTCCTCTGTCATTCCTGCCCTTCCATTATGCTATATAGTCAGCTGTCTCTATCTGAATACAGAAAAACACCTTTTGAAAATGTTGTACCACACTAACATAATTTCATAATGGTTCTGGTAAGGTGCTCTCTTGATTTCTCAAAACGTGATCAGAATAAAGAAGAGAGTCAAGAGCAAAATGTACTACGGAATGCAGGCTATGAACGATTTATTTTGTTTACAATACTTGTATTAATCTTCTTTCATTATAACTGATGAACAGGCAGTTTAATCATGTAAATAGTTACAACTCATTCCTACCCCAATGCTCTACCAGTGCCACTCAAAATTGGTGCAAAACAAGACCTCATAACACAGCAAAATTTAGGATTAAGGAATCAAGCCCACAACTTTAATAATATAGATTGCAATATACACATCAGCCAATAGCCTCTATGTCTCTGTTAATCAGAGATAAATGCTGAAAGCAACAACTTGATGACCTATTCAAGAGATGCAACCCTTGATTCCTCAATTATAGTTTTATATCAGGTCACTGGTGGAATTCCCCATACCAGTGCATAATAAGGCTTTTCCTACTATATTCTCACATTGTTCATGCCCCTGGCAAAACCTGTGCCAGAATTTTGGGAAAGGAGGCTCAGAGCTTGTCTACACTTAAAATGTTACAGCGGCGCAGCTGTACCGCTGCAACTGTAGTGTTGTAGTGTAGACACTACCTACACAGATGGCTTCTCCCATCAGTGTAGGTAATCCACCTCCCTGAGACGCGGTAGCTAGGTTGACAGAAGAATTCTTCCGTCAGCCTAAAGCTGTCTACACTGGGGTTAGGTTGCGGATTTTCATATCTACACCTATGTAAATTCCTAGAGTAGACCAGGCCTCCAACAACCATAATTCCAACATGTAGGACATTTATCTAACAAGCTGCAACGTACCCAGCAGCATCTACATGTCTTATAAAAAACACTGCTTCTTCATTGCACCACACTTTTGCTACTCTAGGTACTAGCCTGAGCTGTGATCACTCTTCCAGTAAAGACCATAATTTTTTTAGAGAGCTGTTACAAACAGGTGAGCCCTCAAGAAGCTCTAAATGAAAGAAAAAAAACACGGAGCAACAGAAGTCTATTCACAGTTAAGATTGTGACCAAGTTTCCATTTTAAGCCTGATGTTGCCCCCTGCTGCCATAAAATCCATCCAAAGAAGTGCTATCAACCTCAAGTTTGGGTAGCTTTCTTTCTAGAAAATTCGAAGTAATTTGGTTAAGCAATTAATTGATTATAAGCACCACCTCCCCCAAAAAACTCTGTTAAACATAGTTCTAACAGCCTTCTAACTTTTTGCTATTTCCCAGTAAAATTGGAAAGAAAAAGAGGACTACCTAGTTTACTGGAATCTCCTAGCTGAGATTTGTGCCCACTGCTAAAACTTAGTTGCTTAAAGTCTAATTTTAGAAGTTATTAACTTTTTTTTACTTTGGAATGTTGCTATGGATGCTCGCTTCAGTGAACTTAGTATAGTGTGTCAAAGGATTGCTGACCCAAGCTTTTATTATAAAGGAAGTAAGGGCTTTCTTTTTCATAGTGATTCTTTGTTACGGTAAAGACCCATTATACTGATCAGGCAGCATATAGCGGTCTTAATGTGGGTGGAAACAGCCCTTAGATTCTGCCTCCTTTATACTGGGATCATCATTTTGTTATCAGCTGACAAACTTGCAAGGTTTGCCAGCAGACTTGACAAAATACACTTCGATATCTGTATCTTGAATACTCCTGAGATCGAAGGAAACTATATTTTCTTACCCAATGCAGGTACATCACTGATGTTAAAGTTTCAGAAGTTAGGGCCAAAATCTCAGATAGTGTAAATTAGCCTAGCTCCATTGAAATAAAGGGCTCTGCGTTGATTTACACTAAGCGTCTAGGTTTTAATGTTAATATCCTCATGTGATAGTTAACAGCTGCAGAAATAAATATATCTCTAGTTCTACAGTTCGTCTCAAGACTAATCTTAGAAGGACTGTTTCTTCCCAAGCTTCTTCTCAACTTTTAGACTGTTTTCCCTTTAGATCCCAACCTGATGTGTATTAAGTGATTAAAGTTCAGAACCAATAAGACATATGTTAATTTTATACATAACTGGTACATGATTATAACACTTGATTTCACGTAATGAAATCAGGATTCAGAAATTTTATGATTTCAGTTTTATTATTTCATAATTACATTTTCATGTACCCTATGTAATATAATTTACATGATGTTTAAATTACTTATGTCTGCGGTTGATTACAATGCTTCATCTCACTTCTTTTGAAGTGTTTATAATATAGTCCAGAAAGAGTGATTCAAAAAAAAAAAGAAAGAAAAAGAAATCAAATCTACTTAATACATTCACCAAAACTTTTTCTACTAAAAAGATGATTGTATTAAAGTGATGTTTGAAGTGGATTATGCAGATTTCATTACCAATCCCCCCCATCTAATGATCGCTAAGTATCTCTCTCTGTTCCATCCGCTCCCTGACTATTAACTCTCAATTATCTGAACATATTTGTTTCCATTCAAGAAGTTCAGAAAAGTCAGGATTCTTCTGTGCATGTAATTAATTTTTGTTATGGTGATGCATCCTGTCTTATTTAAATGTGTTTTTAAAAGAAATGCATATTTTCAACCAATTACAGTTTAGTATTATAGAAACTGTAAAATTGACCCAGTCCTTTCAACTGCAAAAACCTTTGGGATAACAATTAGAACCACAGTGTAAATCAAAAATCCCTCAGTGCTCCTTTCATCAGTAATATCACAACTAACAATCTTCCAGGAGTGTCTCATCTATTGATTCTGAATTAATACCATTTCTAACTAGCACTTCTTCATAATTCCAGTGTTGAAATTCCAGGGATGAGATATTCACCCTGGTCCCAGCTCCTTTACACCAGGCACAAGGGCTGGTAGTGATGTAAAGGAGCCCTAATAGCCCCATTTCTGCCAGGGGGCGGAGTCCCTTGGCACAGGCACTGAGCTGCAGGGCTGCCCTCCAATGGTCTTGCAAAGGGCAAGCCCTAGTATAAGGGTGTGTTGGGGGGAGATTCCAGATTGCTGTGGCCCATAAGGCAGCCCAGGGAGGGCTTGCCCCAGGGTTGTTTGAGTAACACTAGGGACTTATCCAGCCCATGGAGCTACCCTCGACAGTGGCTTAAACCGAGTTTTAAACTATCCCGCCCATGATTTCATCCTCTCCCCTTTAGGAATAATATAGAAGCCAAGACAAAGCCCACTGAAGTCACTGAGAATTCTAAGGCTTGGAATTTTACAGTACTTGCTCAGTTAGCCAACACATCACAGGTAGATCAAACACTCCCACAGCCACTTCATATACTGCAAAGGGATGACACTTCTTGTATCCCCACCTATTCTGCTAGGAGCACATGGGAAACAAAACTTGTAGACCTAATACCATACATACATACATCCTGCCACCAGCAGCTCCAATACTGCATGAGGAAGAGAGGTAAGCGGCTGCAATGAGCAAGTCCTGCATCCTGCATTTCTCCTTGCCACTACCTGCCTGCCCAGCCATCTTGGAATTTGAATAAGGAGGGAACCCACCTGTGATGCTGTATGATTTAAACATGAGTATTTATCTCATTAATATTGTCTCTCTTGGACAATTGCAACACATCTTGTACAAAGTATATCGTGTAAAGTGTCAATGGAAAAGTTAGGATTTGCTGAGTACGATTATCTTGTTTATAGCATGTATCATTTTTGTATCTGAAGTTGTGAATATTGACTACATAACTGTATTTCAAATACATTTGCCCCTCAGGTAACAGCCACTAGGTAGTTTACATCCAGTCCAGCCAGCACATTGTGAATGGACCATTCAACTTGATGTTCCATTAAAGGACACTTAGCTCTCACAATGGATATAGAAGAAGCTTGTCTCCACCCCATTAGCCAGAATATGAGTAATGGCTATTCCTATGAGTCATCAAAGCATGCAAGGGCATGTGACTTTTTCATGTGACCCTGGACTTCATCTTGTGCCTGTAATTTTCCACAGACTAAGAATAAGAGCATCCTCCCCACATGGATGATGGTATAAAAGACCCTGGAAGCATCTCCATTTTGCCTCTTTCCTGCTCTTCTCTCTGGACTATGGACTTGCACTAAAAGGAGCATTCCAACCAATGGACTGAGGACCTTCCAATCTCTTGGAAGTTGAGACTTTACAAGCCAGTAGTTTATTCCAGCATTGCTATAAACCTGATCCAAGATCTTTGCAATGAGTGTATGTATATGATTTCTTTGATCAATTTTAATTCTCTCCTCCTTCTTTTCTCTTATAAATAAACTTTTAGATATTAGATAATAAAGGATTGGCAACAGCGTGATTATTGGGTAAGATCTGAGTTATATATTGACTTGGCTATGTGGCTGATCTTTTGAGATTAGAAGGACCCTTTGTTTAATATGTTGGTTTTAAATAACCACACATTATAAAGTCTAGTATCTGGGTGATGAAACAAGGGCTGGTATGCCTAAGGAGACTGCAGTTTGGACTTCTTGTTTACCAGCGTGGTGAGACAGATGTTTGCTTTTGTTTCTGGCTCGGTGTATCTAAAAGTAGAATAACCACCAGTTTGGGGTGAGCCTCAGCAGTTTGTCCTTAATTTGGTGTCCTCAGCTGTGACCCACTAAGGCATAGTGACACCCCCATACAATGCAGACATCCACTTCCCTGACCTAACTCCTTGCCCCAGCTAAAGGAGACCACCTCTCATGAGGGGAAGCCTGTTTGACCTCAAGATGCTAAGGTGTCCATTCCCCATCCAGTCTTACACTGTAGCAAACATGCATCACTGACTTATGTGGAAAATTTGGAGGGAGCTCCTTATTAATATGTTGGCAGCACTTTACTCACTCTGAATACACTCTGCTTACGTATGTGTGGTATGCCCTACATGCCAGGATATGCAGTGCAGAAGAGGTGTGACTTCCTGCCCCAAAGTGAATATTTAATTCCTTTTTTTATTCCTGAAAGATACATTTGAATCTACGGAAAGAAACTACAAATCAGCTCTTGACTAAATAGCTAAGTAGTTTGTGCCACAGTAATTAGTAAGATTCTTTCAGCTGAAGCAGTATTATCGCATAATAAATCTTCTCCCTTCTGTGTAGCTGTATGCAAATTTAACAAGTAAAATAACTTAGTAGCCATGAAAAATTAGCATGCTTTTCATTTTGTAGCATCCTTCCTAGATGTGCAGTCTTCTAGAGCTGATACATCTAGAATGACTGCAAGAAATACAGCACTTCCCCGAGAGTGAGGAAAGGGTGGCCTTATGGTTCTGTTAACATGGCAGCATTTTAAAAGAAGAGGACAGATTCTCAACTGTGCCAAGTTTACACTCCATAAAGCTGAGCAGAGTGGCAGGGAAAGGCGGCTCCTCTGATCCTTTAAATTATGCTGGCTGTAGCAGTCACACACACACACTGCAGAGCTGCCCAGGCCTCAGGTTGAATGCTGTGTATTCTGCCCCACCCCTTCCTTGTTCCTCCTGATGTCATGGGAATCTTCGGCTACTCCTTTAGGGTTGCTTTCCACCTGCATTTGTGTGCTCCCTCAACAATTCCAACCTGGCAAAGTCAGGGCTGAGACTCTGTTCAAGCAATTATCTAATTTTAAGCATGCCTGTGATGCTTTCTTTTGTGATTTTAATCACTCTTTGAGTCTTATTTTGGGCTGCATGTGTCTGTGTGTATTTTCAAGGTGAATACTGAATATAGGTACGTGGGTCAGGCAGGTATTAGATGTTGCTGAATATTAACAGGGAGTTTTTTAATAAACGAGAAAGGAATTGTGTATGCAGCAAAATTACAATAGTGGAGACTTCTTACTAATTTGTTGTACGAGAAGAAAACGTGCTTCCCTTATTTTTATAATCAAACCAGGACAAAACACTTGGATTCAACTCAGGCAGTTACGCATTCCGAGCTTGGACATATCTAACAGAATCAGGATGGAGTGGAAACACAGGAATCTACCAGTTTCTACCCCATCCATATCTAATACCAGCACAGCTACAGTGCAATGAAGAGTCAACAAAATGGGGCAAAGAGCCAGGTAGACAGATTTGCCAACTTCTCATAAGGGTTCCTGATTCTTTCCTATACCTCCTCAGTGTTAATGTTTACCATGGGATCAAATAGGGCACACCCCTCTCTAAGCTGGGCCGTTCTTTTGTACTACACTTGAGCCTGGGCCAGAGTTTTATGTGAACCTTCAAAAGTTTCATTTCCAGCCTTAAGCCAGGCAAATTTTACACCGCTGTAAAAGCAACTACGATGGTGGAACCTTAAAAGGTCCTCCTGTAATCTCCTCCTATAACCTCCTGTAACTTTCCTCTCTGTAATCTCCTCCTATTTCCTAGTTTCTGACCCCACCTAATGTACCACACATTTATTTTGGTGCACAAACACTGTAGTGAAAGTACACTTAAGAAACACATAGTATGATAAACGAAATTTAATCTAACAGTTCTTAGGCATCCTTCTCCCCCTACATGACCTTCTTTCTCTTCCTTTCCTGTGTGCCCCAGGGTGAGCAAAATGTGGACAGTCATAGTAAAGCTGGATGGGTGGCCAAAAAGAATCATAGAATATAAGGGTTGGAAGGGATCTCAGGAGGTCATCTAGTCCAACCCCCTGCTCAAAGCAGGATCAATCCCCAACTAAATCATCCCAGCCAGGGCTTTGTCAAGCCTGACCTTAAGAACCTCTAAGGAAGGAAATTCCACCACCTCCCTAGGTAACTCATTCCAGTGCTTCACCACCCTCCTAGTGAAATAGTTTTTCCTAATATCCAACCTAAACCTCCCCCACTGCAACTTGAGACCATTACTCCTTGTTCTGTCAATAAAGAGAAAAATAGAGTCCATGCTTGCATCTGAAAACACAGTTTGAGTTTATGTCGGGGCAGCAACTTGGCCTGGTCTACCTGAAAAAGTTACACTTGTTTAATTTAAATAATTTTTTAAAATAATTTTTCACTTATATTCAGTTCATAACTGAATTTTCTTACTATATATGTGTACAGCACCTAGCACACGGAGTCTCAATATATGTTCGGGTCTCAAAGTGCTACTGTAATATAAATAATAATAATTATTATTTATTGCAATAGTAGGCAAGGCCCCAAGTATGGATCGAGGCCCAAACACAAAACAAAATGATGGGCCCTCTTCTCAAGCTCTCACAATGTAAGTACAGGATAAGACACAACAGGCGGATACAACAAACGAATAATGTAAAGGGAACTATGTTGTGGCTTGCCTAACATATTGAAGGGTGTATAGCACATGATCAACTCATAATTATATCTTACATACAGTAATCTGAAGGAACACACTGTCTATACTTCTACTGACAATTTTCTTAACCAGGACCATTGGAGCTTACTGCCAGACACAAAGTACACTGTATCACGCCACGTAGTTTCACAGCACATATTCATTTCCTCATTCCACTTCTGTTTATATTTTAATACCAATTCTTCCCAGAAAAGAAAGAAGATTGCAAGGTTTTCAGTTACTGTACCAATATATTAGGTCTGATTCTCATTTACAGTAAGGCCCACTGCCAGGGGATGCACTGTAAATGAGAAACAGGTCCAGCATATTTTTTTAAAAGAAATATTAACTTTAATGCCTGATTGTCCCCTATAACTTCCTTTTCAATTTACTGATGAATTGATTTACTCAAGTTCACTAAGTTTTCTACCCCAAACTCATATACTGGGTTTAAAGGTGTCAGTAAGCTGAAGAGTGTTTTTACTCAGAACACAATCCTGTCAGCTTTCAGATCCACTGACACGCTGCCATGTACTGATTTAATGTTGTGATGTTGGTCTGAAATCCTTCCCTTTGATAGTTCCCTCAGGTGAACGTCTCTGCTTACCTGGACCTCTTCTTGATGTTACTTTATCCTAATTCTAATCCTTTTAATATATTTTTCCTTCAAATATTGAATTTATTATTATTCCATGCACTTCCCAGGGTCTGTCACTGTGAATGGTGCCAGACTGACAGCCTTGGAAACCAAAGACCTCTATTCATTCACATAACACATCATGGATAGCAGCAGCACAAACTCCCACACACTACCTGTCAGCATACCTCTGTTCTAAACTGGAAGGTAGTTCAGTATTCGTGCTGTTACAGTTCTTAACATATGTGCCAAGACAGCCAAAGTAACGCCAGCTATAAGGCTGTCATGTGTAATATGCACTGACTTGAGACCAACAACTCACTTCATGCAGGTCAATGAACAGTCCCAGAGAGTAACACATTTCAATCACTTCAGACCAGAGCTGGATTTGAACTGGTCATCTAAGAATGAACGCCTCTGTATCCCATTAGTATTGAGCTATCTGATCTTCCCATTCAATCTCTGGTTCTCGTGCCAGAGTGCACAGTGTCTCAAACTTGGTAGGACAAGTCACCATGCAGGAGGTGGGAATCTAATTCTGTGCTACTAGTGTATTTAAATGAATTAGGTGTCATATCTTTCTTTAGAAATCTTCCTTTATCAACTATTTTGTGCTATGTATCGCTGCCCCTAACAGATAGCTACTGAGCAGTAGTTATAAAAAAAATATCCAAATGACAGCAAGAATCAGGTAAAAGGCACACGTATAATTCACGGCAATAACCAACCAATTCCTTTTGGTAATATCCAATCTTTCTTATTAGAGACTAACCTGCATACTTCTAAATCATCAGACCAGTCATCATATAAAACAGGAATTTTCTGAACTGCATCTGTCACATTGGGCCCTGCCCCAACAGGTTCTCCATTTTCTGGAACTGTCAGAGTATCACTGCCAGAGCCTCTCTCTGTAAAGCCTTCCTCGACCACTTTATTTTGTCTAAGGTGAGATGAAGACTGCAGCCCTTGGGGGTAGCTTCTGCCCCTGTTTTTTCCACATTTTCTTGAGAAACTCCTCGCCTCTGGAGAGGACACTGAAGACAGCGAAAGGCAAGATTCTTTACATCTTGAAACCCTTCTCCTCCTGTGATTTAAAGTGTGATTATCAGAATCAGACACCTCTTGTTTCTTTTCCCCCGTTGTCCCCAGGGTGACAAGTTCAATGGCATTGTTATTTGGAGATCCATCTGGGTTACTGCAAGATCTATTGCTCCTTCTCCCTCTCCTGGGCACTTTGACCTTTTCTCTGGCTCTCCTTCTAGCTTGAGCCCACTGATTCTCATCTGAGGATGATGAATCATACGTTTCCTTGTGCAATGCATTGCATCTGGAGCTTGCAACCATCGGGTACAATTTGCAGTCCTTCCCTTTTCTTTGCTTTTCTGTATGCTCAACATTGTCCCCAATCGCTTTTCTCCGCCTAAACCTTCGTTTCACTTGTTTCTTACCAGACTCCCTACTAGCAGGGGTAAGCACCATGACAGGTGTTGCATGTTCAGACTCATCTTCTGACACATCATGCAAGGTGGTAGATCTAAACAAAGCAGCAGCAAAGGAGAGAGATGGAAAATGGTAAAGAGAAAACAAAAAAAGAGAGAGATGAAAATAGAAACGAGTTGATTTAATAGAAAATATGAGATTGAAAAGGAAACATGACAAAAACAAGAGCTCAAAAGAAAACCCAGATATATGGAATTCATGAATAATGCTAGGCAGAAGCAATAGCTTATGTTCAGCTTACTAGACAAAGAAAAAAACTAATGTTTGACAGACAGATTAAAATGACTGATTAAGCACCTACCTACAGATGTCCTGAGTGGAAGGACATACAGACAACCGTGACTGACTCCTAGGAGCTGTTCCTGTTGTAGGACTGCTTGCCTGTTGAAAAAAGTTAGACAATTTGGAATCTTTGCTCATAAAATACATTGCAGATATTTTACTGCTTTGCCACATGATTAAAAAGTTTAAACAACTGTTGCAGTTGTGCATGGTCTTCTGTTGCAAGCATACAAGTTCGCAAAATACAGGAAGAGTGAACGGAAGTAAAACCTTTTTGAGGAACTAAATATGACTGAAGGGCCGCAGCTCTCATTTGCCCTTGGGTATTTTTTTGTTTCAGGAAGAGGCTTTCATCAGCTGAGATTTCATTTTAGTTCTGATCTACTGTAAGTGTTTGATGGAAAAGAAGGTTGGTTTCTATTTGAAGCAGGCAAATAAGTATGACGATCCTTGTCAGAATGAAATAAGACACATTGACATTATTGTGAATCAGGATGAGCGCAGAGGCTCAGCTTGCAAACCTGCATGGCATGAAGTGACCAAGCATCATGAATATTAAAACATTTTTTAAAAAGGTTTCCAAGGCAATCAAATCATCTACCGGAGTTGAATGAATGTGAAATTGATGAGCCTGAGAAAGTCCAAAGTTCAGGCTGCAACTCTACAGAGCCTATCACATTCTCCAAACAGCAGGAGAGAGAAATTCAATACACATACAAATCTACTGTACATTCCCTTCCTAAGGTTGTCACTGCAATTTGCAAAGCGCATCCAGTAAGAAACATGTTTTGATGGTGCTGAGAAGAAACAATTTTGGTCTGCCTGATAGTTTATTGGTAGGGTGGCTATGGGGGATCCAAATTTAGGTCCTGAGAGATTCCTGGTTTACCAGGGACTAGATCAGGGGTAGGCAACCTATGGCACGCATGCCAAAGGAGGCATGCGAGCTAATTTTCAGTGGCACTCACACTGCCTGGGTGCTGGCCACTGGTCCGGGGTGGGAGGGGGGGCTCTGCATTTTCATTTAATTTTAAATGAAGCTTCTTAAACATTTTAAGAACCTTATTTACTTTACATACAACAATAGTTCAGTTATATA
The DNA here is from genome assembly GCF_965140285.1 of Lepidochelys kempii. NCBI lineage: Eukaryota > Metazoa > Chordata > Testudines > Cheloniidae > Lepidochelys > Lepidochelys kempii. The sequence goes on from NC_136383.1 coordinate 65,278,608, forward strand.
TTATAGACTTATAGAAAGAGACCTTCTAAAAACGTTAAAATATATTACTGGCACGCAAAACCTTAAATTAGAGTGAATAAATGAAGACTCGGCACACCACTTCTGACAGGCTGCCGACCCCTGGACTAGATTGTGGAGCCAGCACACTTGCTTCTATAGGGAGAGGGAGCAACAAAGTAGCTGAAGTATCTGAACCCTCCCCCTGGCTGATATGGAGCACTATGATATGGGATGCAATCCTGTGAGGTGCTGAGAACCTTTAATACAGTGGGAGACAGAGGGTATGTCTACACTACAGAATAAGGTCGAATTTATAGAAGTCGTTTTTTTAGAAATCGGTTTTATATATTCAAGTGTGTGTGTCCCCACAGAAAATGCTCTAAGTGCATTAAGTGCATTAACTCGGCGGAGTGCTTCCACAGTACCGAGGCTAGAGTCGACTTCCGGAGCGTTGCACTGTGGGTAGCTATCCCACAGTTCCCGCAGTCTCCACTGCCCTTTGGAATTCTGGGTTGAGATCCCAATGCCTGATGGGGCTAAAACATTGTCGTGGGTGGTTCTGGGTACATATCATCAGGCCTCCCTTCCCTCCCTCCCTCCGTGAAAGCAAGGGCAGACAATCATTTCGCGCCTTTTTTCCTGAGTTACCTGTGCAGACGCCATACCACTGCAAGCATGGAGTCCGCTCAGGTAACCGTCACCCTATGTCTCTTGGGTGCTGGCAGACGCGGTACAGCTTTGCTACACAGTAGCAGCAATCCATTGCCTTCTGGCAGCAGACGGTGCAGTATGACTGGTAGTCGTCCTCGTCATGTCCGAGGTGCTCCTGGCCACGTCGGCTGGGAGTGCCTGGGCAGACATGGGCGCAGGGACTAAATTTGGAGTGACTTGAGCAGGTCATTCTCTTTAGTCCTGCAGTCAGTCCTATTGAACCGTCTTATGTGAGCAGGCAGGCGATACGGACTGCTAGCAGTCGTACTGTACCATCTTCTGCCAGGCAGGCAAGAGATGAGGATTGCTAGCAGTCGTATTGTACCATCTTCTGCCAGGCAGGCAAGAGATGAGGATGGCTAGCAGTCGTACTGTACCATCTTCTGCCGAGCAGCCATGAGATGTGGGTGGCATGCAGTCCTTCTGACCGTCTGCTGCCAGCCAAAAATGTAAAAGATAGATGGAGTGGATCAAAACAAGAAATAGACCAGATTTGTTTTGTTCTCATCTGCTTCCCCCCCTCCCCTGTCTAGGGGACTCATTCCTCTAGGTCACAGTGCAGTCACTCACAAAGAAGGTGCAGCGAGGTAAATCTAGCCATGTATCAATCAGAGGCCAGGCTAACCTCCTTGTTCCAATAAGAACAATAACTTAGGTGCACCATTTCTTATTGGAACCCTCCGTGAAGTCCTGCCTGAAATACTCCTTGATGTAAAGACACCCTCTTTGTTGATTTTAGCTCCCTGAAGCCAACCCTGTAAGCCGTGTCGTCAGTCGCCCCTCCCTCCGTCAGAGCAACGGTAGACAATCGTTCCGCGCCTTTTTTCTGTGCGGACGCCATACCAAGGCAAGCATGGAGGCCGCTCAGCTCACTTTGGCAATTAGGAGCACATTAAACACCACACGCATTATCCAGCAGTATATGCAGCACCAGAACCTGGCAAAGCGATACCGGGCGAGGAGGCGACGTCAGCGCGGTCACGTGAGTGATCAGGACATGGACACAGATTTCTCTGAAAGCATGGGCCCTGCCAATGCATGCATCATGGTGCTAATGGGGCAGGTTCATGCTGTGGAACGCCGATTCTGGGCTCGGGAAACAAGCACAGACTGGTGGGACCGCATAGTGTTGCAGGTCTGGGACGATTCCCAGTGGCTGCGAAACTTTCGCATGAGTAAGGGCACTTTCATGGAACTTTGTGACTTGCTTGCCCCTGCCCTGAGGCGCATGAATACCAAGATGAGAGCAGCCCTCACAGTTGAGAAGCGAGTGGCGATAGCCCTGTGGAAGCTTGTAACGCCAGACAGTTACCAGTCAGTTGGGAATCAATTTCGAGTGGGCAAATCTACTGTTGGGGCTGCTGTGATGCAAGTAACCCACGCAATCAAAGATCTGCTGATATCAAGGGTAGTGACCCTGGGAAATGTGCAGATCATAGTGGATGGCTTTGCTGCAATGGGATTCCCTAACTGTGGTGGGGCTATAGACGGAACCCATACCCAAAAGGGGTACTTTTCGATAGTGCTGCAAGCTCTGGTGGATCACAAGGGACGTTTCACCAACATCAACGTGGGATGGCCGGGAAAGGTGCATGACGCTCGCATCTTCAGGAACTCTGGTCTGTTTCAAAAGCTGCAGGAAGGGACTTTATTCCCAGACCAGAAAATAACTGTTGGGGATGTTGAAATGCCTATATGTATCCTTGGGGACCCAGCCTACCCCTTAATGCCATGGCTCATGAAGCCGTACACAGGCAGCCTGGACAGTAGTCAGAAGCTGTTCAACTACAGGCTGAGCAAGTGCAGAAGGGTGGTAGAATGTGCATTTGGATGTTTAAAGGCGCGCTGGCGCAGTTTACTGACTCGCTTAGACCTCATCAAAACCAATATTCCCACTGTTATTACTGCTTGCTGTGTGCTCCACAATATCTGTGAGAGTAAGGGGGAAACGTTTATGGCGGGGTGGGAGGTTGAGGCAAATCGCCTGGCTGCTGGTTACGCGCAGCCAGACACCAGGGCGGTTAGAAGAGCACAGGAGGGCGCGGTACGCATCAGAGAAGCTTTGAAAACCAGTTTCATGACTGGCCAGGCTACGGTGTGAAAGTTCTCTTTGTTTCTCCTTGATGAAACCCCCCGCCCCTTGGTTCACTCTACTTCCCTGTAAGCTAACCACCCGCCCCTCCTCCCTTCAATCACCGCTTGCAGAGGCAATAAAGTCATTGTTGCTTCACATTCATGCATTCTTTATTCATTCATCACACAAATAGGGGGATGACTACCAAGGTGGCCCAGGAGGGGTGGTGGAGGAGGGAAGGAAAATGCCATACAGCACTTTAAAAGTTTACAACTTTAAAATTTATTGAATGACAGCCTTCTTTTTTTTGGGCAATTCTCTGTGGTGGAGTGGCTGGTTGGCCTGAGGCCCCCCCACTCCGTTCTTGGGTGTCTGGGTGTGGAGGCTATGGAACTTGGGGAGGAGGGCGGTTGGTTACAGAGGGGCTGCAGTGGCAGTCTGTGCTCCAGCTGCCTTTGCTGCAGCTCAACCATACACTGGAGCATACTGGTTTGGTCCTCCAGCAGCCTCAGCATTGAATCCTGCCTCCTCTCATCACGCTGCTGCCACATTTGAGCTTCAGCCCTCTCTTCAGCCCGCCACTTACTCTCTTCAGCCCGCCACCTCTCCTCCCAGTCATTTTGTGCTTTCCTGCACTCTGACATTATTTGCCTCCACGCATTCGTCTGTGCTCTGTCAGTGTGGGAGGACAGCATGAGCTTGGAGAACATTTCATCGCGAGTGCGTTTTTTTTTCTTTCTAAGCTTCACGAGCCTCTGGGAAGGAGAAGATCCTGTGATCATTGAAACACATGCAGCTGGTGGAGAAAAAAAAAGGGACAGCGGTATTTAAAAAGACACATTTTATAAAACAGTGGCTACACTCTTTCAGGGTAATCCTTGCTGTTAACATTACATACATAGCATATGTGCTTTCGTTACAAGGTCGCATTTTGCCTCCCCCCACCTCGTGGCTACTCCCTCAACCTTCCCCCCTCCCTGTGGCTACCAGCGGGGAACATTTCTGTTTAGCGACAGGCAAACAGCCCAGCAGGAATGGGCTCCTCTGAGTGTCCCCTGAAGAAAAGCACTCTATTTCAAGCAGGTGACCATGAATTATATCTCACTCTCCTGAGGATAACACAGAGAGATAAAGAACGGATGTTGTTTGAATGCCAGCAAACATACACTGCAATGCTTTGTTCTACAATGATTCCCGAGTACGTGTTACTGGCCTGGAGTGGTAAAGTGTCCTACCATGAAGGACACAATAAGGCTGCCCTCCCCAGAAACCTTTTGCAAAGGCTTTAGCAGTACATCTAGGAGAACTGCGAATGCCAGGGCAAAATAATCCTTTCACATGCTTGCTTTTAAACCATGTATAGTATTTTAAAAGGTACACTCACCGGAGGTCCCTTCTCCGCCTGCTGGGTCCAGTAGGCAGCCTTGGGTGGGTTCGGGGGGTACTGGCTCCAGGTCCAGGGTGAGAAACAGTTCCTGGCTGTCGGGAAAACCGGTTTCTCCGCTTGCTTGCTGTGAGCTATCTACAACCTCATCATCATCATCATCATCTTCGTCCCCAAAACCTGCTTCCGTATTGCCTCCATCTGGTGGCTGAACCCCATAAAATGGCATGCAGCTCATCATAGAAGCGGCATGTTTGGGGCTCTGACCCGGAGCGGCCGTTCGCCTCTCTGGTTTTCTGATAGGCTTGCCTCAGCTCCTTCAGTTTCACGCGGCACTGCTTCGGGTCCCTGTTATGGCCTCTGTCCTTCATGCCCTGGGAGATTTTGACAAAGGTTTTCGCATTTCAAAAACTGGAACGGAGTTCTGATAGCACGGATTCCTCTCCCCAAACAGCGATCAGATCCCGTACCTCCCGTTCGGTCCATGCTGGAGCTCTTTTGAGATTCTGGGACTCATTCATGGTCACCTCTGCTGATGAGCTCTGCATGGTCACCTGCAGCTTGCCACGCTGGCCAAACAGGAAATGAGATTCAAAAGTTCGCGGTTCTTTTCCTGTCTACCTGGCCAGTGCATCTGAGTTGAGAGTGCTGTCCAGAGCGGTCACAATGGAGCACTCTGGGATAGCTCCTGGAGGCCAATACCATCGAATTGTGTCCACAGTACCCCAAATTCGAGCCGGCAAGGTCAATTTAAGCGCTAATCCACTTGTCAGGGGTGGAGTAAGGAAATCGATTTTAAGAGCCCTTTAAGTCGAAATAAAGGGCTTCATTGTGTGGACGGGTGCAGGTTTACATCGATTTAATGCTGCTAAATTCGACCTAAAGTCCTAGTGTAGACCAGGGCAGAGTATCATGAATGCTAAACATGAAGGAAAAGTATCCAAGGCAATCAGACCACATTCAGGAGAAGAATGAATACTAAATAGGAGCTGAGAATGCGAAGGATCAGACACCAAAACGTAATGCTGATAAATCATAGGACAGGGATCGGCAACCTTTGGCATGTGGCCCATCAGGGAAATCCACTGGAGGGCCGGGATTTACCTGCAGCGTCCGCAGGTTTGGCCGATTGCAGCTCCCACGGGCCATGGTTCACCATTTCAGGCCAATGTGGGCTGTGGGAAGCGGCTGCCAGACCATCCCTTGGCCTGGAATGGCGAACTGCAGCCTGTGGGAGCTGCAATCGGCCAAATCTGTGGACGCTGCAGGTAAACAAACTGTCCCGGCCCTCCAGCGGATTTCCCTGATGGGCCACATGCCAAAGGTTGCCGATCTCTGTCCTATGATTTATCAGCATTAAGCTTGGTGTCTGATCCTTTACATTCTCAGCTCCTATTTAATATTCATTCTTCTCCTGTATGTGGTCTGATTGCCAGTGGATTTCCCTGATGGGTTGCATGCCAAAAGTTGCCGATCCCTGTCATAAGACCTAGATAAGGCAAATATTATATAGACCATGCAATCAAACTGACTCCTGCATTACTTCGCACGGGGCAGGATGTCAATTTTTATTTCGATCAGGTGTGAATTTTGTACTAATGAAAATAAGGAATTAATAGCCCAAGCTAAAAATTGTTGATAGATGCATCTAGAGCTTCCTGCCACTGCAGCATAATCCTGACCCATAACATCCGTAACGTTTAATGTCTGGGTCTGTCTCGAGCAGGACCACCACTGTGTTATGAGGGTTTTTAATATGGACTCAACTGAAAGTTGGGAGCCGAGGTAGGACTTGAAGTAAAGTCTTCATGGGTGAGGGATTCAGTCATTAAAAAAAATAAAACCTTAGGAATAAAAAAGTGAACTTGATAATGGTGCATGTGAGAAAGCAGGTATGTTAAAACTGCTCTTGTATGGATAAGTCCCTTCCGCCTGTTACAAAACTCAGGTGTGATGTGTCGTCAGGCAGATGTGTCACATTAAAGTGTCTGCCACTGAATGAAAAAGATCAGTCATCAATGGAGAAAACACTTTATGTTCCTTGTCTCTCTAGACAAACAAACATCTTACGTCAACAGTTTTGAAGGAGAAAAGGCAGAGTCAATTACATCTGGGGAAAGAGGATGTTAGAAACAGCTGGCGGCTGTGTGCTGTGGAATATATTCTTCCTCATCTCAACATCTGTGATAAGCCTTGTTAAGTGATAGATAACTCATGTCTCATGCAGTTTGTGTGACTACTTACTACAGCATTGTCACTGAGTAACAAAATGCAGGGGCCAGTGCCAGACCCAGCAGATGCACAGTGGATAAGGGCATGAGAACAATCCGTCCAGGTCACAGAGCAGCCAAGGAATTGCCATCTGGCAATTGCTCCAGCCCAGCCCATGGGCCCTTACACAGGCTCCCTGCAGGTAGGACAGAAAAGAGATTCCACATAGCAGTGGATCCTCTGCCCTTGGTACTACTGGATCCACCCATATTCTATACCCGCTAAGCTCTATGGCATGGACACACCTTGCCTGTTCCTCTGGCCTTTTCTTTTTTGGGGTGGGTGGATGGGTGGTGGAAAGTGGTGGAGAATTGTCAGAAAAAATTAAGGACAGTTCTTACACTTGAACAATTACCTTTACATATGTGTTTAGCCGTAAAGAGCTGTGCCCTTTGGTGAAACACTGGAAGTATGAACACAAGATGTACCAAACGGAATCAGATCACAGGTCAGCTAGCACAACATCCTAAGTTAACTTTAGAGTGAAATTCATCCAATATGCAGAAGGTTTAAGTGGGACTTAAATAATGCACAGACCTTGTGCAGGCCTTCTACACAAGGGAGAATTTGGCTTTGAGCTAATTTAGCTCTTTCTCTGTACATCAGTTGAAATTCACAGTGAGACTGTGAATTATATTATTTTATTCTATATTGGCAACTGTTTGGATTTTTTTTCCTAACAAATTTCAGCTGGTGGATCAGTCACAAACAAATTCTTCATGATTCACTAGCTGAGTGGTGTGACTGATGACTTGGCATCATGTGCCACTGTTTCTGTTACCTGTTTAAATGACCTAACCTTTATAAATTAATTCTGCTTTTATCCAAAATAAATTTCATTTAAAAACAAAGCCAACTGTATGTTCTGATGGAACAAATCCCAGCCTCTAATTGCTTTCTGCAAACATTTGTAAGAGGAACTTCATTTACAGAAATGTTTGTAAAACGTGAATAAAAATGGGTGACTCTCAATGTGGCTGAAGCAAAATTATATTTAGAAATGAGCAAAATGTTTGTCAAGAATTGACCTAATCCTGGATTAGTACAAGGTGTACTGAGAGCAGCTCCCGCTGATGGAGAGAAAGGATAGCCCACATATTTAGAGCACTAGCCTGCTACTTCGGAGACACTAGTTCAATTACTTTCTCTACTACAGGCTTCCTTTGTCCACAGACAAGTCACTTTGTGCCTCATGTTCCTATACATAAAATGGAGATAATAATACTTCCCTATTAGAGCTGGTTATGAGATTTCTGAGGAAATGGCATTGTCATCAGAAAATACTGATTCATCTAAACCTAAATGTTTTGCTCTGCCGAGGCCCTGCCCCCACTCAACCCCTTCCCCCAAGGCTCCTGCCCTGCCTCTTCCCACCCCCAACCCGCCTCTTCCCCACCCAGTCCCACCCCTCCCCCAAGCACGCTACACCCTTGCTCCTCTTCCCCCCAGCACCTCCAGACGCCGCAAAACAGCTGATGGGCGGTAGGCACTGGGAGGGAGGAGGAGGCGTTGATTGATATACACCTGAAGAAATCCAAGCAGAAGGCTTTAAGCAAAGCATGAGTGTGACCCTAGGAGAAGCTAAAGAGACAGCTTTGGTCTGGTGCTTGCGAAAGAGGCTTGGGGCTGTCAGGTAAGAAAGTGCTTCTTTTACCTTTGGTTCCTCCTGAGTTTGCAGAAGCAGGCTTTTGTAAATTCTTTGTAAATAAACAAGATTGCATCAAAGAACATCCTAGATTCCATAATCAATTTCTACTCCCAACTGGAACATCTTCAGGTCTCTGAATTTTGACTAGCCATTCAGGTCAAAAAGGGACAATGTTGTTCGCATTCACTCAGATGGTTAAAGATGATTTTTAGACTGGTTCATAGTGAGGTTCACTTTCTATTTCTCATACATTAGTAAAATGGTGTTTGTTTGGTTTCCAACATTAAAGGGGAATGTTCAAACCCTGCCAAAACTGTCTCCATTGAATTAAAAAACCAAACCAAACCTGGAAACATTTTTATGCCCATTATGGTGAAACATGACTCATATGCAGGCAGAAGGGCGATGCATCATCTAAGCCTGCAAAATAGAGCTTAAGTAGGATTTAAGTGGTGCACATGCCTTATACAGATCTTCCCCTCAGTAGTAAATTTCATTCAGTAAGTTCCCCACAATTTTTAACAGAAACCCAAATTTCAGGTTTAAACTGAACAGTGTTTCTTTAATATATGAATATCAAACTTAAATGGTGTGTGAGGCTCTAAAACTTAGAGATAGTGTTCTTAACATTTGTTTTGATTTACTTATTATTGCCCCTTTTCAACCTGAATAGCTAGTCAAAATCTGGGGTCCTGTAGGTGTTCCAGTTGGGAATAGAAATTGAGGAGAGTCAGGTATTTCTTTGATGCAGTTTTGTTCGTTTACAAATAATAATATACAAAATTTGGCGTCTCTGAATACAAAAGGAATCAAAGCAGAAAACAGCTTCTTTTGCTCATAGCACCAAGAGCACTCTTTTCAGCCTGCACCCCTCTGCCCTTCCTCTCTGTAGCTTTCTTCCAGAGTCAGCTGCTCTTTCAGCCTCTCTCTGGCTCTGTTTGTTCTTCTGTTTGACCTCAATTTCTGTGTGATCTCTTTCCCACCCCTACTCCAAATAACACTCAGCCAAATTTTCCTGGGCAGGTTCACACACACCTTTTGTGTTAGGTTTGGCTTATGCTTTAACTATGTTAATTGAACTCTGAGTTCACAGCTACCAATCTTAATGTGGTTTTAACTCAAACATAGAAAGGTTTCACCCAGCTCGTAACATTATTCATTAAAGGTCAGATCTTGCAGCCCTTACTCAGGTTGAGTTGTGCCTTGGGCCCTGGAGCCTGCAAGCTGTACCTTACTTAAGTCAATGGGGTTCTGCATAGGTGTGGGAGTCCATCTGTGCAAAGCGGCTTGCGGGATAAAAGCCTTAGCTCACATGTAATTCCACTACGATCATACAGAGTAAGGTGCTACTCCTTGTCAGGATGGTAGAATCAGATTATAAGTTTTTATCAAGAAGCTAAATTTTAATGAATTCAGCCATACAGTTACAATGACAGAATCATGCAGAACACCATGAAGTTGATTACTTATATACCCCCCTCTACACTGAAAGCATGATAACTTGCGTGGATTTTTCTAATACAATCTCAATCAAGATAATGAATCCTTAAGGGAAAATGTACACAACAGATATCTTGCAAATACATAAACTCTGCATACCACATCTCATTGCTATAATTTTCCATTTGGCACATTATGATTATGTTGAAGTTACTATATTCGTTGAATGGGTACAAGATTGATACTAAGGTCTCTATTTCATTTGGCATGTAGAATAATGAATTCTTGTAAAGAGTGTATTCCTTCAATAGATGTTTATTTCAGACAGCTTCATTGTATGGTGCATTCAAATGTGGAAACTAAACCGGAGGCCAGCTGCACAATTTTATCATAGCATATTATATCGAGTAGCAGAATTAAAGGCGGTAATTCAAAATTAAGTTGTCTGACAACCCATTTATAAGTAAGGCAGCTCATTTCTCTATGACATGAAGGCTACAAATATGCTGAAGGGACAGTGCCAACTCCAGCTGATTAGGTTTGGCATTTCAAAAATTACTGTTAGAAATCATTCTCTAGTCATCACCTTCTCACGTCTTAACCAGTTTAGATTAATTCTTCTTCAAAAGGATGCAATTCAATTAACAGAGATGACAGGATGTTTTAGTCATAATTATTTTGAACAAGAGCTGATGATGTACTTTACAAACAGAATAATTGTAAGTAGTACACATTCAGGACAACAAAAAAGCAGGCTGGCCTATTATCTGACTGCAGAAAATCCTCTAATATCAAGCATCTCTCTCTGCTTTAAAAGGCATACAGTAAACTACTATCTTCCAGTAAAGACAAAATATTCATGGTAGCGCAGATAGTAGTGGAATTAATGTATCGTTATTGCTGGAACTCAAAGAACCTCCCCATTAGCTTTCAAATTGTTTCTAGGTCTTTGGTTTGTATGCCACAGATTTGTAAAGCTTCCCAGAAAACTTGTGTCTTCTGTAACTCAGCTGTACTTTTGACAAACTATTTCTGAAATACTGCACATTTAAGTTACCAAGAATTTAAGTCACAAGCATGAAGCAACAAGCTTCCTTCTGAATTGGAAAAAAAGGAGCTTTGAGGTGACCTTATGGAAATGTTCAGTAAAGATACATGGTTTAACACTTGCAAAGCATTCAGAACTGAACGGGCAACATGATTCAGATAAATGGTTCATTTGTCAAAAAGATGCAGTGTCAATTGACTCAAAACTATTTGCGAATTTGACCCAAGAGTTTCAGCTGGGAAAAGATTTGTGTATGTGTAGTTTGAATCCCCATCCTAGAGCAGAGAGTTAAACTCAGATTTCCTCTGCCAGGTGACTGACTAACCAGCAAGCTATAAGCTATACTGCAGTGGGTTGCTCTCAAGTATTTTCAGAACCATATTCTCCCCGATTCTTTGGTCTCCTGCCAAACCAAAAATCATTCATCCAGCTCTAGGTTTAAGCTTTGAATTTAGCCAGGCATAAATGGATAACCCATGCAGAATAATTTCACATAAAGGGTAAAGATATGGCAGAATAGGTGAATAAATTATCCTAAACCTCCCTCTTAAGTAATACCAAAAGCATTTGTATGGGATGCTTGGTTCAGGATGGTATTTGGGGCTATGATAAAAAGGAAGGTGCTAAGACAGAACCAGCAGCAAGTGTGTTGTCCTAGATGGCCTTGTTCAGTCCCTAAAATGACACACACTCTTATTCAGATACAAAGTATACTTTATAGCAGTGATTCATCATAAAATCCTCCAGATTCCCAACACCTGGCATATTCAAATAACTGAAACTTCATGTCCTATTAAAATAATGATACTTTGGAGAATGGATGCCGTAGAGGATCAGCAATGGTTTATGGAGCTTTACACATCTTGATTTGAATGCTGTTAAGGTCAGTAGTCACACAAAGTCATTATCATTTGATGACTGTTCAGAGACCCTGAAATGAGTTTGTGGTGTCAGTCAAAATCCTGGTGGACATGTATCTATACTACACAATCCATTATCATTGTTTGAGACTTAGGGCATGCTTGGTGCTGCATACATGTAAAGGGAATTTACAATCTAAACTGGACATGGACAGCAAAAGTCCATATTATTATACATACAAAAAACATGCATGGCTCAAAGCCTGAAGAGTAGAACTTCATGTAAGTCCTGTTTAGGTTTTATTTTGCATAATTATAAAAGATGGTTGAAAAAAATATATATTAGCCTATTAAAAAAAATTCTGATAAAAAATCTGATTTTTCTATGGAAATTTTTTAAACAACATTTTCTTTTAATTTCTGTTACATTTTGGACTTTTTCCTTCACTATCTTTCCCTTTATACTTTCCCCTTCTTTTCAGTGAAAAAAGAGGAAAAAGAGGAAAAAACGAGAGAAACTGGGGAATAACATTTTCATTTTTCTTCCTTTTTTCGATGATTGAAAAAGGTAAAAAGATGACCCTCAATCCCCTCCCAACCCCCTTTATTCAACTGAAAAAGTGTGAAGCTAAGTGAAAAAAAATTGTTGAAAGATTATCAAGTTAGAAAAGTAATACATTCTATCACTTTTTAATTTTATTTAACTTTTTTCACACTTTTCAAGTGCAAAGATGTTTTAATGTAAGTGTGAGAAAGTGGGGAAAATCCCTAGTTCTTTCACTTTTATTCCCCCTTTTCCACTAATAAAGAATGAAAAAGTAGGAATAAGGAGAAAACAGTTGCTTTTTTAATTCTCCCGCTGCTCCTTCTCTCCCCTTTCTACTTTTTTTCCCAGTGAAAATGGTTTTCCCCCTTACCCTTCTCTTTCTTTTCTTTTTCTTTTTTTAAATATTTTCCAGTGGATCAAAGGGAGAGAAAGAGGGAAATAAATTCCCCCCAAACCCTAAACTGAAAATTGAAAATCAAGGTTTTTCAGGTTTCAAACTAATAAAACAAAATTTTAACCAAAATCAAAATGAAATTTTTGTTTTGTATGTTTGTTATATTAAAAAGCAGAAAAATGTTGGAAACAAAATTTTCCTGTAAAAAAAAAATTGTTTTTGACAAAACTGCATTTTCTGACCAAAAAAGGTGTTGCTAGAAAATTTTCTAACAGTCCTAATGGTGACACTGTTACATTGTCTTGCTACTCTCCGATCTGTAGGTGTTTATCCACCTGGCTTGTGAATACCTTGGAGCAGAGGATTTTCTTCTTTGTTTACACAGACCGAGCACAATGTATTAACCATTATTCATTCATTAAATTAATTCATTCAATATAAAACACCACCATATTGTTTGTACTATAATCAAGGACCAACATCAAGGACAAGGATCCATTGTGCTAGGTGCTGTACAAACAAGACGACAATCCTGGTACCATATGTATGCAGGACTTCAACATGTCGTCATCAAAGGACCTGAAGAAAAGCTCTGTATGAGCTCGAAAGCTTGTCTCTTACCAGCTTCTTGTCCAATAAAAGATATTGCCTCACCTGCCTTGTCTCTGTGGTTGAATACATGCACTTTAAAGAGAATTTTGAGTGTATCCAGGGATATTGCTTGGTGTACAAGGAGAAGGGAGGCCTTTCAAGGATAAGGGGAAATATGGAAGAAGGCTAAAAGACAAGAGTGGGCAAATAATAAAAATGAGGTGCTTGTGGGGGTGGCAATGCTTGGGAAGAGTCTCAGTTGTGGGAGGGAGAGTTGGAAGGAATGAGAGCAGAAATATAGACAGGAGCTTGAAGGCAAGATTGAGAAACCAGAATTTGATTTTCAAAAGGCACTGAGTACCAAGAGCTCCAGCTGAAGTCAATGGTAGTTGCAGGTGCTTAGCACCTGTGCAAATCAAGGCCTTATTGTGTCATTTTTCACTCAAATGAGTGCACCAAGTTTATTTCCAACAAATCAGCATTCAAACACAAATTCTAAGTGGTATCATTATCCAGCTGTTAAAAAAAATTTAAAAACAAATCAAACAGTATGTCCAATTTTGGCACTGGTATTTAATGGATTTCTTATCAACTTCTCTCTTACTGGGGAAAGTCTATTTCCTCAGGGGTTCAAGTCAAAATTCTGTTCATTGTATAAAATCAAGAAAATTGCTAGCTAAACTTGGAATTACCAGGTCTATAGTTTTCATTGTGTGTTTGTATTACAGCAATGCAATTATTCTAAACTATGATTCCTTCTTAACTCTTTAGGACATATTTCTCAGTATTATCATTTTGTTAGTAAAAATGTTGCCTAGCTGCCTGAAAAATTAACTATTTCCTGAATCAGCAGCCTAAGCAACTGGACTTGAGTAAAAGCAAAAGTGAGCACAAATTTAGGTTTCCAACTAAACCAACGGTTATATGAAGTTAATTCCTGAACTTCCATCTCAAGCAACCTTTTTGTCTAACCATCTCGTTCTTCCCTTTCAGCTGCATAATTAACGAACCAGCTTGTGACAAGTCATTTTGTTCCAAGCGGAATTCTCACAAAGAGCTGAAAGTTTGTTTAAGAAGTAAAGCCAAATGCCTTTTTTTTGGGAGGGGGTGGGGGAGAGGAGGGAATGGGGTAAATCAATATTATTATGAATATTTGTATTACAGCAGAACTCCAGAAGCCTCAGTCATATTGGGGAGCCAATTGTGCTGGGTACTAAACAAACACATACTGTAAAACATGCAGATATCAAGAATTTATGGACTAGGTTTATTTGCTCTTTCTTACCTGTATATACAACTTTTAAGTCTCCTAATCCACAGTTGGGGGTGGAGCAGGGAAGCTGAGCAGACTTTGTGCTGACAATGGGATTTAGAGGGATGAGTATCCAATCAACTGGCCGCTTAGAACTGAGACAGAATGGGCTGGAGCATACAACTACTGGGCTCAAGCTAAGATGTAGGGCTCTTCACAGACTTCTGTAAACAAATGGTTAAGTAATACAACACTGAGCTCTTACTTTCCCATGTCTGAGACTTTTATTTCTCAATTGATATAAAAGTAAATAAAAGGCATTTGGAGAACATCCCCTTGCTGGTGGAAAAAAAAATAGAAAAAATGCATCCTTAGGCAGAACTTATACTGGGACTTAGCAAAGCTCCACTAGTGCTCATTGTGCTGGCTACAAACCTGGGCTTCAGTCTGGCAGGTTGATCCATGAGAGTGGACCCATGGGCCCACGTAGAACAGCTTGCAGAATTGAGGCCTGGCTCAGCAGCAACATATGTAAATTAATCCTGTAAAAATTATCTGGAAACCATGTAATGTTTTCTGATCTAAAATCAAGAGCACTGATTCCTCCCACTTGCATTTCTTCCCATCTGAACTATCCTATCTCTTATATTAGCATACAAGTGCTAGATGGCTCACCTGTATCAATGACTATTAACACATCTAGGTGATAACTCCAATGTGCTTGCCAAAATAGGAAAGCAAGAAAAGGGCAAAGTGCTAACAAACACAATCACAAGATACAATGGTTTGAATTACTTTATCTTGGCTTCAATGCTGAAAAATAAATGAAAAGAACAGCCTCATTGCCTTGTTATTTATTCAGCTCAAGCTCATAGCCATATTTGATGTTGCAAGATTTTGAGTATTCTCCTTGAAAGCTGCTTGGGAGAGCTCTGCAAATAAAACTGGGTTGTGATTTCACTCTTTGTGGGCTAGATTATACCCTTGTTTTACTAAGGGTATGTTTACACTACCTGCAGGATCGGCGGGTAGTGATCGATCTATCGGGGATTGATTTATCGCGTCTAATGTAGATGTGATAAATCGATCCCTGACCACTCTGCCGTCGACTCCTGTACTCCACCACGGTGAGAGGCAGAAGCGGAGTTGATGGGGGAGTGGTGGCAGCCGACCCTGTACCGCAAGGTAAGTTGACCTAAGATACGTCGACTTCAGCTACACTATTCTCGTAGCTGAAGTTGCGTATCTTAGGTCAATCCTCCCTCCCCCACCCCCAGTGTAGACCAGGCCTAAGCCATGTAAGGCAGTAAGGGGAACTAAAGCCCTTTCCCGACCCTCATAAGAACATAAGAATGGCCATATTGGGTCAGACCAAAGATCCGTCTAGCCCAATATCCTGTCTTCTGACAGTGACTAATGCTAGAAGCCCCAGAGGAAATGAACAGAACAGGTAATCATCAAGTGATCCATCCCCTGTTGCTCATTCCCAGCTTCTGACAAACAGAGGCTAGGGACACCATCCCTGCCCACCCTGGCTAATAGCCATTGATGGACCTATCCTCCATGAACTTATCTAGCTCTTTTTGAACCCTGTGATAGTCTTATAGTCTCCTACTTGGCCTAATAAGTCCCACATGGATCTTGGATCTGGGTCTGGTGAGGAGTGCAAATCTGCTCTCTGGATACTCTTCTGTGAGTAGAAGGGAGGGGCAAAACCTTGGCTTCTCCCTTCCTACTGCTGGCTGTTTGTGTGAGAGGTGGGAAGTAAACTGCAGCCTTTCAAGTACTGTGGTAATTTATTTGCCCTCAGAGAAAGAGGAGAGCAGGAAAGAATTCCCCAGAGGGAAGGGTCTGAGGCACCACAAATCCCATGGCTTCTCCTGAGGTTGAGAGTGGAATCAGATTTGATATCCTTACTCGAGTTGGAATATGCCTCGATCTACAGATACTCCCACACGGCTAGGCTGCCTTTGAGCACTGCCCGGAGACAAAGGGTCAGGCATAAGCTGCATCACCCCAGGTCTTCCATTAGCAATGTGCCTCAGACACATCCCTCTGACTCTCTCTTCCTTAGAAACAGCTACAAGGATTTCACTTACACTTTTGAAAACACATATTCACCTTAGGACAGAGACCACGCATGGGAAGGCTCAGCCCAACAGAAACATTTCTGGGAAATCTGGGGTCGGGGGGAGAGACACATTATGGGGTTATGAAGAAACCATTTTGTATCTTAACGACAGCATTTGCTTCTCTGAAAGCCATAACAATATCATAATTGTACATATAGAAACAAAGGCCCTGTCCTGCAAACTCTCCTTCCACAACACTGCCATTGTCTTCAGTGTGATTTCTCTAAGCAGGTGGCCTGTGGGACCAGTGTGAATAATAAGGGTGCCCAGAGCGACTAATAAGGGTGCCCAGAGCATGATTCTGTTGATAGGTACATTTATGTAAATCAGGAGTAATACCAAAGAAAACAGTGGAGTTTTGTGAACCACATCCATGTAAATGAGAGTAAAATCAGGCTTGGCTACTCCACAAGAGTCAAAATGGTGACAAAAAATGGTATTTCACAGAAAATATTTTCTATTTTCTAACCTGCGTTGGTTGGGTATAATTTGTCTTAGTTGTGTTAAATTGTAACTACACAAGCCTGCCCAAGCTAGAGCATAACTGCTGAATGTATACTATCAAGTTATTCATAATGCATATTAAGTGAACAGTATTCTGTCTTTCTTTTTATCTGATTCTGTGTGCATTTTAGTTTAATGTGGAGAGTAGCCATTCTTCAAAAGTCATCAAGAGGATTTTCCCTTCCATGGAGGGCAAATATTCTGACAAACAGTTCTGTTTGCAAGACTTTTCTTAAAGTCTCAAAATACTTTTATAAGCTGAGCTTCTTGCAGGCACATTGTCTCCCACAACAGAAAGCTGTATTTCATCTACTTCTTTTTTGATCTTTTGTACTTCTGAGGATGCAGATTGAGGAAGTTCCCCTATCTGGGATTATAAAAAGGAAAGAACATATCTGAACAGTGCTATGTTCTCTGTTCAAGAATACTTTATTCTTTTATTTAAAAGAAGAGAGGGCAAAGGGGCTACCAAATCTTGAAAATAACTATGTGAAAGGATCTCAATGCTCCAATAAGGCAAAATGTCGTAAGAATTATGGGGCTGCCACATTTTTAAAGAGACAGCACTGTATCACAGAATGCAGCAAAACATTTTGGGGTCTGTGATGCCGGCTAGCCAGATGCCAGCTTATGCAGTGGTCCCCATGTCTCAGCTGGACACTGACAGCTACATAGCTAGAATCAGTTTGGCTCACTTGTAGGTTCACATTTGATAAAGTAGGTATTAGAATTATAAGAAAGAGTTTAGACTATTGAATGTTTGTGACTTGCTGCATGCATTAATTTCCTTTGTAATATTATAATGTAATATTTGAGTGGTTGTATTGTGAATTGCCATACAGGAGAGGGACAGTAATTACTGTGAAGAGCTGCTCCTTCCAGCATGAAGAGCTGCTCCTTCCAAAAGAGGAGACCCAGCAATACCAGCTGGGCTACGGTTGGATCTTACAACTGGAAACTGCCTACATATGGACTGAGATACGGTCTGCAAAAGGACTGAAGACACTTATTGCTTTTCTCCCCTCATCCCCGTGAAGGTGAGTCATGCGAGTGGACTCCTTCCATCAGTTTGCACTTCAGTTTGCACCTCAGCACACATGGTACAAGGGGGATAAAAACTCGAAGCCAAAGGAACTAAGGATCTCTCTGCTTCTTGGACTCTGGGTGTGCAAGGTGTTTCTAGACATAAGCAAGAGATCCCCAGCTGTTTATCCTGGGTTAGCCCTAAAGGACAAATAGAGCTTGTTGATTACCAAAGCCTATATTACCCTTTGAGATGTATGGCTATAACTCTTTTGCGTATTTATGTTTCTTGCTTTAACCTTGTAAAAAACTCTCTAGTTTCCTTTTCCTATTTAATATATCTTCATATAGGTTACGATAGGATTGGTTACAAGCGTTGTCTTTGATGAGAGATCTAACATGCAACTGACCTGGAGCAAGTGACTGGTCCTTTGAGCTTAGGAGTAACCAGAATATTGCTGTGATTGTTCAAGTAAGGGACCATGCATCACTGAGATTCACTCACCTGGGTGGAGGCAGGACAGACCAGAGTACCCAGGGGACTATCTGTGACTCCACCTTAAGGCTATTAAAGTGTCTGAGGAGTTTGCACTTGGTGCAATTGGTTGGTGAAATCTAAGTTTAGAACTCAACCAATCTGGGGTTTGTGCCCTAATTTTTAACAGTATGTCCTGAGGTTTGTACTCATGCTCTTGAGTCACTGTTGGGATCATCAGAGGGTCAATAGGACTCTGTACAGGGAAAACCACCACTTAGCAGGACTGGGACCTTATATTTTCCATATTGCTCAACAATGAAATAGGCACATCAAATCTGATAAAAGTGCATACAATAAAGTATGTTAGGGATAGGCAGACCAAACCGTCAATTCATTGGATTATCAATCAAAAGCCTGCTTGAAAACGGGACATTTTACATAACTCAAACAACCTATGCATCATGGTTACTCTGATGCTACCAGGACTGCTTGATACATAGGGCTATGTATATAGTCTTATAGCTCAGGGTATCATCTTTTTCTCTAAAAGTATCTAGACAAGAAGCATATTATTTTAAGGTGTGTGTGTGTGTGTATAAAATCTCTCTCTCTCTCTCACACACACACACACACACACAGAGTTTGGTTTAGATGTGTGAGTAAATGTCGCCAACTTGCATGAACTTCAATTGAGTGATAAACTATTGTTTGTATGTTCAAGATAAACTAGGCATTTTGATTACATAAAACAATCTGTACAGCAGAATGCATAGTATTTTTTCAAACACACACACACACCATTTCACTAGATTAGCAGTTTAAAACAGGTCAAGTGTAACCAAAAATAAATTGAAAAATTCATTATTCTATACTGGTAGGCCCTTGAAGTTGAAACATATTCAACGCAATTTTATTGAGAAGTTCAACCATCAGGCAGAGACTTAGGAAAACAAATGCTGTTGTCATACACATTGTGAACTTACTGTAAATAGTACATTCTACAAACAGCCACTGTGTGTTTTCTGAACAAATTCTAATATTTACATCTAACAGGAAAACAAACAGCAATAGTTTTGAATGTTGCTGCATCTAATTTTAACTACATATGCTTTATTAATGTTTGCAAGAACAGGTTATTTTTCTAAGAATGTGTTTGTCAGCATAGGAGTTTTAGAGTTATAATGGTTTAATACGAGCTACACTCCAGGTCTACTCCATACTTTTTGATATTAACTGTTCTGTTTATCAGCAGGAGTTATCATTTAGGTGATTAAGCTAATATTTACTCTAATGTATTTTAATGCTGGTTTTGTAAACATAATAATAACTGAAGACAGCTTTTGAAGCATAATGACATTTTAAGATTTATACATTTTTGTTTTTTTAAGAAGCCATAAACCGTTATTACATAGGTATAGGATATACTCGCTCTCTTACACATTTGATTAAATAAGGGCCTTATTATACCTCAGATTTATGCATTATCCCCATCGGGCTCAACTGTGAGTTATGTTGAGAAAAAGATGGAACATAGCCCTTTGAAAAGTCACAGAATAGATTAGCCATTCAAAGGATTAGAGCAAAATTTGGAAAGGCCTCTTAAGAATCACAAACAAGGGCCAATTACCAGCTACATGCTGCCACTGTACTAAGATATGTGGGATTAAATATTTCTAATCATAAACCCCAATCCTACAATTGATAGTGAGCAGATGCAGCAGGCCAGCCTATCAACGGCCCGATGTGATTATAGATACTTTTTTTTTTTTAAAGAACACTCCCAGTTCTGTGAAAAATACATATTCTTTTCTAAAATCTAAGTCAGTAGTGGTTACTTTCATAAAGAGACTGCTCAGAGCAACCAAAATAAGTCTATTCACAGAATTGCAGGGTGGAAACTTGCTGCCTTATTTAACTGTATCACACCACAGTGCTGGGAAAATGCCCCCTGACTAAAAGGCGAAGTAAAGGAGGGGCAGAGCCTAGCTCCATCCCATAATATACTAGGTAACCCAGTTAACACTATCACGACCACTTTGCTACAATTATACATTCTGATAGCGTGTACTGCGCATTCTCGGATAGCTGCACTGTTAAGGAAATGTGCTGTTTGCAGCTAGAGAAAAACTACATTATGCATGGCATCTTGAGTTTTGCTTCTATTGTGTAAATCAACCATTTATATTGTGCTATGGTATGCTTCACACTTGCACCTCAGAGTGCTATATAGAGGGTAAACTAAGAATTTGAAAACCCAGGCGGAAGACTCTTCAGCTTTGATTGAAGGAATGAAATGGCTCTCCATACTTCTAACTTAGGATGGGTCGAATAGACTGTAAACTATTAAAAAAAACCACAAAACTTCCATTAGTGAATTCTACTTGTACCATTTTTTTAACCCCTTAGATAGAAAGCAGTGTGTAACCGGGTATATAGTGAATCTTTACAAATATTCCTCTAAAACAAGTATCTAGGACAGATGCTTCAAAATACCAAATCATGTGAGGTCAGTAATTTGGCATTTTTAATTTAATCATTAATCCAAACATTTAGAAGATATGTCTTTGACATGCCAGTGCCCCTTTTCTTGTTGTTTATAATATCACAAGAAGAGACAAAATTGACAGATATCTGGTGACAAAAATATTAGATAAGGTGAGGATAAAGATGATAAAGATACACGAAAAATCAATTCCCTCTTTCAGTCTCTGTCCATTGAGTGTTACTGTTCTCCACCTTCTAAAGCAGGCAATGAGTATTACCACACTTCATCTTTCTCCCTCCCTCCAACTATAACTCAACTGAGTTTTATATGACAGACCCTATAATAGGCTCCCAAAGAAAGAGCATTCTACTGCCTGTGTTGGGCTTTTGAAAAGTAACCAAGCTGAGCAAAATCAGACAATTTACTTTGAGTCTGAATTTCTTTTAATTGGAAAATAAGCACCTCCCATCAGGGAATTTTTAAGACTTTCTGCATGGAGAGCATATAGCTTCCGTCACTAACTAAGGGGCACTTGAATTATAGTGAACATGCAGAAAGATAATTACAATGTGTTAGAAGCATTTCTCCCAAGAAGCATTTTAGTACAACCAGTCAGTCTCACAAACACATACATAAACATATCCTCAGAGGATTATATTTCTAAGACAAGATTTGTTCCAGATAGCCACAATGGAAAGAAATGAATCCATCAGATCTTTCTCACATCATCATACCCCTTAAATAATTCAGACATTTAGGAAGACAAAGAATAGACACGGAGAAACAACATAGGCAGTGAAGAGAAATATACTCTCCAGTGGTAAGAGGCTAGATACTTTATTTATTTAGATTTAAATAAAGGCACTTAAAAGAATGTCAATCCTAGGAACTATCCGCCCTTCCCAAGAGTTAAAAATACTGTCCCAACTCCCCCTCCCCCCCGGCATAATTAAAAGAGTAGCACATTCGCCTACACACATACAAGCACCAGGCAGAAAAAAAAAATACAAACCAAATCTGGATATCTCCACCCCTTGCATTCCGAATTATTTTGTGTTTTCTTATGTATTGGTAATATGGTAGCGCCTGGGGGCCATAATCGAGACTCTCTTGTGCTTGGCACTGTACACACAACATAAAAAGTCCCTGTCCCTAACAGTTTACAGTCTATTATTGCAAAGCTGTGGGGAAAGTACACTCATTGCCCGCAAAGCAGGTCTAACCCTTCCTTCCTCCTCATTCTAACCCCACAAGCACCACACATCCACATTGTGTAAAAACAAGCACTCTTTTGGTCTTGCCTTACAAAGGGAATTCAAAAGACAAATGCAGTAAAACAGATTTCACATCCTGCCCCCCTTTAAAGTGTGCCTCTTACTACAGAAACCAAGGAATGTATCTTGACGGACAATTAATGCAGTGTAAGGAGGGCAGAGATAGAGTAGCTGTGCACGCTTCTTAACTGTGGCATCTGCAAAAGGCTTATTAGGAATGCTGTGTCTTCATTAATTAACAAAAGACTGATGAAATTCTGGGCCCACTGAAGTCAATAGCAAAACTCCCATTGTCTTTCATGGGGCCAAGAATTCTCCCCATGTGCTTTTTACAAAGAGAAAGCTAACAGAGATCAAGCTGCAAAATACTAGGGTTTACTCAATCATCTACACTGAAGTAAAGCTACTGCTTTGCCTTGTGTGCGCTTGGATTTCACAATGAGCCCGTTATCTCATGTGAGCTCTCTCACAGAAAAGGACACACTATTTGTACTAGTGAAAACTTACCCTATGTGACAGATAGCAATTTTCTGCAAAATCCTGGACAAATCTTATTGAATTAAGTTTAATCCCTTTGGGGTCTATTGTATTAAACATGCAATTGTTTATGTATTATTGGATGTAAATTTTATTGGAGGGGGTGTGTGCGCTAATGTAATTCCTTTGGTTATCAACTCTTTCAAGCTTCATTCTGGGGAGGGGACCCACTGTGTGGCTGATTACCTATTTGTGGTCTCTTCAAAGATCCAAGAGGGATTATCTAAACACCAGCAGACAAAGAAAGGACATTGGGATAAACAACCCGAGTTTACACTGACTCACGACCTTCTCCCTGGATCGAGCAAACAGACAGGACCTCCAGTCTACAGAGGGCCCCAATGTTTAAGGAAGTATGGGAAGGACTTTGGTCTACTGCAGCCCCATAGGACTGGGTTTTTGTTCAGAGCAAAGAGGTGTGATGAACTTTAAACCACAGGAAAACCCCTGGTTGGGGGCTTAACGACTACTCCTGCTGGAGTTGGGGGGTGATCTCTGGTAAGCTTACTATCACATGTATAGGTTCTTTAATTGTTTGAAAATATTTTCTTTGTATTGCTTTTATCTTAAGAATAAAATATGCTTGCTTAGAAAGAGTTGTGTGGAAACTTATATCTGTGAGCAATTACACTGTTTTTAGTCTCTGAAGAGAAGGCAAAAGAAGCCTGTTTAGACAGTCTGTATTTTACTGGGAATAACACAGTGAAAGCAGGGAACTGTTCAGCCTGGAACTACAGGCAGGAGAGAGACATGTCTCCATCCAAGAGAGGCAACAGCCACAGTTGCCAGAAGCCTGAGAAAGGCTGGACCACTGAGGGGAAACACAGATGTAGTTGCCCTCAACCGTTAGGCCCTATAAGGCTATATTTCCAGTAGCAGTTAGAAACTGTTGTGGCCTCTGGGTATAATTAGCTTCTGAGTTTGTTTTTTGCTTCAGTGTCTTGATATCCTGCTCAAGTGCTTGGTGTCTGAAGTTCTGTGGAACTAGACTAATGTGAAATTCTTCCTCACCAGTTTGCTTCTACATTTTCAGTTACACTCAGGAAATGAATTTCTATCTCTGCATAAACGAAGTTGTTATGTTTTTAAACTCACCTCCAGAGTCCTAGTGACGATTACTACAACCAATGCTAATCTTCTCCCCTCTAATTTTCTGGATCCTTACATCACATAATAACATGATTAATTACCTCTGTGATGGAGCATATCTACAGTGTTCTTGACAATGCAGCAGTCTCTCATCAAGAGTCTGCAAAATGAACTAACATAGTAAGAAATAGACCGAAACAAAGATATAAATATATGTGATTGTGTGAGAGATAGAGATGAGAGTGAGATAAAGAAGGGAAAAATGTACAGTTGTTTAAAATGAAACTAGCTACTGCCATATTTTAAAAAAATTAAGTTGACCTTTTGTGTAAGTAACATGGACAGAAAAGCTACTCAGAAAAGACCTTATCAAATGTGTTGCAGTGAAAGACACCACAGAGCAAAGGGTAACAATGAAATTTGACTAGAGCCTAAAAATACTTGACTAATGCTTTGTTAAAGTGGTGAAAATTCTTTTGCACATTTTCACACTAAAATTTTCAATATAATTCTCATTATTTTACATCCCTGAAATTCTACTTTCCTATGAAACCTGGTGAAATGAGTGTTTTAACATAAAAACATGCAAAAATATGAATTTTGAAATGTCTTCAAGGCAAAGTCTCCGACACTCAAAGTTGGCCATTTTTCTTTGAAAAATATCCTTTAATCCTGAAAATGAGTCCATTTTCATTCATAATGGTACCATGTTAAACAATTCACATAACTGGGCAAATACTTAGTGAAATTATAAAAAGTTTCATATTCAAAATAAAACATTGATAAACTCACTTAAGAATATTTCCCCTTTTTCCCTCCCCTCAAATATTTCATTTACCTGTAGACTTGACTTTAACCTGAGTAATCTAGTTGTACTCACATGCTATACATCCTGTGATAGCAATAGATGTGCTTAAAATGAAAAACAGGCAATATTCCAATAAGTATATCTGTTAGATTATGTGCAATCCTTTGCTTGAACTTGATAATTACTTGCAAAGGAACTCAGGTAGCAACAGCTGGTGCCTGCTGTGAATGACCTAATAATTCTTCTCTATTCAATCATTAAATGTCTGCAAGCTGTAATGAGACTCAGGTCTTCAGACAGAAATAGTAGTGCACTGAAACTCATTTCAGTGAGACAAAAGGCGTCGAGCACCTTTATGCATGACTGATGTTCACGGAGTTCCCTTCCCTGAGATGACAGGTAATGGAAAAATTAAAAAAAAAAAACTTTAACGTTAGCCTTTCCTTCTTTATCCATGCAGGTGACCCGTGGTAGTGAATATCTGGCAACCCTAGCAGTACACAGAAAAATCTAGAGTACTACTAAGCCTCCTTCAGAAGTGCTACAGAAATTAAACATAGTTATTTCACATGGTTAAAAAGACCATCAACTAATTGGAATAGTCCTCGTCTACATTTGCGGCAGAGTGTAGGGTACACGTACACCTCAGTGAAAAGCAGGCTGCAACCACACTGCAGTGTGTAGCTACACATAGCACTGAAAGGCCCTGGCAGGGAGGGAGGCAGCAGCGAAAGGCTCTGGAAGCAGGGTGCTTGCTCCCAGCCCCATGGGGAAAGTACCGAGTATAGAGGTGGGTCTAATTTCCCCCTGAGAACGTGCAGGGGGAAAGCAAGTCCTGTCCCTCCCCAGCCCAGCCGGGACTAGCAGTTAGGAGCCTCTGGGCTGGGGCGCTCTCAGCAGCGCAGACCCACCACCACCTCCAGAAACCGTCTGCAGCTGCATAAGTGAGTGTGGCAATCCCACGACCTCCCAGTGAGCCCGCCACAACCCCCTTAGGGGTCAGGACTAGGGATGTAAAATACTAAACAGTTTAACGGTTAACTGGTAAACTTTAGTCTTACCGGTTAACTGACCCTAACCATTAATCCCCAGCCACGTGGGCCAGCCGGCCAGAGCAGCTCCAGCCCCTCTCCCTTTAACTGGTTAACCCATTAAACAACACAATTTTAATTATTTAAATGGTTAACCTTTTTAACAGATATTTACATCCCTAGTCAAGACTCCGCACGGTTACAACACCCTGAAATTTCAGAGGTAAACATCTGAAAACGTGAACTTGACTAATTTTCAAATCCTATGGACGTGAAATTGACCAGAATGGATTACATTTGGTAGAGGAAGCGCTTGGGAATGGACTGCCACTGGAGCTACTGCTGAAAGGAACTTCTCCAGAAACCCAAACAGACAAGAAGACAGACTGTTTGGGGAGCCCTTGAGGGCTAAGGCTCTAAGGAAAGAACCAGGAAACCTTGTTATGGTGTGTGAGACTGATCTCAGGAAGGGACTACTATTCTTGCACAGAGTTTGCAATAAGAGACATTAATGGGTGGGAGTGTGTTTAATGAGACGACTCAGTTTCAGAAACTACCCTAGCTGAAGATAGTTTCCCAGGATTCCTTGAGAAACATAGGGAGTGAGCTGATGTGGCAGGATAAAACTTGGTCTGAAAGGAGAAGGGCACTAGAAGATAGGCCAAATCTATTACAAGTGCAACAAGTGAACTAACCTGCCCGATGGATTTTCCCTGAAACCAACCACAGTTGACCACAGGCATCAATACTGTGCAAACCTACAGATTGAAACTGGAGGATTACGGCAGATAGACAGCATTAGTTCCATGTGTAGATTATCCTCTACTTGATTTTTAATAACTCTTTTGCAAAAATCAGACCTTCCCCCATTGTTTGCCCAAATGCTTAAGTGTTCGGGGTCATAGAAGTATCTTTCAAAATGTTAGTGACAACTGTTACACATTAGTGATCCATTTCTGTCAGAAAGGACAACAAACAGCAATCAAGAAGAGTATGAAATGTGGATGAGCATATGAAATGGAAAAATTAACAATGAACTGCCTTCTAAGCCTAGGATAGTATTTCTTCCTCTCCAAACTAAGTGCACCAAGTGACGTGAAGATTACTTCACAAGTTTAAAACAAGCTCTGTGGCTACATCCAGAGCACTCCTTGGCAGATTTACAAAAAGCAGCATTGAAAGAAAACAGATGGATAAGCAAAATGGTTGGGATAAAATAAGAATGACTTTTCCTCTCCAATTCCCTCCGCCAAAAGCCAAAATACAATTTTCATCTTTGAAACACAATGAGATATTTCCATAGGTTTGATTAAAAATATTGTAATAAAAAATTACATCTCTCTCTCTATCTAATGATAATACTTACTAGCCTGGGGTGGGAAGTGCCAAAATAAAATGCCGGGGCTTGGATCCTAAATGGACAAAAGACCAGCGTCTCTCTTGTCAGTGACCTCAGATAGCATTCCACCAATGTTTCTCTCCTGAAGTCTAGCCAGTATCGCACACATCATCATTCCTCAACTGAACACAAAAAGGTCTTCTACATCTTTCTGTTCCTGCCTCAACAGTTTCTTTGTTTACATCTCGGTGGCTGTGGTTTACTTTGGGGAGACTATAGGAAAAAAACCTCCTTGGACTTTCTAGTAAGCCTTCCACAAGGGTGCCTATTGTGGTAAGTAGTTTTGTGATATGTCTGCTTGGAACTGGACCTTCATATAGTATGGAGAACAATGAATCGATGGAAGAAACCAAAAGCTGTCACCAACATGAGATTTGAACAGACAGCCACAAGTTTAAAGATCCCACATTCTATTATTAATGGAGTTTCACCTGAGTAAGGACTGCTGGACATGACCTGTAGTGACTGGCTTAAATTTTGAGGGTTATGCTCTACACTGAAAGACTAGAGACTTTTTCTTGTTTCAAAATTAATGTTCAGAATAAGTAGAACAGAGCTTGTAATTTTCACCAGACCTCTCACTGAAGTTATAAAGAAGCAGAAAGTTAAACAGTTTGGGCAGATCTACAGCAGGTATAAATCAGTGTAGCTGTAGCTTTATTGAACTCAGTGGAGTGAACTTTATTGAATCTCAGTTTATACTGGCTGAGGATCTGGCCCTTCATTTCATGCACACAGTGGGCTTTTGTTCCCCATTTCCGATTGTGGGATATTCATGACATGGAAAACTTACTAATATGAGCAAAGGAGGAAAGTGAACAGCATTTTGCTATTTGGTATCCTTTCATTAAACAAAATAAATCTCCTTACTTCCCATGTAACACTTATTAAATTGAACCATTTCAGAGCTGTTAAATGTCACTCACTGTGCAGGACACTCAGGCATTTGGTAGCCCTTTATGCATCCCCTCAGCCAGCTGGAACCTCACACATCTGGCTGGGCTCATGCAGGAGCCGTAGTAACTCCGTTTTTGGCCACCACAGACTACTGTGGTGCCTGCATTTCAGGCATTCCTCATTAACTATCCTTCTGTGAATGCCAGATTAGCACAGAGCTCCAGGGTGGGGAAATGGTGGAGGTGATGCAGCAGCAGCAGCAGCTAGTATGGAGGCGGAGGCCACAGGATCAAGGTGGAGCTGGAGTGGAGAACTGAGTGGAAGGATGTAGAGAAGAGGTGGGCAAACTATGGCCCACGGGACTGTCCTGCCTGGCCCCGGAGCTCCTGGCCGGGGAGGCTCGCCCCGGCCCCACCCCTGCTGTTCCCCCTCACCGCAGCCAAGCAGTCAGTGCTCTGGGCGGCAGAGCTGCACGCTCATGCAGGGCAGTGTGGCAGCGTGTCTGGCTCCAACCGGGCATCACAGCTCCAGACACGCTGCTCTGAGCAGCATGGTAAGGGGACCAGGGCTGGGGGGCTGGATAAGGGGCAGGGGATCCTGGGGGGCAGTCGGGGACAGGTAGCAGGGGGCGGTTGGATGGGGCAGAGGTTCAAGTGGGGGGGGCGGTCAGGGGACGGGGAACGGTTGGATAGAGCGTGGTGTCCCAGGGGACAGTTAGAGGCAGGGTTCCGGGAGGGGGTGGTCAAGGGACAAGGAACAGAGGGAGTTGGATGGGTGTGGCTTCTGAGGGGGGCAGTCAGGGGGTGGGAGGGGGCAGATAGGGGGTGGAGGCCAAGCTATTTGGGGAGGCACAGCTTTCCCTACCTGGCCCTCCATATAGTTTTGCACACCGATGTGGCCCTCAGGCCAAAAAGTTTGCCCATCCCTGATGTAAAGTCTTAAAAGGTGTCAGGCTCTAATGGAAAGTGGGAACAGTGGGTGAGACTACCTCTGTCCCCTCTTGCACTCAACAAGCCTCAGGGTCCACTTCTATTTCTGGCCCTTAGCAAAAGTCACACCTAGTACAGCACTGAGCACGTTGTTGGGCAAGCATTTGTGTGAAGTTTGCCCTGCTGCTGCCCTCTAGATAAATTACTTCATTCACTAGGTCTATAAATTGGCACTTTTCACCAGCAATAAACCTACATCATTTTCTAAGGAAACCTTTAGAGTCAAGTGCACATTACATTTATTGACGCTACTCCCAATAACTATTTTATTATCAACCACTCATAAATTGACACCTCTATTGTTTTAATTTATGTATAAGCCATGGATTCTCACAAGTACAAAAATCAACTTCTAATGAATATAACTTTTCCCTATAGCTTGGTTAAAATACTTCAGTGAGCAAATTCTTATTGGGGATTCATATATAAAATAAGCAAAATATTTACATACTCAGCTCATTTTGGATTATAAGCAGAAAATATTTTAACAGGAAATATATATATTTCAAATTCCCATAACTCTCTCTGCTTCTCTCCCATACTCTTTTCAATTAGAATTTGGTGAATTAAAAAATAATATGGAATTGTTACTGCTAAGTACACGATGAGCTAAACCAATTACACATGTTCCACATAGTTACAGGCCTCCGGGTGTATATCTGTACTGCATCTGGGAGCAAGCCTCCCAGCCTGGGTCTACAGGCTAGCAGGCTCATGGTAGCACTCTAAAAACAGCTGTGTAAGATGGTGCTTAGACGTTATGGCTTGGGCTGGAGCTCAGGCACTGAAGCCCAAACCCCACCACCCAAACCAGAGCCCAAGTGGCAGCCCAAGCTGCAATGTGTCCACACAGCTATTTTTAGAGCATATAATCCAAAATGAGCGGAACATGTACATATTTTGCCGAATACATAATCAATAAAATGAAACTATTGTACTACCAAGATGTTGCCTTTAATTCAACTGAATATACTACCTCTATGATGGAGAGTCAGAGGTTCAGCTCACTTAAAGTATGGTCCTGCACCACTGAAGTCAATGGGAACTTTGCAATTGACTTTGATTGGTGCAGGATCACCTTTAATGAAAATAGTCTTGGTTTTTTAATGTTGCTCGAGGAAAAAAATATGCTGTACAACTGTGCTGTTTTGGAAATCATTTCAATTAGATTAGGTTTTGTACCACACTCTAAAGCCATGTATTTTCTTTTTAAAAAATGTTTTCAGGAGCAGAAAATTAATTGGAAACATTGCATCCCCTGTCAAGTATACTCCATCATATTCCCTATTAGTGGAATATATAATGTAGCTGGTCAAATGGAATGACATCATGCTACAGATGAGCAGGAGACAGCCTAAGAAAGGGCAAGTCTGGATAATGTTGCATTGGTAAGCTGTGCACATCATATTTAAAGATCATCATCCAGAAAAACTGGTCTCCACAGAGGTCACTTTAAGAGAAATGTTAGTAGCTGATATGTTCTGCCTTGACACACACTGAATATATTTCTACAATCCCTTACAGATTATTTATGAACTGCTGATGCTGTGGCTTTGTCATAATTTAAAAGTAATTCATGTACTTTGACATTGATAGAAAAATAGACAACTATGTGTTGCAAACTGTAATAGATTTAGTTATTATAACTAAACAGGTTCAAAATTAAGGAGGCACGGAGCCACAATCTCTGGATCCTCCCGAAGTCTGGGAGTATTAGGGTTTTGAGTTCAGTTCAGCATGTAGTAGAGTGAAGTTTGACTCCAAACTTTCCCAAAAGTTCAAAAGTCTTTGCATCTGAGGTATCAGTTGGGGCCCATCTATAATGACACTATTAATATTCACACACATAACACTACGTTTACATAATATTTAGAATTTGTCAAAAATTAAAAAGTGAGGAATTCAGACTTAGGACCAACACATACATAATTGTAATTTCACTGCCAGAACTAATAGTGTCTGTTATTTAGTTCAGTCTCCTATTATGAGAGGTACCCGGGCTCGCTCTTGTTATTATTATTAATAATAAAACTAATACTTTTCACTTTTATAGCCCCTTTCATCTGAGGATCTCAAAGCATTTTACAAGCATTAATTAAGCCTCTAAGAACCCCTTCTACAATTCAACACTGGTCCTTTTCTTTTAGCCAATGGTATGAGTTAAAGGCATGACAGACTAAGTTAAGACTTAGAGTTTGAGGCTCAATTTTGAATTTCCTGGCTTTTGTTGGTTGGTATCTGATAACATTCAAGTTATTAAACCAATGGTTTTCATCTGTAATTTTCTGTGTTATCGGAGATCTTAAAACATAACAAAAAGGTGCCACAGAAGCAGATGAGAAGAGATACAAAACATTATGCTGCCTTTTGAGCAGATACCTACATAGTTTGGACAGAGTGATGGTGTATTTATTAATACTTTAAAGGGTAGATCCAGATTTTGATCTCAGTTACATTAATGTAAATCAAGAAGAAATATGATTACATCAGTTGAGTTCCCTTAGCTTTATATCAGAATAAATTATATCAAATGTAGATCCAATATTTAATAGACAATTCTAGGATAGGACACAATCAGGTAAATATGCATTTTGCTACTGGCACTATACTAATTCTGATATTGTATAACGTTTACCCAACACACTGTTAGGGCTCCCACTGGGTCAGTACAGATATTGATCATTATACACTGGAAAGTAACATACTACTTCCTTTATTTTTTCCTATAAATCTATAATTAAACTCACTAAAAAAGGAATTTGACATAATAGAGTCATTACAAAAAGTCCTGAAAGAAACAAGAGACTAGATCATACTATACACTACTGTGGTTTTATCAAAGCCATAGTTTTGTTATACAAGAGCAGAAAAACTGTTTAACCTGCATTTCTTGGAACTGCCATCATGTAACTTAAAAATTACTAGCGAAAGCATTTTCAAATCAAATGTTGCCATGGGGATAAAACCTTTTATTGCAGGGTCCAGCGTACTGTACATTTTTGTTAGAGAAGGACTGAAGACTGTGTTCCTCTGAATCAGGTATAGGATAGGGTTTGAAATTAGATTATGGCTAGTGTTTGGATTTGGCTTTTATGGTGCCAAAACCTTTGGAACTGCTCTTGTGAGATTTCAGTCTTTAGCTGTTTTCTTTCATTTTGGACTTGAGATTTCAGCCACGTTTGAACCAAAACCGTAAGAGTTGGTTAAAATCCATGGATCCAAGTCTGAAACAGACACTCTCTTACTGCCCCCAAGAAACTGAAAGGGATCTGAGATTCCACCACTGGCACATTTCTGGGGAGTTGAAAATCCCTGTAGATGGGACTCATATAGCAAATGCTGATACAATCATAACTGCAACATATTGTAAACTTTGGTGCCATCATTCTAGAACTGAGCAAGAAATAATTCTGCCTTAGACCAAAGATGACAGCATATTTCCCAAAGGTATTATACTGAGTGGGAAAAAAAAAAGATTGTTATGTATTTTAACAGGTTTTACATTGCAATGAAAGCATGGCAGCCTAAAACTACAAACTGGTGAATACAAAGGAAACATCAGAATATGGGTATCTGGGTAGTGGAATAAAATACTACATTACATTTAATAAATTGCTGTGACTTGGAATCCTATATAAAAGTAAATAAATTAATATATTCCACTTACCTTTGAAATGTTACTTGATCGACTTGTGGAGCGCCCTGGTGATTTGTCATTCTGGAAAACAAAATTGGACGAATTACTGAATTAGGCGGAACCCAAACTCTACGAGCTCAGATTGAGAAGAAACTGAACTCTTTAATCTTGATTGTGAACATAATGAGCTCTGTGCATACACTTCTGTGTTAGTCCACACATTGTATACTACCCAGCAGCTCAGCAACTGGCTGCCAAAATTGTTCATACTGTGCACGTTTATAAAAACTGATCATGCTATAAAAAAATAGAGGGGAGAAATTAACTTGAATTCTGAATTGCTGTTCAATGTGGCCTCTTTTTGTTGTTTTTCCATGAACACTTGAGCGAAAAGGTTTGAATATGCATTAGTGTTGGGGAGTGCTTGATGTGAACACCCCTATCTGCATGTAAACAAAGGTACACTGAGCACAAATATAGGCATTCAATATTCCCCCTGATCTCTGTTTATGAAACTTCAATCATCCATTTACAGAGAAGAAATGGCAACAACATGTAGCTTAAGTAACCAACCACACACTGTGAACAACAAATTGTGACTTGTCAGAGACAGTCACAGTAAATAGCTCACAAGTACTATATATGCTTAAATATACTAGCATAAAG
Source organism: Lepidochelys kempii (assembly GCF_965140285.1). NCBI lineage: Eukaryota > Metazoa > Chordata > Testudines > Cheloniidae > Lepidochelys > Lepidochelys kempii. Next base: position 65,311,777 of record NC_136383.1, read on the forward strand.
TGTTTGTTGAATGATTACTAATAATTTAAATTGTGTTTGCAGACAATTCACAGAAAAGGGACTACATTGGTTCAATTAACTGTTCAGCAATAATACTTCTGCGACTCTTGTATCAGCTTAACTTAGTCTGATAAAAGATGCCTTCTCAAATCTGGATTTCCCTTTTCTAAGAATTTTATTCTGAAGCATAGAGCTCATCCAGGTGAAAAAAATACATATTTTATGGAGGTCATAATCTATGCTTTTCTTATCACCCCAATTGGTGGATTCAAATGCTGGTGTGATATACTGCTAATAAACAGGATTGATTCTGGTAGCTATTACTTCCCAGAAGAGCTGGATTTGAACCAGGCACTACTAATGTAGGTTTTCATAGTGTTTACTCTAGAAAAAAGTTTTCTCAATTTTCAGATAAATATGGGGACTTGACCCGTTCACTAAGATGTGTTCTTCAATTTCAGACCTAGTCCTACTTGAATAAAGAGAAATGATTAAAAATATACCCTAGCTGTCACCAGGTCCAGCTCTAGGTTTTTTGCTGCCCCCAGCAAAACAATTTTGGCTGCCACCCCGCTTTTTTTTTTTGCTTTTACATGTTTGCACTTTGCAATGGCTTTTTTTTTTGACTGTTTAAAATAAAAAAAAATGAAAACAGTGAATTTGTAGTTAGTGAAATAAAACAATTTCCTACTAGTGTACTCATTTAATTTTAACAAAATCACAATTACAAACAATTTGGGTTCAATTATACACTGTAATGAAAAAAGTTAGTGTCTTCTGGTGCGCCCAGTTTCTCATAAATTAAAAGAACTATAACTGAGTAATATTTGGCATGTTTCAAATCCGATAAAATTTCATTACGCACTCTATTAGAAATTAATTGTATTATCTCATTTTGTGTATTTTTACCCAAATAATGGGAATGAATCTCTCCATCTTTCACTCTTTGTATATGCTCAGCCATAACACTATCCAATTTTGCCAATAACTCAACCAATTTCAAAATATTTCCATTGTTATTCTCATATAAAATATACAAGGATCCACGGAATGCGAGGCACTGTTCGGCTACGAAATTAATGATTGCCAGTAAACGTTCCAACACAGCTTGCCAATGTAGAATTTCTGAATTTAGTATACGTTGCTCTACCACATCGATTGTTGTACCGGAACATAATCTGTTTGACAGCTCAATCCAATTTGTCAATGAGCGTAAATGATTTTTTGATGTTTCATGTTCTTTCAAATGCTGATGCAAATTTCACCAGTCACTAAAACGTGCAGTTGCCAGAAGAATGTCCGAGTTACAGAATAGTTTGCAGCAAAAACGAAAAAACTACATCTTTGGTCTATGAATACACTAACCACGATCTATTAATTTGTTCCCTATTTTTCATTTTTTTCTTCATACTGGATGGCATAAATTGACGAGTCAACTCATTAAATGGATATTCAGATGTAGGATCTAGTTTTGAAGGACCTTTTTTCACAATAATCATTAGCATTGTATCAGTAATTATTGTTGGCCACATACTTGGATACGATCCAGTGTCAGTCTCTCCACCTTCCATTAATTGTTCTTCAGTTTTAGATTTGGATAACAGTTCTTCGTTTCTGGACTTTTTCAGCTGAAGAAGAAAATCTTTGGATGGATTGTGATTGTTTGACTTTATCAGATAGCGAAGATAATCTTTGGTCGGATTGTTGATCATCTTTATCAGTTGATAAAGATAATCTTTGGTTCGATTGGTCTTCATCAGTTGATGAATAATCACTTTCAATGCATTGCTTAGAGCTTTCTCCTTGATTGTTGACTTTTTAAAAATACTTATTTGAAGTACGAGATAGTTTTTCTAATTCTTTTTGACATTTCTCTATTTGTTGCCGGAAAGCAGTACCAGAAAGTCATTTTCGTTTTTGTCCTGGCATTTTAGCCCTATAACCACTGGCACTGATGTGACACAGAAATTGGCGTGAATGGCGCCAATAGGGCGGCACAGTACACACAAGTAATCGTGATTCCTGATTTAATTAATCAATAACCGTTAAAGTTTACACATTTACGCACGTTCACATTATGAGTGACCGTGTCATGACGTGACACGATAGTTTTCACGTCACGCTCCTATCACACTGCTGGAAATTTGTTTGATCTTCATGTATTATTTTTTTTCCGTACATTGGTGGATTTTTCCGAAAAAAAAGCATGGCTGGAATGCCACCCCTGGAAATGTGCCACCCCAAGCACGTGCTTGCTTTGCTGGTGCCTAGAGACGGTCCTGGTTGTCACATGTCAACCTGTTCAACTCAGCAGGAACCTCCCCATTTTATTTGTCATTCGACATCTACCTTATTCCACTCCAGACTGTGGGTAACTGAGCTATTTTTCTTTTCAGCACCATGAATTGTCTACAGTGCAAATATCTTTTCACTGCACTAAATACGTCTTTGTTTTATCTCAACCAGTATTGAGTGGCACAACACATTCATGCATTCCAACAAAACCTACTGCACTTTGTGCTCACTTATATTTATCATTTTGCAGTTGATTTTTTCCCAGGGAGAGAAGAGGAGGCTGGCCTTTTCTCCAATCTTTGTATGCCTTAAGGTTTGGGTGCCAGAGCCTTTTCTTTCTCTAGAGAATTTCCAAAGCAATCTGTCCAATTTATTACTAATTGTGTGCCTTGTCCAATTACTATTTCAGTGACATATTCTTCACTGTAACTTAGTTAAATATAGTTGTAATATGTCATTAAAATCAGGTTATATTTTCTACCCTATTTTAAAAATATACAGTCTCAAACATCAGTTTTATATCCATGCCAAATGTATTGTGGACTCTCTGGGCCTACATTCAAGGTACCCCACTTCAACCTCTAAATGGCATGCAGGAAATTATGGGCCTGTACAGAGACCTTCCTACCTAACAGTGGGGAATTGTCAGTGTAGTGGGGTTTGAAACCGGGACCTTAAGTGCTAAAAACATGAAACTAAATCACTTGAGCGAAAGGAGCATCTGTTCTCTCAGTGGTTCCCAAACTTTTTTATTAAGGTGACCCACCAACTGTATTTGGACCCACGAACTGTAACTGCAACAGCAATATTGATTTTGTATTAACTTCACAAAAACATTACTGTCTCCAACATACAACAGTGAAATAGTAGGTGCAGTGAAACCAAAATCAGCCACGAATTAAAAACACATATGAAAAGACTCTGTCAAATTATGTGCTTCATACTGCTAGCACTGAACATAATTCAGAAGATGATGACCTGGAGCAGCTTTGCAAAACCTTTCAATTCTTGGAGCAAGTTTGGAGAGGCAAAGTCTAAAATAATTTTCAACAAGAAATCTGTTGTATTGTTTGGTTTTAATTGCTGTCAGCATGGAAAACCTGTTTTTCACACAGCTAGGTGGTACAAAATGGAAAAAGCTTTTTCTGACAAAGCAGAGTACTCACATTTAATCCCCAAACAAAGTTTCCAATGACTGGGAAGGAAATCTCATCTTCAGAAAACTAATGCACGACAATTAAATGAACTCATTCTCTTCTTTGCTTTCCAGAGAATGCTGATTTTCTGAGTTTACTGTAAATTGGGCCCCAAATCCAGTCAGATTCCAGTTTGGGGAAGTAAAATGAACATTTCTGGTGAAGTACTGATAAGTTGTTTTTTATTTGATGCTGTCAAACATGTTGTCAGTGCTATTGAAGTATTCTGAAAGAAGTGGAAACGTAGGTTACTTCATTCTCAATTAGAATTTAACAAGTGTGAAGTTTCCTCTGGAAAACTTTTAATTTGTCTTGCAAAAATAGAATATTGGTATTATTACCTTATAAAGATAAATTAAGGGCATTCACTGCATTAAAGATATCTGCAAGATCTGGCCATTCAAACACCATTTCTGAAGCAATGTGCCAAATCAGAATTCACTCCTGACAGAAACTACAGCAGTTTGTTTCTAAGTTTTATAACACATTCCAAAACTTTTCCATGAGACAACCAACATATTTGTGAATGAAGCAGGTCAGTATCATCTCAGAACACAAATAGCAAATAAACACGAATTCAAGTGTCTTGCTTTAACAAAGTTTACTACTGTAATGGCACTATTAAAAACTTCATGCTGATCTACATCCATTTGTTTTGTTGCCAGAGTTTCTCAGTGGACAATGCAGTACACTGTGTTAGCATTCAGTACAACTTCTCTAGTGTGTTTCATAGTGGCACTGTATTTCCCTGTTATGACAGCAGCTCCATCTGTACAAATGCCCAAACAGTTTTTCCTATTTATATTGCTGGTGATTATAAATTCATTTAGTAGTTAAAACATTTCCTCCATTATTGCATAACTTGGAATTTTTCTGAATAAAACCATTTTTTTTCATTAAAGTCCCCCTCTCACACAAACCATACAAATGCTACTGCTTGGCTTTTTGAGTCACGTTAGTTGACTCCTCCAGTTGTAGTGTGCATATATCCTTAGCCTTAATTTCTCAAAGACCTGTGTTTTGATATCAGAAGCCATATCTTAAATTCTTCTGTGTACAATGTTGTCAGGCAGTGGGATAGTTTCCAGTTTTCGGGCAGCTTCAGTACCAATCATGACTTCACAGGTCAAAAGCTGCTGGAAGGAGAAGTTGTTCTCTAGTCATGCAAGGTATTTTGTTTTTCATTATCCTTGATGATCTGAGACAGGATGCGCACAATGGTGCCTCTGACTTATTCTTAAAAAGCAATTTACAAGTTTATCAACTAAATTAGGGTATCTGGTGTTCAGATGCTACAGAAATATCGATGACTTCACGGATTCTTTTGTTAATACCTCAGACCAAGCCAGGCACTGTGGTTTTTGATTTTCTCTGGAACCTACAAATCCAAAATCAAATTTTCAAGAATTCTCATCATACCTCTTGATCACAGATTTTGCCACTTTCACACTTGGTTCTCCGCTGGCATGTTCACTGTTTGTTCCACTGGATTCTTTACTTGAAGCATGTATACATCTTAAGAAAGGGATCTATTTTTAAATGCACTCATCACTGTTGATTCTTTACACTGGGAGAGAACTTTTAAAACAGATACATTGCTTGCCTCAGGACTGTATGACAGCTCCTAGCATGACTAGGCACAGTAGATAAACAGTTCTGAGATATGGTAATGAGTAAGCACAGTAGTGCACACAATTGTAAAAGGCATAGCAGCCCCAGACTTTTCTGGGTTTGCACACCCATGTTTATGTTCAGCATAAACACTTCACCTCGACAGTCATTTGTATCACATTTTATATTTTTCCTTTTTTCACAACATGTAAGCTTTTGAAATCATATACATTGATGCTTGTCTATAACTATGGCTATATTCTGTTTCTAATGTAAATATCAGGCATAATCTACAATGTCACAAGTGTTATGATGATATGAGACAGTTGTTAATGATAGTATACAAGAGCTACTTTCATTTTTCAACAGCTTTGAAAAGTTTCATAGGAGATAACTGCAGATAAGCAGCCATATTATTAATGCTCATAATTTAATTTCTGATGCCAAACTTATGCAATTACTCTGAAGTGAAAGTTGGAAACTGACACCCTACATCCAAAAAGTATTGAGCTCTACTCTGATTATTGAATAACAGCTGTCCTTGAACACTTTGGTATGCTTACATATTCTTAAAAACCAATTAAAATGGAAATACGTAAATTTAGAACCAGGAAGCAAATCACTGTGCTGTTGAAGGAAAAGCAGTCTGTGTTATATTGAGAATTGCTGTCACCTCCCAGCACCTATTTAAATAAATCCTGAAATATGGCAACCCATCTAGAATCTTCCGGCAGTCCACTGGTTCATCAGGACCCATTGTTTGGTGAACATTGTATTATCTGGTAGCAGTAGTAGGCTCTGTTTCTTTCATGTGGACCAGCCACGAGATGGGGACACAAGACACACTGAAATAATGGGTTACGTTCACAAGTTCTGTAAGCCCTAAAATTCAGATTTATGCATTCACACAGCATATCCACATTTAAGCTGAGTATTTATATTTTGAACTACTAGGTCTGCGAGCACAACTAGTATTCCGGGGTTGTGCAAAAGCTGATGACCTATAAAAAATGGAGGAGCAAATTACAGACTCTGTTTAAAGATCTGGCTCTTGACTAGAACTTTGTACTTCTTTCATGTTAGTTGCTTCTAAGGTGTATCACAGCAAGGCTCCCTTTTGCAAATCTTACAAAAGTGAGTACCACTCCTTCATTTCCCCAAAGGAGAAAGGATTCCTACGCCTGAAATCTCCTGTCATCCACTCCCTGAAAACCACCAACTCAACCACTAAATCATCCATACTTGAAAACTCCAGGTCTACCTTACTGCTGCATGCCTGAAGAGAAAAGAGAAGAGAAGGGAGACTGTGGTAACATGAGCAAATCAGTTATTTCAAAGAAACATCCAGTTATCCAGAAGAATACCAAAATAAAATTAAATAGAATAAAAGTTAAAATTGTTGACATTATGTAGATTAAAGGCAGAGTTCTTAACTCAAGTCAACTTTAAAGTAGGTGGTATGTGCTTATATGGAGAGCATAATAATAGAGCTGCAATGAAGTTATGACTATAGAAATTTGACCTTAAATGACTCCTGGTGTAACACCATGTGTAATTTTGAAGCTGAATTTCAAAATCAATGGTTTAGTTTCTTGAAATAGGTTTTCTTGTAGAAGAACTAATTCCCTTTCATGGAACAGTCATTTTTGCTGAAAAACAGGCTGTGTTTTCTGCACACTTGATATCATTTTATATTTATAAGTTATTGTAAAAGAAACAACCATATGTTCAAGCATCAATTTTTATTCTTATTTTCATATATCAGGAAAGTGTATTAACATGTTCTTCCTAATATGTCTCTTGCAATAAAAACAGCATTAATACTTGACAATTTTATAAGATTTCATACCATGAATTAGTCAATGTCTGTAAAGTGCTTTAAAAGGTATAAACTTGTTCACTCTCTTTTAAAAAAAATTCAAAACAAAAGGCTTTTAAAGCATATTATATCAATTACAAACTGCAACACTATGTCTGGAGAGACCTAAAATAAAAAGTTCCATGCAGCAGCATTTAAGATATTTTATTATTCCATAACACCAATGGTAAATTATACTGAATTCCCTGTAGTGGTAATTTAATATTAAGCATTTACAGTGTTATTTTATACAGTAAGGCAGTCAACAGGTTTTAAGGAAACTGTGACCCTATGTTTCTGCCTGGAGTTGCCTGGAGTTCCACTCCTCCAATTCCATTCTAGACCCTCTCCAATCCGGCTTCTTCCACTTTCTACTCCAGTGAAACTGTTCTCACCAAAGTCTCTAATGACTTCTTCCTAGCTATAGCTGAGAACCAGTACACCATCCTCATCCTCCTTGAGCTGTCAACCACCTTTGACACTGACCATGCTCCTCTTCTTGAAATTCTTGTCCTTCCGTGGCTTCAGTCCTCTCCAGATTTTCCTCCTACTTCTCTAATTGCTTCTTCCTCCTTCAGAGGATACTTCTTATGCCCCTTTCAGCTTTCCATTGGGGCTCCACAGGGCTCTGTCCTTGGTGTCTCTCTTTTTTCTTTACATATTATCACCAGGTAATCTCATCCACAAATACAAATTCAACTACCATTTCTGTGCACACGAATCACAGATCTACTTCTCGACTCTAGACCTGTCTCCTTCTGTCCAAATTGAATCTCAGCCTGTCTCTCTGACATCTTCTTACAGAAGTCTAGCCATCAGCTCAAGTTCAGCATAGCTAATATAGATCTCCTAATCTTTCCCCACAAACCTACCTCTTTTCTCTACCACTTAGGACAACACCACCATTCTACCTGTCACTCAGGCCCATACCTTGGGTATCATCTTTGACTTTGAACTCTCTGGATCCTCACGTCCAGGCTATACTTAAATCATGCAGATTCTTTTTGCATAATCTCTAAGGTGCGGCCTTTCTTATCTAGCCACAAGGCTGAAACTCTTGTCAGGCTCTCATAATTTTTTATCTTGATTAATGCAACATCTTTCTCTCTGTCCTTAAACAAACAAAATATTGCACCACTCAGATCTATACAGAATGGTCCTGCAAAGATCATTTTCCTAGGCCATTGCTTTGACCATATCATCCCTCTGTTTGCATCCCTCTACTGGCTTCCCCTTCTCTATCACATCAAACTTAAGCTACTTGTCTTCACTTTTCAAGGCCCTTCAAAGTCTATCCCTGCCCTAGCAATAATTTCTCATTCACTATCAAACGGCCACTGTTTACCTCCAATCAGCCATGATGCCAGCCTCCATCATCCACCTGTTAATTTTTCAAACAAACGCCTTCATGCTTTCTCTCATGCTGCCACTCATGTTTCGGAGTGGCTTCCCATAAATGTGCAAGGTTATTTCATTGTCCACATTCAGATCCCTCCGCAAATCTTTCCTTTGCCTACAAAGAACTCAACAACAGTTAGGCTGCTATTTTTCTGTGACCACTACCTATCAACAATGTTGTCTCATTGTTTCCTGTAGTCCCCCAGTGTCTAGCTGTATTGATCTGTTGTCTTTTGTTTTATACTTGGAGTGTAAGCTCTATGGGGCAGGGCCCATCTTTTTGTTTTATGTTTGTACAGTGCCTAGCATAATGAGGCCTTGGTCCATAACTAGGGCACCTTGGCACTATGGTAATATAAATAAAAATGATTAATAATAATATCCTCTTTGAACCAACCAGTCAGCAAAGATTGAGGGTTTTGCAGCTTGTTTCCCATAGGAAGAGAAACTGATGATAGAGTTGCTTTGATTCATTCCTATTTATTTACAGACAATGTAAATAAAGTCATGTGTCCTTGATCACAGCAGGAACCAACAGGAGACAGGTGTCAGAGTAGCAGCCGTGTTAGTCTGTATCCACAAAAAGAAAAGGAGTACTCGTGGCATCTTAGAGACTAACAAATTTATTTGAGCATAAGCTTTCGTGAGCTACAGCGAAATGAGCTGTAGCTCACGAAAGCTTATGCTCAAATAAATTTGTTAGTCTCTAAGATGCCATGAATACTCCTTTTCTTTCAACAGGAGACAGTTTCCTTGCTCAACATTCCAAGCCTCCTTTTCTAGCCAACACTCTACCCAGGAAGCCTCTCTCTCTGAGCTTTCTCTCTGGGTCACTCTACAAGTGCTTCTCCGGCTGTCCTTGGCTTTCTGCTGCCTTCTCTGTCTACTTTTGTGGTGTTTCTGGCTACATCTGTTCTCTTACACACAGAACGTCACCAAAAAAAATATTCAGCCCTCTGCATTTGCATTCAGTCCTTAGTGAACCTCCTCTGCTGCACTTGACTGGCCTTGCAGGTGGCCTGTGTTTTGGGCCATGGCTCCTATTGTTTCAACTATCTTACACCAAAAGCAGTTTAACTGCTTCTTACATTTATCCTTAATGAAGGGCAGCTATTATGGTTACCAGCTTCTTCTAATCCCCAGCATAGCAGTTCAAATAAACAAATAATTTTGTAGCTGAATAGCCACAATCTTCAAAGATATGATTATTTAAATGAATGATCAACACTAGAGTCAACACTAGAGCTATGAGGGACCTGAAATTTCCATTTTGTGGCAAATTCAATTGTTTTGACATTTGTTTTAATTCTGAATTAGAAGAAAGAATTTAGAAATTTCCTGAAAAACAAAATTTTGGAAAAAATTGGTTTGGGTCAATCAGAATATTTCATCTCGATAAAATTAAAATGTTTTGTTTTGATTTAGACATATTTTACTTTTTTATTGTATAAAATAAAAACTTTCAAAAGCAAAAGTTGTTTTGAAACAAAAAATCAAAATGTGCCATTGCAAAAATGTTGGGGGGGACTGTTTCAGCCTTACCAAAATACTTCTTTCCCCTACCCTAATGCCCTGTTTTTTCTAAATGAAATAAGTTTAAATTGATACATTCCCATGTTTCAGTAAGGAAATGGCATTTTCCGACAGAACAATACTGTACTGGAAAATTTTCAACCAGCTCTAGTCATGCCATATTGTACAGCACAATCCAAAGAACGATACAGGACTGTAAAAGCTCCTCTCTTCCGTACACTGAGATGTCAGTGTTCTCAGCCTTTTCCATCTCACATAATGGTCTAGTGGGCTTACTGTCGGGCTAGGATCCATGAATTTCCCAGCCAGGCTATTTATTTGCATCATAGTGCAAGTCACTTAACTTATTAATTAGTATCATCCCCATTTTTAAGGTGATGCAAACACATACTTACCTATTATTGTTATTTCACAGGGGCATTGTGACAATTAATTAGACTTGGTGAAATCACTCTGAATATGTTAAGTCCAACTCATAAAAGCTAAGTAATAGTATGATATTCACATATACAGAGGGCATTTGTTACTTATCAAGGCCTGTAAGTATTTCCGGAGACAACATGTCCTTGATGAAATACCATGTGATGAGATGAACATGAGGAATTTCATTAATGTCCAGCTCCCACTGGAAGATGTACAAAAGAACAAATCTAGTGCCGTCAAGAAGTAATGCAAAGAATCCAAAAACTCACTTTGTGCTTTTTCTCTGCAAAAATCAGAGATTTTAATTAAACGTTTAAGATTTGGTTCAGTGTGAAATTTGGCCAGAAAAAGTTCAACTTTACATGCCTGTCTGCCCCACATGAGCTTTCCATCTCAGCTAGTTAACATTATGTGAGGCCCATGTCTGAAGAACATAAAACTGAATACAACTTTCTACTATGCTTTTGCTCTGTTGCTCTTATCTTGCTGCCCGGGGGCTCTTTCATTCTTTGGTAGGGTATTAGGGTCTCCACAGCATCCCTGAACAGCCAGAAGCCAACCCATGATTTAGCTGAACTACATCTCTCTGCAGTCCCTGGCATTAGTCTTGGTAACTTCTAAATAATAAATTCAATTTTAAGGCCATGTATCTGGTTACTTGTACTGGATTATATCCAATTATTACTTCTTGTAGGGTATCACTGTTGGGCAGTCAACAATGGATGCCATCCTTACCCTCTGGCTGCTGGTGGAATTGCACCAAGAATTTAACTCCTTGCCTCCTGTGGCATATCTCAGCATCAAATTGGCTTTTGATTTGGTCAACAGGTCAGCACTTTGTCTAGCACTGAAAAGAGTTGGTGTTCCTGATGTTCAGCTAAATCTGGAGTGATAGTGACTGGTATCGGTGCAAGAGTGCATGTTGGTTCACAGTGTTTGCCATGTTTGTACACAACCTCAGGTGCGTGGCAGAGATGCATTCAACTGAATATTAGGACTTACCATTCCACATGCTGGAATCCAGGTGGTCAAGAAGCCTCTACTGACCAAGACTATACTGACAGACAATGTTGCCTTGCTTGTGGAGAAGTCAGAGAATTTCAGAGAATTCCTGCTCTCCAAGGTCTATAAGATAAGACCCGCACTATGGGACTGAACATTTCATGGCAGAAGACCAAGGTCCAGAACCTCTGAGCTGGGCCACCAGAATCCCTGGTGCAGGTGGGGTAAAGAACTTGTTAATGCTCTGTACTGTACATCTGCAGTGCACTGTAGGCTGCAAATAGGTCAAACAGTTGCAGCAAACAGTATGTTCTTTCATGAATAGGTCTTGCTGCCCCCTGCATGAAGTCCAGTCTGCTTATGGATGCAAAAACATTTTTGCAGTGAGATAAAAGTTTGGGAGCTATTAAACCTGCGTACTACCCAGGAGTGGGGGAAGCTCCCTAAATGTAGGGGGACTACTGGCACCTGAACCATGGCCCCTTCCCCCCTGAGTCTCCACCCTTGTCACACCCCTTCCCCTAAGGCCCCATTACTGTGCCATCTCTTCCCGCAAGGCCCACCCTCCTCTGTGGTCCCTCCCCCCGTCACTTGCCCTTATGGTCAGTAAAAAGTGATGGGGCCATTCCGGCACCTCTGGTACTGCCTGTATTGACTCAGACACTCTTACAGGCAGACTTGGGAGTGGCTAGAGGTATTCCATATATGCTGACAGAGCCAAATCCCGGGCATAAATGGTTTAACTTGTGCAATGTAACACAATCTCACAAAGATCTGGCCTTCCTTCAACTGAGGCATTGCATGCTCTTCCGCCATGTTGCCAGATGAACTAAAGCACCCCAGCACAACGTGCCCTCAAATTCTCCATCAACACATGAATGGATGCACACCCGGACCCTACCTGGTGCCACCCACTGGGGCACCCCAAAGATTTGAGGATTTGTAGGATTGGACCAGATCTTGGAATTTCACTACATGATGCATGGTGCAATGCCATCAACTGTAGTTATTCTGGCTGCTGCAACAATCCTTAGTAGACTATTCATGTTTGATGATGATGAAGGTGTAAAAACTACTCTGAATATATGGTTTTGGTGTCTCTCAAGGACACCATTTCTCATTAAGCATTGTTTAAATTATTTTATGTTAAATGTAATTATTATATTACTGGGGAAACCACACACACACCTACAAACATGAATGAAAAATGCTTTTTAGCATGACTGTTTTTGTTTTACCTTACTATTATCCTTCTCCAAAGGAGAGGACGGACAGGAAGGTTGATGCCATCTCAAAAAGGGAAGGATAAGATTTTGCAATAGAGAAAAGTATAGTGAGTCCCAAGGCTTTGGAAAGTTAATGTTATTTTCTAACATTTCAGTTGCAGAAATTTGAACATACTGAAATTTATTCATAGTGGAAATTACTTAGACCTGAGAAACACAAAGGTCTTAACACAAGGAACAGGAATTAATGAGTATTCTTTAAACTCTTTTGAATTATTCTTACATTTGAAATAACCTACCAAGGTACAATTAATAAAATAACGCTGAGCATATCTTCTGAATATCCTCTCTTTCAATATCTTGATTCAAAAGAGTGGACAGATTTTTGACCACCAGGTAAGATCACATATACTTCATGAATATTTGGCAACATTTCCTCCAATTAAAAATAAAAATTGAGACATTGAAATACAATAACTCAAAGAACTGTTTTAATTTCTAACATGTACAAACCTGAGTTATTAAAGCAAATATTAGCTTAAGGAACCCCTAGTGAGATCATTCTAGTGGCAACAGGCTGAGCTGCAGAGAACTTCATTGAAAAATACTCTAAAAATGATTGCTGTCTGAGCTGATCAAGTTGGGACAATACTTCAGTATTTCTGCTAGGAAATTCATGCAGCAATATTCATGAAAATACTGAATGGGGTCATCCATCTTCTCTTGATAGTGGCAGTGTCCAGGATTTTGTTACCCCCACAGATAGATATAACTTCCCAAGTGGAAAGTTGCATTCCCCACCATGATACACCAGATAATGAGGATAAATGAGGAAAATTTTAAATTGTGGGGGAAAAGTTGAGGACTCCACTTAGGCTCATTGTCTTGTAAAGAGAAGGTATGATAGCAAGAAAGAACTCTCTAGATGTTTGAGGATTTCACCTCAGTAGATAAAAATAGTAAAGTAGAGTACATTTTCAAAGCTGTGTGAAGTACTGGTAGAGTGAGAACAAATTCTCAGCACTTGTACTTGTTAAGAGTAAGAAATTGATACACATGCCCTAGAATTATGTTAAATATACTTTTAAAATGACTTGCAATGAAAGTTCTGCTTAGAGATAAAGATAACCTTAAACAGTGTAGTTACAGACAGCACTGGGTCTGCAGTCGGAAAAAGGCTCTCCCACACGTGCACGCATGGCACCTGCACAGCAATATTCTATAGATGCAGTTCTAGGTTCATAAGCCATTTCAAGGCCTCATCTGAGGGTGAACTAGCTGGCTTATGTCTGTCAGGACCTTAGCTCCTTTCTAGCTATTGGTGTAGGAAAAGAAGTGAGAGTCAAATGCATCTGTGCTAAAGAAGAAACTGAGAAGATGATGGCAGACCTGCCAGCTGGAGCACCATAGACTGTCTCACATGTCCAAAATGTGCAAGAAAACTAGGGAACTTTTCCATCCCCTGGGGGGTAGGGGAGGAAATGGTCCAGTAGTTGTAGGAGCCATATTGAAGGATGTCAGAGTGAACAGAGGTTTCTAAAAAGCTCTGATGTGGGCAACTTTGGCCCAGGAGTGCACCAGAGTGCTGAGAGACCAAGAAGGTAAAGATTAGAAAGAATCATGACCATCAAAAATGTTGTACATTTAGTCTGTTAGTTCTTCAAGGAAGTGTTTTCTGAGTCTATTCAGTATTTTGCTTACAACTCTCTACTAAGAGAGTTGCACCATACTAAGCAATATGAGTCCTATAATTATCTATTGTTCACATGCACCATGACCCTAAATCACCATGCATCATTTCAAAATCATGTACACCTCAATGAATCTTAACAGTAGAAGCAGAAAAAGTTCTCTTTCACTTTTTCATAAATGACACACACAATTTTCTGACTTCAAAATTTTAGAGGTTCACTCACCACTAACTATTACTTACAATTTTAGAAGTTCAGTTTGGATATAAACATATAACTATTTGATGTTTATATGAAGCCTGAACTTATTTGAAACTGATCCAGAACTGATGTTGGAAATCTCAAAAGAACAGGCCTTCATGGGAAATTTAAAGCAACAACAGGATTTGTCTAAGAATAACCTTTCACAAAAGATTGTTGGTATTTTCACTTTCAAACCCAATAAAAACAACAGTAAAAACAGTAATTTTTAAAAAAAAACTAAGCTTTTTTTAAACCTCATAGGGTAGTTCAATTTGTGGGTTAAGATTGGGTTAGTCATTTTATCTGAAGTGTCTTATAAAAAAAAAGTAAAATATTTTAAAATAGTATCTCAAAATACTACAGCTTACAACAGTAATATTAAAGTGCATTGGGCTACAACTATAAAATACTGTCATTCTGTATAAGGCTATTTGCTGCTTCTTTTTTTTTCCCTCTGTACAGGACTCGGCAAATTGTCAGCACCAAAACATAATAAATAATGATAGTGACTGCCTAAAATAACTTTTTAAGGTCCCATTTATGTATAAGAACTATTAGCCATCCAAAATGAAAGCTGCAATGCAGATAAAATTACAGCTCGGAATCTGTCTGCCTCAACAACCAAAAAATGAAACATCAGGATTGCTTTACTTTAGCTCACAGGCTTACATGGTACAGTTTAGACCCTTCACTTTACCCTACCAGCTCCTTTCGTGCGTGAGAATAATACACCTTCAACACTTCTCTGGTGTACTCTTGCAGTGTGACTAGCATCCATCAGATGGCCCACTGTACATGGTTTGCATAACATGCATTCCTTTGAATTTAATAAAGTTGGTAGATTCTGGGATGAGCTGAAGGAGGAATCTCAGGAACCCAATGTGTTAAAAGTTTAAAGTTAAAAGTTTAATAAAACCAAAAGGAGCAAATGGGGTGGTTTCCTTGCTTACCTCTCATCTAGTGTTATCACTTGGTACTCATCAAGAGATTGAAAAGAGTAAATATTTTTCCTTTTGGTATGAACCAAGCTGCAACAAATGGCACATATTTTTCAAAAAATTCCAGAGCAGGATTCTTTGGACTCCCTGCAAGATCTTCCCCTTCTTCCTCATTACACAAGCTGAACGCTACTGCGTAGTATCAATATGCTTGGTACATAGTTATGAAACAAAGCATAAACATTTCCAACAAATGCAGTAAATATGGGCTTGTTTATGGTTGTGCGACACATGAAGAGATTCCCCAGTCCCTACCATTCCTCTCTTGAGGTCCATGGATCCACAGGATTTGTCACAGTGCAAGGAAGACAATTTTATGGCAATATTTGCAGCAGATAAACAGACAGATCTCATTCCACACCTACCAGTGTTGTATTCTGCAGATAGCCATTTCAGGGAAATTATTTCTTCTTCAGCATTTACTCAACAAGTAAATCTACACTGCCACTACTAAAGGGAAAACTAGTGCCAAATTAATAGAACACTTCTTGATGCTATTTATCATTACACCAACCCAAATAGTGGGCCAGAGCCTGATAATCTTCCATTGAATAGTACCTTACTTCACAAACAGTTCTATTGAAGTCAATGGACACCTTTGGGAAAGTAGGGTGCCAATCAACAAAGATGGTCAGAATGTGACCCAATATTTTTCTGATTTGAAACTGCTAATTACAATGTAATGAGACTCGGAGCAATTTACCTCACAGGCCAAACTGAGTCAATACTATACGTACTGTTACAGTGTGAGGGTTTCACAGTAATGCTTTTGCCTGCAATTAAAAGTACAATTTTCATGCTACCATATTCAGTTACTATCCCTGCATTACTCTGAAGCACAAGGTCAGAAACTGCATTCAAAACAGAATAAATATATCCTTGACTTAAAAACAAAAGAATTATCCACTAGTGAATGTTGAAACATTAGTGCTTTTCCACAATATAATCAGGTAAAAAATAATCACATAGAGCACATAATGGGGAGGTTTCAGTTGTGCTTTAAAGTGAAACAGACATGACTGTCCAAAAAAAAAAAAATCAGATGTGTTACCTCTGAACAGATTCACACCAAGAGCTATTTTTTTGCTTTGTTGTATTTTATCCATGTGGGAATTTTGTAGCAATCCTTATCAAAACTCCAAACAAAATAAATATAAAGTTTCAAGGAGAATTACTGACTAAGTCCAATACAGTTTGATACATAGACGTGATACTAATTTCGTGTCATGTAACTAAGTATTTTTGACTGATCCCAGGAAAAAAAGCCTGTGAGAAGCTTTTATTGAAAAACAATTACTAGCACTACACAATGCTTATGGGTATGACACTATAGGAATAAAACCAAGGGAAGATACCAAAGGCTAGGATTGCAAGAGACCCATGTATGGGGGTAGAAGAGCGAACAACAATCTCTCCACACACACACATCTTGCACAGCTGTGCATGGGCCTCTCTAAAAAAAATCTCTTGCATTTTGGGGAGTGTAGGGACTGTTTGCTCCTGCTCCCTGCCGGGGTCAGGATGCCAAGAAGGGGTGGGGGAGGATTGGAGACATGGCCGTGATCCCCCTCTGCATCAACCTGTGCACAAGGAAAAAACCTGAAGAATGATCTCTCTGGTCCTCCTCCTGGGCCAGTGCAGCTCTGCAGCCTCAGGACAGCAGTGAACGTGCTACAGTCTAGTCTCACCCTCAAATGATTGAGATTGCTAACACCAGAGAAGGGAATTAAGGGGACATATAATATGCACAGAAAGTAAACATTACGGCATTACTCATATTCGGTATTACTCAAATGCAATTTTCTGCATCTCTAACAAATTTCCCCACTTTTATCCCTTGGATGTAAAGATTTCAGGATAGATCTAAACAATAATCAACACGCTGCATGGCCGTTTATCTACTGCCTTCTTTGATATAGACCAGCACTGTGAATTGCAGCTACAGATGGGCATTAACTAGTGCTGTTGTCCTTTTCCAAAAGTAAAGCAGCTTCCTTTCTTCCATCTCTTTCCCAAATGTCACCATCTATCACAGCCGGTGAAAACCAACACACCCTTCAATCTCAGGATTAAACCAATATAACAGAACATTTTTTCACCTAGTGATGACAATCTTTGTTCCACACTATGTGGAATGTTATCTACATTCTGAGCTTTAGACAGCTTTGACAGTTGTGGCACAGATAAATGTTGAGTCACAGGTCCAGTGTGTGTTCATTGACAGCAGAAAGGATTCCTATCCACATTTATCCTGCTCTCCTATGCCCTGATTTAAAGACTAAGATGTGATGGAAAGCATGTTATTGTGTAATGGTACATTTATCCTTAGATGCCATTTGCCATCACTGTATTGCACGAAACAAATGGACTGCAATATCTCAATACTGTTAGTAAACATGTTGGACACAAAACATAGTTAACTCAGAGCGCATTGCCTACTAGCACTATGACTGAAAAATCAAGGAAATCACTAATTAGGGCACTATTATCACTATTCCTTAACACCTACACATGATAACACCCAAACACATTCAGACAAGCCACCACCAGAGGAAACTTCCTGTCACTTCCACCACATAGCTAATTCCTCACAGTCACACCAAAACTCCATTTCTACTTCAGCCTTTTTCAAGAAAGTAATAACATATTATAGGTCAGAGTTAAGGTTATGCATTGGAGTGTGATGTTGAGGAACTGGATATGTGAACTGTGGGTAGTTGTCAATTGTAAGTGGAGAGCAGAGATAGAGAGCGTGCTCTGCCAGTATTTTTCTATACAAATTTCAAAAGGAGAAAAGAAATCAGAGGAAGACTATAGATAAGAGTAAACAAAAAGAAATTATCAGATTGAATGTAAGTGACATACACAAAAGAGGACGAAGATAAATGGCAGGTACTTCACAAATGCTGATTAGATGGAGAAATACAATACAGAAGATTAGATTAATAGACTTGTTTAGATAGACAAAGAATAATGAAAGAAGGAAATGAAGAGTGAAGGAGAGAGAGTGAAAGCAAACTTATTAAATATCACAATTGTCCCTACTACCTTCAGGACATACTGTCTCAAAAGGCAGAACCATACATGAAGTCACAGATCATTCTTGAGCATAAACCCATTTTTAAAAGTTTGTCCTATACACAGTTCTTTAAGACAAGGAGTGAACTTCAGGGAAGTAAGGGGTAGTCATATAACTGCATTAATTTTAGCTTTCAAAGTGGATAACAGGAGCAAACTGCACACAAGAAAAGATCATATTGATATTTAAATACATAGATCATCCTTTTCTTATTTATTAACTTTCATATCACATATAACAACTAATTTTGGCATACACATGGTTTTCATAATACTGCAGCAATGTTCTGGTTTTCCTATATAGCACTATTTGCCAATATATTTCTCTGCAACAAGAATAAGCTTTCTTCATTATTCATCCATCTAAATACAGTCTGTTTTATTTCTCTATGGCATCCACCACATTAATCATAGCACTGTAGTTATAAAAGGTAGCAATATAATTTGTGATAGATTTCTGCATGTCAAAACCACCTTCTGTTACTTGCTTGCTAATGTCTAAATTACCTGGCAATTATAAATGACCTGCATGATTGCACGAATATTTGATTTACATTAATTTATTATTGGAGACCTGCTTGGGGAGCTTCGATATTTGGTGGCTGTTGATAAAGATAGCTTATGTTGTAAAACTGCAACTGTAGCTTTCTTTCTTAGCATTGGTTTCAGAGTAACAGCCGTGTTAGTCTGTATCCGCAAAAAGAAAAGGAGTCCTTGTGGCACCTTAGAGCCTTTAAGCATAAGCTTTCGTGAGCTACAGCTCACTTCATCACTCGCTTTTTTCTTAGCATTGTTCATCTACCGAAAATCAAGACAAACACCTTGGGTAGGCACAAAAACATTCAAATTGCTCAGTAAAATGTAGCAAATGTAACAAATAGCTTGTGGGCTTAAATCTATTTTCCTAATTTATTAACATTACTTCAACCTCATTTTGTCCGCTGCAGCATAAAAGGCATGCCTTTGTGTCATCACACATCCTCATTCTGGATCAAATATTAGTCGACTGATCCAGTAAAGTAAAGCAACTAGTTACCTCTTATTTTTATGTATGAAGGAGTTCACTGTGCCTACAGTACTTCCCCTTCTAATTAGGCCTGATATATGTAGGGTTGCCAGGTATCCAGTTTTCAACGAGAACACCCAACGCTGGTGCAAGGATATTTTGCGCCCTATGTGAAACTTCCACCTTGTGCCCCCCCCCCGCACATCGGTTCATTGAAGGGCAAATCCCAACGAGCCATTATAGCTCTAACTACACCTGTTACCTCTTGATTATTAAAAAGATATTTCTTAATGATCAGTAATGAATACAATCTTACAATACAAGGGCAGAGGGGATATTTTATTATTGGGTTATAAATCTTTTTCTCTTATAATATAGATCATACATGCTGCTAAGAAGGAAGGTCTTGTGTGTGAGTCACATGCCTGGGAGTAAGCAGATCCATGTTCTATTCCCAGCTTTTCCTCAGAATTCCTGCAATGCACAAATTCTTCTCCCTTGCAAGGCACCTCAGAGGAACATCTAGAAGAGCTAGCTCCTAAATAGACATATCCTTGGGCCAACATGACACCCATATGCTTCATTTTCAATTGAATAGGCACATTACCTCCCAAGAACTCCAGAGAGCAGGGATAGGGCGTGTGCATGGCACACCATCCCTAGAGGACATGCTACCATATTTACAACCAATGTGGAGAAAGGTGTAAGGGGAACATGACCAAGTCTGCAGCCCAGCACCTTTTGAAGGAATTTGTGCACCAAGGGTCCACAGAGTGAGTCCCTTAAGCAGGACTACTTGCAACCATGTTCTGTGTGTCCTAGGGTGCAGGACAACACAAATCTGTCAGTTTATGGTTCAAGAGCACTTCAAATGCTATCACATCTACTAACTGATGATTAGACGATACAGCACTGAAGCACTTGCATAACTTCAACCATGTGAGTAATCCTGCTACGTTTAACGTTACTCACATGCTTCAGTGCCGCTAGCACGGGGGCTGGAAAAATGCTGCTACTCTGGATGGAGTTATGTATTGCAATTCCTAGGGCACTGTGTTTCAAAAATGTTAATATTAAAGATTTATATTGCCAGAGGCGTCAACCAAGTTGGGGGCCCATTGTGCTAGGAACTAAATTGATACACAGTAAATGATAGTCCCCAGGTGTTTACAGTCTAAAGACATGATATAACAGGTGCATAGGCAAACAACTGGGCAGGTTGTCAGTGGTGCATATGACTGTGGGATGTTTCTTTTAGAATGAAATCCAAATTAATAAATAAAGTCACTTGGCATAGCCTACCAAGAATCAACTTTGCAGTTGACAAATCCCACTCAGTTAATTGCTCATCTAACTTTCAGCAACTTTCATGAAAATCTAGGCTCTTTCTTAGATAAAAAAATGTATTTCTCTCTCCCCATCCTCTGGAAACATAACTACTTGGTGGCTTAGTTGATATGAGTTCATTGTTTTTCATTTGACTTTCAAAATATGCTGTGCAAATATTTGAGTAAAAGTACTTCAAAAGGTAGAAAAGGGCCAAAAAAAAAAGGTTGTTTTTCCATACTCAACTTTCAAAATCATTTCTTTCTTTGTGAATTTTTAACAATATTAAAGTTAGTAAAACAAGACTTTTTTAAAGATGTGATGGTCCAAGTATAAACAAACTCACTTTGTATAAACACATTAAAATACTTTATATTTACTCCTCAACCATGTAATTGATCTTTTTTTATCTGAAATCTGAAAAATATTCCCATCTTGCATAATAAACTATAATCTAGGCAGGGCTTCTTCTGAATTCTGTACCATTGTTCTGGAATGTAACCAAGATTTTCAATGGTGAACACAGAATCTGCTTTTCAAACACAAAACACAAAAGGCCAAAAATCCAATGTGATGGGATATCAAGTTATTGAAAACCCTAAATATGCATTTATGCGCTGGCCCCCGTGCACCCCCCACCCCGGTTTCCCACCCCCGGGGGCTCCTGCAGCAGATGTATGTGGGCAGCGGCCCCCGTGCGCCCCCCGGCTCCCCCCTCATCGTGCTCGGGCTCTGCAGCTCCTGGGAGTGTGAGCTGCCGCTGCCCCTCCCGGAGCAGGCTCAGGGCCCCATGCCCTGGCAGCGGCTCACACTCCCGCAGGGGGTGCACGGGGGCCACCGACCGCATGCATCAGCTGCAGCCTGCAGGAGCCCCCCCGGAGGGGGCGCCGGGCCACAGCCTGGGCAGGAGGGGCAGGGGGCTCCCCTCTAGCAGTGCTGCCGCCTTTGCAGGGCTGCTCCCCCCTGTGCTGCGCTGGCTCCTCCATGGCTGGGGCTCACTGCCCCCGCAAGCCGACGCTCTGGCTCTCTGGTGCCTCCGGAAGGCGGCTTCTCCCTGCCGAGCCAAGGCAACGCTTTTTGGTGCCCCCAACCACTTGGCACCCGAGGCGACCGCCTAGTTCGCCTAGTGGTTGCACTGGCCCTGAGAACACCCAGTTGAAAAGGGACCATGGCGGCTCTGATCAGCACTGCCAACCGGGCTGTTAAAAGTCCGGTAAGCCCACACCCCAAACCCCGCCCCAGCCCTGAATGCCCCCCCACAAACCTGGAGCCCCCTCCTGCACTCCAAACCCCTCATTCCCGGTCCCAACCCAGGGCCCACGCCCCCAGCCCAGAGCCCTCACCCCACCCTACCCTGCCCCAGCCCAGAGCCCCCTCCCACACCCTGAACCCCTCATCCATGGCTCCACCCCAGAGCCCTCACCCCCTCCTGTACCCCAACCCACAGCCCCCTCCCGCACTCCAAATTCCTTGGCCCCACCCCTGCAGCACACCAAACCCCTCATCTCCAGCCCCACCCCAGAGCCTGTACCCCAGCCTAGAGCCCTCACCCCCCTGCACTCCAACCCCCTGCCTCAGCCCAAAGCCCCCTCCCATACCCTGAACCCCTAATCACTGGCCCCACCCCAGAGCCCTCACCCCTTCCTGCACCCCAACCTCCTACCTCAACCTGCAGCCCTCTCCAATACACCAAATCTCTTAACCCTACCCCCCAGCCTGGAGCCCCCTCCTGCACTCCAAACCCCTCATCCTCAGCCCCACCCCAAAGCCCTCACCCCCAGCCGGAACCCTCACCCTCTCCTGTGCCCCAGCCCGGAGCCCCCTCCCTCACGCTGAACCCCTCATTTCTGGCTCCACCCCGGAGCCTGCACCCCCAGTTAGAGCCCTGACCCCCTCTTGCACCCCAACCCCCTGTCCCAGCCCAGTGAAAGTGAGTGAGGGTGGGGAGAGCAAACCACCGAGGAAGGGGGAATGTAGTAAGCTGGGGGTGGGGCCTCAGGAACGGGGCAGGGCTGGGGCAGGGCTACAGTGTTCAGTTTTGTGTGATTAGAAAGTTGGCAACCCTAGATATATGGCATGACAAATTGAAAATCTTTTTAACTCTGATATCAAATTTCAGGTTCCACTTTTCTCCTTGCTCTGCTGAACAGAAATGTAATACAGCACACTGTTATATTGTTCAGAATCACCAAATGGAGCTATTACAGATAGTATTACAGAGGTCTTTTACGGGCTGTATAGTGAAATATTGAAGAAATGTTTATTGTTAGTTTGTTATAATTCTGTATTCAGTAGCTATACTCACCATCACTAAATTCTGTCTGTTACCTTAGGATCTGATCCAGAGGCCAACAAAATCAATCAATTAATCTTTCCATTTACTCCAGTGGACTTTAGTTTCTGTCTGAATTATTATTTTTTATTATGTGCAGCTGCTGCTTACAGGATATACCACACACGCAAACAAAACCATGACATGGTGCCAAAACATTATGTAAACTAAGAGAGTCCATATAGACAGAATATCTCAAAAATACATTTTATGGCAGATCTAAGGCGGCTCTTTAGTTATCATAAAGAACTATTTGAAGATTTAGGTAGTAACTTTGCAAAGTCAAATATTCTAGAGGTTGTGAAACAAAGTCTTCAGTGGGAAAAATACAAGGACTATTGCATTGTGAAGAATACGCATCCTAGAGGCAAGAGAGGAACCCCTCATTCCTAGGCAAGATTATTGAGCAAATCAGTTCTAGCAACATCTCACCTCCACCTATAACCTGCCCCCTCACATTATGGCTTCAGGCAAGGTCAGAGCACTAGAAATGTTGCTGGAGGTGAAGGATGACCCCACAGCAATTCACAGAGATGAAACAACTATGCTAATCCTGCCACACACCTGCTTTTGTCCCTGTTGAACAGAGACCCACCTATTCATTCTGTCATGAACTGATGGAACCTCAATAAAATGGCTATGCTCATTTCTTTCTCGGCAGTCCCAGAGTGTCATGATGGACAGCTGCTCTGCCCTTCCATAGAACTCTCACACACAAGTGTCCTACAGGACTCAGACGTGGCTGTCAGTCTCCTTTTCATTAGCATCCTGAACTCTGATCAGGATAAATTTGAACCACCACGCGGAATCTTGAGCTAGTTGTCTTTAGGTCCTGATAAACTCTTAGTTCTCTGGATATTCTAGGATGCAGACATGAAATTAACTTATTTTGCACACTGGAATGTATTTTCTCCTTAGTTTTCTCTTATTTGAGGTGTGCCCTTCCACTGTTTAGTGTATTTTAGAGCTCACACTAGCACTTGATGGATTTTTCTCCCCTGAACATTCTACCCTCATAATCACCTCTCTGTATTGTACTTCCCCTGTATGAATGTTCCTGATGGTCCACACATAAATTGCAACAAATTGCCATGATCAAGAGTAGAGGGAATCATAGGAAAAGAGGTTATCTTTGTCATTGTCTTTACATAAACTCCTGCTTCCAACTTTGAATTCTGAGTGTGACACACATTCATCTTTTCTCTATGAATTATCAGTATATTTGCATTCTTTAACTTGGAAGACAAATTAATTTGTTTTGGAAGCCAGAATAATTCACTTTGGATTCCAGAATGTCATAGTAATTGGCACACAATAGTCAATTAACATGAGAGATGAAAGGCTCTAGGTGGCCAAGTACTTGTCTAACAGCCAAAATACATTTCAAAGGAAAGAACATTAATTAAATACACAAGGTCTAGGTGGCTCAATTACAACAGAGCTATAAAACACTTACTTGATTATTTTATGTACTTTAGCATCCATTCTTCATACCATATTTACTGATTAGAGTTTTCTTTAAAGGGACAATGAAGACATGAACCAAGTGATGAAATCAAGTTTCTCATAAGTAAAGGGGATGTGAGAGAAACATGGCTTTATTACATAAAACTCCCTATTTTTAAGGAAAGAGACCTGTTGGAGGGCTGCACCAAGGGATTACTCATTAGGGTGAAACTTTTACTGAAGAAGCTTGATGCTTGTCTTATTTTTCCTTAATCTTTTCTATCTTTAACACTATTCCTTTCAGTATAAATTAAAATGAAGAAATGTGCACCCATAAAACATGTTACTATAATTATAAGGATTTATTTTAATTAGGCATCCCCACCTCAAATACACAATACACCCGAAACAGGATTCAAACAATTCTTAGTGCAACCTTTGTCTTGATTAAAATACTGTAACAATTAAAATAATACCACCATTGATAACCTATGCAGGTGCTTTTCATCTGTATATCTCAAAGCTCTTTACTAAAGTTGGTTAGTATCATTACCTCTGTTTTACTCATAGGGAGGCAAGAGTGATTAAGTGACTTGCTTGAGGTTACACACCAGTTCTGTGGCAGCTACTTATAGAACCCAAGTCTCCTATTACCTAACCCACTGCTTTATCTACTGGGTGCACTGCTTCCCATAATTAATAATTGCTAAGAGCGTTTGCTTCTTCATCCAAGGCCTCCCTGAGACTGTCACTTTTTGTAGCATGGAAGGTGATGCTGTTGAGCAAGATAAAAGATTTCCCCATCATCATTATCATACTGGAGATCGCCACTTTTACAAATTCTGTTCATGAATAAAAAAAACCCATGCAAGAATGCAAAATGAATCTGACAGTTCTTATGAGATTTGGAGACTTATTTCCAAATGCACAACCTCAGAGGACTTTAAAAATAGCTGATCTGGGCTAAATGAGTTATCCTGGGAATTATCCCATAATACCTTTTACTCCTCCAACATTAGTGGATTTTAGTGGGAGAGTTGTCATTCTTTTATAGGACTGAAATCCTTCCTTTTTTGCCTGAGAAGAGAGAGAGGGAAAATGGGAGAGGGAATAAACACACACACAAGGTATAAAGTGTAGTAAGATTATAGCTCCAGAGAAAAGTACATTGTTATACAGGCTTCCCAGACTGCAGCCTCATGGCCCTCAGGTGGTGTAAATCAGTGGACCTCTATTGACTTCAGTGTCTTTTTATTACACAGAGTACAGCATTCCCTGAAGAACCTGCAAATTTAGTCGCATTCACTAGCCTCTCTCCATGATAAAAATAAAATAAAGTACCCTGACTGAAATCCAAACCACAACTTGTATTTAAATTTCTTTACTTTCACTAAGCTGTTTTCCCCTCCCTTATACTGTATGGTGTGACCCTTATTGACCTAATTGATTCATTATACCCCTCACTATTAATTAATTATTGAATCAGTTGGTCTCTTAGATCTGTCCTATTTATAGTCCTACAACAATAGAAACCAAAGCCTTTTAGCAATCGTGCCCTTTGACTATGAAATATACTTCCTCATGCCATTTGTAATGCCCATTCTGTGCGGCCGTTCAAAATTGGGTTGTTGTTGCTTTTAACTCTTCTTAACTGCTGAAAATTTCATAATGTGTACAGCACTCTGTGGCTTCTTTGGGAAGAGTGTTCTAGAAATGTAAATTGCTATTGCTGATGGGCCAAATTCTGCTCTCAGCAAGGTGAATTTGGAGCACAGGTAAACCCTAATGTAGCAAACACCAAGTAACTGAAGTTTACTTACATCTAATTAAGTTGCAGGAGTGGAGTTTCAGCCCTGAAGCATACCTAAGCTGTTCTCAGGGTGAGCTTAGCGGGACTGAAGTTCCCAGTTAGGAGACGCTTTCGGTACCTTGTGTATTCCATTGGTTTCACTGGGACTATTCACGGAGTGAGGTACTATGCATTGTGTAATGGGGACAGAACTAGGTTCTTAATTGTCTGACCAAGACCTAGGCAGGCAAAGTGTCTTGTGTGCAGCACTCATTTCTCTCCAGAAGTGCTGCTTACATGAAAGAAACCTAATAACCGTGTTTGTAAGCAAAGTGTTTGGGTTTATCAGGAAGCCAGATATAGTCAAGCAGGTGGGTGTAGCACCAATGCTGACGTGGAGCAGAGAAGGGGGTAGGTCTGCGCTGCAGTCAGAGGGTGTGACTGCTTGAGTACCAGAACAGTGAAGCCATGTCAGCATGCACTTCAGCAGCCTGTCCAGAATGCTGCATAATTACTCATACTGCTAGCCCACACTGAAGCTCATACTCGATAGGGAACTCATCCTGAAAGAAAACTTTTTTGAACCTCCTCTTCTGGCCTTAAAATAACCCCAACCTCTTCAACTCATCATCAGAAGCAAGCTCCCCACAGACCAGGACAAACCAACACAAAGCGGCACCGAACCCTACTAGAAAAACAGATGCAAAACCCACAGACATATCTCCACTGCTACAATGATCAAACCCCACCCCCCCACATACACACACACACCTTTCAGGATCCGTGGGTCCTACACATGTCTATCACAACTGTGGTGTACCTCATTCAGTGCACTAAATGCCCCAACAACAACCAACTATGTGGGTGAAACCAGACAATCACTAGGTATTCAAATGAACTCACACAGGAAAATGATAAAAGACAAACACCACATCACCTGTGGGTGAACACTTCTGACAAAGCGATCACTCTGCATCTGACCTCTCAGTCCTCATCTTCAAAGGAAACCGCACAACATTTTCAAAAGATGAGCCTGGGAGCTTAAATTCGTAATGCTGCAAGACACTGAAAATCATGGACTGAATAAGAGACACTGGATTTATACCCACTAACAACCCTCTATCCCAGCTGCCTTGCAGTAGTAGAATGTGGCTGTGCCCACCTCCTCGGGAGCAGAGCTGTGCCCAAGCTGTGACCAGGAGCGGAGCCACGGCCAGAAGCAGAGACCGGGGGCTGCAAGCGGGGGCCATAGCGGTAACCAAGGACTGGGGCCAGGGGCAGGCTAGAGTGGAGCTGGGGGCAGAGTGGGGCTGAGTGGCACTTCCTTCCTGCCCTCTTCTGCTGCACCCTTCATTCCTCCACACCGCCTAGGAGGGCGAACCCCATAGTTTGGGGACCACTGTCATAGATGAACAATGTATTTGGTTTTGTTTGTCTTTATGGACACTAGTTGTTAAAAATTATCATTGAAATTAGTTATTTACTCATTCATGGCCATTTTAATTAATGTTTTAAATTGCAATTAATAGGTTAAGTTTTGCCTCTTTCTGTTGCTGTAGAAAACCATGTAGTCTGGCTGGCTCCATTTTATCTCTTTCTCTGCTGTCTCACTTAGAAAACCTGCATCCCTCAAATCAGCAATAAAATTATTCCCATTCTGAATAGATATCACATTTTTCTTTTTTTTATTAGACGGCATCCTTAAGGGGATAGTTTCTCCAGGTTTTTAATCTGCAGTTTATCTCCAGCTTTCTTCATGTATGCTTTGTAGCTTCCAGAAAGAATGTAAGACCATCGGGCAATGCTCCTCCAGCAGTGCCTGGGCCAAATCCTCAGCTGATATCAATGGAGCAGTTTACATGAGCGGAGGATCTGCCTCATCCACATGGTTTGAGATAATTTACACTTTGCAATATGTGGCTTGGAGCATATCTTCAGTAAGATGGATTTGTGGAAGCCTGGCCTCAATGCCTGTATAAACTGCACAAAAATGTGACTCAAGTTGTAATCAAAATGGAGAGGATGTTCAAAGTAATGATTCATGATATATAACATATCAGTAAACCAATGCATTGCCCTTAGCCTAATAACATAGCACAAATACACAGGAGATGGTGGACACCACTTGACTAATCTGAGCCATCTACACTGGGTTACCAAATTAAATGCCTACCATTGTATGGAAATTTCTTCTTACTTTGTAGATAAAATTGTGCCTAGTTGGGAAGAAAACTCTGCCTCCATATGGCAGAGCAGTATAATGAAGGAACAAGTTTTCTCTCCTTAGAGCATCAGTCACTGTTACTCTAAAATAGTGAATATGCTGTGAACACTTTGTGCAATAACTAGAGCTGGGAAAAAATTTTCAGAGAAAATTTCAAATAAACAAGTGACCTTTTTCAGAAAAAAAATTACTTTGTCCACTATGGGTTTTGTCTTTTTTCCCCAAAAAAGCTTAGTCACAAATTTTAACATTTTTTTTCCAAATCAAAATAGTTACCAACTTTTCTCTTTACCAAAACCTGGCTTTTTGATAAATGAAACATTTTTATAACCATTTTGATAAAAATTTCAATAATGTTTTTAATAAAAATGCCACTAAAATAAAAAAAAATTAAAAAGGGTGTACTTGGATCCCTGTGAAATAACTTCAACATTTTCCACCATTTTTTGAAGGCCAGTGGAAAGAACTGGACTCATTACTGAGATTAGCAATGCCTCTTTGGTGGAAGACTGGTGGCCAGCTTCTTAAAGAACCATATATGTAGCTGTTGCTCAAGCAATCATTCCCTGGTATTTACAGTCTGGCCAAGTGCTGCCCTTTATCTAATAATATTTTATTCTCAGTTAAAACTAGTTGAAAGGTTGTGATGGACTTGCAGGTCACAGGAGGGGTGAGCAGGGCTTGCTTTTGGTTGGCTGCATTTCTTTCTTGCTGCATATTCCCAAAGAGAGGTGATGGAAAATTGCTCTTTCCTTTAAGAGGGAGTTCTTATGTTCTGCAGGGTTCAGTCTCATCTCCCCTCTTGTTTAAGAAGTATATGGGCCTCTTGGAGAGTTAGGGATGACCCCTGCATTGTAGTGTATTCAGTATGGTATGGATACCTAATTGTATATTTCCATCTCATTTGATTCAGTCAGAGCCGTTGAATGCCTTACCTAGTGGCTGCAGTGTTGTTATAGAGGAGAGCTCTGTGTAAGCCCAAAACCTTGTGTCTCTCACCTACAGAAGTTGGTTCAATAGACAACATTACATCATTCACCTCTTCTCACTAGTGTCTGTCCAAAACTGGAGCATGAAAGATAGCTAGCTGAGGCTCAATGAGGATAAAACTGAAGTGATGTTGTTCGACTAGGGGAAACAACTGGAAGATGGGGTGAAGATAATACCCATCTCTGATTAAAGGTGTAGCTACATTTTATTGTTGTTTGAGTTCATAATCTAAGGCTGGTTTCCCCGCTACTGTTAGGTAACCAGTTAGCAGCAATTCATAGAATCATAGAATATCAGGGTTCGAAGGGACCTCAGGAGGTCATCTAGTCCAACCCCCTGCTCAAAGCAGGACCAATCCCCAATTAAATCATCCCAGCCAGGGCTTTGTCAAGCCTGACCTTAAAAACTTCTAAGGAAGGAGATTCTACCACCTCCCTAGGTAACACATTCCAGTGTTTCACCACCCTCCTAGTGAAAAAGTTTTTCCTAATATCCAACCGAAACCTCCCCCACTGCAACTTGAGACCATTACTCCTTGTCCTGTCCTCGTCTACCACTGAGAATAGTCTAGAACCATCCTCTCTGGAACCACCTCTCAGGTAGTTGAAAACAGCTATCAAATCCCCCCTCATTCTTCTCTTCTGCAGACCAAACAATCCCAGTTCCCTCAGCCTCTCCTCATAAGTCATGTGTCCCAGACCCCTAATCATTTTTGTTGCCCTTCGGTGGACTCTCTCCAATTTATCCACATCCTTCTTGTAGTGTGGGGCCCAAAACTTGACACGGTACTCCAGATGAGGCCTCACCAATGTCGAATAGAGGGGAACGATCACGTCCCTCGATCTGCTTGCTATGCCCCTACTTATACATCCCAAAATGCCATTGGCCTTCTTGGCAACAAGGGCACACTGCTGACTCATATCCAGCTTCTCGTCCACTGTCACCCCTAGGTCCTTTTCCGCAGAATTGCCAAGGCAGATGATATTTTCTATTTACTTACAATCAAAATTTCCTGGTCCTTTATTGAGTATGATGCCATCCATGCCTTTGCCACCTTTAGATTAGGTTAGAGCAACAGAATAAACTGATGGTGTTAACAGAACTAGTGAAGAACACAGTAGCTCATTTGTTAAGCAGGGCATCTCCCCATGAGCATATTACACTCGTGGTCTATGATCAGCACTGTTTGCCTACCAGTTTCCAGGCTGAGTTTTAAATGCTAGTTTTAACCCAGGGGTAGGCAACCTATGGCACGCGTGCCAAAGGCAGCATGCGAGCTGATTTTCAATGGCACTCACACTGCCCGGGTCCTGGCCACCGGTCCGGGGGGCTCTGCATTTTCATTTAATTTTAAATGAAGCTTCTTAAACATTTTAAAAACCTTATTTACTTTATATACAACAATAGTTTAGTTATATATTATAGACTTAGACCTTCTAAAAATGTTAAAATGTATTAATGGCACGCGAAACCTTAGAGTGAATAAATGAAGACTCGGCACACCACTTCTGAAAGGTTGCCGACCCCTGTCTTAACCTATGCAGCCTTAAATGCTCTAGGGCCTGTCTGCTTGCAAGATACCATACCCTCACAGTTTAGGTCAGCAGAGGTGCTTATGCTACAGCCCTCTAGAAAAGGCAGCTGCCTACACAGCTTTCTGTCAGTTTCCCTCAGCCTTGGAACTCACTCCTCCCCTTGGTCTGAAACAGCCCCAAAATGCTGACCATCAGAGCATGCTGCTAAACCCATGTAATTTTTCCTAGCTCTTGGGGAATGATTGGGGAAAGGAGGTATGAGAGTGGTGAGAGGATTTGGGATTTTTTTTTCTGGCCATTGCTGGCTAGATTAATTAGATAAGCTTGAAAATCATAACAATGATATTTTAAAAATATTCTTCAGTGTGCCTACATCCTGGGATAGAGGTTCTCATTTTTTGTATGCAACCCTAAGAGGATTCCCTAAACCTTAGCATAAAACCCTACTTCCTGTCATCATTAGTTCAGTCAACTGTTTTTTGCTCAATGTTATTTTTATTGATATACATTATTGACCAAATGTAGACTCTCAGAATTACTAACCAGTTCTGTGTTACATGGAAAAATCAACCCAATCTTTTTTTTAAAAAAATCTAGAGCTTGATGGAGAAACTTTGATGGAACCATATTCTGTCAGAATATGCTATTCATCAAAATAGAAAACCAGAAACAAAAAGTTCTGACATTGTAAAGTGCTGCCGAAACATCCTGTTTTGACATTTTTGGAATGGAACATTTTCATGTTTTTTAAACAACATGTTACTTCAATTTATTTTATTTTGTACGGTATTATAGATTATAAATTAATAATAATACAAAATAAAAAAGTTAAAATTGAAATGAAGCAATTTTTGTTCTGTTTTGGAATGAAATCAAATTTCAAAGCTTCAAAATGCTTCACTAAATAGAACTTCTGTCCTCTGCACAGCTCTACCTTTTACTTTTGTCTATAATTTGTACGCAAAAGGGTTTTCTCTCTCTTACGCAAGAATAGCCATGTCCCTAAATTCACTGTTTTACTATGTTTGTGACATGGAGATAACTTCATCGGACTTTCAGAGGAATAGTGAGGTAACAGAGAGAAACATAATTCAGAAGTGGGCTACAAAGATAGGGAATTATGGGTCCAGTCTTCAGGTATTTACATGAGGCGTCTCACTGACTACCAGGTGAGTTAGTCAGACAAAGACATCTGGCAGTGGATTATATCTATCACTTCTTTGTAATGCAAACATCACAGACACTTGCTTCCCTCATTTAATTTCTTTTAGAATTTGCAGATATACCAGCAAAACAATTGGAATTTATTATTTATTAAGAAGGCCCATGTTAAACACATTACAGAAAATGTCAGGAATACAGAAGACACAGAGGAAAGAGTTATATCTCACAAGAGAGGTTGGTGACTCCAGTGTGCCCTTTTTTTGCTCTTCCAATTTTACAATTAAGAAGATGCATGAAAACTTAATTTCAATACTCCATGAAGTTTATCAGTCTTTAAAAAGTTTAACTTTATGCTCAGTCATTTCAACATTCACTTTCCCTTTAATCTAATCTTATGCTATTACAATATATGACAATTGGTATATGTGATCCAATAATTCTCCCTGTGTTAGAATCTGCAACTATGGTTCCTTCTTATACTTACAACAAATAGTTTCTTGGTAACATTCAAAGGTAAAATATTTGTACACTGGTTGGGAAGTTTACTGAAGTGTGGTTCCATCTGGTGGGTCTAGTTGGAAAAGTTACTGTCCTGATTTAATCTACAGTGAAATGAACCTTTTACAATCAAAGATGACAATGAAATGGAGCGGAGGAACTGCAATGCAGGCACGCAGTGCTGTATATAATTCCCATCAGCTTGCTCACCCATGGAAGAGAGACTACCAGCGTTAGAGGGGAGGAGAGATGAGGATAGAAACTTCCACAAATCTTATGCTTATGACAAATTAATCAAATGCAAAAGGTACTCTTGCCCTGTGGTTTGATGAATACGCCCTATGCACAATGAAAAAGAAAAAAAATAATCCCCAATAATTGCAGGACTGACATATTTTCTCTTTTGAAATGTACACATGCTTACTGATCTGAGCTACTGTTGTCCTTTCTACAAGCAGGAACATGATAATATTTTCCAACATTCTAGTGCTGGTTTTGTTGGCTTGCAACAAGGTCACTTAAGTACCAGATTGAACCTGGCACTTTTGAGGACAGAAGGTTTGTAACAGTGTAAGAAGTTTATTCCCTTGCCTGGCCTATAAAAGGTCTAACAACAGTTAAAATCCATATGAACATGAACTGCTTGCCCCTTCTTTCCTCAGTGAGCAAACTGCCCCAAAGGGCTGGGAGGAGGTGAACCCCACTCTGGAGCTGACCTAGTCTGCACCCTCCATGAGTGGCACAGAGTGCACTTCCTCTCCTCTCCACCCCATACATGCCAGTGAACTCAGGTTAAACTATGCCTAGAAAGACTAGACAAAGACAAGGGGTTGGGGTATTAGCCAGTAAAAATATAATCAGTATTCTAGTCCATACATTATCCAGAAGGCTAAATATAACCTGAATAATAGCAGCTGTGCTTGTGGGAAGGAGAGCTCCTGTACATTAGAACTCTATATCCAGGGGCCAAGCCCCATTGCCTTAATTTTCCTACAAAGTCCAAATGTTTGGCTCCTGCAGCTAATTGGAAAAAAGAAGTGGAGCAGCTGGAAACTTCTTCCCCTGCTCAGGTTCGCAGAGTGGTTGTTGCTTTGTGGGACTCCAGGGTTAGGCGAAAGAATGTGTGTGTATGTGCATAAAAGCCAGATGAGCCCCTTTTAAGTAGCTTAGGTGGTCATGGAAAATTGCTCTTGAAAAACTCAAAACAAAAGCAAGCCTTTAGAGCCAAACCCTCACTTCTGCACCAGAAAAGCTCAGCACTGGGGCTGCAATGTTGCGCTAAACTATTCCAGGGCTGGTGTGAGACCTGCCAACAGATCAGGAAGCTTCAACCAGTTCCTCCTGTTCCACCCCAGGTGCTCAGCAGATACTAGGGGCAGCAGAAAATCTATCCCTCTTCTTTAGGCAGGTAAATATAAGCACAAGCATTTAAATTCCATCATTCCAAATCCAGGACACAGAGTAACTCATTTCTACTGGGTTACTCAGAACTAAGTTCCTGTTCTTATAGTTTATAGCACATTAGCTTTTTCTGATCAGACTTCTAACGCACTTCTCCAATGGATAAAATTGTTTTATGTTCCTCAGCCTAACTAAGATCAGACAACTTGCATTAAATTTCTTCTCCAAAAAAAGACCTCTAAAAAAACCTGTGGTAAAACAGAAGCAAAGAGTGTCTTTGAAAGGTGCAACTCTTTGTAAGGTTTTTCCTGGAATTTGAGACAAGATATGTTTAACTTCTCCATTTTCTGCCCTCTTTTCTCCCCTACTCTCAAGCGAACATTCTAATGGTAAATGCAAATAAAAAGATTTTTCCCCCCATAGTTTATTAAGCTATTTATTATAATCAAACATCTGCCTGACTCCCCATTAAGGTGCTGCCTTTACAGACGCTTTGGCAGGAATGAGTCATGTCTGCAAGTTAAATGCTGATCTCCATAGCAACTGGGTTATACACTCTGCAAATAAAACGGGTAATTCAAGGTTATTCCTTCTTTTCTCTCTCCTGTTCTCAGGTAGCTGGAACAATATAAAAAGGGATAGAAAAAACTAATGGACTATTAGTTTTGATTTATGATCAGCTTTAATCATGAGATGGATACAAACCAACATCAACAAAAATAGTATTAAGGTGCTTATTATTCATTCCTATGATATAGTCATTGCAATTACATTAATTAGTAAGGGATTCTTGCTATTCATATGACCATAAGCAGGAGTGCCACTGGAATCCTTCTGCAATTTAGCATTAACAACCATCCCCATTAGGATGATATAGAAAACCTACTCTATGGTACAGTAGTGCCACCCAGTGAAGAGTAAATCATTCCCGCCGGGCAGCTATGGTTGCCCACTGAAAGTAGGAACACTTGTCTCTGTAGAGGATCAAGCCATGCTTTAGCAAATTCATTTATGTTTCCCCAGAAACTTGTTTCCCTAATGACCACTGCACATCTGTCCTCTTTCTCTATATCATACTATGACCATCATTTTCCCAGGGGTATTGAACAAAATTAGAATCTTTTGTGGCCTGTCAATGTTTTCTAAGGATATACCTACACTGTCATCAAATGTGTGATTGCAGCTTGAGTAGGCATATCCATGTTAGCTTCAGTCTCAGTAGCACAGCTAAAAATAAAACTGCAAAGACACAGTGGCACAGATCCTAGCACAAGCTAGCACCATGAGTATGTGTCCGAGTTTCAGGCAGGCTTATAACAGCCTGCATTGCTGTTTCTTTACTGTTGTTTTTAGCTTCACTAGCTAGAGTAAAGCTAGCTGCAGGTATGGCTATCTGGGCTGCACATTACACCTTTCATTGCAGTGTAGACACATATTTTATTTTGCTGGAGGGGTGTTTACTGAGCAACACAAAGCACCCTCTCCTGCTAGAGATAAGTGTGATGCTTCTATGCCTTTCCATGCTCTTTCTGTCCCTGGGGTTGACCTGAAGAGCTCTGAATAAGCTCAAAAATCTGTCTCTCTTCCCAACAGAAGTTGGTCAAATAAAAAATATTAGCGCACCAACCCTGGCATTGACATTCTCAGATACTACTGCTACTCTGGATGTATGTAGTGCTTTGCATATTCAAAGCCTTATGCATGAAAAATAAAATTCACTCTGGTGCAAAGAGCTATCACTAGATTTCTTTGCTACTTTGGCCCCCTTAGTTCCCAAGGTTTAATATCCGTAACTACTGGGTGAGGTTCTGTAGCTTGTTACCCTGGAGGTCAAACTAGATTATCACAACAGCCCCTTCTGGCCTGAAGACATATGAACTTGGCCTTAGGAACCTGACTTTAAGCTCCCATATTTCATACTCTTGGGCCAATTTTTTAGATAATATTTTTGTTTCATTCAGCATCACTCAGTGGTGAAAAATGATGCAAGACACTTTAAAATTTCTGCCCATTTACTGGCATGTGTAACTTTCCCCTTTGCGTGCACAATCATACATGCAAAGTAGGAAAACAATTGCATTCTGAAAAATTATCTTTTTAAAGTACCACTGGGTTTCAGAGTTGAGTTAGCTCCACATTAGGGTGAATGGAGACAGTACACATGTACCTTAACACTATGGTTTCAGGGCTATTTAAAACAGCATCACATTAATTCACTTTTGGAAGATTATCTTCAGAGCCTGATTTTTAGAAGAACTCAGCACCCACAGCTCCCATTGTCTTCAAGAGAAATTTTAGGAACTCATCTCTTCTGAAAAGTATAAAACCCTATCTTTTTTTAAAAAAAAGTTAAAGCTAGTATTCTGCAGAATTTGAGTCTGTCAGGGATTTAGGTGACTGGAAGTTTGATCTCCCTGATGTAAAATATTCAGATTGATTTCCACTAATGTGCTGTAAATTCAGGGCCAAATCCTGAAGTCTTAACTCAGTTATTATTCAGACTGAGTAAATAACAGTTTTGCCTGAATAAAAACTGAGTAAGGACTTCAGGATTTGGTCCTTAATCCAGTTTACTCTCTAAATAAGAAGCAATCAGAAACAATCTCTTCAGAAACATGGCTTTTGCAATTCATCTTTTACTCCCAATGAAAAATACATAGTTAATGACACAGCTAGACTTTACTTTATGCTGAATAAAGTGTTGCAACCCATGCTACCATTTCTACTGAAACTAAACCCTCTAATTAAAATTGTTGTGCAAAAAACAAACAGAAAAACCCTACGTAGTAGGGCACTGAATACCACAGAATGATTAATAAATTTTCATTGCTGATATATTATACTTTAAACATGAAGTAGAGCACTTTGTTAAATAAAAAGTGAAATGAGATCAGATTTAATACTAGTCTAGTTGATCAACTGTAATTTAGATTACAGTCTTCCATTTACTCAAACCTAAGGAGCATAGCTCTCAGTAGACTATTATCTTTCTTGCTCTGCCATCAAACATACATTACATGGATTTGCATGGGAGATCTTCATCTCTGACAATGTGATCCATTACTAAGTGCCTGATAAGTTCTGTTTCAATTATTGGGCTGGCACAGCAGAATTCACAGTGAACTACACAAAATTTAACAAACTACAAAGAAACCAGTCTTGTTTGTGAACAGATGCTTCAGGTTTAGAGGTTTCTAATTGAGACTTTTTGATAGCAAGGATATTTTGTAGGTGAGAATGTGTCTACTTCATCTGTTCAACACTTGGAAAATAAAAATTCAGGGTAATGAAGAAGAGGAGAGGGTTTGGAAGGACACAGCTTGGTGATATCATTTTATATCTTGGCACAGGAATCCTTTTTTCCCATTAATTTTAAAAGATTGTGAATATTTTAATGCCAAAACTGTAAAAATAAGGAATTTAACAAAGAACAGGTAGTTATCAGTGAATATGTAATGCAGGAATGGTTTGACAGAATCATAGGGAATCTGGGTTTAGAACCATCCCCTGATTTTATTAAAGTTCTGAGTGCTCTAACTGTTGCATCCGATGAAGTGAGCTGTAGCTCACGAAAGCTTATGCTCAAATAAATTGGTTAGTCTGTAAGGTGCCACTAGTATTCCTTTTCTTTTTGTGAATACAGACTAACACGGCTGCTACTCTGAAACCTGTAAAAGCTACAAGGCCTCTGCAAATCTGCTGTAAATACCACTGTAGAATCTCAGTTGATAAAGCAAACGGACATATTCTGGATTGTCACATTGCAGTATGAGAATAATCCGGTAGATACAAAAAAAATAGTAGGACATAATGTTCTAATTTACTTTGGAGCTCTAATGGTGCAAGCATGTGATATTGCAGCCTAGCCAGTGACCAAGTCCTCAGACATCATCCTATTCATGAAGCAATGGCACGTCGCCTGAGATCATTATAGTAACACAGCCTTCTTCATGGACCAGTCAGTGAAAAACAAGGGAAACCCAAACATTTAAGCAGGTTTGAGATCACAGCTATTGGAAGACAATGATACACATAAAACACAGTCAGAACTTTCCATACTCCCCCCAGTTCAGAGCTTATCCATGTGCATTTAGTGTTTATTAGAAGCACAAACTAGGTACATCATAAATGATGATTATCATCTAAGCAGCAAACACCCAAAATCATGAGTAGAGCTCAAAACTTCTAGTACAGTAAACACTGCGGGCTACCATTTGACCTAAAGGAGAATTACCCTTAAGATTTATATCTTCTTTATACGCTAGTTGCTAGCGGACAAGAAAATAAAAAACACCTGAGCAGTTCTGATTCTACTTAAGAGTCATAGCAGGCATACCCACAAATTGGTACATTATGTTAACAATCCCTTATTCTTTATGAGGCCCTTTTCCAGTCCTGTTGATCTCATCCATCACAAGTTTCAGTAAAGTTTATTCAACACTTCAACTTAATACAGACCTTTGATGAAGGGTTATCATGTAGCTGAACAGAAGCCTTGAATGGGAGATTTCTAAATACCCTTTGGGGTACCAGCTGTTGCATGGTAGTGTGGGAATACAATTTTACATGCTGGTTACTTGTATAAAAGGTCACCAGACACCATACATGATGAGGGAATGGTGCTTTGATAACAGAACTAAATGAACAGGCAAGGAAATGGAATTAGGTGAAATAGAAAACAGTACATTTTTGTATTAACTGTATAGCATTCTTAACTTGAAATGCCACAAGACCCAGAGCCAATTATAAACTTAAAGAAGGGTTTTAGGAAACATTTAAAGAGACACAATAGGAAAAAAAATTGCTTTGGGAAAAGGTAGAGGAAAGAAGGGAAAATGTATGAATATATAGGCAGAACAAGTGGAAGATAGACTTCAATATGTGGAGAGCTGATGAGATCATGTAAAGCCTGCAAAGTGGACTAAGTAAGCTGGGGAGTAAATATATGACAAGAGGCAGGACAGAGATAATGTGGATGAAAAACTGTAAATCAACTCAGTGGGTACATGAAAAATGGTTATGTCAGGTCCAGTTGAAAGTTGCACTCCTTGATATTAAAATCCTCCACGGGCTTGCTCCAGAATACTGCTCTCACAAAACTTGTCTGTCCACTCTTTTTGCTTATTGGTTTCTATAGATGGTCAGGAAATGATTATTTTCCCTGCAGAAAATTTTGATTTTAATTGAAAAAAATATCAAAAACCTAAATAATTTGTTGTTTTGGTTACCAAGAAAATTTTCTATTTTTAATTTGCTGGGTGGCGTATGCATGTCTTTTGCTTTGTTTTAGAGAAAACAGATTTGCTTTTTTTACAACATTTTTTTTCTAAAGTCATTTTCTATTGAAAAAAAAGTTTCAAAAGAAGTTTTTTGACCAGATGTATTGGTTTTCTTTCTGTTCTCGCACACAATCAGACTACAGTAACAACAGGCTCCTCTGTTGGTTTTTTGGTCTAGGACAACCTATTCTATTTCTCTGCCTAATGGACACCCCATCTCATGTCATATCTCACTTGAAAATTTGTCTTTGCTAGAAAAATAGTAACAGAAGAAATATCGTACTGGATCAGACCAGTGTTCCATCAGGGCTACTAACAGGTGTTTCGGGATAAAGTGTAGTTAATCTAGTAGTGGGCAATTATGAGATTACCTCCAATTGAGGAAGTTCTTCCATACCCATTCTTCAAAAATTGGCATATGCCTGAAGCATCATGGTTTATATCCATATGTGTATTTTATTTTTAATCCTATGCAAAGGATGTAGATTATTTTGTTATTCATACAAATGTCAATTCCATTACCAGTCTTCCTAATCTCTTGGCCTCAATGATATTTTATAGCAGTGAGTACTACCTGTTAATTTTGCATTGTGTGAAGAAAGTATCTACTTTTATCAGTTTTTTAATTTGTTGCAGTTCAGTTTCATTGAATGTCATCTTATTCTTGCATAATGAAAAAGGGTAAATATGAGTTCCCAATTTACCATTTCTATACACATTCTAGTATATAATTTTTGAGACAGTGTGCCAAAAATGAACATAATATTCTTTATGAAGATAATTACAATTGATATATATACTGTCATCATAATACTTTCAGTATTACTTTCAATCCCATTCATTATACTTACTCACATTTTCTTAGCTTTATTGGCTACAATTATGCATTGATCAAAGGTTTCCATTGAGCTGTCTGCAATTACACTTTGGTCATTTTCCTGAGTGCTAATTTAGAACGCAGCGAAGAATATGAGATGTTTATATAATTGTTTCCAATTTGCATTACCTTGCATTTGTCAACAATGAATTTCAATTGCCTTTGTGTTGCCCATTTATCTTTATGTGTTAAATCACTTGGATATTCCGTCACTACTTTTAGCGTAATCTTTACTAACCTAAAACATTAGTATCATCTGAAAATTTCACTAGCCTACTGTTTCTCTCCTTTTGTAGATCATTAATGAATATTTTAAAAACAGATCCTTGGTAAACTTTTGCCATGATGAAGACACTTGACCACTGAATTTTACTCTGTGTCCAGCCCATACAGGAGAATCAGGCCACGAGACACCTGAACGACAACTTTTATTAGGTACCATGATGGCATTTCCAAATCTAAATGTTCTTTTTTCAACTGAAACTTTTTGGCCAAAATTGTTCAGTTTTGGGGAAATAATTTTCAGTTTTCAATTTTTCACCAAAAGAATCAACTTTTTTTCCCCATGAGGAATTCCTCA
Source organism: Lepidochelys kempii (assembly GCF_965140285.1). Taxonomy (NCBI): domain Eukaryota; kingdom Metazoa; phylum Chordata; order Testudines; family Cheloniidae; genus Lepidochelys; species Lepidochelys kempii. Next base: position 65,352,776 of record NC_136383.1, read on the forward strand.
CCTTCCCCTTCCCTGCACTCTCCTCCACCTTTCCCTCTCAATCAGCTGTAATTTTCATGAAAGAAACTATACAGATTGCGTTGTAACTCATAAAAATGGACTTTCTGGGTCTGGCATTGGTACTGTGTCTCAACTTCAGACTAGGATCAAGACTTTCCATAACCAATGTCTTTTCTATACACAAATACCATGGTATCTGGAAAAGTTGTCATTATTTTAGGCAGTTTTCCTTTCCTCCTCTATTCAGAGGGAAGCAAAACAATTAAACATACTGCTTGAATAACCCCCATCTCTAGTATTCTCACTATAATCATAGACTTTAAGATCAGAAGGGACCATTATGATCATCTACTCCTACCTGCTGCACAACGCAGGCCACAGAATCTCACCCATCCACTCCTGAACAAACCTCTAACCTGTGTCTGAGCGACTGAAGTCCTCAAATTGTGGTTTAAAGACTTTGAGGTGCAGAGAATCCTCCAGCAAGTGAGCCAGGCCCCACATTGCAGAGGAAGGCAAAAAACCCCCAGGGCCTCTGCCAATCTGCCCTGGAGGAAAATTCCTTCCCAACCCCAAATATGGAGATTAGCTAAACCCTGAGCATGTGGGCAGGACTCACCAGCCAGATACCCAGGAAAGGATTCTCTGTAGTAACTCAGATCCCACCCCATCTAACATCCCATCACAGGCCATTGGGCATATCTACTGCTAATAGTTGAAGATCAATTAATTGCCAAAATTAGGTTATCTGATCATATAATTCCTTCCATAAACTTATCAAGCTCAGTCTTGAAGCCAAATATGTTTTTTGCCCCCACTGCTTCCCTTGGAAGGCTGTTCCAGAATTTCACTTCTCTGATGGTTAGAAACCTTAGTCTAATTTCAAGTCTAAACTTTCTGATGGCCAGTTTATATCCATTTGTTCTTGTGTCCACATTGGTACTACGCTTAAATAATTCTTCTCCCTCCGTGGTATTTATCCCTCTGATATATTTATTGACAGCAATCATATCTCCCCCAGCCTTCTTTTGGTTAGGCTAAACAAGCCAAGCTCTTTGAGTCTCCTTTCATAAGACAGGTTTTCCATTCCTCGGATCATCCTAGTAGCCCTTCTCTGTACCTGTTCCAGTTTGAATTCATCTTTCCTAAACATGGGAGACCAGAACTGCACACAATATTCCAGATGAGGTCTCATCAATGCCTTGTATAATGGTACTAACACATCCTTATCTCTACTGGAAATACCTTGCCTGATGCATCCCAAGACCGCATTAGCTTTTTTCACAGCCATATCACATTGGCCGCTCATAGTCATCCTGTGATCAACGCATATTCTGAGGTCCTTCTCCTCCTCTGTTACTTCCAAGTGATGCGTCCCCAGTTTATAACAAAAATTCTTGTTATTAATCCCTAAATGCATGACCTTGCACTTTTCACTATTAAATTTCATCCTATTAATATTACTCCAGTTTACAAAGTCATCTAGATATTCCTGTATGATATCCCAGTCCTTCTCTGTATTGGCAATACCTCCCAGCTTTGTGTCATCCGCAAACTTTATCAGCACATTCCCACTTTTTGTGCCAAGGTCAGTAATAAAAAGATTACATAAGATTGGTCCCAAAACCGATCTCTGAGGAACTCCACTAGTAACCTTTCCAGTCTGACAGTTCACCTTTCAGTGAGACCTGTTGTAGTCTCCCCTTTAACAAGTTCCTTATCCACCTTTCAATTTTCATATTGATCCCCATCTTTTCCAATTTAGCTAATAATTCCCCAGGTGGAACCGTATCAAATGCCTTACTGAAATCAAAGTAAATTAGATCCACTGTGTTTCCTTTGTCTGTTAGCGTCTCAAAGAAGGAGATCAGGTTGGTTTGACACGATCTACCTTTTGTAAAATCATGTTGTATTTTGTCCCAATTACCATTGACCTCAATGTCCTTAACTACTTTCTCCTTCAAAATTTTTTCCAAGACCTTGCATACTACAGATGTCAAACTAAGAGGCCTGTAGTTACCTGGATCACTTTTTTTCCCTTTCTTCAAAATAGCAACTATGTTAGTAATTCTCCAGTCATATGGTACAACCGCTCAGTTTACAGATTCATTAAAATTTTTGCTAATGGGCTTGCAATTTCATATGCCAGTTTCTGTAATATTCTTGGATGAAGATTATCTGGGTCCCCAGATTTAGTCCCATTAAACTGTTCGAGTTTGGCTTCTACCTCAGATGTGGTAATATCTACCTCCATATCCTCCTTCCTGTTTGTCGTCCTACCATTATCCCTAAGCTCCTCATTAGCCTCATTAAAGACTGAGGCAAAGTATTTGTTTAGATATTGGGCCATGCCTAAATTATCTTAACCTTCACTCCATCCTTAGTGTTTAGCGGTCCCACTTCTTCTTTCTTTGTTTTCTTCTTATTTATATGGCTATAGAACCTTTTACTATTGGTTTTAATTCCCTTTGCAAGGTCCAACTTTACATGGCTTTTGGACTTTCTCACTTTATCCCTACGTGTTCTGACCTCAATAAGGTAGCTTTCCTTGCTAATTCCTCCCATCTTCCACTCCTTGTAGGCTTTTTGCTTTTTCTTAATCACTTCTCTGAGATGCTTGCTCATCCAGCTTGGTCTACAACTCCTGCCAATGAATTTTTTCCCCTTTCTTGGAATGCACGCTTCTGATAGTTGCAGCAGGCTTCTGATAGTTTCTGCAACTTTGACTTGAAGTAATTCCAGTCCTCCTCCGCCTTTCGATCCACAAGTTCTTAAGTCCAATCCACTTCGCTAACTCATTTCCTTAATTTTTTAAAGTTAGCTCTTTTGAGATCAAAAACCCTAGTTACATATTTATTTTTGTTTATCCCTCCATTTAGTTTGAACTGAATTAGCTCATGACTGCTCGAACCAAGGTTGTCCCCTACAATCATTTCTTCTATGAGGTCCTCACTACTCACCAAAGCTAAATCTAAAATGGCATCCCCTCTTGTTGGTTCAGCAAGTACTTGGTGAAGGAATCCATCAGCTAACGCATCCAGGAAAATCTGAGCCCTATTATTATTACTAGCACTTGTCCTCCAGTCTATATCTGGGAAGTTAACATCCCCCATGATCACACAACTCACATTAGTATTTACTTCATTTAAAACATTAAAGAGGTCTCTATCCATATCCAGATCAGATCCCAGCAGTCTACAGCACACCCCAAGCACTATCCCAGGGGAGGCTCTAGTAGCTTTCTTCCCCAATGTGATTTTTGCCCAGACAGACTCCGTCTTATCCATTCCATCACTTCTTATTTCTTTACAGTCTACCTCCTCATTGATATACAATGCTACTCCACCACCTTTGCCTTTATTTCTGTCTTTCCTAAACAGCACATACCCTTCAATACCTGTAGTCCAGTCATGACTGTTATTCCACCATGTTTCTGTTATCCCTATAATATCTGATTTCACTTCCTGCACCAGTAGCTCTAGTTCCTCCATTTTGTTACCTAGGCTCCTCGCATTGGTGTACAAATATCTTAATTTTTGCTGTTTGGCCTCGCTCACATTCTTTACCTGATTAGGCACAGACATTCTACTGTCAGTATCACCTATTAGACTGATATGTACACTACCGTTCCTCCTTATGTCCATTCTCCTACCCACGGCTGTATCCTTTCTTACTTCATTTTCTTCCCTCTCAATGTTAAAATCTAGTATGGAGACTACCTGGACATCTCCGAACCATTTCCCCCAGATTCCTAGTTTAAAGCTCTCTTGATCAGTTGTGCCATCCTCCATCCTAGAAGTCTATTTCCCTCCTTATTCACGTGAAGTCCATCCCGAGAGAACAGTCCTCTGTTCATGAATGCTTCCCAGTGGCCATATATCCCAAAGCCCTCCTTATAGCACCAGTGCCTGAGCCATCTGTTGAGCATCATAATCTTGTCACACCTTTGTTGCCCTTCTCTAGGAACAGGCAGAATCTCACTGAAGATCACCTGAGCCTCAATTTCCTTAAGCATCTTCCCCAGTCTGGCATAGTCTCCCTTGATATGTTCCAGCAAGAATCTAGCCATATCATTTGTTCCTACACGAAGGACAATCAGTGGATTCTTTCCCGCTCCCGTTAGGATCCTCTTCAGCCTCAGGTCCACATCCGTACCTTAGGACCTGGCAGACAGCACACCCTTCTCTTCTCTGGATCAGCTCTTGTTACAGGCCTGTCTATTCTTCTCAGTAAGGAGTCCCCAGTCACGTAGACCTGCCTTTTCCTGGCGATGGTGCGATTCTCCAGTCTATCCCCTGTTCTCTCTGGCTCAAAGTCCTCTCGATTGCTATTGTTCCTTGCAATCCTCTGCAACCCATCCTGTATCCTCCTGGGGCACATATTTGGTGTTATCTCCATTGACTCTTTCCCTCTTCCTATAGGACTAGCTGATCTTCTCTTCTTCCTTGCCCTCTCACCTTCAGTGACCACCTGCTGTGCCCCTTCTTCATTTTCCAACTCCACAAACCACTATATTGTTTTAGTAACCAATTTATTAAAACATAATTAAAGACCCTATTACTGCTAGTTGAAATATTTGTGCTATTTCATACTGAGTATTTCTCTTTGCTCATCTAATTATCACTTTACTCAATTATACTTAAATCTCTCTCTCTGCTAAAATTCCATCCTACCTGATTTATATTTTTAACATGCTTTTACCTTTTATTTGTACTACTCTTTACAGCCTATTTAACTGCATGGCTTTCTGCACTGAAAACGTAACTGGAACAATTTGCATTTGGAATCTCTCCAACTCTTTTTAGGCATGTTTAACTTTACTGCCAGAGTTCCCCCAAACAAAAATTTCTAAATAAAATGCATTAAGCCATGTCTTATTTCCCCAAAGTGAACTCTCATAAGGTCACAAGTGTTTCTCTTGCTGCTTCTTGTGAATCTCTCAAATCTAATTACGTTGTTATTGAGAGATGAGCCAGATGTGGACTATAACCAAGTCATGGATGGCCAGTTCACCTGCTGTTGTGTGAAAATACCCTCAGGCTTCTCTATTCTATGATATCACTTCTAGAAAGAGATAACCTATAGAATTCTGGGAGCGATAATATTCACCAAACATTCACAGAGGTACAAAATCAGTTCTGGAAGTACCATATTTGAGGTTTCACTAATGATGGTACTGAAAACTGTTGCTATGCTTACAGCTATTTAGGGTTACTGAAATGCTCATGCAGATGGGTACCTTCATATTACTAAGTATTTTAAATTTCCCATATGACCTGTAAACTTATCTTTGGTGTTATTACTAGGTCTCATATTTCCCCAAATACAATTTTCTTTCTAGGTAATAATTCACATGTGCTAAGTATTAACATCATTATCATCATCATCATATATCACATCTATACTTACATGGACTGATTTCTAGAGATGATCAAACTGGTTCATCAGAAATAGCAGGAATTCTAATCTCCCTCACAAACCAATCTTCATTCATTTTAAAACCAAAGGTCTTGAGTTTCCACAGTGTCTGAACAGGCTTTTTATTTCATTTTTGTTTGCCTTTTCACCTCCATGCTAGGGCTAGGACAGGATCTAGGATTGATGAAATACTCAGAAAAATGCTGTTTTTACAGTATTTTCAGTCAGGATTAGAAGCAAGATCCGGTAAATGTTGTGAGATCACTTGTCTATAGGAGACTTTGAAGCAATTTGAGTAGTCAAGATGAGCTTCAGATAAGCACTGGAATTTCTGAATAAGCAGACAATAAAACCTTAGAGGTTTGCTCATCAAAACTCATTTCTTAATAAGCCTGTAACGGTATAGGAGAGCTGTGTAAATGCCTTGAAAAAGTGTTCATTTTCACTCCAACAAAAAAATTTCAGTCACTTCAGCTGTGCTTATTGGTGTCCACTTTCCTTAAATATTCTAACAAATATGTTCAACAAGTATGTAGACAGGGAATTGCATGAAATTTTTAGAGAGTGAATTTCTAACTTGAAATCTGGTATTTGCATAAACAATTTGATCCAAAGACTTACGTCAAAATCAGGGAACAGAACCATCATGTCAGCTCTGTGTCCAGTCAAAACTAATCAACACAGCTTGAATTTTGAATATTCATACTGAACTCCTCACGAACCATAGATGGACCAAGGATTATTCACCAACATTATTTGGAAAATAATTTTTAATTATGAAAGAATTGGAAAAGAATCAGTCTTTACAGACAACTCATGAACAGAAAAAAGGCTAACTTGTCAAATAAAGTATTTACTGTGAATTATTCACTCAACTTTTCTACATATATCTTAACTAAAGGTCAATTCTACTCCCTTTGAAGTGAATGGCAAGATTCCCATTAAATTCAGCGGGACCAGGATTAGGCTCCAAATGATTAGAAACAAAATCTTTCACTGCTCCCTCACAAAGTATTGGCCATCTCAGTTTCCACCTCTTTCATTATTGTAACTGCAATCGCTGGAGTCACTGGGTACTGACCCTTGTCTGGTGATAGGGGAATTAACCTCTGTAACTCTGACCTCAGTTAAGCAACTGGGGCCAGAAAAAAAAAAGTTCTTACCAGCATCTCAGAGTGCTACTGTATATGTTTATTACAGTTATCGAGTAATTCAAGTCCTTAGTGATCAGACTTCAATCTTAAACCTGAGATCATGGTCTTATCTGTGAAATACTTCCTGTTCTTAATCAATATTTTTTTTCTAATAGCTCTGGAGGTCAACAACATTCAGGAATATGCTGTTTTCTTGAATTCTGTGGCTGGGTTAGGACTCTGAGCTGAAGTTATTAACCCATTCAATGCATTTAAATGTGGGTAAATAATAGAGTGCAAATTATTGCTAGAAATGGCAAGTTCACAGATTCTGGATGTTTGATCCTGCAGCATGCTGTTGTAGTTAAAAGCATGCCAACAGGTATATACAACCAGGACTGGACCTGGAAAATGAATTCTCTCCCAATAGCCTTATGCATCAGCGTTCAGTGCATTGGAAGCAACATTATAGAATCTATCATAGGATCCCCATATATCATTCATGCTGGTTACACTGACTAAAGAAAACCTAAAAAAATGACACATACTTTGTCACAGAATAATGGTCTCCTTCTGTGGGGAAAAAGCCAGCGTAAATCTGGGACTGAGGTTATTTCAAATTGGGAGATGTTGAATGTGAAACAAACTAATAGAGTGACTTATACTAATGCATCAACTGATTGAAAGAGGCATTTGGCCCAAATATTACAAAACAAAGCCATGTGTTATACTGTAAAAACATGAACACATATAATGTCTTCTGCAGTTTCCACAGTAAGCATCCGATGAAGTGAGCTGTAGCTCACGAAAGCTCATGCTCAAACAAATTGGTTAGTCTCTAAGGTGCTACAAGTACTCCTTTTCTTTTTGCGAATACAGACTAACACGGCTGCTACTCTGAAACCTGTCATGAACACATATCAGTAACTCAGTTAAAATGGAACAGCCTGCATTTCTCATAAAATGCACCCTTACAACACATCCAAGGCATATTAGTATCCTTATGGGTCAGATGCTTTGAGGGTATAAATTTCTTTAAGTCAGTGGAGCTATAAAAATGTACACCTCTGTCCATCTGGCCCAACATGTCAATACTCATTGCTAAGTACTGTTGGCTCCTACTAATTGAGCTACAGTATCTCCACTGGCTTTTAGCAATATAGTGACTGTTACATAGGGTATGTCTATATTTTGAGCAGGGTGGGGGTGATTCCTCACTCTAGGAGACATACCCACACTAACTCAGATCCAATTAGCATGCTAAAAATAGAGCATAGCCACAGCTGAGCGAATGGCGGGAGTTGTTAGCTGCCTCAAGTATGTGCCCATGGTCTCGGACAGACACGTACTCATGGCAGACAGCCCCTCCCACCGAAGACACTGCTGCAGCTACACTCTACTTTTAGCACACCCGCTGCACACAGAAATCTAATAATTTATTACAGTACTTCTACTTACATGTTGCTTTTATTGGTTTTGGCAAAAATCATGTCACTGGAGTGTAGTGCAGGTGGCTTATTACTAATCTAAAATGTAACCTGTTTGTATTGTATTTTGGGCATATCTGTTGTTCAAAATAATTAATGAGATTCATTCATTTATTTGTAAATGGATTTTTATTTGTTCTTCAAATTCTTGATTCATTTGCATATACAAGTTTTCTTTCTGGATAATCTGTCAGTGTAACTGCTTTCATGCAAGAAAGCGACATCATATCCATGCAAAATATATTCAGTGTCAGGAAAGTGTGTTATTCCTAATTATGACATGACATAAATGTACCGCAAACTTTCCTCTAACACTTATCTGGTTATATCTATGGCCCCCATCATTGTAATACCTAACTGTCTTGTGAGTACTTAAAAATATAAACAACAATCAATAACACGTGTCTCTTTCTCAGCTTATTTTGCCATCCAAATTGTATTGTACAATGTTAATATTCATGACTTTTTATGAATTGGATTTTTTTATGATTGGCCAGAGCTTGTTTATTTAAATAACTTTAAAGATCATCCTTCCAGCCGATCTGACTAGGTGATAACTGATACCATTTTGTATAGTAGATTATTGTAAAAAGGGGAAAAAATAACTCTGAAAAACTCTTAAAGGGGCACTATTGTGCCCTGTTTCATCAATGCCTCCTTGTAAGGCACAAATTAGTAATAAGGTTTTGACAGTGGACTTGACTAGAGACTGCCCATCCGATATGGAAAATGATGGTTTTACTTTGTAAGAAGACAGAAGATTTATTTTGACCTGACAGACACACACACACACATCCTTCTTTTAAAAGTGCACTGAGGATTCAACAACCAGACGGCAATTAAATTGCTGTGGAACTACTGAGAAGACAAGTTTCCAACAATATACTGCACAACATCCACCTTCTAATAGTCCAAGAGAAGTTTATATTCAAATACGTAAAGGTAATGCAACACAGACACAAAAGTACTATCAATTACTCTTTTGCTTTGCTCCTGTGACACCATACATCTCATCTAGTAATGAATATAAATCAGAAGCTAAGAACTGTACAAAATTGATGAGGGAAGCAAGGGGACACAAGAAGAAACCTATGCCAGTAAAGTTAAGGATAATAAGGATTTTTTAAAAGTACATTAAGAACAAAAGAATCCCAACAATGATATTGGTCCATTGCTACATGGAAATGGTAGAATTAGCAATCATAATGCAGAAAAGGTAAAGTGTTCAATAAGCATTTCTGTTCTGCATATGGAGAAAAACAGATGATATAGTCTCATTGTATAGCAACACACTTTTCATTCCACTAGTATCTCAGGAAGATGTTAAACAGCAGATAAACATTTTTAAATTAGCAGGTCTGGATAGCTTATATAAGTTTCAAAAAACTGGTTGAAGAGTTCACTGGACTATTCATGTTTTATTTTCAAAGTCTTGGAACACCGGGGAAGTTCCAGAAGGCTGGAAGAAAGCTAATGTTGTGCCAATATTGTAAAAGGTAAACAGGATGACCCAATTAATTATAGGCCTTTGAGTCTGACATCAATCTTGGGCAAGATAATGGAGTGGCTGACACTGGACTTTATTAATAAAGAATTAAAAGGAGGGCAATGCAATTAATACCAATCAGCATAGGTTTAGGGAAAATAAATCCTGTTAAACTAGCTTGATGTGTTTTTAATGAGATTTCAAGTTTGGTTGATAAAGGTTCTAGTGTTGACATAATATACGTAGACTTTTGTAAGGCATTTGAATTGGTAAAATGTGACATTTTGATGAAAAAACAAACAATATAAAATTAAGGCCAACATTAAATGGATTAAAAGCCGGCTAACTGATATGTCTCAAAACATAATTGTAAACATGGTATCACCAAACAGGTGTGTTTCTAGTGGGGTCCTGCAGGGACTTGTTCTTGGCCCTAAGCTATTTAACATTTTAATCAATGATCTGGAAGAAAACAGAAAATCATCACTGAAAGTTTCCAGAAGACACAAAAATTGGGAAAGTGGTAAATAACAAAGAGGACAGTTCACTGATTCAGAGTTATCTGGATCACTTGGTTAGCTAGGCACAAGCAAACAATGTGTGTTTTAATATGGCTAAATACATCTAGGAACAAAGAATATAGGCAATGCTTGCAGAATGGGGAACTCTATTCTGGGAAGCAGTGACTCTGCAAAAAGATTTGGGGATCAAGATGGTTAATCAGCTGAACCCAAGCTGCCATTATGACACTATGGGGAAAAGGGCTAATATCATCCTAGGATGCATAATCAGGGGAATCTTGAGTAGGAGTATCATAGAATCAGAATATCCAGGTTGGAAGGGACCTCAGGTCGTCATCTAGTCCAACCCCCTGCTCAAAACAGGACTAATCCCCAACTAAATCATCCCAGCCAGGGCTTTGTCAAGCGTGACTTAAAAACCTCTAAGGAAGAAGAGATTTCACCACCCACCTAGGTAACCCATTCCAGTGCTTCACCACCCTCCTAGTGAAAAAGTTTTTCCTAATATCCAACCTAAATCTCCCCCACTGCAACTTGAGACCATTACTCCTTGTTCTGTCATCTGCTACCACTGAGAACAGTCTAGATCCTTCCTTTCTGGAAACCCCTTTCAGGTAGTTGAAAGCAGCTATCAAATCCCCCCTCACTCTTCTCTTCCGCAGACTAAATAATCCCAGTCCCCTCAGCCTCTCCTCATAAGTCATGTGCTCCAGTCCCTTAATAATTTTTGTTGCCCTCTGCAGGACTCTTTGCAACTTTTCCACATCCTTCCTGTAGCGTGGGTCCCAAAATTGGACACAGTACTCCAGATGAGGCCTCACCAATGCCGAATAGAGGGGAACGATCACATCCCTCGATCTGCTGGCAATGCCCCCACTTACCCAAAATATGCCCCAAAATACCATTAGCCTTATTGGCAACAAGGGCATACTGTTGACTCATATCTAGCTTCTCATCCACTGTAACCCCTGGGTCCTTTTCTGCAGAACTGCTGCCTAGCCACTCGGTCCCTAGTCTGTAGCGGTGCATGAAATTCTTCCGTCTTAAGTGCAGGACTCTGCACTTGTCCTTGCGTATCTATCACTCCTCCCAGTTTAGTGTCATTTGCAAACTTGCTGAGGGTGCAATCCACACCATCCTCCAGATCATTAATGAAGATATTGAACAAAACCAGCCACAGGACTAACCCTTGAGGCACTCCACTTGATACTAGCTGCCAACTAGAGATGGAGCCATTGATCACCACCCATTGAGCCGGATGATCTAGCGAGCTTTCAATCCACCTTATCATCCATTCATCCAGCCCAGACTTCTTTAACTTGCTGGCAAGAATACTGTGGGAGATGGTATCAAAAGCTTTGCTAAAGTCAAGGAATAACATGTCCACTGCTTTCCCCTCATCCACAGAGCCCGTTATCTCGTCATAGAAGGCAATTAGGTTAGTCAAGCATGACTTGCTCTTGGTGCACCCATGGTGACTGTTCCTGATCACTTTCCTCTCCTCTAAGTGTTTCAAAACTGTTTCCTTGAGGATCTGCTCCATGATTTTTCCAGGGAATGAGGTGAGGCTGACTGGCCTGTAGTTTCCCAGATCGTCTTTCTTCCCTTTTTTAAAGATGGGCACTACATTAGCCTTTTCCCAGTCATCCAGGATCTCCCTTTATTGCCATGAGTTTTCAAAGATAATGGCCAATGGCTCTGCAATCACATCAGCCAACTCCTTTAGCACCCTCGGATGCAGTGCATCCAGCCCCATGGACTTGTGCTCATCCATCTTTTCTAAATAGTAGAGGTAATGTTACCCCATATAGGGTTGCTGGGATAGTGTATCCAGTTCTGGTGTCCGCAATTCAAGAAGAATTTTGATAAATTGAAGAGGGTGCAGAAAACGATTGAAGGATTAGAAAACATGCCTCGTAGACTCAGGGAGTGCAATCTATTATCTTAAAGAGTAGGTTAAGAGGTGACTTGAATACAGTCCATAAGTACTTACATGGGGAACAAATATTTGATAATGGGTTCTTCAATCTAGCACAGAAAGATCATAACAGTCAAATAGCTGGAAGTTAAAGCTATATGAATTCAGACTAGAAAAGAGGAATAAATTTTGAACAGTGATGGTAATTAACCATTCGAACAATTTACCAAGGGTTGTGGTAGATTCTCCATCATTGGCAATTTTTAAATCAAGACTGGATGTTTTCTAAAAGTTAGTGTCATGGAATTATTTTGGGTAAGATCTGTGGCCTCTGATATACAGGTGGTCAGACTAGATGATCACAATGGTCCTTTTTGGCCTTGGATTTTATCTATCTATGAACCTGTCCTTTATTACAAAATATTTTGTTAATTTTAAATTAAAAAATTGATTAAATTGATTTTTCAGGGGCAGGTTAATCTTGACAGGACTTTTTTTTTTAAAGAAATAAATTTATGGTCAATAATAACTTATTCAGTTATTGTGAATGAAATATCATATCAGGGCATTATGGGATTGTCACTTGAGTCAGGAAATAATCCCCTCGCTCTGAATAACAACACTGTATAATTAATAAGATGCATAAAAAGAATGTTGTAAAATTAATTACAGTGCACATCTGCTAATGACTTTCCAAACGAGAAGAGCGAAATAACGTTCTTTGACCTACTCTGCAGATACTTTAAACTGCAGTTTATTATTTATGGAGGATGCTCGCTATCTGTTTGTATTAAGAATCAGATCCATTAACTTCATCAACAATTTGTTTTTTAGGGATGTGGGAAGTAAGTTTGCTCCAGTAAGCCCACGTGTTGTCAACATAAAACTAAAAGGGAATTAACTGGATTTTATTTCTTTTCCTGTATTATCAACAGAATTGTTAGTTAAGTTTCAATTACAGTTAAATTTTTTCTTCAGTTACACTTGTGCAACCACCTTGGATAATTTGAAGATAATGAGGCTGCACATCTGTAACTGAGGGTGATACACAAGCTACAAAGAATCCATTTTGACTTTCAAATCACACTTTGAGTTTGCAGGGCTGGCAGTTACTGAAACATATTTTTACTTGCAATGAGTAAAACTGAGCACATTTTATCTGGAATCATGTAGACAAAATACGAATGGAACCCCAGGAAGCCATTTCTACTGAGTCACTTTTCAAATTACAATCAAACTTTAAAAGGCATAAACTCCAAGGAGGGCAAAGGATTATTTAAGATAGTATGAAGGACCATAACATGTGTTAAAAATTAAGAAAGGAAAAGTATTAGGTTGAATATCAGGAGACACTCAATAAATGAGATTCATTAGATGATAGAGTAGTTTCCCAAAAGGAGTGGCAAAAGCTTGGGACTTTTAAAAATAGACTGGACCAAGCATCAGAAAATGTGCTGTAAAAAGCCATCTTGCCCTGTCAGGGGGATAGAGTAGATATTAAATAGCCTAATACAATTAGAACTTTTACACCTCTAATGCTCATGATTTGCATGGTGAGGAGAAAAAACGGATACCCGCCCTTTTGTAACCGACATCAGAAATGCCTAACATGATAATTGAGAATATAAAACATTTTGTATGTATCAAAGAAAAGAGTTCCATATTAATTTAAATGTTACCTTCTGCTATTTGCAGTTTCTGTGACCCTTCAATTTAGTCTTCAACACATATTTCAAAAGGCAATATGGAAGGCAGAGTGGTGCTAAATTGAGAGTTATGCTATGCACAACAGTCATCAGTTTAAAAATTCTGTTAGCAAAATTTGTATAGGAACCCAAGAAGTTATTTCTGTCCCTGTAAACATCTTCTGTGTACTAATTAACACTGCAGAACATGCAAGAATAAGCTTTGAGTATGTTTTCTACTGGTCTTATTTTTAGAAGAATTATCCTGTCATTATGTAATCCATAAATAAGCATTTCACCCAAAATGAAATCTACAAGTTGTTAAATGTAGTCCAAAATGCCAGGAGAAATTTTAAAATACAATAAGCATTCACTTCAAAAGTTAAAGTCAGGCACTGATGGGACCCCACTATATTTTAGCGTTTCTCAGACTCAATTGCTTACTTCAGTAAAAGAAATGAATATTCAGTTGCACAGAGAGTTCCATTTGAACTCAGTATTCTAAAACAATTTGAGAAGAGGACTTATTATACTTGACTATTTATTTATTTAATTTTAAGTGAAGAAGCAAAACAGGTGATTATCAGGAAATATTATATTTGACGTTGGGTAGAGAACTCAATTTTCGGGAACATGGTAATCGTCACAGAAAGTTGTACTGGGGTTTGATTCATTGATCTTTATATGAAGGAAATACTATACAGAACAGGTATGGGTCACATGCAGCATGCTGCAATGTTATTAAACTAATCCCAAACTAACGGGGGAGGGCAGAGGGAATGTGTGCAAACTCCCCATTCCCCACAATCCCTTTAACTCTTAAGGTATTATGTGGGTCCATAATGACTAGACAATCCAATCTAACCAAGAGAGAGGAGTGACAAAACTCAGCCTTACCCCCAATATCTGGGATTCAGCTCATGCTGGGATCCATTACACAGTCCTCTCAAAGGGATGAGGGTGTCCACAAGAATGATACAATCTGCATGAGACTTAAAAGCACTCTCCATCCCCAAACAATCCAGGCTGGTGCCATGTTCAGGTTTACCCCCAGATCTGTCACGCACTTAACTTCATCTATGATACTGGACATTAGCTGCAGGTTGCAACAAAGGGTTTTTGTTCTGTTTTGTTTTTTTTAAATTTCTTTTAGCTACCTTAACTAACTGGTTAGACCTCTGGGATGCTGTGAGGAAGGCAAAAAAACCCAATCCAACAACAGCCATTTCTCCTCCAGTGGAAAAATCTCTTCCAAACCTCTGACAAGGTGATGTAACAAGGCCCATAGCATCCCCGGAGATCCAGCCAGGGCACTACACACAGTAGGAGTGGAAAGGGTAGGTGCAACTATGTGGGGTCCGAATGGCCACCCACTCCTGGGAGAGATCTTGTATGCCCAGAGGAGGATAATGCTGGAGACAAGCCAATTAGCTTTAGTGACTCCCCTCAAATTAACTAATCACAACACTTCTCAAAGAGGCATAGCCAATCCGTTCTCCCTTGCATGTACTCAGGCAGTCTCATTAGGTGGGATGAGCTACTCCCATCCACTTCTGGTTGGCTAGAGACAAAAACACAAGTATCTCTCTCCCCATTCTCCCAGCAGGACCCAAGGGGTTTTCTATCCCCTGCCAGTGTGACTAAATCCACCTCTTGTCCCTAACTCCAGTTGAAACAGAAGAGCAGAATTCTAAATCAAAAGAAATTTCAAAACAAAGCTCCAGACAAGTGACCTGTAAAACCTGGGACACAGACTGATTTAAGCTGCTATAGGGCTATCTGTCAGAAACTCTCATTTAAGTGTTGTTATTTTTCCTTTATTTGACTTCCCACAGCTGAAGTGAACTTTCTAGCGTTTTGCATTAGACTCTGAAGAACAGAGCTGAAGACAACAATGATTTATGCTTCTATAAACCGGCCAGAGCAGGAAAGTTGTTAGATTAAAGGCCAGCCAGTCCCTTAAACAAATAGTGTCTTATTTTATTTTGACCACGTTTCTTCTTTAGGTCATCCATACACCGACAGTAATAATTTTCCTTTGGAGGAGGGAAAAGGGAAAGAAGTTTAGTGGGTAATTCCTTCTTTTCTGCAAGACTTGTTCACATACATGTAACGTTATAAATGTACCCACTTCCATGTTTTATTACGGACTTATCCTGCTTGATTACAGGACTACATTATTTTTTGTATCTTGCCCCCCTCGTAAAGCTGCATTATTTACTTGATGTTAACATCAGTCGTGTGGTGCTGTTGGCCACATCATTCACTTCTGATGTGCGGATTAGAAAATAAAGTTAGAAATCTCAGCCCATTTTGTAGCAACACAAAGAAAAACTGTGAAGAACAGTTTGCATGTTGATAAGTCTATGCTTGGAATGCAAAGGCTCAGCTTGAACCATCTGAAGAGTTTATTATTTGTGTTCCATTTCTTCCATTTGTAAGTATAGGGCAACAATCTAGACTTGATTTAAGCATTTGAAACTACAGCATAATACTAGTGGAAACATATGAGTTAACAGCAAGTGCCTGTTTTCATCAAGAAAATATACTCACATTATGGAGAGACGACAGCCTTCACTGTCAAGGTTACAATCATTTTTTATTATAAGCGTTATTTGAACCCCACAGTAACTTAAGCTTGGAAAACCAATTTGGGCTGAAAATTGCCAGTTTTACTGTGTAGGCAGAATTTGAAATAAACAGGTAATTAAAAATGTATCTCGATTTAAAATTTTAGCCTTTGGTTAAAATTTGTCTCATAGTTAAAAAATGGCTTGTTACTACCCCGCCAAACTTTTCATATCCTTGAATCTCTTTGCAAACTCCTGCATTGGCTGTCTGAGAAAACTGCATTCAATCACACAAAGTTACAGCTTTTGTCGTGGATTGTGTTATGGCTCTCACTGATGTCAATAGGAGCATTATTCATGGATTATCATGAGAGCAAGATGAGGTGCCAATATATTTGTGCAAGCATGATGCTCTTTGTTGGCTTGCAGAAAGAAAGTAAGCTCAACTGTGGGCTTAGAGCTAATATACTGTCCTGCCTATGGAGTTGTGTGGTTTATTACTGAGCGTTGTTAACCACTCCTTATACATATGCCACTTTATTTGAGAGAGACATTGTGCTTTTATTTATTATGTGGGCAATGTAAAATGAATGATTACTCTAACTATTCATTTCTTGATTTTCAAATTCTGGAGTTTTATAAATCATGCAGTAGGTAGTACACAGTTGTTATTTTGCAATCTTAAAAGGTGGCTAGTTGGTTTATTCTTTTTTTGAGGGGTGGTTGAATTATTGACAAGGGTTATCGTTTTTCTTGACCTTAAACATGAGCAGTTTGATCCTGTAAACAGACAGCTAACTTTACTCATGTGAATAATCACATTTAACTCGTATCAAGATACAACTAATCAAATTATGATATACAACTACTAATTTCCTGCCTGATGTCCATTATTGCTCTTAATTGGAAATGATCATCATAATTAATTAAATTATGCTTCATCTGTCAACCTTTTTTAAAAAAATGTAATTCCATATTTTGTTGAGTTGTACCACCTAATCAAATTATGGTTATAGGAAAAGAAAACTCTGACAAATCCTAATTCATACTACCTATTTGTCTAATAAAAATTAAAATGTATAGCAGAACAATCCAGACAAATAACTACATGTAATTATTATTAACCAGTTATGTGCTGCATTTTTATACCCGAGTGCTTTTTAGTGGTAGGAGAACAAAGCACTAACCAAGAAAAGCAAATTTAATACTGTCCTCTCAATACATGTTTCTTGGAAGAAACACATATATGTGCATCTTTTGGAGTACAAAAATCCTCTAGAGAAATCTGTCTTCAAAAGTACACCAAGGTCAATAGCACAAGAAGATAAAAAGAAACAGTTAAATATTTACATCACTGTGCAAAACCATTATCTCAACTATACTAATGAAAACATGATGCAGGAACTAATATATTGTACTGTATAGTTAAAAGAGCATAGAACCAAAATTAAGAAGTGGTCATATTATTAATTACAAAGTAATATGCCAGGTGAAGACAATCATGGTGCTCACATACTTTTAGTCAAGAAATAAGGAATACCATGCCTGCAAGTTGATTGATAAAGAAACTAAAGTGTAAAAATAAATAGGTCACCTGCAGACCTAGCTCCGGGGCTTCATTTCCACCTGACAGTACTTCTCTGCTGCCTTCACTTTTAGCCTGCATCCAGTCCTGTCCTCCTTTACAGCTGCATGTCTCGCTCTTTTCCCTCTTGGCCTTTCATCACATTAAAATCACATCGGAAATTTTAATTATTTTCCAATGAGACTGCTTCTAACGATGTTAAGTGACTCTAGTTAAGCCTTTGAACATAAAGCCTTTTCCATCTTTGTATGGTAACTCAGCAAGTGTCTGAATAATTCATGAAAGCAGATGAACGTCTGCTTCCCCTGTAAATATACCACACAGACAAATAACTACTTTGAAGTAGTACCGAGGGTCCGATTTAACCAACCAACAAAAAAATTCAAAGCTAAAACTTAAAAGTGGTCCTTAGTTAGCAATAGTTAGAGAAATTTGGGGGCCCAGTACATCATATTCCCTGGGACCCCACTACCGCCCATTTTATCTCAGTCACAGAGTTTTATCGGGGGGTGGAGGGTGAGTTTGAGACCCTGGTACAAGTGTCTCCCCTTCCCTCTCATCTTCCCCAAATCAGCACTCAGCATAAGGTCTTTAGATACTGCAAACAGGTCTGCATGAATTATGGGCCAAATTCGATTATCAGTTACACCTGTGAAGTCCTGCTGAGTCAGAGATTTCACTAGTGTAAATGAAAGCTGAATTTCATTCTAGGTAATTTTACAGTACACTATGGACACTAACACTTTGACAAAACAGATTGGCTTAGGATGGACTTTGAGTTGCTTTTAGACTTAATATTTTAGCATCTGTGCATATCTGAGAGATTAGTCATACATTACTGCATTCATTACTCCTGGGGGGAAATTCTGCACCGCTGCGCATACACAGAATTTAGGTCCTTTTCCGCAGAACTGCTGCCTAGCCATTCGGTCCCTAGTCTGTAGCGGTGCATTGGATTCTTCCATCCTAAGTGCAGGACCCTGCACTTATCCTTATTGAACCTCATCAGATTTCTTTTGGCCCAATTCTCCAATTTGTTTAGGTCCCTCTGTATCCTATCCCTCCCCTCCAGCGTATCTACCACTCCTCCCAGTTTAGTATCATCCGCAAATTTGCTGAGAGTGCAATCCACACCATCCTCCAGATCATTTATGAAGATATTGAACAAAACCGGCCCCAGGACCGACCCTTGGGGCACTCCACTTGACACCGGCTGCCAACTAGACATGGAGCCATTGATCACTACCCGTTGAGCCCGACACTTCCGTGCAGGCAATGGCCTGTGCCTCCCAATGCCATGCTGGAGCCTCCACATTTATTTGACAAATAAAATTTGCAGAATGTTAAAATATTGCAAGCAGATTTTTAATTTTTTGGTACAGAATTTTTAATTTTTTGGCGCACAATGCCCTCAGGAGTAAATTCATAGATAGAACTTTAGTCTTCAGCCTTGAGACACTGTGTTACATTCAGCAAGCACTCTGACACTTAAAAACAAACTTCCATTCTTTCACAACACAACTTCCTGATGTCCTCAGCAAATACAACATATTTTGCTATCAACATATTCTAAACTTCCCACAGTCTATTATTAAAGAAGCTGGACTATCTTATCAGTCTCTATTACTATTTGTTGTCACATCCCTAGAATTACTGGCAATCTATCACTACTGGCACACTATGTACTTCTATAATATTGTATCCTTCTATTACACACTTGAATGGCTAAATTCCAGCAGAGTAGATTAGCATTCTGCAGTTAAAGTTTTATCAGCATTTCTCATTTGCCTACCACAGTAGTTTCTAGGCACTGTACATAGGTTTTAGAAAACCATATTTGCCAAAATGGGACAGTTAATTCTACCTCCTATTCTTTGATATAGTTGTTGGTATCTACAGAACCTCTGAAGGTGCCTTCAGTGCATGTTCAAACAGGACTTTGGGGAGTTAGTCTGTGCTGCCTTAATACTCAGAGCATGCAGACATGTAAAGCTCAATTATGTGCCTCCATATCCGTTCTCTTTTTCTTGATTTAAGGAGCTTCCCAGTGACCTGGGATAGCGAAACAGTTGGGTGTTCCTCCCATACCTAATTAACCGGGATTAGTACAATCACTGTCCATATTCTGGCATCTTTTATCTGCAAGAACAAAAATAAAATCAGTTTGTGCTCTACACTACATGGTACTGGTACCTGCTATAATTACAGGAAAAAGTAAAAAATTCCTTTGTATTGCTTGGCCATTTCTGTATGTCAGATAGTACCATGTACCATATTGCTTTACATGGTTATGTAAAGCACGGCTCTATGGTAAAGCATAAGACTGAGCCCTGGTCTACACTAGGACTTTAGGTCGAATTTAGCAGCGTTAAATCGATGTAAACCTGCACCTGTCCACACGACGAAGCCCTTTATTTCAACTTAAAGGGCTCTTAAAATCGATTTCCTTACTCCACCCATGACAAGTGGATTAGTGCTTAAATTGGCCTTGCCGGCTTGAATTTGGGGTACTGTGGACACAATTCGACGGTATTGGACTCTGGGAGCTATCCCAGAGTGCTCCATTGTGACCGCTCTGGACAGCACTCTCAACTCAGATGCACTGGCCAGGTAGACAGGAAAAGAATTGCAAACTTTTGAATCTCATTTCCTGTTTGGCCAGCGTGGCAAGCTGCAGGTGACCATGCAGAGCTCATCAGCAGAGGTGACCATGATGGAGTCCCAGAATCTCAAAAGAGCTCCAGCATGGACTGAACAGGAGGTACGGGATCTGATCGCTGTATGGGGAGAGGAATCCGTGCTATCAGAACTCCGTTCCAGTTTTCGAAATGCCAAAACCTTTGTCAAAATCTCCCAGGGCATGAAGGACAGAGGCTATAACAGGGACCCGAAGCAGTGCCGCGTGAAACTTAAGAAGCTGAGGCAAGCCTACCAGAAAATCAGAGAGGCGAACGGCTGCTCCGGGTCAGAGCCCCAAACACGCCGCTTCTATGATGAGCTGCATGCCATTTTAGGGGGTTCAGCCACCACTACCCCAGCCGTGTTGTTTGACTCCTTCAATGGAGATGGAGGCAACACGGAAGCAGGTTTTGGGGACGAAGAAGAAGATGAGGAGGAGGAGGAGGTTGTAGATAGCTCACAGCAAGCAAGTGGAGAAACCGACAGCCAGGAACTGTTTCTCACCCTGGACCTGGAGCCAGTACCCCCCGAACCCACCCAAGGCTGCCTCCCGGACCCGGCAGGTGAAGAAGGGACCTCTGGTGAGTGTACCTTTTAAAATACTATACAGGTTTAAAAGCAAGCATGTGAAAGGATTTGCCCTGGCATTCGCGGCTCTCCTGGATGTACTCCCAAAGCCTTTGCAAAAGGTTTCTGGGGAGGGCAGCCTTATTGCGTCCTTCATGGTAGGACACTTTACCACTCCAGGCCAGTAACATGTACTCGGGAATCATTGTAGAACAAAGCATTGCAGTGTATGTTTGCTGGCATTCAAACAACATCCGTTCTTTATCTCTCTGTGTTATCCTCAGGAGAGTGAGATATCATTCATGGTCACCTGGTTGAAATAGGTTGCTTTTCTTCAGGGGACACTCAGAGGAGCCTGTTCCTGCTGGGCTGTTTGCCTGTGGCTGAACAGAAATGTTCCCCACTGTTAGCCACGGGGAGGGGGGAGGGGGTAGCCACGCGGTGGGGGGAGGCAAAATGCGACCATGTAAAGAAAGCACATGTGCTATGTATGTAATGTTAACAGCAAGGTTTACCCTGAAAGAGTGTAGCTACTGTTTTATAAAATGTGTCTTTTTAAATAGTGCTGTCCCTTTTTTTTCTCCACCAGCTGCATGTGTTTCAATGATCACAGGATCTTCTCCTTCCCAGAGGCTAGTGAAGATTAGAAAGAAAAAAAAACGCACTCGTGATGAAATGTTCTCTGAGCTCATGCTGTCCTCCCGCACTGACAGAGCACAGACGAATGCGTGGAGGCAAATAATGTCAGAGTGCAGGAAAGCACAAAATGACCGGGAGGAGAGGTGGCGGGCTGAAGAGAGTAAGTGGCGGGCTGAAGACAGGGCTGAAGCTCAAATGTGGCAGCAGCATGATGAGAGGAGGTAGGATTCAATGCTGAGGCTGCTGGAGGATCAAACCAGTATGGTCCAGTGTATGGTTGAGCTGCAGCAAAGGCAGCTGGAGCACAGACTGCCACTACAGCCCCTGTGTAACCAACCGCCCTCCTCCCCAAGTTCCATAGCCTCCACACCCAGACGCCCAAGAACTTGGTGGGGGGGCCACCGGCCAACCAGCCACTCTGCCACAAAGGATTGCCCAAAGAAAGGAAGGCTGGCATTCAATAAATTTTAAAGTTGTAAACTTTTAAAGTGCTGTGTGGCATTTTCCTTCCCTCCTCCACCACCCCTCCTGGGCCACCTTGGTAGTCATCCCCCTACTTGTGTGATGAATGAATAAAGAATGCATGAATGTGAAGCAACAATGACTTTATTGCCTCTGCAAGCGGTGATCGAAGGGAGGGTGGTTAGCTTACAGGGAAGTAGAATGAACCAAGGGGGTTTCATCAAGGAGAAACAAAGAGAACTTTCACACCGTAGCCTGGCCAGTCATGAAACTGGTTTTCAAAGCTTCTCTGATGCGTACCGCGCCCTCCTGTGCTCTTCTAACCGCCCTGGTGTCGGGCTGCGCGTAACCAGCAGCCAGGCAATTTGCCTCAACCTCCCACCCCGCCATAAACGTCTCCCCCTTACTCTCACAGATATTGTGGAGCACACAGCAAGCAGTAATAACAGTGGGAATATTGGTTTCGCTGAGGTCTAAGCGAGTCAGTAAACTGCACCAGCGCGCCTTTAAACGTCCAAATGCACATTCTACCACCATTCTGCACTTGCTCAGCCTGTAGTTGAACAGCTCCTGACTACTGTCCAGGCTGCCTGTGTATGGCTTCATGAGCCATGGCATTAAGGGGTAGGCTGGGTCCCCAAGGATACATATCGGCATTTCAACATCCCCAACAGTTATTTTCTGGTCTGGGAATAAAGTCCCTTCCTGCAGCTTTTGAAACAGACCAGAGTTCCTGAAGATGCGAGCATCATGTACCTTTCCCGGCCATCCCACGTTGATGTTGGTGAAACGTCCCTTGTGATCCACCAGAGCTTGCAGCACTATCGAAAAGTACCCCTTGCGGTTTATGTACTCGGCGGCTTGGTGCTCCCGTGCCAAGATAGGGATATGGGTTCCGTCTATAGCCCCACCACAGTTAGGGAATCCCATTGCAGCAAAGCCATCCATTATGACCTGCACATTTCCCAGGGTCACTACCCTTGATATCAGCAGACTTTGACTGCGTGGGCTACTTGCATCACAGCAGCCCCAACAGTAGATTTGCCCACTCCAAATTGATTCCCAACTGACTGGTAACTGTCTGGCGTTACAAGCTTCCACAGGGCTATCGCCACTCGCTTCTCAACTGTGAGGGCTGCTCTCATCTTGGTATTCATGCGCCTCAGGGCAGGGGAAAGCAAGTCACAAAGTTCCATGAAAGTGCCCTTACTCATGCGAAAGTTTCGCAGCCACTGGGAATCGTCCCAGACCTGCAACACTATGCGGTCCCACCAGTCTGTGCTTGTTTCCCGAGCCCAGAATCGGCGTTCCACAGCATGAACCTGCCCCATTAGCACCATGATGCATGCATTGGCAGGGCCCATGCTTTCAGAGAAATCTGTGTCCATGTCCTGATCACTCACGGGACCGCGCTGACGTCGCCTCCTCGCCCGGTATCGCTTTGCCAGGTTCTGGTGCTGCATATACTGCTGGATAATGCGTGTGGTGTTTAATGTGCTCCTAATTGCCAAAGTGAGCTGAGCGGCCTCCATGCTTGCCTTGGTATGGCGTCCGCACAGAAAAAAGGCGCGGAACGATTGTCTGCCATTGCTCTGACGGAGGGAGGGGCGACTGACGACACGGCTTACAGGGTTGGCTTCAGGGAGCTAAAATCAACAAAGAGGGTGTCTTTACATCAAGGAGTATTTCAGGCAGGACTTCACGGAGGGTTCCAATAAGAAATGGTGCACCTAAGTTATTGTTCTCATTGGAACAAGGAGGTTAGCCTGGCCTCTGATTGATACATGGTTAGATTTACCTTGCTGCACCTTCTCTGTGAGTGACTGCAGTGTGACCTAAAGGAATGAGTTCCCTAGATGGGGGAGGGGGGGGAAGCAAATGAGTACAAAACAAATCTGGTCTATTTCTTGTTTTGATCCACTCCATCTATCTTTTACATCTTTGGCTGGCAGCAGACGGTGCAGAAGGACTGCATGCCATCCACATCTCATGGCTGCCCAGCAGAAGATGATGCAATAGGACTGCTAGCAATCCGTATTGCCTACCTGCTCACCATAAGATGGTTCAATAGGACTGACTGCAGGACTAAAGAGAATGACCTGGGTCAAGTCACTCCAAATTTAGTCCCTGCACCCATGTCTGCCCAGGTGCTCCTGGCCGACGTGGCCAGGAGCACCTCGGACATGACGATGAAGGCTACCAGTCGTATTGTACCGTCTGCTGCCACAAAGCAGTGGGTTGCTGCTATTGTGTAGCAATGCAGTACCGCGTCTGCCAGCACCCAGGAGACATACGGTGACGGCTACCTGAGCAGGCTCCAAGCTTGCCGTGGTATGGCGTCTGCACAGGTAACCCAGGAAAAAAGGCGCGAAACGATTGTCTGCCCTTGCTTTCATGGAGGGAGGGAGGGAACATGGGCCTGACGATATGTACCCAGAACCACCCGCGACAATGTTTTAGCCCCATCAGGCATTGGGATCTCAACCCAGAATTCCAATGGGCAGCGGAGACTGCGGGAACTGTGGGATAGCTACCCACAGTGCAACGCTCCGGAAGTCAACTCTAGCCTCGGTACTGTGGAAGCACTCCGCCGAGTTAATGCACTTAGAGCATTTTCTGTGGGGACACACACACTCGAATATATAAAACCGATTTCTAAAAAACCGACTTCTATAAATTCGACCTAATTTCGTAGTGTAGACATACCCTTAGAGAAATGAACTAATGTTGAAGTTACTGTGTTGGCATTATCTTAGAATTTCTTGATTTTTCTGAGCCCTAAAGATGAGCCCTAAAGATGCAGGGGCATAGAAGATGAACACAACTTCCTTTGATTTGTATTTTTAAAGAAACATATCTGAAAAAAAATAACTGAAAATATGGTAGGTAAAGTGAAGCCAAAACTCCAGGAATAGCTTCTGCAGATAAATAAATGCAGTCTTAGCACAAAATATCTATCTGTTCTGCAGACTTATTTTTTCCCTTGGCTATCTTCATGTACTGACCAGACCCAGCCTTGCTTAGCTTATGAGATCTGACAAGATCACAGCTCATGGCAGTATAGCTGTAGAGAAGAGATTTTGTTGTTGCTGTTGCTGCTGTGCTCATTGACACTTCAAGGAATGAGATAAAAGGAAAACACATCAACAAATGATAAAGAATATGAACAGGACAAAGATATTAAACCTTTCCTATACCTTAATGTATGCACATTATATTATATATATTAAATACTCCTGAAAGGAATAAGATTAGTGAAGGTGAAGGAGGGTGGTAGAATCTGGTCCATAATAAAGATTCACCACAAATCTAGAACACTAAGCACAGAGTTTACTAACATGAGTATTCATTACACCCAAACCTACTGTGCTTCAGGAATTAGTCAAGATTAGGACTATTCAGACCAGAAAGCACATATTTTTTAAATCTGTAGCTGCTGTGCTTTCAACTGCAATTGATCGTGATTCCAATAATGTATTCATTCCAGACAACAACTGTATACCCGCAATACCATTATTTGAGTTGGTGCTACAGTTACATTGGAAATTAACATGTAGGTGACATGTTCAGAATGTAGCAGAAAGTGATGTTGAGCAGTGCTAACACTGAATAAGTGGTACAAGCACAGAGATATTTTGCTAAATGTTACCAACTAAGACCTCTAGATTTGAGAGAGAGAGAGATCCATACTACATCTGACCCCAGTGAAAAGCCTTTTAGAATTAGTGGTGACTGGGGATATCTACATCTATGAACATGTGGATAATTACACTTTGGTACATGGAAAAAAACCCAGTAAAGATACTGTGATGTTCATGGTTTTCAAGTAACAGATATATTCAAATATGTCAGTTCTTTTCTTAAAATAAAGCCAGTTTGTGTATCCATGTGTTAAAAGACCACCTGAAACATTCTTAAGTATATGTAAAAATATATTTTCCAAGCTTAAAGAACACAGACAATATTAAATGATTTTCTTTTAATTAAAAATAATAAAATCTCTTACAAAACAGTGCATGAGAGATTTCATCCACAAAAGTGATCCTGTGAGAGAAATCAACCGTTTCCAATAGAAAAGTTATATCAACCTTAAATGCAGCTTCATGAGTCTGATGCTCTAATTATAGCAATCTCTGGGCAACAAAAAAGTTTTAATTATACCTCCATGTTTCCACACACACAATGTTCTTAATTCCTTTGGGGATCTGAAATGTTCCAATCATGGCCTTAATTTTGGCAGTGAAAGGGGAGTACAGCTTGTGAAGAAAAATCATGTATGATAATCAAGGTGGGCCATTTCCAGCACAAATCCAGGTTCTCTCCCCCCCCCCCCCCGAGACGTTCTTGTTAAACCCTGGATTTGTACTGGAAATGGCCCATCTTGATTATCATACACATTGTAAGGAGAGTGATCACTTTAGATAAGCTATAACCAGCAGGAGAGTGGGGGGGGGGGGGGGAGAGAAAACCTTTTGTAGTGGTAAACACCCATTTTTTCATGGTTTGTGTGTATAAAAAGATCTTCTGTACTTTCCACAGTATGCATCTGATGAAGTGAGCTGTAGCTCACGAAAGCTTATGCTCAAATAAATTGGTTCGTCTCTAGGGTGCCACAAGTACTCCTTTTCTTTTTGAAAAACCTAAGGGATGTTATAAAAGAGTGTAGAGTTTTTGAATAGCAACATGCTTTTTTTAAAAATTCACAATACATTCTAGACACCAAACATCACGTTTAACTATAGTCACACTTATTAATCGCCTCTGAATGCTGATGAACCAATATGTGTACATCTCTCACTGGCCCTGATGCAGTCACTTACAGTCCCAAAATAAACTGAGAGAGAACAGAAAACCAAATTGTCTTGAATTTTCTCATATACAAAAACATAAGTTGCTTCCAGTCACCTATTTTCTTTAATCTACTACACAGTTTGAATCGAAAATAAACACGCAAAATGACTAAACTCATTGGAAACCTCCTACATCATAGGAGCCAATACGTAACATATTTCCAGTGACAGCCATAGGCTGAACACAGCGCTAGCTCAGATATCACTGCCTGCTGCATTATTTAAAAAAGTATCTCTTTGCAAAAGATTAATTTGGGTTCAGTATCAAGCATTTATAGAATGACACTATTTAAAAGTCATTGCATTCAAAGAAGCAAAATCCTCATCTTATGAGCAACATCCATAGGAAAGGCGGGGTGGGAGCATGGGCAGATGCGTAGGTGTTGAAGTGATCAGAGTCTTTGCCACCAATCCAAAACTGGGGCACAAAGCGCTCCGGATACTATACAGTGGCTGCAATTACAGCTCACACAGAATAGTAGCAGCCCAATATCTATCTCTCCCCTTACTTCAATATACAGTTTTGGACCATAACCTCTGCACTATTCAGTGACAGAATGGCCACAGTCCAACCCTACCACGTCCCTGTTCAGCATTCCTATGCAGAGTCAACACAGAGTTGGACTCTGGAGTATGAAGGACAAGTGTAATGTCCCACTGTGTGCGTTTCTGCCACGCCCTCAAAATACTACTTTTGCCCCAGAGATGAGTATTTTTACAGGAAATACTGACAACAGTATTTTATACGATTATTTGAAAATAGGAGTTTTGGTCCTAACTCTGTCCTGGATGAGGGATGCAATCTCCCAAATCCCACTGAAAGCTAGGACAGTGAAACGTGTGTACCTGAGGGAAGAATTATCTAGTATGTGTTCATACATCTTTGGAGCATAGTGTATGGGGGAGGGAGGGAAGCTGTCAGAAGAATGCAGAAGGGACAGGGGAAGACATGGATGTTAAAGTAATCTTCCTTTACTTTTTACAACTTTGCCAGGGACTCTTTCAAACACTGCAATAGGTCACATCCCCTGATAACCAGACTACTTGTGATATAACAGATTATTATTTAAAAATAGAGGTTGGGTTGTTTTAATTTGCACCTCCTGGTCTATTCCTGCCCAGAGTCAAGTGTTATATGACGGCTTTTTGTAGATATGCACAAAACTTCCTGTTGACAACATCCATTGCTAAAGGAAAGCTTTGCTATCACACTTCATAGAATCCATTGGGTTTAAATAATTTATTACAATCCATGAGAAAGACAGATTTCTAATAAACAGATAAATATTCATGTTCAGAAATAAAGTAGATCAGAGTGCAGGTCAAGCTGAGAAAAGGGATGTTTTCATTAAAACACAGAACCCAGGAATCAGAAGACCCCAGTGCTAATTATGGCTCTGCTATAGACTTCCTGTGGAAGCTTTGGCACATATTTTCAAAACAGGCCAGTAATTTTCAATGCTCAGCTTTAGCCACACAGACCAAAATTCTAAAGTTTGCATGCCTACAGTTATGCCCCCACAAGGGCCATTTCAAAAAATCCAGTCAGGTGAGCACCGCCATTTGCATGGCCTAAGAGATTCACTGTATTGTCTTCTCCCACACAGAATTCCTTACACAATTATGCCAAGCTAGATGGTGGAAGTGAAAAAAAATAGACTATTATTTTATGTGGAAAAACTTTGAATAAAATTAAACAATTTTTTGAATTGTCATCAAAAAAATTTGGTTTGATTAGATTAAAAATTAATTTCACTTATTTGTTTTTTCCCTCCTTCTCTTCTCTTCCTTTCCTGCCTTCGTTTTTCTCCTCTAGGTGGGAAAAAGAAAAACAAAAAATTGTTTCAATTTGAACCAAATTGAATTGGAACAATTTTTCTTCATTTGAATTATAAGAAAATTTTCACCATAATGAAAAAAAAGTAAAAAATTTCTAATGATAATTTTTTTGTGAAAAATGTTGCTGAAATTTTTTGTAATGAGCTCTAGGTAGAAGGTTTTAGAGTAGCAACCGTGTTAGTCTGTATTCACAAAAGAAAAGGAGTACTCGTGGCACCTTAGAGACTAACAAATAATTCCATAAAGAATGCGCCTAAGCTTGTGTGTTTTCTTTTTCCCCAGAGGCTCAAGCACTCCACAGCAATCTCAGTGAGCACAAAATAGTTTTTAACCCAGATTGGGCAACACTAGATCATGAATGATCAAATATCCCAGTGTTATGTCAGCCTGTCCCTGGTGGGGTTGAATGCCAATGACCTACAGGTTTCCAGCAGCCATGGGTTTGGTGTCCTTTTCTGAACCAGATATGGGCATCTAAATTGATACTTGGGCACCTACATCAAAGACATATGATTTTTGGAGATGCTCGTTTCCAGATTCCTCAGAAAATCTAGCACCTACATAAAAATAGACTAAGTGTGAACTTAGGTGCCTATCTTTAGGCATCCAAGTTTGAAAATGTAGGCCCCAGAGCCTGATGTTCAGATATTGAGCATCAACAGTCATTTGAAGTCATTGGGAGGTGGAGGCGCTCAGCATCTCTGAAAAATCAGGTCTGTAAAGATATGTAAAATTGAGCACCCAAAGTAGAAGGTCATATTGGAGAATGTGGGCCTTAATCTTTCTATGACAATGTTCATCTGTAACATGGGGAGCATAAAACTCACCTACCTCACAGGGTATTGAAAGGCTCAATTCATTCATATTTTGTGAAGTATTTGAGATCTGAAGGCACTATTTTAACAGGTCTAACTGCTTTTCAGAATGCATCATGCTACTGAATCTTAGGAGCTACTCTGAAGAAGCAGTTGGATGCTTTGCATACCAATTTACATTTAAATACCCAGAATGCTCTTCCAGCTGTCTACTAATTCACAGCATTTGGGGCATCTCTAAGGAGATATGGAAAGGGTTAGTTGTGCTAGTTTGTCCAGAGAGTTCTTTTCTCCATGATTTGTAACACATACTATTAACTAGAATCACAATGGTGATATCTGTATATGGTATACTAGAAAAGCACCTGCACATTACAAGTTCATTAACTCAACTATGAGGGGACATGACTCACAGAAAAGCACTCGGAATTCTGTTTCTTAATAATTAATCCAGGGACAAACAGACACAAGAATATTAAAAAAAGAACATCTGTACTTAGCAATAACCCTGTAAACCTGAAAGCTTCCTTCCACTTCCTCTGCACCCCAAAAGTCTATCTGCAAGTTGTTCCCCACCTGACCCCCATTACAAGTATAAAATTGTGTGGATATCATCACCATGCCCATTCTATCTTTAGGCAGCTGGCAGATTCCTTTTGTTGTCAGGTATGCCAGATTGCATTCAGGTTCGTCTCATTTCTGCTAAGTGAGCAATAAAAGTCAAGTTTTAAAAAGAATGCCTGGAACTTCAATGATACCACAGTAAAAACAAGGAAAAGAGATGTAAAAATCAGTGGGACCAGATGTTCATAGTTACATCTAAACTGTTAGAAAGGCACTAAAAAAAATGGCCTTAGAGGAGAGAATAAAATCTGAAGGTGATCAATAGGCACAAGATTACTCCCCTGTGGTCACCAGTGAAGTTCTGTGGGATCATGATTATAAATTATATTGATCTGCAAGAAGGAGGACCTGCATACTATATAATGTCCAGCTGATAAATTAAATACAATGTTCTTTGTTCTTAAAAAGACATTGCTGAGATATTTTCAACAATTTTCAGATATCCTTTAGATTATAATGTTACTCTTGGAAGCTTGAAAATGAAATTGACTCATTTTTTAAATGTGTATATACATGGTTATATTACAAGCACATAGGGACAAACTTGGAAAGGATAAAGCAAGGTATGAGTTACACCTAGTGAGAGACATAAAAGGCAATAAGAAGAGGTTATTTTAATACATTAGGAGCAAGAGAAAGATGAAGAAAAGTGTAGGTCCTCTACTTAGTGAGGAAGGAGAGCTAATAACTGATGACATCACAAAAGCTGAGGTGTTTAATGCTACTTTGCTTCAATCTTCACAAGGAAGGAACACAAGCCAAAATAGGGAAAGACCAGGTTAAAGAATATTTATAGATAAAATTAGATCAGGTTGAAGGACCTGATAAAATACATCCTAGAGTACTTAAGGAACTAGCTGAAGCAGCCTCAAAACTGATAGCAATTATCTTTGAGAACTCATGGAGTTCAGCTGAGATTCCAGAGGCCTAGAGAAGGGCAAACATAGTACCTGTCTTTAAAAAGGGGAACAAACAGAACCCGGGGAATTATAGACCAGTCTGCCTAATTTTGATACCTGGAAAGATACTGAAACAAATTATTTAACAA
Organism: Lepidochelys kempii; assembly: GCF_965140285.1. Classification (NCBI taxonomy): domain Eukaryota; kingdom Metazoa; phylum Chordata; order Testudines; family Cheloniidae; genus Lepidochelys; species Lepidochelys kempii. The sequence goes on from NC_136383.1 coordinate 65,384,102, forward strand.
TCAATTTGTAAGCACCCAGAGGGTAATAGGGTTATAAAGAATAATCAGCATGGATTTCTCAAGAACAAATCATGCCAAACAAACCTAATTTCCCTCTTTGCCAAGGTTACTGGCTCAGTGGATAGAGGAAATGCAGTTGACGTGATCTATCTTCATTTTAGTAAGGCTTTTAATGCAGTCACACATGACATTCTCATATGGTCTAGATTTAATTACTATAAAGCGGGTGCAAAACTGGTTTAAAGACCGTACTCAATGGTTTGCTTTCAAATTGGGAGGTGGTAAGTCTTGCATCTGCTATTATTCCATATTCTCATTAATGACTTGGATAATGGAGTGGAGAGTATGCTTATAAAATTTACAGGTGACACCAACGTTGGAGGAGTTGCAAGGACAGGACTAGTATTCAGAACCTGGACAAATTAGAGAATTGCTCTGAAATCAAGAGGATGAAATTCAATATAGATAAGTAGAAAGTATTACACGTAGGAAGGAAAAATCAAATCCTTAACTACAAAATAGGAAATAAGTGGCTGGGTGGTAGTACTGCTCAAAAGGCTATGCAGGTTATAGTGGATCACAAATTGAATGAGTCCACAATGTGATGCAGCTGCAAAAAAAAAAAAGTTAATATTCTGCGGTGCACTATCAGGAAGGTTATATGTAAGAGACGGGAGGAAATTTTCCCACTCTACTCGTTACTGGTGAGGCCTCAGCTAGGGTATTGTGTCCAGTTCTGGGTGTCTTTAGGAAAGATACTTTAGGAAAGATGTGGACAAATTAGGGAGAGTCTGGGAAGAGCGACAAACATGATTTAGGAAACCTGAGCTATACGGAAAGACTGAAAACATTGGGCATGTTTAATCTTGATGAAAAAAATAAAAAAAAAGATTGAGCAGGGGACCTGATAACAGTCTTCAAATATGTGAAGGGCTGGTATGAAGAGGGTTGTAATCAATTGTTCTCCATGCACATGGAGACAGGACAAGAAGTAATGGACTTAATTTGCAGCCAGGGAGATATAGGGTAGATATTAAGAAAAACTTTCTAACTATAATGGTAGTTAAATTCTTGAATAGGCTTCCAAGGGAAGCTGTGGAATCCCTATCACTGAAGGTTTTTAACACCAAATTAGACAAACACCTGTCAGGGATGGCCTAGGGTTACCGGGGCTGGACTAGATAACTTCTTAAGGTCCCTTCCAGCCCTACATTTCCATGATTATAGGACTGCTCAAAAGTACTGGGATGCAGGCATTGATTTTTAATGTTTATCATAAAAACAAATAAGCATTTGTTTAAAAAAAAAAGCAAATGTATATGAATAATTGCATGTGATTTATAAAGAAAGACCAGTAAAAAGTTATATTTGTGATCTACCAATCGTCTTGGCCCTTTAATGTCCCCTTTAATTAATATGTCTCTTTACTTTTATTATCTCTGAGAAATCAAATAAAATGGCCTTAAACTATTTCATCAAAAAAACCCACATGAAGATCTTATTTATATTACACAAAATATTCAATCTACTCTACTAATTTTAACAGGAACCATTATTGGTGTTTTGACAATTTGGTAATTATCTATACAGTCATGAAATCAATTTAAATTGATTAATTGAATTGCTTGTTCTTCTGCATTTTGTTTTATCAGCTGCTATTAAAACAGCATAATCATTAATATTTATAGATTATAGAAATTACTAGGAGCAATTATCATATTTTGAAATATTACCCAAACAAAACGTCAAACATGATTAAGTAAACTCAGCTTTTCATAATAAAAAATAAATCCTATTATTTCAGTTTAGGGAAATATTGTGCTCTAAATTAGAGAAGTTTGCCAAGACGAGTATACTCTTAAATGTTAGTGGATTGAATCTTGCCTCCCACCTAACACACAATTTGTGTATATGCTCTTGGTCTGTTGGAACTACATTGGGTTTGAGGTTATGCAGCCTCAGCTTATGGAAAAGACATCTCTAGACTGCTCTGTTGCCTCTAGTAGAGACTGTGGCCTTTATGCACAGTGGTTTTGAGAGCCATTGGGTCTGTGAGACCACAGACTCACTGGCCACATCACTGCGTCTCTACTCAGCTCCCCTCCCCAGCTTATATGCAAACCTCTGTTACAGAGATGTATGCAAAGGTGATGGTCAGCCCAGCTTTACTACCTACTCAGGGCACGGAATCTGCAACCACTTCAGTCCTTATTGTCTATGTAGGTAGCAAGCTGAGACTAACACCTAATATGTAAAATGTGCTTATTCCAATGTTACCTCTTCTCTCACCAATCCCCTTTCCTATTTGTATGTTCCCAGCCTGTGTCTTATCAAACCTGACTATGAGCTCTTAGGGGTAGAGACTGTCTTGCTTGTTTGTACCGCATCCAGCACAAGAGGGGCATGACACACTACTGCTAGACAAACATAAATAATGAGACTAGAACAAAGTTGCACTATGTTTGTGGTGGGGACCTTCTATGGTCTCCTAACAAAAGGCAACAATGAGATAAAGAAGAAATAGGTTAGATATTCTAATTTAGCAATAATCCTTAACAGAGGTTCTGCATCAGTCTGGGATCTAACAATACCCTTATGTATTGTTAGAACAAGGCACAACTGACAAGTGGCAATCTACTATGCTAGCAATATGCACATCACATACATCTCAGGATGTCTTACTGTGATTACAAATACAGTCCTACTCTACGTTCATGACACCACCTAAAGGAAAGAATAAATTAATAGGTAAAATATTTTCTTAATTTCCAAAAATTCATGTTAGTTATTGTTTATTAAACCAAAAATACATTTTAAAAAACAACTGTTCACATTCAGCAGAGCCTCGCTAAACATACATCCCAACTATTCCCTCAGATAGCATAATGGGAAAGCTTCAGCAGTTAATTTTTAGATGTACAAATGTGAAGTCACGATTATGGTTGGGTTTATCCCTACTTGAAGTAATAGAGCTCAAAACACAACTCTTGTTTAAAGTATCCCATGAAAAATTTGCATTATATCCTTCAGATTCTATCCCACAGTCAAAACCACATTGATTTGCATATTGCTGAGGAGAGTTTGGGCGACCATGGGGGAGAAATTTCAAAAATGGAGCAAGGATGGAAGATGCGCACACACACATGCGCACACACAAACCCCTTCACCGAAGAACAATGAAGTTAGATTTAAAGAAGGAAACACCCTATTAGGGTGACCAGATGTCCCAATTGTATAGGGTTAGTCCAGCTATTCCGGGCTTTGTCTTATATAGGGACCTATTACCATCACCACCGCCCTCATCCCAATTTTTCACACTTGCTATCTGGTCACCCGTCATCCTATCAACCAATAATTAAGCACTTGGCTAAATCCTAATAAGTCCATTGAAGTATTATACAATGCCAAATACCCATTTTATTCCTTTCTAAAGGAAGAACAAATGAGGAAAAACAGAAACATACAAGTTAGAGACCTATTAGAAAACCTATTGCATCACCATGCCCTTCACTGCTTTTCTGGTATTTTGTCCAGTTTAGTTTTCAGACTCCCAAGTAATGGAGCCTCCACATTTTCCACAGCCAAATACATTTTCTTTATAGTCAGCCTGATTTTTCTTTTCTTTTTTTTTTTACCCCATTACCGCTTCCTCACTTCATGCAAAACACTACAGAATTCTATTCCATCTCTACTGTCTATACCTTTAAAGCATTAGACTTTTAACTGTTTCTTTTATTATCTCCTTAGTCACTTACTCAAGCTATATATTAGTTCTTTTAACCTGTCCACCATCTATCCAGGTAATGTTATGGTCCTCACCTGTGTAGTATTTGAGCACGCCACAGTCATGAATGGATTTTATGCTCACAACTGGGTGCTCTCTATGTTATAGATGAGAAACTGAGGCACAAGGTAGATCAAGAAGCTGTCCAAGGTTGCACAGGACGGAAGCCTATGGCAGAGCTGGAAACTAGACAGAGTTCTACCAAATCCCAGTCCAGGGCCTTAAATACAAGATCATCCTTCTCCCTCTTAGGGTAATCTCTCATGTTTTATACCTTCTGTTGCTCTTCTCTCAACTGCCTGCAGTTTTTACTCAGTCTTTCTGGGAATGAGTATCCAGAACTGCATTTGCACCACAGCTACATACATCTAAGGCTATCACCTTCCTCACTGGGGCAGAGTAATTTTGCACATACAATCCAAAGTTATACTGGGCTTTTTTTGCAGCCACTTTACATTGTAAACTCATGTCTAATTAAAAAAAATATTTCTATTGTGGTAATATTTAAAAGCTCAGTCAGGACCAGGGCCCCAACTATAGGGTGTTATAGGACTGTGTGATTCTGTAGATGTGAAAACAGGATTACTAGCCAGGTTGTAGAATCCCCTACTGATAGCAACCAGTGATTTCAGAAGAGTCAGCCGCTAACCATTAGCTTTTGACTGCCTTTCAAGGTTTCTTGTGGCAGTAGTTCTGAAAAAAGAAGGACTGTGGTGGCCTTTTCTCTCCCCTTTGCTCCAAAACCTTCTATTGCCCCTAAACGCCCACCATTTTTGCTGTGGATTCCACCAGACTCTTCCATAGAATGTGGCCCAGCCAAACTGCCGACATCTGCAAACATCAGGCTATATTCTCTGCTTCTTCCAGTCTCTGCTGCACACAGGGAGGGGCTACAAAGAAGCTGATTGCAGTTCCATGATCCAGAGGCTGTTTCTACAGTAACTGTGGCCTAGTTTAAAGCATCCTTGGTGCTGTTCTTATTTATGCAGACTGGCTATGTATGCATCTCAAAGTGCAGTCTGCTGTAGCCTTGGGGGCAGCAGTTTTAGGAAGAAATCACTTGAGACACAGAGAGCTGTAAACCTTAAAAACAGCCATTTATTGCCACACACTGAACTAACCAAACCAGCCAAAAGTGGCTGGGTTATCCCTAATAATCTAACTCAGTTGCCATAGCAACAAGATTCTATTACCACGACAACCAAATACACAACATATTCCTCCCCGGTTAATAAGCACATCCCCTAAATAAAACAAACACTAAACTAAAGAAGGAGGGTAGACTGCTGCTGTTCCCGGCTAAACCCCAGGGATAATTTTGCCCCATAACCGTGGGTTCGCCCGAGCTAAAGATCCAGCCATGGAGGCCTTCTGTCTCTAGATGTATTATGGCGGACTTCTGGAGTTGTTGCACCCAAAAGTGTCTTGGGCACCAACCTGACAATGGACTCAGGGTTCATAGGGCGAATGGGTGAGGATGTGGTATCAGCCCATTCTGGGCAGGGGGGTCTCTCTCCTGCCGGAAGGAATGGAGGGGGAAGTCAGGAACAGGTAACTCTTGATTCGATGTTTTGCTGGAAGTGGTGAAGTCAGGCAACTCAACTGCAGATGTGTCCTGAGGACTGGTATGACCTGGCAACAGCTGATCTACATGTCAACAGAGGGCTGGAAGAATTCACACTTGTCTTTACGGACTCATAGGCCATACTCTTCCAGTCTTTGTAGGGTAGCCTCTACTCTTCCAGTCTTTATAGGGTAGCCTCTAAATTCTTTAGGTGATCCTCCTCTTTCCTTCCAGTGACCAGGAAGTCGTCCAGATAGCACTGGACTCCTGGCAAGCCACACAAGATCTGGTCCATAGCCCTCTGGGACAAGGCAGGAGCAGACGTTATTCTGAAGGGTAGGCAACCGTATCAATAAAGACCTTTATGTATCACAATAGTCAACTGCTTTTGGGACTGTTGGGGTCATGGATTGTGATGAGGATCATATCTTGTGTGTTTTTCTACAGCACCTACCGTGATGGGGATCTGATCCTGATTGCAGCCTCTAGATGCGACTGCAGTAGAAATAGTGCTGAATCACAAAATATAATACAACAGTAATAATGTTCTGTCACACCTAGGCACAATAGAATGAGTTAAGAAGAGAGTGACTTGGAAGCATTCAGGATAATCTGAGATTTTTTTTTTTACAAGATTTCACAGATTTAGCACCCTGCACTCTGCTTGAATGCTGTAGCTTAGCAGATTTTCTTGCTAGTATTACTTCTGGCAGTGTAAATGTAAAATGTGAATGCAAATTGCTTCTTTATCGCTCTTTGTAAGGAAGAAGCTTGGAAGACAATGCATGTGTTCAAATTAATTGTGTACAATGGGACAAAAGACTTCACGGAGCTAAAATGAGAATAACCTGGTTCACAGTTTCAAACAGGCAAGTTAATTGCTTGCCGCTGCCTGATTTACTAATTTTCTCGAATTCATTTTCACAGATAGCAGGTAGATTGCGACCTGGTAACCCCCTCTTTGTTTTATCATCTATAAACCTATCATGTATAGCCTAGAGCTGTGTGTGCTTTCAATTACCCAGCTTTCAAAGGAATCCAGGATTTTTATGGATATGTTAAAAATTAATTTAAGCCCTGAAGTTTCAATGTGAGAATGTTTAAACTCTGCTGAGATGGTCCAGCCTTTTTCTCTTTGACAAAAAGTGTAACAACACATTTAAAACCATTTACACACCAAGATGCCAGTTGTCTCTTTTTCAGTGGAATAGCCCCTGCTACACAAGGGAATAAGGGAAACAAATGACAAGGAGATAAATAGAAAAGAATACATAAGAAATATTTTGGTTTGTACTCAAATACCCTTGTTTGCATGTGACTACAAGCACTCATGTGAGGAACAGCCATGACCCAAACGTTCTGTGCAAAATATTCATGTCAACATTTGTGAACAGGAAATGAAAAGAAGTCAGACATGGTCTAACCAGACAGCCCTATGGCACTTAAAAAAACATTTGTCGACACTTTTCCTGTAACTGTAACTAACTGCATTCAGCCGCTGTATTAAATATATTCCCTGAAGAATTCTGCAGTCTGTAAAAGCCTGTTTAAGGAAATATATAAGTAATTAAGTTAAATGCACACAAGTACCATGGAAGGCTGTGGAGCTGAACAAAACTTCATTGCCTCTTGAGTAGTATCTAACATGGAAGAGAGATCTTTGTTTAATGTGAGCTCACTGCAGTAATATGAATGGATTAGCAAAAGTTCACAATGCCCCATTAGTAACCATCAGTTCTTTGTAAGCTGGACCACGTGGAATAACCACTTGGGAATGCCTTGTCTTACTTCTTCAACCGTCTAGCAAAGTCAACACCTGTAACATCCTTTTGGTTACCTGCATGAAGATAAAGTAACAGCATTCTTTTCTGCGCCATACAATTGTTTTCAGACAGCAGAGATGTGTTCCTTTTCATGAGTGAAGTAAAACTGGCTGAAGCCTTATGGATTTTATTGTATATAAATTTAGATATTACTTAATACAAAGCTCCTGTACATGGTCACATAAAAATGCATCTTCTGAAGAAAGCTACACTGCACCATAGGGCTGGATTCTTATTTGACTCTACCCACATTCCCCAAAACCAAAGTTTCTGTCATATATCACTGAGATGCAGTAAAGGACTTACAAATAAAGACATGAGGAACTGAAACTTTTATAAACAGTTATAAATTAGTAAATAATTATCTTAATTTACATAGCTTTTCATCCCAAAATATCCCAAGCTCTTCGCAAGCTGAAGCCTGTAAATCTTTACTTGGTTAGCAATTCCATGTATTTCAATGGGATGGTTCATTTGAGTAAGGTTTGCAAAACTGGGTCCTATATACTGACAAAAATCACCTAGGGATGGACATGGCAGCAATGGGAATCAAAGTGTATAACAATGAAGAAGGGAAATTTTGGGGCAAGGACACCAGGACAAACTCTTACTTTCACTGAGACATGGTGTGGATTTTATACTCAGTTGTTATGCTAAATGGAGTACAGGTCTTGATTAAGGCAATAATGCAAAAGCCTACAGGTCTCAAGCCTATAAAATAATAGCTTAGCCAAATCAACCATAACTTACAGCCTAAAGATTTGACATAAGCAGCTACCCAGTAAGTGACCTTATATGACAAGGTGTAACAAGACAGAGTGGTGTTATAAGCTACTGTTGCTAAACTGCTGACAGATAACTACAAGATGTCAGTTTACACCAGCTTTAGATATTTTAAGTTAAGAATATCAGCAGATGTTGACCACAAGAATCCCATGGTAATGACTGACATACATGCTAACAAGCCTGAAGTAAAAGTCCTAGTCACCAACTGCAGCATAGCAGACCAACATTAATAGGGTGAGAAAATACACATAAGGAAAGGGGCTGAAACTGCTACTGAATCTGCATTAGGCATAAGTATTAGCATAACCTCTGCTAAAAAGATGGCACTTGACCCATGAATTCCCAAGAGATTTCCCAGAAACTGTCAAGCCAAGGACCACTGCTAGGTCATCTTCTCTAGTATGAGGCTCCCTGCAAAGGATGGCATGAGTATGCAAGTTCTGACTCCTCTAGTCTCTCTGTCTACTTTGCTACATTGTAGTGTTTGTGATATCGCTGATTGTGTTTAAAACTATTACAAATGCAGAAGGTCTTCCCTAAGTGTGAGTGTCTCTCCTGCATATACCACGGTCCTCACTTCCAACCTAACTAATACTGTAGCTGATCTAAAGGCAGTTGAGCCCTGCCAAACCACACCATGTTAATTGGAAACTTTAACTAATACCTAACTGATAAAAATTGTTGCCTGATCTAATGTCCCTGTAAGCAGAGAGACCCTCAATTTTAAGGTCCTCTCTGAAAAACTCATATACAGTAAACTGCATGAAACCCAGTTTACCAGCGTCAGAAAAATGAAGGGTGAATCAACCCTGCTGGGGTGTGAACCTGTAGTTCCAAGGACCATGAGGGATTCAGAGTAAGTTAAACTATCTCCTTTCTTATTCCTATGAATTTATGTTTGCTCCACATATTATTCTAAAAGCTACCTAACATAAGTCAGCAGTAATGGTGCTGAATTATAGGAACATGCAGTAACTATATTAAATAGGGTGGCTCCTAGGTTTCCAAAATACACAATTATGAATACAGCATGACATACTCAACTGAATTTTGCATTTTTCAGACATACGGATGGTGAAAGGTGATAAACAGTGTCCAATTTATTATGTCTGTTGAATAATGCTGTTTTGTTCGATTTCCATAGGTGGAATCATTCTGACCTTGGAAATAAGGTGTCTTTTATTTCTTTGTACACTGCAATAGGGAAATGTAAATCAGAGTGAATGGCAAGCTGTGTGGGGAAACTGACAAGCTGGGAAGTATGGGGTATGAAAGGTATTTGTTTTCTTATCCTTAGAGAATTACTGAATTGTTAAATATGACTTTATTTCCCAAGGATGAATTCAGCATGTACTGTATATGCAAGAAAGTTCCTACACACCATCAGTGCACTACCTGTAGTGGATTTCAAACAGCAGTCTCTGCATGGAATTTTTGTGGATCTCCTAATACAGCAAAATCAGAAGCTTGTTTTGCAGCCTTGTTAACCTAATTACATTCACCAATTAATTATGTAAATGAGAAAATAATTAACACAACACCTATCTATCTGGCCTTAATCACAGTAGCATCTAAGCACTAGCTTTTGGCTTTAACTACAGAATTTCCTTATGGCAAAGCACACTCAGTATTGATGGTGTTATGCTAAAAAGAGTAAAAACAAACCTAAAGTCTTGGACTGCTATATTCTCTTAACTTGAGCCTATTCTACAAGAAAGTCGGTAAGTAATTACAATATCCCTGAGGGAAATCAGTAAGCCAATTATTTCATGTTCAGATCAAGAGATTTTATTTTTATTTTGAAATTAATTTTATACTTTATCTAAAACTAAATCACTGTTACAGTATTCAGTACTTTCAAATAACTAGGCTGAGCAAATTAACATATTAAAATAATGTTTACAGCATGCTTGCTAGTCTAATCCTTCTGAAAGAAACTGTTCTATGTTGTTTCCCTCAGTATTTTTTGCATTACTATTTATTATATCATACCTAATAAACTGAAAAAGCTCTGCGGCTTCCATGTTGATCTGTGACCTGCATTTCTGCATTAAACTACCCTCATCTGACCTTTCAGTTCACACATATGCATCTTTTTGTTGCTGTTGCTTGTATGCTAAGCAGCCTGATAGAGGTGGATAGTACAGCATATCCCCATTTGCATCAGAGGAAGGCTGGCCTGCACAGATAAGTTAGATATCAACTGGCTCATCCCCTAACTTATGTATGTGAAAGACTGTGCTGCTGGTTGAAAGAAAACAAAATGTACAGGACACGGATCCAAGGCCTCAGCTCATCAAAGCAATTAAGGCTTATGTCCCATTGAAGTCAATGGGATGGAAGCACATGTATAATTGCTTTAATGAATCAAGGCCCGAACTATTAGAACACATACCTTAGAGAGAAGAGAACTTATCATATATTATTATTTAGTGTTTTTATTGTGAAAATGCTCAAAGGCCTGAACTGGGATCAGGCTCCCAAGTGTGCTAGGTGCGTTGCAAATTCACGTGAAGACATGGTGCCAGCTCTTTTGCCCCCTAGCACTTACTGCAAACACACACACACACGTAACTTTACAAATCTGCAAAAAGAAAAGGACGACTTGTGGCACCTTAGAGACTAACACATTTATTTGAGCCACAAGTACTCCTTTTCTTTTTGCGAATACAGACTAACACGGCTGCTACTCTGAAACCTTTACAAATCTGAACATTCCCGTTTAAATCAATTGGACCACTCACACACATGAGTGTTTGCAGAATCAGGGCCTAAATAGACAAGACAGTTGCATATAAGCAAAATTTCAATGGTTTATATCTTGTCAGTTATATTTTTAAAGTTTATTCCCAAACCATCCTCCAGACAAGACATTAGCAGAGAGCATTTATTTCAAGGAGGTTTTTGAGATTTCAAAATAATCTGCAGAACAGAATTACTGTTCTTCACATAACTTTGCTGGGAGACCCTGCTCCGGGAAGAAGCACTGGAACCAGGGATGCTGGAAACCTTCGGAGCCTGGGAGAGGCCTTAATCCCAGGGAGCTGAGCTGCAAATGAGATGCAAGCCTGGGAAGCAGGACTCACAAGGACCCAACTTCCCAACAGCCTGCCAGGCAGGTTGCCATGAAGCTAGGCAGGTGGGCTCATTTCTGAAGGAGTTTTGTTAAAACTGACTTGGTCCCATAGAACATTTTAATTTTGATTAATTGGCAAATTAAAGCAACATTTTTTTTTGGTCAATTTTTTTCTGACCATTTCTACTCCACACCCTACATTTCTGTTCAGGTGTCTCAGACAACATGCTCCATCAATGCAGACACAATCTGCTTTTCTTCCACCTTCCCACCTCACAGAAATAGACTCAGGCTCAGCACGTGAAGGGGTGGGGGGTGAAGAATGGATAGTGAAGTGGCTAATCAAATACTGTTTCTATTAAAGCTACTGAAAGAATCTGAAAGCCTCACGGCTTCCTTTGCCACTCCGCACTACTTGCTGTGTAAGGGTAAAATATTCAAAAGCACTTAGGTAACTTAGGAGCTTAGGTCCCACAGGCTTTCAAAGAGAGTTAGACTCCCGAAGGCCTAACTCAGGGGTGCGGGAACCATTTTTATAGTGTGGGTGCTGAGAGCCATTGAACCAAACTGTAAACCCTGTATATGATAGAAACCACTTCAAGCCAGGGGGTGCAGCAGCATGCCCAGTACCCCTTTTTCGAGCACCGATGGCCTAAGCCCCTTTTGAAATGGGCTTAAGGTTCTAAGTCCTTTGGGCATTTCAGAAAATTTTATGCTAAATCAACACAATTAATGGATCATTATAACAATGAAATTAATGTAAGTAAAAGATATACCAGATATGTATCCAGTGCTTAAAGTAGTGTGAAAAACTACAATTTCTCATAATCTGAGAGCAGCTGGTTGGCAAAAGAGTACTTAAATTCTGACCTTCTGCAATCATTTGCACCATCCTCTCCCCCACTTTAAGACTGTATGTTTCTCAAGTATATACAAATTAATTACAAGCTATTATAAATGTATTTTTGAGAAACTGTATGCAATCCTATAATTATAAAATGCATCATAATGTATGTGAATAAGGATTTCCTGGCATTGGAGTGCTTGGCCATGTAAACAATGTTCTCAAAGTGGTTTTTAAAATAACATTACAATTGTAACACAATTTAGTGAATTTGATGATAAGGCTGAGGCATTATTTTTAACGTTCACTATTCTACCTAGTATTTTTATAAGAGTACTAGTTAAAAGAAATTTCAACCTTCATTTGAATTTCCCATCAGTTCTTTTTTGTCACTACCTTAATACTACATTTTCATTATTTGAAATATTAACTCTCTCTAAGCTCCTCCCCATACTTTCATAATAATTCCAGGGTAGGCAGCTACTTTGTGAATTTTTGCACAAACGGCCCCCTCAGGCTGCCTCTATCCCAACATAAAGGGTCCTCACTGGGGTCCAGAGTCACTGAGCTCTTGCAATCTCTGCCAAGTGACTCCCTTAAGAATTACAACTACGGTGATGCTTTCTGCGGCCAACTAGGAACTGCCAAATGGACAGCTGATGGATTACTTTGGGCAGCTACTACTAACTCCAGTGATTTATACTTAATAGTCTCTATTTCTCGCTATGTTGTTTAGACTTAGTTTTAGTTTTTATACCAACCGTAAGATTTTATATCATCTGTTTACTCTGAACAATGCTCTTTAGCCCATTTGGAATAACTCACCATCTTATGCCATATCATCTATCCCTTGTCTTTGTGGGGTTTTTGGAGTAGTTGAACATTGCACCTGTCCTTCATCAGTCTCCCATGTCACAATGCAGTGCACAACCTGCATGCCATATTTGCTGAACAGTTATCTTTATATTAATATGCTCCTCACAGATAGCCCTATTTACAGGTTTGGCAAAAAGCCAATTGAACTGTTGTGCAAATATTTAATCTGAAAAGTTTTCTTCCTCCTTGTACCCCATCCCCACTTTGGTTCTATCTCAGCTTCTTCCCCATTCTAGTGTAATTCTCACAACACATGATAATCATGGCATGCTTAATTGTGTAAGGATCTCACTGTTCTTTCCTAACTGTTCTGCTAATCCTGCCTGGGAAGATCATCTACAGGAGCAGGGAGGAGAACCCAGGGTCCCTTGCAAAGAGGAAATGTTGCTGGATTCTTTTAAAATATGTAGTTTTAATTTTTTTAAACAGATGCTGCTATATAGCTACACAGTCTTCCTTTAAATAATAAGAATAATCTCTTTGACTGAAGTCTCTTAAGTAGCACTTGTCTACTTTGGTAAAATCCACATGGAATTAGAGCTTTCTTCAGCCAAACAAACCAAGCAACCAAAACAGAGCTTAACCTTACTTCAACTTCATTTAATGAAAAATCTTTTCTAAGCAGTATGGAGTCCTTGAGTTTCATACTTCCCCCATACTTCCTGACCCATAGGCTGGGTAAGCCCTTCCTCTGCCTTTTCCCCTCTAAGCTCCTCCTTTCCTAGACATGTCTGAATGAGCTAGTAATTCTCTTTCCTGCCTAATTTAGTGTGAAGTTGTGACATTAAGAACAGCCCAAGGGTAGAAGGCAAGGGGCATCCTGATGTCCAGCAGTGTGTTTCAACTGGCCTGACCAGCCCACTGTACCCCACCTCACTACTGTTATCATTTGCATCTAAAAGCTACCTGTAATATGTCACTGGAAAGCTTATAACTCACCACTTATTCATATCATTGTGTGATGTAGTTGCAACTGATTCAAAGTTATGGACATAAATTATAATTCTTAAAATGTTTGCCAGTCACACAGGAGCTACCCCGCCACAGACAAAGGAATGCAGTTTTGCCACTGGACAGTTACTTCCAAAGTACGTTGAAAGACAATGAGAATACATTTATGTATCAGATAAACAAAGCTATCAACAAGGGGGAAGAGACAGGTTGGTTACATCCCACCAGGGAAGAGAAACTTTATCTGAGCTACAAAGACAGGAGAATCTAAACCTCAAATAATAACCAACTGAATCAACTGATTGAATACAATATTAATGTATCATGTAAGTGTGACACTGTATAAAAATCATTTACATTATTATTATTGATACCATTATTATATAATTGCAAGAAATCTTGTACAAAGTGTATCATGTAATGTATCAATGGAAAAGTTAGTCTGTCAAGTATGATTATCATGGTTAAATCCATGTATCATCTTTGTATTTAAAGTTATGCATATTAGCTATGTATTTGTACCACAAATGTGTTTGTTCTTAGGGTGACACCCACAAGGTAATTTACATACAGTCTCTCCAGCCCATTGTGAATAGACTATTCAAGCTTGGTGGGTCATTAAAAATCAACTCTCCAAATAGCTGTTCCTGAGTACGCGTCAGACAGCGTGGAACCAATGGCGACCCCTGTGATTCAGCAAAACATGTAAGGGCATGTGATATGGACATGTGACCTCAGACTCCATCTTTGTCAGTAACTTTCCATACACAGGGGCTGTGGGCTTTGTTTGGGACTGTAAATTTCCATGCATATGGCAGAGGATATAAAAGACACCGGAGACATCTCCATTTTGCCTCTTTCCTCCTCCAATTCTCTAAACTGCGGATTTATAACTAAAAGAAGTTTTCTGAACTATGGACTGAGGACCTTCCAGTCTTTTGGAAGTTACCAGACTTTTGCAAACCAGCAGTCTATTCCATCACTGCTATGATCCTGATCTATGAACACCAAAAATCACTTGTATGTATATGCGGCAGAGAGTCCTGTGGCACCTTATAGACTAACAAACGTACTGGAGCATAAGCTTTCGTGGGTGAATACCCACTTCGTCAGTTGCATGTTATATGTATATGATCCTTTAACCATTCAATAACTCTCTTCTTTTCTTTTACTAATAAAATCTTTAGTTAGTTTACTAAGGATTGGCTGACTGTGTGATATTTGGGTAAGATCTGAAATATATGTTGACCATGGGGTAAATGTCTGAACCCTTGGGTAGAATCTTATATATGGTGACTTGGGTTTTCAGTAATCTCTCACTATATTAGACCTATTTGTTTGGATGGGAGCCAAGGGCTGGAATGCCTGAAGGGGACTGTGTTTGGCTTCTTGTTAACCAGTGTGGTGCTACAGAAGCTCTTTTGTTATTGGTTTAGTGAATCTAATTACAGAATACACCACCAGTTTTGAGAGATTGCCCTGTTTCTTGCAATCTGCCCTGAGTGTGGCATTCTCAGTGTGGTCCATTCCAGACACCCAGTCACAGTAAGGTCTTTTACAAATGCCTATAACACACTGGTGATGAATATCATTATAAAATGTATGTATTAATACTACAGGAGGAATTATGGATACTCATTGATATGTTTTCAAGTGTGTGGCCAAATAAAGGAAGGAACAGTTCCCACTCAGACTGGGGGGGGGGGGCAGGGGGTGACTATTTATCTGTTTTCTTTGTAAATAAACATGGTAGAATCAGAAGCAATGAAAATTTGGGACTGAAGGTGCATTGGGGTCATCTTGTTTGTTGTAATAAGGCTGATGGAAGCCAGAATGGGGCTGAAAAGAGGCTGCTAGGATCAAAGCAGCTGAACCAGAGCTGTGTAAGCACACAGACACTCAGGGTGTGACCTGCTTGTGAAAGTCCCAGGTTGGGGGCTCGAGTAACAAGGCATTGTAAGGTGCCTGGGGTTGCAGGAGAAGTGATGATACAACTCCTCACTGATATAGGTTGCACCTTGAACCTGACTGGACTGTCACAGAAGTATCATATGTGCTTTTATGTTTATTATATATTTGTAATTTCCACATAAACCTGTTTCTCTTTCCTCCAAAACACTAAAAGGTATTTCTACCTAGAAAAGCCAACAGAACATATTTGGAATTTCTAAGCCAATCTTTTTTGCGAAAATAGACAAAAAATGCAATATTTTTTAAAAAGGGAAGAGCTAGTATATTATTTCAAAATACAGTAATTTTGTGAATTCTAGGAAGTTCCTGTGATGAAATGCAGCCTGCAGAATTTCAGAGGAAACATTAATCTTCTGGGAATTTAAAATAGGGCTAAAAATGGAAGCTAAATGCAGTTTCTAATGAAACTGCCACTGCCTCTCCGTAACACACATACATAGGTGGATACAAACACACACACACACACACACAAAGCATGGTACCATAGTTGACTTTGGGGAGAATACTTACAGCTGCTATCAGCAATTTAAAGCATACTTGATCTTCTGCAAGATGCAAGAAAATCCACAACACTCATAGAAGTGAGTACAGAGAGATGAATGGATTTACAGGATTTGTTAAACTGGATGGAAATTCGGTAAACCACCAGCAGTTCGGTTCCTGACCGAAGAAGCACTTAGCTGGGTAATGTTGGAAGTGAAACAGTGGAGCAGAAAAGTTAGACTGGAACAATTCATTTTTGTAAAGATGTAACACTCTTAATCAGACCTTCCCACTCTATAATAACTCCTCAAACAAGGCATAGGAATGAATGTTTATCATGATCATTGTGACAGGGTGTGTCCTCTGCTCCTGAGTTCCTGCACAAATGGCTCTAACACCTCTGGTTTGTAACTGCTGCCATGTAATTTATTTATATTATATCAACTACTAACCCTTTACATTTCCATGCAGCAATTCTATTTATAGTGACATACATTCATCATCCCTTTCTTGCCAGAGACAGGAGAAGGAAGAGATCTTTACATGCAGAGATCTCCCTTACCTGGATGCTGCTGGCCTTTCTTTTTCTCTCTTTCCTATGCACTTCATTCCTGTGCTCCTTTTCTACTTTTGCAGTTAATGGACTAATTATCTCCTTAGCACTCCCCAGCCCTAGCTGATCTAGTAATTAGCCACTCCTTCCCTCAATCAGGCCCTCTCTGGGGGAGCTAATTGGATTTACAGTGACCAGAGTACTGGTTCTCAGCATGGTCACAATGCTATGAAATTCTAAAAGAGAAAATGTGAGGAGGTTTTAGGTGCATTGGATTTAAATATAAAGGACCATAAATGCACATCAGAATTACAAAATCATATAAAAAGATAGAAAAGACCTACTGGATCGCCCAATCCACTCCCTCTTCAAAAACAAAGTCATTCTCTACAGTACATGCAGTGGAACGATGGCTCTTACTGCCACAAAACCTGCCCCCACACCAGCTCCCCCACCACCCCCCTAAAAATAGCAATAGAGTAGGGATTGAGCCCATGCACATGATTTAACCCTGCTGAGTAGGCAGAGCTCATTCAGATATGAGGCTCATGACTCATCAAGAACTGTCCAATAGTCCTGTTCTATCTATTCCACTGGGATACCAAGGACATTGCAGCCTTAGAGTTCCATGAACACCTGCAAAATACCTTGCAAAGGCAGGTAAGGAGTGTAACTGGAGTTGGGTCCCAAAGGGTTAGTCGCAAAGACCCATCTACCTCCCCTGGCTACTGAGAATTATCCTCTTCCTGATGGGTTATCCATTCCCAGGTTCCTGATCCATTTTGCTGTTGTATCTGAGCAATATGGCCCAGGCAGTCTCTATAGTTGTCAATATGCTAGGAAGGAACCCATCCCTTACATTGAGCCCACTACCTCCTCTGCATTATACGGTTTTGCCACAAAAGTGGAAAAATTAAACATTCTCTAACAAAAGGTAGAGAAAGAGCTCACAAAGGAACAGTTATACCATGAGTATACTTAAACCAAACAAGGATAAAATTATGGCACCACTGAAGTTGATAGCAAAGCTTACATTGACTTCAGGGGAGGTAGGATGTCACCCCAAGACTCAAATTGTACCCTACTAGTAGAATTAAATAAGTAATAACAATAACTAGCACTTTTCATCACTTTTTATGCTTTAAAAAGTATTTAAGATCCATAGCCTCATTTTACAGACTGGGAAATAGAGCCGCAGAGAGGTTAAGGGAAATCCAAGACTGATTATAATTATTTAATAGTTATTTTGCAATAACACTCCAGGGCCCCAATCCAGAGTGAAACCCCAGCATGCTAACTGCTATATACAAGAAAATACACAGTCTCTAACCCGAGAATTCTACAGTCTAACAAAACAAATAATTTACAAAGGTCTGACATTTTGGCTTGTTCGGAGGAATTAGCCAGATGTGCTGTGTTTTGGACAGAGTCCAGGGATTTATCCCAAACAGTGTATCTGACTTCTTCAGAACATATGCTCAGGAACTGCTCCTCTGCAAAACAATCAAGCAACTGTCCATAATTCCCTGCTTCCTTCCCCTTGGCTCACTTTTTGTCCAAATCACACAATTTACATGCTTATTCTCTCTGACTCCTCTTGTCTTGCATTTTGAGGGCTCTAAATTTCAATCTATACACTTCAGGAGTAATTTGAGACCTTTGCAATGTAGTCTTTTAAAAGTCATCTTATTGCAAAGCCTTACCAACAGGCATTTCATTAAACACATGTAATGCTTTACCCAAGAGCTTACTAATCAATGTTGGAACATTCTTGTCCTCTGGAACTTTATGAACGTCACATAAAAATGGCAAAGTATTCTTCAATACAGTCTGCTTCTTTGTACGCAGAGCACATGTCAGGGTTCCTTCCCCACTCTGAACTCTAGGGTACAGATGTGGGGACCTGCATGAAAAGCCCCCTGTGCTTATTCTTACCAGCTCAGGTTAAAAACTTCCCCAAGGTACAAACTTTACCTTGTCCTTGAACAGTATGCTGCCACCACCAACCATTTTAAACAAAGAACAGGGAAAGAGACCACTTGGAGACGTCTTCCCCCAAAATATCCCCCCAAGCCCCACACACTCCCTTTCCTGGGGAGGCTCGAGAATAATATCCTAACCAATTGGTTACAAAATCATCAAAGACCCAAACCCCTGGATCTTGGAACAATAGAAAAATCAGTCAGGTTCTTAAAAGAAGGATTTTATAAAAAAAAAAAAAGGTAAAAATCATCTCTGTAAAATAGGATGGAAAATACTGTACAGGGTATTCAGATTCAAAACACAGAAGATCCCCCTCTGGGAAAAACCTTAAAGTTACAGAAAACAGGAATAAACCTCCCTCTTTACACAGGGAAAATTCACATAAAACAAAAGAAACTAATCCGCCTTGCCTGGTTTACCTACACTGGTTGCAATATTGGAGACTTGGATTAGGATGGGTTGGAGAAGACTGATTTCTGCCTGGCCTCTCTCAGTCCCAAGAGAGAACCACGTAAACAAAGAGCACACACAAAAGCCTCCCTCCCCGCCCCCAAGATTTGAAAGTATCTTGTCCCTTTATTAGTCCTTTGGGTCAGATGCCAGCCAGGTTAGCTGAGCTTTTTAACCCTTTACAGGTAACAGGGTGTTGCCTCTGGCCAGGAGGAATTTTATAGCACTGTATACAGAAAGGTGGTTACCCTTCCCTTTATATTTATGACACGCCCCTCAAATCACAGATAGGGTGAAACGCTGGTTGTGATTTCTTCCTAGAGCTCTAGGAGAAAACAGAGTTAATAAGACACATGCATGTCTAAATGTACTACTAACTGTATAAAGACTAACAATATTTCCCTCTTCTTAAGGACAATTTGGACCAGTTGATTCTGGGAAACTTTCAAGGGAGAGTGCATCAGCCACTTTGTTAGAAGCTCCTGAAATGTGTTGTATGTCAAAATCAAAACCTTGGAGAGCTAAACTCCACCAAATAAGTTTTTTGTTATTTCCCTTGGCGGTATGAAGCCACTGTAGCGCAGCACGGTCGATTTGCAGGTGGAACCACCGTCACCAAACATATGGGTGTAGCTTTTCCAGAGCGTAGACAATGGTGTAACATTCCTTTTGTCTGATTGACCAGTTACTTTCCTTCTCAGACAGCTTCTTGCTGAGAAACACTACAGGACGGAACTCTTGATCTGGTCCTTCCTGCATTAAAACTGGTCCCACACCACGCTCGGACGCATCTGTGGTTATTAGGAACAGATTGTCAAAGTCTGGGGCCCTTAGCACAGGGTCAGACATGAGCGTCGCTTTAAGCTGGTTAAAGGCCTTCTGACACTCTTCAGTCCACTGAACTGCATTTGGCTGTTTCTTTCTGGTTAGGTCTGTCAGTGGGGTGGCGATTTGGCTGTATTGCGGTACAAATCGCCTGCAATATCCAGCCAAGCCTAAGAAGGATTGGACCTATTTCTTTGACTTTGGGACAGGCCACTTTTGGATAGCATCCACTTTGGCCTGTAGGGGGTTGATAGTTCCTTGACCCACCTGGTGTCCAAGGTAAGTCACTAAGTTTAGGTCTATTTGACACTTCTTAGCCTTAACAGTTAGTCCTGCCTCCCTTATGCGCTCAAGGACTTTTTGTAGATGTTCCAGGTGTTCTGCCCAGGAATCCGAAAATACGGCCACATCGTCAAGGTAGGCGACTGCATATTCTCCCAATCCCGCTAGGAGACCATCTACAAGTTTTTGGAAGATGGCGGGTGCATTCCGCAGCCTGAAAGGGAGCACATTAAATTCATACAGCCCGACAAGTGTGATGAAGGCTGAACTTTCCTTGGCGGATTCATCCAGCGGTACCTGCCAGTACCCCGGGTTAAGTCCAAGGCAGAGATGAACTGGGCCCGTCCCAGTTTCTCCAATAGTTCATCTGTGCATGGCTTTGGATAGTTGTCTGGGAGAGTTACAGCATTTAGCTTACGGTAGTCCATGCAAAAACATATCTCCCCATCTGGTTTGGGAGCTAGAACCACTGGAGATGGCCATGCACTGCCAGAGGGGCAGATAACACCCATCTGTACCACATCCTGGATTTCCCATTCTATAGCAATTTTAGCTTGAGGAGACACCCGATAAGGTTGGGCTCTAATTGGGTGAGCATTACCTGTGTCAATGGAGTGGTATGCCCGTTCAGTCAGTCCTGGGGTGGCTGAGAACGTCGGCGCGTAGCTAATGCACAGCTCCTTGATCTGCTGTCGCTGCATATGCCCAAGGGTCATGGAGAGGTTCACCTCTTCCACTCCACCAGCACTTTTCCCTTCGTAGTAGACACCTTCAGACCACTCAGCGTCATCTCCTCCCTGGGCTGTAAACTGACAAACCTTTAATTCTCTGGAATAAAAGGGCTTTAGAGAACTAATATGGTACACCTTAGGCTTTCGGTTGGAGGTGGGGAATGCTATGAGATAATTAACAGCTCCCAGGCACTCCTGGACCATGAATGGCCCTTCCCACGACGCTTCCATTTTATGGGCCTGGAGCGCCTTTAAGACCATGACCTGGTCTCCTACTTTGAAGGAACGCTCTCTGGCATGTTTATCATACCAGGCTTTTTGCTCTTTTTGAGCATCCTGTAGGGTTTCTTTAGCAATGGCTAAAGAGGTTCGAAGGGTGTTTTGTAGGTTGGTTACAAACTCCAGGCCATTTGTTTGATGGTGGTAAGGGATGGCAACCAAGTGATTTACCCCATGAGCTTCCCAAAGGCTTTCCGTAGTTCCTGCCAGGAAATTAGTTCCATTCTGTAAGGATGTCGGAGGGCCAACCTACTCTGGCAAAAATGTCCGTTAGTGCCTGGCACAAACTTTTAGCCCTGGTGTTGCTTAAAGCTACTGCTTCCGGCCATCGGGTGGCAAAATCCATGAAAGTCAGTATGTACTGCTTTCCTCTGGGTGTCTTTTTCGGAAAAGGACCCAGAATATCCACAGCTACTTGCTGAAACGGAACTTCAGTGGAGCGGCTGGAGAGGGGCTTTGACCTGGTCTTGGGGTTTTCCCACTCTTTGGCATACCTCATAAGATCGGACATAGGCAGAAACATCCTTGCCCATTCCCTCCCAGTGGAATGACCTCCCCAAACGGTCTTTGGTGCTGTTCACCCCAGCATGGCCACTAGGATGATCGTGGGCTAAGCTCAAGAGCTTTTCCCGGTACTTAGTTGGAACTACCGACTGTCTCTGAGGATGCCAGTCTTCCTGGTGCCCACCAGAAAGAGTTTCCTTGTATAAAAGTCTTCTTTCTACAACAAACTGGGATCTATTAGAAGAGTTGAGAGGCGGTGGGTTGCACTGTGCCTCCGTCCAAGCTCTCTGGAGGCTTTCATCTGCTTCCTGTTCAGCCTGGAACTGTTCCCTTGATGCTGGAGACATTAGTTCCTCACTGGATAGTGGACCTGGGCTTGGTCCCTCTGGAAGTGATGCAGGTGATGGGGCTGTTTCCACTGATGGTGAACCGCTCTCCGCTGGTGCACTCTGGGGTATTTCAGGCTCTGGCTGAGCCTGTTTTGTAGGATCATCTGTTGCTGCTGCCAGTGCAGGCTCAGTGGTGCCCTCTGGTTTTGGAGCTGTAGATGGGGTTGCAAGCACTGGACTCAGTGCTGGCAATGGTTCTGGTGCTGCTTGCTTCACCAGTTTTGGTTCGGGGACTGGCTTTGGCTGGATCTCTGGGACTGGATCCACTACGGCCGTTACAGTCGTTGGCAGGGGATCCAGTTCCACCTCCTCCATCTGGGTCTCTGGTAACACAGACGGGGCACTGGTGGAAGGCTCAGGAACAGGGATAGGTGTGGAAGCTTGCTTAGTCTGGTTGCGGGTGACGATTCCCACCCTCTTGGCCAGCTTTACCTTGTTGGCCAAGTCTTCCCCAGCAGCATGAGAATGGGATAATCATCACAGACTGCAAAAGTCCACATTCCTGACCAGCCCTTGTACTGGACAGGCAACTTGGCAGTAGGCAAATCAAAAGAGTTGGACTTGAAGGGTTGAATCGTCACTTGGGCCTCTGAGTTGATTAAGCTGGGGTCCACTAAGGATTGATGGATAGCTGTCACCTGCGCTTCAGTGTCCCTCCACACTGTAACCTTCTTGCTGCCCACACTCACAGTTTCCCTTTGCTCTAAGGGCATCTGGACCTGAGGACCTTTGGTGTGACCCCGGTGCAATGAACTGTAATCTGTTGGGGTTCTTGGGGCAGTTGGCCTTCACATGCCCTGGCTCATTACATTTAAAACATCGCCCAGTTGACTGGTCACTGGGGCAAGGTGGGTTGCTGGAGAGTGGTGTGGTGGGACGATAAGGTGCCTGGGGTTTTCCTTGGGATGTAGGTGGGGCCTTGGGTTGCCCCCGGTGATAGGGTTTTGTTTTGGGTTGCCCCTTCTGATAGCCGCTCCAACTGCTACTAGTTTTTTTTCTTTTCTGCTACCTCCACCCATTTGGTTCCAATCTCCCCCACCTCGATTACAGTTTTGGGCTTCCCATCTAGGATGTACCTTTCTATTTCCTCAGGAACACCCTCTAAGAACTGCTCCATTTGCATTAGGAAGGACATATCTTCTGGAGATTTAACACTTGCTCCCGATATCCAGGCATCCCAATTTTTCACAATGTGGTAGGCATGTCGGGTAAATGAAACGTCTGGTTTCCACCTTAAGGCTCTGAACCGCCGACGAAATGCTCAGGTGTTAGCCCCATTCTGACTCTCACCTGGGTTTTAAAAAGTTCATAACTGTTCATGTGTTCCTTAGCATTTCAGCCGCCACCTCTGCTAACGGTCCACTGAGCTGCGGCCTCAGGTCTACCATGTACTGGTCTGTGGAGATGCTGTACCCAAGGCAGGCCCTTTCGAAGTTTTCTAAGAAGGCCTCAGTATCATCGCCTGCCTTATAGGTGGGGAACTTTCTGGGATGGGAAGAGGTATCTGCAGGATTGCTAGGGTTGGTTGGTACATTCTGCTGAGCCCTTGCCTGCTCCATCTCCAGTGCATGCTTCCTCTCTTTTTCTTTCTCCTCCATAGCTCTTTTGTGGGCAGCTTTCTCTGCCTCCACCCTGGATTTCTCTGCCTCCATCTCCAAGCACCTTAAGGCCCTCTGTCTATCATGCTCTTTTTGTTTCTCTTCAGCTTCGAATCTGGCTAGCTCTAGTTTATTAGCTGCTTCATTGGTAGTCATTTTCCTGCTTTCTTGTGCTTAACTCTAGCTATACCTGAGAGTTAGGGGGGAAAAAAAAACTTGTGAATTTCTCTGCAGGAGGTTAGCTACCCTGCCTTTAGGTAGAGAAAACTCTAGCTCAAAAAAGAAAAATCCCTTTGTAAAAAAACTAACACTTCTGTCTCCAAATAGATAGAAAACCCTCTAGCTGCTCTCAGTTTAAAAGAAGACCTCTTCAGGTTTGTGCTTTTGGTTCAAAATGATCCCACCGCTCTGCCACCATGTCAGGGTTCGTTCCCCACTCTGAACTCTAGGGTACAGATGTGGGGACCTGCATGAAAGGCCCCCTACGCTTATACTTACAAGCTTAGATTAAAAACTTCCCCAAGGTACAAACTTTGCCTGTCCTTGAACAGTGTGCTGCCACCACCAACCATTTTAAACAAAGAACAGGGAAAGAGACCACTTGGAGACGTCTTCCCCCGAAAATATCCCCCCAAGTCCTACACACCCCCTTTCCTGGGGAGGCTTGAGAATAATATCTTAACTAATTGGTTACAAAATCATCAAAGACCCAAACCCCTGGATCTTGGAACAATGGAAAAATCAGTCAGGTTCTTAAAAGAAGGATTTTATTTAAAAAAAAAAAAAAAGGTAAAAATCATCTCTGTAAAATCAGGATGGAAAATACTTTACAGGGTATTCAGATTCAAAACACAGAGGATCCCCCTCTGGGAAAAACCTTAAAGTTACAGAAAACAGGAATAAACCTTCCTCTTTACACAGGGAAAATTCACATAAAACAAAAGATAAACTAATCCGCCTTGCCAGGCTTACCTATACTGGTTGCAATATTGGAGACTTGGATTAGGATGGGTTGGAGAAGATGGATTTCTGCCTGGCCTCTCTCAGTCCCAAGAGAGAACAACGACAAACAAAGAGCACAAATAAAAGCCTCCCTCCCCACCTCCCACCCCCAAGATTTGAAAGTATCTTGTCCCCCTTTCTTTTTTTTTTTTTTTAAACTATTAAGAGAAACCTGTTTACCAATTCCACCTGACATGTCTCGTCGAAACACCTTTTAGTCACCTATTAGTGAGTCATCCATAATTTCACATAGAGTATTCTTACACATACTTTACAATTATATTATTTACAAGTGTGTTATTGGTTTTCAAATGACACTGCACAAGGCATCTTTTGTACAAAAATCATTGCAGTAGGTGTGAATACCGGGTGCTTAAGGCCACAAAAGGATTGGGGGAGGGTACAATACAATTAGATCTACAGGCATATACATTTCTCATATAGATATATACCACTGTAATTTTTTAATAATTATAAATAGATACATACAATAAATAAATGCCAGCTAACCTCACTGGCCCCTCAAGCTATCATTAATCAGTTGAGCTGGAAATATAATCCAGACCTCCCAATTACAAGTTCCAACTGCTGCCTGCTTGACCGTAGTGCTTTGCTCTGAGATATTCAAATTGATAAGAACTGTAACAGGAATTAAGGACACAATTGGGCTCTAAATACAGATTTTCATGTATTTAAATTATGTGGTGGGGTAAATTCTCTTTAGCACCTGGAGTTCACCAAACATTATCGCCATCAAAGTGAATGGGAAACACACTTGAATAGGATTCAGGGCTCACAAGTTTTGTTTTTCTCTCACTCTCTCTTCCTCTCTCCTTTTACTTTCAGATAAAGTACATTTCATCTCCAAATATAACTATCTTAAATTCTTTGGAATTATATAAACATTAAGTATAACAATCTGGAATTATCTGGCTTGCTTTTCATCCCAACAGAATATAGTACATGAATGCCAAGAAACTAGTGAACTTTGCCAGGTTAAATAACCCTAAAGGGGCTTTTTCACCAGAATTTGAATCTCTGCTATGTATCTTGCTGCAGCTCTGTATGTTCCCTCTCCTCCTCCAGCACCTCCCATACGACCACATGCCTCTGTAAAGAAACCTGGTTTTAAACAAGTTTCAGAGTAGCAGCCGTGTTAGTCTGTATTCGCAAAAAGAAAAGGAGTACTTGTGGCACCTTAGAGACTAACCAATTTATTTGAGCATAAGCTTTCGTGAGCTACAGCTCACTTCACGAAAGCTTATGCTCAAATAAATTGGTTAGTCTCTAAGGTGCCACAAGTACTCCTTTGGTTTTAAACAATTATTTGCTTTTCTGTTTTGATGTCAGCTCCATGTTTCGACAACTGTTCTCTTCTTTCTGGTTCCCTGTTCTAATGTTTCTTCTTGACATCTTTTTAGTAATGCTTGACTTGAAATGCCTGCCTCATGTAAAACACTGAAAATGTTAAATATTCCTGAAATGGGAAAACTAACAGATCATTTGTTTTCCTTTAAGGAGCAATTCTCCATCACATTAACACAAAAGTTACAATAGGAATTTCAATAAAAAGAGAAGTGTCTTCATAGAATAAATGCCCAAGTCAAAACAAGTGACAAAGACTGAATGAAACTTCAAAGGAGGCCAATTTAACACTCAATTTCATGTAACCAATGCATATACCATACTGTAACATCTTGGAGAGAGAGCGTCACAAATGTAAGTCTTAACATGTTCATTTTAAACTTAATTAACTGTTACAAAGTTTTTGAATAATAAACCTACAACCACAGCATTAAATAAAAAGGGGAAAAAATAAGTTGATTTAAGAGGATTACACTATTCATATCCAGCAGGAGCCAGGTCTTGTTTTACATCAGAAACTGGGCTTCCAGCTAGTGTCCTCTTTCCATTTTAGCAAAGAGAAATTGTAAGCATTTCTAAAATTTCATCCACAGTGTATCAAATATTCAACTCAATACTCTTCTAATAGACAGGTAGTGTTCAGTACAGTTTTAAAAGAACTGAATACCCAAACTATTTTTATTGGTGCTAGAGCCATTTGGCTAGGGGCCAGACTCTGCAACCTGTATTGTCTTTACTGTATGAATAGTCCACTGACCTAAATGGGTCTACTTGTATGAGTAACACCTGCAGGTGCAGACCTTAATCAAGTCACAGTGGGGCACATTTGACAGTCTGATACCATTTTTCAAACCAAAGAGAGTAAAAGTACAGGTTTATCTCAGACATTTTCTTATTACTAAGACAAGATTAAGATTGTGGCATGAAAAATGGAATGGACGATGCATGACAGAAAAGAGGGAAAACTGGCAAGTGAAAAACCAAAAATAGCAAATGATGCCAAAGTGATTCAAATATAGAAAGATGATGGACAAACGCTACTTTTCTTAAAATTTATTTTAGCAGTTTTGAGGTTCATCTGCATGCCGTCATGAAACATAACTTTTCACTCACCAAGGTAGAGGTATGTGAAGCATCACCTGAGACCTCGGGTGTTCTTGTGATGTTTGGGAGTCTGTGAGGGTTACGAGCTATCGCTTGACACCAGCCCAACATTTTCTCCTTCCACTTATCCCTTCTCAATTTCTGAAATTCTGAAAATAATTTACATTCCCTGAAACATTGACACTTTAAGTTTGTTGCGTGCATGCCTTTACACAGCGCTTTAGACTGTGTCTAAACAAGGTAATAAACATTTTTTACAGAAAAAAGTGTAGTTGAAATAAACCATGCAGACGAAAGAGAACTGTATACTTATGATATGTATTACATGCACTCATACTATTTCAGTACCAGAAAATTCCCTTATCTAAAATTAAAAATATCTCTTGCTGAAACATGCCACCTTCTAGGGGAGGTTGTTTTCAGGAATTATATTATAGCCTAGCTGTGAAAATGGTATTACCCGTATGGCTCCCACATTGCCTGAAACAATCAACAGATATCAAATTTCATCCAGGAGCCTTAAAGGTGTGCAGCAAAGTGAGTATAAATCAACTGGGTGAACATACACACACACACTTTCTCAGCCTGAACAACTTGCATCAGACAGGGGAAATTTTCACTACAAATAGCAAAAATATCAACACACATGCTCTTTTAGATACATTAGCTATATATAATACATAACCTGTATGGAGCAGAAATTGTACCTCACATTTGTTTTAGCTATATTGGCGCTGTTTGACTGAACATTGTATTTTTATCATGGAGATAACTGGAGATCCATCAGTGGTAGTTTTCTAGTAAATGTGAAAAGTCTACAGGAAATGTAATATTTTCACTTGTAAAATTTTACAATCTACTTTTCCACCACACTGCCCAATTTGAAATGGTATAGTTAGGTCTTTAGTTAAATCATTACACTGCCAATTAAATATCAAAAATAATTTGGAGTAATTATTTTTCACAGCATCTGAAGCAATTAACAATCTGGTGGTTTATAATATTTCAAGATTTAAAATAGGCCATTCTATAGCATTATGAAAAGTAACATAAAAAGCTTTTGCTAACAGATTGATGAGTTATTACTACTCTTAATGAGAAATGATTTGAATTAAATGGATCTGAACAATGTAAATGGGGAAACGATAAAGACCTTTCATGAAAATCAAGACCAAAATGTTTAAAAGAACTGCATTCTTAACAACAAAGAAAACTCTGTGTGGGTGTAATTCTATCCATTTTAGTTTTCCCTATAATGTTAATCACTGTAGTATCTAAGTGATGAATAGGTAAATCAGATTTACCTGCTGACAATTATATCTTCACACTTCTCGGGTTCTAATTATTGACCTACCAGTTGTCCAAGAATAGATCTCAAGACATAATATTTTGATAGGCATTCACATATCCTGGTATTACCATTCCCAAACCTTCTGCCTTATGTAATGCTTAATTAAAAGAATTAAATGAATGAGGCAGCATTTTTCTATTGGTTAAAGCATGGAATTAAGTCAAGACACTCAGGTAACAGCTGTAGTTCTGTCCTACTTGTGATGGGGTAAATCACAATCTCTTTGAGCATGATAATACTTACCCATCTTTCTTAAGTGTGTTGAGATCATCACATGAAATGCAAAGTATTAATATAAAATATTCATCTAATCAATGTAACATGCATTTAGTCGAATCCATTTTCATTTTAGTGAGAGAAAAATCTTTCTTGTAGACTCTTTTAGCGATCAATCCTTCAAAGTATGAGCAGTCTGATCCAGCAAAGGATTTACTCATTTGCTTACAATTAAGCACTGGTTAATCTTACATGCTTACAGATACGTATTATTTAAGAGCTGCGTTGGATCAGAGTGCTCAGCATCTTGCAGGATTAAGTCTTATAACAAACTATCCATTTTAAATCATGTTTCTTGAATAATGTCAAAAGTAACATGAAATTGGCACAGTTTTGTGTCTTTAAAGTAACATGCAACCATTCAGCCCTGTGCACAAATTATTATTAAATCCAAAGGGTAAAATATGTAACAATCAAAACAGTCTACAGGTGCATAAACAGCTGCTGTCCTTAAAATATTAGATAATTAAAAATGACAATATGAGTTCCAAGTTTCCAAAAATTATTTTTAGTGCCTATCCAAACACCAGATTGAAGGATTCATACACAGAATAGGTTCAGGATGAGCAGCAATAATGCAATCATCCCCATATTATCCTTCAACATTCCCCAAACTCTAGTCTGGGAAAACTACCTCTTGGTATGAAAAGACCATCCATAGTGTTCATGTTCATTCTAAAGCCTTCATCGACAATGCAGTAAGGATAATAACTGTTGTTACGTATGATGCCATTTTCTGGTGTTCTAAATACCGGTCACACTGCTCACCAAGCAATTTTGGAATGGCAGCAAATCTTGATTCCTACTACAGCTGGTCAAAAATTTTGACAAAAAGAACAATAATTTAGTCAAAAAATGCTGTTTTGAGGAAAGTAAAATTGTTTTGTGAAAACATCTTGATTGCTTTGAAATTTTTTGTATTTTCAGTATAGTTTTTAAGATTGTTTTTAAAAAACAATTAAAAATGTTTTGCCACGCCGTACCCCGATTAATGACTGAGTTTTGTCACATGGAGCCATGTGTTGTTTTGTGATTGGACGTGGGTACCTATAATTACAGGGTGACAATGCAATTAGTTCCGTTGACCTACATGTGCCAGAGGACGAACTGTTGCTCTCCTTTTAATGGTACTTGGGGTTGGTCTGGGGTGCACTGTGTGACTGATCATTTGCCTGTGCAGTTTCCAATAAGGATGCTTAGCTGTAATTCCCTTCTACACCAATCTCTGGAGAGAGGGAATGGATTCAGGGCTGTTTTTAATTCCTCTGATCATTAAAATTGGTTGTCCCTTGGCTAGTCTCTCGGGGATTCTGGGCAAGCCTTACACAATGTGGGTTGAATCATTTGCTAGTGGGGTTCCCATCTAGGACTTCTCGGCCATGCCCCTCTCACCACGAATACGGATTTTGTTTCTTTGGCTGATTAACCATTTTGTGTCTGTGTCCACATACGCACATGCATCCTTGGAGCCTTGGAACAATCTGGCTTTTCTCCATCCTCTACCCACAGAAGCACTGAATAAATAAACTCAAATGGCCTATCTTACAATTTATCCTCTGGGCTGAAATGTAGGAATCGATCACCAAATTGCTTCATTGTTTCATGTTTTTCCTTTTGACAGTTTTCAATTTGAAATTGGTGAAATTTTTCCTTTTATGTAAGATGTTTAAATTTAAACATTTCATTTCATGACAAAAATTTCAAAATTCTGAATTTTTTTGATTCAGCTGATATTTCTCTTTAATCAGAACTAGTCACTGCAGACTTGTATTGGATTTGAGAGAGTGATGTAGAGGCAGAAATCTTCATTGTCCATTAGACCCAAGATCTATGGTCTCCTAAATGCTTGTACACAGACATTTTTAAGTCCCAGCTAGCCCAACTTTTTTAATCTTTTCAACAGTTCCAAAATGTTCACTGTTCCACTTATTGTGTGTCATTGTAAACATGAAGCCAGATTTGTATCCATGAAGCCCTGTTTACCAAGTGTCTAAATAACATTTGACCCTTTGCTGAAGTTTAAATGGTCACTTAAAAAGAAAAAGAGCTTTACTCCACTGGCTATTCATATACAACTTGAGCAATTCAACGATCAGATTAGGAGAAAAGTAAATGGCAAAGCTGTTCATTCCCACAGCAATTCCATCAAGATCTTATTTTAAAGTTATCATGATTTCAGCTAATAAATGCAGTGCTTAACTTGTGCCAGGGCTTACCAGGCCTGAGCCCCGGCACCTCTAGGCTTGGCAATTCATAGCCCCAGCCTCTCTGGGCTTCCCATGTCAGTCATTAAAGTTTAAAAAAAATTGCTTGAGCCCTGGTACCTAATTGCTTGAGCCTCAGCACTTCTTTCATTACAAATTAAACACTGAATAAATGGCCAAGCGTACTGAGTGATATAAAAAGCTGAAACAAAAAAGTGAGCCCTTGAGCATGAACATATTTATATAGTGGTGAGAAAGCTAAGCACATAGATCTTATCTGATCAGCTTGAATAAGTTGAAAAAACTTAAGAGCAATAAAATGACTGGTGGCTGGGTCCCTGAGGCACTAGCCTTCCCTCACTCTAGGCCAGATCATGAACCCCTAATTCCCAGTGGAGAACAGTGACTCATATAAGTAGTCCTACTGAAACTAATGGAACTACCCATATGAGTAGATGCTTGACAGGGTTCACAATCTTACCCTATGTGCTTGATACATTACATGGTTGCAGCCTTGGCTACAGAAACTTACAAAAGCCAGGAAAGCAGGCAGTTTAAATACATTAGTCACCATCTCAAAGGTAGATTACAAGGCTAGTATTTAAACATTGAAGTTAACTACAGTCTAGCCACAATGTCAATAAATGTGTGTTAAGAAAGCAGCACTGAGACACAACTAGTGATCACAGAAACTAAGCTTTCACTTGTTTTTAATAAGCTACACTAAGCTTATTACACTATTTATTTATTTATTTGCTTACTATACTAAGGGCTTGGCTACACTTGCGAGTTTCAGCACAATAAAGGAGCCCCGGGCACACTAGCTCACTACGCATCCACACTGGCAAGGCACGCGTAGAGCACTCTGACTCTGCAGCTACAGAGCTGCTGGTACTCCACCTCGGCAAGTGGAATAACGTTTGCTGAGCCCCCGCTGGAGCGCCGCGGCGCCAGTGTGGACGAGGTGTTGCATTACTGTGCTCTGATCAGCCTCCGGAAATGTCCCATAAACCCCTTAAGTCAAGTGGCCACTCTTCTCATTGTTTTTAAATCACTGTAGGAATCCGGATATGCCCTTTGAAAGCTTCGTTTCTGACAGCCGGCTGCTTATCTGCTTATCTGAGACAAAGCAACCATTAGTGTGGACTGCTGTGTGAGAGAGAGAGAGGGAGGGGGAGGAGGGGTCTGCTGCTGTCTGAACTTACAAGACAGCATGTTGATATGCTCTCAGCCCCTCACAAACCCACTCTCTCCCCCCACATACACACAACACACTCCCTGTCACACTTCACCCCACCCCCACCCCCATTTGAAAAGTATGTTGCAGTCACTTGAATGCTGGGATAGCTGCCCATAATGCACCACGCCCAATGCCACTGCAAGTGCCACAAATGTGGCCACGCCAGTGCGCTGGAAGCTGTCAGTGTGGACACATGGCAGCGCTTTCCCTACTGCACTCTACGAAGGCTAGCTTAACTCAAGGCGCTCTACATATGCAAGTGTAGCCATGCCCTAAGAAACTTAATGTTAAACTTATCTTGTCCTGTTTCAGGATGTCAGTCTGATACCAATTTTCAAATCAAAGAGAGCAAAAGTACAAATGTATATAATAAATTTCTTTATTACTAAGCCAAGATGAAAATCGGCAGGGGTTCTCCTAGGGTCAGATCACAGAACTAGGTTGGAAGTTTCATTATCTAAAGGCTCAAATTCACAAGACTCTATGTCAGCATTATCTCACATCTTAAAATAATGAAGATTGTGTCTGATTAATCAAACTATTAGGTACATTTTGATTCCAGTTACATTACTGAAATCTATGGAATTACTGTAGCTTCAAAATAGCTGTAAATGAGACATAATCGTGCCCTATATTTGTCTTTTCATACAAAGCATATGCACACTATACAGTGCCATACTGGGAAAAATAATAGCCTAGTCAAAATAGTTTTAATCCATCATCTTAACAGTCTAATGTTAGTGCTTTGGCAAACAAATGCACTTTAAGTATGGTTTTATCAAATACAAAATACAGATAGCTCGTAAGAAAATTGCATGTGTGTCCTGGCTCAGTGGTTTAATGCAGTCTTTTCAATCCTGGAGATCTGGGATGAAATCCTAGTTCCATTGAAGTTAATGGCAAAACTCCCATTAACTTCAGTGGGGCCAGGATTTCACCATGAATACTTATGTCACAGTCAGTGTTTTTGATGGACTTTACTTAACAGCGAACAATTATTTGTATCAATTAACTGTCAAATTTGTTCAACTGTCCTCTCAAATTTTCTTGAGAGGACTTGGCCTTGGACATAGTTGTTTTGCTACAGGTATAAGAACCCAGACTATACCATATCCTTATTTATAAAGCACTGTCAATGTACACACAGTTTTACAAGACTAAGACATTGCCCTTAACCTATAGATCTTACAATAATATGAGAGCAAAGTTCACATGTGGTGATATACAAAGACATCAGTGATTAGCAGACAAATCTAGTGAGGTTCTATGGAAACATGGGCCTTACGGAGGAATTTGACTGAAGGAGTTGATCACTTTTGTCAGTGCCAAATTCACACAAGAATGAAAAATAAAATATTTATAAAAAAACAAAAATTATGCTAGTTTATCTGTCTCTGCATACTCAAAAAGGATGACAATTATGTATGAGATCAAAGACTTTTTAAACATCTTATGTTGTAAACAACATCAAGGAGGGCCATTTATTTAGGTAAGAAAGCTCATTTCAAATCAAGAAGCACTTGACTAATGAACTTCTCTATTCTGTGAAATGTAACTGGCTAAAATTCAGTTATTTTTGTTAATAAACAATTATTTTAGTCTGACTTTGGCTAAGGTTACAATAATATCTCATCAAGCTTTTATATTGCTTGGTTTTAAGATAGTTACCTTGGCATTAATTCCCTGCCCACATTACACTTCATAGGGTCATTTTATACTGATATCATCTGCCAACTCTGTAAGAATACCTAGTGGAAGTGCTACCAGAGTGAATTTTTCCAGGGATTCCTAAGTGTATGGGATTAAGGAAAAATCCAACAGCTCTAGGGAACCATGTACTTGTCATGCTTAGGATGCCAATTCAGCCTGAAAATACAAATCTACACAACACAGGTACACACAAGCTATCTGTCACAATACACAGTTTGTATCTGATCACAGATAAACTTCAAAGACAATATAGTCTAGGAAATATTGAAACAAAGTTACAGTGCACAACTATATACTCTTGGAATTTGGACCTTGACGGAACTGAAAGAAGACCATAAAACACAGGCCACAGATGTGGTTCAGTGTACAATGTATCTCTTAAAATCACTACACTGTGACTCCTGAGGGAATTCTGCACCACTGCATATGCTCAGATTTTATATCCCTCACAGATTCTTTTTCTTGGCAGAATATAGATTCTGTTGGAGAGGGGCTGCATTTATACCTTTCACCCACTGGGGGCTTCTATGCAGCCAGCTGCTGGAGAGGCTGCGTTCCTCACGGCAGGGCAAGCTGAGGAGACATAGAACGGACAGAGCGGAGCAACTGGGACTGCTGGGGGAGGTCACAGACTAGGGCTCAAAAGGGCTAGTGGGGGGGACAGACTGGAGCATGGGCTCAGGAGCTAGTGGGTTGACGGAATTGAGCCAGGAGCTGAATGAGAGGGGGCTGCAGGGCCGCCACACGGGGACAAGGTCAGATGTGCCTGACTGAAGGGGCGAGGCTAGTGGTCTGATTGGGGAGGCTCCCCAAATCCCTAACAATCCCCCCCCCCATCACAAAAAACCTGTTCCATACTTCTCCCAGCCACACCCAACAATCCTCCAGGTTCACTCTCAGGCTTCTTCTCAACAATTACTTCCCTCCCCCGCAGCTCCTCTGTTACCTCTGACTCCCCCAAATCTCTGCACTGCAGCTGAAGAGAAATAAGTTTCTGTACTATAGTTTCAATAAATTATAACTCACAGTTCTGTATTAATATGCCTCGTAAGGAATTTATGTGTCAAAAAAAATTCTTGACTATTTTTGTCTGTATTCTTCCAGACATACTTGCTGGCAGGTATTTTGAAATAAGTTACCAAAATAAATGAAACTGGCATGATTATATTGTTATTCTGACAAATAAAATATGCAGAATTTTGCAGAATTTTAAAATATTGTGCATAGAATTTTTATTTTTTTGACAGAATTTTTAACTTTTTGGCTCAGAATTCCCCCAGGAGTATACTACGAGTGTGATTTAAATATCTTAAGGAGAAAGTAGTATTTCAGACTAATTAGCATGTATATGAAACAAGGCCTAAACATGCCAAAATCAATGTTTGTCTAATCTGGAAAAAAAACTACCCACCTCTTTCAGGATTACAATTAGATGTAGGCATTTTAACAGAGGCTGAATTAAGGCAAAATATATCAGAGGCTGCTGCTATTTCAGTCCTTGGTGAGATGTTATGAATGGCTTAAAACATTAGGAAATGAAACACACACACAGTGTTATTCCATGCATAAATTAAATGGCTCCCTTCTTTGCATTGTAACATTCCCTCTGGCAATCAGTGTGAAGGCATTTGCCCAGCACACAAACATACTGCATGACTTGGCACACTTAAAAAAGACTGCCAAAGAGGCCCAGGGCTGCAACATTAAGTGGGTCTTAAATCTACACTGAGATGCACTGGCTGTGCTACCATATGCGAACAATACAGTACCTGTTGGTTATGCCTGTCTATAGCCTGCACCTTACCATTCCTTGACTTTCATGCACACATTATTCTAATTGACTCAAATAAAATTCGCCAGATTCACTAAAATGCTCCAGCTGCATTGTGCCTTTCTGGTGACATACAGCAGCCATACATTTTACTTAACTAGCTAGCTAATCTTGGTTTAGACTGCCTTGCATTGCTGGAGTTAGTGCAAAGCAGCCAGAGCATAACAGTGAATCCCAGCCCTGTATTTCTGAAAAGAAATAATTTTTTCAGGTTTGAAGATCATTTCTAGTTTTAATCTCACTAATACAGTGTGTCAGTGACAAGTCACTATTGTGAATTCATGCAACACGCAGCAACAGTTTTGTAATACCTTAAATCCCATAGTACAATTTTGTAGTGAATTTTCTTATAATTAGAAGAATTAGTTGTAGTAAACCCAGATACCCTCAGTGGTAACCGTTGATAAACATTAACCTCCTAATGACAGCCACAGTACAACAACTGATCCTCCAAATGAAGGATACGTTTTTTGAGATGTAGATAAGATCGGAATTCCTTCCTTCCTTCCTTCCTTAATATGGTTTTTAGTGGCCTCAATGGATGACTGCCCCAGAAAATTTGAATTATCCTTGGTTACCTTCTTCATGGCTGCTTTCTATGTTTAGATAAAGAATAAGCAAATAAATTACCACAGGTTGCCAGCAACAAAAATAAATCACACTGAGAATGGTCAGAACAGCTATACAATATCAAATACCCACAGAGATATGATCTATCAAAATAGTTTGGTCAAGCCAAACTAGTTTTCCTTACACAGGATACTGTAAGTCAAACTGCTTTGCACTGTTAAGTATGAACTGATTTCTTTAAGAGCTAAGGATCTGATTCTGATACATTCAATCACAAACATTAGTACCTGGCTCCGGGCGAATACCATTGGGGCTACTTGGGGAGTAAGGCCCTGATTCAGCAAGGTACTTAAGCACATACCTAACTTCAAACATCTACTTAACCCATTGGCTCTGTCATGTAATTTATAACGGATGGAAATGGTATGTTATTTAAAAAAAAATACTGTAGCATGGGTCTTTGGGGACATTTCCAATTGCATAAGGAGCAGACTTCCTTTGTGCAATGAGCTTGAAACATATGTATAGCCTCTTCTTCCTCATTTGCTCCATAACATCACTTTAAATATGAAGCAAGTAGTACATACCGATGAGACATTCTTGCAAATAAAAACCTGGCTTTAAATCTGATTCAACAGATTTCTAGATATCCCCTTTTCCGTTATGTTCCATCTTAATAGGAATTGTATCTAACATAAAACAAAAAACAAAAACAAAAAACTACGTAGGCCAGATTCCAATCCCTTTACTTAGTCAGTAGTGATACCACCTTAGACCCCAATTCTGCAAGCTACTTTAGCACGTGTCTAACTTTAAGCATGTGATCAGTCTCACTGAAAACATAAGGTAAGCCACCTCCTTTTATAATCAGAAACGCCTCCAAAAGATACATGCTTGAATATTTAATAGATTCACAGAGTTTAAGAAGGGATCATTAGATCATCTAGTGACCTCCTGTAAGTCACAGGCCATTAAATTTTACTCAGTGACCTCTGTATTGAGCCCAACAACATATGTTTGGCTAAAGCATATCTTCCAGAAAGGCATCCAGTCTTGATTTAAAGACAAAGAGACAGAGAATCTACCACTTCCCCTACTAGTTTGTTTCAGCGGTTAATCACCCTCCCTGTTAAAAATGTGTGCTTATTCCCAATTTGATTTTCTCTGGCTTCATCTTCCAACCAAGGATTCTTTTTATGCATTTTTCTGATAGATTAAAGAGCCCTCTAGTACCTGGTATTTTATCCCAGTGAAGGTACTTGTACACTGTAATCAAGTCACCCCTCAATCTTCTTTTTCATAAGCTAAACAGATCAAGCTCTTTGTGTTCCTCACTGCAAGGCATTTTCTTCAGTTCTGGAATAATTTCTGTGGCTCTTTTCTGCACTCTCTCCAATTTTGCAACACCTATTTTAAAACGTAGACGCAGAACTGTAGGCAGTATTCCAGTATAGTCTCACCTATGCCAAATACAGAGACAAAAATCACCTCCCTACTCCTCCTCAGTACTTCCCTGTTTACACATCCAAGGATTTCATTAGCCCCTTTTACCACAGCATTGCACTGGGAACTCATCTTGAATTTATCCACTATAATCCCATAACCCTTCTCAGAGTCACTGCTTTCTAGG